>NC_069362.1:83290000-84540000 GCF_021730395.1 Mercenaria mercenaria
GAAATAAAGGGAGGTAATTTGACATAAAGTCAGTCCATGGTTATCTAGCCTGATTGTTTCAGTCCAACTAATGACACTATAATGAAATTTCAAATGAGTCCTATAAATACTTACTGAGATAAATCCATTTTTATTGAAATCAGGGGAGGTAATTAACAATATATTAGAAAAGTATTCATATTGATAAACGTTCAACCAATAGTTATCTAACATGACTATTTCTTACCATGGAGGACATAAATAACATTTCAAACCAATCTCATTAGAAGCTGCAAGGTATATTCATTTACATAAAAATGAATGGAGGTAATTTGTCATAAATTCAGTCAATATGTATCTTGACTGACTGTCCAAGTCAATCTGATAGCATAAATGAAATTTCTGATCAGTATCTTCATTAGTTATGGAGATATACCCATTTTATTTTGAAATAAAGGGAGGTAATTTAACATAAAATCAGTTCATAGTTATCATTCCTGATTGTCTCAGTCCAACTAAAGGCAATAATGAAATTTCAAATGAGTCCTAAAAGTACTTACTGATATAAATCCATTTTGATAACAAAATAGCTAATTTTGGCCCTATCAGGGGCCATAACTCTGGAACCCATTAAGGAATCTGGCCGGTTCAAGAAAGGAACCAAGATCTTATATTGACACAAGTTTTGTGCAAATTTGATTAAATTCAAATCATAAATGAAGCTGCTATTGTGCAGACAAGGTCAAAATAGCTAATTCTGGCCCTATCAGGGGCCATAACTCCGGAACCCATAATGGAGTCTGGCCAGTTCAAGAAAGGAACCAATATCTTGTGGTGATACAAGTTGTGTGCAAGATTGGTTAAAGTCAAATCATAAATGAAGCTGTTATTGTGCAGACAAGGTCAAAATAGTTAATTCTGGCCCTTTCAGGGTCCATAACTCTGGAACCCATTAAGAAATCTGGCCGGTTCAAGAAAGGAACCAAGATCTTATGAAGATACAAGTTGTGTGCAAGTTTGGTTAAAATAAAATCATAAATTAAGCTGCTATTGTGCAGACAAGGTCAAAATAGCTTATTTTGGCCCTTTCAGGGGCCATAACTCTGGAACCCATAAAGGAATCTGGCCAGTTCAAGAAAGGAACCAAGATCTTATGGTGATACAAATTGTGTGCAAGTTTGGTAAAAATCAAATTATAAATAAAGCTGCTATTGTGCAGACAAGGTCAAAATAGCTAATTTTGGCCCTTCAGGGGCCATAACTCTGGAACCCATAACAGGATCTGGCCAGTTCAAGAAAGGAACCGAGATCTTATGGTGATATAAGTTGTGTGCAAGTTTGCTTAAAATAAGATCATAAATGAAACCACTATCGTGCAAACAAGAAATTGTTGACAGACGCACGGACTGACGACGGACGGCGGACAAGGGTGATCACAAAAGCTCACCTTGTCACTATGTGAAAGGTGAGCTAATAAAAAGGCTGATTTTGGGTTATTCAAGGGCCACAATTCTGAACTGCTTCAGGTGACTTGGCTAGTTAATGAACTTGGCCGAGGAGATATGGTCAAAAACATTTGGTTCAAGTTTCAAAGGTGAAGATCGAATGAGAAATATTCTACTTAAAGCAGGGACAAGAGTAAAGGGCCGAATTCAAGGACTGTAATTCTGAACTGCCTGGACTGATTTGGCTAGTTATCAAACTTGGCCAAGGTCTTATGGTCAAACACATTTTGTTCAAGTTTGGTGAAGATCGGATGAGAATGGTATAATACAGAGTGTGGACAAACTTTGTGACAGACACACACATACTGGAGTACATCAATATGTCTCCCACATCACTATATGGTGAGAGACATAATAACATTGAACAGAGTTCTGATAACTATTGTCTTAAGTCCCCAGACATGCAGAAAATTATATGACTACCTGGCCAACAGACATAATCTGACCAACAAGACTGTTTGTATCTATTTCTACGGGGATACTCCCAACAATCTATTTCTGATCGTAACTGGGAGGTAGACAAAATGTTACATAAGAATAACAATATAACTTGAAACGTGTCCAAGGGACACAGATGCTCCCAAAATTCGCTTGATAAACACAGGCTGTAGAGTAGAGATAAACTGAAATTTGCAAGATTCTACGTATATAAAAGAGGCCATAACTGTCTGGAAAGCAGACCAGTACCAAATACATACTTGACCTGTATTTCCATAATGTGACGATACACCTAAAATTTGGTTGAAATCGGCTGATAAACACAGGCTGTAGGGTCCAGAAACTGAAATTTGCAAGGACGGACAGGGGTAACACTATATGCCCTTCCACCAGGAGCGTAATTAAATGGTAAATCATCATATCCTTAAACAGGCATGGACTATACTTCAGACATAAGTGTTACATTAGGCCCCTGCAAGATTGCAAGATTTAACTCTGAACTGTCTACGTAGGAGTAAAAAAAGAATTGTTTGTTTTTGGGTATCCCTAAATACCTAAATTTTTGGCCCAACCTTAAATGTTTTTATGGCATTGCAGAATATTTTTTTCAACTTTTTAACAAAAAGTTGCAAAACTGCACTTTTTATGCTTTAAGCATGGTCAGTGATGTTAGAGATCAACTTACTGATGCTCTAAAGGCATCTATTCGTATTGACACAAAATAATTTCCGAAAAGTCTCACTCAATGAAAAAAAATCCTATTTTTTTTAGCATGTAACCTGAAACAAAGAAATTTTTTAGGCCCTACTGTACTACATACAATCTCACTGAAGTCAAGTCAGAGCTCCAGATAAGCTGCGTATTTGTGTATTTACGCAATTAAAGTTGCAGAAAACCCAATTGAATTCAGTGTGCATACTGAAACGCAATTAAAATTCCTAATACCCAATTCATAAAAAATCTATCATAAAACGGGTACAAGACTTTATCGCTGCTATACAACTGACTGGTTATATGTTGCTGCAGAACAGGTTGCTATTTATCTAAACAAGAGCTGTCACAGGAGACAGCGCGCTCGACTATTTCGATGCTGGATAGTGAAACTGGGCACATCTGAGGAAACTAGAGCTGTCACTGGAGTGTTTAATGACTCTAATTGTGGATGAAGATATTGCACAATAGCCTGAGTCTATGTCAAAAATATCAACTTAAAGTAATAAGAGAGGTAAAGATAAAATGTATCAAAACACTATATAAGTATATCCTAAGCAAAAGGGGCATAATTCATTAAATATTGGTGCCAGAGTTATGCACCTTGTGTCATATGGTGTGGGTGATGATGCTGAACAACTATTTTAAGTTTGAATCAAATCCATTCAGTAATAAAAGAGACAGAGTGAAAGTGCATCAAAACTTTAACCTAAAATTCTAAGTAAAAAGGGGGAATAATTAATGAAAAATTGGTGCCAGAGTTATTCACCTTGCATCAAATGGTGTGGGTGATGATTTTGAACAACTATTTTAAGTCTGAATCAAATCCATTCAATAATAACAGAGACAGAGTGAAAGTGCATCAAAACTTTAACCTAAAATTCTAAGTAAAAAGGGGAAATAATTCATGAAAAATTGGTCCCAGAGTTATGCACCTTGTGTCATATGATAGGGGTAATGATGCTGAACAATTGTTTTAGTTTGAATATGATCCATTCAGTAATAACAGAGATAGAGTGAAAGTGAATAAAACTTTAACCTGAAATTCTAAGTAAAAAGGGGAATAATTCATGAAAAATTGTGCCAGAGTTATGCATCTTGTGTCATATGATGTGGGTGATGATGCTGAACAACTATTTTAAGTTTGAATCAAATCCATTCAGTAATAACAGAGGTAGAGTGAAAGTGCACCAAAACTTTAACCTGAAATTATAAGTAAAAAGGGGAATTAATTCATGAAGAAATGGTGCCAGAGTTATGTACCTTGTGTCATATGATGTGGGTGATGATGTTGAACAATTGTTTTAAGTCTGAATCAAATCCATTCAGTAATAACAGAGATAGAGTGAAAGTGCATCAAAACTTTAACCTGAAAATCTAAGTGAAAAGGGGGGATAATTCATGAAATATTGGTGTCAGAGTTATGGCCCTTATGTCAGATGATGTGGATGATGATGAGGAATAAGTATTTCAAGTCTGAATCAAATCCATCAAGTAATTACAGAGATAAGTTGAAAAAAGAGAAAGTGTAAAAAAACTTTAACCAAGGTGGGGATGCGGAAAGACGCAGACGCCGGGTCGAGTAGGATAGCTCTCCTTATACTTTGTATAGTCGAGCTAAAAATTACATAACCATTTTGTTGTCTGATCGGTGTTATTTGGACGCTTTGTAAACAATTTTTACGCAAAAAAAAATGTAAAAGAGATCATAAAAAACATTGTTGCAGCACAAATGAACAAATTAGTGGGATATTTTGCTGTTCAACAAAGAGACTTATCTGTTAGTGACGATGTAGTGTCACCGATACTGGCTGACATCTTATGGGAGAAGGCACAGAGATAATTTTAGACAATGCAGTCTGAAAGACAGCTAAATCCCTCGCCACTGGTATGGATAGTGAAAGGGTAAACCTTTGACCTTGAGCTGTGACCTCGACCTTGAACTGACATGGCTGACCCATGAATTCTGCACATCGTCTAGATGAGGTGATCATTTGACCCAAGTTTCATGAAAATCCTAAAAGGGGTTTAGGAGATACAGAGCTCAAACCTTTGACCTTGAGTTGTGACCTTGACCTTGAGTTGACATGGCTGACTCATGAGTTCTTGATGAGGTGATCATTTGACCCAAGTTTAATGTAAATCCTTCAAGGGGTTTAGGAGATACAGAGCGGACACAAAATGGAAGAATCAAAACTTTGACCTTGAGTTGTGACCTTGACCTGAAGTCAACATGGCTGACTCATAAGTTCTGCACATCGTCTTGATGAGGTGATCATTTAATCAAAGTTTCATAATTATCCTTCAAGAGGTTTAAGAGATACAGAGTTGACACGAAATGGTAGGGTCAAACCTTTGACCTTGAGCTGTGACCTTGACCTTGAGCCGACATGGCTGACTCATGGGTTCTGCACATCGTCTTGATGAGGTGATCATTTGACCCAAGTTTCATGAAAATCCTTCAAGGGGTTTAGGAGATACAGAGCGGGCACAAAATGTTACGGAAGGGCAGAAGGACGGACGGAGACCATTCCTATAATCCCCCACCACTTGTGGCAGGGGATTAAAAATAACGACCTGCGTTCAATAAGCGCTTGATGCCCCCGGTGGCATCCTTGTCGATACAAAGCAACCCAAGTCCAAAACAAGGTCAAGGTCAAACTGAGGTCAGGTGATGTCTGAAGAATGGTCACAGGTTACATCTGCATTAGTATCAATTCATTCTTGTAAGCGGTATTGATGCTAGACGAAACGGTCCCATTTGGTTAACCAAGAGATGGCCCATATAAAGCAACCTAAGTCCAAAATGAGGTCAAGGTCAAGGTCAAACTGAGGTCAGATGATGTCTGAAGATGAGGAATGTTCACAGGTTACATCTGCACAAGTATTAAGTCATTCTAGTAAGGGGTATTGATGCTAGACGAAACGGTCCCA
The DNA here is from genome assembly GCF_021730395.1 of Mercenaria mercenaria. Taxonomy (NCBI): domain Eukaryota; kingdom Metazoa; phylum Mollusca; class Bivalvia; order Venerida; family Veneridae; genus Mercenaria; species Mercenaria mercenaria. The sequence goes on from NC_069362.1 coordinate 83,295,568, forward strand.
TTTGGTTAACCTCGTATGGACGCACGTTCCTACATATGGATACTTATGTGGCTACTCTTTTGTTCTCTCTATTGTTCTTTTAGCCAAGTAAGAGAAAAATAGCCACATAAAAGCCTTACGGAATGAATGACATCAAAGAAAAAGAACAGTTACCTATTGTTCCTATAGCCACCTAAGTATGCAAATGTGAGCTCGGATGGACGGACGAACGGACAGGACAATCACTATATGCCTCCCGCATCAGTAGATGCCAGGGGCATAAAAATATGAGTCATTGGGACTCACAACTTTAAAATCTATGGGTCCCAAGAGGAAAGCTTTAATTTATTGGGTCCTATCTTTATAATGCAAATTCTGCAAATGAAACACTGTCAAAACTTTTAAGTCAGTCTAGAACTGTTGTATTGGTGATCCTGCTAGTTTATATAGAATAGGGTTTACATGGGTGTTACTTATTCTCAGTATGATAAGCAATAAATATTCACATAATTTTATTCATAGAAATTCTTTTATTCCACATTAACAACTGTGTTTAAATGTGTTAAATAATAGCCTTTTCAAAGAATTGCTGGAAGAATATGTGTATTTGTACTGATGAATTTTGATATTTAATGATTAAATTAATTAATTCAAACAGTAAAGGGATCAAGTGGAAAATATTATTCTTATTTATTTTCAAACTTTTATTAATTTTCAGTCCATTAACATCTTTACTATTTTCGGTTGATATAAAGATTAAATAAAACCAGACAGTAATTCATTACCTCTTAAAGTCATACAACCTACGATCCTTTGAGTTTCGCATTTCGGATTCGGTTCGAATATGCGTCCCGTAGGACACTCATACTTCAAGACTTTGCATCCTCTGCAGATTTTATCACTGAATGCATATAGTGCGATCAATTCGTAATAGGAAATGCCAAAATACTTCAGAAAATGGGAAAAGCACCAAATTTGGCACAGGTATTTATCAAAGCTTAAGAAACATTTTTTTCATGGGACCCATTTGATATCTGTCAAGATGGCCGATAAGCGGCCATTTTTAAAAATGGCCGCTAAAACTCAATATTTACCGCACAAGATTCTAATGAAAGGTCATTATATTTAAATTTGTTCACAAAATGCACCAAAATATGAATGCATATGATAAAATATATCTTAAACTTGAATCAAAAGCAGGGAATAACATTTCAAATGCTATTTATTTCTTTCTATTTCCATGGTAACAGCTAAAATATTGTCTTTAAAGCTCGGTTTAATATTATCGTAGCGAAAACTTTGTCATTTTTTTTTTATATTTTTCAAGGTTTATTTTGTTTTACTATTTAGAAGTTATTATTATATTACTTTTATTCCCTTCAAGACAGCATATTTAAAAATGTTGTTAATCACCTACCAGTGTTTAGCCAGAGGGGGCTTATGGGTTGCCCCTGTATACCTATCAATCCGTCACCCATGCGAAGTGGTATACTGCGGAACTTTTAAAAGTACAACAGATTTGTTCATGAAACATGGTACATGGATAGATTGCAATGAAGAGAATGCCAGTGTCATTTAAAATTATTGCTATGACAACAAATGTTGTTGCTATGGCAACAAATAGTCCAAGGATATGACAAAAAAGTGTCATCCTGCGATTGCTTCGAAACTAAGAGAGATTGTTTCTTGAAAAATTGTACATCGACAGAATGAACAATTGAGAACATGCTTGTTACTCAAATTTTTCCATTTGTACATCTGTTCATCCATCTGTATGTTCTTCCATCATTCAGAACTGATGGATTCTTCAATAACTTCTAAAGTACAAATTTCAAATACTTCTTGAAACCTTGCTTATAGATGGTAGGCTATTCGGAAAATATGCAGGTCCTTTAACTTAGTTTCTATATAAAATTTTGTGGTTCCTATGACAACAATTTAGACAACTGCCCCTTTCAGTTTAGGACTTAGAAATGCAAGAAAAGATCATAGCGACAGGCTTTTAGGATCAAATGAAACAACGCACTGTCACAATATCTGCATAATACGTTGATCAGATAATTATTGATTATGTAATACTACCTTTGTAACAACGAAGAATAAGGCTGAAAATATTAATTTGCTTTCATGGTCAACACATATTTACCATTCTATGATATATATCACTCGACAAAGTGAGCTGTTATCAGAAATAAGGTACATGTCAGAACACAAAAGCTAGAGATGGCACGTGTTGGTAGACAACATAAGTTAACTTGCAAAAGGCAATGCAGAGCACTTTTGACAAACTACATCTTTCTCGAAAGCCTTTTTCTAGATTGCATGTGCACTTGAGTATTGGCACGAAACTGGTGCTTGAGGCAAGGACTACCAGATAGGTTCCAATAAAAGATACCTCTGGTCAGCCATTTATCTTCACTTGGAATGTCAGGAAAGGGATAGAATACCTGACCCTGTATGTGTCTAACCTGATAGGCAACCCATTTTAGAATGTCCGAGAGCTGTAGCAAACGATTCAGGAATGCACGCTATAGAACAGATGCGTGTGAGCCTCATGGGCATCAGCTTCTTGACATGTTTTTGTTGTAAAAAAGAATATCAAAGAATTTATCATAGGCATTTGATCTAAGTTAGACTCAAGTTTACAGGAAAAAGCAAGAACTGAGAATGATGCTGTGAAATCAAGGAAACTGGTCAAAGTTCCAAAACAGATTCTTTGTCTTGCATACAGAAAGCCCATGTCTTGTCACAACATGTAAAGGCAAAGCCTCATTCAAAGCTCTCATGAAAACCTAAAAGATGACATCAGGTCTAAAAGTGACAGATCAAAATAGAAATGTAGGGAAATTGCATTCTATCAGTGACTGCCGAAAATCTAAAGTGGTACAATCCTTGACAACAAATGAATGTTGCATTAATACAGTCAGACAACAAGGTGTCACTTGGTGTGCATCAAAAGCCCTGTCAACATTAGAAGCATGAAGTCTGTTTGTCTGTATGTTTATGTATAATTATGTGCTAAATCCGAAATTGTCAAATGAAAGAGTCAACTTCTCATAAACAAAACAAAATTATATGCGAGGGGTGTTCAATAAATACCAAGAAAACCGCCCTAATTTCTTCACATTTTATCAAAAAGTGATGAAACTGTTACAACTTGTAGAAAGAGGAATTTAGTTCATGTCAAAATAGTATTTTCTTTGAACAAAAAACAATTGCTAGTCCCCATGGAAATGTCATGTGACGTCATCCGGCCCATGTTTTCTCATTTCCTATACTGCATTCGCTAATACATTACTTTCCACTTATTTTTTAAATTATAAATGTAGCATATTGTCTGTCATTGCCAGATAAACAGTGTTGAACAAAGTTCTGCAATACATTTTTTGTTATGAATCAAGAAAAGAGACAAATGCTTGAATGCATAAGGGTTTAAGGACAATAAACTAAAGAAAACAACATTTTATCAGTGGTATGGGAGGGAACAAAGGGGCTAGGAGAGTATCATTGACGGCTCACAGTTCAGACGTCAGAAAACAACTGCATTCAGTCATATTTTGAAAATTAAAGCACTCCTTGATATGGATCGATGTATCATAGTTCAGTGTCTCATTTCGTCAATACCACATAAATAAAAGTAAAGTAAATGTCAAGTGTTTGCTTATTAAACACTATTTGCCTACTGAAAGTGCAAGCCAAGTTGGTTTATGGGACACTTACATACACTGAACAGCATTACTTCTCGATTTTTAAATTCGATGCACTAAGCATGTAGGCGATCAGTAACCATTATTTAAGGTATTAGGTCACTAATAGTAATGTTTACAAAATGGCCTTTGCTTGGTATTTTCTGAAAGGTAACCGTGTTTTGCACTATTTTGCAAATTTTGAACATTTTTTACCTTGCCGTTTTTTGTTAAATTTTGAATAACTTATGGTATCTCCTCAAGCTCAAGTAGAGACAAATTTCAAAGTGATAGCCACTATCCAAAACATTTGCAGAGAACTCATTTTACCATTAATTTCAATAGAAGAAACATCAAACTATTGGTAAACAATTATAAAACACAAAATAAAAATGTCAATATCATTTTTTCTACGGTGCCTCAAGTAAACGGATTTAATGGACATAATTCATACTTCAACATTGAAAAAAATAAGGTCGAATGCTGTGTTTCTGTTTTGAATTTTGGTTACTCCATTTAAAAATAACATAAGGGAAGATGTAAAACCTACCTAAATTTCTTCCACAATATATAATCTAAGATTGAAAGCAAAATAGAGAACTTTCACCGGCTGTAACTCGATATTTTTAAAGATGTGTAACTGTACCCCTTTTGTTTAAGTAGTAAATTCACTTTGAACACCAAGACATTGCTTATAAGATTCATCTTTTTCCATTTTTATACAAAAAATCAATAATAAGTCTTGAAAGAAGTAAAAACTTACTAGTAAAAAAGGAAAATAAGGAGAAAAAAAATTTGGTCCCAGTAGGGCTTGAACCTACGCACCCCTAAGAATTGCAGTAAAAGTAGGTTTATGGTAGGAATTGAATACTCTTCAAAAAGAAGGTTCTCTATTAGTGATCTAATACCTTAACTAGCTAGCGGCACAACCGGTTTCTCTTCAGTAACAAGACTCGGCTCTAAGTGGGCTCAAATAGTAGACCTCCCAATTGCGGAGCAGGTGCCTTATCCATTAGGTCACCGCAGCTGGACAATTATAACATGAGCAGTGTTTAGCTCATCGGTTTTAAAAAAAAAAATAAAAAATGAGTTATTGTCATCACTTGATCGAGTTTCGTCTGCGTTGGCGTCTGCGTTGGCGTTGCCTGGTTAAGTTTTATGTTTAGATCAGTTTTTCTCTTAAACTATCAAAGTTATTGCTTTAAAACTTGCAAAACTTGTTCCACATCAATAGCTAAATCAGTACAGCAAGAAACATAACTCCATCCTGCTTTTTGCAAGAATTATGGGCCCTTTTGGACTTAGAAAATAATGGGTAGGACAATATTTCTATTATACAAACAAAAAAAATCAGACGAGCGTCTGCTCCAGCAGGGCAGTGCTCTTGTTATATGTTTGAAGGAAAGTGTAGAAAATGCATTTAAAAGCTTGATCCACTGGTAATCACGAGCTGTACTGGTTAGTTTTGGTTTAAACAATATTTTATTCATATATATTTACAACATGAAACGTTACATAGTTACAGCATGAAGGATTGAGTAGAAAGCCAAGCCTGGTTAGTTTTGTTTGACAGGACAACGTCATTTTTAAATTGGACCACTTAAATGGTAGTGACAAGGCCTTACAAATGGAACATAAATACTATTCATGGGACTGATGGATTCTGCTTCTACTTAGTGACTGTACATTATATGCTAATGACATTAAACTGTAAAACTATTGTTATGACAATTTAAATTTCTTTAATTTGACAAAAAAGAATATTACAGGAACATGGAAATGTACATTTGATTAGGCTGATCAAAAGGCAATGACTTTTCCCCCAAAGAAATATTGTCTTATGGAGGGATGTACTCATGTACGATGTAGCAGTCATATGCTCTATCGCACTCACATAATTATGTTATGTTTTTTAAATGTCATAAATTCTCTTAGTTTGAATAGATTTAAATGAACACAGCAATACTAACACAATTATGAGTCCCGCAAACTAATGCCAAAGTGAAACATATGTCATTTATCCTGTTTTCTCATATTCTCGGGGGCCTAAGGGGTTGTTTTTATTCCCATTAATAGATTAACCATTTCATAAACAGCATTTGGGTGTTATTTTGTACAAAATTCACTTGGCTTTCAGATGGAGTCATAAAATGTTTCAGAAATTATCCCATTTAGTTATTTTGTTACAGTATTTGATACCACCCTTACCCGTAGAAATGGACCAAGAGTTTCTCGTATTCCCGTGGATTTAGATTTGACTTTTCATCACAAATAAGTTGTAGAATTTAAAACATTAGAATTACCATTGTGTAATAAGAAGATATAATCTGTAGTAAATACATCAAGAAATATGACAGTTAATTACATAATCAATAATTTATGGCAAATTTGCTAACACCACCAGAAAAAAATATGGATTTTTTTGAAAATTCAGTAAAATGCTGATAGTTTCGTCAATATGCATTCAAATCACTTGAAATTTTCAGTGTGTCAGTTTTGTACTATTCCTGTTTAGAAAATAACAAACATTTAATTATTTGACAACTTTAAGTCAAAAAACGAGAATATAAGAAACCCTGAGAATACGAGAAACAGGGATATTCACTTATATACACTATTTAACATATCTTACAATTGTTGTAAAGTTCTACATATGACTGTTGCAATTTTAAACATTCTTGATATGTCAGTTACCATTGTTTATTTAATTCTAGCTAAATACATTCTGTTTTTCTTCTGCTTAAAAGCAACTTTGTATCAAAGGGAGACAACTTTTTCCATTTTTATTGGAAGTACAGTATTTTTGACGATACGATATGTTTGAATTTATTCGAACAGATGATTTTAACTAATTATAGCCATGACTGTAAGTGTTTATATCAGTATTATAGATAATATTAGGTATTTCTTAAAATAATATACATGTATGGCGGCCATCTTGTATTTTTCGGCCATAGTGGATGTTTTGGAGTGGGTCTCATGCTCATTTTTTTTGTTTTGCCCTAAGGTAGTTGTGTACCAATTTTTGTGCTTTTCCCATTTTTTGAAGTATTTTTGCAGGATTTTACTGGACTAATACTGCTGTGAACAGATAAACACATCGTTCAGGATACAGATCTCCAGCTGCATTAAAAGTGAAAAAAAAACAAAACAGGATGGAACAAAAATATGTTTGGTACTACTAATTAAAATACATGTTTGCATCGCTTACAGGCATGTAAGCACAACTTTAACAAGAGCGACGCCAAGTTGGACAATATACGCCCGAAGGGTTACATAAGAGGATGGGAGCAAAATTTAAAGAACTTGACTGTTGAAGCCCAAAGGACAGGAACAACAAAAAGAAGAAATTCCAAAAAAAAAAATGTCCAAGTCCAAGAAAAAAGTCTTACTTGGTAAAGTTATGTCAAAGTACATCTAAAAATTGGATGTACCATCCATGTTGTACCACAGAAAAATGGTCTCAGTTTTTCCCTACTGCCAATAATAAAAGTTTCAAAATAAGCTATTTATAGGCTATTTATAGTAACAAAAAAGGGAAGTAATTAAAAAAAAAAAAAAATATTGTAAAAGGTATTTTGCCAAATAAAAACAAGAGCACTGCAATGCAGAGCAATATACACAAAGCAGTCATATATGACCTTTGACCCCTAAGTGTGACCTTGACCTTGAAGCAAGTTATCCAAACCATGCACTTTGCATGTCGCCTCAGTGTGGTGAACATTTGTGCCAAGTTTCTTTGAAATCCTTCAAGCAGTTCAAGAATTACAGAGCAGACACAGCAAAGTCATATTATGACCTTTCACACCTAAGTGTGACCTTGACCTTGAAGCTAGTAATCCGTAACAAGCGCTCTGCATGTTGGGTCAGTGTGATGAACATTTATGCCAAGTTTCTTTGAAATCTTTCACGCAGTTCAAGAGTTAGAGCAGACATGAAACACACTCATATGACCTTTGACCCCTAAGTGTGACCTTGACCTTAAAATGAGGCATCCAAACCATGCGCTCTGCACATCATCTTGGTGTGATGAACATTTGTGTCAAGTTTCTCTGAAATCCTTTCAAGAGTTACAGAGCTGTCAAAAACACAATTAGAGTTATGGGGTATGTAGCCACACATGATTTTAATCAAATACTTTAATTTCAAGTCATTATATTTTAAAGTACCAAAGATATGTCTATAAACGTAGCTTTCGAAAAAAATTAACATGAAAATAATTCAAAGTATAACTCCTTGGTGACCATGACCTTGGGTATAATGGGCCCAGCCCCAATATATACTTTGTTTGTATGCTGGACAATGTTTATGTGAACTTACAGTATGATATAAGCAAAAGTAACAAAGATATGACAGAAAAACAAAGGTTGCCGAAAAACTTTAACCTTAAAAATAACCCAAGTATAAGACCTTGGTAACCTTGACCTTTGGTATAATGGGCCCAGTCCCTATACATACTTTGTTTGTATGCTGGACAATGTTTATTTAAAGGTACAGTAAGATATAAGCAACAGTAACAAGGCAGTCTGAAAGACAGCTAAATCCCCAGCGAATGTTATGGATAGTGAAAGGGTAAACCTTTGACCTTTAGCTTTGACCTTGACCTTGAACTGATATGGCTGACTCATGAATTCTGCACAACGTCTTGATGAGGTGATCATTTGACCCAAGTTTGATGAAAATCCTTCAAGGGGTTTAGGAGATACAGAGTGGACACAAAATGGAAGGCTCAAACCTTTGACCCTAAGCTGTGACCTTGACCTTGAGCAAGCATGGCTGACTCGTAAGTTCTGCACATCATTTTGATAAGGTGATCATTTGACCAAAGTTTTAATAATTCCTTGAAGGGGTTAAGGAGGTATAGAGCAGACACGAAATGGAAGGCTAAAACCTTTGACCTTGAGTTGTGACCTTGACCTTGAGCCGGTCTGACTGGCTCATAGTTCTGCATATCGCCTTGATGAGGTGATCATTTGACCAAAGTTTGATGAAAATCCTTCAAGGGGTTTAGGAGATATAGAGCAGACACAAAATGGAAGGCTCAAACCTTTGAACCTCACTTGTGACCTTGACCTTGAGCCAGCATGGCTGACTCATGGGTTCTGCAAATTGTCTTGATGAGGTGATCATTAGACCCAAGTTTTATAAAATTCCTACAAGCGGTTTAGGAGATACAGAGTGGATACAAAATGGAAGGCTCAAACCTTTGACCTTGAATTGTGACCTTGACCTTAAGCCAGCATGACTGACTCATAAATTCTGCACATCGTCTTGATGAGGTGATCATTTCATCCAAGTTTCATGAAAATTCTTCAAGGGGTTTAGGAGATATGGAGCGGACACAAGTGTTACGGACAGACGGACGGAAGGACGGACAGAGACCATTCTATAACCCCTTACCACTTGTGGCGGGGGATTAACAAAGATATGACAGAAAAACAAAGGTTGTCAAAAAAACTTTAACCTTAAAAATAACCTAAGTATAACACCTTGGTGACCTTGACCTTGTGTATAATAGGCCCAGCCCCTACACATACTTTGTTTGTATACTGGACAATGTTTATGTGAAGTTACAGTAAGATATAAGCAATAGTAACAATGATATGACAGAAAAACAAAGGTTGCCGAAAAACTTTAACCTTAACAAGGCAGTCTGAAAGACAGCTAAATCCCCCGCCACTGCTATGGATAGTGAAAGGGTAAAACCTTTGATTTTAGCTGTGACCTTGACCTTGAACTGACATGGCTGACTCATGAATTCTGCACAACGTCTTGATGAGGTGATCATTTGACCAAAGTTTCATGAAAATCCTTCAAGGGGTTTAGGAGATACAGAGCTGAAACCTTTGACCTTCAGTTGTGACCTTGACCTTGAGTTGACATGGCTGACTCATGAGTTGTTGATGAGGTGATCATTTGACCCAAGTTTGATGAAAATCCTTCAAGGGGTTAAGGAGATACACAGTGGACACCAAATGGAAGGCTCAAACCCTCAACCCTTAGTTGTGACCTTGACATTGAGCTGGCATGGCTGACTCATAATTTCTGCACATCGTTCTGATGAGGTAATCATTTGACCCAAGTTTTATAAAATTCCTTCAAGGGGTTTAAGAGATATAGAGCGGACACAAAATGGAAGGCTCAAACCTTTGACCTTCAGTTGTGACCATGACCTTGAGCAGACATGGCTGACTCATAAAGTCTGCACATCGCCTTGATGAGGTGATCATTTGACCCAAGTTTGATGAAAATCCTTCAAGGGGTTTAGGAGATATAGAGCGGACACAAAATGGAAGGTTCAAACCTTTGACCCTAAGTTGTGACCTTGACCTTGAGCCGGCATGACTGACTCATGGGTTCTGCACATCGTCTTGATGAGGTGATCATTTGACCCAAGTTTTATAAAATTCCTTCAAGGGGTTTAAGAGATATAGAGCGGACACAAAATGGAAGGCTCAAACCTTTGATCTTGAGTTGTGACCTTGACCTTGAGCTGGCATGGCTGACTCATAATTTCTGCACATTGTTCTGATGAGGTAATCATTTGACCCAAGTTTTATAAAATTCCTTCAAGGGGTTTAGGAGATATAGAGCGAACACAAAATGGAAGGCTCAAACCTTTGACCTTCAGTTGTGACCTTGACCTTGAGCAGACATGGCTGACTCATAAGGTCTGCACATCGCCTTGATGAGGTGATCGTTTGACCCAAGTTTGATGAAAATCCTTCAAGGGGTTTAAGAGATATAGAGCGGACACAAAATGGAAGGTTCAAACCTTTGACCCTAAGTTGTGACCTTGACCTTGAGCCGGCATGACTGACTCATAGGTTCTACACATCGTCTTGATGAGGTGATCATTTGACCCAAGTTTTATAAAATTCCTTCAAGGGGTTTAAAAGAAATAGAGCGAACACAAAATGGAAGGCTCAAACCTTTGACCTTGAGTTGTGACCTTGACCTTGAGCCAGCATGGCTGACTCATGGGTTCTGCACATCGTCTTGATGAGGTGATCATTTGACCCAAGTTTTATAAAATTCCTTCAAGGGGTTTAGGAGATATAGAGCGGACACAAAATGGCAGGCTCAAACCTTTGACATCGAGTTGTGACCTTGACCTTGAACCGACAAGGCTGACTCATGGGTTCTGCACATCGTCTTGATGAGGTGATCATTTGACCCAAGTTTCATGAAAATCCTTCGAGGGGTTAAGGAGATATGGACCGGACACGATTTTGTTACGGACAGAAGGACGGACGGAAAGACGGACGGAAGGACGGATGCAGACCATTCCTATAATCCCTTCGCCACAGCGGGGGATTAAAAATAACTTAAGTATAACATCTTGGTGACCTTGACCTCGGGTATAATGGGCTCAGCCCATACACATACATTGTTTGTATACTGGACAATGTTTATGTGAAGTTACAGTAAGATATAAGCAATAGTAACAAAGATATGAAAAAAAACAAAGGTGGCCGAAAAACTTTAACCTTAAAAATAACCTAAGTATAAGACCTTGGTGACCTTGACCCTGAGTATAATGGGCCCAGTCCCTATACATATTTTGTTTGTATGCTGGACAATGTTTATGTAAAGGTACAGTGAGATATAAGCAATAGTAACAAAGATATGACAGAAAAACAAATTGCTGAAAAACTTTAACCTTAAAAATAACCCAAGTATAACACCTTGGTGACCGTGACCTTGTGTATAATGGGCCCAGCCCCTAAACATACTTTGTTTGTATACTGGACAATGTTTATGTGAAGTTACAGTAAGATATAAGCAATAGTAACACAGATATGACAGAAATACAAAGGTTGCCAAAAAACTTTAACCTTAAATATAACCTAAGTATAACAGCTTGGTGACCTTGACATTGGGTATAATGGGCTCAGCCCATATACATATATTGTTTGTATACTGGACAATGTTTATGTGAAGTTACAGTAAGATATAAGCAATAGTAACAAAGATATGACAGAAAAACAAAGGTTGCCAAAAAAATTTAACCTTAAAAATAACCTAAGTATAACAGGTTGGTGACCTTGACCTCGGGTATAATGGGCTCAGCCCATACACATACATTGTATACTGGACAATGTTTATGTGAAGTTACAGTAAGATATAAGCAATAGTAACAAAGATATGACAGAAAAACAAAGGTTGCCGAAAAACTTTAACCAAGAAGGGTCACGCAGACACCGACGCCGGGGTAAGTAGTATAGCCCCCCTATTCTCCGAATAGTGGAGCTAAAAATGTATACTGTAAGTGTACACTATTTAATTTAAGCTACAAGAAAAAATACTCAATTGTTTGTGTGAGATTAGTGAATTACCCAATTGGTTTTAGCAAAAACCCAATTACTTCTGAAAAGGATGCGTAATGATATTATTTTTACCCAATTCAGATTTCCAATACTCAATTCAGACACAAAGTGATGGGTAAATACCCAATTGTGCCAAAAGATTATCTGGAGCTCTGTCAAGTCCTTACTTTTGCTACACTTCTTTGACCACATGTAAGAGGTTATGTTCAAAAGACCTTTACATATAAAGATCTATGTAATAAGCTGTCTGTGATATAGGGCCCTCATGCACATGCTCAATTTGTTACAACAAGAGCAGTCAATTGTGAACAAGAGCTGTCACTAATGGTGACAAATGCCCCCGTAGCACCTTGACCTTTGACCTGGTGACCTTCACCTTTGACCCCAAAGTCAGTAGGGTCGTGTACTCAATAAGTACTATCAGCATGTGAAGTTTGAAGGTCCTGGGTGCAGTGGTTCGCAAGTAAAGTGCCTTCATGCAAAAAGTTAACATTGTGACGAACAAACGAACGAATGGACGGACAGTTGAAAACTAATATGCCTCCCTTCGGGGGCATAAAAACACAGCATGAATACATCTTGAAAACAAAATTCTGTTTCCAGTAATTTCTGTAGGTTTGCTGAAATATACAAATATTTACAAGAAAATACAAAAGCTTTTCTGCAGGCAGAAATTCCAGTGGCTGATTGAAGGTCGCATAAACACGAACCTCCTCCATGCTGTCATCAGATCCTACAAGGCAACAAAGTGTAGCCTAGGACAGAACTGACTTCAGAAAGACAGATCTACATATATCTAGCTTGTGTAACAATTTCTAAAAAATATTCTGGTAAGAAATACAGACAAACCTTTTCTTTGGTCATTACATTTATACGTTTATTTTCTCTAACACATTCCACAGATTTAGAGTCATCATTTAAGGCATTTCCCTGGTTGTTTCCAAGCTGTAACTCGAATTCTGTTACTTTGGTATGCCGCCTTTTTTAAAATTTCTGCATACATATTTTCTGACGATTTCTGTATGTCTATAACTGCAGTTCCACCCCCTTTCTGTGACCGTACATTTATATATCTTCTCTGCTTACGATCATAATTGAACCAGCCAATAGCAAGTTTTCCTGCTCCCTTTGATTTCTGAAAACAGATAAAACTGATTCTTGCATCTTAACACTCATAAGTATACACAACTTGAACGACTTACCTACACAGTGAGAATTGTAATCTTTAAAATAATTTATCACCAAAAGGCAAAATGTGGTGTAACAGGGTCTAAAGTTCACTATTCTAACTACAACAACAACAACTCTGTTCTCTATAATAACTACTGTTTAATATAGTACTATGTTCTGAGTTAATATATACAACAATGTCTTTCTTCACAATTCCCTAACATAATTTCTATTATTTCATTAATGTCTAAACTCTAACAATAATAATTCATTGTTAATTGCCCCGGCTCTAAACTATCTTAAATCGTATGGAGTATCGGCATATGTTACTAACATTAGCACGAGCAAATTGATACTGAAGTTCTATCTAGAATTTAGCAGTATTTAAGGAAAACTTCGCAGGGATGACTAAATTGTTTTTCTCCAAAAGGGCACGCATTTTGACCATAATAATAAAAACATGTCATTATTTCATTTAGTCATCTGTCATAACAATTAGTTAGAAACAAAACAACAATCATGACGCAGCCAATAACGTGGCCAGAGGGTAATTAACCTGGACGAGATATCTTAACCTGTCATTTTCCAGATGTAAACAAACGCTGAAGTTATTTAAAGTAGCATTCCGAAATTCTTTGTGTGCGACTATTAACTGACCGATGACTTATAACTGACCGAAAAACAAGATGATAAAATATGCTTATCTAAATAAGTATAATGGATTCATAAATTCATTATACGACAAAAATACCACCACTGTCTCATATATTTACATGAAACATAATGGTTGACCAGTTTATAGTTTCCAGAATTATGAGAACATTCGAATTTTTGCAATTTTTCTCATCGAGGGTTGAAGGCAATACTGTCGTAAGTCCTTCTTTATTTAATAGGAGTTACTACAGTATTGCGTTCAGCCCTCGTCATGTACTTTTATAAACCGTTACAACGGTTCATTTTGTAAACATTGATAAATATAGAATGAGACGCAATAGTATTTTTAGAAGCTATCATCACTTGGGCAGCAAATCATAAGTGCCCATGTAGTTTGATGGTTCAGTTTATATACTCCTCTACTGATTAGGGAAGTCAGCATGGTTTACTGTGCCTTATTTAGGTTAGAACCACTGAATCTTACCGAATAACACTGTAACCTAATTAACGGACCTTTTTCATTATTAAAAGTACATGTAAAAACGTAGCTCGCCACAAAACTATCATAGGTAGCACACAGTATAAAATTAAGTCAAAACACCAAGTGATTCCTTGTTTGTTGAGTGGTTACAGTATTTCTATTACACCTTTTTGTCAGGAGTTGATCTTCATTTTTTTCAGTTTGCATAAATATTTTGTGTAAGTTTGTTTTTCTCTGGTTTTGTTTCTTATTTTCATATATAAAATTGGAAGTATGTATAAATGAATCAATCCTAAAATTATGGCCAGGCAATGTTTGTATTAAGAAAGTGTAGGACTGTTATAAAACTAGCCCATACAGGTTTAAAAATATCAAAGGAAAGATTAAAAAAAAACAGATCATATTAAAGGCAGGGTGTATTTAGACATAATTACGTGTCAGCTGTGACATATAGTTTTAGTGAACATGTTAGAACTAGATTTACTAACTCCTTTTGTCTTCATTGAATTGTAGTGAAGAAAAAAACTAAAGGCAAAATTTAACAAATCTCAGTAGGAATCAAACTCATGACGAACAAGTTCAATCTGAATGCCGTAACCGCACTAGGCCAACGATAAATCACTGACTTGACTGTTAATGTTTGTTTGTGTTGGGTTTAATGCCATTTTTCAACAGGAGTTCAGTCATGTAACTGTGGGCAGTTAACCTAACCAGTGTTCCTGGATTCTGTACCAGTACAAACCTGTTCTCTGCAAGTAACTGCCAACTTCCCCACATGAATTATCAGAGGTGGAGGACTAATGATTGCAGACACAATGCCGTTTATCAAATATATAGTCACGGAGAACATACGCCCCACCCGAGGATCGAACTCATGACCCCGCGATCCGTAGACCAACAATCTACCTACTGAGCTAAGCGGGCAGGTTTGATCGTTAATGTACAAAGTGTACTGACTCCATATTATGTTCTTTTATTCCAAAACTTCACAACAGAGTGTGATACCTATATGTGTGCACTCTTTTGAAAATCATGTGTTGTCTGATGACGGAAATTCTGTTTGATTGTTAATGTACTAAGTGTACTGACTTCATATTATGTTATTTTATTCCAAAACTTCACAACAGAGTGTGATACCTATATGTGTGCACTCTTTTGAAAATCATGTGTTATCTGATGACGGAAATTCCATTTTTCTGTTGTTGTTTATTTTATAAACCAGGAAACCCTAAATATCAGAAATTGTAGACAATGCCAGTGATTTTCTTTGGAAATAATAAAGGTGGCTATGCCTGCTGAATTGGGAAAATAAGCGCGATAATGCAAAAAACTGGGAAAAAAAGAAATATGTTTAATTTCCATACTAAGTGATATAAATCTCTACATTTTCTAACTGAATGTTGTTTCAAGGGTTTACATTTTTTCAACACCACTTTTGGATTTAAAATTGTGAAATTTAAGGGTGGTAAAATTAATATAGACACCAATACAGCTTATAACAAGAGGACCATGATGGTCCTGAATCGCTCACCTCTTCCCACATGACCCAGTTTTGAGTATGACGTCGTTTTTTTCTATTATTTGACATAGTGACCTAGTTTTTCAGCTCATGTGACCCAGTTTTGAACTTGACCTAGATATTATCAAGATAAAAATTCTGACCAATTTTCATGAAGATCCATTGACAAATATGGTTTCTAGGTTTTTCTATTATTTGACCTGTTGACCTAGTTTTCGAAGGTACGTGACCCTGTTTTGAACTTTACCTAGATATCATCAAGGTGAACATTCTCACTAATTTTCATGAAGATCTCATGAAAAATATGGCCTCTAGAGAGGTCACAAGGTTTTTCTATTTTTATAACTACTGGCCTAGTTTTTGACTGCACATGACCCAGTTTCGAAACTGACCTAGATATCATCAAGGTGAACATTCAGATCAATTTTCATGAAGATACATTGAAAAATATGGCCTCTAGAGAGGTCAAAAGATTTTAATGATTTTAGACCTACTGACCTAGTTTTTGACCGCAGTTGACTCAGTTTCAAACTTGACCTAGATATCATCAAGATGAACATTCAGACCAACTTTCATACAGATCCCATGAAAAGTATGGCCTCTAGAGAGGTCACAAGGTTTTTTATTATTTGCCCTATTGACCTTATTTTTTTTGGCACGTGACCCAGTTTCAAACTTATCCTAGATATCATCAAGGTGAACATTCTGACCAATTTTTATGGAGATCCATTCAAAAGTATGGCCTCTAGAGAGGTCACAAGGTTTTTCTATTTTTAGACCTACTGACCTAGTTTTTGACCGCACATGACCCTGTTTCGAACTTGACCTAGATATCATCAAGATGAACATTCAGACCAATTTTCATACAGATCCAATGAAAAATATGGCCTTTAGAGAGGTCACAAGGTTTTTCTATTATTTGACCTACTGACCTAGTTTTTGATGGCACGTGACCAACTTTCAAACTTCACCTAGATATCATCAAGATGAACATTCAGATTAACTTTCATACAGATCCCATGAAAAATGTGGCCTCTAGAGTGGTCACAAGGTTTTTCTATTATTTGACCTACTGACCTAGTTTTTGATGGGACGTAACCCACTTTCGAACTTAATCTAGATATCATCAAGGTGAATGGTCTGACCAATTTTCATGAAGATGTCATGAAATATATGGCATCTAGAGAGGTCACAAGGTTTTTCTATTTTTAGACCTACTGACCTAGTTTTTGATAGCACGTGACCCAGTTTCAAACTTGACCTAGATATCATCAAGATGAACATTCAGACCAACTTTCATATAGATCCCATGAAAAATATGGCCTTTAGAGAGGTCACAAGGTTTTTCTATTATTTGACCTACTGACCTAGCTTTTGACGGCACGTGACCGAGTTTCGAACTTGACCTAGATATCATCAAGGTGAACGTTCTGACCAATTTTCATGAAGATCTTTTGAAATATATGGCCTCTAGAGAGGTCACAAGGTTTTTCTACTTTTAGACCTACTGACCTAGTTTTTGACGGCACTTGACCCAGTTTCGAACTTGACCTAGATATCATCAAGATGAACATTCTGACCAACTTTCATAAAGATCCCATGAAAATTGTGACCTCTAGAGTGGTCACAAGGTTTTTCAATTTTTAAACCTACTGACCTAGTTTTTGATCGCACGTGACCCAGTTTTGAACTTGACCTAGATATCATCAAGATGAACATTCTGACCAACTTTCATGAAGATCCCATGAAAAATGTGACCTCTAGAGTGGTCACAAGGTTTTTCTATTTTTAGACCTACTGACCTAGTTTTTGACCGACGTGACCGAGTTTCGAACTTGACCTAGATATCATCAAGATGAAAATTCTGACCAACTTTCATAAAGATCCCATGAAAAATGTGACCTCTAGAGTGGTCACAAGCAAAAGTTTACGGACGGACGCACGGACGACGGACACTGCGCGATCACAAAAGCTCACCTTGTCACTTTGTGACAGGTGAGCTAAAAACTGTATTTCTTCAATTTTCTCTTCATGCCCTCGAAATTTGAAAACGTCCGAAATTTTGACTACACGAAAATCGGTACATTTATTTGATTTTGATCTCCAATTTTTCAAAAACTAGGAAAGATATTGTAATTTTTCATTATCATAAATGATTATCTGGCATTTGCGAACATATTTAAACCGACTGCAGTCAATATTTCTCTTGAAAATCTACAATGTTTTCTTTGTCACGTATTTTTGCGAGGGTAACCTTGATGCAATTTTGATCTCAAAAAGGACTTTCTTGATGTCATTTCTGCCAATTTCATGTTAGAGATCGCGGATCTCACACCCGAATATAAACTGTTACATTTTGGAAATAAGATCTTTTCATTTGAGAGGGGAAAATACCTTTTTGGGGGAAAAATTGACGATTTTTTGGGAAAAAATAGCCTATTTTGGCGAGGGGAAACTGCCGGTATTCGGCAGTAAAAATAGGCAAAAAAAATCACAGAATGCTTTTATTTTAAATGTACATGGAAAGCAACCATTTTCAACAGAATTCAATGAAAGTGCATTGTAAGAACATCGATTATGCAGCATATAAGTGAATAAAGCAAAAGTTTGATTTTTTAAAATCTGACACCACAATGTGTGGGTTAGTCAATTTAAGTACTATACCATTTGTAACGTAACATTCAGGGCATCAAGTGATATTGGGTGTCAAAAATTTAGGTAATGTCTAAAATATGTCAGGGTTGCCACTCTCAACAGTTTCACTGACCAATACCACCATATCATTTTGGCCTCCTCCCTAACACAGCCCTCCAATCCATCCTTTCAAAGGTAGACAGGGTCTGTTTCCTGTCCTGTCCATAACTGCCATTCATGTTTGAATTTTGAAATAACTTGGTATAAATTGTAAATTATAAATAATGCAACTCGGCAAACTGAAGGAATGCAAATCAGGGCTCCGGAAATTTGCCGGTTTGTTATTTTTGGGCCGATTTTTGACTTTTCAGACCGATTCTTGAAGTGAAAAAATGAAAAAAATCGGTCCCATATAAATGGAGAAAAGTATATATTTCGGTCTGAAATCTCAATACACGTTCACCTGCCAAGCAGGAAATTGTTGGTCGCACCCTCAGATAATCAATAACTGTGTCAAACGGTCTGACTGTCACCTTGATAATCGGTCCGTAATTAGCATGTGTAAATGTTATTTTTAGTTTTATTGCCCGCTTTTCATGTAACTATTTAATTGTGTTGTGTTTGTATTCATGAAATAAATTAAAGTAATAAGATCTATCATCTTTATTTTGCCTTCACTCCTCTTTTGTATTTATCCTACTTTACAACTTACAACTTAGTGAACTTACTATTATCAGGCACTTGAGTCGGGTTTCACACAACTAGGACCATTTTTTTTTCTATCTGTAAAATAATGATTTTTGAAGCATCAATAATCGATTGACCAAAAAATATTGTTGATACATCAATATGGTTTCTATCGATGATTGGCCTACCATGAGCCTTTGGCTCAGGTGAGCCAAAAAATTGGTAAACTTGTTTTGTTGTCCTTTCTAAAGTATATGCTTAAAAGCAGTTCTGTGCCCAGTGTGCGACATTAACTTTTTACCACCGTAGCCAATGGGGCTATGGACTTAGCCACACATATTTTAGCAAAAGAATGAATAAAACTTCCATTCCAATACTGTTTTATTTAATTTCTTTTACTATACTGCTGTAGGTTGGTAAATAATGATATATTTCTGATTATTTGGAATATTGTACAAGTTTTTCAAAATTGATTTTTCGAAATTTGAAACAGTGTTCACAAAATTGTGCAGAAAGTGAAAGACAGGGATCAAAACAGCTTTGTAGACTAGAAATAGCTTGGAAGTTATATATAATGGATTTGATTTTTTTTTTATACAGTAGACTGACTTGGGTGTCAATAGGCCCAATTTTTTGGGAGAAGTCATTCTCCTTCAAGATGATTTATGGAGAGGTGGGGAGGCTTTAGGAAGAACTTGGAAGACTCCATTGATTTTTTATATTTCTACCTCAATGCTGTGAAGGCTATATACCAATAAAAGAAATTGTTCTTTGTTTCACATAAAATTCAGCTACTTCAGAACAATTTTGTTACAGTTTCTAGATTTTCCTCCTTCGTAGACCTATTTTCCACAAAAGATCTACAGTCGAGACTGCCTTAACGACCCCCTGAATTTAGCGACTCCCTGTCATATGCGACCCTATTTTATACTCCGGATGCAATTTACTATTAAAAAAGTCTGAATTAAGCAACCCCCTGCCTTACGCGACAAGCGACTGTGAAATCAGGCTCCTGAATCGATTATTAGACCGTTTTCAGCGACTTTGAGACGCTCCCTTGCAAGATTTTACACGACAGAGTTACCGTTCGTTATCTTGAGTGAAGTTGTTTGAGACAAGAACTTATTTGTTTACAAAAAATGGCCGACGAAAAACATAAAAAAGAACTGTTTTGACATTATAACAGCGTGTTAAGGCACTTGAATTGCTCGATTGGGGAAAACCAGCGTATAAAGTCGCTGAAGAATTCGGAGTCGGTGCATAAATTAACTATATTCCTGGTGAAACAAAAATATGGCGGTATTTAACAGGAAACGACGAAGTAAACACGGAATAAAGATGCAGTCAATAATCAAATAAATGTCAATGAACAATTAGTACACAAAAATATAAATATCATAAACCTCAGTGTGTAAAATAGTTCAAATGGAACATTTATATTTTACTGCTCCCCTTTATTTTCTTGCCAGATCATGAGCTTAAATTTGTTTTATCAACATCATACCAATGATGCAAATTATTTGAAATTTATATTTTATCAATATGCAATTAAAGAAATAGTATTTAATCATTTTCCACTCCTACCTTAAAGGAGGCCAATATATAAGTATCCGATATACATGTACTTTAATTGGAAAAATATATGAAACCATTTGTCATCCTGTTAAGTGAGACTGTTTTAAGAGACTCCCTGTCATATGTGACCTTTTTCGCTGCTTCCCAAAGTCAGTCTCTTAAAATAGTCTCGACTGTATACATTTGCTTCTAGAAAATGAAAAGAAAAAGGGGTGTTGAATAGTATGCAGTGAAATGCAAGTCAACTGAAGTCAGGTACCCTCATAATTGCATTTCAGAAAGCGGTCTGCAGAATAAACACCCTACTTTCGTTTTCAAGTAAACAACTCGAAAACATGCGAATATTTAAGCATGAAAAATGCCCTATTTTATGTAAAATTTGTTCCACGAGTGAAATAATGCCCATTTGGCCCCATATTTACATGCAAATGAAAAATAATGGAAAAATTAGGATCTATTTTTTAAGGATTTCGTTCAACTACACCACCGAAGCACATTTTTGACAGAATCTTCACCACGGAAGCACATTTTTGACCGAATTACTGCATTATAACCTGAAGTGATTCGATGACCATTCATTTTCTTAGTTACATCATTTTCCATACAGTGATTATTGTTTCATTACAAAATTCTGAAAAAAAAAGTTGTTTTCAGTTCAAGACAGTGCTGTATCTAACCCGCCGATTTTGTGGTGCCATATCATGTAAAATATAAATGCAGCATGAAAAAAGTTTTATAATGAGTCACCACTTATGTCTCTCATTCAAATAAAACTGAAAGTAAACAGTGTCATTTTTAACCTCGAAACACATATTCATATCAATAATTCAATTCATCCATCAATTTCTGTTTTACAAAGTTAATACTTTAAATGTTGTTCTTGTACCATGGATATCAAATAATTGTGTCTATAATTCCAATTAGTCGCATAATTAATCGAAAATTTCTTTTTGAAAACAACTGGCAAATACTGACAATTGAAAGTGTCAAATACGTAACCGCAGCGCTGATTGGCTGATTACAACTGCCTCTGGTGAAACAAATATTTTGATTCTCTTTCACACTTCTCATGAAAATCTCACAAGTACATGAAGTAGGTGGAGCTTAAATTATGCTATCAGCGTGTATGTGTATTCAACACGCTATATGACATGGTGCAAATTGTCAGCAGAATAGCGAGTGCGAATGGACTATTTTGCTCAAGTCACTCCCTCGTGAGACATCGTTTGCAATGATCTTTTTGTTAAATCTTTTATTCATTTCCGCTCATAAACAATGCAACATATTTACCTGGAACACTTGACTCACAGTCTTTCTTTTCATTGACAACATTATTTTCTGTAGGCAATCCTGCAAACCTGTAACAGCATAAAACATGTGAGAGTTAATATTTCAATACAGTAACTTTATTTTTCAAACACACTAGAAATAGAAACACTATCTCATCATGATTATAATCTTGGAGGGAACAAGTGTGACCCTAAGGATGTATTTGAGCTAACATAGAAGAATAAAAACTATATTTTGATGGTGTAGTGCAAAAATACATCTCCTTTATCAAAATATATATATCCTAATTTTGTACCGAGCTAATTATTTATGCTAGAAGTCTTTGCCTTATGCCTTTCATAGCAGTAACATACCATTAACAACTAGAAATACATTCTGCATGCCCACGAGCAGAATGTCCACCCCACCATTGCTGTCTAAAAAAGTAACATTTACTATACTATTTGGCACCTGTATATATATATATATATATATATATATATATATATATATATAATACAAGAGGTCCAAGATGGCCCTAAGTTGCTCACCTGAGAAACACACCATAGCAGTGTAAACATGTTTGAGCTAGTAATTTCATGGAAAGAAATATTCTGGCCAAGTTTCATTAAGATTGGACCAAAAATGTGGTCTCTTGAGTTTAAACAAGTATTTCCCTAGATATGACCTAATCACCTGGTTTTTGACCCCAGATGACCCATATTCAAACTTGACATAGATTTTATCAAGGCAATCATTCTGACAAAATTTCATGAAGATCAATTGGAAAATACATTATCAGATACACAAGGATTTTCTTTGATTTGACCTAGTGACCTACTTTCTGACACCAGATGAACCATATTCAGGCTGTCTAGCATACCCTAACAAAAAATTAGGGCTAATTTTAGGGCAATTTGTACAAAAAAATAGGGCTAAAATTAGGAATTTGGTACAATTTTAAGGAAATTTTAGGGCTAAATTTAGGAATTTTCAAATTAAAATATGGACTTTAAAGACCATGTAATGTGCTTACCTTTATGTGACTGACATAAAAGTAACTCACAAATAGTGCTTTATTTACAGAAAAGGCGTCTACCACTGGTAAACTGCTTTGAACTGTGCTAAACTGTTTTTTTCTGAATTAGAAGAACTTTAAAACAACATTTAAAACATTTTCTCTTTTTGATCACTGCAAAAAAGTTAAAAAATTAGGAATTTTTGTGAAAAAATAGGGCCTTTTTAGGAATTTCCTTTGATTTTTTAAAAAAAATAGGAATTTTAGCCAAATTGAAAAAAAATAGGAAAAAGTAGGAATTTTAGGGACGCTAGACAGCCTGCATATTCAAACTTGACCTGATTTAATCAAGGCATCATTCTGACCAAATTTCACAAGGACCAATTGAAAAATACAGTCTCCATTGCATACACAACGTTTTTCTTTGATTTGACTAGTGACCTAGTTTTTGACCCGGCATGCTCCAGACAATGTCAATTTTGTATCTGACCTTTGGCCTCTAAGTGTGACCTCGACCTTTGACCTAGGGACCTGGTTCTTGCACATGACACTCTGTCTCATAAAGGTGAACATTCATGCCAAGTTACATCAAAATCCCACCATGCATGAAGAAAAAATTCTTCGGACAAGCTTCAATTTGGCCTTAGACCTCCCAACTGTGACCGTGACCTTTTGAGATAGGAACATGGGGTTTGCACATGATACACCTTCTCATTAAGGTAAACATTCATGCCAAATGTAAACAAGATTGGTCCATGCATGTCAAAGATATGGTCCTGACAAAATCGCACGGACGCACACACATACATCAAAATATATTGAGCTCACTGCAAGCGGGCTCAATAACAAGAGCTGTCAGTTGACAGCATGCTTGACTATTCTCAGTGCTTGATAGTATAATATAAGCTATGAGTAAAACTTTAACATTACAATAAGCATATTCTTAGTCGAAAAGGGGCCATAATTCAGTCAAAATGCTTGATAAGAGTTGTCTGCTCCAGTTTTGTTTACAGAATGGGGTCATGATAGTAAACAAGTATGCAAAATATGAAAGCAATATCTCAATGGACTCATAATTATGGGGTGCTATACAAACATTAACATTTGGGTGACGCTCATGCTAACGCCAATGCCGGGGCGAGTAGGACAGCTCCCCTATTCTTCGAATAGTCGAGCTAAAAATGGCTAAAACCAGATTTACTCTAGCAATTCTTGTTAATATAATTTGTCAGAAATTCTTCTGAAATAAATCCTGCACTGGATTTGACCTTTATTTTGTTGTAGGACAAGTGACTACCTTACCTGAACCAGAAGGTCCTGGAAGATTTAATTCCTCGCCTTCTTTTAAAATGTACAATTTGTCAATATCTGCCGACATCAATACATCGTGGACATCCACACAAAACAAATCATCCATTACCAATCTGACAGTTCCCTCTATCTGGAAATTTTCCTTGGCTGTTTAAAAAGAAAAAAATTATACCAATTTCTTGCAGACATCTACACTGTAAATTATTTCACAGGTCTCTTATCAAAGGGTATTTTCCAGTAAATGAACACAGAGAAAATTTTTTCAATCACCTTTATTTTCATCTCAAAAGAGTTTTGGGGTGTCCACAAGAAATTTGATTTATAGATCCCATTTCCTGCTCTCTGGTAAGGTATTCACTTATTATCAAGAGATGTGACCATTCATGTTACTGCCATGTGTGTGCCTACAGGTATGCATGCCAGACACATGCAGGTCATCAAACAGTTTTCAAATCTAAAATAAGATGGAGTGTTCCTATCATTGTGAATATGAGCATTACTAACAGAATTTGAAGGGTGTTTTAAGAACTGAAGGGTGGTCAAGCTTGCCAATATTTGACATTTGCCCTCTTAAGTGCGAGTTGCTGACCTTGACTTTAAGCTAAGGGCATGTTTCTTTTACTGACACAGGCATCTATCGCAATTATGTTAAAACATTGGTGCCAAGGTTTTTTCAAAATACCCCTATAAATTATGAAGTCACAGTCTGGACAAGACTGGACAGATAGGTGTTTTTGAATGCTTTGTGTGACCTTGACCATTCAGCTATTGACATGGGTCCAAAAAATAATAGGGGTCATCTACATGTACACATCAAGACTGACAAGCAAAATCTATGAATTGGTATCCCCGCCGGAAGGGTTTGTGGTGAGGAATGGCAAAAAAAAATATATCTGGTAAAAGCTAAGGATGTTACTAAGAAGCAAATAATTTCATTAGTCAAAATCAATTTAAACGACAAATGAATGTTTTTCTTTTTTTTCTTTTCTTCTTTTTTTTGGCGGGGGGTTCAGCAGGGGTGACTGGGTGATGGAATAAAACTTCATATGTTGATTATAAATATTGATGGAAAATTCAAAATGGAAAAAAATGTAAGACCCATGATGGGATCTGCCCAGTTTTCAAAAGGAACTGAGATATTATGCCAATACAAGTTGTGGGCTTGTTTGATTAAAGTTGATTGCAAAATGTGGTCTCTATCGTGTTCACAAGCACAAAATAGCAATTTTGGCCCTTTAAGGGGCCATAACTCTGAAACCCATGATGGGATCCGGCCAGTTTTTGAAAGGAACTGAGATATTATACCAATACAACTTGTGTGCATGTTTTATTAAAGTTGACTGCAAAATGTGGTCTCTATCGTGTTCACAAGCCCAAAATGGCAAATTTTTGCCCTTTAAGGGGCCATAACTATGGAACCAATGATGGGATTTGGCCAGTTTTTGAAAGGAACTGAGTTTTGCCAATACAAGTTTTGAACAAGTTTGATTAATGTTGATTGCAAAATGTTGTCTCTATATCGTGTTCACAAGCCAAAAATATCAAATTACGGCCCTTTAGGGGGCCATCACTCTGGCACCCATGATGGGATCTGGCCAGTTTGAAAAGAACCGAGATATTAGTTTGATTAAAATCAAATACAAATCGTGGGCTGAGCGCGAAACTATTGTAACTGTATATAAATAAAGAACAAGATACAATAGTTTCGCGCTCAGCCCTCGAAATGGTCTCTATTGTGTTCACAAGGATATTGTGGACAGACGGACGACGTAAGGGTGATCACAAAAGCTCACCCTGTCACTATGTGAAAGGTGAGCTAAAAACAGACGTACATTTTTTGGTTCAAATGAATATCATGCCAATGCAATTGTCACAAAAAAATGAAAGAAAGTGTTTCTGGCTACGAACATAACTAGAACTGTTACAGGAGTGACTCATACCCCCACCATACGGTCTTGTCACAGAAGAATGGCAACCATAAGAAATCTTAAAAATACTTAGTCTTTGGAGTACTTCATCCTGGGCTTCCACATATAAGTAATACTAGTATAATACTAGTATAGTAATACTAGTAAATATAAAAAATCTCTATTAGAGATACACTAAAAGTGAATACAAAAAAGTGTCTTACCGACCCATGTTACCACAGAAAAATGTATTTACTTTTTACATACGATTTATAAAAAAAATGTTAGAAAAATACCTAAAATATTGAAAATCTAAAAATAGGATTTCTAAAAATAGACTAATTCCCTGGAATTTAAGGGGAAGAAACTAAGAACAAAAGTTAAAAAAAAAGTTACTTCCCTTTGGCTCTAAGCCAATCAGAATGAGATATAGTGAAAATACATCAAAACTAACCTTAAATTCTAGGTAAAAGGGGACACAATTCAAGAAAAATTAGTGTCAGAGTTATGCACCTTGTGTCACATGATGTGGGTGATGAGGTGAAACATCTATTTAAAGTCTGAATCAAATCCATTCAGTAGTAACTGAGATATAGTGAAAATACATCAAAATTAACCTTAAATTCTAAGTAAAAAGGGGCATAATTCATGAAAAATTGGTGTCAGAGTTATGCACCTTGTGTCACATGATGTGGGTGATGAGGTGGAACATCTATTTTAAGTTTGAATCAAATCCATTTGGTAATAACTGAGTTAATAGATTTCAGGACGCGACGAGACGGGACGGGACGCAACGCGACAAAATTGACTCCTATATACCCCCCTCAAACATGTTTAGTGGGGGTATAAAAAGTATGCCCCTGTACTATAATAAATTTGCAGCCATAAATATCTAAGTCTAAAGCAAATTTGCGTTTCTGCAGTGAAGTTCCAATTTCCTTCCAGCGATTCCAGAGAATGTATCAGATTCTGTTTAAAAACTTTTAAGTGAAAATACAAACCTTTTCTTTCTTATTCTCCTAAAGAACTAATCTTTATCATGAAGCCATCTGTGCCACTGCTGTTGAAAATCTTTAGACACTTGCTTTGGCTCTGTGTTTTGACCTTTAAAATAATATGAAACATTTATAAATTGATAATATACTGCTGCTGCAACATTCAAACATTATAATTCAGACAATTTTTACATAGTTAACAAAATTTTCTTGTTTTAGAGATCATTTACATGCATCAGTGTAGCAACAAATAAAACAAGAGGGTCATCCTGACCTGGATCGCTCACGTGAGTAACATGAGCCACGTGTTTCATATGGTAAACTGATGCTACAATATTAAGAAAGTAGGTCAGTAGGTCATATTCACAGTCACTGAAAGTCAGTTTTAAGGTTGGTGTGCAAAACTGTTCATGTCATCCAAATTTCAAGGCTGTATCTTAAACAAGAGGGCCATGATGGCCCTATATCGCTCAACTGAGTTAAATTGCTTGCTTGAACAAATTTCTTTGCTAAAGCTTCAAAAACAAGAAAGTCGGTCAGTAGGTCATATTCATGGTCACTGAAAGTCAGTTTTAAGATTGGTGTGCAAAACAGTACATGTCATCCAAATTTCAAGGCTGTATCTTTAAAAACAAGAAAGCAGGTCAGTAGGTCAAGGTCACAGTCCGGTGACACCTTATCACTTGGGGTCATCTGGTAAACATAATTAAACAGTCTAGGAAATAATTATGATCTGATAATTTTTGAAGTATTTCCTACATAACTCATATATCAAGTAACCTCTGAGGCGGGGCTTCTTTTCACCCCAAGGGCATAATTCGAAAAATCATTTAGAGATAAACTAGGCAATGATACATACAAAATATCAAAGGCATAGGCCCTGAACTTTAAGACAAGGAGATTTTTAAAGTTTTTCCTATTATGTAAGTCTATGTAAAACTTGGGACCCCCAGGGCAGGGCCTCTTTTCAAGTCGGGGTCCTAGGCCCTTTTGTTTTTGACAAGAAGATTTTCAAAGTTTTTCCCTATATCGTCACCTTAGCATCCCCTATATAAGTCTGTAGAAACAATGTGAACCCCAGGGCGGCGCCATATTATAACCTAGGGGAATAATTTGATAAAATTTTGGCAGAGGCCAACTAGATGATGCAACATGCTAAATATCAAAGCCCTAGGCCTAATGGTTTTGGATGAGAAGATTTTCAATGTTTTTCCCTATATAAGTCGATATAAACCATGTGACCCCAGGGGTGGGGCCATATTTGACCCTAGGGGGATAATTTGAACAATCTTGGTAGAGGCCCACTATATGATGCTACATATCAAATATCAAAGCCCTAGGCCTTTTTTTTTTGACAAGAATATTTTCAAAGTTTTTCCCTATTAGAAGTCTATAGAAACAATGTGACCCCAAGGGTCGGGCCATATTATAGTCTAGGGGGATATTTTGAACAATCTTGGTAGAGGCCCTGACTAGATGATGCTACATACTAAATATCAAAGTCCTAGGCCTTATGCTTTGTAGAGGCCCGCTAGATGAAGCTATATACCAAATATCAAAGCCCTAGGCCTTGTGGTTTTTGAGAAGAAGATTTTTGAAGTTTTTCCTCACGGTTGCCATGGCAATCAGAGTTCTGTATGGAATTCAATTCTTTGAACAATTTTTAAAGAAGACCATCCAAGGATCATCCCTGTGAAGTTTCATCAAAATTGGCTTGGTTGTTTAGGATGAGATGTTGTTTAAAGGAATGTGTGGACAGACAGACGGATGGACGGTGAGCGATCACAATAGCTCACCCTGAGCCTTTGGCTCAGGTGAGCTAAAAACAAGAAAGTAGGTCAGTGGGCAAGGTCAGAGTAAAGTGATCCCTAATCCCCTGGGGTCAAAAGGTAATTATACTGTCTAGGAAGTATGATATGATAATCTTTGAAGTATTTTTTCCTAAATAACTCATACAACAAGTGACCACCAGGGTGGGGCCCCTTTCACCCCTGGGGCATAATTTGTTCAATCTTGTTAAAGATCCACATTTTTTACCTCTTATAAGTCTATGTAATAAATTTGGGACCCCCAGGGCAGAAAAGATATTTAGGAAACATTTTAATACATAAAAGAGCCAGATAGCGGTCATTACCTTTGATGCCATCATGGCATAATTAAGTCAGTTTAAATTATTCATTCTGTAAGTTTCCCATTTCAGATTCGGTACGAAGTAACGAATATGCCTCCCGTAGGACGCTCATACTTCAAAACTTTGCGTCCCTGGCAAATTTTATGCGTAGTATGATAAAGGACGCAGACCTAAAATATCACTGGAAATGCAATGTTCTACATAATACAAAAGAGTTGTACTTTTGGTTAATTTTGCTAAGTTCGGTGCCTTTTCATTAATATATTTTCTATAAGCAAAATGATTACAAAATTTCGGCATTTTACAGACATTCAAAATGACATATCTCAAAAAGTATAAATTATATGAATGATCTACACTATTTTGTTGCTAAGGCCATAATAAATTAATTCCTAGATTATCATCCCCGCCAGCCCCCTCTTTTTTATGTCGCTCCAACCTTTTTTATTTCTTTCTCTCAAAAAAAAACAACAAAAAAAACAAAAACGCAATAGAGTCCAGTATATTTGTTTTAATGCTGCCGCAAAATACCATAGATAATGCATTTTTTTTATCCCTGGGACCAGCCCCGACACACAGGTATAGACAACTTTCCAACTTCAAACCAAAACAAATTCGCCATATTTTGATAATGGGAAATTACTCTCCGCGCCTACTGTCTACGCTAAAATCTAAGATTGCCGTTACGTTCCTGTAAAAGATCGAGTAGTTTAAACTTTATTTTTCTTTCAAACAAAATTAATTTCATATAAATTTAAAAATATTTTGATGAAAGTAATATTAAAAATCACAAGTAGCATAAAAAATGGAGATTATTTTAACCGAGATCAAACTGTGAACAACAAAACTGACACGAGGTGACAAGCTAATTGATGATAATTACAGGTTATTTGATCATAACTAAAAAACTATCACACCTTTTGTTATCGGTTTGAATTGAGAAGCTCGTGTCATTTTGAACGATACCATTCCGAAATATTGAAACAGTTGCTTTCTATCTATTCAAAATATTTAATTAAAAAAGAAAAAAACAAGAGCTGTCTCCATAGGATGACACATGCCCCCGATGGCACTTTGAATGAATACTTATGGCCGATGTTAAGAGTTTAGGACCTTTGACCTATGGACCTGGGTCTTGCGCGCGACACGTCGTCTTACTGTGGTACACATTCGTGCCCAATAATTTTAAAATCCATGCATGAATGACAAAGACATGGACCGGACACGCCCATCAATGCACTATCATGAAATATGACCTTTAACGTCTAAGTGTGACCTTGACCTTCGGACCTGGGTCTTGCGCGCGACACGTCGTCTTACTGTGGTACACATTCATGCCAAGTTATTTGAAAATCCATCCATGGATGACAAAGATATGGACCGGACACGAATGCCCTATCATGAAAAATGACCTTTAACGTCTAAGTGTGACCTTGACCTTGGAGTTACGGACCTGGGTCTTGCGCGCCACACGTCGTCTTACTGTGGTAAACATTCATGCCAAGTTATTTGAAAATCTATCTATGGATGACAAAGATATGGACCGGACACGAATGCACTATCATGAAAAATGATTTTTAACGTCTAAGTGTGACCTTGACCTTTGAGCTACGGATCTGTGTCTTGCGCGCGACACGTCGTCTTACTGTGGTACACATTCATGCCAAGTTATTTGAAAATCCATCCATGGATGACAAAGATATGGACCGGACACGAAAATTGCGGACAGACCGACAGACTGACAGACGGTTCAAAAACTATATGCCTCCCTTCGGGGGCATAAAAACACAAATATAACAATATTTTTAGTCCTTTACAAATATCAATCCTCGCTAATAACGAATCTGTGAACAACAGTATATATTCGGATATTTTCACACCTATTTACCCCTGTTGATTGTTGTTTATTGCATGATATAACAAAGCCAGATATTGATTAATGTGTCACAACTGAAACAGGTATTTAATTTTGCTATCAACAAAAATCAATTACAATCAAATTTAGATCAGAAAATATATTGATCCTACCTTTTTCTACAAGTTTTTGAAATCAAAAGTAGATTACCGCGGTGCCTAATTTGATAAATATTCCTCTTAAATAGTTTTAGTAAGAGAAGATGTCAAGGTAAATATCGTATCAGGTACTGTTAAATGCTGTTAAACTGTCTTTGCATCATCATAGTTTGTCAAACACATCCTTTAAATTGGAGATATGGGCAATGTTTAAAAAGCGTAACAGTATCCGGACAGACAATTTTGGATATCCAGATTCTAAAATAATTTGACTAGTTTTATTTTGGAGGAAACAAAGTGGGTTCATCAAAGATGCAGGTCGATCCAGCTCCTAAATAGAATGTTGAATTGTTGATAAATGTAATATGAGAGTAAAAATGAAGTCAACAAGTTTGTTTTTACTTTATTCTGTTTTTGCCATTTGTCTTGACTTGTACTTTGGGGTTCGATTTATGTATAAATAGCTGTCATTTTGAAAATATAAGGCTTCATTTTGTGAGTTTTAACTGAAATAAATCCCATGTTGATGAAAAGTACCATTCAGCTGAAATCCTAGGAGCCTGTATGTACACTTTTGCTAATTTCAAGAGTCAAAATCCATGGTCCGGGTAGTTGTTTTAAAAATAAAAAATAAAATTCTCCCCGCCCCCTTTTTAACCAAAATTTGGATGATAATCTAGGAATTAATTTATTATGGCCTAAAGGTCTGATAGTCAAACACATTTTGTTCAACTCTGGTGAAGATCGGATGAGAAATATTCGACTTAAGAGTGCGGACAAGCTTTGCGACAGACAGACAGACAGACTGGAGTAAATCAATATGTCTCCCAAACCACTGTGTGGTGAGAGACATAATTCAATTGAACCCCTTAATTTACTTGGCATAATTTGCAAATCGAGGGTTCAACGCAATAGGGGCGTATCTACATATTTTACCAAAAATCACTTTTTTTGATTTTTCACTTTATTTTGACCTAATTTATATTCTGTGAAAATTTAAACCAGATGTTTCAGTTATTTATATCATTATTTTGATATTGCAATAAGGGCGTATCTCAGATTGCCTTGATTTTTATGCGCAATATGGAAGTAAGTTGACTTACTGCCTTATTGCATGCAAAAATGTATCCAGTAGTCTTAATATCTTATCCTGCAATACAGGCTTGTGTAATCAGATAATTTCTGTGATGTCATAATATAACATACTGATGACATCATAAGGTATCAAGGGCATTATCCTGATGCATGACCCTTAAAGTAAATGTAGTATTGTCACATTTTATGACATTGAAGTCAAGAAAAGCTTTTTTATGCTTATGAGAGTCAGTACTTACAAATGGTAGATTCATCCTGTGTGCATGGATATGTTAATATCAAATTTAGCTACAGTTAAATGATAGACCACCATTCATCTTACTGCTACTTAATACACTAATAGCCCATACTTTCAAAGTGAAAGCCATACTTGCCCCACAATAATTATTGCCAAATAGAAAGATTTCTATACTCGTAAAATAAAATGAATATATTAACATTTTATCCAAAATTAACAGTTTGAAAATATTAATTGGGCTAGGTTATAAAAAGGCTATACTCTATTCTTGAAGACTTCAGGTGTATCATGATTAAAGAAAGTCTATATTCTGTATTCTTAAAGATTTTTAAAGGTGTATCCTTTTTCTTAAAGATATTTAAAGGTGTATCATGGTAGGAAATATTTCAATTTCCTTGAATTTTGTAAAGTTGTACCATGGTCGAAGTTAAGTAAGTCCATGTTCTATATCCTTGCAGGCTTTTTAAGTTGTATCATGGTTTAAAAATATTTTTATGCCCTTGAAAAATGTAAGGGAGTTAAAAAATGATTTTCTTGAAAACAAATAAATTGCAGTACCAATTACTTGAAGATTTTTACACTAAGTCTTGTGCCTGCTTACTCGGTACAGTATTGCAAAAGGATTATAGTCCACGAAAACTGTAGGTGAAACTCCATATTATACATATAAAAGGGGAAGTCCAGCAATGAAATGTGATAATACATGAAAGGCGTCTGGCCTAGGAAAAACTCCTCAATAATCTGTACCAAAATTTTAGTTGTATGGCACCAAAAGAAACAAAATATTCAAAATGAGATAGAATTGCAATTTTTTTAAAAATTTAGTTACTTTAATAATAAAATGAAAATCAAAAAGGTGTCATACATCAAAAGCCAGTACTTCAGGCTATAGTTTACAGTGAACAGCCACAGCCTAAGACATACAGCATACATTCTTTGAAATGTAAGTGTGACTGTATTATTCAGTAACATAATAATACATGAAGCCAGTTTGGTAATATTCGAAGCTTTTTAGCTTATCTGATTTTGTTTTTTAAAAATTGATGAGTTATTGTCATCGCATGATAGGCGTCAATGTCTGCGTCAGTGTCCGCATGCTTTAAAACTTGCAACACTTGTTCAACATCAGTAACTGTCTATGTACAGCAAGAAACATAACTCCATCCTGCTTTTTGCAAGAATCATGCCCCCTTTTGGAATAGGAAAATATCAGTTTTTTTGTTTGTTTTTTTTTAGTTAAATTTTGCATTTAGGTCAACTTTTCTCCTTAAAGGTCAAAGCTATTGCTTTAATTCTTGGTGAAGGTATTCGCTGACTCTGCAAAGCAAGTACCGTAATTTTAAATTGTTTTTGCAAGAATTATGGCCCCTTTTGAACTTAGAAAATCATGGGTAGACAATATTTCTATTATACAGAGACAATAAAATCAGATGAGCGTCTGCACCCGCAAGGCTGTGCTCTTGTTTTGTATACTGGTACTTACCTCATATTTTCTATGCCATTTCAGCAAATTTCCTGGGCGTTTTTATCTTCTTATATTTACTTATAAACCAATTTGTGGTTCTTGCATTGTGCTCAGATGGAATATGTCAAATGATAGGCATGCTAAATCTGCAACTATACAGATTATTTTGGTATTAACATTGTTACAATCACTGTGTGATTTTTGAGCCATCCAAAATTTCGTAAGCAAGGGTTGGATGGAGTCTGTGTCATATAACAGTAACTCAGAAAGTATTTGACATTAGAGATTATGAAACATTACAGGATTATTATTCAGAAGTTCTGTGCCTGCCCCCTTGGGTTTTGTTTGTAATTTTATTCAGCCAGACCAGAGTTATGGCCCTTCACTTAATAAAAAATATGCATAAAATGAATATAAAAGTTTGTGTCACACTTTATCTTAAAACGTATTTGACCATGGGTCAAAGAGGATGAATATTATTCAGCATGGAAATTTGTGCACCTAAGGTTTCATTCAGGATTTCTTTTGGTCATACTAGTGTTACGGGCCTTGATTAAGTAAAAACAAATGCATACGTGCAAACAAGTTTGTGTTGCCTGTATCTCAAGAAGTATTTGAATTAGAGTCAGAAAACAGAAGGGGATTGTTATAACATGTGAACTTGTACATTTGGGTGTTCTGTTTGGGATTTCATTCAGCCAGTCAGGAGTTATGGTCTTTGACTTAGCGAAAAATACACATTATATAAAGTGGTGAAACATTTATCATAATTGTGTTGCATGTATCTAAGATATTTCACCCAGAGTCATGAAACCATGATGTATAGGTGGACGGATAGCTCAATGGTTTGCACACTGGCCTTCCAATTCTGAGGTCAGGGGTTCGATCTCCGGCAGCTACTCTGGAATTTTCAGAAATGCTTTTCAGTGTTTCCCACCCAACTAGACCGCCTAGTGGTAGAGCGTCCGCTTCGAGTGCGGGAGGTCGTGGGTTCGATCCCCGGCCGCGTCATACCAAAGACGTAAAAAAATGGTACTAGCAGCTTCCTCGCTTGGCGCTCAGCATTAAGGGGATAATGCTAGGACTGGTCAGCCCGGTGTCAGTATAATGTGACTGGGTGGGGTATCATGCCACGTGTCTACAGCGTGATATTCCAGTGAGGCAGCACTATAAAGTTGGGCATTGTGCTCACTGCTACAAGTAGACACCGTCGTTTATATGACTGAAAAATTGTATAAAAAGACGTTAAACCCGAACACACACACACACACCACCCAACTAGAGGTGTACTGGTCAGGAACCCAGGCAATCCTTGCGTGTATCAGTGCCATACACTGGGCACGTTAAAGAACCAGGCTGTCTATTCGCAATGAGCTAGGCTAAGTTAGCCGGACAAGCCTGTATCTGATTTCAAATCTCTCTGTCGTAGGGGCTTTGTCTCACTCTGTCCCTCTGGTCAGATCGCTCTGTGTCTGTACTAGTAGAGGACGAATTATGCGCCCTGTGTGGCTGCACTGGAACTATGTAAAACGCCTTTGAATGTGAAATTGATCATGAAAAGGGCGCTATATAAATCTGGTATAATAATAATAATTATGTACAGTGACAGGAGGTGGGGGCACCTGTGACCTTTATATACACATCTAGTTTTCAGTTTGGAACCACTCTTGTGTCTGCTTCTGGAAAATCCAATACTGGTGTCATATGAGAGGTCATGGTTGTGACCCCAGTGGGGCTGAAACCCACAACCCCATGAATGAGCGGTTGACACCTTATCCACTAGACTACCGCTCCCCGTTTCAGTTTATTAATTAATAGGCAAGGAAAATTGCCATGTTATAACATGCAGCAAAGATGCTGTTACTGTGCTGTGGTAACTGAGGCCATCTCCTGTGTGTCATGTCCTGTATTTTGTGGTGTTTTCATTTTGTCAGATATACCATTAATGTCATTTGTCTTTGATAAAGCTTGCAAGACTGAAATTTAAGAAACAGAGTGACTGACAGATTTCATTTGTCCTATTTGATATTTGATAGACTCCCTATATACCGCTTTGCTATTTTAAAGTTTTTTTGTTATTGTTGTTTTCCCTTTATTATAGTGCCAAATAGAAAGATATTCATTCAGGTCTGGAGGAAAAAAAATGAGATGTGTAATATTAAGTTTAATTAAAGAAAATGCAGACATAAATTATTTTTTTATGATTCTATTCTGTTGTATAGTAATACCATTTTACGTGAAAAAAATATTAAATTCACCAGAAACTTTAATCGAAATTTTACTGCAAAAGAACACTTTTGCCCATTTTGCAAATACAATATTCTCTCCGGATTTACATGAAAAAATCTTGCTGTTAAGTCTGATACTTTAAAATAGGCTGTTACATTCTTCAGTTTCAATTATGTTCTTAAATGTTTCATTTAAAATGAGTATAAAGTGCTAGTATGCTTTAGTTGTATTTACTTTTTTGTACATACTACCTTGTTGCATGACATAATTTTACCAACTTCAACAGAAAATTTCCTGCAATAAAGGCGTAAGTCCACTTACGCCCATCTTGCATATAAAATTACTCCAGATTTACATGAAAAATCATGCAATAAGGGCTTAAGTCAAATATTTTTAAATATACTGTTATTTTGTAAAATTTCATTCATGTTGTTTAATGTTTCATATAACATGTCTAATATTAAGTGAAAAACTTTGGTAAATTTGTATGTGACTGAACACAGAAGAAAACAAAGTAGTTTTTTTCTTCTCTTGTAAAGTTTTCAAAAATGTAGTTACACCCTTATTGCGTTGAACCCTCGAAATGTTCACTATGTAAATTGTAATTTGAAATCTATGGAGCAGAGTATAGACCGGACAAGAATTGACATGCAGTATATGCCACTGAAAAAAAACATTTTGTTCAACTTTGGTGAAGATCGGATGAGAAATGTTTAACTTAGAGTGCGGACAAGCTTTGTGACAGACAGACTGGAGTAAATCAATATGTCTCCCAAACCACTGTGTGGTGGGAGACATAATTCAACTGAACCCCTTAATTTACTTGGCATAATTTGCAAATGTTCACTATATAAATAATATTGTAATTTGAAATTTATGGAGCATAGACCGAACAAGAATTGACACGTAGTATATGCCACCGAAAAAAACTTTTGAATGACCCATTGCAAAAATACTTAAACATGGTAAGAATGGGTAACCTTTTGCAGTCTGGTAACATTGCCCAAATGCCCCGGCTTTCGACATAAAAACTAATTTTTCTTGAAAAATAATGAAGATATTTCTTTCAAACTTGGTCCATTTACTAAGCATAATATACAATGCATATTAAGATAGAAATAACTTTATTGCCTTCAGTTTTGTTAGAATTACTTCCCTTTTTCAGATTTTTATGATGCATAACTTTTGAAGTAAAAAAAAAAAATGTTTCAATGCAATGTTTAAAATAGAAAAGGGTTCATTGGCTTTCTATTGCTCCAAACTTGTGCGTCAATACCTTTATTCTATATATTTAGGATTAATACTTTGTTTCGATCTAGTGCAGATATACATGTTTTGTACATACAATTTTTTTATAACTAACATTTTTCTATAATGTTGTAAGTGAAAGCACAGTAAAATGTATACATTCATGTACTAGCGCAATAATTTAGAGCATTAGAAAGCCATTGAACCCCTTTTTTATTTTAAACTTAGCATTAGAACATTTTTTTTGGACTTCAAAACTTATGTGTCATAAAAATCTGATATGGGGAAATACTTCTACCAAAACTGAAGGCAACCAAATTATTTCTATTTTAATTTGTATCATATGTAATGCTTGATAAATGGAAAAAGTTTCAAGAAATACTAGTTTTTCTGTTGAAAGCCTGATTGGGCGATGTTAATAGCTATTTTCATGATCCAGAATCTTCAGAGGTTCGATTCTTTTACTTAGATATATTAACTTAGAAATCCAACAAAGTACAGTCATTCTCAAATTATTTGGGAAAACACTTATCAGCATCATACGACTGCCGTTTACGGGTACTTTAACTTTATTTTGTTATAGACTTCCGTGTAAGTACAATACCTATAATCAGAAAGGGGTAAAAGGCTCTAGAATCCTAAAAATTAAAAATTCCACCATAAAAAGTAGTTGAGTTGTAATATTCGATACTGTCGCCGTTTCCATTTCTTATTTTTTGTGACGTAGTCAAACGCATCTGACATTAATTACAGCAATGAAATATACATAATATTAAATGGGAAGTATTATATTTGTTGAACAAACAACATTCAAGCCAATATAATCTCCTCTTGCAAGAAAAAAATGGTTTGATATTCCTGTCGCCAAGATTACAGGAATAAATGTAATCATTGAGACCGCACTCTTTGACACATGGTTTTTCTATGTGTTTACTAGCTTCTCTAACAAGCGGGCCAAGATGGCCCTATGTCGCTCACCAGAGAAACACACCATAACAGTGTAAACATGTCTGACATAGTGATTTCATGGAAACAAATATTCTGACCAATTTTCATTAAGATTGGACCGAAAATGTGGTCTTTTGAAGTGTAAACAAGAATTTTCTTCTATTTGACCTAGTGACCTAGTTTTTAAGCCAAGGTAACCTACATTCAAACTTGACCTAGATTTGATCAAGGCAATCATTCTGACTAAATTTCATGAACCTCAATTGAAAAATACAGCCTCTATTGCATACAAAACGTTTTTCTTTGGTTTGTCCTAGCGACCCAGTTTTTGATCCCAGACGACCCATTTTCAAACTTTGCCTTAATATCATCAAGGCTATCATTCTGACCAAATTTCATGAAGATCAACTGAAAAATACAGTCTCTATCGCGTACGCAAGGTTTTTCTTTGATTTGACCTAGCTTTTAACCACAGATGACCCATATTCTAACTTGACCCATATTTCATTAAGGCAATCATTCTGACTAAATTTTATATATATCCAGTGTAAAATGCAGCCCCTATTGTGTACACAAGGTTTTTCTTTAATTTGACCAGCTGACCTAGTTTTTGACACTAGATGACCCATATTCACCTAGATTTCATCCAGACAAACATTCTGATCAAATCTCATGAATATCTGGTGTAAAATGCAGCCCCTCTTGCATACACAAGGTTTTTTTGTGATTTGACCTAGTGACCTAGTTTTTGACCCCAGATGACCCATATAACTGGCCTAGAATTTATCAAGGTAATCATTCTGACCATAATTCATGAAGATCAATTGAAAAATACAGCCTCTATTGCATACACAAGGTTTTTCTTTGATTTGACCTAGTGACCTAGTTTTTGACCGTAGATCACCCATTTTGAAACTTGGCCTAGATTTCATCAAGGTAATTATTCTGACAAAATTTTAAGAAGATCAGTTGAAAAATACAGCCTCTGTCGCATACACAAGGTTTTACTTTGATTTGACCTAGTGACCTAGTTTTTAAAACCAGATGACCCATTTTCGAAGTTATCCTAGATTTCATCAAGGTAATCATTCTGAACGAAATTCATGAAGATCAATTGAAAAATACAGCCTCTATTGCATACACAAGGTTTTTCTTTGATTTGACCTAGTGAACTAGTTTTTGATCCCAGATGACCCATTTTTGAACTCAGCTTAGATTTCATCAAGGTAATCATTCTGACAAAATTTCATGAAGATCAGTTGAAAAATACAGCTTCTATCGCATACACAAGGTTTTTCTTTGATTTGACCTAGTGACCTAATTTTTGACCCCAGATGACCCATTTTCGAACTCGGCCTAGATTTCATCAAGGTAATCTGATCAAAATTCTTGAAAATTAATTGAAAAATACAGCCTCTATCGCATACACAAGGTTTTTCTTTGATTTGACCTAGTGACCTTGTTTAAGACCACATGTGACCCAGTTTCGAACTTGACCTAGATATCATCAAGATGAACATTCAGACCAACTTTCATACAGATCCCATGAAAAATATGGCCTTTAGAGAGGTCGCAAGGTTTTTCTATTATTTGACCTACTGACCTAGTTTTTGATGGCACGTGACCCAGTTTCGAACTTGATCTAGATATCATCAAGGTGAACGTTCTGACCAATTTTCATGAAGATCTTGTGAAATATATGGCCTCTAGTGAGGTCACAAGGTTTTTCTATTTTTAGACCTACTGACCTAGTTTTTGATGGCATGTGACCCAGTTTCGAATTTGACCTAGATATCATCAAGGTGAACATTCTGACCAATTTTCATGAAGATCTTATGAAATATATGGCCTCTAGAGAGGTCACAAGGTTTTTCTATTTTTAGACCTACTGACCTAGTTTTTGAAAATTAATTGAAAAATACAGCCTCTATCGCATACACAAGGTTTTTCTTTGATTTGACCTAGTGACCTTGTTTAAGACCACATGTGACCCAGTTTCGAACTTGACCTAGATATCATCAAGATGAACATTCTGACCAACTTTCATAAAGATCCCATGAAAAATGTGACCTCTAGAGTGGTCACAAGCAAAAGTTTACGGACGACGGACGCCGCGGGATCACAAAAGCTCACCCTGTCACTTTGTGACAGGTGAGCTAAAAAAGAAGACAAGTGTGAGACTAACATAAACATCACAGGAGTCCCTTTCAAATTATTCCAAGAATTGAAATTTAAGAACTCTGGTTGCCATGGCAACCAAAAGGAAAAACTTTAAAAATCTTCTTGTCCAAAACCTCAGTTCATAGGGCTTTTATATTTGGCATGTAGCATCATCTAGTGGTCCTCTACCATGATAGTTCAAATTATTCCCCTAGGGTCAAATTTGGCCCCCCCCTGGGGGTCACATAGACATATATATAATACAATAGAGAAAAGTGGAAACTTCACAGGTCGCTCAACACGACAAAAACGAAAATGTTGCAGGCTCGGTTTGATTGAGCCTGTTCATGGACGGTACTGGAAATGCATGCTACCGTCCATGCCCTCTAGCCCCGCGTTGACAAGTCATATTTCCCTATAGGGAAAACTTTGAAAATCTTCTTGAAGTTCTTGCCAAAAACCAAAGGTCCTAGGGCTTTGATATTTTCTATGTAGCATCATCTAGTGGTTCTTTACCAAGATTACTCAAATTATTCCCCTGGGGTCAAATATGGCACCGCCCTGGGATAGACTTATATAGCAAAAAACTTTGAAACTCTTCTTGTCAAAAACCACAGGGCCCAGGGCTTTGGTATTTGGTACCATATGCAACATTATCTAGTGGTCTTCTACCAAGACTTTTCAAATTATGTCACTGGAGTGAAAAGAGGCCCATCCCTGGGGTCCCAAGTTTTACATAGACTTTAATTATAAAGGAAAAGACTTTAAAAATCTTCTTTCCAGAAACCACAAGACTTAGGCCTTTGATATTTGGTATGTAATATTGCCTTATGGTCCTCTACCAAGGTTGTTCAAATAATTACCTAGTGGTGAAAAGAGGGCCCACCACAGGGGTCCCAAGTTTTACATAGACTTATATAGGAATTTGTTTTTAAAAATGTTCATGTCTGAAAGTTCAAGGCCTAAGACTTTGATTCCTGGTATGTAGCATTGCATAGTAGTTCTCTAACAAATTTGGTCAAATTTTGCCTCTGGAATGAAAAGAGGCCCCAGCCTGGGGGTCACTTGTTATATGAATTACATAGGAAAAATACTTCAAAAATTTTCTGATCTTTTTTCCTAGACTATTTAATTACAATTAACTGATGACCCCAAGTAATTAGGGGTCACTTGATTTTGACCTTGACCTTAGTAACTTTCTTGCTTTTTAATATACAGCCTTGAAATTTTGCCAAATTTTTTACATGAAATTTCATTGATATTTCTGTGAAATTCTGGCAAAATTTTGACAAAATGTCTGAAATTTCTCCGAAAGAATTTGGCAAAATATTGATGAAATTTGGTGAAATTTCACAGAAGTATCAATAAAATTTTACCAAAATTCACTGCAAGAATTTGGCAAAATATTGATGAAATTTGGTGAAATTTCACCAAAATTCACCGAAAGAATTTGGCAAAATATTTATGAACTCTGGTGAAATTTCACCAAAATTTTACTGTTATTTTGGCAAAATTTTAAAGAAATTTCAACAAAATTTTACTGATAATTTGCCAAAATCTTTCACTGTTATTTCACCGATATTTTATTGAAATTTCATTGAAATATCAGTGAAATTTCACTGATCATTTTCACTGGGGCAGGTTAAAGAGCTTAGAACAGCCAGTCGCGGAGACAAAAGGAAATATTATCAGGATTATGAAAAGACCTAAAGTCCAATGAGGACTTTTAATGAAAAATGGGCTGTTAAACAGACTGTGGCTGCTTAGAACACTGCAACATGGTTTGTACTTTCTGTACAAGTAATATTTTTGTGACGGGTTGCGAGTCCTGTAACTCAACAATGTAACAGAATACTAGAATTCAGATGTCCATAAGTGTGCAGCCTCTTTCAAAATGCCCATAAACAACTCAAATCCTCTAGTGCTGCAAAAATCATTCAAACTTTAAAGTAAGTGCGTCCGTGTTTGAGAGGCTGTGTGTCATGCACTGGTTGATTATAACTTTCCTCTTTCAATGTGAGTTTGATGAGTGTTCTGTATTTATATTTAAGATTTTGATTTATTTTGGCAGGAAGCAAATTACAAGACTTATTATTAAGTATGTAGATCTAAACCACTGTTACCATATTTTTCCGCTAATAATAGCTGGGCCCCTAACTTTTAGGCTGGGCCCCTAGAATTTGCCTGGAGCCCAGATGGCTAATAGGGTCTGAGTGTTAATTTATATCCCTGGAGAGTCAGTAATTCAGTAACTTAGGTATATTTTTAGGGCAAAAATATATAGTCAAGGGCAGAAATTTGCAGTGATTATAGAAAAAGCATAAAAGAAAGAGACAATCATGATTATCTTTAAGTATTTATTAGGCAACTGTCTTTTCCTGAAATGTTTCGTAATATTTGATACAAATGTTTTCTTTCAAGATTTTCTTGGTTGTTCATGGTTTTGTAAATTTATTTGTTGCCATAATTATTCAGTTTTGAGGTATTGCCAGCTTCTGCATTAGTGTAAGCCAAATAAACATAAATAACTAGGTCAGTAGGTCTAAAAATAGAAAAACCTTGTGACCTCTCTAGAGGCCATATATTTCGTGAGTTTTTGTCATTTTCAAGGAGTTTTCCAGGACTACCATCAAATTCAAGAACTTTTCAAGGCGTGTGCGAACCCTGTATTACGGACGAAGTATTTCTTTGATGTTCAAAATATTTTGGAACCACATATTTGGATGAATACAGGCTGACTCGGACCATGGCGGATTCGGACCAAATTTACTATAGTGGCTTATTCGGCCCAAAACTTTTTAAGTTTATCTGGCACTAATGTCATGAGTAAAAATAAAATTTATAAGTATTAAGTTTAATGTCTGATGCTAAGAATAATTAAAGTCCTTATTTA
Organism: Mercenaria mercenaria; assembly: GCF_021730395.1. Lineage (NCBI taxonomy): Eukaryota > Metazoa > Mollusca > Bivalvia > Venerida > Veneridae > Mercenaria > Mercenaria mercenaria. The sequence goes on from NC_069362.1 coordinate 83,339,203, forward strand.
AATGCATAAATGATGCATTTTAGTTTGTCAAAACTTCTTACCTGCTTGTAACTGTGTATATTTTATGTCCTTACTTCAAGTTAAACCTCTATATAAGCAATAATCAACATTATTTTCTGAAAATTGCTGAACCATCCAAAATTTATGGTCATTATTGACAGTTAAATAAAAGTTTGTGGTCTGAATCAGCCAAAATATATGGTCATCATCTACTTTTATTCAAAGTATGTGGTCCAAATCAGCCAAAATATTTGTTCCGAATCAGCCACGGTCCGAATCAGCCTGTTTCCATTTGGATATGTATACTAAATTTTAAAACAAACAAGAGATCACAGAGTGATCTTGGCGCCCACCAATGTGCCATTTTTGTGTGTTCCAAATTTCAAGACTTATTGACTAGCTCAAGGTCAGATTTCATTTCCGTACATAACACTGTGCATGTGGTCTAAATTCGAAAACTGTAGCTTGAGAAATGTGAACGTAGGTCACTAGATCAGTTTCAAGGACAAAGTTCTTTGTACACAAAACTATGCATATGCATCAAGTTTGAAGACTGTAGTTTGAGAAATTTGAAAGTAGGTCACTAGGTCAATCTTAAGGTCAAAGTTTATTTCGGTACACAAAACTATGCAAGTGGTCCAAATTTGAAGGCTGTAGCTTGAGAAATGTGAAAGTAGGTCACTAGGTCAAAATCAAGGTCAAATTTCACTTCAGAACACAAATCTATGCATGTGGTCCAAATTTGAAGCCTGTACCTTCAAAAATGTGAAAGTAGGTCACTAGGTCAATGTAAAGGTCAAAGTTTGTTTCGGTACACAAAACCATGCATGTGGTCAAAATTTGAAGGCTGTAGCTTGAGAAATGTGAAAATAGGTCACTAGGTCAAAATCAAGGTCAAATTTTATTTCGGAATACAGAACTATGCATGTGGTCCAAATTTGAAGCCTGTACCTTTAAAAATGTGAAAGTAGGTCACTAGGTCAATGTAAAGGTCAAAGTTTGTTTCGGTACATAAAACCATGCATGTGGTCCAAATTTGAAGGCTGTAGCTTGAGAAACGTGAAAGTAGGTCACTGGGTCAAAATCAAGGTCAAATTTCATTTCGGAACATGAAATTATGCATGTGGTCCAAATTTGAAGCCTGTACCTTCAAAAATGTGAAAGTAGGTCACTAGGTCAATGTCAAGGTCAAAGTTTATTTCAGTGCACAAAACTATGCATGTGGTCCAAATTTGAAGGTTGTAGCTACAGAACTGTGAAAGTAGGTCATTAGGTCAAAACCAAGGTCAACTCATATCAAGGTTAATCTTGCCACTCAAAACCATACATGTGGTCCAAATTTGAATGTTGTAGGTTATTGACAAGAAGTTTTTAAAAGCTTTTCCCTATATAAGTCTATATGAACCATGTGACCCCCAGGGCGGGGCCATATTTGACCCTAGAGGGATAATTTTAATAAACTTGGTAGAGAACCACTAGACGATGCTACATTACAAATATCAAAGCCCTATGCTTTGTGGTTTGGACAAGAAGATTTTCAAAGTTTCTCCCTATATAAGTCTATGTAAACCATGTGACCCCCGGGGCGGGGCCATATTTGACCCTAGGGGGATAGTTTGAACAATCTTAGTAGAAGAACACTAGATGATGTCACATACAAAATATCAAAGCCCTAGGCCCTGTGGTTTTGGACAAGAGGTTTTATTTATTTATAGTTTTTCCCTATATAAGTCTATATAAACCATGTGACCCCCGGGGCGGGGCCATATTAGACCCCAGGGAAATAATCTGAATCATCTTCGTAGAGGACCACTAGATGATGCTTCATACCAAATATCAAAGTCCTAGGCTCTGTGGTTTTGGGCAAGAAGATTTTCAAAGTTTTTCCCTATATAAATCTATGTAAATTATAGAAATAAACAAAGGGCCATAACTTACTAAAAAATTGTTGAACCAGTCTGATTTTCAGAGGGACACAACTAGGGTACCAATACATCATTCTGACAAAGTTTGGTCAAAATCCCCCTGGTAGTTTCTGAGGAGATGCGATAACGAGAAATTGTTAACGGAAGGACGGATGGAATGACGTACGGACGGACGGACGGAAGGACGACGGACCACGGACGCAGAGTGATTTGAATAGCCCACCATCTGATGATGGTGGGCTAAAAATAAAGTAGTTTGTGCAACCTCAGTTTGTTTTCATGTTATACTATCGAAAATTCCAAATAATTTGAGAATGAGTTTGTAATGTAAGCAGCTAAGGCTTGTCGACATCACCTCAAAATTTCCTTCTCTTTAGTGTAGCTTCCGGCCGTTGTGAAGGCAAATTAATAGACTAAACTGCAGAACAAATTTGTGTAATGATGCAACTTTTTTTTATGTCATTTATGAACTCTGCAAACAATATGTTTAGATTTTGTTCGGAATAAGCCCTCTGTTCGACAATACCACACCCACCCTAAACTACCAAACTCAACTTACAGAAATGATTCTACTGCTGTCCGCCATCTTCGCTCTAGACTGCAGGAAAACGCGCGCGCTTGTGACGTACAAGATACAAGAAACTTTATTTAACGTCGGATATGAATTTAACAATTAACATTAGCTTAAACCTATTTCCCGACAAACAAATGATATAGTAATAACAAAATAAAATGAAAAGAAATAAAACAGCTGTAAAGAAAAAGCACAGTCATAAAAGAGCAAGGGAAGTAACTCTGTAACAGTACATATACATTACTGACTTTGTTACTCCCCTTCAAAGCAAAATTTAGTTTAATCATACATGCTGAAAAGAGGGATACAAAATAAATAAGCAAAGTAAAAATTCAGTTAATAACAAATAAGTAGATGACATATGGGTATTGTGGCAAGTGTAAGACAAAAACCCTATCAAAGTAAGTGTCCCAAAAAACTACCGAAAGAAAGGTGTAGATAGGTGGACGGATAGCTCAGTGGTTTGCACACTGGCCTTCCAATCCTGAGGTCGGGGGTTCGATCCCCGGCAGCTACTCGGGAATTTTCAGAAATGCTTTTCAGTGTTTCCCACCCAACTAGAAGTGTACTGGTCAGGAACCCAGGCAATCCTTGCGTGTATCAGTGCTATACACTGGGCACGTTAAAGCACCAGGCTGTCTATTCGCAACTAGCTAGGCTAAGTTAGCCGGACAAGCCTGTATCTGATTTCTGATCTCTCTGTCGTGGGGGCTTTGTCTCACTCTGTCCCTCTGGTCGGATGGTTCTGTGTCTGTACTAGTAGAGGATGAATAATGCGCCCTGTGTGGCTGCATTTGAGCTATGTAAAGCGCCTTTGAACGTGAAATTGATCATGAAAAGGGTGCTATATAAATCTGGTATAATAATTATATAATAATAATAATATAATTTTGGAAAAGGGCCTGAAGGGGTTATTCACTTCACCACAGCCATATCTGTCATCTACCTTATGTCACATTCATATCATTTTTACCCTGACTGGCTACGCCAGCGGTATGGCCACTCCACATGCGCTGAAGCCACACCAGACGAGGAAAAAAGAAGCAAACAAGTTAAAAACATAAACAAGAGGGCCATAATGGCCCTATATCGCTCACCTGTTATCATTGCACTTCAGGACAAGAATGTCAAAAAATCATTATCAAGATCAATCAAAAGAATCATGAGTAAATATAGTTGAAATTTTCTTAAAGATACAGATATGTCAAAATACACCTAAAAATTGGAGGTACCATCCATGTTGTACCACAGAAAAGTGGTCTCGGGTTTTACCTACGGCCAATAATAAAGAAGTTACTAAATAAGCTATTTATAGTAACATAAAATAAAGTAACCCCTGGAGCGGGGTCAATTTAACCCTGGGGGGGGGGGGGGGGGGTCAAGATTTGAAATCTTTTTGTAGAGGTCCACTAGGCAATGCTACATGTCAAATATCTAAGCTCTTCTGGTTTATTTTTAGAAATTTTTGAAGATTTTTCTATGTACAATCAAGTAACCCCATGGGGCGGGGTCAATTTGACCCCGGGGGTCATAATTTGAACAAATTATGTAGAAGTCTACCAAGCAATGCTACATGTCAAATATCTAAGATCTAGACCTTCTGGTTTACTTTTAGAACTTTTTTAAAGATTTTCCTATGTAAAATCAAGTGACCCCCTGGGGCGGGGTCAATTTTAACCCCGGGGGACATGATTTGAATAAATTTTGTAGAGGTCCACTAGGCAATGCTACAAGTGAAATATCTAAGCTCTAGGCCTTCAGGTTTATTTTTTGAAAAATTTTGAAGATTTTTCTATGTAAAATCAAGTGACCCCTGGGGCTGGGTCAATTATGACCCAGGGGGGTCATGATTTGAACAAATGTTGTAGAGGTCTACTAGGCAATGCTACATGTGAAATATCTAAGCTCTAGACCTTCTGGTTTATTTTTAGAAAAATTTTTAAGACTTTCCTATGTAAAATCAAGTGACCCCTAGGGCGGGGTCAATTTTGACCCCCGGGTCATGATTTGAACAACTTTAGTAGAGGTCCACTAGGCAATGCTACATGTCAAATATCTAAGCTCTAGGCTTCTGGATTTTGAGGAGAAGATTTTTTAAGATTTTCCTATGTAAAATCAAGTGACCCCTGGGGCGGGGTCAATTTTGAACCCGGGGGTCATGATTTGAATAAATTTTGTAGAGGTCTGCTAGGCAATGCTACATGTGAAATATCTAAGCTGTAGGCCTTCTGGTTTATTTTAGAAAAATTTTGAAGATTTTCCTATGTAAAATCAAGTGACCCCTGGGACGGGGTCAATTTTGACCCCGGGGACATGATTTGAATAAACTTGGTAGAGGTCCAATAGGCAATGCTTCACACCAAATATCTAAGCTCTAGGGCTTCTGGTTTTTGAGAAGAAGATTTTTTAAGATTTTCCTATGTAAAATCAAGTGACCCCTGGGGTGGGGTCAAAATTGACCCCGGGGTCATGATTTGAACAAACTTCGTAGAGGTCCACTAGGCAGTGCTTCACACCATATATCTAAGCTCTAGGGCTTCTGGTTTTTAAGGAGAAGATTTTTAAAGATTTTCCTTTCGGTTGCCATGGCAACCAGAGTTCTGCATGGAATTCAATTTTTTGAATAATTTTGAAAGGGGGCCACCTAAGGATCATTCCTGTGAAGTTTGGTGAAATTCTGCCCTGTGGTTTTCAAAAAGAAGATTTTTTTACAAATTGTTGACGCACGACGGACATCAACCGGTCACAATAGCTCACCTTGTCACTTCATGACAGGTGAGCTAAAAACACAACAACTTACAGTACATATTTACATAAAATTAACTAAACTAAGACAAACTAAGAGAGGATTATTAATAATAGGCTTTTAAAAGCACATGCAAACTAATACTAGGGAAACTAAACTAAAACTATAAGATGCAACTTAGAAATTAAAAAATGAGACATGAAAAATATAATACAGAAAGAAAAGTAAAACCTGTGGGAAAGCTGCTGATCTTGACCTAGGCCTAAAATCTGCCATAAAAAGTAGCTATATAAAAAACTTATTTAGCAAAACTAACACAAAAGTGTGAAAGATAAGATGAAATTAAGAACAGATATCTCCTCAAATCAGATTTGTGAAGAACTGATCAGCAACTTTCTCACAGAGAGTCATGTTTACATAATATGTGATAACAGCAGCATTTTTAAAACAAGCAGAGAAATATACAAGAGGGTCATGACCGCCCTGTATCGCTCACCTGACCTAGGAATCATGAAGATTAACATTCTAACCAAATTTCATTAAGATATGGTCATAAATGTGGCCTCTAGTGTTAACTAGCTTTTTCTTTGATTTGACCTGGTGACCTCGTTTTGACCCTACATGACCCAGATTCATACTAGACCTTCAGATCATCAAGATTAAAATTCTGACCAAGTTTCATGAAGATACAGTCATAAATGTAGCCTCTAGTGTTAACAAGCTTCTTGGAGTTCAAGCTGACAATTGTCTAAACTGAAAACTACAAGTGGAACAAACAATAAAGAAATGCAACAGTAATCTCTATCTTCTTTTACGGATAAAACAATTTCTTAATATACATGGCAGGAAACTTTTCTACAATGCTTAATACATCTTACCCCATTTAGACTATTGCTGTTCAATATGGGGAAACTGCTCAAGTGAACTTCTTGAGAGAATGATCAAATTTCAGAAACGTGCAGCTCGCATTATTCTTGATAAAGAGGCAGATGCACCATCTGACCCTCTTTTCAAAGAATTAAGATGGATAAAATTTAACAACAGAGTTGAGTACAAAAAAGCTTTTTTAATTTACAAATCATTAAATGAAGAAAAGTCGCCATGCTACATGAAAGAAAAATTTCAATTTGCTTCAACTTTACATAACCGAAATCTCAGATCAACAAATAATCTTAATCTACATACCGGTATTCCTAAGCCTAATCTTGAGTTTTATCGAAAATCACTTTCTTATTCTGGAACTAAAATTTGGAATAATATACCTCTCTTTGTACGCCAAACTGAAAATACTGAAAATTTCAAAAAAGCTTATTTAAAGTGGAAGTACTCTGGCTAACTTTCCTTCAATCAAAATTATTATTCCATGCTTACATACATGTTTGTAATTTTGTTTCTGTGATTTTTCTTACTACTGATTAATATTTTGTGTTTATTTCATTTTGTAATTATTTAATTCTGTATTTAATATTATTGCTACTGTTATTTGATGTAAATGTTGTAAAAATGTTGAGGCACATAATTATGGAAGATCTTTCTGGCGAATATGTAGCCTCGTTAAATAAAGTCTTTATTATTATTATTATTATTATTATAAGCTTTTCCTTTTTTGACCTGGTGACCTAGTTTTTGACCCTAGATGACCCAATATCAAACTTGTCCAAGATTTTATTGAGGGAAGCATTCTGACCAAGTTTCATTAAGATTGGGCCAAAACTGTGACCTCTAGAGTGTTAACTAGCTTTTCCTTTGATTTGACTCGGTGACCTAGTTTTTGATCCCATAAGACCCAGATTCGAACTTGACCTAAAGATCATCAAGATTAACATTCTGACTAAGTTTCATGAAGATACAGTCATAAATGTGGCCTCTGGAGTGTTGACAAACTTTTCCTTTGATTTGACCTAGTGACTAAGTTTTTGACCCCATCTGACCCAGATTTGAATCTGACCTATATATCATCAAGATTAACACTCTGACCAAGTTTCATTAAGATATGTCATAAATGTGGCCTCTAGAGTGTTAACTAGCTTTTCCTTTGATTTGACCTGGTGACCTCGTTTTTTGACCCTACATGACCCAGATTCAAACTAGGTCTTGAGATCATCAAGATTAAAATTGGTGACCTAGTTTTTGACCCAGGATGACCCAATATCGAATTCGTCCAAGATTTTATTGAGGGTAACATTCTGACCAAGTTTCATGAAGATTGGGCCAAAACTGTGACCTCTAGAGTGTTAACAAGCTTTTCCTTTGATTTGACCTGGTAACCTAGTTTTTGACCCCAGATGACCCAATATCGAACTCGTCCAAGATTTTATTGAGGGTAACATTCTGACCAAGTCTCATTAAGATTGGGCCAAAATTGTGACCTCTAGAGTGTAATATAACAGTCAAATTGTTGACGACATCGGACGGACGAATGACGACGGACACAGGGCGATCACAAAAGCTCACCTTGAGCACTTTGTGCTCAGGTGAGCTAAAAATGAAACATAGTTTGAACAAAGGATATGAACTAAAAAGCACAAAACAAAATATGCACTCAAGGCAAAGCATGATAGAGAAGGAAAACAAGAGCTGTCTGATGACAGCGCGCTCGACTATTCGAAAAACTGATTGAAGAATGGGGTCAAAATATTTCTACGGATATTCAGACAAAAGAAATAAATAGATCAGACAAACAATGTTCCTGTATTACTATGATTTCGATAAGTCTTGCACTAAATGGCAATATATGAGGCAATTTCAAAGTTCAAATAGGGCCATAATACAGTCAAAATAGTTATGTACTCTTGCCTACAGATGGAAATCATAATGATAAACAAGTGTTCAAAGTTTAAAAGCCATATGTCAAATAGTTTTGACAAAACATGGACTTGTATGAAAACACAACCAATTTCAAAGTCCAAAAAGGGCCATAATTCAGCCAAAATAGATGACAGAGTTATTTTGTCTTTCCTACAGATAGAGACTATTATACTAAACAAGTGATAAAAGTTTCAAAGCCATATGTCAAACACTTTACAAAAAATATAAACTGGTACGAAAAACTTAACCAATATTTCTAAGTCAAAAGGGGCCATAATTCAGCCAAAATCCTTGATGGAGTTATGTACTCTTGCCTATAACTGGACATGGTGATGGTAAACAGGTGTTGAAAGTTTCAAAGCTTTATCTCAAAAGACTTTGTCAAAATATGAACTGGTACGAAATATTAACCCAGATTTCTAAGTCGAAAGGGGCCATAATTCAGCCAAAATCCCTGATGGAGTTATGTACTCTTGCCTATAACTGGCTATGGTGATGGTAAACAAGTGTTGAAAGTTTCAAAGCTTTATCTTAAAAGACTTTGTCAAAATATGAACTGGTACGAAAAACTTAACCATGATTTCTAAGTCAAAAGGGGCCATAATTCAGCCAAAATCCTTGATGGAGTTATGTGCTCTTGCCTATAACTGGCCATGATGATGGTAAACAAGTGTTGAAAGTTTCCAAGCTTTATCTTAAAAGACTTTGTCAAAATATGAACTGGTACGAAAAACTTAACCATGATTTCTAAGTCAAAAGGGGCCATAATTCAGCCAAAATCCTTGATGGAGTTATGTGCTCTTGCCTATAACTGGCCATGATGATGGTAAATAAGTGTTGAAAGTTTCAAAGCTTTACCTCAAAAGACTTTGTCAAAATGTGGACTGGTACGAAAAACTTAACCAAGGTGTGACGCCGACGCCGTGGTGAGTAGGATAGCTCTACTTATTCTTCGAATAGTCGAGCTAAAAAAGCAAGCAAAAAACAAAGCAAGCAAGCAGGACAACAGGACAACAAGCAAACATACAGCAAACACTCACTGACACATGGCACATTTACATTTGGGGCCAGTCCAGGTGCGGACCAGTCTGACAAAGTCTTTGTACCTATCTATGGTTCTCATGTCATTTGGCAGACTGTTCCACACCCTGACAGCCTCAAACCTAAATGAGTTTCTTCCATACCTTGTTGTCCTTACTTATGACAGTTCTAGAACATTTTCATATCTGAAGTCATAATTAGAAGATTTTAATTTTACAATATTTTGCTGATATTCAGGTGAAAGATGATGTATACATTTAAAAGTTTCGATGGCAATGGTTCGTAGTCTGTTTAGATGTAATGCTGTTAGTTTTACTTTGTTTAAGAGAGTTTCATATGAAGAGGTAAAGTCATTATAGACAATCTTAAGTGCTCTAAATTGAATTTTTTCAAGTTTCTCAGTGTTATGGTTTTGAACAAAAGTGCCAAATGAGAGGACAGTAGTTAAAATTTGATCTAATAAAAGATTTAAAAATAAACGTAAATAGACATAATTTTGTAATTATAAACGAATACTTAATAGATGTTTATTTACGGAGATAAAAATCATCTTTAAAGAAGGGGTTATTTGTCTTCATAATATGTAACTTCTTTCATTTAAGATTACAAACATACGTAAATATATACATCTGTTTCATACACTTTCATAACTATTTCTTTTAATATTTAAAAGCAACGTCGCTGTTCAGCCAGCGTTCTGTTTATAAACATAAACATGTTTGATCAAAACATTTTATATGATTTTACAAGAATAATTTGTGGTAAAAGTTATACTAGCATATATTTAGTTTCATATCTCAGAAATAAGATTTTTCATTAATATTCAAGTTATCTGATGCATATATAAGGGGGGTCAATATACGTTTCCGTAGTTTTACTGATATAATATGTTGGGTACTACATACATAATTATGTTATCAATCTAAATTTAGTTACCTTTTTGCTTTGTTTGTTTTGGGATTAACACCATTTTTCAACAGTATTTCAGTCATGTAACGGCGGGCAGTTCCTGGATTCTGTACCAGTACAAACCTGTTCTCCGCAAGTAACTGCCAACTTCCCCACATGAATCAGAGGTGGAGGACTAATGATTTCAGACACAATGTCATTTATCAAATAGTCACATAGAACATACGCCCCGCCCAAGGATCGAACTCACGACCTCGCGATTCGTAGACCAACGCTCTACCTACTAAGCTAAGCGGGCAGGCTTACCTTTTGCAACAATATAATTTGTTTAATACATGAATCACTTGACCAATTTGTTAATGAAAATATGTTTGTTTTATTGATATTATTCGTTGGGCACTGCATATATAAATTACCAATTGGTATATCAATTAAATCTATCTTAATTTATTTACTTTTATGCAACTATACAATTTGTCTAACACATGAAAATCATTTGACCAAGTTGTTAATAAAAAAACACCTGTTTTATTGATATAACATGGTGGGTACTACATACATAAATTATCAATCTGTAAATCAAATCTATTTTTCTAAATTTATTTACGTTTTTCCAACTATACAATTTGTTTAACACATGAAGTCATTTGATCAAGTTGTTAACGAAAAAGTCTGTTTTACTGAAATAATATGTTGGGCACTGCTTACATAAATTAAATTTATTTACTTTTATGCAACTATACAATTTGTTTAACACATGAATTCATTTGAACAAGTTGTGATTTATTGATATAACTTGGTGGGTACTATATACATAAATTACAAATCTGTTAACGAAAATGTTTTTTTATTGATATAATTTGTTGGGCACTGCATATATAAATTACCAAAAAGTTTATCAATCAAATTTATCTAAACTGATTTACGTTTATGCAACTATACAATTTGTCGAACACATGAACTCATTTGACCAAGTTGTTAATGAAAATGTCTATTTTACTGATATAACGTGGTGGGTACTACATGCATAAATTATCAATCTGTAAATCAAATTTATTTTTCTAAATTTATTTACCTTCTTGCAACTATACAACTTGTTTAACACATGAACTGATGAACTGATTTGCGCAAGTTGTTAATGAAAATGTCTGTTTTACTGATATAATTTGTTGGGTACTACATACATAAATTATTAATCTATATATCAAATGTATTCATTTAAATCTATTTACCCTTTTTGCAACTAAACAATTTGTTAATACATGAACTGTGTAGTGGTGTATGCATGGTGTAGCACGTTATTGCATGGTGTAGCACGTTAGTGCATGGTGTGGCACGTTAGTGCATGGTGTAGCACGTTAGTGATTGGTGTAGCACGTTAGCGCATGGTGTAGTGTGTCGGTACATGGTGTAGCACGTTAGTGCATGGTGTAACAAATCTTGTGTGTTGTGTGACACTTTAATAACTTACCATATCACTCCACTGGGAGCGGTAAATCAAGCAAATCAGGGGATGGCTTAAAATAGTTTTTATTCTTAATTTCTCATATAACGCCAAAAGATGGAGTTTCCGCTACGCGCCATTCAGTTGTGCTTTGTTGTGTTACTACCGCAACTTCAGAAACACTTGGCGGCCACATATCTCCACAACGACAGCAGGACAAATTATACGAAGTTTTACGCAATGCAGGGACATTCGTTTAATTTGAAAACAGTGTTCTAATGACTTAATCTATCTGTCATCTATATGGTACCGCAGAAGATCTATTGAAATATTAAGCATATTGACAATGGCTGATTAAACAAGTGAATGAAGTATTGCCATGATGCAATACAAAGTCCTGTACTGGAAGGCACCTATTTTTTTCTACTGCAGTATAACATAATGAACTGATACCTGATGTATAAACATTATTGTACTATATATACAATATGTTATTACAAAACACTTGGATTAAAATTTGCATATATAATAACCTACAGTTGTTTTCATAAGGAATTTTTTGGCCAATTGTAAAAAAGTTATCATATCAGTTATTTATAGTAAAAACAAAGGGAAATTAATCCTTAAACAAGAAATTGAGGGCTGAGCGCGAAACTATTGTATCTTGTTCTTTATTTATATACAGTTACAATAGTTTCGCTCTCAGCCCACGCAATGTGTCGATGGGACACAGATGCCCCCACTACATAACAAAGGACACAATTTTTTCCTAGGTCAGGGGCCATAACTCCTAAAATACTGAATGAATCCGGACGTTAAACCCAATGTGCACAACCGCAAATGCTGACCAACATTCCTGTAAAATTTGGTGGCTCTAGGTGAAATACTTTTGGAGCTATGCGCGACAGAACATTAAAATGACCAATTTCAACTAAGTCAGGGGCCATAACTCCTACATGACTGAATGAATCTGGACGTGAAACCCCAGGTGCACAACTGCACATGCTGACCAACATTCCTGTAAACTTTGGTGACTCTAGGTGAAATACTTTTGGAGCTATGCGCGACAGAACATTAAAATGACCAATTTTTAACTAAGTCAGGGGCCATAACTCCTACATGACTGAGTGAATCCGGACACAAAACCCCAGGTACACACCTGCACATGCTGACCAACATTCCTGCAAACTTTGGTGACTCTAGGTCAAATACTTTTGAAGCTATGCGCGACACAACATAAAAATGACCAATTTTTTACGAAGTCAGGAACCATAACTACTACATAACTGAATGAATCCATACGCAAAACCCCAGGTGCACAACTAAACATGCTGACCAACATTCCTGTAAAGTTTTGTGACTCTACGTAAAATACTTTTGGAGCTATGCGCGACACAACATTCTCGGAAGGACGGACGGACAAGGGCAAATCTATATGCCCCCCCCCCCCAAAAGTGGGGGGCATAAAAATCCATTATAAGTCCACAAAAGGCTCTTTACCAGGTAGAGATAGGTCAAAATACACCTACAAATTCGATGTAACATGCATGTTGTACCAGAAAAAAGTGGTCTCAATCTTTCCCTACGGACAGTAATGAAAAAGTAACAATATGATCTACAAAGGGACGTAATTCTAAAAACAAGGGTGACTCACGGTGGTGAACATTTGTGCCAAGTCATATCAAATTCCCTGTATGCATGAAGAATAAATGCTCTGGACAAAGTCACTTTTGTATCTGACTTTTGGCCTCTAAGTGTGACCCTGACCTTAGACCTAGGGCCTGGATTTTGCGTGTGACATGTTGTCTCATCCAGGGGAATATTTGAGTCAATTGATATTTAAATTCTGTCTTGCATGACAAAGTTACAGACCGGACAAGAAAAAAATCCTATGGACATTTGATCTCAAAGTGTGACCTTGACCTTGACCTTTAAGCTAGGGTTCAGCGTTTTGCGCGTGACATGTCGTCTCATCATGGGGAACATTTATGCCAAGTAATATTGTAATCACTTGATGGAGTTCTGGACCAGACAGGAAAAAATACCTATTAATGTTTGACCACTAATTGTGACCTTGACCTTTGAGCTAAGGGTCCAGGTTTTGCACATGACACTTTGTCTCATCATGGGGAACACTTATGCAAAGTAATATTGTAATCCCTTGATGGCTGACAGAGTTATGGACCGGACACGAAACAGACCCTGTACATGCCATGTTAACATTTGAGCTTGACCTTTGAGCTAGGAGTCTGAAAGTTGTGCATGACACATCGTCTTGTTATGAGTTACATTTGTGCCAAGTAATATTAAAATCCCTATACGGATGGGAGAGTTATGGCTCGGACATGAAAAAAGCCTTCTTGACCTTTGACCTCCAACTGTGACCTTGACCTTTGTGCGGCCAGGGATACGGGTTTTGCATATGACACATCGTCTCATCATGGGGAACATTAATGGCAAGTAATATTAAAATCCCTTCATGTATGACAAAGTTATGGACCGGACAGTGCTCCAGCTAGCTATTTACAGCAGGGCGCATCGCCCGTTCCGAAATTCGTTCCGCCCTGTTGCCCCGCCAGGCACCCTGCCCGTTTTTACAACCATTCATTTCTTTTTTAAGTCAAACTTCCCTTTTTTGCCTCAGTGATTATAATACACTGCTTTATTGCCCCCTTTTTATCGAGTGATACACGCCGGGGGGGCATTGACATAATTAACAAACAATTACCTGCTGTAATCGTGCCCGAGGCAGACCATGATATTTTAGACTGCTCCACTAGCAATTAAACTAGCATTAAAATCACTGAACCTTAGTGTTAAAACAGTTTGCAAACCAGTCTGAAATCATTATCATTTCGCGCCACCTGTCAAAGTGTACTTTCGTTTTCGGTAATATAGTCGTAAATACCCCTTTATACATATCTGAAACTTAAGTCCAGACAACAGACATTTAAATCTAATTAATAAAAATTGATCACAATCAAATTTAAATAGGAAAATATTTTGATTTTATCTTTTTACAAGTTTTTGAAATCGAAAGTAGGTTGTCGTCTGTTTTGTGAAATTGCCGATTTTTCATGAATATTTCTTTGAAATTAGTTTACTAAGATGTAATGACAGGGTACACTTTAATGTCAGATACTGTAAAATGCTGTTAAACAGTCTCTGCATCATAATAATTTTTCAAAAAATATTGTTTAAACTGGACATTCGACGACTTTTAGAAAAAAGTGTAACCATATCCGGATATAAAATTTTGGATACCCGGAATATGTCTATTACAAATGCTAAACTTGCTTTTAGACTGTTGTAAGTTAAAAACTTTGCCTGATTTCATTTATCTAAGTGGAAGTTTAAACTTAATTTTCTGTATATAATATGTTGCAGTATAAATTTATAAATATCAAGTAGCCTACATGGAGAAGATGTGTACTGAAATTGTAACAAAATAGGCCTAAACACATAGATATTTTTATTCAGTATGCAATTACAAAGAAATGTTACAAGTTGAAAATCAATGCCAAGTAAAATACAAACAGCAGAATTTTTAGTTAATAAATAGGTACATTAGAGATGACAGACTGGTTTTGAACCAGTAGGGGACTAATAAGTGACAATTCATAGTGCTAGTTGTAATAAATTTATCACTATGAGGGCAGTTGTCCGATATGAATAATAATAATATGATGGCTCTAATCGAAGTATGGTTGTTGTGTTTTTAATTATTGTTGGGAGACCTCCCCTGTCAAATGTTTACTCATACTTCATGAAGTACTCATGAAGCATTCATGATTTCTTCATGAGGAGACTTCATGAATTCTTCATGACAAAAACATGAAGTGCAAATGAGACAAATTTAATGCATCAGCAGGTCATGAAAACAGATTCATGAATTATTCATGAAGTGGTAAATGCATTAAAAATGCATGAAATTAAGCATAGCCTGTGTTCATGAAGAATTCATCAAGTTTGTATTTGTTAATCTTCATGAAGAATTCATGAAAATATTCCTGAAAAAATACTTCATGAAGAATTCATGCATTATTTTGTTCTTTATTTCAATGTCTCATTTGCACTTTATGTTCTTTCCATGAACACTTCAAGAATAAATATTCTAATAACTTCATGAAGACACTTTGTGCTTTTCTTGAATATTTCATGAACAACACAAAACATTATAAAAGGACTTCTTTGCCTTAAATGATACAGTAACCCATCATATTTTCAGTTACTAAATAATACCTGTACCAATTAAGTAGTATCCATGCACTTGTTATTAAGAGCCAATAAATAGTAATATAAATCTATAATGGCCAGGGCTAGCACTGTAAAAAGACATGAAATTTTGAAGTGTGGAACATTTCATAGTCTGATACAGTTCTTGAGAAAAACAAGGGAGGTAATTCAAGTAGTATTGATTTAGTTTTGTTACAAGAGTTATCATATGATGGATAAAAGTCATAACATTTAAAATGTAGCAAATTTTTCAATGCAATAAATAGTTCCGGCTACCATAACTTAACTGACGCTAGCAGAGATTCGTAACCAGTAACAGCATATAAACATCTCTGAGCTGAATATTTTTTAGCTATGCAAGAAAAAGTAAAGTCAGCTTACTTTGAGCTGTTGAGAGCTTTAACACAAATTGCTTGTATGTATAATATAACTGCAAACTCAGTACGATGTGTATGTTTATAACTGCAAACACAGTACGAACTAGTATTGATGCACTGTAAAAGTACGGCTATTTTCCATAGCGCAAACGAACCAGCGGCCGATGCGAATTTTCGGACTTTCGTTTTGGCAGGGGCCAGTTTCGCATTTGGCCCTAGACTGGTGCCCGTGTTTACTCTCTACGTTCCATGTTTGGAGAGAATGATTCTCGATATACAGTCGGGTACCAGGCTAATTTGGCCCGGGTACGGTTTTTAAATAAAATAGACATATGTACTTTACAGGCATATATATTCAACTGGTTATTTATGATGTTTATAGAACTAAGGATTCCTGCGTACGAGTGATTATTGTGTAAAATAAATATATATGTGTGCATGTTATTGATTTTCCTAGCTCCATGTAGACAGCCGGGTCTAAAACTTTACCTGAGGTAACGGAAGTCAGACAAATTGGAAACGGTCGTCCATCCATCCAGCTTCAGCTCAAATTTGCGGAAAAAGTAAACGGTTATGAGACACTTTTCTTCCCACCATTATTTTCGTCTGGCCACATGCTTTAAAAATATGCATGTGTTTCAGGTCAGTCATTTGCAGATAATACGGCACAGGTCGCGCATGGTGTGCATTTTCGGCCATTTTTGTCTCAAAATTTAGTGCCCTGGAACCTGCGTTTTACTCGTTTTTATCACAGAAGTCAGGCCTAAGACCACAGTTATTTTTACTATATGTTCTATATAGGCACTGGACACTATAGCAATTTTGCATGCATTCCAACCCCTATAAAAATACCTGAACTCAACAGAACTATCCAAGAGAAAAAATTCCAGCCACAGTAAACATTGGGTTGACTGGCTCTTTTTTTCACCATTTTGAACCAAATCACATGCGTATGAAGAATACTCTCTAGATGGCCGCAAACAGGCAAAAACAGGCCCTATCAAAAGTCATGTTATGCATATTCTGACATTTTCATTCTGTGAAATTGTACATGTACTCTACTATTTCATATCTCCTCTGTTAAATCATGCCATTTATTGCAGGTCTTTCACTAAAAAATTCACCAATATTCACCGTCAAACAGAGGAAATATTTTCCGCGTAACCACTTCCGTATTGTGGTCAACCAAGGGCAAATAACTGTGGTCTTGTGCCAGAAGCAACAGAATGTCACATAATGAAGTGCTATGTCTATGCAAGACATCCGCTCAACAATTGCCTTGAATTTGTCGAAACTGGATTTTTTATGATTTATTTCGCACTGGTATCAGCGCAGAGTTGTGGAGGTCCCTTGCCCCCATAAAGCTATCCTTATAGGCCTGACACCACCCATTCAAAAAGGCAGTGGCTAGAGAACCGGAATCGGTTCACTAGACAGTGAACTTATTCGTCCGGAACCGGTTCTCTAGCCAAAGTACCGTGCATAGGCTCGGGAACCGGAATTTTATTTCTATGCATAAAACTGTCGAAATTAACTTTGTTTCTTTTGGTAAGTATCATGTGCATGTTCTTATCTTAATAAGTTAATTAATTTTACTATTTCAGCAAGCTATGCCCTTTTATTTATTTGTGTTTACTGTGTCTCCAGAGGGCTGTGTTAAATACTGCTAAGACACACAAAGACATACAAAGACACACAAAGACTGTCACAAAGACATATATTTGAATGTACATATGGATATTAATGTTGGTTCAGTGATTTTAAAGTTGTTTTTTTTTTAATGATAAATAAATAATAAAAATTGTGAAGATTTCTGCTGAATCTCAACAAAAACGCGTGCACGTGATACAAAGACATGCAAAGATAGACACAAAGACATATATTTTAAAGTGTATCGGTATATTGATATTTGTGTAGTTCTTTTGTAGCAAGGCTAGTAAAAATAAATACATAAATAATAAAAATTGCAGGAAAAAAAATCTGCTGAATCTGAACAGAGACGAGTACATGGCGCACAAAGACATGCAAAGACATGCAAAGACACACAAAGACATGCAAAGACAGATACAAACCTACAAAGATTTATATTTTAAAGTGTTAAATGAAGACATGTAAAATGCTGCAACATCTGAGCCTGTATTCAACACAGAAGTAGCACCCGTGACTGGGACGAGGACCCTGCTTTCATAGTCCCATCTTTTTTTAAAAAAAATATTTCCTGTTGTTGTTTTCTATTTCTTTTTTGTTTGTCAAACAAATGAAAATGCCAAAAGAAATTATACTGATATTGGAATCTACCATAGAGATCCCTAAAATCAATCAGGAGCACCTCCGAATTGGGAACTTAATCAACCGCAAGGGCACCGGGAATTCTCCTGACCCATAGCAATCATGAAATGAAAGCGGTAGAGATTACAATCCATGCTACCAAGATATTTAGATTTTAGAGCGCTGCCCTACGAGGCAGAATAGCCGCAAAGCGATATCGTGTTTTCCTCTTCCATCCATTTACTCTTATATGAAGCAGTAAAAGTATTTAAAAAGTTTATTGCGCGGCGGAGAGCAAATATGCGCCTATTTCAGCAGCGGTTTCTGGGATTTTAAAGCCAATACTTTGCGTGCAGCATGTCAGAAAATGCACAAGATGCATCCTCCTGGGTCTTATTCACGACGGAATGAATGATATTTGAGAATGCCAGTGAAAAATGATGCAAAAAGAGTGAACCTTTTACCGAAATGTACAATAGAAGGGCCCATAAGGCCAAAATTTAGCCCTGTAAATGGGTAGGGGGTGGCATCTATTAAACGTTTAAATTAACCCCTAAATCTCGAAATTTCAAAGACAAAAAGGTAGAAGACTACAATTGAAAAAAAAAGTTTTACTTACATATTTCGACAAGTCTTTGACTGAAAGCCTTCATCGTCTGTCTCCACAAGGGGAAGTCTGTCAACAAAATGAAAATGCATTTTTAGATTGTGTTTACTCCTCAGAAGTTATGAACATAATGAACAGCTGATGAACAGGATCAAATAAATGGTCTGTATTAATATCTGCTAAAGAGATTATGAGAGAAGAGGCCAGTTTTCCTTTTAATGCCGAGCGCCAAGTAAGGGAACTTCTGGTACCATTGTTGGTACGACGCGGCCAGGGATCGAACCCACAATCTCCCGCAGTAGAAGGGGACGCTCTACTACTAGGCTATCAAGGCGTTTTTTTTATTTGGATATTAATACTGTACCAACTGAATTAGCACCCTCTCCTGTATTAAGTTCGTTGCGGCAAGCAGACTCTTCAATATGGTCATGATGGTCATGTCAACAAAATGATGTCAGAATATTGCTATGAAGTTTTGCATTTGTTTGGATATAAAACCTGTAGTGTCACAAATATAAACATGATAAAGAAACAAGCAATAAGTCTCACTTACATTTCAGACAGATCAGAGTCAGGCTCTGATTCACTTTCCGAGTCTGTTAGAGACTCAGACTCGGAAATTCGGGCTTTGCTTCTCTTCCTTCGAACATGTCCAAAGTTCTGTACAATGTTCCTCTTGGCCATGTTGGCAGGTTTGCTGGAAGTAGAAAAATAGGTAAAAACATTGTATTTTGTCATAACAATTTTCTTAATATTAAAAATAAAACCTTTTAAAGCCTTAAACAATTTTAAAGGGGTCTTCTATTATTTGGTCCCATGAACTTATTCCTAAGTGAGGTTCCACACTCAAACTGGAAGTACATTCCACGTGTTTCATTAAAACAGTTACTATGAATATCTAGTAATTTTAGAATGGCCTATGACTGGGTACAGGTCATAAAAGAGTGTGGTCTATAAAATTTTGACATCTACAAGTTACAACATGTACAGTTGATATTGAATTGCTGGCAACCAGCTTGCCAGTCCTGTAAAGGGTTACTAATTTCCTTAACATTATCGGGAAACAACTTACATTTTGATCAAACTGTCCAATATTGAGAATTATCATACCTTAGAGCAATTGGTGTTGAAGCTGAAGGCTCCACCTCAACCTCATCCAGCCGTTTCCTTTGCTCTTCAGCTAAACTTGTGGTGAAACTGAATGGGTATTTCCCTGGCGTTAATTCATCCTGCCTAGTGAAAGATTCTGTAGTTTCTTGGGTTTCTTTTTCAATCTTCAATTTTTTCTGTTTATCTGTCAAATCCATAACAGCTTTTCCCTTTTCCAGTTTTTTCAGCAATGAGCCAGTCCCAAAATACTTAAACCGGTTTTTCTTCACTTCTTTCATTATAAAAACAATTTCAACTGGCTCAATTTTCTGTTTAACCAATTTACCTGCACACTTTTTTAATGTTTTCAAAGCCCTGCTTTTCTGCATGCGCAGAGCTTGCTTCTTGTTTTTTAATTCGTCTGCCTTGGTTTCACACTGCTTTTTAGTCCCAGGTTTTAGTTTTTTATGTTTGTCTGTTCTCCTGGAATTACTATATACTTCTGCATCTTCATGTTTATCATCATGTTCATCATCATGTTCATCATCATCATCATGTTTATCATCATGTTCATCATCATCATCATGTTCATCATCATGTTCATCATCATGTTTATCATGTTCATCATCATGTTTATCATGTTCATACGAAATGTCCATTTGGGCGGTTGTATCTAAAAAGCAGAACATACCAGATGAAATGTTTAGTGACATTTTCTGAGACAAAGGGGCATTTAACCACATGTTAAAAAATTATCTACAATGCTGATTGACCATTGGGACATGAATTTAACAAACACACGAATGACAGGATAATGTTAAATGTTAAACATATTAAAGGTCATACAATGTTTTATGCAAAGGTTTTAATATATATGCACATTTTTTTACACTTTTTGTAAACAGCGTAGCCCAAGATCAGACAGCTCCTGATGAGCTTGATCCGACTCAGTCTGAAATTGGTAATGTTCAGTTAAACCTTGTTGATATGAAATATCTTTTAATTAATATTTGCAGTTGGCAGAATCTTACACCTATATTCATGAGGTAAAAGTTATCAATCATTTAACAAGCAAGTTTGCAAATCAGGTCATTATCAACATGACCAAATTCAAAGAGACTTTTTTACTCAAAGTTCGCTACTAATTTCAATTTACAGAACGAGCATGACAAGTGCAGCAAAAAGATCTTTAAAGTATCTTACACCAGCTTAGGCGTAAAAAAAATTGTTTGTTTCCAGTATCCAGACATTTTATGCTTTAAACATGGCCATTGGTTTTAAAAATCAACTTACTGATGCCTTATTCTTATTCAGTTTTTTTTTACTGCTTTAAGCAAAAATAATTTCCGTAAAGTCTCCCTCAATATTAAAACATAAAAAAAGAAATACCAACCTACACTAATTTTTATAGCATGTTACCGGAAACAAAAATTGTTTTTTAGGCCTTAACACTATTTTATTACTAATAAAATAAATTGGGTTATAAAGTGCTTATTTATAAAATGTTGAAAAGTAACTAAAAAGGGTTATACAAATTATAACTGGATTAAGTTACATTCTTGCATAAAACCTTTGTTTTTTGCCGATTTCGGGCATGCACAAACAGGGAAAAAACGTGTACAAACAAGGAGATTCTCGTGAGCACGCACTGTTGGTGAACGTTTTGAATATGCTGTTGCGGGTCCAACGTAAGCAAATTATGGATCCCTAATCAATTTTGGCTGAAGTCGAAAGGTCCGAGATTTATGAAATCTTTTCATCTGCATTTTTATTAAAAATATCATTTTTCAACCTAACTTTACTTTAACTTGTAATAAGCGCTACCTCTCTTGATACGCGACTGAATTGACGTTCCTTATTATTGTATTATTACGCGTATTTGACTCAAAGTAAGTTTACACGCCACGATAAAATCCCTGAAAATGATAGGCAAACAACATTTACAAAAATACAATTTCGTTTTCCAAATTAATTTGAGTCGAGAAAGTTGACATGCTAACTTTAAATCTTACACTAAAACTTTTAAAAAATGAGATTTTTAACGAAATGAAGAATATAGGTACCGATACCAGTTTCTATTAAACGATAATATTTACATTTAAAAAGCGTAAGGGACAGACTATTAATTTAAACCAAGCAGAATTGTGTTCTGTCGGCACCTCACCTGCAAATTGTGTAAAGACAGGATGCCGTGTATGCCCTTTTCTCATAATTCCGAGCCTCTAAAGGGAAAGTTCATATTGATATATCGGAAAAAGGGGGAGTCATACATTTAATATTAAAGAAATTACCACAACAAGAATGTCCGTTCGACATGTATAAAATATGCACTGTTTCTGTATGCCCTGGAAATGCATAAATAAAACATGTGTCCATAACAACCTGAAACGGCCGACTTCGATCGGCTAATGTCAGCTGAATACGGGCTCGTGCACCAACCAATCCCTTGGGATTCTGCAGATGTTGTTACACAAAAAAACGTGCGTTAACCCTACATTCCTGACTAGAGGTTTGCAATATCTAGAGTTGTTTTAAGTACTGTTTACTTTTGGTCAATATCTAATAATGCCTGTCAAATCTACACAGTGTACTCTATAAAACCATGTAACTTGCATACCCATGGTGTCGATCTCATGCTTTTGCAAGGCCATTTCACTTTTCCACAAAGACACATTTTTCTTTCAAGGGAACAAAATTTTCGTGTTGTCTACTAGATGTATGTTACATACATCAGCCAGTGACACTGAATAAAACATACCAGAGTAGGTCAAACATGTTCTATGCTTTACCATTTTTACATACTCATGATAATACTAAGCTTATGTGAAATTTGAGTTCTGAATCACCTTGTATGCCTATGAGATCCTAATTTTTCACAATTATGTTTACACATTTTGAAGAGTTCTTTTTATGAAAAGCATGTTGCAATGCGAAATTTTATGTTTATAAAGTATGAAAACCGGATATTTATAAATGTTTCATATGCTTATGTATGTATGTTTGCATCACATGAACAATGCGCTTTAATGCTTCCACTGCCTATATCTGATAATTCAAGTAGTAGGCTTGACATGGACCTGAAAACTGATGCTGTGCACTTAACATGTTAATTCTAGCTACATACATGCTAAACTTTAACAAGGAAAACAGGGTATCAACAGATATACCTGATATTAACTTCAAAATGAAGACGGCTGTATACCAGTATGCAGGTTGCAACAACAAACATGCAGCAGATTATTAGAAGGAGCACTTCAAATGTTTCTTTAATAATGATGGCTGTCAAGAACAAAGCAATGAGTTACAATGCAGTCATAAAACAAGAGCACTACTTTGCGGCTAGAGACACTCAAATGATTTTTTGCTCTCTTTTTAACAGATCTCCTGTCCTACCGATGTGGGTTTTTCATGGTAAATATAAATAAATTATTGTCTGTGAAATCATTATACCAAATATTAAGAAAAGATAGTATTTGTATTTCCCATGTTTACTAGACACTTAACCGTGATGACCTACTGTACACTGTATACTTAAGGTATTTGCTATGCAGTCCATTTTTAATGTCAAATAATGCTCAAATTATTAAAGCAGTAGCTTTGACCTTTAAGAAGAAAACTTGACCTAAACATAAAACGTAACCGAGAAATCTGATACTTTTGTTTGTCCAAGAGGGACCATAATTCTTGCAAAAAGCCAGATAGAGTAATAGTTCTTGCTGTACTGAGTCAATACTTGATGCCGAACAAGTATTGTAACAAGTTTTAAAGCAAAAGCAAAAGTTTAGGAGAAAAAAATAACTGGGAAACACCAATGTTGACGATGATCAAGTGATGAAAATAACACATCCTTTTTATATAAAAAAATCAGATGAGCTTAAACATGTAAAAAGATATGATGGTGTAACCCTTTAGCCCACAAGTCTACTGATTCTAACTCTGGACGTACTGGTTGTGACTATAATAAAACTCACTCTGAATATACTGCTGTGATCATAATTAAACCCATCTATTATCTTTTGCCCAAATACACACAGCTCAAATTTGTTTAAAATTGCTTTTTAAATTTCCTGCTGGAATGTAAGCAAGGTCTAATATTGCAAATTTTCTAGAACATAATCTTACATAAGCAACTTAGGTTACATTTACAACATGCAGGTAAGGAGCTTCACACACAGAGGATAAAAAACATGGTTCCACTGACATGGCCAAGTTATTTCCAGACAATCTCGCAAGCATTAATATCAACCCTGATATTTTGTTCCATCACCAGATCATGCTGGTAAATACCTGCCTCCATTTACATTTTAATCAACTGGCTCCGTGACAATGTCCATTGCATCTCTTAAATCCTGTAGGAATGACACATACTTCTCCTTCTTCTTCCCTTTTGCATTTTTAACCTCAGTTAAAAACATTTCATTATAGTATTCTCGGTGTAGTGAATCTTGAATTAAGTCCAAATCTTTTATAATTTCGGCATTCAGTTCTGCAATAGTTAGCCGGTCCAAACTGAAGATTTTCATTCTTTCATCAGGTGTTACTGGCACAGGATGGCGTAACAATGTGTTTTCTGGGATATCTTCACACAAAACATCTTTTCTTATTTTATGCTTGCGCTTCATATTACTTTCTTCCAGCAAATCAACTAAATGTTCATCTAGAGCCTTTTCACTTACAGACATATGTGGACCAACTGCAGATATGTAGTTACTTTTGCGAAGATGACACTGGAAAACTCTGACACCACTATCTATGTCCATGTGTCTTATTGCCCCTTGATCTGTATTGATGCCAAATAATGAATAAGTTTGTTTCTTCACATTTTCCAAAAGATTACAATTTCTGCACACTGTTTGCCATACGGTATCAGATGGTACGCCCTTTGGTATCCAAGACTTGAGCTGCTTGTTTTTTTCCTCAAGAAGAAAATCCATGTCTTCCCCAAGTGAGGTATTACCACTTGTACTAACAGAACAATAATCATCATTAAGTTTTCTAACTTCATCAGGCATCATTAAGTCCTGCAAAACATCATGAAGTTCAATGTTCTGGTATTTTGGATGAGGTCTTGCATAGAACAATTCTTTTGTCATATACTTGGCACTGCGTAGCAAGTTGGCATTATTTCTCCTTACAGCCATCCTGAAGTTTAGTATTGCTTGCGAAAACCTACATACTTGATCCATCAAGTATTTAAGGTTTGGTCGACTGTCCTTTGAATATTCATCTGCAGTGTGTTGGAAGAATCCTTTTGGGTTCGGCTCTTGTCCAGTCAACAAACAATGGCGAACATAGGGAGTAACTAGTTCTTTCAAGGAAGCTATATGGAAAATTTGTAAAAGACTCCAGCTCTTGTGGTGATCTTTGCAGGCTTTTGCGTATTGCTTTGCTGTCTCTGAAACAAACCCCATCAGCTCAGATAATGTTTCAAAGAATGGCACCCAGTTAAGCTCAACAAATGCTTTTACCAAATTCATCTCATAATGGCCAGAGCCTATCCTAAGGTAAAACCAGTCAAATTCAAGTACGTATGAACATTCACTGTTATCAGAATGTTTTTTCTTAACATGGTTCATGTACTCAGACTTTCTTAAGAACTTCTGGTTACAATCTTCCACTGTACAGAGAACTGCTTCTTCTTTGAGCTTTCTACAAATCTCAAAAGGCAAGCCATCACAACAAATAAAAGTCCAGTATCTTTTTGTGCCACCATATTTATTGATACCATTATCAACACCTATCTGCCGCAGAACTCTTGCTATTGCCTCAAAACTATTCGGATTACAGAACACAGGATCAGTAATGATAAGCTCATGTTGACCTTTATGATTGTGTTTAACATGCGAATATCGGGAGCTTGTTTCTTTAGTGATCTCTGTAGTCCCATCTTTTGTGTCAAAATTGATCTTTACAAAACTAGCTTCAGGGAAAGCATTACCAGCATTGGCACCAGTTACTTCACTTTTTCCAGAAGACTTTTTCTGTGCTTTAGCTCTTTTAATTCCATCTCTGTCCTTGCATCCTTCACATACCTGCTTTCTTTTACGGTTCACAGTTCCGCATGCTGCACATGTCACAGTTGTTGCTTCCAATAAGTCACTGGCAACCTTCCTATCTATGTTATCGACATATTCTCCATCTACTAACTGTTGGTCAGCTACAATAATGTCAATAGCATCTTGCACAGAGTGATGTAACATTTCATAATGCATCTTATCCATCTCTGAAAATCTTTCTGATTTCTGCTGAATTATCTCGTTTGCTGCATGTTGCAATTGCTCGTATGACTGAGCATTTTTGGATATGCTGAGGTCCAACTTAGACAAATGTGATAAAGTGAAAACCTGAACTGGTGGTTTAAGCAGAAGTTCATTTTGTAAGTTAGTAGTTAACAAAGGTACTACCGCTTTGTTAGTTATTATTGATATTCTAACCTTATTAGCCGGTTTAATGACATATGACCTGCCAACAACTTGTTCATTATCAAACACGTTTATCAAGTCCATATCAGGACACTTTTGTGCTTCTGACCCCTGATCGCGAAGCCACTCAGTAACAGATTTGTACTTTCCCCCTGGACATCCTTTTCCTAAAATATCAACTGCTGTTTTGCTTCCTGTGACTATATAATTAGAAACATTCATCAGAAATGATATTGGTGAAATCAGTGTTGGTGAGGCCACCATGTACAATTGCTCCATAGCACGAGATACAGATAGATGTTTTTCCTTTGTTACTGCATCTATGTCATTCTTCATTTTCCCAACACCTAGCACGAATGAAAGTACAGACTTCTGTCTTGACTTCAACCACTGTACGACATCAAAATTAGCAAGAGTGTCCACATCTTTATACATTAGGGAAAATGATCGAGCATCTCTACATACTTCATCACTTAGGCTACTCCCAATGTAATGGCAAAGTGTATGTAACTCATCTTGAGGCAGAGAATCCACAAGACCCTTCCACAATGATTCTGTGTCATTTTTGCTCATAACAGAGACTGCTTTCTTAATTTGGGTCAGTAAAAAGGAAACTGAAGATCCTTCACCAGCAGAAGTTTCTCCATGAAAACTTTTATCTGTACTGTATTCCATAGAATTGTCCGACTCCTGATCTGGTTGTAGTGACACTGATGGTTTGGGCACTGTTGTTGTTTTCGTAACTGTAACTGTGGCTGTTTTCTTTTTAACAGATTTTGACTTTAAAAGCCATGGTCTTTTACTCCTGTCCGGAAAACATAATTCACAATTCGAATCATGAGGTAAAAACAGTTTTGCCACTTGTTTTGAACTGGTAGTGTCACTTGTCTCTTCTGAGTGGCTACGTACACGATACAATTTACGAGCATCATTTTTGCAAATAAAAGTAGGATGAACTTCATCTAAATCATTGTCAACATATATGCCATAAAGTTTGCAAAGCTCTTCTTTAAACATCTCTTTCTTGTATTTGGAAGTAGACTTCACATTTTTAATATTTTCACCACAAACGCGACATATCTTTTCAAGATTTTTTACATGTTCTGTTAATAAGCCTTCCATTATATATTGTTTTCCAGTACAGAGCAGCTATATGAATGAATATAATTCTTTTATTTGCCTTGTTAATAGCATTCTAAGGTCTTTTTTATTTTCTATTGTTTCATATATGTCCCTTATTTCGTAACGATAATCCAAAAAGTTTGGCAATCTCAGGATGTGATATAATGTATTTTCAGCAGCTGCTATACCTCTATCGAGATTATTCAATTTATTCTTCAAACTTAAAATATCCTCTGATAGGTCTGAAATTAGTAAGTCAAATAAGTCTTTGTAAATATAGACAACATGTACATGTTTACTATGCAGCTGATGCATTAGCATGCAAAAAAGGTGTCTTGAGTTAAAAGTCTGGGTCGTTAAAAAAAATCTCTAAAAATGATGACTAGACTTGGTTGATTTATTACACAAAATGCTACACGCCTCCATAATATTCAGATACTACCTAAAATTGTCTGTTAAGGTATTAGGCCCCTAATAGTAATGTTTAAAAAATGTCATTTGCTTGGTATATTCTTACAGTTGCCCATGCTTCGCATTTTGTTGCAAATTTTTAAAAACTTTTACAGTGCCGTTTTTTTATAAATTTTGTGTTATTTATGGTATTTCCTCAAGCTCAAATAGAGACAAATTTCAAAGTGGTGGCCTTTATCCAAAACGTTTGCAGCAAATTCATTATACCATCATTTTTTATGAAAGAATCATCAAACTATTAGTAAACAACTATAAAACTATAAAAAAAAAAAGTCATTTTCTCAAGGGTGCCTCAAGTAAACGGATTTAATGAGACAGATTTTTATCTCCAACATTGAAAAATTAAGGTCGAATCCCGCGGGTCTGTTTTGAATTTTGCTCACTTTGTTTAAAAGAAACTGTGGGGCAGAGGTAAAACCTACCTACATTTCTTCCACAATATGTAATCTAAGAAGGAAAGCAAAATAGAGAACTTTTACCGCACGTAACTCAGTATTTTTAAAGATGTCTAACTCTACCCCATTCTATTTCAGAGGTAAATTCACTTTGAACAGCAAGAAATCGCTTATCAAATGAATATTTTCCACTTTTGTACAATAAATAAATAACAAGTCTTGAAAGAAGTAAAAACCTACAAGAAGAAAAGAAAAATAAGGGAAAAAAAATTGGTCCCAGTGAGGCATGAGCCTACGCCCCCCTGAAAATTGCTGTCAAAGTAGGATTATGTAGAAATTGAGTACTCTTCAAAAAGGAGATACTCTATTATGGGCCTAATACCTTAATGATGTACATTGGATTTCATAACTTTATAAGTACATTTTGATCACTTGACCTACTTCCTTATTTTTAAACTACAGCAAACATTTATGAACCTGACAAATTGTTCCAATACTATACTAACAAGTGAATGAAGTATTGCCATGCAATACAAAGTCCCCTACTGGAAGGCACCTAATTTTCTCTACTGCAGTATAACATAATGAACTGATATCTGTCAATGATGTATAAACAATATTGTACTATATATACAATATGTTATAACAAAACACTTGGATTAAAATTTATATATATAAAAACCTACAGTTGTTTTCATATTGAATTTTTTTGGCTGATTATAAAAATGTTATCATGTAAGTTATTTAAAGTAACAACAAAGGGAAATTAATCTTTAAAAAAAAAAAAAAAAAAAAAATCTATATAATATAAGTCCACAAGAAACTCTTTACCAGGTAGAGATAGGTCAAAATACACCTAAAAATTGGATGTAACATGCATGCTGTACCACAGAAAAGTGGTCTCGATTTTTCTCTACCACCAGTAATAAAAAAGTTACAATAAAATCTATTTATAGTAACAACAAAGGGACGTAATTCTAAAAACAAGGGTGCCTCATGGTGGTGAACATTTGGTCCAAGTTACATCAAAATCCCTCCATGCATGAAGAAGAAATGTTCCGTACAAAGTCATTCTTGAATTTGACCTTTGACCTCTAAATATGACCTTGACCTTAGACCTAGGGACCTGGTTCTTGCTCATGACATGTTGTCTCATCCAGGGGAATATTTGTGCCAACTGATATCTAAATCCTGCTTTGCATGACAAAGATATAGACCGGACAGGAAAAAAATCCTCTTGACCTTTGATCTCAAAGTGTGACCTTGACCTTTAAGCTAGGGTACTGGGTGTTGCGCATGACACGTCGTCTCATCATGGGAAACATTTATGCCAAGTAATATTGTAATCCCTTGATGGATGACAGAGTTCTGGATCGGACAGGGAAAAAACCTTATTGACCTTTGACCTCCAATTGTGACCTTGACCTTTGAGCTAAAGGTCTGGGCTTTGCGCATGACATGTTGTCTCATCATGGGGAACATTTGTGCCAAGTAATATTAAAATCCCTTTATGGATGGCAGAGTTATGGATGGGACAGGAAAAAAACTGTTGACCTTTGACCCCCAATTGTGACCTTGACCTTTGAGCTAGGGGTCTGGGATTTGAAAGTTGTGCATGACACATCGTCTTATTATGAGGTACATTTGTGCCAAGTAATATTAAAATCCCTTCATAGATGGGAGAGTTATGGACCGGACAGGAAAAAAGCCTTGTTGACCTTTGACCTCCAATTGTGACCTTGACCTTTAAGCTAGGGGTCCAGGTTTTGCGCATGACATGTCGTCTCCTCATGGGGAACATTTGTGCCAAGTAATATTAAAATCTCTTCATGGATGGGAGAGTTATGGACCGGACAGGAAAAAAGCCCTGTTGACCTTTGACCTCCAATTGTGACCTTGACCTTTGAGCTAGGGGTCCGGGATTTGCGCATGACACATCATCTCATCATGGGGAACATTTGTGCCAAGTAATACTAAAATCCCTTCAAGGATGGGAGAGCTGTGGACCGGACAGGAAAAAAGCCCTGTTGACCTTTGACCTCCAATTGTGACCTTGACCTTTGAGCTAGCGGTCCGGGTTTTGCGCATGACACGTCGTCTCATCATGGGGAACATTTGTGCCAAGTAATATTAAAATCCCTTCATGGATGACAGAGTTATGGACCGGACACGAAATTGCGGACGGACGGACGGACGGACAGACGGAATGACGGAAAAGTGCATTCCTATAGTCCCCAAAACTGGTTTTCAACCAGTAGGGGACTAATAACCTGAACAAGAGCACCGCTAAGCAGGGCAACGAAATTGTAAACGGACGGACGGACAGAAGGACATCAAGGGTATAACATAATACATCCCGTATCAGGCGTAATAATAACAAAGTACAACTCATCTCAGATATCATGGTTTTTATATATCATACATTGTTATACAGTCAGGGGTGTAACTGTTTTTCAATTTATGTAACCTATTTCAGTTACTTTTTAAAGCATTTTATCAACTATATTAGTTATAAAATATAGTTAACTGAACTTAACTGAGGTAAATTAATAAAAAAAATCTTTCTGCAATTCTCACAAGGTGACCTTTAATAGGAATTTTTTGGTATGAAATCAAACTCTCTTTTAGCCAAATCATGACCTGATAAACATAATGGGATGTTAAGATTGTTATAGCTTTAAAACCTTTGTGTAAAACTTTATCAGCCATGGGTAAATAAATTTAATGCATGGCTGGAAAGATAAAATGTAAAGGATTCAGGAAATAAATTCATTAGTCTCATTTAAAAGAAGGAATTTGCACAAGAGGTCTTTTTAATATATTATGATAACTGAAACAAGTTATATGCAAGTATAAGCAATAACTCATATGGGTTATAAAATGCGATAACTTGAAACAGTTAAACCCATGACTGTTATATAATGCCTAAAAAAATATTTGTTTCCAGTAACATATTCAAAAGAAATACGGTAGGTATGTCAGAAAATATTATATTTTGAATTGAAAGTAGGACTTTTCTCAAATAATTTTTGTGTCCTTAAACATGAAAAATTAATACAAGTAAGGGGGTTATGCCTTTTGAGCATCAATAGGTTTATTTCTAACATCCCTGACAATGTTTAAAGCAGAAACAGTGCAGCTTTGCAACTTTTTGTTAAAGAATTGAATCAAACTTTCCTAAACACACACACGCATTTGGGCGGGGGGGCATAAAAATCTCATAGGCCAAAAACACTTAGGGTCAGGCCAAAAATATAGTGAATTCAGGATACCGGAAACAAACATTTTTTTACGCCTAATAACACAATCTCCAGTCTTCTATCTAAATGCTGTGAAATCATTTATATTCATGGGAGACTAATTGTCGTGGATTTCATTGTTGAGTTAATCCACAAAATTTAATCCCAACCAACAAGTAAAATTCCCATTCACTCTATGGTCATAAGTTGAAATCCACTAATTCATATCCCCACAAAATTGTGTTTGTGATGAAAACCACAAAATTTCATGCCCACAAAATTAAATGATTTTACAGTAGTTATTCTTAGCAAGCTAATAAAAGCTAAGCAAGGGCAAAAAGCAAGCTTAGCAGGAGTAAAAGCAAGCTTAGTCAGGGTAATATGTTGTTGGACCCCAAGATGCATGTTTATATTTCTTTACAGTCATGTTATATAAAGTATATTTCTTTGTCAGTAAACCTAGAGGCAGACCTTTTACATATCTAACCACTCACTCCACCAATTCTGAGTGACTTTTTTTTACACCAATTTTCCTCCAAAACCAGTTAAAAAAGATCAGTTCGAGGGCTTAGAGCGAAACTCGTCTATCTGTATATAGAAATAGAAGCAGATAGACCAGTTTCGCTCTAAGCCCTCGAGTTGAGTTATCTTTGAGCTAGATGCAACTGACACAATGGACCCTTTTGCAATGTTGAGAACCATACAGACATGACAGAAGCTTAAGACTACAAATCATACGTTGTTAACCACTACACGAAACTGCCATTAATAACATAGTTTTTGCAAAATATGATATTTGTTATAAAAAATGTACACCTGATAAACTATAGTATATCACTGTTATGGGTTCATCTGTTATAAGTTAATAACAGTCACAGTTATCACATTTTGTTAATATATGTTGATGAGGCCATGATGGCCCTATATTACTCACCTGAGTACCATTGCTCTTAATAATATAATCCAGTTTTGACAAAGATCACATGGACATACACATTAAATATCATCCGGATAAATATTTTTTTGTAACTGTCCCTTTTGACTCATATTAGTCAGGGCCAATCTCCATGTTAAGTTTGATGGTCCTAGGCTCAAATGCTGCATTTTTTGTACAAGTATGACTATTTCTTACCCTAAAACTTAAATAATATTTAAAACCAATCTCGTTACATGCTGCTGAGGTATATTCATTTACATAAAATAAAGGGAGGTAATTTGTCATAAATTCAGACTTAAGTTATCTACCCTGATTGTCTGACATCAGTCTGATTTATCATGTTTATTGTTGTTGAAGATACTTTGCAAATTTGTATCAAATCAAACCATAAACATGATAAATGAAGTTTTTTATAATTTCTTTATGACTGCAAAAGCCAAAATAGCAAATTTTGGACATTTAAGGGCCCATAACTCTGGGAGCCCATAATGGGATCTCGCCAGTTTTCGAAAAAGGAATGAATGTCATATTTTTTGTTTTACACACTTGTAAAACTCGAAACCGAAGTACACATACCCGATAATGGCCAGAAGGCTGTTTTTCTAGATATGTGCATGAGATGGTCTCTATCGTGTTCACAAGGAAATTGTGGACAAACAGACGGACGGATGATCACAAAAGCTAGCCCTGTCACTATATGACAGATGAGCTAAAAAAAAAAAAGCATGTGTTATTTACTGATCTTAGTTTTCTGTTGAGTGAGATTGGATAGACAGATTAGCTATGTGTTAAATTTATGTTCAATCTACAGTAAAATAAAAAAAAAAATATCCTATCATACAGATCCCTAGTAAAATGAGTGTGTTTTGAGAAATCCTGATTTTAATCTTGACCAAACTACTTATACCATGTATAAAATAACAGGTACATTACTTTTCTTTTAGTTCTTACATATCTAACAAGAGAGTCATAATGACCCTATATCACTCACCTGAGTAATATGAGCTACATGTTTCAAATGTCAAACTGATGATTTTCCGATGTACAATCAAGTAACCCCTGGGGCAGGGCCAAATTTACCCCAGGGATCATGCTTTGAACAAAGTTTGTAGAAGTCTACTAGGCAATGCTACATGTCAAATATCTTAGATCTAGGCCTTCTGGTTCATTTTTAGCAATTTATGAAGATTTCCCTATGTACAATCAAATAACCCCAGGGACTGGGTCAACTGGACCCTGGGGGAGGGGGGGGGGGGTCAAGATTGAACAAATTTTGTAGATGTCCACTAGGCAATGCTACATGTCAAATATCTAAGCTCTATGCCTTCTGGTTTATTTTAAGAAAATTTTGAAGATTTTTCTATGTACAATCAAGTAACCCCATAGGGCAGGGTCAGCTTGACCCCAGAGTGATGATTTTGTGGTGAAGTGTACTAGGCAATGCTACATGTCAAATCTCCAAGATCTAGGCTTTCTGGTTTATTTTTTTTTTAAATTTGAAGATTTTCCTATAGAAATCTATGTAAAATCAAGTGACACCTGGGGTGGGGTCAATTTTGATCCCGGGGTCATGATTTGAACAATTTTAGCAGTGGTCCACTAGGCAATGCTACATGTCAAATATATCTAAGCTCTAGGGCCTCTGGTTTTTGAGATTTTTTAAGATTTTCCTATGTAAAATCAAGTGACCCCTAGGGTGGGGTCAGGAATTGAACAAACTTGGTAGAGGCCCACTAGGCATTGATGCTTCACACCAAATATCTAAGCTCTAGGGCTAGGGCTAAGTTTCTCCTTTTGGTTACCATCGTAACCAGAGTTCTGCATGGCATTCAATTCTTTGAACAATTTTTGTAGAGCTTCGACCAAAGAACATTCTTGTGAAGTTTGGATGAAATTGGCCTAGCAGTTTATGAGGAGATGTCGTTTAAAGTAAAAGTTTATGGACAGACGGTGAGTGATCAGAATAGCTCACCCGGAGCCTTTGGCTCTGGTGAGCTAACAACACATGAAAATTGTTTTGGACTGGTTTTTCAAAAACAGTTCTGGGTCAAGGTTAAAAAACCAAGGCATGGAGATAAAAAAACACACCCATTTCTATGGCGTATAATAAGGGCCACTATATAAAAAAAAACAACATACCAGTTTCAGCTTGGGAATCCATGACGATAATGTAGATCTACCTGAAAAGCAAAACATTAGGTCTTGAGACATTTGTGAGATTGTTACAGGAATCTGAACATGTTGAACACCTATTATTATGTTGTCGGCAACCGCTATTTATTCTGAATGCATAAAAATAGAGTCTAGTACATTTGTAAAAAATAAGGGGAAATAATTCAAATGTTTGCAGTGTAAACAGTCAGGGGTGTAACTGTTTTAAGTTATGTAACCTATTTCAGATACTTTTTCAAGCATTTTATAACCTGTATTAGTTATAAAATATAGTTAACTCAGGTAAGTTATTCCAAAAAAGTCTTTTCGCTGTTCTCACAAAGTGACCTTTAAAGTGAAATTAGTAGCAAACTGAGGTTAATCAAATTCTCTTTTAGTCTGAGCATGACCTGACAAGCATAATGGGATATTAATGAGATATTAAGAGTTTTATAGCTTTAAAGCTTTTGCATAAAACTTTACCAGCCTTGCATGAAAAATTTTATTGCATAGCTGGAAAGATAAAGGTCAAGAATTCAGGAAATAATTGCATTAGTCTCATTCAAAATGAGGAATTGGCACAGGAGGTCTTTGTAATATTTCATGATAACTGAAACAAGTTATGAAAGTTTAACCAATAACTCAAATGGGTTAAAAACTGTGATAAATTGAAACAGTTACACCCCTGAGTGATCTAAAACATGATTTAGCATGACAATAAACTATTGATACTTTTTGGTTTCAAATACTCATTTTTACTTCATTTGCATTTTATAAAAGTTTATTAAAGTATAAAGTTGATTAACACCTTCTATACTTCTATACTGACTGTTAGATTCTATGATCCAGGGCACTGGAGTCAATCAAGGGTTATATTACATCATGAACACATTTGCAATGATCTCTAATGAGATGGTGATTATTATAGCCGAGATGTAAACTGCAGATCCAGTCCTTAGTTAGAGTCAGGGGTAACAAATATTGTAAATTTTTTCAGAAAGTGCTATCAAAGAGGAATGATTTTATGACCAAGTGCTTTACATTTATGTTTAATGCCTATAACCAGTGATGCCAGTCTAATAGTAGGCAAGCTGTGAGGTAATTAATTTTACATAGCTTGGCTTTGATATCACATAATGATCAAAGTTGGTTTTGTCTATAAAGCACTTAGCAGCCTGTTACATACTGCAATTTGGTATGGTAATACTTGTTAAAAGTCTCACATAGGAGAAACTACCTTTGAGCTGTGTTTTATTTTTTGGGGGGAGGGGGGATGGAATCATCATTAATACCCATACTAATGAATATTGTCAGCTATCAGTTGTATTACAGAGGCAATGACTGGTATGGAAAGGGTCACCCCTACCAGATATGATATCTTAAGCATGTTAATAGAACACACCGCTGATATACCATACTGCAACGAATGAATTGCAGACAAGTGAGCATTCATGTGTTTTACAATATCCTTTCAGTAAACTTCAAAGAGAATATTAAAAAGTAAAAAATACGGAAAATTACACTTTGCCTGCATACAATTCCTTGGATAAAAACGTATCAACAAATTAAATTAAGGAATCAATAAGCATATATATGTTGAAATGAACGAAGGAAGTGCCACTGTTAACTTATTATTAACCTTTTGTCTTATTTTCTATGTTGATAGGTACAATGATGTAATTTCAGAATGCCCACATTTTTGCAGATTCCTATATCTATAATTATGTATTTTTTTTTTTTTTTTGCTTATGTGTCATATACTCATTGTTTACAGATATTCACCGTCAACCAAGGTGCAATAAAGAGCCATCATTTGGCTGAATTTGTCAGTTGCAAGTTAATTCATTTTAAATGTGGTTAAATTGAAATATCAAAAGCCATAACTTATCAAAGCATCAGTGACATTCAAATAAATTTCCTTGTTCAGTCTAGTACAATCCAAAATGCTCTCATAGATATGATTGGTACCTATGGCTATTATTAGATTAACCATGGATAATTTGGTACATTATGCTAGCTGTCAAGTGTTATGCTGCTGATCATAAATTTGTTTACCTAACCATGCTAACTGATTTTTAATGGTTATAACTGAAGTTCTAACCATTCTCATCTAGAATAAACCATTTTTCTACATTTGAAATCTTGAGGGGTCCTAATAATATGTTTATTTCATTTAAAGGATTGTTCTAATCAGCAAAATTTTGAAACTGAAGACTGGTTAAAAGAATCTAAAAGTTTCTTACAGCAAGTCATTATCAAAAGAATATGTTGATTTAAATATTAAATATTATTCAAACAATAATTTATTTATTTATTTGGGTTTTACTGCGCATCAACACAGTATAGGTTATATGGCGCCAAACAGGACTACAAATTTTGGTTCCACATCTGATTTACATCGAAATAAAAACATGAGGTATGGAATCAAAATTTGCATACCTGCTGGAATCACAGAGTTACTGCAAAACCAAAATTCAAACAATAAAGCAGCTGCTTTGAGTAATATGTGGCAAAAAAGAATATTATGATTGCTAACATATGAAACGGTTAATAAAACAGAACCTTGTTGCTCCACTGGATAGCCAGGCCCAGTGTTCACAAAACATTTTCAGTCTCAGCTGATTTTGATAATGAAACTTAATTTCTCATTTATATCTTAAAGGCATGTTTAAGACTAAATTTTAAGTTGATAACTATTTTAAAGTGATTATTCGGTATTGATAGTCAGTCTCATGAAACTTAATTTCTCATTTATATCTTAAAGGCATGTTTAAGACTAAATTTTAAGTTGATAACTATTTTAAAGTGATTATTCGGTATTGATAGTCAGTCTCATTTGGAATTTAACCTTGAAGTTTTGGTAATTTCATACTATAATTCAGCTGAGATCAAAAAATGTTTTGTCAACACAGGGCCAGGTAATAGTTGAAGATTTTTCACATACATTTCTGTTGCATGCTGGCAACTTTTTTGTACATGTGATTCAGCAATTTTTGAGAAGTTTTTATAGCAAATAAGAATGAAATATCCATCATACTACAGTAAGGAATGGTTTAAAAGGAACGCGAGTGCACTGAATATTGAATAAGTAATTATGGTGTTGTCTTTATTATTCGTTTAGGAAACTATAGGATCCTTTTAAAATGTCACGACCCTAAAGTGTTCACTCAGTGAAATAGATTTCGATCTTACACTAAAACAAACAAGTATCCTCTCTATCTTTCAGAATTTTTAATATAACTTCAAGTACATAGTACATGAAATTCATTTCCAATACAATTTCAACTGAACAGTTGTAAACCCCAGCTACCAGATGGTCTCAATGACTTGCATAAACATGTGGCAGTAAACCACTAATCAAGCTCTATCAGTTAGGCTGTGGTCAGTTCTTGACATTGATAGATAGCAAACCAAGGGCTGACCAGGGAAACTATTGTATCTGCAGTTGGGTAAATTTTACTGAAGAAAGAAAAAACTGTATATTTTCTTAAAAACAAAGCTTTAAGTATTACCATTCTTAGTAAATCATTATCAACTGAAATAAGAAATAATATATGAGCTGCAGCATGAGAAAACCAACATAGTGGCTTTTCGACCAGCATGGATCCAGACCAGCCTGCGCATCCGAGCAGTAGGCTTTGAAAGCGAACAGCATGGATCCTGACCAGATTGCGCTGATGCTAATGCACTATGTTGGTTTTCCCATGGCGCAGCTCATATTGCCTTTTAAAATGCACTCAAATAATCTATTTTTAAGATTTAGCAAAAAGTGTCAGATAAAACAGTTTCACGTTCAAAATGACGTTTTTAAATTAAAAAAAAAACACCGTGAAACTATTGTATCTGTGTTGTTAATTAAATATTATTTATAAAATTCATATTGCTTTAAGTATAGAATTATTGTTTTACTTACATAACAGAAATTAAAAATATACAATGAAAACAGTGTTAGAAACAGTACTTTCTTTCTGATGACCAGGAGACTGTTGTATTTGCATGTGAATTCTTTTTTCACACCGGTATATTTTTTTCGTTGAATTATCGCTTATCTGTATTTATATTTTTGTATTTCCATTGGTAAATTGGTAAACAGACTAGAAATCTTTAATAATCTTTTTTTTCTTTTTTTTGCAACATACCGTATGCATTAATGCTTGACTGTACACACTGCATTACATTCAGATATAAATTTCATACAAGACATCAAGAAATTAATTTATGCTGAAATAAAGCTATACAATGGGAAAAATAAGCTGCAGCATGAGAAAACCAACATAGAGCATTTACGACCAGCATGGATCCAGACCAGCCTGCGCATCTGTGCAGTCTGGTCAGGATCCTTACTGTTTGTTAACTGTTGTAAGTTTCTTTAATTCCAATATGGTTTAAAAGCAAACAGTATGGATCCTAAGCAGACTGTGCAGATGCACAGCTGGTCTGGATCCATGCTGGTCGCAAATGCACTAAATTTGGTTTATTTCAGACTGGTTTCACCCCTCCCACATCTTCATCAAGAATTTAATTTTTCAGGACACTGTCATTATTTCAATAATGTTACAGCACTTTTGTAATATGTTTTAACCTATATAGCCAATATTGATGTGCAGTGGGATGGTTACAGAGTTCTACTGCTTTAGAAGTGACTGTGTAAGGCATAAAAAAAATTGTTTGTTTACAGCTTCCCGACCTACCCAAAAGTTTGGACCCATAAAATGTTTTACGGCCTTAAAGAATTTTTTTTTAAATTTTTAATAGAGTTGCAAAACTGCACTTTTTCTGCTTTAAACATTGTCAGTGATCTTAGAAATGAACTTATTGGTACTCTAAAGGCATATTAACCTCCTTATTTGTACATGTTGTATTCATTTCTTGACAGAAAAATAATTTCCGAAACGTCTCAATAATTTTAAACAAACAAAAAACATTTTCCGACCTACCCTAATTTATTTCAGCATGCTACTGAAAAGAAAAATTTTTTAAGTACTATAATTTACCTTTATGTGAACAATCATGGGATTTTGTTCTCTATCACCTGTGGGCTACATTAGTATAGTGAAACTTCAGTAAAGACAGGATATTATCAAGAATCATTTTAAAAAACTTCTGAAGACAGAGATGTCTATATGACATTGTTTCTTTTTTTTTTTTTTTGGACAAAGGTATTCCAAATACACTCAAAAATTGAAATCTTTATAGTACAAATAAAAAATTAAAAAATCTACAAGATGTTTCTAACAGAACTTCAGTTTATTACAATAACTTCAATCAACCTGTCAATATTTGAGACTAAAATTTAAAAAATAACAGACAGCAAAATGAAAACCCAGAAAGCAAGCAGACATGACCACACCCAAGCGTGATAAATGAATTGTAACTTTGGCATTTTTTCATGTCCTAAGTACCCTCTCAGATACTGTCAAATGCTGTTTAATTGTCTTTGCATCACCACAATAGTCAAACATTTTCTTTAAACTCTAAAATTATGCAATTGTTTATGCAAGTGTACCAGTATCCGGACATAAAATTTTGGATATCCGGATTTTGACTAAAAAAAAAATTTCGAGGCTGGGGGTTTCAGATAGGGGCGGGCAGGGATGAGAATCTAAAAACTAATTTTCTATTGCCTAACAAAAGACCTAAACTTTTTCAAGAAGCAATTTTCTGATCCTATTTCAACAACCTAGAGGCACAGGAAAGCCTGGATCTACACAAAGTCTTGTCAGAAATTTACTCAGTAAAGACACATTTTGTGTGACATGGCTCAATTATGTAATAGTATTCAGCATTTATTTTCTGCAAAATGAAGCCTACAAGTCGTGTTCTTTCTGAATAAATAACGACAATTTTCCAACACTAAAAATAACAAGAGGATACACAGGGTCATGAAACGCTCACCTCAGTGATACCAATTTACTTGGCTTTTTCGTTTTAGACTAGATTTTCAAATATTTTCCTACATAAATGTATGATAAAGAATTTATTTTAAGAACAGATTGAAATATCTTGGTAGAAACATCTTGGTACAGAGTTACCTCGGAAACTTTTCTGGAAGGCTTTGTTTAAACAATTATGCCTAGCATCTGTGAAAGAGGAATTTGGCAAACACTGAAGACCAAGATCAGACACAACAGAACATGACATATGATCAGGGTCTTCACTGTTTACTTGAAGGATTCACTTGTTCTAAGTAAATCAAGACCTAGTGTTTAAAAAAATTATTAACTATTAAAGTATTATTTATTTTAGTTCTTTAATATTCACTTAAAATCGAAACAATAACAACACATTTTCGCCGAAACTGTACCAGGAAATGTTACTGGGGAACTACTGTATGTGCTAGGAGGCAGATACAATAGTTTCCCGGTCAAAAAAGTTGATGGGTGCAGGTACAATATTTTCTCATTATTAAGAAAAGAAAAAGAAATTGACCGAAACTTTTTATGATATTTTTGCAGTAGATGCATGACAATGAAAGGCTTAAGAAAATGCAATAAAACTATTTTTCTGATCAGCCCTCAGAACCTAAAATCAGGTTTGTGAATTTTCAGATTGTACTAGACTATGATATTGGACATAGGATATAGACTGGCTCAGTTCACTACATTCAATCTTAAAAATCTAAACAGATACGCCATAGTCTAGAAGCTAGTCTACTGATCAACATGCTCAAGTTTGTAAATTATTCTGGACAGAATACATTTAGGTTTACAAACATTCCAAATACTACCAAGTTCTCAATGTTAATGATTAATACTGCAAGAGACACACTTGTTACAGACCAAAATATACTCTCATAAAGTCTGGTGCTTAGTTTCATTAAATGTCCATTTGTCAAGTTTGTCAGGTGATTGAATAAATTATATACTAGTTTCCATACAAGTAGCTCTACAATCATATATTAAAGAACTATAGTATTACAGAAACTTACCAAGAGTCAATACTATTATTCATGTATTAAACAAAGTAGCATCTGAGCCGTATCATGCGAAAAATTGTCTTATGGTGATTGCACCAGTATCAATCCACTGAACATCTTATGAGATCTATACTGACTGAATGGCGGATGTGCAGGCTGATATGGATCCATACTAGTCCAGTCTTTGACTTAAACCGCCAGCCCAAAGCCTGAGTCGAGTCATTTGCAGATCGGTCGAGTGTAAAATCAAACTTTCACACCCATCTCCGAGTGAAGTTCACAGTAAAACACCTAATATCCAATATAATGTCATTTGTGTACATTTTTCAATACATTTTACATTCCACCATTTTTTATTTATATACTACATGACCATACAATTAATTCGTTTTTTTATAATTTCATAAAAAAGTTGCTTAGGTGAATCTTATGGAAATATATTCAAATAATTTAGATTTTCCATTGAAAATCAAAATAAAATGCTGAATTAAAAATCTGAAAAAAGATGTTTATTGAACATGCATCTATGCTTAATGCCTTTCTGT
Organism: Mercenaria mercenaria; assembly: GCF_021730395.1. Classification (NCBI taxonomy): domain Eukaryota; kingdom Metazoa; phylum Mollusca; class Bivalvia; order Venerida; family Veneridae; genus Mercenaria; species Mercenaria mercenaria. The sequence goes on from NC_069362.1 coordinate 83,381,425, forward strand.
AAATTACATAACGAAATCCACACAATGTCTATTGCAGATCATATTAACTAAACTACCGAGTAAGAGTCATTGTCATTTACTTGATATCGTTTGATAAAATAGTGAAATACCCGTTTCTGTCATCATGTCTCTCTGCCTATGAATGCCCCAATTTGTTTTAGATTGATCTTCAGCAATGTGTTTGTGTTACACAAACATAACATGTCCATAATTTAGAAAGCTTTTTACATGCCTTTTCATCTACTTTCAGTGTAACCTTTACCCTGCTAAATTTCTAAAATGAACTGGTCTATCATTTAATTTAGATAGTGCCATGTATTATTCGAATGGGTGTTCACTGAAAATTCACTGACTGAATAGCGAACAGTTCAGACAACGATCAACCTACACAGACCTTCGGCTGATCTTGGTCTGTACTGGTCGCAAGAGCAGAATCACTTGCTGCCAGCAGGCTAAAGGTTAAGCATCCTTGCATCACGATGAAAAGGATAATCTATATAAAAAATATGTTGCCTTACTCAATATAGCTACATATAATCTTTATTTCCCTCAGGTATATAAGGGTTTTAACATATTTACACAATATACAAATGCAGTAATAATAACACATATACAAGAAAAGCATTGGTCAAGTACGAATAACAAATATATAACAAAATGTATTAGTAAGGTACACAAAGATCTGAAAAGTATCGGCTGACACTAAACAATTCTGTTAACAGAAAGGGATAGTCAGAGATACATTATACTTAAAATTGTCAACTAAACAAAAGATTTGTTTGAATACATCGTTTACAGCAATATACAGTACAAAATTGGTTTAAACAATTTGCTTTCTTCAAATAGTTATAAATCGAAAGTACACAATGACACGTCACGAAATAAAGTTGTTGTCAGATGGTGTAAGTAAAGTCTTAATATCATTGAGCTTTAAGTAAATAAGATTAATTACTTAATTGATGCTCTTGATAATGCACGAAGCCTTTGTACCATAAAATATATGTACAATCAAGTAAACTTTCTTACCCATCTTATTTATTTATTTTAGTCTTTAGTTCGGCTTCCGCCGCAAACAATTTTATCATATGCAAATTAGTTCAGTTATCTACACGTGTATGGATTGGTATGTAATACACGGAAAGTGTGAATGTAAGACTTTTGCAGCTTTTAGAACATAAATGAAAATGGTTCGATAAACAAAAATAATACATTCTGGTATTTCTGTCGAATTGCTAATATTATAATACTCATACCTCGTATGTTATCAAGATTATGTTTTTCAAATTAAGCGTCAAAAAAGAGTGTCGGGAATGCAATGCCCCAAATCAATGTCTTGCAGTGGTCTTAAACATTTGCTACCTGTAAACGTACACATTTTCTTTTACTGACAAGCATTCAGGAACAAACACACCCGTTTGTATGACACTGATTATGCAGAAAACAAAATAACAGTCGTGATAAATCTTAATTCACCGAATTCCATAGATCATACCCAGGTGTCACATTCCAAAAATAGTGGATGTCGTTATGTATTTGACACGACATGGGGCCTTTATAATGCACAAGTAATGATAGGGCCTAGTTTTGCACAGCTTCAGCAAGTTAGACAGCTGGCATGTGTATCTGAAAGAAATGTATCAAACATTTGCGAGCGAACACATTTAATCTGACTATACTCATCCTCCTTTCGGCACTGTAATATGGGAGGAGGATGAACTTTTCCGTTTACCGCTATTCATTCATAAATTACCGTAGTTTTGTCAACGTGAGGGGAGAAATACTAATAATTAGTTTGTTCTTTTTGGTTGTTTTTTATGCGATAACAAACTCAACATGCTCAATAGCAGTTTCTTTTGCTTTTAACAACCGTTTTGGTTTATTCACTCTGCTGGACACTAGAACGATATAAGAAACAAAAGAAACAGACCATTGCAGACGCGAAAAATGAAATATAAAAAAGATAACAGGCGGCGCATTTTAGATCAGTCTATAAATAGGAAGTTCTGATAAAAAGATATTTTTAATAAAAATGCAGATGAAAAGATTTCATAAATCTCGGACCTTTCGACTTCGGCCAAAATTGATTCGGGATCCATAATTTGCTTACGTTGGACCCGCAACAGCATATTCAAAACGGTCACCAACAGCGCGTGCTCACGAGAATCTCCTTGTTTGTACACGTTTTTTCCCTGTTTGTGCATGCCCGAAATCGGCAAAAAACAAAGGTTTTATGCAAGAATTTTGTTCTATGTAACTTACCTCAGTCCATTTCCTGTTAGAGTATTGCCTGTACATGTCACACATTCCCTCACTGACTGACAGATGGAGAAGCAGACGTAGATGGTGAGACTGGTTATCTTCTATTGCAGACATCAGGCACTGCTGACCTAGACTGGTTATTCCACTCTCTGAAAAGGAAGAAATAATATGTTAGAAATAGTGATGTTCACAATATGACATTAATTATTAACAATATTAGATGACAGTAATATGTTGTTTTGCCAAGATTCTGTTAAATGACTTATGTGAAATTGAATATAGAATGCATACAAAAAGATCCTTACCAAGTTGAGAGACACTGCTGTCACTGTTGTGGAGAGCCACCAACTGGCTGCGTAGAGTTGAAGCTGCTGAGATAACATCCATGTTGATGATTGTTTTGTTCTCTAGTGTATTGAGATGATAACTTAGCTTGGTATATTTGTTCTCTAAAAGATTGATAGCAAGCTGTGTAATTAGGATTTGCTTGAAAACTAAATCTTGATAATATTTCAGGATGAAAATCAAGGAAAACAAGTGCTCCTGAAAGAGTATCCTGCTGTGAAAGCAGACATAGCATTGTTGTCCAAAGCTTGTTCTGCAGCGGCAAAAGCTACAAAGTCAGGATACAAGCTGTGTTACTTGTTACTTCGAGCGGTTTTCACACCACAGGAGCTTGCGCAGTCCAGGGGCCAAGGACTTCAAAAGGCCAAAGAAGGGGATTTAAGGCTGCCGCTTGACAAGTTAAAGATGGCTGCAATCAAAGGTTTGTCGTTTTTATTTGAAATGTGTTGGCATAACAGCGACATACAAGGCGGGGGAGCAGAGTGTGATTAAGACTCCATTTCTGCAAAATTCTGTCACAAGATTATAACACTTAACTTAAGCCAATATTGACATACTTCTGCTTAATTCTAGCTCTTATGAACGGCTAGATGGATTGTCACCAAACTTGATCTGTCTTATATTGACCTTAACCATTTGTTGAAATGGTTCCCTTTGGCAATTTTTCAGTTGAATTAACTTAGGGCCAGCATGGCTCTCTTGTTTTTATGTCTTTGCTTAGAATGTAAGTTGTCAGATCTACAAAAAGGACAAAAAGGATTTTTTTTTCAGATCAGTGTCTGCATTGCTGGAAAAAATTATCTTATTGAGGGTGCCCTTTTGAAAATAAGTTTTATTCCAGACACACAGGAGAACACTTTATTACTGGTAGCACTGATGCTGGATGGCAGAAACGAGGAAGTGGGAGATCTTATGACAGTTTGTCAGGTTAGTCAATAGTAAAACTGCTGTCAATCATTGCACCATTTTAGCTCACTTGTAATAAAATGTCAAGGTGATCACCTTTTGTCAGTCATCTGTCGTTCAAGAGCGTGTGCGTCAACATTTGCTTGTTATAACTGTAGAGATCACATTTTTGGTCCGAGCTTCGTCACATTTAGTCACAATTTCTGTTGGTGAAACCTGGTCAGAATGTTAATCTTGATAACATCTAGGTCAAGTTTGAAACTAGGTCATGTGACCTCAGAAAACTAGGTCAGTAGGTCAAATTGTCGAGAAAATTGTCAACACTCTAGAGGTTGTATTTTTGGTCCGATCTTCATCATACTTGGTCAGAATGCTTATCTTTTTCTTTGATTCTTCAGTAATTATGCTTTTTTCAGTTTGGGTTATTCAGTTGAAGACTATCTTTATTGATTATCCTTTTTGATGTACTGATGATCAAACATCATCTATCAATTGATTAGATTAAAACCTTGAATCTGTATGAAAGATGAATCATGATTGGTAATAAAACAAAAAAACAGGTCAAGTGCTCCCACATTTTGAACAAATTAATATAAAAGAAAAGTCATCTTTTGGTGATTTTATTTAAGCCGCAACATGCTGGTATACCGGTGATAAATTGTAGGAGGGTCTTGGTCACTTTGTCCATTAATTATGCTGGTCATTAAATGAACCAGTGCATGTTTTGTTGTTTTTTTTTTTGAAAAAAAAAAATACAAAACACTATGAGATGCTCTTACGTTTTCTCCAAAAAGTGTCTTCACTGGTCTCTTTCTTGGTGATGTTCTTCGCTCCATTGTCACAGGTTTAGGTTGGACACACTGAATGAAGAAATAAGATACATTTGAAGTCATTTCAAATATCACAAACATGTCCAGAGTAATATTTTTGGTGATCATGTCTACAAAATGTAACATCTTGGTTATAAATTACAAAGAATGGAAAATATTAAGATTTTCAAGACAAACTTGAAACTTGCATGTATACTTTCAGTCATTTAACACTGAATCTGCTATTCAACTTAGCTATCTGCTTTAAATGAGAATTTCAAAACTTGGAAAGATTAAATCACTATAGCTTTAATTTCCACCTACCAACTGTTCTAAGTGACTTGGGGTTGAGTGGTCAATTGGTTGTGACTCAATCTGGTATGACTGATCATGGTTACCAGTATAAGTTGACATTGACTGACTCTGAAATCAAGAGATCACAAAATTAGAATTCCGATTCCATACAAAAAACGATGTAAAAACATTTGTTTTGCTCACCACCAGATAAACAGATGTTAATGTGCGGCCACTAGTCCAAACTACCACCCAATGTTTGAATGGCTTGCGATCAACAGCGAAAACTACTTACCCTCAGCACTTCTTACCTATGGTAATTATATAAGTTTGACTACTGACTGGCAAACCATGTAGTCAGCGTATACTCAGAGATTGTAAAACAACAAAATTAAAATTGGTCTTTAAATAAATAGAGAATAATAGGTTAGTGCAGTAGATGAGAAAGTTTATCTGGCGAGGTGGAGGAGGTTATCGGGTGAGCCGAAGGCGAACCTGATAACATCCGGAGCCGAGCCAGATAAACTTTCTCCATCTTAGGCACTTACCTATTATTCTATTTATCTTGTCATTACTTCATTTTCCAATATTTGGCAATTTATTTTACAAAAATAAGTGTGCGACAACCGCGTTAATGACGTCATATTCGTAATGACGTCACTTATATAATGACGTGATACCGGCAAAATCGGAATAACTTCTTCGTTTTTGAATAAAAACTCATTATTTGACCACTCATTTTCATAGTTCGGACATTTATAACACAATGATGATGGTTTCGTTGCAAAATTTCGTATGGCAACAATATCGATCATAAAGTCACATGATCAACTGACCGTATATCACTGGTCACATGATCAACTGACAGTATATCAAGAAAGATATACGGCACCCTGATATCAGGTCGAAAATACTGCAAGTGACAGGATAAAGAATAAATACTAACTTGTTCTAACACACCAATTTAAAATCCAATCACACAACATACATATACAAAGTTGACTTACATAGTTATAAGACTGAGTAAAACTGTTTAGCCTGTTAACATTGGGAGACCAGACATCACTTAGGGTTGTCGTACTATTCTGGACATCATTAAGAGTTGTTGTACTATTCTGGACATCACTATGGGTTGTCGTACTATTCTGGACATCACTATTGGTTGTCGTACTATTCTGGAAATAAAATGTAAATTGTTACTAAACTCGGTACTAACATTATGCTAAAGAATTTGGAAATTATTCATAATAACAGGACATACCAGTCTTTACAATATATTGACTCAGGTATTGTTCAATCATGGGATATTAAGATACCCTGATTTTGGAAGAGACTGTCTCTAAATGCCTAAAAATAGTATCATAAAAAACTGTGTTTTTGCAATTATAACCCTAAAATGATATCAAATAATGCCGAGTATTAAAATGATTAAGAATTTAGCCAGGATTTATAAGTTAAACTTAGTTACCAAATTGGAAAAATGCTCTAACATCATCTTTGCATACTGTTGAACCTCGGGCTTCACCATAAGACGCAGGAAGGTCATGAAATCTTCACTTGGAGCTGAAATATATTCAATTAATAAAGTAAAATTAAAATAAAGACAACATCCAACATCTGTTTTCAAGTCTTTAAGAAGTGTTGCTGAAGTATAATCTATTTTAGGTTTGTATATTTAATATTTATATAAAATAATTTAGAATGAGTTTATTAAAGTTACATAAAATATGAGTGTTCAATATCAATATATATAATGACTAAAGGTCAGGGTTACATTGTAGGTGTAACACAGATTTAATATTGGACATTCAATGTGTGCATACATTCAATGCAAGAGATTTATTTCACTTTATATCAAACAAACAGACTGGCCATTAGACTGAAAATTGAGACATTCCTACGTTTTGTTTTTGTGTCCAATTCATTTCAAAGAGACAAAAGCCAGTCTAGTCTACATTATTATCTGCTTAGAGAACTGAATGTTAAAATTATGTATGATATTGGACATAGAATACAGACTGGCTCAATTCACTACATTAAATAATAAAGAAGTTTTAAAAATATACTAGTACAGGAGCTAGTCTATCATGCAAATAACTTAGTCACTTACTTAAGTCCAATGCTGGTTGAATGTCTGGAACAGTTGCTTGAAACTGAATCTGTCTATCTGCATCTCTACATAACTGCCATGTCTCTGTTAGCTTTATTGGGGACTGCTTTTCTCCCAACAATTCAGTATATGAGGTGGCTTGAGTACATGGCCAGTCTTCATTGCCAGTGGCAGTTTCAGTGCTAGTGCTTGTATCTTGGGCACTGAACTGGTTCAAAATGTCACTCATTAAATGGGTGTGGTTTTGAGGTTGTGATGGCAATATCTGTTCAACAGAGGCTTGAATTGGGTCTTGTTCTTTGGCATCCTTCTTGCTTTCTGTAGCCTTGGTTTTTCCTTTTTCTTTTTCGGCCAATTTACCGGTAGGGGACTGTGACACCTGTCTATTAATATCTTCATTTTCTTTTTCTTTGGACTCAACTGGTGATTCAACCCTCTTTTTCTTTCTTGGCGAGAACTCTTGTTCCTGAATGTTACTTTCCTCTAATCTTTTGGTTTTCTTTCGGTCTCTTTTTCCATCACCAGACTTGGAACTTGCCTGAACCAAGTCAAACAAGATCTCTGGAGGAGTCGACGGCTTCTCCTTTAAGTCTGAAAGAGCCTTATGTGCCTTCGTGGCATATCTGTCCAGTGCCTCTTTACTGTCTGTAAAATTTTTAGAAATTAAGAGTTTAATATTTGGCAAAAGACAATAAATTAACTGGAAGGTGTTTTTTGTCACAAAAAAATATATTTCACCACTATGTATAACATGTTGGCATTATGTACCACTAAGCTTGGTACTGATCACTTCTGTAAAGTTTTCTCGAAATCTGTCCAGCAGTTTCGTTTGACAATTGTTAAAGCTTGATAAGATGTTTTTATTTATGGCTCTGATGGCCATTTTTTTGTTGTGAAGCAACAATGTTTTGCCAGCGATATGCACAAGAAGTTGGAACTGATCACTCCTGTGAAGTTTTATTGAAATTGAGCTAGCAGTTTGACCTGTGAAAGCTGGCCCAATTTTTTCTATCTTTAGCTCTGGCATGCTGTATGTGCAGCAAACCCGAATGTGGTGGCAATATGCACAACTGTGCTTGCTTGGTTCTGATCTTTTTCAGTGACAATTTAAGGTTAAAACCTAAGACTGGAGCAGGTCTTTAATACACTGCACCATGTGCCAAGCCTTTCAGTAGTCCAATAGGATGTTTCTGGACAGCTTGATAACTTGACTGTTGCTGTCTCCATCACAAAGGGATCAGGGGCGGGGAAATCTGACTTTGGCAATCTCCTGCTTTAGTCCCCCGGGGGATTGGGACATTTTCATTACTTGTCAGGAATGGTCAGGATCTTTTACGAATGTATAATCATTTCGATGTCATCTCATGTAACGTTTATCAAATTCATACAGTACGTTCATGTTTTAATGAAATTACAAAATAAATAATAAAGTAGAGGGTGGCAAGATTTATCATTCATTCAGTCGATCTTAAACAGTGATGTTTTGACAGCTTCAACTAGAATTGTCCCTCTATATATCCTCCTGGAATAGTCCCCGGGGACTGATCCAGGAGGATATATAAAGGGCGATATTAATATTTTCGACGAGATTTATCATTCATTCCGTTTACTTTTTATTTGAATAATAATTAATGTTTGGCATCATGAAATATTTCATAAAACCAGAGGCATCACTCTGTAATAATTAGACTCAATGCCGACTCTATATATCATCCTTGATCAGTCCCCGGGGACTGTTCCAGGAGGATATATATATATAGGGGGAGCAATGCCTTTGGTTTAACGAAGTATTTTCATGCTGCCAAAATCATTATTGTTTTAATAAAAGTAAATGAAATTACATCGGCGGGACCTATTCGTTTCTTGTATAACAGTAACAACTACGCATTTTAAGACCCTATTCCAGGGGTATACCCTCCCCTGAGAAGGAAATCAAAAAGATCGTCAGAAAATAATAAATATATTTTATCTAGCCCCATATATATATACTCCTGCTTCAGTCCCCGGGGACTGTTCCAGGAGGATATATACGGAGCTATGCCTCTGGTTTTATGATTGCCAAAACATTATTGTTTTATTGAAAGTAAATGTACGTAAGATCCACGGAATGAATATATATATCCTTCTGGATCTTTGCGACCATAAGGTAACCATCTTCTATATTCTCATCGGCTCCGGGGACCGAAGTTTTAATCCCCGGGGATTAAAACTTCGGTCCCCGGGACCTATTCGTTTCTTGTATACAGTAAAAACTATGCATTTTAAGACACTTCCCCCCAAAAAATACCGAGCCCCATTTTTATAAATTATGTCACCCCCTAAGAAAACCCTATTCCAGGGATATACCCTCCCCTGAGAAGGAAATCAAAAAGATCGTCAGAAAATAATAAATATATTTTATCTAGCCCCATATATATATACTCCTGCTTCAGTCCCCGGGGACTGTTCCAGGAGGATATATAGGTGCGATACATCTGGATTTAAGAAGTATTTTCATGTTGCAAAAACGTTATTGTTTAATTGAAAGTAAATGTACATAAGAGTGACGGAATGAATGATAAATCTTGTCTAAAATAATGATTCTCGCCCTATATATATCCTCCTGGATCAGTCCCCGGGGAGTATATATAGGGAGCGGCGCCTCTGGCTTTATGAAATATTTTAATGCTCCCAAAAACATCATTGTTTTAATGATCGACGGAATGAATGAAAATTATGGTCTTATTGTATTACAATAGTGATTATTTCCTTTAGATCTATATGTATATGGGATGAAAACGAAATGATTATACATTCGTTAAAAAAGTCCCGACTATTCGGTGATCTTCGACAATCTTCGAGTAGCGGTAGGAATAGTCCCCCGGGGGACTAAAGCCACAGGTGCCCGTCCAGTCTTGGTGCCCATATGGGTGCCGCCCCCTCAAAAAAAAAAAATAAAAAAAAAATTAAAAACACTGTTTTAAGCCTAAAACGAAAAAAAATTTTTTCCCTATATATACTCATATGGAAAAGGTGCATGTGTTGCCGTAACGCTATGGAGGTTTACTAGGACACGCTGTGGAACAACAAAAATGTCCAGTTCAGTACCAATGCAAGCTACCCTGCTGCAATTTACACATCATTCATTTATAACATAGTAAACAATCCTATTCTACCTAGTAAACAGCCTTAAATAACTTACATTTAAATTCTAAGACGTAAACAACGGAAAAGGTTTTCTACTTTCGTTTTGGAACAAAATGGCCGGTCGTCACTGTTATTTTGCAAGTGTCTAGACAATTTGGCTTGTCTGAATTTAAATGTAAGTTTTTTAAGACTGTTTACTAGGTAGAATAGGATTGTTTACTATTTTATAAATGCATGACGTGTAAATTGCAGCAGGGTAGCTTGCATTGGTACTGAACTGGACATTTTGGTTGTTCCACAGCGTGTCCTAGTAAACCTCCATAGCGTTACGGCAACACATGCACCTTTTCCATATAAGAGTATATATAGGGAAAAAAATTTTTTTCAAAAACTTTTTTTTTCGTTTTAGGTTTAAAACAGTGTTTTTATTTTTTTTATTTTTTTGAGGAGGCGGCACCCATATGGGCACCAAGACTGGACGGGCACCTGTGACTAAAGCAGGAGATTGCCCTGACTTTGACTTGGTTGTCAGTTTTTGTCATTTGATATTTTTTACTTGTCCGTATGATTTAGTTACATAGTAAATTTTGGTCAAATTTCACTTGTCCGTAAAAGCTTTGGGACAACCTGGGCAATACGGACAATTGAATTTGCCGCCCCTGCGGGATGACAGTTATCTATAAAATATCCTATCATAAAATAAACCTGATAAGCCAAATCATTAAAGCTAAGCCCAAAATTCAAGCTTTAAGTTGAAATACATGTATGTTTCATTTTATCCAGGTAAACAATTATTTTTGGGACTGTAAAAATAGCATGTTGCTTTCTCCTTGAATCGAACCTCGTAAATCTTTTAGGGGTGTGCTTTTCTTAAGTCTGTTCAATTAATATTTTTTGTTTGCAGCGACTGTTACAAAAATATAAATTTGCATTTAACAACGGGCATTAAGAATTTATTAACAACTGTCACCGGGTAAGAAGAATGTCGCAGACAGTCTGGGCTTGAACCTGGGACCCCGTGCTTACAAGGCGAGTGCTCTACCGACTGCCTGACACATTTTCTCCCATAACGTGACCAAGTCCGTACCGTGATGCAATGTTATCACCTTTTAAGTTTAATAATTGTACTTCTTTGCATAAGACTGAAGGCGACAAACTCCATATCATTTTAAAACTTTCTCATTGATTCGGGCCCTTAATGTTTCGTATGTAAGTAAGTGTTAATTGATTGATTGTTAATTGCAATGCGCACTGCAGATACACGTGCTCTATATCAACAAACAATTAATCAAGGTGTGATAATCCAATCAAAAGTTCACGTTTTCTGATTATCATTTTAAATATCAATATAATGAAGATGGTGACATCTTAAACTTCTTTGAGTTACATTATAATTATTTATATTTGGTTGAATCCCATAGAAATGAGATGCATATATCTTTCACCAAAAAAAAAAAAATCAAATGAAAATATTAAATAAATAAATAAATATATAAAGAGGTATTATAGATGTGACTTTATTAAAGTTATTTTCATAAATAAAATCAGCGAAATCGGCCGATGATTTAAAAATCTTTTCTTTTTAATATAGCCGTGTACTAAAATAGTCTTTAAGATGATTTGAAAATATAAATAAACACCAAGTATGAAAATATGTTATATGGAGGTTATTTTAAGATAGATAATCAGAACGATTTGTTCATAAATTATTTACGTAATAAACGCGGCTGATACATAAATCCCGTTATTTTCGTTAATAAAAAAAATATAAATGATGATTATTTCGTTATTGTGAGATAAAAATGACTCATTTTTCATATGAAGGCAGGTACTAATATAGTCTTTAAGAAATTAAAAAAGAATTTTAGAAAATAAAGAAATTTAGACAAATATGGCTCATTTTCATTAAAAAAATCTTATTTTCGCGAAAATAACCGTATTTTAACATTTTAATTGGTAATTAAGCGTTATTACATTTTGAAATTGCTCAATTATCTATAGATTAAAGCTTAATTATAACAATGACGGCATTTTTAGATGTTTTCAGGCATATCATTGAATGGGGTCGAAATGTCCAAGGAGTTGGGGTTGAAATGTCTTGGGGTCGAATTGTCTCTTGGGGTTGAAATGTCTTGGGGTCGAAATGTCTTGTTAGCCTTGTTTGTGAATCTTGGACGTTTCGACCCCAAGACATTTCGACCCCAAGGGTCGAAATGTCCAAGGAGTTGGGGTTGAAATGTCTTGGGGTCGAATTGTCTCTTGGGGTTGAAATGTCTTGGGGTCGAAATGTCTTGCTAGCCTTGTATTATAGTCCATCAAAGGGAAATTAATCAGAAAGAATTCCTCGGAATTGCCTTCCCTTATAATTGTAACCGTTCCATCTGCTCAGACTTAAAATAGTGCCAAATTAAGCTGATTTTGTAGGATGCACTTAACTAGCAACCCTCCAGTTCACTCAAGTTTCACTAAGGATGCAACTTTCCAGCCATGCTATAGCTCCAAAGGGCAGATATTTCAGCGGGGTGGTTACTACCCTAGGTTCGTACACTGGGTATATCAAGTTTACTCTGAAGTTAGACCAAGTAAAATCCAAGCTGAATAGCAGTTTTCAAATATATTTACAAAACCCTTAACAATAGCGAACAGCTAAGTTAATACATGATAAAATAAAATGTGACAAGTAAAATCATGAATACTAGGTACAGTTCATAGATGAGGCTTTGCTAAGAACTTGCGGGTTGTGACTGAAGAGGGCCGTCCGTAACCCATAATGTACCATATACTATATAAGGGTTATGACAGAATTGGGCTGCCTGTACCCTTTTAGCCTTTAGCCTGCTGCCGGCTGGTGATTCTGCCTTTGCGACCAGTGCAGACCAAGATCCGTGCAGGCTGACCATGGTCTGCACTGTTTGCTATTCAGTCAGTAAATTTTCATTAACGCCCCTTCTAAAAGTAAATGGTATTGCCCAAACTGAATGATGGAACAGTCCTTTTTAGAAATTCAGCAGGGTAAAGGTTAGATGTAGAAGTTTATGTGATCAGCTGGGTTATGACAGAAAATGGCTGCCCGTTGTAATGTTCTCTCGTAATGTTCTCTAATAGGGTTCTATCATTTTATATTCATATGGAATAGTATGTGTGAGTCCCTGATCCACAGATGTGGTTGAAAGAAACAAATACAAGTGTACTGTTCAACATTTATTCAGAAGACTGATGCTGGCGGGAAATGGTCAAGATCTTGTAGGCATGCACATGTAATGGAATTTTACTGGGTTCTTTGAGAGTTCATGAAACATGATCTCATTACATTTCCCTCTCTTAGAAATATTTAGAATCTTAATTTCTAAATCAAGTAATATTCATTAATTAAGATCTAACAATATTATTAACATAAACATGTTACAGAAATAAGATATAAATATATAAATGCGTTTATTATTGAAAACTGTTGCTCATGGCTAATTCAAATGTTCTCTCTATGCATTTATTATTTCGGAAGTGTTGCTCATTTATAAATTAATCAAATGTTCTCCGGTGTCAGTTAATCAGCTTCTATTTATATCATGTTTAACCATCTAAATCAATGTTCTCCAGTGTCCGTTTTGATCAGATTTTATTTATAACATGTCTAGACATCTTTCCCACGAGTGTTTCATTGATAGAATGCTAACACTTAATTGTTTGTAAAGTTCTCGTTGTAATAACGTCTGTTCTTAATCACTTGTCTACCATAACCAGAGCGTGTTTTAGGACAAGGAGGGTTAGAGCAGGGCATATCAGGTAAATGCGGGGTCAATGTGTGGTCATTCCTAGCATTGGGGCGCGAAACGGGAGAATTCTGGGAATATTCCGCTAAAAGTTTAGGCGTGGTATCCCGTATTTCTGGAAATATTTCCTTGGTTTTGTTTATCATAACTCTGTTTCGGTGGTAAATACCACCTGATTCGGTCTGGACTGTGTACGACCTATCATTGTGTGTCTCTATGACCTTGGCTGGTTCCCACATTTTGTTTATCTGAATTCTGACGTATTCATTTAACCGTAGGGGAGGCAGCTTTCTAGCTGTCTTGTCATAATTTGACTTTTGCTTTTCTTTGATTTTCTGCATTTTTGTTTTGATCAGTTTTGGTTCGATGGTTCTAGGCTGGAGCTGTGCGTTGGTTATGGGTAGAATAGATTTTGTTCTTCTACCCATTAGGAGCTGATTTGGGGAGAAACCACATTCAAGGGGTGTATTCCTGTATTCGAGAATAGCTAAATATGGATCTCTGTTGCTTTCTTTAGCCTTACGAAGTAAGCGCTTCGCAATTGAGACGGTTTTCTCAATTAAGCCGTTTGAGATCGGATGGAGGGGGCTGGATGTGACATGCGTAAAACCCCAATCATTTGCAGAATCTGCAAATAATTTTGATGACCATTCTGGACCATTGTCTGAAACCAATTTCTGGCAAATCCCGTATCTAGCCATATGTACCTTGAGTTTTCTGATGACCGTCAAACTTTGTTTATTGGTTAAAAGATCTATTTCAAAAAAGCGGGAGTAATAATCCGTCGTAATTAGATAGTCTTTGTCATCAAGAGTGAACAAGTCAGCGGCAATGTTTTGCCATGGTCTGTCTGGAATTTCATGTTGTTCAAGGGGTTCTTTCACATTTGAGTATCTGTGTTTCTGACACACAGAACACTGAGAAACATAGTCAGAAATTTGTTTGGCCATGCCTGGCCAGAACATGAGTTCTCTTGCTCTTAGAGTGGTTTTTTCCACCCCAAAGTGACCTTGGTGAACTGCCTCTATCAGATGTTTCCTAGCAGTGGCGGGAATAACTATCGTCTGACCTCTGAATATTAGGTCGTCTGCAACGGAAAGTTCGTCCCTGTGATTAAAAAATTCCACTATTTCAGCTTTACAGTCTGCGCGGGAAATTGGCCAACCGTCAATAATTGTTTGTTTTAGGAGCTGCATGTTAACATCGTTTTTTGTGTCGAGCCTTAACGACTCTAGACGGCGGTCAGAGATGTGCAGACCTTTAAGAACTGTGTGAACATGAATGTCAAGGTCTTTGTTTTCAAATGTCAGCTTCAGAGGCTGTCTAGACAGAAGGTCGCTAGTGGGAATTTCTTTACCCGGTACAAATTGCACGTCTAAGTCGTATTTGCTTAGTGCCAGTCTCATTCTTTGTAGTCTTGGCGGACATGCACATAGATGTTTTTGCATTATCGCACATAGAGGTTTGTTGTCGCTATGAACGGTGACCTTTCTACCATAAACATACTGGTGAAATCGAGAGCATGAAAATGCAATCGCGTTCATCTCTCTTTCGATATTGGCGTATCGGGACTCGGTTTCCGTCAGGGTTTTACTTGCATATGCTACAGGGCGGCCATTTTGGAAGAGGGCGGCGCCACACCCATATAAGGAACTGTCACATTCGAGTATCACCGGCTGTTTAGGGTCAAAATACGCCAGAACAGGACTGTGCGTAATGATGTCTTTCATTTTGTCAAATGACTGAGTCTGTGGTACGTCCCATAAAAACTCAACATCTTTTTTTAACAATGCTCTCATTGGGCTAGTTACCTCTGCCAAGTTTGGTGCAAATTTCTGCATGTAATTTGCCATACCAAGAATATTTTCTAATTCTCGTCGTGTCTTCGGGACTTCGAGGTTTGCAATAGCCTCGATTTTTGAGGGGTCAGGCTTTAATCCGGTTGATGTGATCAAGTGACCAAAGAACGGTACTTCTGTAACCCCTATCACGCACTTGTCAGGATTGAACTTGACACCTTTTGACCTTGCTCTCTCAAGAGCGTTCTTTAAGTTCAAGTCATGTTCCTCTCTTGATCTACCATACACAAGTATGTCATCTACAGTTGCCGTCAGTCCGTCAAGTCCTTCAAATACTTCGTCGATTTTCTGCATGAATATGTCACTCGATGCAGATATACCGTAGGGCAGTCTCAGCCATCGGTATCGCCCGAACACTGTACTAAATGTCGTGAGAAAAGACGATTTCTCGTCGAGCTTTACGGACCAGTAGGCATGTGTAACATCAAGTATACTGAAATACTTTGCGCCGGTAAGTCGTGACGTCACATCGTCAATCGTTCTCATGGGGTAATGTGGACGTTTTATTGCGTCATTAAGATTCTTACTGTCAATACATACTCTCAACTGTCCTGATTTTTTCTCAACTATTACCAGGGAGTTCACAAAATCTGTTGGGACAGTGACCTTTTCTACGATTCCCTCTTTTTCCATGCGATTTAGCTCTTGCTTTAATTTCTCTCTCAGGGCTTCAGGAACTCTTCTAGGGGGGTTGATAACCGGTGTGGCGTCCGGTCTAATATGCAAACTAGCTTCCCCGAGCATGGTCCCCACCCCTTTAAATAGGTCGCCATATAGAGTCATCATTTTGCTCTTGTCTAAGGGTTCACAAGTATCGATAGAGTACGTTAACTTGACCAGACCTAGTGTAAGACATGTGTTTAAACTCAGCAGGGGAACAGAGTTGCTCTCTACAATGTAAACAGCTGATAAACAGCTGGCTCCGTTGTAACCTAGATTTAACCTAATCATGCCACGAATTGGCAATGAGTTACCTGTATACGAGGTTAAACCATTATCAGGGGGTTCTAAGGGGTAACTGATGTTAAGTTTTTCAAAATGGCTGACTGGGATTACATCAGCTGAGCTACCTGTGTCTATTTTAAATTTCAGTGGGGTCTGGGAGGGGCCTACGGACAAAACTACAAAGGCTTGCTCTGGAGGAGACAAATTTTTCGAAGATGTACAAGTATTTACCATGTCAACAAAGAAGGTATCCTGATCACTATTATCACTCATATTTAATCCGTTTAAATCCAGTTCATGCACTGACTTGTTTCTACATACGCGTGCGAAATGATCTTTAAATCCACATTTATTACAAGTAGCGTTTCGAGCTGGACATTGTTCATGTCTTTGGTGTTTATTGTATCCGCAGTAGCTACACTTGGAGTTCGCCGTCGTCGGTGGTTTTCGCCTTGGTTGTTGTTGTCGTCTGCGTTGTGACGGTTGTGTGTCTGGTTTTGAGGGTCTTTTCTTCACTGCGTCGATGTTGTTTGCGTTAATTGCCTTCAGTTGTTCCTGGCAATATTCAAGGTTTTGCATAATTGAAATAGTTTTGTCTAATGTTAATCTCTCTCCTTCGTTTATCAATTTCTCTCTTGCTTTGGCGCTGTTCGTGCCAAAAACGATTCTGTCCCGAATCATTTCATCGTTGTTGTGGAATTGGCACTCTCTTGCACTTATTCGTAGACGGGTTAGAAATGTGTCGAATGAGTCCGATCCCTGGACTTCATTGAAAAACTTATACCTGGCAAAAATCGGGTTCAGCTTCGGTTGCACGTAACTTTTGAACCTTTTGTAAAACGTGTTCAGTTTTTTTGGCTTCAGCGTTGCTGATAACCCATGTCTGTTTGATTTCTCTTCCGCGTGCACCGACCCATAGAAGCAGATAATTTACCTTTTGTTCTTCAGTTTTTTCACTCAGGGGTCCTTGAAAAATTAACTTCACATGCTCTTCAAATTTTTCCCATTCATTAACAAGATTAGATGAGTTCCAGTCAATAGTTGGCGTTGGTATTCCTTCCATTGTTTATAAACTATGTAATCCAATTTTTCATTAATATTCCATACTGTCACAATAATCCAATAAAACACTTCTGATACCATGTAATGTTCTCTAATAGGGTTCTATCATTTTATATTCATATGGAATAGTATGTGTGAGTCCCTGATCCACAGATGTGGTTGAAAGAAACAAATACAAGTGTACTGTTCAACATTTATTCAGAAGACTGATGCTGGCGGGAAATGGTCAAGATCTTGTAGGCATGCACATGTAATGGAATTTTACTGGGTTCTTTGAGAGTTCATGAAACATGATCTCATTACACCCGTAACCCACGGATTTGTGACAAACAAATATGCTAGACGTTGGGTCAGAGTTGCTGACTTGGTTGCTTTGATTTCATTAGTATTTATGTAAACTTTCAGTAACAGTTAAAGTGGTATGAAATTAGCATATTAACATATTCATAAGTAATAAATATTTTACTCATAACATAATCAGAATTCTTTTACATTTTAAAGAGAAATAAAATTGCTCTTAGAATAATTATTAATATGTAATTCTAACAAACTGTATATATGCTATGAAACAAATGTAATTAATTAAATTTTCAGAATAAAAGGGAATTAATTCATGTGATATTACAGAATTAATTAAGAGTTAAAAACTATTATATAATCATCTTTCACTAAAACGAAAGTAGGGAATTCCAAATTTCAAAGTGGAAACTGAAAAGATTTTGATAGTTTCGCATGTGTCCCGGGCACTAAATTTATATATAACACGTATATGCATTTTACATGCATTAATATTCAAGTAGTAATTTATCATTATAATTGAACAAAGAAGAGGTAAAAAGAATAAACATAATGTATGACAAGAAACGAAATGAGTGGGGGTGCGTCAAAGTCTGGGCAGAACGTAAAATGGCGAGTTTCGGTGTCGGGGTCCAGTCCCGCAACAGTAGAAGAAACTGGGGTGCCACCGGGTGGTCGTTGTAGAGAGGGTGGACGCCCGACACGCCCGGGTGGTGGCCATCCTGGTTAAGGTCTGGTTTCCGAGCAAGGGTGGACTTTGGTGTTTGGCCGGGAACGCCCGAAAACGCCATTTCGCCTCCAGCAGTTGATTGCCTGGCCGTAACCGTAGAAGAAACTGGGGTGCCACCGGGTGGGCGTTGTAGAGGGGGTCCGTGCATGCGGACCCGGCATAGCGGCCATCCTGGTTAAGGTCTGGTTTTTTCGTGAGCGTGCGTCAAAGTCTGGGCAGAACGTAAAATGGCGAGTTTCGGTGTCGGGGTCCAGTCCCGCAACAGTAGAAGAAACTGGGGTGCCACCGGGTGGTCGTTGTAGAGAGGGTGGACGCCCGACACGCCCGGGTGGTGGTCATCCTGGTTAAGGTCTGGTTTCCGAGCAAGGGTGGACTTTGGTGTTTGGCCGGGAACGCCCGAAAACGCCATTTCGCCTCCAGCAGTTGATTGCCTGGCCGTAACCGTAGAAGAAACTGGGGTGCCACCGGGTGGGCGTTGTAGAGGGGGTCCGTGCATGCGGACCCGGCATAGCGGCCATCCCGGTTAAGGTCTGGTTTTTTCGTGAGCGTGCGTCAAAGTCTGGGCAGAACGTAAAATGGCGAGTTTCGGTGTCGGGGTCCAGTCCCGCAACAGTAGAAGAAACTGGGGTGCCACCGGGTGGTCGTTGTAGAGAGGGTGGACGCCCGACACGCCCGGGTGGTGGCCATGACAGATCTTCGTATAGGTTTAAGATCATTTATTGAACTTCCAATGCAGTTAAGTTTGCCGTAACGGAGCGTAGCGTAGTGAAGGCAAAACTTAACGCATTTGAAGTCCAATAAGTCGGGGTCCAGTCCCGCAACAGTAGAAGAAACTGGGGTGCCACATGACAGATCTATGTTTGAGATGTAGGGACACTTCATATAGGTTTTAGATCATTTATTGAAGTTCCAATGCAATTAAGTTTGCCGTAACGGAGCGTAGCGTAGTGAAGGCAAAACTTAACGCATTTGAAGTCCAATAAGTCGGGGTCCAGTCCCGCAACAGTAGAAGAAACTGGGATGCCACATGACAGATCTATGTTTGAGATGTAGGGAGCACTTCGTATAGGTTTTAGATCATTTATTGAACTTCCAATGCAATTAAGTTTGCCGTAACGGAGCGTAGCGTAGTGAAGGCAAAACTTAACGCATTTGAAGTCCAATAAGTGTATCTATAACCTATTTATAGTTTAAAGGCCCCATTTCATTTTACTGGCAGGCTAAAGAAACAAAAAGCTCTCTCTGAAGTAAACTAAACCATGCCTTCTTCAGTCTCTTGGAATTCATTGGCTAGTTTTATCTTCACTCATGATGGAGAAGTACATCTTTTCTACAACTTGATACAAGCTTGGTCATTTTAGTTCCAACATTTAGCAAAACGGCGGTTGATCCATTGCTGGAAGATTTTAATTTAGTCATTATACATACATAGTAGACGGCTCACTTATCGATGTTTGTAGAGCACAATATTATATTTTTAGTCAATGAAAATATAAGATGCAGGTTTAACTCGTGGTGATCTAGCAGTACAATTTAAGCAACTACATGTATAAATAAAACAATGAAAAGTAAGTGCACCCTGGTTTATTTTTAGACCAGTAGAGGTAATTGATTGAGAGTGAAAGGTGCAGAAAGGTCAAACTTGAACTATGTAAGTACAGCTTTTTAAAATGAAGCTGAAAAGAAACACAATTTGATATTTATAAATTATAAACTTGGGTCGTTTATTACATAGACATGCAGTTCCTGTTTTTGTAATTGTTCCGCCTCCTTGAATGTGGGAAACCATAGTAGGCGAAGCAATAGTTACTCATTAATTTTGAACTACTTCATGATTAATTTAGTGGATCAAATTCTTCAGTTATGAAATAATATGGAAATAAGTTGGTTACTTCTTTGTCATTGGATAAAAACAATGTTTGAACTATAAATACTGAATAACAACATGACAGAAGTTTTCATGGAAACTTAAATCATATAACCTCACTACAATTTGGGGTCTCATTTTTTTAGTATAGGTTATAGATCATTTATTGAACTTCTAATGCAATTAAGTTTGCCGAAACGGAGCGTAGTGTTGGAATTCATTGGCTAGTCTTACCTTCACTCATGATGGAGAAAGACTTGATACAAGGTCATTTTAGTGCCAACCTTTTGCAAAACGGCGGTTGATCCATTTCTGGAAGATTTTAACTTAGTTATTATAGATACAGAGTAGACGGCTCACTTATCGATGTTTGTAGAGCACAATATTATATTTTCAGTCAATGAAAATATAATATGCAGGTTTAACTCGTGATGATCTAACAGTACAATTTAAGTAACTACATGTGTAAATAAAACAAGAAAAAGTAAGTGCACCCTGGTTTATTTTTAGACCAGTAGAGGTAACTGATTGAGAGTGAAAGGTGCAGAAAGGTCAAACTTGAACTATGAAAGTACAGCTTTTTAAAATGAAGCTAAAAACACAATTTGATATTTATATACTTGGTTCGTTTATTACATAGACATGCAGTCCCTGTTTTTGTAATTGTTCCGTCTCCTTGAATGTGGGAAACCTATATATAGTAGGCGGAGCAATGAATACTCATTAATTTTGAACTACTTCATGATTAAGTGGATCAAATTCTTCAGTTATGAAATAATATGGAAATAAGTTGGTTACTTTTTTGAAAATCACTCGTTGACGATCCGAGCACTGAGAAAAGTTGAGCATGCTGTCTTACGGACTGCTCTTGTTTATAATACAACTGAAGAAACATATTATGTTCTGACCCCAGTGTCCGTCCGTCTGTCAGATAGAAATTATGTGTCTGCTCTGTAACTAGAACCCCTTGAATGATTTTGAACAAACTTGACACAAAAGCACTACATCAAGAAGACTTGTTAAACGCATGTTTCGGAGGTCTTGCTTTAAGGTCAAGGTCACAGGGTCAAAGGTCATATGACTTTGTTACATGTCGGCTCTTGTACTGATTTAAGGATTTTAAAGGAACTTAGCACAAATGTTCAGCACAGCGAGAAGACTTGCACAACTTTTGTTTCAGAAGGATCACTTCAAGGTCAAGGTCACCCTTAGGGATGAAAGGTCATATGACTTTGTGTTTTATTGCTCTGCATTGCGGTGCTCTTTTTTTTTTTGTTGTCTGGCAGGTAACAGTTTTGTTCAATTACAATTACTTTGTATTTTGAATTACTTCCCTTTAGTGCTCCATAAGTAGGGAGATATGGGGAGCTTTGTCTGTTATTCCGTTCAGAGTATAACTTGCAAAATAATAAAGGCATTTTATTAAAACTTCCCATATTCCTAGAGGTCATTGAGACAAAGTTCAGTGTCATAGATTCATAATTCTACTTTCCCTAGTTTTTGAATTATTTCCCAATAGTATCTCCAATATTTAGCTGTATTTCGACATGTGTGGTCAATAGATGGTCCCTTTTCATATGCAGTTTACAGGTTGTTATGGCAACTTGATAGAAAAAATCTTCTTTGAAAAAACTGATACTAGCCAGATTTTAAAATAAATTCAAAGAAATTTGATAAATCCTGTAGTATTACAAACATTTTACAGCATGTTCTTTAAGTGACCATTTAAAATATTCCTTCATATCATTGTTTTTATATTGACTTTTCAAACAAAATGTAGAGCTATTGCACTTGACCCAATGTCAGCGTCGACATCGCCATTATTAAAGTTTTTGATAAAAGTAAAATATCTACTTTACTATAAGAGCTATTGACTCTTATTTGAAATTTAAAATTTTTACTATCACAGTCTACAGCAGGGAAAACAATCTCCATAACTCTTGATTTAAATTTTGACAGATTTATGCCCCTTTTTAAATTAGAATTTTTGGTTAATTTCTTTGATAGTCAAATATCTCTGTTACTATCAAAGTTTTAGATTTGAAACTTGCAATAGTTATATATTATCAAAGTTTTCAACAGGAGAAAAAGTTTCCATAACTCTGATTTAAATTTGACATATTTATGCCCCTTTTTAACTGGTAAAATTTTTGATAGTCAAATTTCTGTTTCTATAAAAGCTTTTTACTTGAAACTTGAATTAGTTATTTACTATCAAATTCTAAACTGGGAGTAACAATCCCTATAACCCTGATGTAGATTTTGACGGATTTATGCTTCTTTTTATGCCCCCGAAGGGAGGCATATAGTTTTTGAACCGTCTGTCTGTCGGTCTGTCAGTCTGTCGGTCTGTCCGCAATTTTCGTGTCCGGTCCCTATCTTTGACATCGATTGATGGATTTTCAAATAACTTTGCATGAATGTGTACCACAGTAAGATGACGTGTCGCGCGCAAGACCCAGGTCCGTAGCTCAAAGGTCAAGGTCACACTTAGACATTAAAGGATAGTGCATTGATGGGCGTGTCCGGTCCATATCTTTGTCATCGGTGGATGGATTTTCAAATAACTTGTCATGAATGTGTACCACAGTAAGACGACATGTCGCGCGCAAGACCCAGGTCCGTAGCTCAAAGGTCAAGGTCACACTTAGACATTAAAGGATAGTGCATTGATGGGCGTGTCCGGTCCATATCTTTGTCATCGATGGATGGATTTTCAAATAACTTAGCATAAATGTGTACCACAGTAAGACGACGTGTCGCGCACAAGACCCAGGTCCGTAGCTCAAAGGTTAAGGTCACAAACGTTAAAGGATAGTGCATTGATGGGCGTGTCCGGTCCATATCTTTGTCATCGATGGATGGATTTTCAGTAAATTGGCATGAATGTGTACCACAGTAAGATGACGTGTCGTGCGCAAGACCCAGGTCCGTACCTCAAAGGTCAAGGTCACACTTAGACATTAAAGGATAGTGCATTGATGGGCGAGTCTGGTCCATATCTTTGTCATCGATGGATGGATTTTCAAATAACTTGGCATGAATGTGTACCACTGAAAGACGGAATGTCCCGCGCAAGACCCATGTCCGTAGCTCAAAGGTCAAGGTCACACTTAGACGTTAAAGGTCATTTTTCATGATAGTGCATTGATGGGCGTGTCCGGTCCATATCTTTGTCATTCCTGCATGGATTTTAAAATAACTATGCATGAATGTGTGACAAGGTAAGACGTGTCGCGCGCAAGACCCAGCTCCGTAGGTCAAAGGTCCTAAACTCTAACATCGGCCATAACTATTCATTCAAAGTGCCATCGGTGGCATGTGTCATCCTATGGAGACAGCTCTTGTTAACTTAGATTTTTTTTTGTTAGAGTTTTTTATAACATCCAATATCAAAGCTATTGACTTGAAACTTAAAATAGTTATTTACCATCAAAGGCTACACTATAAGAAACATTCCACATAACTCTGATTAGAATTTTGACAGATTTATGCCCCTTTTACTTGCGAAGCTCTTATTCAGAGTCAAGCACTGAGAAAAGTGGAGCATTTGTTCAAAAATGAATGCTGGATGTTAATTTCCATGTATTGATATATATATATACTGAGATCTTTTGAATTTTTATTTGAAATTTCTGTGTCGATTTTCAAGTTATTTAAAAGCAGTGTTCCTTAGGTAACCCTCTGCAAAATTCTCCCAAAACTTCCTCTTTTGTTAAAAGACATGGCTGTCATGGGATGTGGCTAAATTTCTGTATATGGTTACGATTTCAATATGTGTTGCAACTATGAACCTGGAGTGACTATCTACCAATTTCATTCAAGTTCCCACCCATATTTTCCAACACTTTCCCACCCCCAACTTTTTAAAGCTAACCAGAAATAAAAATTCTGGATGTGCTGTTTGCTATCAACAACTTACTAAAACATCTTCCCCTCTAATGATACTGTCAGAACTAGATCAGTTATTTCATGCTAAGGTCCGTTATTAGATTTGAAACTTGCAATAGTTATATATTATCAAAGTTTTCAACAGGAGAAAAAGTTTCCATAACTCTGATTTAAATTTGACATATTTATGCCCCTTTTTAACTGGTAAAATTTTTGATAGTCAAATTTCTGTTTCTATAAAAGCTTTTTACTTGAAACTTGAATTAGTTATTTACTATCAAATTCTAAACTGGGAGTAACAATCCCTATAACCCTGATGTAGATTTTGACGGATTTATGCTTCTTTTTATGCCCCCGAAGGGAGGCATATAGTTTTTGAACCGTCTGTCTGTCGGTCTGTCAGTCTGTCGGTCTGTCCGCAATTTTCGTGTCCGGTCCCTATCTTTGACATCGATTGATGGATTTTCAAATAACTTGGCATGAATGTGTACCACAGTAAGATGACGTGTGGCGCGCAAGACCCAGGTCCGTAGCTCAAAGGTCAAGGTCACACTTAGACATTAAAGGATAGTGCATTGATGGGCGTGTCCGGTCCATATCTTTGTCATCGGTGGATGGATTTTCAAATAACTTGTCATGAATGTGTACCACAGTAAGACGACATGTCGCGCGCAAGACCCAGGTCCGTAGCTCAAAGGTCAAGGTCACACTTAGACATTAAAGGATAGTGCATTGATGGGCGTGTCCGGTCCATATCTTTGTCATCGATGGATGGATTTTCAAATAACTTAGCATAAATGTGTACCACAGTAAGACGACGTGTCGCGCACAAGACCCAGGTCCGTAGCTCAAAGGTTAAGGTCACAAACGTTAAAGGATAGTGCATTGATGGGCGTGTCCGGTCCATATCTTTGTCATCGATGGATGGATTTTCAGTAAATTGGCATGAATGTGTACCACAGTAAGATGACGTGTCGTGCGCAAGACCCAGGTCCGTACCTCAAAGGTCAAGGTCACACTTAGACATTAAAGGATAGTGCATTGATGGGCGAGTCTGGTCCATATCTTTGTCATCGATGGATGGATTTTCAAATAACTTGGCATGAATGTGTACCACTGAAAGACGGAGTGTCCCGCGCAAGACCCATGTCCGTAGCTCAAAGGTCAAGGTCACACTTAGACGTTAAAGGTCATTTTTTATGATAGTGCATTGATGGGCGTGTCCGGTCCATATCTTTGTCATTCCTGCATGGATTTTAAAATAACTATGCATGAATGTGTGACAAGGTAAGACGTGTCGCGCGCAAGACCCAGCTCCGTAGGTCAAAGGTCCTAAACTCTAACATCGGCCATAACTATTCATTCAAAGTGCCATCGGTGGCATGTGTCATCCTATGGAGACAGCTCTTGTTAACTTAGATTTTTTTTTGTTAGAGTTTTTTATAACATCCAATATCAAAGCTATTGACTTGAAACTTAAAATAGTTATTTACCATCAAAGGCTACACTATAAGAAACATTCCACATAACTCTGATTAGAATTTTGACAGATTTATGCCCCTTTTACTTGCGAAGCTCTTATTCAGAGTCAAGCACTGAGAAAAGTGGAGCATTTGTTCAAAAATGAATGCTGGATGTTAATTTCCATGTATTGATATATATATATATATACTGAGATCTTTTGAATTTTTATTTGAAATTTCTGTGTCGATTTTCAAGTTATTTAAAAGCAGTGTTCCTTAGGTAACCCTCTGCAAAATTCTTCCAAAACATCCTCTTTTGTTAAAAGACATGGCTGTCATGGGATGTGGCTAAATTTCTGTATATGGTTATGATTTCAATATGTGTTGCAACTATGAACCTGGAGTGACTATCTACCAATTTCATTCAAGTTCCCACCCATATTTTCCAACACTTTCCCACCCCCAACTTTTTAAAGCTAACCAGAAATAAAAATTCTGGATGTGCTGTTTGCTATCAACAACTTACTAAAACATCTTCCCCTCTAATGATACTGTCAGAACTAGATCAGTTATTTCATGCTAAGGTCCGTTATTAGACTTTTAAATCGCACTGTCTCTGTCCGTGTTTCCTGGTAAACTCTTGTCCTAGCAGTAACTCTTCCCTCCAAAAAGGGATTTTGAAATAACTTGGCATATAATGTTCACCATAATTAGAACATGTATCATGCGCAAGACCTTGACTCTAAGGTCAAGGTCAAAGGTTTACATGTTCTGTTTCTTTTCTGGTCCCTAACTCTGCCATCCATGAATGGATTTTGAAATAAGTTGGCTTAAATGTTTACCATAATGAGAGGTTTGTCTTGTGCAAGGCCCAGACCCCTTAGCGCCAAGGTCAAGGTCACACTTAAGTTAAAGGTCCTCTGTCTTCCAAACTTATACAGGATATGTTTTACTGTAACTACATAACAGGCATACATTGTGACATCCTGTCACTCTTGTTATTTTTGGTTCATGCCAGCCTGCAGCACATTTTGTGAAAAATGCGCTTAGGCAGGGGTCTTAGGTAACTCTTTTATAAAGTCTTGTTCAAAGTTTAATAGGTAAGGTAATCCACTTTTGGTATCCCTTGTCAAAGGCTTTTATGATTTTGTATAGAAAAGTGTTAGTACAACCAATTACTTCTTGTGTGGTTCTGTAACATATACATGTAATATAGCAGTAACTTAGTTCCAATTCATCTTATTATTAGAAATATAGAAATAATTTCTTCATACAAAAGTTTTCTTTCTTGTTTGTACAATCTGGAGGCAAGTCTTTTTAAGACAGGATTATTACAGTACATGGGTGATCCTATGACATAGATCTGATTTATATTTTCAGAATAACATCCCCAAAATCAGAGAAGGAATGAAAGTTGAATGTCTCATTGGACAGTTATTAAATAGGTTTTAAAAAGAAAACATCACAAACTTCTTTAGCTGGTGAAGTTCTGTCATCATCTGTCTATTTGTATATGCTTCAAATTTCTTCATACAACCTGTCAGCTCACAAACTGATGAACTTGATGAAGATATGTTTCAGAAGGATTATACTGTGATTTATAAATGCCTTAAGTATTTTATATATTAAGATACTCATTAAGCATTGACCTTTGTGCTTACATTTCTTTGTGAATTTATATTCCTGTATTTCACTTTGTTAAAAAGTATATTGCCATTAACTTGTAAGATATGTATATATTTTTAGCTCACCTGTCACAAAGTGACAAGGTGAGCTTTTGTGATCGTGCGGTGTCCGTCGTCCGTCCGTCCGTGCGTGCGTGCGTCCGTCCGTCCGTAAACTTTAGCTTGTGACCACTCTAGAGGTCACATTTTTCATGGGATCTTTATGAAAGTTGGTCAGAATGTTCATCTTGATGATATCTAGGTCAAGTTCGAAACTGGGTCACGTGCCATCAAAAACTAGGTCAGTAGGTCTAAAAATAGAAAAACCTTGTGACCTCTCTAGAGGCCATATATTTCACAAGATCTTCATGAAACTTGGTCAGAATGTTCACCTTGATGATATCTAGGTCAAGTTTGAAACTGGGTCACATGCCATCAAAAACTAGGTCAGTAGGTCTAAAAATAGAAAAACCTTGTGACCTCTCTAGAGGCCATATATTTCACAAGATCTTCATGAAAATTGGTCAGAACATTCACCTTGATAATATCTAGGTAAAGTTCGAAACTGGGTCACGTGCCATCAAAAATTAGGTCAGTAGGTCAAATAATAGAAAAACCTTGTGACCTCCCTAGAGGCCATATTTTTCATGGGATCTGTATGAAAGTTGGTCTGAATGTTCATCTTGATGATATCTAGGTCAAGTTCGAAACTGGGTCATGTGCGGTCAAAAACTAGGTCAGTAGGTTAAAAATAGAAAAACCTTGTGACCTCTCTAGAGGCCATATATTTCATGAGATCTTCATGAAAATTGGTCAGAATGTTCACCTTGATGATATCTAGGTCAAGTTCGAAAGTGGGTCACGTGCGGTCAAAAACTAGGTCAGTAGGTCAAATAATAGAAAAACCTTGTGACCTCTCTAAAGGCCATATTTTTCATGGGATCTGTATGAAAATTGGTCTGAATGTTCATCTTGATGATATCTAGGTCAAGTTTGAAAGTGGGTCACGTGCCATCAAAAACTAGGTCAGTAGGTCAAATAATAGAAAAACCTTGTGACCTCTCTAAAGGCCATATTTTTCATGGGATCTGTATGAAAATTGGTCTGAATGTTCATCTTGATGATATCTAGGTCAAGTTCGAAACAGGATCATGTGCGGTCAAAAACTAGGTCATTAGGTCTAAAAATAGAAAAAACTTGTGACCTCTCTAGAGACCATACTTGTGAATGGGTCTCCATAAGAATTGGTCAGAATGTTCACCTTGATGATATCTAGGTCAAGTTTGAAACTGGGTCACGTGCCTTAAAAAACTAGGTCAGTAGGTCAAATAATAAAAAAACCTTGTGACCTCTCTAGAGGCCATACTTTTCATGGGATCTGTATGAAAGTTGGTCTGAATGTTCATCTTGATGATATCTAGGTCAAGTTTGAAACTGGGTCAACTGCGGTCAAAAAATTGGTCAGTAGGTCTAAAATTATTAAAATCTTTTGACCTCTCTAGAGACCGTATATTTCAATGGATCTTCATGAAAATTGGTCAGAATTTTTATCTTGATAATATCTAGGTCAAGTTCAAAACTGGGTCACATGAGCTCAAAAACTAGGTCACTGTGTCAAATAATAGAAAAAAACGACGTCATACTCAAAACTGGGTCATGTGGGAAGAGGTGAGCGATTCAGGACCATCATGGTCCTCTTGTTAATTAGTTGTGATACATTTCTTCTGTTTACAAGCATTTATAATACATATATCCAGAATATGTTATTATAACTAAGACACACATGAGTTGCACACATAACACTGGATATTTTGTAAATATTTCTTTTCACTACAAGTAGAATGTCAAAAAGGTAGACCTTAATACAGTAGGTATTTATTATTATTATTATAAAGTTACGTAAAGTTAAATAGTGCCATCATAAAATTTTATCTACATTAAGTATTTGTACATTTGAACAGCAGACATGAGCAACATCAATTGCTGAAGGTACTAAAGTTTTTTTAATAAATAGAGCTGGAAGATATGTTCAAGTTATTTCTTTCTTTCTACGGACATTACAAACAAAGCAGGGGTTATAAACCATTTAACATTTAACAAACTGGGCACTCTTGCACAATTTGGTACATGGATTTTCTGGTGAAAACTATTAACCATTTTGTATGGATTTTTTACAACTGAAAGCTCTTAATACCCCCTGATTCCGATATATATTGGGAAAATGCACCACACATCTATTTTCATGTTTGGTAAAAATATTGCAGAGATCTTTACCTTTGATTTTAGGAAAAATGTGTAGTATGACCTTATTGTTACATTTCAGTTTGTAGCAGCTTTTTTTCACATTTTATGAATAATTTACATGTTAATGACAAACTTGAGCATTGTTCAAAGCATTTTGAACTTTTGTTAATTTGTGCATCTTCATTATTATTACATGGAGTGCTAAAACATTTTTAAATGTATCATTACTTTGTATCTTTTTACTCTTGATCCATTGTGTGATCATTTGTAATCAATGTTCATTGGAAGGTTTTGCAAAATTATGCAATCTATGACATACACAGTCATTTTCACATAAGAGGTATGTAGGTGCATTTTTAGCTCACCTGAGCAATACTTGGGTGAGTTTTTGTGATCGCTGGATGTCCGGTATCTGTCTGTCTGTCAACATTTAGCTTGTGTCTAGTACAATATAAGATAATGACTTGAATCTTAAAATGTATCTTTATCATCATCCTGTGCATGTGTGGTAACAATCCCTTAAATCTGATTTGTATTTTTGACCAAATTACGCCCTTTTAATACTTAAATATTTTGACAAACTACGTTTTATGGAAATGACATTATAATGACAAACTTTGTTTTCTGGACATGACATTGAAACTAAATAAGGTAATGAAATGAAACTCAAAATATATCTTTTCCATCATCACCATTACCCCTTCCATACTTGACCTTTAACCCCTTTGAGTAGTAGATTCTTTTTATATCTTGGTGTATCTTCCTTTTAAAGTAGAGGTCTCTTATTTGGACATAAATTCATTTTTCTGTCAAATCGCCAAGTAGTCTTACGGACAGCTCTTGTTGTTTTAGGACTTTACAATATTGCTTCTGTATGTTGTCTTTTCATTTGGTTTCATGCCATTTTATACAAATTTCTGTTAACGTTATCAGGATTAAGTGGACATGTTCATGTTATGGCTTTTTTTGGAAGACAACTTCATAAACACTCAAAAGAGTCAGATATTAATTATGTCATTACCTAACCAGTGGACACATTCTTAAAATAATATTTATTCTGTTATTGTTATTTATAGTATTACATATTGTTAAACACCTGTTGATTTTGTATGCTGTATTATTAAAAGTGAACAGGTAATGTGTTGGGTTTTTTTTTTTTTGGAGCCAAAGGCTCAAGGTGAGATTTTGTGACCTCGAAGTACGTGGTTTGTCGTGTGTCGTGCATCCGACAACAACTTCTAAAAAAAATCTTCTCCAAAATGAATGGGCAGATTTACACTAAATTTCACAATGATCGTTTGATGAACCCTTTCAAGATAATACAAAGTCTTGAATTCCAGTCAGAACTCTGGTTGCCATGACAATTGAAAGGAAAAACTTTAAAAAAAATCTTGTCCAAAACCACAGGTCCTAGGGTTTTCATCTTTGGTGTGTAGCATCAAGGCGTTGGTCTACAGATCGCGGGGTCGCTAGTTTGATCCTCGGGCGGGGCGTATGTTCTCCATGACGATTTGATAAAAGACATTCTGTCTGAAATCATTCATCCTCCACCTCTGATAAATCATGTGGGGAGGTTGGCAGTTACTTGCGGAGGACAGGTTTGTACTGGTACAGAATCCAGGAACACTGGTTAGGTTAACTGCCCGCCACTACATAACTGAAATACTGTTGAAAAACGGAGTTTACCCCAAAACAAACAGGTCAAATATAGCCCCACCCTGGGGGTCACATGGTTTGCCTAAACTTCTGTAGGGAAAAACTGAAAATATTGTCAAAAATCACAGAGACTAGGGCTTTGATAATTAATATATAACATCATCTAGTGGTCCTCTACCTAGACTGTTCATGTAGTGACCATGGGGCTTTGATATTTGGTATGTAGCATTACCTGCTGGTATTCTACCAAGGTTGTTCAAATTATTTCCATGGGATGAAAAAGAGGCCCTATCCTGGGATTCCCAATTTTTTAGGAAAAAAAAAATCTTGTCTGAAACCATAACACCTAGGCATTTGATATTGTGTATGTAGCATTGTCTTACGGTCCTCTGACAATATTGTTCAAATTATTACCTTGGGGTGAAAAGAGGAACTACCATGGGTGTCCCATTTTTTCATAGTCATATGTAGAAATCCTTTTTTAAATCTTTTCTGAAAGTTACAAGGTTTAGGCCTTTGATACTTTAAATGTAGCATGGCCTAGTGGTTCTCTAACAAGAATGTTAGAATTATGCCCCTGGGTTTAAGATGCCCTGCCCCAAGGCTCACTTGTTATAATACTTACATTGGAAAATAAGAACTTTATAAACTTCTGATCATATTTCATATACTGTTTAATTAAAATTGCCTGATGACCCCAAGTAATTAGGGATAATTTTGCTTGACCTTGACATGCTTACCTACTTTTTTTGTTGTTTAAGATACAGCATTGAAATTAGGATGACATACAGTTTAGCACACTGATGATAAAAACTGAATTTCAATGACCATGAATGTGACCTACTTATTAATAACTAAGCAATTATGTCAGAACCAACTTATATATAGGATGATTGGACATGCAAAGAGGATTACCCCTATTGATATTGTGTCACTCCATGAAATGTCACGGTCACAGGGGCCTAAATATGGAAACCCGTTTCTGATCAATAACTTGAGAACCACTTGACCCAAAATGTTGAAACTTCATAGGATGTTTGGGCATATATATTTAATGACTAATATTGATTTTAGGGTCACTACGACAAAAGTTCAAGGTCATAGGGGCCAGAACATTGGAAAACCATTTTCAATCCATAAGGTAAGAAGCACTTGACCTAGAACTTTTAAACTTAATTGGATGATCCCTATTTATTGACCATGTCAACCAAACGTGGCTCTTTGAAACCTGCTCCTGTCTTCTGTTATGACTTGCGTATTTCTTATGTTTCAGGGATAATCGTCGTATAGTTTGTACTGAATACACCATGTTTTCACTTCAAAGGACGGGTTTTCATTATAAAAAGCTATATCTCGTTGCGTATCTCTCACTAAATAGCATTAGACTAGTGGGTTCATTTATTCTCACACCCCGACACACGCACACACACACACACACAAAATAATATGAAATGAGTCTAGGTAAATACAATGATGACGGATGCGCGATTCATCACTGAAGTATAATTTACGTTAGATTTTGTAGTAGTAATGAATTTTTAATGATTATTTTTTGGTAGTAGTAATGATTTTCTCACATGGTCTCCCGTTTTATCTATTTATTTTACCCTAGTTGTAATGAAAATTCACACTTTTTCAGTCCACTTCCTGGAAAAAAAAGTAAGATTAAGGTGTTGACGCGACCCAAGAAGAGCATGAACCAACAACCTATGGATCGAAAGGCAGATACCTTAACATTGACCCCGTTTCAAGTTATTTAATCAATCAATAGCCAATATTAAATCGATGTGATCTCTAGTCGTGACTATCTTATAATGCCAGGCAAAAGACAAAACCACAATGGAACTGCAACCACTGAAATTTAAACCTTGCCACTTCAGTTCCGCGCACAAGATGCTAGGAGAAAAAAAGACAACATTGTTCTGACAAGGTACAATTTACGTACTATTAACAATATAATATCGTAACAGTTACATTAATGTAACTACAATTTAAACATTTTGATGTCTAGAAGCCTTATTCTGTATAAAGGTATTTGACACAATAATTCTATTAATTTAGTACCAGAGATGATGTTGGTGTTGGATGCTGAACTGTCGGAAATGGTTGATGTCGCAACAATTTAAAACTAACATTTTCGTCATCATGAACCAACATATTTCTTTTTTAAAAAAGCCTTTTAATACTGTATAGTAACAGAGCACTACATACGTGCACATTCTTGTAATTAGGTCTCTGGCATACTGACAATCCGTTGTTTAAGCAATACACGATAGTTTGATGCTATATATACATTTAATCTACTATTTCATATGAAAGGCTGGTTACATTTAAAGGCTAATTTACGCACAGTGTATTGATTACCAGGCACCCAGAATATAACTCACTCTACGCACTCCTACGTTTTTCCAGGGTTGTTAGCACAATTACACGTTGCACGGTGACGTGTCCATCTACAAGATTTGGCGCTTAAATGAGACGTGAAATAGTGCTTCCCCATTCTTCCGTCTACGTATTTACATAAAAAGCATATTAGAATCTATCGAAATGAATGTTTTAATTATCCAAACATTACCAGTCAGTTACACGTTGCGTGATAATTCTCGTGAAATTCTTTCGTAGGTGTAGGCTCTATACTCTGCGTATTGTTTATATATGTTAGAATATGTCTGTGCTAGATATTATTTCCAAAATGAACGTAGCTATATATGGTTCGCCCTCAACATTGGGAATACAGTAGTAACATGTATTTTGTTAATTTAGTGTTTGTTGTTGCAACAGTAATAGAATGTTGTTACTGCTATTAACACCTAACAGCAGTAAAACTACAAGTACTACTCCGGTGCAAACTTCCAATGATCCGTAGGTTTCAGCATGCTACTTAAAACTGTATATAGATGTTACATTCTAAAAGCTTTGATATTTTTCAGCCTTGTTATTGACATTTCATACTTTAGCAATGTTTAACTGCTGTAACTGCTGGCAGTTCTAGCAGTTAACTGCTGTAACTACTAGCAGTCTAGCAGTTAACTGCCGTAACTGCTGGCAGTTGTAGCAGTTAACTGCTGTAACTGCTGGCAGTTGTAGCAGTTAACTGCTGTAACTGCTGCAACTGCTAACTGCCAACTTCCTGCTGGTTACGAATGAACAAAATACATGCAATGGCAAAATTTAGCAAATAAATAAATCACATGGATCATAATTACGAAATTCATAAAAACGTACTATAGCCTACATAGTCTAGAATCTATGTAAAAAAAAAAAAAGAAACTTTTCTATCTGAAATTGAATGCAACTTACCAAGCAAAATACACTTGAAAATACTAGCTGTTACATACGTCTATGCTAGACCTAAATGTTAACATCGCAGTTACTGTAAAAAAATACTGAGGTAAAATGTAAAAAAACAACAACAAACAAACAATATGTATTTACCTCCTACTTTCAATATAGTTCCATTAAACATCTTTTTCCCCCACTTCATTTTTACTTTTTCTCGTGGTGTGAAATCACCAAGCTGTTCCAGATTTTTGTCATTGCAGCCAACAACACTCAGACTCGCATCTTCAGCAAAATAAATGCAGGAAAACATTATCAAATCGATTTTCAAATCTTAAACGCCGCTTTGAGAAGAAATTATACATGTACGTATTCCTGGCACTGATTATCCCAGATGAATAATTTTGGAACGAACTATTTCTAGTTTAAACAGAATCGAGGTCATTCCGGTATATGGTCTCCTTTTTATTTTCATACGTGAATGGTTTTTTATATATATAGAATTTGCGTTTTATGTACAAATTCATATGCTATAGGGATATACAGAAATAATTTGATGACATACACGCAAATATATATAATTAGCTTCA
Source organism: Mercenaria mercenaria (assembly GCF_021730395.1). NCBI lineage: Eukaryota > Metazoa > Mollusca > Bivalvia > Venerida > Veneridae > Mercenaria > Mercenaria mercenaria. The sequence continues at coordinate 83,416,591 of NC_069362.1, forward strand.
CCCATATTATTTTCAAAATGGAACAGTCGCTCAATAAAACGCCCGGTCAGTGGGCTTATCAGTAAAACTCCTGAGAGGCTCAACAAGGGCAAGATGCATACGTAATCTGGTAATACTGCTTGAACGTCTGCTTCAGAAGTCTATTACTCCCCGAGATAACCCCACTGATGACCGGTCTCAGTATGCGTGCTTGTATATACACAACAGCAGGAGTAGGCTCAGTAATCACTAAATCTGCAGCTGGTCACTATAGTTTCTTTGTTAATCGCCATAAGTAGATATATTTACATTATTCCTGGATCTATATAATAAATCGGAATGGCGGAATTAAAAAGACGAAAATATGGACCGTACAGGAAAAGGCAAAGAACAGATCAGAACGTTGATGATGTACCAACGTATGGACTTGATATGAATTTAGAAAATTCTAATGTCATGGTAATTTAAATTACTTTTATTCAATTTTATTTATTTATTTTAAAGTAAAACCAAATTATTTATCTAGATCTTTACAAGAGCAGGGTCACTCCGGAATTAAAAAGAACTTGGTGTGCAACCAAAAAGGGGATTAAGCCGTATCATCGGAAATTCCCGATTACAGACTCCGATTTACGTTTGTTTCTTCCGGATTTAACCGGAGTTAGCCGATTGAAAGTGAATACAGGGAAGAAGCCCGAAGACATACAAATAGGTAGCAAGGTACACTTAGATGCGGAAATTTTGGGCACGGACGGTCTTACATGTAGCGAGTCGCAATATTGCACTTCCTCTATGAGCAAAATTTGGGTGGCTATTTTATAAATTGCGTGCATGTTTTGTGCGTTTAATTAATGGCAAGATCAGGATTCTCATACAAGAATAAAGAAAGTTATCAAAGCGAAAGGTTTACATCATCCGTGAAAAATAGCGTTCCAAAATCATCAATTTTGCACCTTTTGAACAGTCTACAATGATCCCGCTGCAAGAACACTGTCCAATTTTATTGCATTTCTTAATTTAATAGTCCTTACTGAACGTCAGGACATAAACGGAATGGGGGCCCATCCAGCTCGTTTTTTCGGAAAATAACGAAAATGTTCCCGAGTATCAATCAACAAGCACAGAACCCTTCCGTGAATTGAATTTTTCCGCGAAATGGTGTCTCATTGATCATACAAAGCTACCAGCAGTTAGTTTTCCAACTGACATCAGAATTTTACATGTATCGGCTGTATAAATTTTCTAAAGAATTAATAATCATTATCTCTCAGCTTAATTTACAGACATCCAAAATCACGATGTTCTCTTTATAACAAATATTGACGGGGGCCAAAATTCGAAAGTGTACCCTGCTACCTTAAGATTTTTCAGTTAATGAACAAAAGAGGGTTTTACTTGTTCTGAACTTTTATATGTCTTTCGCCAATTCAACCAAATAAAAATGTTTTCAATAGCATGAAAAGAAGTCTGTATGAGAGACTCTTAACTTGCCCACCCCTAATGCACAATTTTAGCCAAAATTTACAAATCGTCGCTACGAGACAAAGAACGTACAATACATCCGTTTTTACCATTTTCTGACATGATTTAACGTATTTTGTCATTGGGAATGATATAAGGGCAATTCTGCACCATTTTGCGAAAATAAAATGTCTCCACCCCTTGTTTTCTTATTTCATGGGGTCCCCACCGTCCGACCATCCCCCTGATTGACGAACTGCATAGCTGGTGGGCCAAATATGCACTGTGTGGGTTAATAAAATAAAAATGATGTTTTTACTGTACCAGAACCTTGTTACTGGAGCTAGAATCCAAAAAAAATCGTATGCGTGTATATTGACTTTTATGCTTTTATGTGTCCTCACCGTAACATTTTTGAGCTGCTGTGCCGTCAGATAGCGTTTTAAGTGCCCAGAAAGTTTAGAATATCGAAGAAGATGTTCTAAACTATTTGAAACCGCACAAATTTAAGAGTTCTTTCAAAATTTAATTTTGGCAGATTTTCCTTAAGATTTTTCAATTAATGAACAAAAGAGGGTTTTACTTGTTCTGAACTTTTATATGTCTTTCGCCAATTCAACCAAATAAAAATGTTTTCAATAGCATGAAAAGAAGTCTGTATGAGAGACTCTTAACTTGCCCACCCCTAATGCACAAATTTAGCCAAAATTTACAAATCGTCGCTACAAGACAAAGAACGTACAATACATCCGTTTTTACCATTTTCTGACATGATTTAACGTATTTTGTCATTGGGAATGATATAAGGGCAATTCTGCACCATTTTGCGAAAATAAAATGTCTCCATCCCTTATTTTCTTATTTCATGGGGTCCCCACCGTCCGACCATCCCCCTGATTGACGAACTGCATAGCTGGTGGGCCAGATATGCACTGTGTGGGTTAATAACAATAAAAATGATGTTTTTACTGTACCAGAACCTTGTTACTGGAGCTAGAATCCAAAAAAAATCGTATGCGTGTATACTGACTTTTTTGCTTTTATGTGTCCTCACCGTAACATTTTTGAGCTGCTGTGCCGTCAGATAGCGTTTTAAGTGCCCAGAAAGTTTAGAATATCGAAGAAGAGGTTCTAAACTATTTGAAACCGCACAAATTTAAGAGTTCTTTCAAAATTTAATTTTGGCAGATTTTCCTTAAGGTAGCAAGGTACACTTAGATGCGAAAATTTTGGGCACGGATGGTCTTACATGTAGCGAGTCGCAATATTGCACTTCCTCTATGAGCAAAATTTGGGTGGCTATTTTATAAATTGCGTGCATGTTTTGGGCGTTTAATTAATGGTAAGATCAGGATTCTCATACAAGAATAAAGAAAGTTATCAAAGCGAAAGGTTTACATCATCCATGAAAAATAGCGTTCCAAAATCATCAATTTTGCACCTTTTGAACAGTCTACAATGATCCCGCTGCAAGAACACTGTCCAATTTTATTGCATTTCTTAATTTAATAGTCCTTACTGAACGTCAGGACATAAACGGATGGGGGCCCATCCAGCTCGTTTTTTTCGGAAAATAACGAAAATGTTCCCGAGTATCAATCAACAAGCACAGAACCCTCAAGGCCGTCGCGGGCGGTCCGGCCGATCCGGCCATGGCCGGACCACTTTTTTGGTCGAGCATGATATGGGCCGTACCAGTTTTTATTCCACATAAAATTTCAGCTTTTGCTTAGATTAAAAGTGCCGAAATATTGTCTTGCTAATTATCCGCAACGAGCGGTATCTGTCATGATTGCCCGCGGGGTGTGAAAACTTCGGCACACTTCGTGTCAAAAATATCGACCCTCTTTCATTGGATTAATCTGATATATCTTTAATCCGGTATGGTCTAAAGGGCGACTTTTTTATAGTCTATAATAATTGCTTTGATGAAAAAAATGTATGTTTAAAAATATTGGAAACGAAATTAAGCTAAGTATTTCTAATTATTTTGAATAATCTTAAATAATTGCTTTAAATCGAACCTAAGACATTTTAATTTTCAAAACTCACCTTTGGTCAGAAAAATCCAGTGAACAGAAGTTTTCAGCCTTCGTGGTTCACCAATAGATCGTGGTTGCATTATGAAACTAATGACCCCGCTTATTGTCATGTGTGTATGGTTGCTCACATAGACGGATAGTTGTCAAGTTCGAATTTTGATAAAGCCTTCATTATTAATGACACCGCCTGATGAGACTCACAGAGGGGTCGAAATAGTTGTTTTCTTTTGTATTGGCTGACACTCAGAAGTGAAATACATTAACATTCATTGGACAAATGTCGGACAGTTATCCTTGAAAACTGTTATAAATTTGACTGAAAATCTTAATGGAAAATGCTTTCAAGATGCAAGGAAAACGCACTTACGGGCATCCCAAATCTTACAATTTTCTCGGGGGAGATCCCCCAAACCCCCATTACGAGAGGGGGGACACCCCCTCTCCTGCTCTATCCCCTCTTCTGCCTTCGGCACTCGCGGGACGCCTTCGACGTCCCATGACCGGACCACTTTTTCGAAGCCGGCGACGGCCCTGACCCTTCCGTGAATTGAATTTTTCCGCGAAATGGTGTCTCATTGATCATACAAAGCTACCAGCAGTTAGTTTTCCAACTGACATCAGATTTTTACATGTATCGGCTGTATAAATTTTCTAAAGAATTAATAATCATTATCTCTCACCTTAATTTACAGACATCCAAAATCACGATGTTCTCTTTATAACAAATATTGACGGGGGCCAAAATTCGAAAGTGTACTCTGCTACCAACGTCAACCGGTGTTAATGTAAATAAACGCCCAACGTGCCTCAGAAAATTGCTAATATATTGCATAAATTTAACTCAATAGGCTCGTCAACAGTTACATTAATACTCTCTCCGTTACAGTGACATTAAACGTAATGTTTTGGCAAAATGTCACCGATGGTAAACGTCTAAAAGTCGAAGTAATATTACAGAATTTGGCCTGACTCAAAAGATTTCGTCGATTTGACTAGATATGGCACAAAATGTGCACCTCTGCACAAGTGTGTCCATTTGTAACCTACTATATACATTTGGTTACTGGGGTTACTTACTATATTGCTTTGGTTACCCTTCTAAATGTGTGGCAATACACATAACCAATGACTTTTGTGAGATTTTGTTGAGAAAAAAATCATGTCTCTTTTCTGGTTACCGGGTTACCCTTCTTTTCTTTGGTTACTCCTGGTTACTTTTGGTTACTAGAGTATACTTATGAAACATGTATGAAAATAATTTCAGAAAAAAACATGTCTCTTTTTCTGGTTTACTGGTTACCCTCTTTTCTTTGTTACTCCTGGTTACTTTGGTTACCAAAGCATTATACTTATGAAACATGTACTGAAAATATTTTCAGAAAAAAACGTGTCTCTTTTTCTGGTTACTGGGTTACCCTTCTTTTCTTTGGTTACTCCTGGTTACTTTTGGTTACTAGAGTATATACTTATGAAACATTTATTGAAAATAATTTCAGAAAAAAACATGTCTCTTTTTCTGGTTACTGGGTTACCCTTCTTTTCTTTGGTTACTCCTGGTTACTTTCGGTTACCAAAGCATTATACTTATGAAACATGTATTGAAAATAATTTGAGGAAAAAAACGTGTCTCTTTTTCTGGTTACTGGGTTACCCTTCTTTTCTTTGGTTACTCCTGGTTACTTTTGGTTACTAGAGTATATACTTATGAAACATGTATTGAAAATAATTTAAGAAAACTACATGTCTCTTTTTCTGGTTACTGGGTTACCCTTCTTTTCTTTGGTTACTTCTGGTTACTTGCGGTTACCAAAGCATTATACTTATGAAACCTGTATTGAAAATAACTTCAGAAAAAAACGTGTCTCTTTTTCTGGTAACTGGGTTACCCTTCTTTTCTTTGGTTACTCCTGGTTACTTGCGGTTACCAAAGCATTATACTTATGAAACATGTATTGAAAATAATTTCAGAAAAATACATGTCTCTTTTTCTGGTTACTGGGTTACCCTTCTTTTCTTTGGTTACTTCTGGTTACTTTTGGTTACTAGAGCATATACCTATGAAACATGTATTGAAAATAATTTCAGAAAAAAACGTGTCTCTTTTTCTGGTTACTGGGTTACCATTCTTTTCTTTGGTTACTCCTGGTTACTTTTGGTTACTAGAGTATATACTTATGAAACATGTATTGAAAATAATTTCAGAAAAATACATGTCTCTTTTTCTGGTTACTGGGTTACCCTTCTTTTCTTTGGTTACTCCTGGTTACTTTTGGTTACTAGAGTATATACTTTTGAAACATGTATTGAAAATAATTTCATTAAAAAACATGTCTCTTTTTCTGGTTACTGGGTTACCCTTCTTTTCTTTGGTTACTTCTGGTTACTTGCGGTTACTAGGACATTATACTTATGAAACATGTATTGAAAATAATTTCAGAAAAAAAACATGTCTCTTTTTCTGGTTACTTGGTTACCCTTCTTTTCTTTGGTTACTCCTGGTTACTTTTGGTTACTAGAGTATATACTTAATATGAGTCATGTATTGAAAAAAAAAATCAGAAAAAAACATGTCTCTTTTTCTGGTTACTGGGTTACCCTTCTTTTCTTAATGTTACTAGGACATTATACTTATGAAACATGTATTGAAAATAATTTCAGAAAAAAACGTGTCTCTTTTTCTGGTTACTGGGTTACCCTTCTTTTCTTTGGTTACTCCTGGTTACTTTTGGTTACCAAAGCATTATAATTATGAAACATGTATTGAAAATAAGTTCTGAAAAAAACATGTCTCTTTTTCTGGTTACTGGGTTACCCTTCTTTTCTTTGGTTACTTTTGGTTACTTGCGGTTACTAGGGCATTATACTTATGAAACATGTATTGAAAATAATTTCAGAAAAAAAACATGTCTCTTTTTCTGGTTACTGGGTTACCCTTCTTTTCTTTGGTTACTCCTGGTTACTTTTGGTTACTAGAGTATATACTTAATATGAGTCATGTATTGAAAAAAAAATCAGAAAAAAACATGTCTCTTTTTCTGGTTACTGGGTTACCCTTCTTTTCTTTGGTTACTTCTGGTTACTTGCGGTTACCAAAGCATTATACTTATGAAACATGTATTGAAAATAATTTCAGAAAAAAACATATCTCTTTTTCTGGTTACTGGGTTACCCTTCTGTCTCTTTTTCTGGTTACTGGGTTACCCTTCTTTTCTTTGGTTACTCTTGGTTACTTTTGGTTACCAAAGCATTAGACTTATGAAACATGTATTGAAAATAATTTCAAAAAAAAAACATGTCTCTTTTTCTGGTTACTGGGTTACCCTTCTTTTCTTTGGTTACTTTTGGTTACTTGCGGTTACCAAATCATTATATTTATGAAACATGTATTGAAAATAATTTGAGGAAATAAACATGTCTCTTTTTCTGGTTACTGGGTTACCCTTCTTTTCTTTGGTTACTTCTGGTTACTTTTGGTTACTAGAGCATATACCTATGAAACATGTATGAAAATAATTCAGAAAAAAACATATCTCTTTTCTGGTTACTGGGTTACCCTTCTTTTCTTTTGGTACTCCTGGTTACTTTTGGTTAACAAAGCATATACTTATGAACATGTATTAAAAATAATTTCAGAAAAAACATGTCTCTTTTTCTGTGTTACTGGTTACCCTTCTTTTCTTGGTTACTCCTGGTTACTTTTTGGTTACCAAAGCAATATACTTATGAAACATGTATTGAAAATAATTTCAGAAAAATACATGTCACTTTTTCTGGTACTGGGTAACCCTTCTTTTCTTTGGTTACTCCTGGTTACTTTTGGTTACTAGAGTATATACTTATGAAACATGTATTGAAAATAATTCAGAAAAAAACATGTCTCTTTTTTTGGTTAACTGGGTTACCCTTCTTTTCTTTGGTTACTTCTGGTTACTTCGCTTACTAGGGTATATACTTATGAGTCATGTATTGAAAAAAAAAAATCAGAAAAAACATGTCTCTTTTTCTGGTTACTGGGTTACCCTTCTTTTCTTTGGTTACTCCTGGTTACTTTTGGTTACCAAAGCATTAGACTTATGAAACATGTATTGAAAATAATTCAGAAAAAAACATGTCTCTTTTTCTGGTTACTTGGTTACCCTTCTTTTCTTGGTTACTTCTGGTTACTGGTGGTTACTAGAGCATTATACTTATGAAACATGTTATTGAAAATATTTTCAGAAAAAAAACATGTCTCTTTTCTGGTTACTGGGTTACCCTTCTTTTCTTTTGTTACTGGTGTTACTAGAGCATAAACCTATGTACTGAAAGTAATTCGAAAAAAAACATGTTCTCTTTTCTAGTTACTGGGTTTACCCTTCTTTTTTTGGTATCTTCTGGTTACTTGCATTTACTCCAGGTTATGTTCAGTTACTAGAGCAAATACCTCTATATTTGATGAAAATGAACAGTATATATTATGGTGAATGTGTTACACTTCTGTATTTACTTTGGTAAGCATGTGTACTTGGTAATAACTTGTATATACATTCATTTACATTTATTATTACAAGAAAAAACTGTCATCATTTCTGTGTATAAATTCTTTAGCATACTCCACTATAACTTGTGATAATCCAAGCCTATATATACTTTTGTATAAGATTATAAGTGTTTTGCAAAAGACAAGAACATGTCTGCATCCTAATCCTAGTTATATTTAAGGAAACAGTGCAGTGGTCATCTGAACTTAGATTAAAGTAATATGGGGAAATCATACTCAGTGGTTCTTTATATTGGATGTACAAACTGAGGAGGATACTTGTGTTTTTAAGAAATGAAACATCTTTCATTTTTGGTGTCCATGGGAAATGAACGGCAGAATAGAATCGGCAAACCGTGAATCACGCTAATAATTTATGTATAATGTGCCAATCCTATTCTGTTGTTAATTTTGCATGAGCATCCAAAAAACTTTCATTTCATTTATTGACATTTCATTTCCTCTCCATTTGTAAACAAGATTATATTTTAAAATTTTGTTGCTAGAAAAGCTGCCAGGAGCGTAGACAGGTATACGCAAATATGCGTAAACGTATAAATAAAATAGCCCCCAAAATGCAATAAATATTGATGCCTATACTGGATTAGGCACAAAAACTAGAAAATGCTGCAAATCAAAAAGTTAAAGAATGAGTTTTATTAAAAAAAAAACCTCTTGTTACTTCTTGTATTAACCTGAATAAAATGTTTTCTATTATTCACTTGGTATAAACTATACAGTACAGTGAGAAACAATTATTGCATGACAGTTTTTGTTTTATCATTGTTTTCAATAAGTATCTGAATGATGATTTACAACCGGGAAACTTCAAAGATGTCTTTGACGGCACGTCAGACAAGTAAGCGTCAAGTAATAAGCTTCAGATGTTAAAACTGTTACAAGGAGTGTACAGGTTCCCTTCTAGGTATACATGCAGTAAAGCTATGATTTAAGGGTCTGACCAAATATTGTGAATTTCATCAGGAAATATATCATACTTTTAATTTAGACCTACACCATGTTTTATCTCAGATATATTTCAAAGTTAACTTATGTGTAACAAAAACCTTGAAATTCGTTCAAAATTATTTAGTTAAAATTTTGTCTCAAAGTACTCCAGAATGCACCTAATCCAGAATTCATAAAGTTTTTGGGGGAGCAAGCCCGGACTCCCCACCTCCTAGAAATATACAGAATTCTCATGTGCGAAAGGTGATTTTCAGGCCAGCTACACCTCTGGGTGCGAACATTCTTCCTGAATATACAACATCATCAAAACACGGGCCCAAATTTAATAAGTATCATTGACGTAACTTCCTTCTCAGGTGATAGGAATTAGGGGAGGGTTTGGGGTGGGGGGGGGGGCATAAACCCCCATCCCCACCCCAAATAATTTGACCGATTAAGGTAATTATCATATGGAAATTTCTGAGTCAGTTTTAGCTGTGCTGTGCCCTGCAGTTCTGTAATTATTGTTTTTGATGGGCTAAGCACGCACAACAAAATGCTTCCTACGTGCCTACTGCCAATAAAAAAGAATAGGGCAACTGAAATTACTGGAAAGTAAAATGAACTGTGTAAGAAGCAAAACCAGGTCACAGAATTAAGTGGTCTTTTACCCATTTTTTAATTGTATTCAATACATGACACCAAATATTCTCTTCATTTCGTTTCATTAAGTATTCTGGTTGTATGTAACAATTCAAACATTGTACCTTTCAAAAACGTATATGCATTTATATATGTATCTTGGTATTTTCCCTCTCTCCTACATTCTATTCAAAATGTCTGAATAACCAAGCACACAAAACCAATCAGATTATAGTATTATCTGACAATTTTTTAAGTGACAAAAACAAAATGATATAATCTTTATTTCAGTTTATTACGTTAGAATTTTATAATTACGGTACATATTACAAACAACATAGAAAACAATAGCTGTCGTAGGACAGCAACGCTTGATTATTCAATAGCTTTTTCAATTAGATAAATACAAATATCGAAAATGGGGGATAATTTGCAAGTTGCAAAAGAGGAACCTGTAAATGCATATCTGTACATGAAAATGGATAACTGTGTCAATTTTCAATCCATTTTCATTAGTGGTTACTGAGATACCAGCTTACATACAAAATCTTAACTAGAATTTGCTAAGTCAAGAAAGGACAAATTTTGTAAAAATGCAAACCTGTGCACTGCATGTCAAATCATTGCAGTGCACAGTGTGTGCAAGTTTCAATGCATTCCCATTACCGAGTACTAAGATACCAGCTTAACCAAAAACTGCTAGGCATAATTCGTTATGGAACAGTGAACAAGTGCCATTACCTTTCATGGGTACTAAGATACTACCTGTAACATACAAAAGCTTAACCAAAAACTGTCAAGTCAAAAAAGGTGCATACAATGTTTTAAGTTGTTCAGTTGTACTGTCCTGCTATTAAGTTAGGCAGTGCATCAAAATAAGTAAAAAAAAAGTATAAATTTCTTTAAAGAAATTGATGGCTTTTTAGCCAAAGTGTGTTTATTGGCCTCAATGATTATACCTCAATATACACAAAAATTAAATATATTATTAAAATGTAAGGACAATATATACAGCAATGAGAAATTACAAATAAATATTAAAGTGGTTTTACATAAGGCTTGAAAAAATTCTTTGTTTCCGGTAAAATGCACAAGGTAGGTAGGCTGGAAAATTTTTTGGGGGATATTTTTTTTCTGAGTTGACCGAGACCATTTTATTATTGTGTCAAGATGAAATACAATATGGGGGTTATGCCTTTAAGCAAAGGAAGTTGATTTCATAACATCACTGACCATTTTAAATAGCATAAAAAGTGCAGTTTGGCAACTTGTCAAAAAGTTGAAAAAAATATTCTCCAAGGCCATAAAAACATTTAGGTCGGGCCTAAAAATTTAAGTAGGTCGGGATACCGGAAACAAACAATTTTTTATGCTAATAATAGGTAGACTGTATTCTGAAAGTGTTTCTTATGTTTTACTCATTATGAAGCTCTCCCCTGACTGTTCAGGAGTACCTTACTGTAAATAATGAAACACAGTCATTGACATCAAATGTAATTACAACATTTTTAAGGTGTAAGTAATTGGCTTTCTGCAGTTTCCATGTAATCATGTATTTGGGAGCAATTTAACATTCTCTGGATTGAACTATCACAATCATTGCTTTCTATGAAAAATTAATAAATACTTAGCGTAACTAATAACTTAGCATGTTACTTCATGATTTCTAAACACTACCGCAAACTAACTATAAGATGTTTTATTTATTTGGTAAACAAAGTAAATGGGTATACTCCCCACTTGGTATTCAAACAACAGCATGTTTATAATTATTGTTTAATTGTCATGGTCCTCATGCTCCAAAAAATTGTCAGTAATATTATACAAAAATGTTTAGGTATTGAAATGTTTCAATGATGAAAAATCATAATTAGTTATTGTGTGGGGTTTATAACTTCAGATATATATAAACTGTTTTTGTTGGGCCTTCTCATTTACAATTACACCTAAATTGAGTGAAAATTTGATGGTAAAATTTTAAAGGTAGTTATTTAAATTTCTTTCATGCAGTTTTTGAAATGGTCTGTAAAGCATGTAAAGCATAATGAAAGCATGTCATTTTCTTTTGGACTCTTGGCTAGTCTTGGTTTTGAATTTTCAAGAAGTTTAGTATAGCCTCTTTCAAAATGTTGACAGTATAAAAAGATATACAATATTGTATTGAATTTATTAAGCTGTGGAAACGTTTGAATCATGAACTATCATTGGGGAATTCCTAAAATCATTGAAACACTGTCAATATAAGAGTTGTCCATTTTGCTTTCAGATATTTTGAAAAGGTCATTTTTTTTGTATACCAAATATTTCAATTTTTATTCATATAGAAGATTAATTAGCAATATATTCAGTAAACTGGTGCAAAATTTGCAGTGATCAGAGAACCTAACACTGAACTACTTATAATAGTATCAACAACATTCCCAAGTCGTTTCGTTCCTTTGAATTTTCATGTACTGTGTCCTTCCTATCTCCATGCATGTTGCATGATACCACTGTTCACATATCTGGCACTCAACCCACCGCAGTGCCACTTCTCCCTCGCTTAAAGCACTTTTTACATAATTCGTCGGCCGACACTTCAGTGGGGCACAATAACATTTCTAATTTCTTTTCCCCTTAACCAGCTGCACTGGGGCTTTATTTGAGTGAGTGCTGACTGTCTGTAATGGAGTTGCAGCGGTGGTGTATGTTCTTTGATCAGTCAGTGAAGTGGATACAGGTGCTTCTTGAGTTTCAGATAGATACTAGGTGTATGTGAGGTTGTCTTGATTTCAGTGTTGGTGTAGATGTTGTTGCAGATGTGGTAGGTGGTGAATCTTGAGGTTCAGAGTAGATCTAGGTGTATGTGAGGTTGTCTTGACTTCAGGATGTTGTTCTTGTAGATGTTGTTGCAGATGTGGTAGTGGTGAATCTTGAGGTTCAGAGTAGATCTAGGTGTATGTGAGGTTGTCAGGATTTCAGGAGTTGTTCTTGTAGATGTTGTTGCAGATGCGGTAGGATTTGAAGGTGCTGTAGTTTCAGTGGGTCCCAGCATTTCTCTACCTTCTGAAATAACAAAGATCATTTTGTCATTGTAAACCTATGTTAAAGAGAATGATTTTGCTGTCAACTTGCTAGACATTACAGATCATCATTAAATAACCATTTTTTCATACAGTTATTTTTTTATTCAATGAAAATTTACCAATTAAACATGGTGTATGCATTTCATAACTAACATACTTCTCATTGCAATACACTAAAACCGGCAAAAAGCAATGCCCTTTAAACTGTAAATGTGCATGAAGTGTCTCATTAAAGTCAAACTCAGCAACCACCTATTTTTAGCAGCCATTTGCCTTAATCGGCCATTCTGCTTACTTTCACTGTTATTAAAAGAGATAATGACCTAAGGCCTGCAGTATTGTCTTTAAAACTTAGTAAAGTATGAGTTCTTAAGGTAATGAATTTTGATTATTACCTCTGACAAGGTCTGGATGAAGGTTCCTGGTAGGGATATGTACCATTTTTCTGGTCCTTCCATTAATCTTTGTTGGCTTGTTTCGGACTGCCCCATAGTTGCCGATGGTATCTATCTCCCTTATTATAGACTGATCCACTGCCAGAACAGATCCACCTTTGATGATTGCAGCTGTGTTTGTGGTGATTTTCTATTTAGAGAAATAACAACCATTATTTTCATAAAATTCCTTCAATATTCAACTTAGTCTATATGCTGTGAAATCGCATGAGAAAATTAAAGTTTTGTTTATTCCTTTTTTTTCAGTAAACTTCAGATTTACCTCAGTAACACTAAACTTCAGATTCACTATACTGTAACATGTTTAACCAGTAATCCTTCATAGTGGCATAGTTTCCAGATATTGCTGGAAAGTTATAATTCAGGTTTGCTTCCCAAACCAGCATCTTTCTTTTGTTGATTTGACACTTTAAGATAGCTATTATTAGAAACCAAAAATTGAATTCTAATTTTCATAATATAAACTTCAGCTTTAAAGAGAAGTCATTTTAGTCAAAATAAGAGATCAGTGCATTTAACCTTTAGCCTGCTGGCGCAACTGAATCTGCCTTTGCAACCAGTGCAGGCCGATCATGGTCTGCACTGTTCGCTATTCATCAGTAAATTTTCAGTGAACACCCTTTTAATAATAAATGGTATTGTCCATATTGAATGATGGCCGTCTATATTAGAAATTTAGCAGGCTAAGGGTTAAGTATCGAACAAACTATTTTACTTTCACTAAACATTTTAACATTTAAACTTCTGTTGCATAAATATATGAATAATTTTATTCATATGTTTAGGCAAATTTGTATTGATTACATACCTCTACATAAATCACAGACTGCACATCATTGTTTGTTGGGGCTTGTACATTTGGCTCTCTCGGTAGTGTGGCACTAGACAACTGGCGTTTGTAATATGGAATCATCGTTTCATGAACGTACTCATTCACCAACTTCATATAACCATACCGCCCAGCAAGGTTTAAGATCTAGAATAAAGGGTACTTGTAATATGTCATCAAAGAAAAAATAAATAATATTGTCTGTCTTTACTCATTAGAACTTCTTGAAGAAGAGTCAGTATTTATCTTCATTGGAAATGAATACTTGGATTTACTAATAATAATTGGAAGTTTTGCTAGCGGAAAGATGTCTGTAAATAACCATAAACAAGAGGGTCATGATGACCCTGGATCGCTCACCTGAGTAATATGAGCTACATGTTTCAAATGTAAAACTGATGATTTTTAGAAATTGTTTGGAAGATTTTCCAATGTACAATCAAGTAATCCCTGGGGCAGGGCCAATTTTACCTCGGGTTAATGATTTGAACAAAGTTTGTAGAAGTCTACTAGGCAATGTTTCATATCAAATATCTAAGATCTCGGCCTTCTGGTTTATTTTTAGCAAATTTATGAAGATTTCCTTATGTACTATCAAGTAACCCCTGGGGCTGGGTCAATTTGACCCTGGAGGGTCAGATGTGAACAAATTTTGTAGAGGTCCACTAGGCAATGCTACATGTCAAATATCTAAACTCTAGGCCTTCTGGGGTTTTTTTTAGAAAATTTTGAAGATTTTTCTATGTATAATCAAGTAACCCCATGAAGTGGGGTCAATTTGAACCCGGGGGTCATGATTTTAAGAAATTTTGTAGAAGTCTACTAGGCAATGCTACATGTCAAATATCTTAAGACCTAGGCCTTCTGGTTTATTTTTAGAAAAAAAATTAAGTTTTTCCTTTCGGTTGCCACGGCAACCAGAGTTCTGCATGGAATTCAATTCTTTGAACAATTTTTGTAGAGCTTCACCCAAGGAACATTTCTGTGAAGTTTGGATGAAATTTGCCCAGCGGTTTAGGAGGAGATGTTGTTTAAAGGAAAGTGTGGACCGACGGACGACAGACGGTGAGCGATCACAATAACTCACCCCGAGCACTTTGTGCTCAGGTGAGCTAAAAACAAAAGAAGTCAACCAGTCAGATAAACATTTCCATTTCATTGCAACATATCATCTGTGATAAATCAGAAACTGCAAAAAATGTAACAAGAACTGTTTCCATACCGTCTAGTGACGTACACGTTCAGGGCTATAACCTCAAGTATACGCATTCTACTGGCAGCATCACCTTTAACCGTCTGCATTCATTGTGTACATCTTCAATGTCGAGCTTGGTGGTCAAGACCTGCATAACCATTGGGAGTGCTGCAGAAGCTGCCTTAGCGTGTTCCTCCAAAACCATTGCATCACCTCCTACTTTAGTTTTTGTACTTTTTTCAACATACAGAACAACCAGGCGACTGAAGTACCTGTTAAAAAAGATACAGGTTTTAGCATACTGATATTTCCTATTAAATTCTGACAGAACACATGCCTAAGGAGCACATGATGAAAAAGTGTTGATGGTAAATATTGCTCTGTGAATCACCAATTACACCTATTAATATGTTGACATAAAACAGTGTTACTTTGTCTAGCCTTGTAATGAATGCCCAGTAAATTTAATTTCACAAATTATTTAATTACCATATTTTGGATTTTTTAAGCAACTGGTCCAAATATTTCAAGTGAATTACTTCCCTATCAAAAATTGATAAGATGATTAAGTACTGTAAAACTGAGTGGTGTTCAAACTAACAGACATACTGTGGTGTTTTAAATTGACCTTGCATGGCTGGCTTTTTCGACAGTCCAATTGCATTATTTTACAGTATAAGTATTATTATATAATAATGTATGGCAATTTTAGTCTTTGGTTACAAAAAAATTGTGAAATAAAGCAATTAATTATATTACTCTATATTACTATTTTGCTCATTCTTCGAATTTATCATTAATTGCATTTTAAAATAATAATGAAGAGAGTTAATATTCTACAAGTGTCTAACAATTTCTTCTTTTTTCTCTGTCACATTATACATTGTGACAATCTTGACATACATGAACATAGTTATAATCCTAAACAAACTTTGGGTGAGAAGCTTAAATAATTCAGTAGATATTTAGAACAAGAGCACCGCCTTGCGGGTGCTGACGCTCATCTGATTTTTTTGTATAATAGAAATATTGTCCTACCCATGATTTTCTAAGTCTAAAAAGGGCCATCACTCTTGCAAAAAGCAGGATAGAGTTATGTTTCTTGATGTACAGTGTCCACTTATGATGGTGAAAAACTGTTGCAAGTTTTAAAGCAATAGCTTTGATAGTTTATGAGAAAAGTTGACTTAAACATAATATTCAACCAAGAAAATGATTTTTCTAAGTCCAAAAAGGGCAATAATTATTGCAAAAAGCAGGATGGAGTTATGTTGCTTGCTGTACAGATTCAGCTTATGATGGTGAACAAGAGTTGCAAGTTTTAAAGCAATAGCTTCGATAGTTTAAGAGAAAAAGTTGACCTAAACATAAAACTTAACCAAGAAATCTGATATTTTCTAAGTCCAAAAGGGGCCATAAATCTTGCAAAAAGCAGGATGGAGTTATGTTTCTTGCTGTACAGGGTCAGCTTATGATGGTGAACAAGTGTTGCAAGTTTTAAAGGAATAGCTTTGATAGTTTAGGATAAAAGCTGACCTAAACATAAAACTTAACCAAGAAAACTGATTTTCTAAGTCCAAAAGGGGCAATAATTCTTGCAAAAAGCAAGATGGAGTTATGTTTCTTGATGTACAGGGTCTGCTTATGATGGTGAACAAGTATTCCAAGTTTCAAAGCAATAGCTTTGATAGTTTAGGAGAAAAGTTGACCTAAACATAAAACTTAACCAAGAAATCTGAATTTTCTAAGTACAAAAGGGGCCATAAATCTTGCAAAAAGCAAGATGGAGTTATTTTTCTTGCTATACAGGGTCAGCTTATGATGGTGAACAAGTATTCCAAGTTTCAAAGCAACAGCTTTGATAGTTTAGGAGAAAAGCTGACCTAAACATAAAACTTAACCAGGCAACGCCGACGCAGACGCCGACGCCGACGCCGACAACCGCTCAAGTGATGACAATAACTCATCATTTTTTTTCAAAAAATCAGATGAGCTAAAAATTATGTATTCAATATTCCTGAATCCTGATGCGTTTGTCCATCTTTTGTTCGGACAGAACTGTTAAAAGAGGAATTTACAAAGAAGATACTATATGAATATTGAACAGTGCAGATCTTAATCAGACTGCATGGAAGTGCAGGATGATCATGATCTACACTGGGTGCCTTTAAAATCGAACCGTTTTCAAAGAAATGTTGTAAATTTTTTGTTCATATGCATTTCATGACTTGCAACAGTTACTATGTGCGAGTACTGAAATTTCGGATAACAAGATTGGGTATCTTTTCTAGAAATACTGAAAATTGATTGGTTTTTTTTCTTTACAAATGGAATTCTATTTGAAAGGGGAATAACTTCTTATGAATATTTTATCTTTGGAGCTGTAAAGGACAATACGTTTAAACCTGTATTGGAAAGAATTTTTTTGTAAAGATGTTGTCAATCTAAATACATTTGTGAGATGTTCAATTTAGGGTACATAATATCATTTTTTTTTGGATAATCATGTCTTTTCCATGAAAGTCATTATATATTCAAAGTTTGTAAATGTCAAACTATGAAGTATTGCATATTACGCTCAAATGAAAAAAATACATCCTAAAATTAAAAGATATGTATGTTTGACATTGATATACTCATTCTTTTTCTATTTGTCAACCATACACATTTTTGACAGATTGCCATTTGCAATCAGATCAAAGAGAAACAACTATTGTAAGCAAATGTGCATAATTACTTTCATGAAACAGAAATGATTACTCAATCAAAAGAGAATTATAAACCGTGAAAATGAGTTCTTACTATGTTTTGCAAGGAATAACACATTTTAATACTGACGTTCTAGTCATTCAATATATGTTTTCCCATTATGTTCCGAACTGTCTCGTACTGTAGTCATTTCAAGACAGTTATCCCCCTTTAGAAAACAATTCCATTTGTAAAGAAGTGAAAACAAACAATTTTCAGAATTCTTGAAAACGTTGTTTAAGGTAGTAATTCGAAATTTCAGCTCTTGCACTGTGCCGCAAATGCATCAAAATGAAGATGTGCAACATTTCTTTGACAATGGAGAGATTTTAAAGGCGCTACACTGTCCAGAAATGTGACCCCTTAATTTGGACCCTCAGTCATTCAGTTGACAACTGTTTTTTTAGAATGATTTACCTATTGTATAACCTATTCAATTTTCGTGTCATACAACATCTTTCACTTTTGATGATGTTCAAGTTCCAAGACATCAAACAGTCAAATATCCATTGAACCCTTAATAACAAAATTAACTAATGCACAAAAAGAAATACACTCATGAATATAAGTGACACAAAACATCAGCAAAATGCAATGCAGCCTAAAAGTAATGGCACAATATATCAATATAGTTAACAAATAATCAAGGCCTTTGCGTTGTTTATCGTCTAATTTACCACGGTTCAGAGTTCAGATGTGTAGGAATTGAACCACGAGGGCGTTAGCCCGAGTGGTTAAATACCGAAGCATCTGAACGATGAACCGTGGTAAATTAGACGATAAATCACAAGAAGGCCTTGATTGTTTTCATTCTGACATGCACGTTGATATATTTCAATAAATATTATGCTGGAATTCATTTACGCGAGGAGTAATGTATCGAACGTCAGGCGGCTACATGACGTCAAAATTGACGTCATAATGCTCTCTTACCGGTCTGTGCGTCAACCGTTGTTTATCGCAGGATATATTGCGTTTGATTTTCTTCTTTGTTTAACTGGAAATCAATTCGAGCCATGTTAGAATAATATATATATAATATATCTACTGAGCATCTAAGCAGTTTAGTAGTAGGTTTAAAGATGTGGTCCGAACAAACTTTTGTGACAGATAAAAAAAAAATATTTAAAAGTTTCTTACCTGCACACTCTTCTTTTCTAGAAACCAACCACTTTCTGAATTCATTTGTATGCACACAATTTGAGAAGAGGGAGTTGTAAATTTCTGAGAAGACATGATGGGAAACAAATGCGTGATTTCTGAAAAAGAAGTCAGTTACTGGACTGAGTATTGACAAAAAAATAAATAAATAAAAAAAAATAAAATAAAAATATTATTCAAAACAAGAGGAATAAAGATAAAATCCAAATATCTATGACAGCAGTGTAGTGTAGATAAAATTTTGGTTGGAAGAAGTACAAATTAACTTGAACTTCTCTTACATAATAATAAATTATGTTTAATTCCTAAATACCATTCTTCCTCCATTCCCCATTGGACAATCCAGGATTTTGGTTTATGGTATGGCATGAAGTTAAAATGAATGTATAGGGACTTAGTTCAATACAATAGAAATGAAAATATAAAAATGGATGGCAAATATACCTAACACACAGTTATTTTATAGTTTTGTTTCAACTTGGGCAATTATAAAATGATTGCCACAGAAGCAAGTAAAAAATTTTCATTTTCCAAATTTTAGCTACCTCTGCCTCTCTCCCACTGTCAATGTACTTGTCACTGCCCCTTCCCCATGTAGTGACTATTAATGATTAAATTGCTATTGATTAAATTTCTTAACATATAATATGAAAAGCTTTTTATTTTTAATTCAATGTGATGGGTCCATCTAATCATTTTTAGCTCCAATATTCGGAGAATAGGGGGACTATACTACTCGCCCCGGCATCGGCATGACCCATCTTTGTTAAAGGTTTTCGGCAACCTTTGTTTTTTCAGTCATATCTTTGTTACTGTTGCTTATATCTTACTGTAACTGTACATAAACATTGTCCAGCATACAAACAAAGTATGTGCAGGGGATGGGCCCATTATACCCAAGGTCAAGGTTACCAAGAAGTTATACTTTGAATTATTTTCTTGTTAAATTGTTTTTTGAGAGCTTCGTTTATAGACATATCTTTGGTACTTTATATTATATATATATGTAAATTATATAATGACTTGAAATTAAAAATATTTGTTTATAACCATCTGCATGTGTGGCTACATACCCCATAACTCTAATTGTGTTTTTGACAGAATTATGCCCCTTTTGTACTTAAACATTTTTGCAATCTTCGCTTTCTGGATATAACTTTAATGCAATATAAGATAAAAACTTGAAACTTAAAATGTATCTTTATCATCATCATCTGCATGTGTGGTGACAATCCCCATAACTCTGATTTGTATTTTTGACCGAATTATGCCCCTTTTACACTTAAATTTTTTACAAACTTCGTTTTCTGGACATAACTTTGGTACCATATAAGATATTGACTTGAAACTCAATATATATCTTTATCATCATCCTCTGCATGTGTTGTAACAATCCTAATAACTCAGATTTGTGTATTTGATGGAATTATGCTCCTTGGTGTATCTTCCTTTTGAAGTAGGTCTCTTATTCAGACATGTATTCATTTTACTGTCAAATCCCCGAATGGTCTTGTTTATGTTTAAAGATTATTTCCAAAGAGTCAGGGTTTTTATTCGGCCGTTTTTATAGCTGTTATTCGGCTATATTCCCAATGCCAAAAAGTACGTATTTTTCCTAAAACAAGTGCAAAAATTCCCAATCTACATTCTGAAAAAAAATTCATCAGAATTGCACTAAAACTGACCAAATTATGGACAATTTTGTAATGGAGGTGTGCTTAAGAGGTTCTACAATGTGAAACAAGTGTATTACTATATCCTATGGAGCTAAATATTTCCCAATTTGGAACTTTTACGCATCATAATTCCCAATTTTGAGGGTATAGGCTATGTTCCCAAATTACCTAGAAAAATCCCTAAGAGTGTAAGTTGCTTAATTATGTCTCCCACCACACAGTGTTGTGGGAGACATACTGATTTGTGTGCGTGTGTGTGTGTGTCACAAGTTCTAATTTCAATTCAGCCAAGAGTTGTTAACTTGGTTATATTCAAAGGTTTAATACCTGGGTAGCCTTGTGTAAAGTTTCAGTCCATGGTTACTTATATATAAGTTGCAAGCAAAAGTATAATCAAGGTGTTACACTTATAGCAAAGTTAACAAGAGCTCGTCGAACACGAAATGCCCCCCTTGATGCATTTAGTAATTGCACAAGGAACAGAAATTATATGCACACTGTAAATAAGTATATGTAAACCATGTGACCCACAGGGCGGAGCCGTATTTGACCCTTGGGGAATAATTTGAATAATCTTAGTAGAGGATCACTAGATGATGTCATATACAAAATATCAAAGCCCTAGGCCCTGTGGTTTTGGACAAGAGGTTTTTCAAAGCTTTTTCCTATATAAGGTTATATCAACCATGTGACCCTAGGGGTGGGGCCATATTTGACCCCAGGGAAATAATCTGAACAATCTTGGTAGAGGACCACTAGATTTTGCTACATACCAAATATCAAAGCCCTAGGCCCTATGGTTTTGGACAAGAAGATCAGAAACCATTTAACTGTTCCTGGCCAATGTGACCTTGACCTTTGACCTAATGACCTCAAAATCAATAGGGGTCACCTGCTGGTCATGACCAACCTCCCTATCAACTTTCGTGATCCTAGGCCTAAGCAGTCTTGAGTTATCATCCGGAAACTGTTTTACTGTTCAGGGTCACTGTGACCTTGACCTTTAACATACTGACCTCAAAATCAATAGGGGTCATCTGCTGGTCATGGCCAACCTAACTATCAATTTTCCTGACACTAGGCCTAAGCGTTCTTGAGTTATTGCCTGGAAACCATTTTACTGTTCCTGGTCACTGTGACCTTGACCTTTGACATACTGACCTCAAAATCAATAGGGGTCACCTGCTGGTCATGACCAACCTCCCTATCAACTTTCGTGATCCTAGGCCTAAGCGTTCTTGAGTTATCATCCGGAAACTGTTTTACTGTTCAGGGTCACTGTGACCTTGACCTTTAACATACTGACCTCAAAATCAATAGGGGTCATCTGCTGGTCATGACCAACCTCCCTATCAACTTTCATGATCCTAGGCCCAAGTGTTCTTGAGTTATCATCCGGAAACCGTTTTACTATTCAGGGTCACTGTGACCTTGACCTTTGACATACAGACCTCAAAATCAATAGGGGTCATCTACTGGTGATGACCAACCTCCCTATCAACTTTCATGATCCTAGGCCCAAGCGTTCTTGAGTTATCATCCGGAAACGGATAGGTCTACATTCCGACCGACCGACCGACCGACAGACCGACCGACATCTGCAAAACAATATACCCCTCCTTTTTCAAAGGGGGGCATAATAAAATTAGAGAGATTCTTCAAATCTCTGAGGTACAACTTGAGAACAAAAAGTACAACGAAATTTAATCATGAACTTGAATTTCAAAGAAATGTCCATCTGTATAAGAATTTTAAGGTGTCTTAAATTACATATTAACGAGACTTACCCAGATTCGCAGAGGAGCTCATGAACGTCTCTTGTCAAATAGACACAGTTTGATGAACTTATCACAGGTTGCTTTTCACTGTAGAAGAAAGTGCCTTTTGCAGGGCATGAGTATCTGTCAACATTATAGATGGCACCACAACCTTTCTTGCACCGTGTTGTCTTCATACCTGGCCTTGGTCCACACTTCTTTTTATGCATTGTGAACATGAGATGTTGGAAATCAATGAATCAACTTTCTGCTACTCTGAAGGCATTGCCCTCTTATATGTATTGATTTTTTACACAGAAATAATTTCAGAAAATACCCACTGAATAACCCCCCCCCCCCCCCCCAATTTTTTTTTTTTTTAAAATACCGACCTGTAATACGTACCCCAATATTTTTATTCCCCGCGGATGAAATCGGTAGGGGTACTGAAATGGCGTTGTCCGTCTGTGCGTGCATGCGTCAGTCAGTCCACAGCCATTTCTCAGTAACTGGGCTAGCAGATATTTCATGAAACTTGAAATAAACATGAACCAACATACTGCGATGATGCCTGTCAAGTTTGGTTTTTTTATTGGTCAATTTTCCTTAGAGTTATTGCCCTTTATTTACTGAAAAATGCCCAAAAGTGTCTGTCCGCAGCCATTTCTCAGTAACAAGCAGATGGAATTTCATGAAATTTGAAATAAAGATGAACCAGTTATTGCCCCTGATTTAATGAAAAATGACCAAAAATATCTGTCTGCAGGTGGTACCAATTAATTAAATTTGCTTGTTTAACTTGTTACACTGGAAACACACAATTTTTCTAATGGACGGATTACACCAAACCGGAAGTGACTACTCAGTGTTACATGTGAAGTAGTCCAAAATGTAGTTCCATGCTATGGATGAAATCTGGTGTAATGAGTGACATGAGGAGGTGACAGTTAAATTTTTGGCTTATGTTTATTGCTTATAGTATTGAGAATAGATCTAGACCATTTTCATTGTAAATTTCTTGGAATAAGTTTTATTCTTTGTGAAAAATGTCTACCTACGCGTAACTGCTAAACGGCTGTTTTCATGGGGGCATTTTTAGAGGGTGATGTTTCTCAGAACGGATTATATTTCTTATATTCAACATAACATGTCAATATTTTTCTATTTTTGATAAGAAGACATGTTATACTAAATGACCATACAGTAAACCTCACTTATAAGGAACTCGGATATAATGAACACTCGGTTATAAGGAACAGTTTTCAATTCCCCGATCTAATTCATTCTTTATTCAATGTAAAAATCCTCGGTTATAGGGAACTCGGTTATAAGGAACACTCGGTTATAAGGAACACTTTTTCCAGTCCCAAAGTACGGAATTCAATGGAAAACCCCTCGGTTATATGGAACAGACATAAAGAAAAACATATTGAAAACCGAATATAAACATGAGAATCGCTGATGACGTCAGAGTAACGTCGGCACTATCACGCGCTTTCAAAATAAACACAAATTATTTCATTTCTGTGATCTTTAGTTTTTTCATTCACGGATACGATAAAAAAAATATAATATCATCAAATTACTAAATACTAGACGAAAGTAGACAAACATTTACTCAAAATTATGTTCGACAGCTACATGTATTGAGTATTTCATGTTAACCGTGAATAGTGACGGTCATGGTCATACTGTCCTAATTAAATGTGCTAATTACACGTGATTAACAATGGCAAACACTCCAATTAACCAAATCTCAAATTGTAAAAATTGTAGCGGGTGCTAAAATGGACAATAGCAAAAGTATAGGTTTAATTTACACTTTAATCCAATGTATGGCGCCGTTGTCTAGTTGTAATACATTGTATGTCATAAACACCTTAAATGTTAATGGGTAGTCTAATTTAACATTTTTGTAATAAAAAAAATACAACATTTATTTTATATTAGTATCGATGTCTATTCACGTAACATGCTGCCAAGTAAGGTAATGTGAGTAATTGCAACATATCTTATAGTCATCATGTAGCGCTCTCTAAAAAGAAGATAGAAATAACCGACAAAAAATAAATAAAAATTACAGTCATTCTTACCGACACAGATTTTGGCTTGGTTTAGGTGTAACGCTGCGTATAAACACTATTTTAGTCATATACATGCTGGCAGTTTACCTTACCATCTCTCCAGGATAGGACCGGTACTAGAAAATCAACTTCCTCACATAAAGATTCAAGGTCGGCCCGGAGTCTGAACACTTGGCCTTTATCAAACCTCAGTCAAATAATGTTCGCTATACAAATTGTGTTCGTTATACAAACCTCGGTTACAAGGAACTAGTTCGCTATACGGATATAAGGAACCTCGGTTATAAGGAACAATTTCTAGAGGTCCCAAGCTGTTCCTTATAAGCGAGGTTTACTGTATATGGTTTTCATATCATTGAAATGCTCTAAAGTGCTGAAAATGAGGTCTGAATGTTTTGTTATTAATATGAAATAAATAAGGACTTGAATTGGTAGAGTGTAACCTATAAGTTGTGCAGGGGTAAAAATTTAAACTTGTTTAGATGTGGCTGTAAACAGGCTAGTTTGGCCAGATTATGATAGAAGATGACAATTTCAGTGCAATTTAGCAGAGAAAAAGAAGAAAAACTAAAAATATTTCAAAATCACTGTAACACAGTTTTGGGTGTATTTTTTTCAAAAAATGCATATTTATTGACTAAATATTGGTATGTTTTAGGTGTCTGGGGTGAGTTTGTGTATATTTTACAGTAACAGTGTGTGATTTGAGTGCAGTTTATGGTAAAACTTGATAAAATATGGCAAAAATAAGCTCAAGCAAGGAAAAGTGGTCAAAAATGATGTCGCGACAGCTTTTTTCCAGGAAATTTGGCGCGCTAGCATACGTTACTGAAAAAGCCATAAAACCATGAAAATTGATTGTATCAAACTGAAACTGGTATTTTTTCATGCATTTAGGTTACTGGTACAATTTAAGTGAAAATAACACATTTTGAGTATGAAAAATGTTTCTTTAAGGTAGTAGAGGTGTAATAGAGTACCTCCTTTTTGAAGAGTATTCAATTCCTAACATAAGCCCACTTTTACTGCAGTTCTCAGGGGGCGTAGGTTCAAGTCCTACTGGGACCAATTTTTTTTTCTCTTATTTTCCGTTTTTTTCTGGTAAGTTTTTACTTCTTTCAAGATCTATGATTGATTTATTGTACAAAAATGGAAAAAAATAATTTGATAAGCGATTTCTTGCTGTTCAAAGAGAATTTACTACTTAAACAGAAGGGGTAGAGTTACACATCTTTAAAAATATTGAGTTACATGTGGTAAAAGTTCTCTATTTTGCTTTCACTCTTTAGATTACATATTGTGGAAGAAATCTAGGTAGGTTTTACGTCTACCCCAAGGTCATTTTTGAATGAAGTAAGCAAAATTCAAAACAGAAACACAGGATTCGACCTTATTTGTTCAATGTTGAAGTTAGAATTCTGTATCATTAAGTCCGTGTACTCGAGGAACGCTAGATAAAATGATACTCATATTTTTATTGTGTGTTTTATACTTGTTTACCAATAGTTTGATGATTCTTTTATTAGAATAAATGGTAAAATGAGTTCTCTGCAAACGTTTTGTATATTGGTCATCACTTTGAAATTTGTCTCTACTTGAGCTAGAGGAGATACCGTAAGTTATACAAAATTTTGAAAAAAACGGCATGGTAAATATTATTAAAAAATTGCAAAGCAGTGCGAAACACGGTCATCTTTAAGAATATACCAAGCAAATGCTATTTTGTAAACATTGCTATTACACCTCTACTACCTTAAGGACGGATTACACCAAACCGGAAGTGACTACTCAGTGTTACATGTGAAGTAGTCCAAAATGTAGTTCCATGCTATGGATGAAATCTGGTATAATGAGTGACATGAGGAGGTGACAGTTAAATTTTTGGCTTATGTTTATTGCTTATAGTATTGAGAATAGATCTAGACCATTTTCATTGTAAATTTCTTGGAATAAGTTTTATTCTTTGCGAAAAATGTCTACCTACGCGTAACTGCTAAACGGCTGTTTTCATGGGGGCATTTTTAGAGGGTGATGTTTCTCAGAACAGATTATTTTTCTGATATTCAACATAACATGTCAATATTTTTCTATTTTTGATAAGAAGACATGTTATACTAAATAACCATATATGGTTTTCATATCATTGAAATGCTCTAAAGTGCTGAAAATGAGGTCTGAATGTTTTGTTATTAATATGAAATAAATAAGGACTTGAATTGGTAGAGTGTAACCTAATGCCTATAAACTGTGAGAGTAAAACAATTCAATAAATAAAAGATGAAGTTTTACGGCAACCTTTGTTTTTGTGTCATATCTTTATTTTTATTGCTTATATATCTTACTGTATAGTTTACATAAACATTGTCTAGCATAAAAAGAAAGTATGTGCAGGGCTGGGCCCATTATACCAAAGGTCAAGGTCACCAAGATACTTAGGTTATTTTTAAGTTAAAAGTTTTTCGACAACTTTTGTTTTTCTGTCATATCTTTGTTACTATTGCTTATATCTTACTGTAAGTTTGTATAAACATTGTCCAGCATACAAACAAAATATGTGCAGGAGCTGGGCCCACTATACCCAAGGTCAAGGTCAGAAAATTGCTATATTTGGAATTAATTTCAAGTTAAAGTTTTTGGAAAGCTTTGATTATTGACATATCTTTGGTTCTTTAAAAGATACTGACCTGAAATTAAAACTATTTCTTTATAACATATGTGTTACAATTCCCATCGCTCTAATTGCATTTTTGAAAGAATTATGCCCTATTCATACTTAAATTTTTTGAGCAATCTTCGGTTTCTTGATGTTACTTTAGTACAATATAAGATAAAGACTTGAAACTAAAAATGTATCTTTATCATCATCATCTGCAAGAGTGGTGACAATCCCCATATCTCTGATTTTTCTTGCATATACCAGATGGGGATTTCTCGTATATTTACCAGTGCTGGAAAAATGCTGTAAATGACGTATAACGAACTACATATATGTAGAAGATTTATGTAGTAATTTATATTTTATTTTAAAAATGGAATAAAAATTCAATACCTTGACAATTCCTATTGGTTCCTGATAGTATATTTCTCGGTTCAAATCACGTTATTTTATCAAAAATTCATAACGTTACGCTGTAACTGATAAAACAAAAGCGGAACTAAACATTGTTGTTTGTTTCGAAGCGTCATGATGTCTTTCCTGTATACGGACGTTGGTTCCCCGTGCTTTGTTCAAATACACTGCCATAAGAAATAGTTCTAAAACAAAAACCGTTCAATTGATTTTACTTTTTATTAATATTTCTTGAAATCGGTATGCAAGAAAAAGATTCTGTCACTAGTTATAGGTGCAGATGGAAATATCCGGCTCTCGGGTAACTGTTTAGGCGGTAACTCGGCTGGGAAGATCGTTACCGCCTAAACAGTTACCCTCGAGGCCGGATATTCCCACCTGCACCTACAACCAGTGAAAGAATCTTATAGTATTTATGACCAAATTATGACCCTTTAATATTTAATTTTTTTCTGGATATAACTTTGATACTATATAAGGTTATGAACTTATGACTTGAAACTCAAAATATATATTTTACCGTCATCATCTGCATGTGTATGGTAACAATCCCAATAACTCTAGTTTGTGTTATTGACAGAATTATGTCCCTTGGTGTATCTTCCTTTTAAAGTAGAGGTCTCTTATTGAGACTTATATTCATTTTACTGTCAAACTGCCGAATAGTGGAGCACGCTGTCTTACAGACTGCTCTTGTTTAATACCAAGTTGATCATAACTGGAGATTGCTTGTCATGAAAAATGCTAGAAGTGCACAAAATGTTCTCACGTCCAGGCTAAGAATATATTAAATTTAGTATAGGAATTTATTTGGTATCAGAACTAAACATAACTTTTACAGTATGGGTGAGTGTATGAAATCAAGGCTAAGTTCAATAACTAGTCAGTTCGGATCAGTATCTTTAGAGTTATGGCCCTTGAACTGGTCAGATTTGTCCAGGTTGACAGTATCCCCTTGATAACTATTGCAATTTTTGTATAAGAGCTAAGCATAACTTATAAGTTATCATCTGTAAGTTATAACAAATGTGTAACTGTTTAAAATCTAAACATTTCAATTACATGCCAGTTCTTGCCTGAGTATCTCCAGAGTTATGGCTCTTAAATTGGTCAAGTTTGCAAAAACTGACATTTTCTGCTCCAAACATTTTTCTGACTATTTTTTTTAGAAACCTTATCTTTATTTGAAACAAATATTAGCCTATGCAGCAATGACTAAGAGTATCATGACTTATAGGCAAACTCAAGTATAGGTCAAGGCATCACTTAGGTCATATATACCTTATATAAGGTCATATAAGATCTTTAGCAATAAGTTTAACATACACTTTACAGCAACAAGACACAGACAAAATGTGAAATAAAGTTATAACAAATGTGTAACTGTTTAAAATCTAAACATTTTTTTATTTCGGGCCGAAGGGAACAATCAAAACCAGTTTTCTGTGGTACATCAGGCATGTCACATCCAATTTTTAGCTCGGCTTAGCTCGGCTATTCAAAGAATAGTCTAGCTATTCTGCTCACCCTGGCGCTGGCGTCACACCTTGGTTAAGTTTTTGCATACAAAGACACACATCTATCATTCAAAGGCATATAGCTTTGAAACTTATTTTTCTTTTTCTAGGTCAATTACCAGCCTCACTGGGTAAAGTCCCATAACTCTGACATGATTTTTTGAGCAAGTTATGCCCCCTTTTGGACTTAGAAAATTCTGCTTAAAAGTTAAAATTACATGCAAGTTACTATCTCCAAAACTTATTCCCCCCTAGAAACATTCTGGACACCATAACTAAAATCTTCACGTCTGAACACCCCAAGTTTACTCTACTTTAATATTCTTCATAAAACATTAATTCTATCAATTTTAAATTCTGTATTGTTTTTGACCACTTAAATTAATATCTACACATCTATTTAAGTAAATATTTTAGGTTGTCTTTTTATACTTTTTTTTTATCTGTTTCTGATACATTTGGCACAAGTTTTTTTTTTGTTTTTTTTTTCAATATGTCATTGTTTTTCTTATTATTTTCTACAAAAGTTTTATCTTTTCATAAAAAATTCACTAACAATTCATTACTCATGTGTCTATCATATTGTACCTAATTTTGGAGTTAAAAAAGTTTTCAGCTACAAAAAATGTGCAAAAATGTTAATTTTCCTATCAGAATATGAATTTTTTATAAAATATATTTAACTTTTATTTTGTTTGTGTTTGACCATTCAAATCAATGTCTGTACACCCAAGTAAAAGAATATAATCATAGAGCATATTTAATTGTAATCTATGTTTTGAATCCATATAGCGTTTCTTTCTTGAAAGCAAAGAGCTATAAAAATAAATGTATTTTATACTTCTTTGTTGAAAGTTGACTTGTTATCTAAAAGTCATAAGGAACAAAATTAATGCTTTATTTTGATTAGCTGTTAACCAATCAGTTATAAAGCACCAAGCACCAAATTTAAGTCTGCCCCAAGGCAGTGCAAAAGCTGCTGCAGATCAAAGATCCATAAATCACAATGTTCTGACTGATAAGGGCAATATGACATAAGATTATGTAATTACTTAGGATCTACTAATTAGTTAGTATACAAAAGCACATGTTCAAAAGAAATTTCTTATTTGATTTTAAGGCTATCAGTCTTTGAAGAATTTAATTAATGAATATACATTCGCAACCACTTTTCAGACAATATAACTAACTTATATATAAAAAATTTACATATATTTTTTTAATTTAACAGAATTAAATAATGAAACAGCCTGTCATATAGAATTTGATGATTTAAGATAAAGTAGCGATCCAAATTTAAGATAAAGTAGCACAGAATGAGACAGCAAACTAAGATATATTTATTTAATTTCTTATAGTCTTATAACTGAAAGTATCACCAATAAGGCATAATTATAATTTGTAGATTATCAAGTCGTATAATAATGATGTCTTCTATTCCACAAAAATGCTTTGGCAAAATAATACAGAGTAAGAGCAGACCTAATATATACAGCTTGTTATAAAAATAAAAACAGGATGTCATTGATGACATTAGTACATATAGGAGTCTAGGTCAGATGTGAAGCACCGTATGTTCACACATTAGGGCATTCATCTACTAAACTTATACTAAAACTAGCACTTGTTTTCATATTTTGTAAATATCGTATTAATAACCAATTGATTGTGTTCATAATTCTTCTTTACGTAATTTAAACATATCAACTTTCTGGATTTGTAGTGATTAAAGTCAGTTCCATAATTTGCCTAAAGTGTTTGTAAAATCATACTTACATTTACATCAACTTGTTGTTAATAACATGCCAAAATTTCAGAACACACAAAGATGTATTAAATTGGATTCCTTTAACTATGAAATCTTGCAAAAATCCTCATAAAAGTGTTTTTCAAAGAAAATGGATGAATACAATCAATAAGAATAGATGTGTAGATTTTGATAATTTACTAGAAACAGGTTAAATGTTATATGATATTAATTAAATTAAATAATAATGTCATTGTCTGATTTTGTCAAAAATTTGAAACCATATTGTGTTCTCAATTACAAAAAAAATACTATCTGTAATTTTTATGGTATTATCAAAATTATAAATGGCAGGTTAGCTTTTTTTTCAGTATAGTAGTAGTTACTTTAAACCTAAAAATAATCTAAAACATTATAATATTTATAATAGATTCAATTAAATGTTGTCATGAAATCCATTAATACGCACTCTAAATGTATCATAATTAAATGTCTAGAAAGATGCCAGAACAATATAATAATCAGGAAATGTATAATAGTGATGCTCCTCACCCTTAAAAAATACACATTAAAGATACTTTAATTAATACGAATTCATCATTATCTACCCAAAAGAGTATCCTGTTATACTTTTAATATTCCTATTTGAATAATCAGATGATGACCGAATGGTTATCACAAATTAATTAATGGTAACATGTACATACCTTAAAAGATGTTGACTGTATATTTCTAACTCATGCCAGTAAAACTCACACTTGTTACCCAGTTCTTAAAATATAAGTTTAAAACAAGCAAAAGAAAAACAGTTCTGACTGAAACAGTAAATTATCATTTAATGATAAGATGCAGTTATCTCACATAAATTTTGATGCTGTAGTCTATTTTGATTGGCTGTTAGCTAGGACCAATCAGTCATAAAGCACCAAAGTCCGCCCTTAGGCAGTGCAGCTGCAGATCAAAGATCCATAAATCACAATGTTCTGACTGATAAGGGCAATATGACATAAGATTATGTAATTACTTATGTAATTAATTAGGATCTACTAATTAGTTAGTATACAAAAGCACAGGTTCAAAAGAAATTTCTGTTTGGAGAAAATTACAAGTCTTTGAAGAATTCCTATATATAAATTCACTCAGGCAATGTCAATTGATTCTTAATTTTCAGTCATAATATTAGGGAAGCAAGAAAAGTATAACAGAAATAACAGAAAGCCACTCACCTTACTAAGATTCTTTTAAACTAGTGAAATATGCACCGAAGAAAACGTCCAAGCAGTGTAAATGCGGCAAAAATACGACGACGGTAGGGGGGGGGGGGGGGGGGGGGGGGTGTGTAAAAGTCAAAACATTCAGTGGAGTCTTTTGCAATAATGATTATTAATTAATTAATACCTTTAACAACTAAATTAAAATTTATGTGACTTACCTTGAAATTTACAGTAACTACACCCCAACTTCCTCGTAAACTTCATCCGCATGTTTATGCAACAACATCTTGAATAAGAATGCCGCGCGAGTAAAGCATAAAATAAGAATGAACTAGTGAAATATGCACCAAAGAAAACGTCCAAGCAGTGTAAATGCGGCAAAAATACAACGACGGTGGAGGGGGGGGGGGGGGGGGGGGGGTGTAAAAGTCAAAACATTCAGTGGAGTCTTTTGCAATAATAATTATTAATTAATTAATACCTTTAACAACTAAATTAAAATTTATGTGACTTACCTTGAAATTTTCAGTAACAACACCTCAACTTCCTCGAAAACTTCATCCGCATGTTTATGCAACAACATCTTGAATAAGAATGCCGCGCGAGTAAAGCATAAAATAAGAATGCCATGTGATCAAGCATAAAATAGTTGTATAAACTCATTCCTCCTAAATGAAACAAGAGCACCGCCTTGCGGGTGCTGACGCTCATCTGATTTTTTTTGTGTAATAGAAATATTGTCCTACCCATGATTTTCTAAGTCTAAAAAGGGCCATCATTCTTGCAAAAAGCAGAATAGAGTTATGTTTCTTGATGTACAGTGTCCACTTATGATGGTGAAAGACTGTTGCAAGTTTTAAAGCAATAGCTTTGATAGTTTATGAGAAAAGTTGACTTTAACATAATACTCAACCAAGAAAATGATTTTCTAAGTCCAAAAGGGGCAATAATTATTGCAAAAATCAGGATGGAGTTACGCTGCTTGCTGTACAGGGTCAGCTTATGATGGTGAACAAGTGTTGCAAGTTTCAAAGCAATAGCTTTGATAGTTTAAGAGAAAAAGTTGACCTAAACATAAAACTTTACCAAGAAATCTGATATTTTCTAAGTCCAAAAGGGGCCATAAATCTTGCAAAAAGCAGGATGGAGTTATGTTTCTTACTGTACAGGGTCAACTTATGATGGTGAACAAGTGTTGCAAGTTTTAAAGCAATAGCTTTGATAGTTTAGGATAAAAGCTGACCTAAACATAAAACTTAACCAAGAAAACTGATTTTCTAAGTCCAAAAGGGGCAATAAATCTTGCAAAAAGCAAGATGGAGTTATGTTTCTTGCTGTACAGGGTCAGCTTATGATGGTGAACAAGTATTCCAAGTTTCAAAGCAATAGCTTTGACAGTTTGGGAGAAAAGTTGACCTAAACATAAAACTTAACCAAGAAATCTGATATTTTCTAAGTACAAAAGGGGCCATAAATCTTGCAAAAAGCAAGATGGAGTTATGTTTCTTGCTATACAGGGTCAGCTTATGATGGTGAACAAGTATTCCAAGTTTCAAAGCAATAGCTTTGATAGTTTAGGAGAAAAGCTGACCTAAACATAAAACTTAACCAGGCAACGCCGACGCAGACGCCGACGCCGACACCGACGCCGACGCCGACAACCGCTCAAGTGATGACAATAACTCATCATTTTTTTTCAAAAAATCAGATGAGCTAAAAAGGACAAAATCATTCTTCAATATTGCAGTAACCAAATACTGCAGTAACCAAAGTCATAGAGTAAGTAACCTTGGTAACCAAAGGAATATAATGGTCTGTAAATGGACACTGTGCACTGACACTAAAAGAGTACAGTAACCAAAGCAATATAGTAAGTAACCCCAGTAACCAAATGTATATAGTAGGTTACAAATGGACACACTTGTGCAGAGGTGCACATTTTGTGCCATATATGGATTTGACAGCCAAACATTAGACTTAGTAAGTCTACGGGCAATACATAAATTCAAGATCGAATATATGAAAGCTGTTAAAATGACCATCTAGATTAGCTATAACGATTCACCTTGCACAAATAAGAATAATTTTTGATTTTCTGGCAGGAAGTGTTAAATTCCCATTATGGGAGTAGAATCTGATTCTAGGGGTTTGGCTAGACAAAAATTTTAAGAAATAGAGCAAAAAACTGTTAAAAATCCCATAAACCTGTGCGGGCCGACCCAACGTCTCCCGTCAAATTAAAACCGCCCACGGGTGCAGCAACAGGGACCCCTTAATGGGTCTCATTTGACTTTGCCGTCATTTTTGTTATATAAAAAAAAATGGGCCTTATAACCTTGATTTTCCCTTTTAAGTTTACGGGATTTCCTCAAGGGGTTTTATCTTCATTCTTCAGAAAAAGTATTATCCCCATTTACTAAAAATAAGCCGCCCCTTAGCTTAGTAGGTAGAGGGTTTTTTAGGGGATTGGGGGTTTGGGACAGACTTGAGTGGACCCTTTGGGTGGAACGTTTCTTTGTGACTATTTGTTTAAAAGAAATTGCGCCCCGGGAAATCATTATATAATCCCCCCACCGCTGATTCAGGTGAAAGGGGGCAGTTACTTTAAAAGAAGGGGTTTATACTGGTAAAATCCGGGGAACACGGGGTTGGGAAAATGCCCCCCTTTCCCACACAAAAAACTGTGTACCCCCCAAAAAAAAACAAGACATTTACTCAGATTTTTCCTAAATAAAAACATTGTTTTCATATGGGCAACATTCTTTTAAATAAAAATTTTAAATTTTTTGGGCAGAAGGGATTATGGAGAGTTTTGTTTTGACAATGATTTTCATTGAAAAAAAATTTTTTTAATTTTGAATTTCAAAATAGCATTATTGTCTGTATCTGGAAAACACCCAAAAGGAAACCGAAGTTGATTTTAGATTAAATATCCAATCAGAGCTCCCAACCAGCCCCACCCAACAAAAAAAGACAAACTTTCCCCAACCCAGCCATTAATAATTTTAAACAAAAACCCCAGCAACGCCTACATTTGAGACCTTCTTTCTTGTTTTAATTTAATCTTTACGGTCTTTCATAATTTTGATATAGTTTTTTGTGAGATAATATAGAAAATATTGTAATAAATATTTTAAAATTTTTTACAAAATTGAAACAAAGTTTTCACAGTAAAAATTTTAAAATTCATTAAAAAAATATTTTTTTTTGAAATAAAACTTTCGAACTTCCATGAAAATTAATCCTCAATTGTCATGCATAAAAAATTTTGAAATCAAGATCAATTTCATTTTTGATTACAACATTTTTCATTTTTTATCCAAAATTACGGGCAATAAAAAAATTTTTTGTATTTTCAACTTAAACTGAAAAAATTTTTTTTCAATAAAATTCATTCGTCTTTTGGAAAAATAACTTAAAAAAATGACAGTTTACTACTGTTCCCAAAGAACAAAGATCACCCCCTTAAAGATAAAATGGTAAATTTAAAAACATTAAATAATTTTTTTTTCCTCTGTAATTTTTTTTAATTATTTTTCTTGCAAAATTACGGGTGAAAATATTTTTGAAAAAATTTTGACATAAAGGTATATTTTATATATAACAAAAATGACAGTGCATAAAACTTTGGGCCCTGCTGCACCATAAACGGTTCACAAGAGTCTCTTTTGATTCTGACCCTGCTGCTGGGTTTACAGTTCATACCACTAACCAAAATGAAATTAAAGTAAGTTTTGGGATAAATTTATTCACCTAAAATGTGAATACAAAGGGTTTTTCCCTGCAGCTCGTGAAAACCCCCCCCAAAGCCACGCTGGGGGGAAAGAAAAAGCTACTGTCGCTAAGTGGCTGCTTTTATTAAACCCGAAAAGGTCCCCCCATTTTTTGTCCGTCACTTAAAAAAAAAATGTAGGGCCCCCTGGGATCATTTTGCCCTACCCAGGGGGAAAACCAGGGAACACCCCGAGATCCCTTTATTTTTTAGAAATTTTGTTTTTTTTTTTGCAGTTTTTATCATTTTGGGAGCAAATTAAAGCGTGAATATAGTGTGCCCTTAAAGTAGCAAACTCATAACCAAACTCTAGGATCCCCATTTTCTTCGCGATTACTGTGAGTGTAAACTGTATACACGGGAAAACCTTTTTGGCCCCTTGAAAATACTTTCTTTTTTTTTATACTTGTACTTATTTCGGAAAAAAATTAGACAGCTTTGTTAAATATTATATTGACAAAATTTTCCCTTTAAAGACAAGAAAAAATTTTTCTTTTTGGTTTATTAATTGAAATATTTTTTTTTACAGAGCATTCAAAGCAGTGAAGATAAAATGTTCACCCAAAACAACCGGGGTTTTTTAACTCGTATGTGACACGTTCCTGAAAACCCCGGGAAGTTGATACATCTGTGCCGGGTTGTAGTAAAGTCCCAAGGACATTTCAGCTCAAAAAAAAAAGTTTTAAAAATTTCTTACTTTTAAAACTATGATATTTCCCGGGACAGTAATGAAAACGATGTTGACTCTGTATCAATGGCGCAAATCTATTGACTATGATGATGAAGATTTCGGTGATGTTTTAGACGACTTTTTGGGCCAATGTTTCAAGTAGAGGGGACATTTAAACACTGACAAATAAAATAAACCTCTTTTCCTGGTCCCAATGTAACTCTTGGGCTTTTTATGTACTGTTTGCTTTATTTTGCACTAAACATAACTTTTTGGGGGGGGCAAACAGCAGTTTTTTAATTAAAAATTTTATTTTCCTTTTGGGACACAACTTGAAACTATTTGCATGCATAAAGATGTTTTTAAAAAACTTAAAAAACCCCACTACAAAAAAAATTTTTTTTGTAAACATTGTTTTTTTCCCAATTGATCCGAGTGATTTGTAGTTTTGTTTTAAATGAAGAATGGGGAAAACCTTTTTGGCCCTTTTGCGCCCCGGAAATTATTTTTTAAAAAAATCCTACATTAATAAAATTTAAAAATCTGTTTGGGGGGGGGGGGGCTCAAGATAATTTTTTTGAATCATTAAACACAATTTGAATGCAGTGTT
Source organism: Mercenaria mercenaria (assembly GCF_021730395.1). Taxonomy (NCBI): domain Eukaryota; kingdom Metazoa; phylum Mollusca; class Bivalvia; order Venerida; family Veneridae; genus Mercenaria; species Mercenaria mercenaria. Next base: position 83,453,752 of record NC_069362.1, read on the forward strand.
AGCAATAATATTATAAAGATGTTATGATGGTTTCCCTTTACAAGTTTACTTTGAAAAGGGATGGACCTTTAAATAACCCAAGAAAATTTATCATTCTTGGGAAAAACGGGATGGGCCCCTTTTTTTAAAAGCAGAAATGTATAAATTTTGGGCCCAATTTTTTTTTTGTCATTAACGAGCCCCAAATACAAAATGAGAATAAAAAAAGGAAAATATGATATTGGCAGCATTTTGGGTTTTTGGTAACAAAAGCCTATAATTTTTCCCTTTTTTAAAAACCATTTTCTTGACTCTTTAAAGCAATTTGGCCAAGGGAATCCGGGTTTATCCCCCAAAAGTTGGAAAAATTTCATTTCAAGGAGATTTTTTTATGTGCTTCACATGGATTTGGGCCCGCCAGTAGTTTAATCTGTAACCAAAAAAAAATCAATGGGTCACACAGCTGCTGGAAAAAAGTTCCGCAAGGCCCAAAAAAGCGAAAAGTGGAAAAGGTATGCACACGTATTCCCCCTTTGATCAGCATCACCCAAAGGCCCCCAAAAACCCCCCAACAGTTTTTAAAATGATGCTGAAATGAATCAACAGGGGGGGGAAATTGGGAAAGGGAAAATCCAAAAAAATGTTTCACATGGCATTAAAGGGCATCATGGTTTTAAAACCCTTTTCCCCCGTTTTAAAAATAATTTGGGCGGAATAAACAATTATTACTGCATGGTGTTTTACTAGTGTGCAAAAAATTCTCCCTTTGTTTGTGGTTTAAAACCTTAGTTTTTTCCCAAAGGAAAAACCCTTTATTTTTAACAAAAGTGTGCTTCAGCTGATAAGAAACGAAAAGAAATTTGCCTTCTTTTAGACATTTCAAGGGGCTTCCCCGCTCTATTCAAAATGAAAAAGAAATATTGGAAAGCTCAGAGTTCGCTAAATTTTTTCTTTATTTGGTTTTTTTTTATTTTAATGGGCTGGTATTTTTGTGACAAAGCCCCTTTTTAATTTTTTGGGTCTTTGTCCAACCATTCATATTTTTTTAAAGGGCTGGTTTAGTGAAGGGGAATTGAGTATGCAGAATTGAAAGTTGTTTGATATTTGCAAAAAAGCTTTTTTGGCTTTTTTGATTTAAAAAATTCAAGACACTGGAAGGCATCGGGTTTTACAAATTTTCCGGATAGTTTTCCGGAAAAATTGGCCCCTTGTACACAACAGTTGTTTTTTTTTTTGAAGATAAAAATGGGGAATATTAAAAATGATAAGAAATACATAATCAATTTACAAACCCAAATTAAACAGAAAATTTTATTTGTTCAAAAATACCAGAAATTTAAAAAAAAAATGTATTAAAACCGGGGAAATAAAATTGGGAAAAAACTGTAAAGAAATGAATTTAAAATCCCTACAAACTAAAAAGAAACAAAAAATTAGAAAAGGTGGGGTTATAATTTGGGGAGTATAAAGAATAAAAAAATTGTCATTTAACGGAAATTGCAGCAGTATGAAATTTTTCTGGGGAGCCCCAACAAATGGGCACTTTCTTTAAAATCTAAAAAGGGTTTAAAAAAAAATGATTTTTTTGTGTATGGCCCAGCATACAAAAGAATATAAAACGGGATAAATTTTGCTGTTTGTTTTGGGAGGGGGGGAAATCTGTTTTGGGAGAGTTAAATTTTTCATTAAGTGACTACAAATGAGTTTTTGTGGCACAAAGGGGAAAAATTAAAATGTAAAAAATTTTAATAATTTGTGTGGAAATTTTGGGGCGTCACCCCGACAGAATTTTCTTAGAGTAAAAAAAGTTGGGGAAATTCAAAAGTGGATTTTTTATATATAAGCACAAACATTTCCCTTTCCAAAAGGGTTTGTCAGTCAGTTTTCCCAAAAAGAAAAAAAGAGTGGGCTAATGAACCTGTTAATTATAAGTTCGGGTTTCTGAGAAAAAATTGGGCTATTGTGCTCGATTTGTATCGACATTTTTTTAAAATTTTTTATGAAGTCAAATATCTTTTTTACTATCAAAGTTTTAATTGGAAAAAAATTGGAAAAATTATTAAATTTAAAGTCTAAACCAGGGGAAACAAAATTTTTCCTTAAATTTTGATCTAAATTTTTTACAAAGTGAGTCCTTTTGGGGTTGGCTTTTCGAAGAAAAAAATAAATCTTCGATAAAGTCCAAAAAATTCTCTGTAACTATCAAAGCAAATTTACTTCAAAAAAATTTTAAAAAAAATTAAAAATCTCTGTTTTGTTTTAAAAACTTTTTACTTCAAACAGTTATTTTCTATCAAAGTTTTTCAACCCGGGGAAACAATTTCCCCATAACTCTGTACAGTAATTTAATTTTTACAGAGTTATGCCCCTTTTAAAAATTTGAATTTTTTGGTTAAAGTTTTTGATAAAGCAAATATATCCTTTCTTTTTAAAAACTTTTGGGCTTGAAACTTTTAAAAGATTATTTTTTTCAAAAATCTTCACCAGGGGAAAAAATATTCGGGAACTTGATTTTAATTTTGCAAAAAGCAGAGTAATGCCCTTTTTTACATAGGAAAATTTTATAGTTGAAAAATTTTTAAAGTTTCTAACGGGAAAAATTCAAAATTTAAAAGTCCCGGCACTGAGAAAAGTCAAATGTGCTGTTTAGGGAGCTCTTGTTAACTTAAATTTTTGAAAGAAAGCTGTATTTTTTGACTCAAGCAGTGAAATGAGAAGTTGAGTGTTTCTGTCTCTTGTTGTATAATAAAATGCACCAAGATAAAGAATATAGGGTTTAAAAAACTTTGTCCTTTTTTATGTATACTTTATTAAATAACAGAGTGAAAAACCATATTATTAAAATTTTTTAAGGGTTCCCCTTTTTTTTGTACTTTTTTCATAATATTTTGGGTTTTTGAAACTAATAGTATAATGCACTTAATTGTAAAATAAATTTTTTTTTTACATATTGCCAAAACTTTTTTATTTAAATTTTTTTTCATCCGAAATTTTTTTTTTTTTTTAAAAAAAATAAAAAATCTGATTATGAAAAGGCAAATTTAAAGTTTTTTTTTTATTTATTAAAAAAACTTTTTGAAAGTTAGAGACTATTTAAATTATTTAGAAAAAGGTTTATTGCCAAAATTTTTCAAATGCGAAAGGGCGCCTTTCAAAAACCAGGCCCTCAAAAAACAACTTAGAACATTTTTGAAGAATTATAGTCTGTTGAAAAATTCACTTAAGTCCAAAAAAACGGCCCGTTTTGAAAAAAGGGCCTGTGAATAGTTAAAAATTTTAGCCTCCTTTTTTTCCCGGCAGTTTTGACGTTGGGCCTGCTAAAGTAGCCTGGTTAAAGACACGTAAAGTAATAAACAGGGGTTTTTTTTTCACCAAATTTGACGCCCCGGGAAAAACCAAACCCGGGTTTACCCCCCGCTTATTTCCACGGGAAGAACTTGCTTAACCCACACCTTTTAAGGAACCCCTTCCCCCGTAAAAGAATGTTTTAAAAATTTTTTAACCTTTTTTAGTACAAGGGGTCCATTTGTCTTATTAAAAACATCAAAGCCTAAGTAATTTACCCAGGTTTAAATTTTTAAGAAGGCCCCACCTACAAACCCCTTTTTTATTCCCTTCACTGTAAAAGAATATTTCCCCTTTTTCTAACTGATACAAGGGTTCATTTGTTTATTAATACATCCCAAACCTAAGCAAAGGGTTTCAGGTTTTTAAATTTCCCAAAAACTGCCCACCTTCACTTTGCTATACCACTTCATTGTAAAAAATATTTTTTGTTTTACTTTAAATTTATACAAAGGGTTCATTTGTCTTATTAGTAAAATTAAAAAAGCCTAAGTTAACTGACTTCAGTTGAATTCCTCCCCGCCCGAGTGCGCATAAACAAATGAAATTTCCCCTTGGAAAACCTCCGCGGGGGGCCCGAACTAGTACAAAACCCCACTACGGTCCCCAGTGGGGGAATTCCATCGCGGCGCCCGAACAAATTTCAAAACGCGCTAAAGGGCCCCAGTGGGGGAAAATCCCCCTTGGGCCCCACCGTAATGCGGGACAAACCGCCAAACAAGGAAATCCTCGGGCGCCGAAGTACAAAAGGTACGGCCCGACTGGGGAGTTCCCCCGCGGCCCCCCGAATAGACAAAAGCGCTCGGTCGAGGGAGGTGTTTCTTGCCGCCAGAATGGAAGGAATTTGAAGTGAAAAAAAAATTGCAAAACCCCCTTCAGGTCCCACCCCACTGTAAAAAAATTTTTCATAATTTAAATGTTAAAAACACAGTATTTTTCCTTACAAACTGTCAAGGTTTTTTCTTTTTTAAATATATTTAACCAAAATTTAACAAAACTTCAGTAGAATTTAAGAATGCTCCAAAACCTTCAGGTCCCACTTCACTTAAAAGATATTTATTAACTTTATAGGTAAAAGGGTTTCATTTGTTTTTAAAAATCAAAGCAAAGTTAGTGATGTTAATTCAAAGAATGTCCCCCTACCTTAAATATTTTAAAGTAAAAAATATTTTTTTTTTTTTTATTAATGAAAAAAGGTTCATTGTCTTTTAATCTCAAAGCCAAAAGTAGTGATTCAGTTTAATTCCTAAAATGCTCACTACCTTGATAAAACCCTTCCTTTTAAAAAATTTTTTTTGTTTACTTAATTGATACAAGGATTCATTTGTCTTATTAGTACATTAAACCCCTAAGTTAATGATTCAGTTGAATTCCCCCCCGCCCGAGTGCTAAACCAATGAAAATGAGAAAAAAACACCCCCGGGCCCCGAATGTAAAAAAAAGGTACGGTGAGTGGTGGAATTTCCCATCGGGGCGCCCGAATAGTAAAAGCGCTACGGCGAGTGGGGGAACATCTTGCGCCCCGTAATGCCAAACCGATCAAGGGTTCCTCGCGGCGCCCGAATAGTACAAACGGCTGGTGTGGGGAAATTTCCAGGGGGGGCCCCGAAAAGTAAAAAACCGTCGGCCCGAGTGGGGTGTTTCGCCCCAAGGAATGGAAAAAAATTCTGAAGAGCCCCAAAAAATTGCCCCCTACCCTTAAGGTCCCTCCATGAAAAGAATTTTTCTTTAATTTAATAATGTTATAACAGCGTATTGTTCACTTAAAAACTGTAAGGATTCATTTCTTTGTAAATATTTCGAAAGTAACAACTTCATGAATCCTAAGAATGTCCTAACTTTCAGGTACTTACTGTAAAAGAAATTTATTAATTTATAGGTCAAGGATCTTTGTTTTTTAATAATCACAAGCCTAAGTAGCTGATCCAGTTTAATTCCAAAGAAACTGCTCACCAAACCCCCTTAAAAAATTCCACTTCAGTAAAAGATATTTTTTTTTTTTTATCAATGATAAAAAGGTTCTTTGTTTTTAAACACAAGTAAGTCGTGACTTTTTAATCCAAAAAACTGTCCTACCCTTAAATAGCCCATTTACTAAAAAAAATTTTTTTTTGTTTAAATTGTACAGGATTCATTTGTTATTAGTATTAAACCCAAAGTTAATGATTAGTTGAATTCTCCCCGCAGGTGCGCAAAAAACAAAATGAAAATCCAAAAGAAACCCCAGCGGGCCCAAAAACTAGTACAAAACGCGCTAGGTGAGGGTGGAATTCCATGGGCGCCCCCGAAATAGTAAAAAACGCGCTAGGTGGGGGGAAACCCCTTCCCGACGTATGCGCACAAACCGCATCAAGGGATTCCCCCGCGGCGCCGAACTAGTAAAAAAACGCGTAGGGGTCGAGATGGAGTTCCCCCGCGGCGCCGAACTAGTACCAAAACGCGTCGGTCCGGTGGGGTGTTTTTGCCGCACACGAATGGAAAGGAAATTTGAGTGACAAAAAATTGTCCCCTACCCTTCAAGGTCCCACCCCACGTAAAAGAATTATTCATTAATTTAATACTGTTAAACAGCATAATGTTTTTAAAAACTGTAAAGGATTCATTTTCTTGTTAATTATTTCAACCCTAGTTAACTAACTTCAGTAGATTTAAGAATGCTCCCTACACTTAGGAAAACCCTATTAAGAATTTTTTTAATTTATAGGACAAGGTTTATTTGTTTTATTAATACATCCAACCCTAAGTTAGCTGACCCCATTTTAAATTCTAAGAATGCTCCTACCCAAAAATTACACTTCACTGTAAAGAATATTTTTTTTTTTTTATCAAATGTCAAGGTTTTCATTTGTCTTATTAAACACACACCCTAAGTACGACTTCAGTTTTTTCCCTAAAACCCCACCCACCTTGAATAGCCATTCTGTAAAAAAATATTTTTTTTTTTAAACTTTTTTATAAAAGGGAAAACATTTTTTCTTATTAGTACATTACAAGCAAAAGTTAACTGATTTTCAGTTAAATTCCCCCCCCGCACCGAGGGCATAAACAATAAACATCAGAAAAAAAAAACCGCGGCGCCCGAATAGTACAAAAGCGCTACGGTCGAGTGGTGGAATTTCCCATCGCGGCGCAAAACTGTACAAAAGCGTGGGCCCCGGTGGGGAAAACCCCTGCCCCCCCCGAAATGGCCAAACGCATCGGGGGATTCCCCGCGGGCGAATAGTAAAAACGCCCCGGGTTTCCCTGAGGAGTTCCACCGCGGCCCCCCGAATAGTACAAAAGGGCTCGGCCCAGTGGGGGTGTTTCTTGGCACGAGGGAAAGGGAATTCGAAGTCAGACCAAAATTGCTCCCCTACACCTTAAAGGTCCCACTCCATGTAAAAGAATTATTAAAAAAATTTTTAATAATTTTATAACGCAGTAATTGTTCACTTAAAAAAACTTCAGGATTATTTTTTTTTAATATTTTTCAAGAAAGTTAACTAATTCGTAAAATTCCTAAGAATGCTCCCCTTACACCTTCAAGGTACCATTAGTAAAAGAAATTTATAATTTATGGTAAAGGGATTCATTTGTCTTATTAAAAATCACAAGCTAAGTTGTGATCATTTTAAATTCAAGAACTGCTCACCTACCCTTAAATAAATTCTGAAAAAGAATTTTTTTTTTTTTTTTATCAAATTTAAAAAGGTTATTGTTTATTAATACTCAAGCCAAAGTGACTTCTTTATTCCAAAACAACTGCCCCCTACACGAATAGCCACTTTCATGTAAAAAAATATTTTTTTTTTTATTTAAATTTGATCCCAGGTTTCATTTGTTTTTTGTACATTAAAAGCAAAAGTTAACTGATTTTTTGTTTCCCCCCGCCCCCGGTGCGATAAACAAAAAAACTCCGCATGAAGAAACACCCCGCGGCGCCGAACTAGAAAAAAAACCGTAGGGGTCGGGGTGGAATTCCTCGCGGCCCCCGAACTGTACAAAACGCTCGGCCCGAGGGAGGAACCCCCTTGCCGAGAAATGCGAAAAAACCCCCTCAAGGGTTTCCCCCGGGGCCCGAACTGTACAAAGGCTAGGCCCGATGTGGGTTCCCCGCGGGCCGAATGAAAAAGGCAGGGGCCGGTGGAGGTGTTTTTTGGCACACGAAGGAAGGATTTGAAGTCAGCCAAAAAAATTTGTCCCTACCCTTAAGGTCCACTCCACTGAAAAAGAATTATTTTTAAATTTAAAATGTTATAAAGCAGAAATTTGTTATTTAAAAAAATGTCAAGGATTCATTTTCTTGTTAATATATTTCAACCCTAAGTTAACAATTAGTAGAATTCTAAGAATGCACCTATTCAAGGTACATTTCCCTGTAAAAAAATATTTAAAATTTTATAGGTAAAGGATTTTTGTCTTTTTAAATACATAAATTGTTGTGACCAGTTTTTTCCCTAGAATGTCACCTCCCCTTAAAATATACATTCACTGTAAAAGAATATTTTTTTTTTTTTATTAATGTAAAGGATTCATTTGTCTTATTAAAAATCACAACCCTAAGTCAGCTGACTTCAGTTTAATTCCTAAAAGCTACTACCCCTTGATAGCCACTTATGTAAAAAAAATTTTTTTGTTTTTTAATTGTACGGGGGGGATTCATTTGTCTTATTAGAATTCAACCCAAGTTAACTGATTAGTTGAATTCCCCCCGCACGGTGGGAAAAACACAATGAACACCCGCATGAAAAACACCTCCGCGGCCCCCGAATGTAAAAAAAGGCTACGGTGGTGGTGGAATTCCAGCGGCCCCCGAACTAGTAAAAAGCGTTCGGCCGAGTGGGGAAATCCTTCCCGCAGTAATGCGCAAAAACCCGATCAAGGGTTCCTCCGCGGGCCCCAAATAGTAAAAAACGCGTCGGTCGATGATGGGTTCCACGCGGCGCCCGAATAGTAAAAAAAGCGCAGGGTGAGTGGAGGTGTTTTTGCCGCCACGAAGGGAAGGAAATTTCTGGTAGACTAAAATTGCCCCTACACTTCAAGGTAATCCTGAAAAAGAATTATTCATTAATTTAAACTGTTAAAACAGCAGTAATTTTTATTTACAAATGTAAGGATTTTTTTTTTTTAATTTCAAGCCAAAGTTAACTAATTCAGTAAAAATTCCTAAAAATGCTCCCTCCTTAAAGGTACCATTTCACTGTAAAAGAAATTTATTAACTTTATAGGTACAAGGATTATTTTTTCTTTTTAATACTCAAAACCCTAAGTTAGCTGACTCCATTTTAATTCCCTAAAAATGCTACCTACCCTTAAATATCCCATTCACTGTAAAAGAATTTTTTTTTTTTTTTTTATCAAACTGATACAGGGTTTCATTTGTTTATTAATACATAAAAACCCAAAGTCAGTGATTCGTTTAATTTAAAAAATGCTACCTACCCTTGAATGCCCACTTCCGTAAAAGATATTTTTTGTTTATTAATTGATAAAGGTTTATTTGTCTTTTTGTACTTAAACCCAAAGGGTTAATGACTTCAGTTGAATTCCCCCCCGCACGAGTGGCATAAAACAATGAACATCCGCATGAAGAAACACCTCCGGGGGCCCCCGAATGTAAAAAGCGCTACGGGTGGTGGGGGAAATTCCCATCGCGGGCCGAACTGAAAAAAGGTAGGTCCGAGTGGGGAAAAACACCCCTTGGCACCGTAATGGCACAAACGTCAAGGGATTCCCCCGCGGCCCCCCGAATAGTAAAAAAACGCGTACGGTCCGATGATGGGTTCCAAACGCGGCGCCCGTAGTACAAAAGCGTTGGGTCGAGGGGAGGGTTTCTTGGACCGAAGGGAAGGGAATTTGAGTCAGATTTTAAAAATTGTACCTACCCCCTTTCAAGGTACCACCCCACTGTAAAAGAATTATTCTTTAAAATTTAAAATGTTTAAACGAATTTTTCACTTAAAAAATGTCAAGGATCATTTCTCTTTTTAAATATAAGGGAAAGGATAAAAACGAAACTGAAAAAAAAGGTACTTACAGATTGACACAGGCATGTTAAACAAACGTAACAACCTTACAATGTGTTTACTTCTTACCGCAGCTGAACCATCTTTTTATATACTTTTGTGTGTGTTTTTCGTTATCATTAACTTCCACAGACTGATATCATCTCTGTCCAAATCTCTTCATCACCTCTTCACTGTAAAAGAATATTAGATATTAATATATGTATGTATGTATGTATGTATGTATGTAATAGGAATGATGTATGTTGTAAATTGTTTTTGCTTAATAATTCATGTGTTTATCATCTCTTACAGCTCTTTCTACTTTTTATGTTGATAATGTTTACCATTGTTATTCATAGTCGGTTGTAAAAGCTCATAAGAGCTTATGTTTATATGTTGCTGTCTTTCCGACTCAAAATAAATCTTATCTAATAACTAGAATGTGTCTGTAGGACATTGGGTGTGCTCCCACTGGTACCTTTGTCACAAATACGGGGCAATTATTCAAATGTTTGCAGTGTTAGGGGGTATAGCCTCAACAAACATTTTATGAAAAGGATTCATTATTCTAGGCCATATACATTTTGAGCTATGAGCATCACAGACAAAAAATCCACTATTTTGGCTATGTTAAGGGCCATAACTCTGTAATAAGCGCTAAGATTCCCAAGAAAAATGCCAAGTGTGCAAGGTCACATCATTATAAAGACTTAAAGACACTGATTCTGGTATGCCTGGTATGTGGCCTATGGAGATGATAAGGTCTGCGTATTGGCGATAAGGGCCAATACACAAGTCGGGACCATTGGTAGACTTGCTTCTGTTTATCATAATAAGCTACTGTATAGCTACTGTGCAGTAAATAAATTGCAGGTGATATTTCTCACCTTTATAGCAAATCAGTTCTCACCTTTATAACGAGTTTAGAAAGTTTGATTGCATTAGGGCTAAATAAACAGAGTGATAAGATACAATGTTCAGTGTTTTTATCATATTTTTAATAAAGTAAGTTTTTTAACAATTACATCTCATTATTGCTGTTTTTTATTATCAAAAATATAAAAAAAAATGCATTCAGGCAAAAGACTAAAAAAAAACAACAGCATTTCAATTAATAAAATGCAAAACACAGGAAATAACCAATAATATACCTGTAGGCAATAAAATTTATGATTCTCTGACAATAATTAGGCTACATGTCAAGTCTACAGGGGTTTTATGGACCCTTATCAGACTGGACCAGACAGGATCTTGTATATTGGGGATTAAAAAGTCTGGTATTTGGGGGGGGGGGGGGGGGTCACTTATATAGGAGATTTTCTTTGCCTTTAAGCAATGTTTCATGAATTTACATCAAATACTTTTTGAGCTAGGCACATTATTAGGTGAAAATGTGCATTTTTTACTATTTCAGGGGCCATAACTTTAAAAATAGGGGATAGGGTGTGGAGCCAACCAAAAATTAAGAGGTGCGCCAATTCATATCATGATAAAGACTCCTGCAAGTTTTCATTTATTTATATCATATACTTTTTGAGCTAGCTGCGTCACAAGGTGAAAATGTGCATTTTTGACTATTTCAGGGGCCATAACTCTGGAAATAGGGGGCGGACCCAGACGAAAAATAGGAGGTACGCAAGTTCATGTCATAATAAAGACTCCTGCAAGGTTTCATCAATTTATATGAAATACTTTATGAGCTAGGCGCGTCACAAACTTCGGATGAATGGATGGACGGACGGACGGACGGATTGACGGACGCACGCATGCATGCACGCACGCACGCACGGACAAGACCAAATCTATATGCCCCCACCACCCATGGGGGGCACAATAACTCTTATCTTATTTATTTATTAATTATTTATTAATTTAAGTTAACTGATACATCTTCTGCAGCCTAGATAATTTACACATGTTATACTAGCAGTGATTATAATTGTCAAGGATTCATTTCTCTTATTAATATATTTCAAGCCTATATTAACTAAATGCAGTTGAATTCCTCCGTGCACTGAGTGTGCACGAACACATCGCCGCATCCGAACTAGTACAAAACGTGCTAAGGTCCGAGTGGTGGAATTCGCGATACGGTCAACATAGAGGAACCGCTTGCCACACTGACATTACAAAAGCATTCGCATCTGAACTAGTACAAAACGCGCTACAGTCTGAATGACGGAATTCCACGCTGCATCCAGTTTTCGATTAATGGAAGGTCGTAATGTTATAATGGAAGTCTATGGGAATAAAACTGGTGGTCTCTAACTTAGGTTTTTGGGTAATCTGATTTGATACCATTGCGAAAAAAAAATCATAAAATATCCAATATTAAGAAATGCCAAGAGAGCGTAGAGTGGATATATTGCGTATACTAAGCACTTCATCCTGTTACAGTTTCAAGCCTGTCGATTTCGTTGTTTCTATGATAAAAACGAGTAAAACTCCAGTTTCGGGACACAGAATTTTGAGGCGAAACTGGCCCAAAATACACATCTTACGCGACCTGTACAGTGTTTTCTGCATATGACTGACCTAAAGCGTATGTACATATTTCAAAGCATGTGACCAGATGAAAATAATGGTGGTAATAAAGTATCTCATAACTGTTCAGTTGAATCTAGACGGATGGATGGCCGTTTCCGATTCGTCCGACTTCTGTTACCTAAGAAAAGATTTTAGACCCGACCGACTATACACGGAGCTAGAAAAATCGATTCAAGCACTTATTTATTTTACACAGTAACTACTTGTCCGCAGGAATCATTAGTTCTATGAACAACATAAATAACCGGTTGAATATAAATGCCTTTAAAATATATCTACCTATTTTATTTAATAAACGTACCCGGGCCACAATTCGAAGGCAGTGGCTAGCGATCCGGTAACCGGACCTCAAGACCCAGAGTCTAGAGGTCCGGTAACCGATCCTCTAGACAACCCGTATACGCCTACAGGTCCGGTAATCAATATGAATACTGAATGTGGTATTTAACCAGATTTTAGCTTAGCAAAAAGTCCATCTAGCTAAATGCAATACTGGGTATTCTAAGAAAATCCATTCTTAATGTTTAATATGACAATGAAAAAAAAACTTTTTGGTTACTTTATGTGTATTTGACCGCAATATAAACTCTGTAGACATTATTTCTCCCACATTTAACGTATTCACGTAGTGACTGCACAATATAAGCATAACTAACTATGTTAAACAAAACCCTAACCTTTAAAGTCAGTATAAAATACACTCAGTGCGTGCGTACATGCAATATGTGGGAATTAATATATGCGTATTAAATTCTTCAACACACGAGAGCACCTGCATATATACACACCAAAATTTTACACATAATCGAATAACTTAATACTGAAGCAGAAATCCTGAAACTAAGCTTTTTTATTTCACATAGAAGGTTGAAATCTCAAACTCTCTATTTATTTTGTTGGGTTTAACGTCGCACTGACACAATTATAGGTCATACGGCGACTTTCCAGCTTTGATGGTAGAGGAATTCCGTGCATTATTTCATCACGAGCGGGCACTTGGGTAGAACCACAGACGTTCCGTAAGCCAGCTGTATGGCTTCCTCACATGAAGAATTCAATGCCCCGAGTGAGACTCGAACCCACATCGATAAAGGGCAAGTGATTTGAAGTCAGTGACCTTAATCGTACCTGTATTAAGACATTTTTTAATCACTACACACTTGTGTCTTTTTTCACTGTCCGTTTTTTAATTCATTTTCTTCTACAAATGTAATCTGATTTTAGACCATCGGTCTTGATTAGCCTTTCCCCCTCATCTTTTAATATGTTTATAACTACAATCAACTACAATGAACTATGCTATCTATGACTTTTTCTGATTTTTTATGTTAAATAAATCATTTCATTAATTTTTCGGTATAATAAAATAAATAATGTATTCATGAGAGGGTGATCGCTCGAAATAACTCTATCCGTGACTAATATTTTTCAATGCGACAATTGTAAGTTACTGTAGAGAAAGAGTTTAGTATTTATAATGTAAATTTTAAAAATAAAATGTTGAAAAAAATGGGCTTAAAATCCTAAAAGGCCAAAAAGGAAAAATTTTTCCCGGAAAATTCGACTTTTAATTTGGTGGGGACTTATATGCACAAAAAAAATTTTTCCTAGACCGCAGCATAAAAAGAACCGGGGTTCATTTTAAAATTTTTATTTCTTCAAAAACTTTCGGAACATTTTCAGAAAAAAAAAGATAATACAATGGGAACGTCGTAAAATTTTAATAAAAGATATTTTTGTTTTCTTCCCCGGTTTTGGTGTAACATGTATTCGGTATACACGCGTAAAAATAAAGATGGGAAGAAATAAAAAAGGCTAACAAAAAAAGAATAAAAATTAAAAAAGAAATTTATGTTTTGTAAACGTTTTTTGGTGATTAAAATTTTTTTTCCTTAATACAAGCATTTGTATGTCAAAAATTGTGTGTGCAATATTCCCGGAAAAAAATGGGGGGGGAAAAAGAAAATTGGAAAAAAATAAAAAAAACGAAAAGGAGCCCCCTGTGTTTTTTCGCTCATATTACAATTCTTTTTTTTATAAATTATATTTGTGAAAAAAAGAACACACCTTAGTCTTTCCATTTGAAAAAATATAGGTTTCAATGGCCCTGTTTTCCCAAAATGAAAAAATTTACTTTTGGTATAATGGACAAACCCAAAAAATAAAAAAAATTCCCAAAAAACAAAAACGTCACAACAAAATACTTTTTGGGTTTGAGCAAATTGATTTCACACGGTTTTGGGCGCGATTTGCGTAAGGAGAAACATTTTAATTGTCAATACAATGTAAAGGGGTGAAGATCAACTTTTATTTTTTTTTTAAACAATTTAAAAGGAGCAACTTTTTTTTGGAAAACGTCATTACATTTTTTCCCAAAAATTTGAAAAAAAAATTTAAAAATTTTCTGGTGCTTTATGGATTTAGCCAACCCCGGGGCAGTTAAAAAAAACCTTTTTTAGGGGGAAATTACATCAGATTTTTCGTAAAAAACTGAAAAACCCCGAAAATTTCTCTTATAAAAAAAAAGAGAAACAGTTTAATTTTTCAAATTTAAATTTGGTTTTGGGTTTTTCCAATAAAAACCAAAAAAGGGGCCAGAATGCGAAGCTTTTAAAGTGCTAAATATAACCCAAGTACAGTTCATTTCGGTTGGTAGTGCCCATAGTAAAGAAAGATGTTAGATAAATCGTCTGCAGTACATTGGATTTGAAAAATTACAAAAAAATTTAATGAAAAAATTTGGCGTTTTGAAAAACAACATCATTCAAATTTTTTTTTGCTTTTTCCCAGATTATTTGTAAATTAGATTAGCGGGCTCAAACGTTTCTTAGTTGTTATGTATCAAAATGCCGGATATTAGCAATGATAAAAAAGGTTTGTATCAATAATAACAAATCACCCTAAATAATTGAAAAGTTTTGCAAGTATGTCTGCCCCTTAAAATTTTAAATCTGAAGTAAATGAAAAATTTGAAAGTTAGAGCATTGGAAATACCCCAAAAAAACCCTTAAAAATTTTTTTATTGGTTTTTTCACGAAACAGTGTGAATCGTTTTTTATTTTGATGCGTTAAAAGGTAATTTTTTTTCCCCTCAAAAAAATTTCTTTTTGCGTCGATTTTTGGTTACAATAAGTGAAAAAAAACTCGAGACTTTCCCGGGGAAATACCCGTACTGCCCGAAAGAAGGGGCTGTTTGGGGCCCTCAAAATTTGACAGGATTCGAGCCCCCGGTTTACGGGCACTGAAAAAAATAAAAAAAAAGGGAAAATTGTATCTCTTTTATCTATATAGTTTTTAACAATTTGAATATAACTTAATAAGTCAGTTTATTCAGAGATTTTTTGCAAACTTTAAAAAAAAAAGAGTTAAAAAAACATAGCAAATGCGGATATGAATCGATTATCGGGAAAATGCAAAGGCATGCCACAAATACAAAGTACCCCAATAATTCAATTTTTGACTTTCATCTACGTCAATCGTGATCAGAAAAACTGCGTGAACAAACAAACTTGTATTTTTTTTCTTATTTTATACAGGAATATTTTTAAAAAAATGGGGTACCCGGTGTAAAACTTTTTTAAAATTCAACGTGCATTCTTCTGCGTAACGGTTTCCCCACCCATCCAATGTTTTTAATGACCCCAAATTTTTATGGTCTTTGGGGAATTTTTTTTAAAATTTTTAATAAAAAGTTTTTAAAAAAATGCCTATTTTTAAAAAATTGTCAGGATTTGAAAAATTTTCGTATTTTTTTTTTTTTAAATAAAAAATAATTTTGTAAAGTTCATTTAACAAAAAAATATTAAAAAAACCCCGTATTTACTACCTATTTTTTAGGTGTTTCCCGGGCCAAAAATTTTTTAAGCTTTGGGAAAGCACAGTGAACAAAAACCTTTGAGGCCCCGGGGGAATTCCTTTTTCGAAAAAAAACAACTTTTTGGACAAAAGGGACTATAAAAAAGTATTAAGATAACGAACAAATTTTTGGGAACTAATTGAAGGTTCGTCAAAAAAAAAGACTTCCCGTGTAAAAGTTTACAAATTTATTAAGACGTTTTTTTCAACCCGAAAGAACACCAGTTTTAACCCCTTATCAAAGAATTCCCCGCGGGCTCAAAAGTTCAGGTTTTTTTATAAATTTAAATATGTAAATTGATATCGACACGATATCTTGAATTTATTAGCCCCTTTCCCTAAGTTTCGGGGTTTCCCTACAAAGGAATCGGTATTTTTGCGGTTTTTGGGGGGAGGGGTTTTATAAATAACCTTTTTTCTATTGTTTTAAAAGGGGAATCGTGTTTTACAAAATCGTGTTTATTTTTTTTTTAGAATGAAAGACAAAAACGGGTGGGAAGGGCGTCCATGTTTTTTGTTTACAGTGATGTTTTTCTAACGGCTTAAACTTTCTTAAAATACAAATAATATCAATAATTTTTGATCAATGGAAAGATATAAAACAAGCAATTTATTGATAACTTTTATCATTATTTCGAAATAAAATGGATTAATTATGAACGCTTAACTTACAGTGTTTTTTCTAAAAGTTTGGAGCATCGCTACGCTGCTATTAAAATCATATGTCATTTAAAACGGTTATTCATTTTCAAAAGATATTTGAATAAGAAAATATGAAAATCGTAAGCATTTCAAAACTTTTTGAATTTTTAAAATCCATAAATGAACGAAGAAGTTGTTAAAAATTGAAAATTCCGATCCCATACACAAACGATGTAAAACTATTTTGTTTTACCCACCACCAGATAAACAGGTGTTGATGCGTGACGTCAGGGCGATCACTCCTATTAATTTGCATTCTTACCTATATAGCTTCTAGATTGTTTTTTTGTATGTTAAAGGATATACTGGGTGTTGTTTTGTCGGGGAAAAAACTTATATTAGCTGGTGTTAAATTGTTTGATAAACCCGACGTTATAAAGATTGTCTTATCTTATCTTACAACTGATCAAACACACCTCCCTAGCTACTGTAAATGCATCGATAATACAGTTACCGGACGCTTACTGTAGCCACTTCCCAGTTCGAAACTAGGCCAATTGATTTATTTTAATATTTCACATTCGAGAATCCTCAATTTAATGAAGTTGACATAA
Organism: Mercenaria mercenaria; assembly: GCF_021730395.1. Lineage (NCBI taxonomy): Eukaryota > Metazoa > Mollusca > Bivalvia > Venerida > Veneridae > Mercenaria > Mercenaria mercenaria. The sequence goes on from NC_069362.1 coordinate 83,470,721, forward strand.
TAAACTAGAGCTGTCCATAAGACAGTCGTGCTCGACTATTCGACTTAATATTTCACATTCGAGAATCCTCAATTTAATGAACATAATAAACTAGAGATGTCCGTAACACATTCGTGCTCGACTATTCGAACCGTTGTCACAGAAGCAGGAATATTAATCTAATGTTAAAATATCAATAGAGTTTTCTAAGTCCAAAAGGGGGCTTAATCTGCCCAAAGTACAAGTCAGAGTTGTGAGGCTTTATGCAATCAACTAGTTTTATAACCCCGAAGACATAATGTGAAGTTTCAACTCGATATCTTACGGTGTTCCGTTTGGACAATCGTGACTTTTTATTTAATACTAAACCGCGATGCACGATGGTACGATGACGAAAACGCGATGGCGCGATGGCATGATGATGAAACAACGATGGTACGATGGTGAAAACGCGATGGTACGATGGTGAAATGTCGATGTAATATTGCGTTAATTTAATTCGTGTTAATTTGCCCAAAGTACAAGTCAGAGTTGTGAGACTTTATGCAATCAACTATTTTTAGAACCCCGAAGACATAATGTGAAGTTTCAACTCGATATCTTACGGTGTTCTATTTGGACAATCATGACTTTTTATTTAATACTAAACCGCGATGCACGATGGTATGATGACGAAAACGTGATGGCACGATGATGAAACAACGATGGCACGATGATGAAATCATGATGGTGCGAAGGTGAAATCTCGATGTAATATCGTGTTTTCATCATCGTACCATCGCGTTTTCACCATTGTACCATTGCGTTTTCACCATCGTACCATCGCATGCAAAACTTTAACCAAGGTCACAGTGACGCCGACGCCAGGGTGAGTAGAATAGCTTAGGACTAGACTTTTCTTCGAATAGTCAAGCTGAAAACCAATTGAATATCTATATGAATATTATGTGCCTATTTAACTTTCACTTGTCTTATGTGTGCAATTTAACAGTCAGTTTCAGCTATGATATTTTAACTGATTGCACATTTTTACCGTTGTGTGTAAGTATTGTAAAAGGAACTTCAAAGTCTCAAAAATAATTTCCGAAAAGTTTCCCTTAATAAAAAAAATTCCAAAAACAAAAACATTTTGCAACCTACCTACCCTAATTTTTTTGAGCATGTTACCGGAAACAAAGAATTTTTTTTTTAGGCTTATTACGATTTGGGCAGATATTTTTGTCATTATGAAATACCTGTTAACTAGCCTGGCTCCCTGGCTGCATGGTTATTTTTTATATAAATACTGCAAACATTTTATAAGATTTTAAGCCTCCAAAATAGCACATTTTATCTGATGGCTGAGCCATACAGGTCTATGTTCGGAGCCACTGGCAATAAAAATGTCAATGTAGAAACAACCTTCCTTCTTATTGAATAAAACTTACATGTGTGTAAATAAGAACAAAGATAGGGACGGGAGCCACATGAGCTGGTAAAAAAAAACAAGAGCTGTCAGTGGACAGCGCGCTCGACTATTCTCAGTGCTTGATAGTATAATAAGCTATGAGTAAAACTTTAACATTACAATAAGCATATTCTAAGTCTAAAAGGGGCCATAATTCAGTCAAAATGCTTGATAAAATTGCCTCCTCCTTTTTACAGACTGGGGTCATGATGGTAAACAAGTATGCAAAATATGAAAGGAATATCTCAATGGACTTTGAAAATATTTATGGTGGTACGCAAACTTTAACATTTATTCTAAGTCGAAAAGGGGCCATAATTCAGTCAAAATGCTTGATAGAGTTGCCTCCTCCTTTTTTCAGGCTGGGATCTTGATGGTAAACAAGTGTGCAAAATATCAAAGCAATATCTCAATGGACTTTAACATTTGTGTGATGTTCATGCTCACGCCGACGCCAGGGCGAGTAGGATAGCTCCCCTATTCTTCGAATAGTTGAGCTAATGATGAAAGTCCGGGACTTTTTCAAAGAATTAGCAACAACCACCACTTTTTTGTTAGTTTTGATTTCAAAATGAAAATTATGTTTTTGAACTCTTGTGTATGAATGTCAAATCAATTGTGTTTGTGAACATGTAATTTACTGATGAAATTTTATTGAGTATTAAAGTCATGTCCTAAATTTTGACACATATAACAAACTTTTCACAGTTTTTAGCAAAAGCAAAGAAGTATAAAAGCTCTTTGACAAAAGTAACAGCAGTGAATTGCTTTTTTTTACTCCTACATGTAGTTGATTTATTTCAGTATGACTTATTTATCTATTTTAAAGGTTTGGTCGAATGGATTTGTTCTGATCATTTACACTCATTTGTGTTCACCAGTTCTTAATACACATCAGATTTTCCCTATCCTGGTGCAGCCAAATTAAGATAGCATTATCTTAGCATAAGTATAAATTCAGTAAACACATTTTCCCTAAAGAATGATATGAATATAAGCACTTTTGTAATAAACTTGTCAAATATTTGGATTGGCCAGATCATGTTTTGCCAAAATGCATTAGAAATGCAAGTTTATAAAATTATTATTACCTTTCTTTGTCTATCTTGGTTGTGCAACCAAGACAGACTGAAAATGAATTCATTCCGAAGCTACATGTTGTTTTAAAACTTACCTTTTGTTTCAGGTAGTTGAAATATTCCAATATTTACCACATGCAAATGTAAACTAGAAATTATATTGAAATCAAAATAAATAATCCACTTTTTAAACATTTTGTATTAAAGGGAGATAGTTATAAAATTTCAAAAAAAGCAATAAATTATACATTTCTGATATGAATGTAACTCTTGTGTAACGGGTCATTTTGTTCCTTAAATAAATCTCTTAACAGAATATTATGAAAACTGAAAAATGTCAGAAATTATGTTGCTCAGCTTTAAAGATAAATTTCCCTAATTTTTAGAGAGATACACAGCCATTCAGTAAAACAATGAAAATGAAATTTTAGCCCCATTCCAATACATATAGTACTTTCACTTTGGGAGACAGTGTATAGTTTCAAATCTGCAGTTTCCAGTCTTTGAAATAATTTAATACATAATGAGGAAAACTGTAACTATGTATTTGCATTTCTAAATTGTTTGATGAAAATCATGTATAATTCCCTATTCTGGATGTAATTTGCAGTGAATCTATCCACGGGTGAACAAATGTGTCTAATGTGGTCCCTATTATAATTTTCTTAAATTTATAAAGGTAAACAATACCCTGAATTACCCATAAAACACATTTCTTTCATACCTAGATTTTGACCGTTTTATCCCTAAATTTTATAGCCAGGGTTTGCTTGAAAAATTAGGTTAGGCCAAGGAGGCAAAAGTAAAATATAATTGTAACACATACCTTTATTTTTCCTATGAGACTGATGCAAAAATCTCAAATGTAATTAGGTCAATTTTATTAGTTTACCAAAAATTACTAAATCAAAAATCTGTGCACAGCAAGTAGAGTAGTAATGTTTGTGTACTCTATTTTAAAGTCATGAAAATTAACACATAACTGTTCATTTATTGGTCATCCATACAAATAGTACAAAGTATGTCCAGGGGGTACATAATAGGAGATTGAATGAATAATAACTATTATATTAAAATATATATTAAACCCCAACCCCTACAACACAAGGTTTTGAGAGTATATTGGAATCACTTTATAATTCTGTCTATTTATCTGTCCCAAATTTTCTAAGTCATCCATTTGAAATTGGAGGGAGTTCTATGGGAATAGGGACTTTTATAGAAAAAAAAGTCCAAGTCGATTTGCTTGAAATTATTCTAGCTTTTACATCTTTGAACTTAAAAATAAAATTGGTATTTAAATCCATGGTGGCCTATTTCTGCCAGCGAAGTTTTCTATATAGATTAATTATCTCAATAGCCGAAAGTTTCCTGGAAATGTTGTTGTAAAATTTACATAAATATCTTGATATTAGCAAGATATAGCTATACTGATACTTTCAGCAATTATCTTGATATTTCTAACTTTTCTGAAAACTTTTATTATCTCAATAGCCTAACCTAAGTTTCCTGGAAAAAAAAGCATTTGTTGAAAACAATAATTTATTGAATAATGTTTTTAGAAAAATGCACAACTTTTCTAGAAAGTTAAGAATGTTATCATAATTATAGTTACCAAGCATCTTGTGGCAGTTTCAAGCATTAACATAAAATTTTGTGCTAAAAGTTATTTAATATTTTCAGGAAACAAATGAAATATCTATCAAATATTATGGTTTGCTGAAATGTTTTCAGAAAAATGCTCTAATTTCTTATAAAGTTTACAATATTATGGTGATAGCTGTCTATAGCTATCTGTGAAAGAAATATGCCACCATACAAATCAAGAAAAGACAAGATGTGTGATCACAGGACAGTACTGTAGGCCCAACTTCCCATGATCATTGTAATGTTTAGGAAAACATTGCTGACAAACCAGTTTATTATCTATAATTGATACCAAAGATTCAGTCACACATTCTGATCTTTGTACAATGATCTGTCAGTAAATAAAATGTTAAAAATTTCCAGATGAGTATAAATCCTGCATGATAACTCAAACGATAACATGTTTGATAATTATGATTTTTCTTCATTAAAACGTTTCAAATAAAGAAAATATTTTTGTGTAACATTACAGTATGCTTAACTTCTATCACTGACAACTTTTCTGAGTGTGCATGAGAACCATAACAATCAAACAATAATATAAACATCTTGTAAATTATTGTGTGGGAGTAGTAAATGGCCAGGGCTTGAACTGTTTTGATATCTGTCTTCTGGCCTGTTTCGTCGGGCCCTTAAAGGGAATTCCTATAGTTTTTTATGCGCATCTTTCTGCGCAGCCATCCCTTTCTATGGAAAACTGAACTGAAGTCAACATTTGTTGAAACATGTTACATACAATCTTAAATATGAGGAATTTTGAATGAAATAACATTTTGATAAGTTATATCAGTAATCAAATGTTGATACTGGTTTATGTTGTATTGACAAGTATCATGCCTGACAGGTATCTTGCTATTTTTGTGGTTGTGTTTTCACATCACATTTTAGTACAAAGACAGTGTTGTTCATATAATGTAAGATAATTGACTTAGTACTGATAAGACAATATCACCTTTCAGATTATTTAGTATTCAATTATAGAAAGAATTAAGAATTTTTAAAACTTTTTTTTAACTTTTAGCAGACATACATGTAATCAATTTGGCCAGGTTCGCGCCATTTCCGTCCGGACAGGTGTTGTATTCTAGCGGTCTTAACATAAAATTTAGCCTGGTGACCCATACATTTTTAGCCATTTTTATGCTCACAATACAACTATCTATACACAAGAAGAAGAAGAAAAAATTCTATGAAAGAGTTTTTTCAAAATTAAAAAAAATATTCTTCAATATGGGTATTTTTCATTGAAAAATGTTCACAAAAGTAAATATGAAACAATATTTTTTTTCATTTGTACCCGTTATTGTAAGGATAGAGTATTACAAATATGACTATGATATCAAATAAGTATATAATAAAATCTGTAAAAAGAAAAAAACGTATTGTGCTGCCTGGATGTATATTTTGGTTGGTATTTATAAAAAAGCAGAAAATTATGAAAATGTTGAAAAATCGCTGGCAGTTTCAGCAACAGTGGGTGTGTTCAAAACAATTTTTCACAAAAACAAGCCTGGTGACATATTGTTTTTATTTGTTCATTGTTTTCAGCACAAATTTTCCTATCATATACGTGAATTTAAAAAAATTCTATGAAAGGAAAAAAAACATAGGAATTCTCTTTAAGGGTATTTCTCTTGTTGTTCTGTCTTCTGCCAAGGCATTGAGTACATATGCTTTTGGGTCTTAGGTTTGCTTTTTATATATTTATACATGAGCATTTTTGTCTTTTACATGCCATGCCTTTTTTGTTTCCATTACATGTGTTAGAGATTCACCTGGAGGGGATTACTTTTATTTACAATGTCCCGTGTCTTTGGAACATGGTGGGGTAAAGAGTGAGGTTGGGTGTGCACCATAACCGGTATAAGCTCCCCAGTGGTGATTTTGCCACTGACCGTTCCAAGGCGGTGCCCCACTGTGTTCCTTTGTTTGTTCGTTTTGTCCTCGTGTGTCGGCTTTGTGTGCGAGTATGTGTGTGTGTTTGTGTTTGTGGTGTGCGGGTCTGCGTGCTGTGGGTTTCTTTTTGGGGAGGCTGCGTTTTTGGTACTTGGCATTCCCTGTTTGATATTTGTCTTTGTTTTTTGACACTTACAGTGTCTCAGGATCCCGAGGATTCATCAGAGCTGCATGGGTGTTCCTCCAGGATACCTAGGCCTAACAAAAAATTCTTTGTTTACGGTAACATGCTCAAAAAAATTAGGGTAGGGTAGGGTAGGTCGGAAATATTTTTGGGGGGGAAATTTTTTTATTAAGTAAGACTTTTCAGAAATTATTTTTGTGTCAAAAAATGAATACAGATCAAGGGATAATACCTTTACAGCATCAGTAAGTTGATTTCTAACATCACTGACCATGTTTAGACCATAAAAAGTGCAGTTTAGCAACTTTTTATTAACAAGAGGGTCATTGACCCTAAAGCGCTCACCTGTGTACAAGGCTTCAAGTGTGTTTGTATAAGACTTAGTACAGAGTTTAGGTTTCTTCTATGTTAGCCTATATTATATACATGTCACATACACTTTTGAACCTAGGGCAATAGTTTGAACAATTATGTTAGACATTGCAAATCTGATATCACATGCCAAATATCAAGGCTGTAGCTATAATTGATTCAGAGAAAAAAAGTGACCACGCCCCCTGGCAGCTATGTTTTTTGACGAATCAGAATAATTTGAACATTCTTGGTAGGGGGTCACACAAGAACCATTTGTGTAAAATTATTTTAAAATCGGACTTGCTTCTTGTTTAGATTTTTTAAAGTTTCCAGTCAGAGAAAAAAAAGTGACCACCCCCCTGGCAGCCATGTTTTTCGACAAATCAAAATAATTTGAACAAGCTTGGTAGGGGGTCTTATAATATGACTCAAAGCAATTGGTACGTATGTAGCATTTAGCATTAAAATTGACATTTGGCAATTAGCATGGTGCACCAGCCGTGTTTATACAAAGCTGAATGCTTACATGTATTGTCCCTTGTTTGCATGACTGGTAGAACATGCAAGTGCTTCAAATCAGCTAACATAAGACATGATAATTAAAGATCGTTAATTTATAAAATCAGTGGACAATTAGCATTTATCTTTCGGCAATAAACATTAGATGCATTATTAGAGCAAGAATATGGTATTTACCTATTAGCATTTAGATATCTGGCAATTAGAATGGTGCAACTGTCTTCCATATATGCATCAACCTTCAATAGTTTTTCCATTTATCAATCTTTGTTAAGAAAAGAAAAAACTTTTTTTGTTGTTTGGTGCTGCAGTGACTTCGGTACGATGCTGGGAGTTCACTGAATGGAAATAATTTTTGCTGATACTTATGTGTATTTCTTTCAATTTTGGTACAGCTTTCTCATACTTTAGTCTATAATGCATGAAGTACATAAATGACATATGTCAGAGTGACAGTTCCTACATAAACTATTAACTGACTTTCCAATGGAACAACAAGCCTCAGTTTTATTTAACACCTTTGAGATTTTTATATGTTAGCAATCCTAATCTTCTTTTTTTGCCACATATAATACAGTATTTATTCTTTATTGTTGAAACAAATTTAACAGCTTCATATTTTTTAAAATGTGCTTTTGATAATGACATGCTGTAAGAAACTTTTAAAATCCATTTTTAGCCCACCATCATCAGATGGTGGGCTATTCAAATCACTGCGTCCGTGGTCCGTCGTCCTTCCGTCCGTCCATCCGTCAGTCATTCCGTCCGTCCTTCCGTTAACAATTTCTCGTTATCGCATCTCCTCAGAAACTACCAGGGGGATTTTGACCAAACTTTGTCAGAATGATGTATTGGTACCCTAGTTGTGTCCCCCTGAAAATCAGACTGGTTCAACAATTTTTGAATGAGTTATGGCCCTTTGTTTATTTCTATAATTTACATAGATTTATATAGGGAAAAACTTTGAAAATATTCTTGTCCAAAACCACAGAGCCTAGGGCTTTGATATTTGGTATGAAGCATCATCTAGTGGTCCTCTACCAAGATGATTCAAATTTTTTCCCTTGGGTCTAATATGGCTCCGCCCCGGGGGTCACATGGTTTATATAGACTTGTATAGGGAAAAACTTTGAAAAACCTCTTGTTCAAAACCACAGGGCCTAGGGCTTTGATATTTTGTTTGTGACATCATTTAGTGGTCTTCTGCTAAGATTGTTCAAATTATCCCCCTAGGGTCAAATATGACCCCGCCCCGGGGGTCACATGGTTTACAAAGACTTATATAGGGAAAAACTTTGAAAATTTTCTGGTCCAAACCACAAAGACTAGGGCTTTGGCATTTTTAGCTCACCTGTCACAAAGTGACAAGGTGAGCTTTTGTGATCGCGCGGTGTCCGTCGTCCGTCCGTGAGAGGTCACATTTTTCATGGGATCTTTATGAAAGTTGGTCAGAATGTTCATCTTGATGATATCTAGGTCAAGTTCGAAACTGGGTCACGTGCCTTCAAAAACTAGGTCAGTAGGTCTAAAAATAGAATAACCTTGTGACCTCTCTAGAGGCCATATATTTCACAAGATCTTCATAAAACTTGGTCAGAATGTTCACGTTTATGATATCTAGTTCAAGTTTGAAACTGGGTCACATGCCATCAAAAACTAGGTCAGTAGGTCAAATAATAAAAAAACCTTGTGACCTCTCTAGAGGCCATATATTTCACAAGATCTTCATGAAAATTAGTGAGAACGTTCACCTTGATAATATCTAGGTCAAGTTCGAAACTGGGTCACGTGCCATCAAAAACTAGGTCAGTAGGCCAAATAATAGAAAAACCTTGTGACCTCTCTAGAGGCCATATTTTTCATGGGATATGTATGAAAGTTGATCTGAATGTTCATCTTGATGATATCTAGGTCAGTTTCGAAACTGGGTCATGTGCGGTCAAAAACTAGGTCAGTAGATCTAAAAATAGAAAAACGTTGTGACCTCTCTAGAGGCCATATATTTCATGAGATCTTCATGAAAATTGGTCAGAATGTTCACCTTGATGATATCTAGGCCAAGTTCGAAAGTGGGTCATGTGCGGTCAAAAACTAGGTCAGTAGGTCAAATAATAGAAAAACCTTGTGACCTCTCTAGAGGCCATATTTTTTATGGGATCTGTATGAAAATTGGTCTGAATGTTCATCTTGATGATATCTAGGTCAAGTTTGAAAGTGGGTCATGTGCCATCAAAAACTAGGTCAGTAGGTCAAATAATAGAAAAACGTTGTGACCTCTCTAAAGGTCATATTTTTCATGGGATCTGTATGAAAATTGGTCTGAATGTTCATCTTGATGATATCTAGGTCCAGTTTGAAACAGGGTCATGTGCGGTCAAAAACTAGGTAATTAGGTCTAAAAATAGAAAAACCTTGTGACCTCTCTAGAGACCATACTTGTGAATGGATCTCCATAAAAATTGGTCAGAATGTTCATCTTGATGATATCTAGGTCAAGTTTGAAACTGGGTCACATGCCTTAAAAAACTAGGTCAGTAGGTCAAATAATAAAAAAACCTTGTGACCTCTCTAGAGGCCATACTTTTCATGGGATCTGTATGAAAGTTGGTCTGAATGTTCATCTTGATGATATCTAAGTCAAATATGAAACTGGGTCAACTGCGGTCAAAAACTAGGTCAGTAGATCTAAATCTACTTAATAATAGATTGCGAAATTGGGCTGAATTGTATAATGTATATATTGAAGCGCAAGCTGGATTTAGAGCTAATATGAGTACTGTTGATAATATTTTTGTGTTGCATGGTTTGATATCACATATGTTAAACCAGGGGAAACAACTCTACTGTTTGTTCGTCGATTTTAGTAAAGCTTTCGATTACGTAGTTAGGGATAATTTGTGGTATAAGCTTGTCAAACTAGGTTTACGTGGTAAAATTTTAGACATCATACAATCTATATACAGTTCTGTTAAATCAAGGGTGAAATACTTGAACAAAGTTAGTGAAGAATTTACATGTACACTTGGTGTTCGTCAAGGGGAGTGCTTATCTCCCTTTCTATTTTCTATGTATGTTAATGACCTTGAGGATACGTTCATAAGTAGCGGCTTAGATGGAATAGATGTACAAATGTTTAAGATATTTTTGTTACTTTATGCAGACGATATTGTAATTTTTGCGAATTCTGCTAATGAATTACAAGACAGTTTAAATTATTAAATAATTATGTAATACATGGAAACTTAAAGTAAATACATCAAAAACAAAGATTATGATTTTAAAAGAGGCGGTAGGGTACCCGCAAACCTTTCTTTTTATTATAATAATAGTGAGATAGAAATCGTCAATAAATTTACATACCTTGGAATAGTATTTTCTACTGGAGGGGCATTTAATGCTGCTAAAACCACTTTAGCGGGCCAGGCACAGAAAGCAATTTTTCAATTAAACAAATACCTGTATAAATTTACTTATATAACTGCTAAGTACAAATTAGATCTATTTGACAAATTAGTGTCACCAATTTTAAATTATTGTAGTGAAGTTATTGGTTTTGGTGATTGTCAAAGTATTGAAAGAATACATTTACAGTTCTGCAAAAAGTTATTAGGAGTAAAGAAAACAACACAAAATGATTTTATATATATGGAGATTTAGGAAGAATGACCTATCAAACATTGCAATCGTATAATATATTAAAGTATTGGATAAAGTTGTTACATAGTAATGATAGAAAATATGTTTATAAAGTTTATCAATTGTTGAAAGGTGATTTTGAAATTGCGCCCAATAAAGTGAATTGGTGTTCTTCTGTTAAAGTGTTACTATGTTCACTAGGTTTCTATGACGTATGGTTGCAACAAAATGTTGGTGATGTAAATGTTTTTCTATTTGTTCTAAAACAAAGACTTAAAGATAATTTTATTCAAAATTGGCATAGTCGATTAGAAGATTCATCGAGGGCACTTTTTTATAGAATGATATGTATATTTGAGTTTCAAGACTATTTAAATGTAATTAATATTGATAAATATTCAAAAGCCTTGTCAAGATTGAGAGTTTCTTCACATAGATTAAAAATCGAATCTGGTAGATGGACAAGGCCAATAAGTACTCCTATAAATGATAGAAAATGTTCATCATGTAATGTTTTAGAAGACGAGTTTCATTTTATTCTTGAATGTTCATTGTATAGAGATATTAGAAAGAAGTACATACATAAAAAGTATTGGAGACATCCTAGTATGATTAAATTGGTGCAGTTATTTGAATGCAAAAGCGTAAGTCAGATTAGAAATCTTGGAAAATATACATACTATGCTTTTGCTTTAAGAAATGAAATAGTTTATGGTACAAATAACATTTAATTATCTAGATGGATATATTTAATGAAGGATTTCCCATTTCTTTATAAATTTACTTTATTATCAGGTCTCTTATAAAAAGCTTGATATAATGTTTTCTAGTTGTAGAATGTGAATTATATTTAACACCAGAGACCGTGATCAATCTTACAATTCGTTTTCCGGTAAGGTTGATATCCATTGGTTGAAAATCATTGAAATCAACTGAATTATATTTGCTATTACATTTTGTCCATCAATCTTACTTTTCGTTTCGGTAAGATTATGGTAGTAATAAAATTTAGATATGTTCATGAAATGTGGTAAATAATTATAATTATATTTGAGTTGTAAATAATTATGTATATGGAATTCATTAAATTGATAGATCTAACTGATCAATTTGGGATATCAAACATAATACGGCCAGTGTTTTATGCATTTCTCTATATGATGTCATAGATTTGTTTTTTGGTATACAACTTTCTGTTTTGTAACGTTTTTATATATTTGTGAAAAATTATGTTTGTCTTACTTTCCCCATATATATTGTATATCACCACTGTTCGTTTATATTATGTATATGTGTGCCACCGTGGGCTTATAGCCCAGTGGAATATATCTGAATAAAACTTCTAAAACTTCTAAAATTATTAAAATCTTTTGACCTCTCTAGAGACCATATTTTTCAGTGGATCTTCATGAAAATTGGTCAGAATTTTTATCTTGATAATATCTAGGTCAAGTTCAAAACTGGGTCACATGAGCTCAAAAACTAGGTCACTATGTCAGATAATAGAAAAAATGACGTCATACTCAAAACTGGGTCATATGGGAAGAGGTGAGTGATTCAGGACCATCATGGTCCTCTTGTTAATGTAGTGGTTCTCTGCCAAGTTTGTTCAAATTATCCCCTTAGGGTCAAATATGGCCCCACCCTGGGGGTCACATGGTTCATATAGACTTGTATAGGGAAAAGCTTTTAAAATCTTCTTGTCAATAACCTACAACATTCAGATTTGGACAACATGTATGGTTTTGAGTGGCAAGATGAACCTTGACATGAGTTGACCTTGATTTTGACCTAGTGACCTACTTTCACATTTCTGTAGCTACAGCCTTCAAATTTGGACCACGTGCATAGTTTTGGGCACTGAAAAAAACTTTGACCTTGACATTGACCTAGTGACCTACTTTCACATTTTTGAAGGTACAGGCTTCAAATTTGGACCACATGCATAGTTTCATGTTCTGAAATGAAATTTGACCTTGATTTTGACCTAGTGACCTACTTTCACATTTCTCAAGCTACAGCCTTCAAATTTGGACCACATGCATAGTTTTGTATACCGAAACAAACATTGACCTTTACATTGACCTAGTGACCTACTTTCACATTTTTGAAGGTACAGGCTTCAAATTTGGACCACATGCATAGTTCTGTGTTCCGAAATAAAATTTGACCTTGATTTTGACCTAGTGACCTACTTTCACATTTCCCAAGCTACAGCCTTCAAATTTGGACAACTTGCATAGTTTTGTGTACCGAAATGAACTTTGACCTTAAGATTGACCTAGTGACCTACTTTCACATTTCTGTAGCTACAGGCTTCAAATTTAGACCACATGCATAGGATTGTGTAACGAAACAAACTTTGACCTTGACATTGACCTACTTTCACATTTTTGAAGGTACAGGCTTTAAATTTGGACCACATGCATAGATTTGTGTTCTGAAGTGTAATTTGACCTTGATTTTGACCTAGTGACCAACTTTCACATTTCTCAAGCTACAGCCTTCAAATGGACCACTTGCATAGTTTTGTGTATCGAAATAAACTCTGACCTTAAGATTGACCTAGTGACCAACTTCCAAATTTCTCAAACTACAGCCTTCAAACTTGTTGCACATGCAAAGTTTTGTGTACAAAGAACTTTGTCCTTGAAATTGATCTAGTGACCTACTTTCACATTACTCCGGCTACAGCTTTCGAATTTGGACCATTGCACAGTGTTGTGTACGGAAATGAAATTTGACCTTGAGCTAGTCAGTAAGTCTTGAAATTTGGAACACTCAAAAATGGCACATTGGTGGGCGCCAAGATCACTCTGTGATCTCTTGTTACTGATTAAAATAACCCTTTAAATAAAATAAACATATTGTTGTCAATAAATATATTTGCAAGAGGACCCATCAAGATTTGCAAAGTAGCAAAATGGTTTATGAGAAGGTTTCTACAGTTATCACCATTAAAACAGATTAATCGGCAGCAGCATAACACTCGATCACTAGCATGATGTACCAAATTATCCATGGGTAATCTAACAGCCAAAGGTGCCAATCACCTCTCTAAGAGCATTTTCTGATAATTTTAACATCATTCCTCTATGAAAATATCTAAAATAGACTGCATAATTATATACCTTAAGAAAAAGGAAGGCAGTAAAACTGCAGTTTTTCAGCATTATATTTCAGGGCATTCAAAATGCAGTTTTTAGCTGTTATTTGTCTTCAAATGCCTGCATTAACATATTTAATAGAAGAGCAGTGAAAATGTAGTGAAAAAGCAGTTAAATTGGCCGAAATATGTAAATGAGCTAAGAAGTATAATGATATCACAAAAAACTGCAGGATCAGTTTTATGCAGTTAAATCATAAAATTTTATCACAAAATACTGCAAAAGTACTACAATTCTTGCTTCAACCATTTAAATGACATCACAAAAAAAACTGCAGAAGAACTTGCATCAACTTTTCCAAGGGTAGTAATATATTCTATACTTTCATTTGAATATTAAACTGTCTGTGATGATTTAACTAGCCATCAAATGTACAATGAGCTGACTTTCTATTTAAATACAAAACCTCAGATTCATTTATACAAGTAATAAAACTGGTTTGTCCTTTTATCTTGTAAATCCTTTGAATTTGCACATTTTCACCAGTTTCCACCAAATGACTATAAATCCAATCAGTCTGTGCATGATTTTCACACTTTAATCCTGCCTTATTTGTTAACGCCATTAAAACAGTTGGTATCAATAATTTAACTATTTGTGCATCATTTTGTTATAAAAATTGTTTTTGAGCAGTTATAATCCATTTTTACCTTCCACATGCTTTAGTTTTCACTGTGAGCGGCCATCTTTCGCACTGCATTATGGGACACCAGGATGCAGTATTTAGCAGTTTTTAATACTGCTGTTCATAAAAGATGCTAAAAATACTGCTCTTAGAAAACAACTGCATTTAACTACCCGTAAAACTGCTTTTTTTCGAAAACATCTACAAAAACTTCAAAATAAATACAAAAAACTGGCCACCACCAGTTTTCAATCCTCCAGTTATATGCAGTTTCTAAGAAAAACCTGGTTTTTACTAGTAATTTCATGCTGGAAACAGTTTTAATAACTGGCAAAGAAGGCAGTTTTTCTGAAAAACTGCTGTTTCACTGCAAAAAGACTGCAATATTGAGCAGTTTTTTCCTATGGGTGGCTTTTGTCTCTATGAAATTGAATTAGACAAAAAGGGGAAAATGTAGAAATATATTATTATCAGTCTAGTGGCTATTCTTGTGTCAGTGTATTGTCAGTTTCGGATTACAGAATGGCAACACACTGAATAAAATTGACAAGATGTTTGTTTGAAAAATAGCATCTGATCTCACAATGGATGGATTTTCTGTCAGACTCTGTCTGACCGACATTGGATATAAATTTACCCATGAGCAGAGCAGATACTGACAATTAGGGCTGGGACAATTTCTAAATTTTGAAATCACTTAATCATTTGTATGAAATTGAATCGAACCAGTTAATCGGCCGCCATATTTAAAATGTTGTTTTCTTTCCTGATGACCGTATCAAGGTACTTTCAGCAGCTGACTTCATCAGGAACTTACAGACTTTAACGTTTGCAAGCAGTGTGATAATTAAGAAGTCGTATTTTAGTTCATTGTTTCAGATATATAATGACAGGCAAATCTGAGACCATTTTTAATTATCTTCAAGTTGATGTGTTTTAGTGAAAATATACTGCGGGTCTCATATAGTATGTGGTCAAAGAAATGTGAAGATGAAGTACAATTCATGATGTTTATTGTTTAAGAGCGATTAGCAGTTTTGCAAAATTGAAACCGGTTTTACCTAGTAATCGAATTGGATCCGATTAACCAAGTAATTGTCCCAGTCCTACTGACAATACATTGGTTACACACTGGCAATACACTGGCAATATATCCATCTTAGCAATTTTCACAACAAAAATATGTGGTGGCAATCAACAGAAAACATCATAACTATATTTGTTCTTTTTCAGAGATGACAGATTTAATCGCAGCCAAACATTTTCTTGTTATAGTTTATCAATTTCAATCCACTGTATACAGTGTAACTGTTGCGCTGTATTTTAATTTGTGAGTTCGCTCAAAATATAGTCTTAGTGGACTCGTCAACTCTGTAATGTGACTTAACTGGTCGAACATCTCTTAATTGGTATATCATTCAATTTTCTTAGTGTTCCATACTTTGGTACGCTTCCTTTCCGTAGGTTAAACTCATGATCTCTGCAATAAAAAGTAACACTGGTAATTTGTGTAATATATTGCAATGTAATGCAAAATTAATATAATATAAAGAACTGAACATACAACATTATACACTGTTGCACTTGACGCTTTTGTTTTGTTTCTCACAATTAAAATAAATGTTTGTCCTTGCCATTCACTTCTGTACTAAGCAATACTTATATGTCTTCTGTATTATCATTATGGCACTTCAATTAATTTACTTTTCATTACTCAGGTTGGTAACCAACATTGCTTGTGTGTACTATAATATTAGGCAAAAAATGTATCTGACTTTAGGTTGCTAAAATTGTTGGTTCAGAATAGGAATAGAAAATAAGAATAGGCTTACAAATTTTTATAAATTTTTACTTGATACCAATAGGCAATACCACTTACCTAAAGGTTATTTCTGATATACATGTTAGCGTAGTTTGTTCAACTAATGAAGATTCATGTTCATGCTCTCGGGTCATTTATAGCGTCTGATGTTCATAGCATATAGATCTGAAAGAAAACAACTGCATGTCAAAGTCGCTGTCTGTATAGTGTGTATAGCTGGACAAGATCCAAAAGACAAAATGTACCTATAGACCATGTCTTCGAAAGTTTAGTTTTATTCCTGCTTGCAATCTAGACAGCTGAATCTATAAACTGGGAAGAGGTTAAAATTATGTAGGAACACTAACCCTAATCCTACCAGGTTTCATTTAAAACAGGATAAGGTTTTTTATCAACAGTTATATTAAAATATCAAAGGGCCAGCTGATGCTATAAAAATGTATGACCATAAACAGGAAAGAAATGTACACGAGTTGCACAATAAACGTTCTCTGATAGTTGGACACTATTTTTTCAGAAAAGGTTTGCAACAGAAATTGCTTGAAGTACAAGTTTGCAACAAAAAAGAACTTGAACAAGATTTATTTGGGTATAGCACTAGAATTCTTCACAATTAGTTGTTTTGTCTCGTTTAAAGGCCCCAAAACAGGCTAGTTTGATCATTAGAATATAAAAAACGGCAAGAAACGACGCAAATATTAAAACATGAACATGACCATTTTATAATTTCAGTAACATTGAGAATTCGAAATCTACAACGCTGAAACGAAAAACCGAGTGTGACGTAGACATAGAACTGATGCATGCACATATCCATAGAGTTCAAAACACCATAGAAACCCACTTACCAGATAAAAAAACAAGCGAACATGCGATGATTTCAGAAAATGTCCGCCATTTTGTAAGTTTGCAACCATTTTGCTCGCTTGAACCAAGTGTGCAACCACTTCATGTCCTGCCCCTTGATGTATCGGCACAATGTAAAGGTACTTTTTAATTATTTTACAGTTATTTGTTTTCATTGTCCTCAACTACTATTGGTGCTAAACAGAAATCGTTGCTAAACAGTTACGGAAAATTTAAAAGTCATGTATTTTCACTACCCAGTAAAATTATTAAGGCAGTGGCTAGAGAACCGGAATCGGTTCCCTAGACATCAAACTTATTCGTCCGGAACCAGTTCTGTAGCCAGTAAACCGTGCATAGGCTAGGGAACCAGAATTTATCAAACGGCAGCATGTCAATACATGCAATCAGCTGTTTAGACGGCATAGAAGCTATGACTACTAGAGAACCGGTTCCGAACGAATAAGTTCGCTGTCTAGGGAACTGATTCCGGTTCTCTAGCCACTGCCTAAAATTAAACATGCTGATTTACCGTAATCTTGGTCAAATATTTTGATGTTCTTTTGATTTTCACTATATTATACTATTAATAATTGAAATATTGCAAATCTTAATTTGTAATAGAATTGACTCACAAGCAAATGAAAGTTTTAAGTTTCAGACTGTAGGGTCAATTAGGGTAACTTCGGACACTAGGGTAGCTACGGACACGGTCACTAAACATGCCTTTAACCACTTAATTTGTACTCCACCCACCTTTCATTTTCTGTCCTCCTTTTCTTTTTTTAAATCCTTTGCGGGTCTATACTAAGATGAGATACTCCTGGCTGCCCAATGACGCCAGCTGTGACATGTTTTAAGTGCGATGGTGTCGAGTTTCCCGGAGTTAGTGTGCTTGAAACTTGCCGTCACTATTTGAATTTATGTACTGTAATTCTATATCTCTTTCATGCATTTTGCGGCATATTAACGCAATAAAAGGCTATCGAACATTGTTTATAGGTTATATCAATCAAAATGAACGTGTAATGTGAGTATAATTATATCTCTACTGTCCGAACTTTCTCGTCAATTTTTTGGTGTCTAAAACTACGGACATTAAAAGTCTTATCTTTCTTAGTTCAGTGTCAGTATTCAGTGCAAACTAAATGTCATTTTAACAGACAATTCTCCTAGTTCTTAATCAAAGAGAAACCAAGCAAAGTAAAACTGATTGTGTTTACCCGGATTTTAGAATCTGGATATAGATCTATACACGCGCATTATCTATAAGTATTGTGCATTTGACTGTGTCCCCGCAGATTTACCACAGGTGAATATTCTAATAAGTACCAAAATAACAGAATGTATTCAGACCCCCTAAAAGAATTTGAATACTCCGACTATATTAAAAACTCTCACTTTTAAAGTACTTAGTTTTGACATCTTTGTTACTGTCGCTAGGTTTTTCAAACGTAAAAACATGTTAATGTATTCTTTCGAGCAAAAACATACCATAACGTCGTTAATCATAGTTTACGCTGGTAAATTTGTAAACCCAAGTTTACCGTTGTAAACATAAGTTCACGTTCGTAAACTATGGTCACGCTTGTGAATCCCGGTTCATGCTTGTAAACGTAAGATAACGACTGAAATTCATAGTTCAATCGAGAAACCTAGTTTATTGAACGTAAACCATGGTTTACGATTGATATACGTCCACCTCGCGATCGGGAGGTTGAAGGTTCCGGCCCCATGGGGTGTGTTTGTCTAGGGGATGTTTGTCATGGGACTCGTTCTGAAAAGGCCTGTTCGTGAGCCGCGAGGTAGTTAAATGAATGGTTACCAACTAATCTATCCGCCACTTTCATTGTCAGATATTTGCATTTTAACTGATATCAAGAAGCAAACCAAGTAGTCGTGAGATAGCTGTAAGGTATACAATGTATTTGGAAATAAAATTTGTACCAAAAATGGTTTGCGAGTAGAAATATTCACTTTTTTATTGTGAGAGACAGCTCTGTCGTGAAGGAGATAGTCATGTCGCCAAGGAGATAGCTCTGTGTTCATAATTTTTATGCTATATTGAGAAATTTACAATATTTACGTTGGGTTGTCCTCTTTTGAAATAATATACAGTCACTGTTCCATTGAGCATGTTTTAATTTGCTTAGTGTTTCATAAGGCTATAGGCCTATTTGTACAATTTTGAGGGTTACGTTTGGATGATAGTTCTGCTAGCCAATCAGAGCCTTTCTTTCAACATTTTAATCCCCCGCCACAAGTGGTTGGGGGTTATAGGAATGGTCTCCGTCCGTCCTTCCATCCTTCCATCTGTCCTTCCATCTGTCTTTCCGTCTGTCCGTCCTTCCGTCTGTCCGTAACACTTCCGTGTCCACTCCATATCTCCTAAACCCCTTGAAGGATTTTCATGAAACTTGGGTCAAATGATCACCTCATCAAGACGATGTGCAGAACCCATGAGTCAGCCTTGTCAGCTTAAGGTCAAGGTCACAACTCAAGGTCAAAGGTTTGAGCCTTCCATTTTGTGTCCGCTCTATATCTCCTAAACACCTTGAAGGATTTACATCAAACTTGGGTCAAATGATCACCTCATCAAGGCGATGTGCAGAACTTATGAGTCAGCCATGCTGGCTCAAGGTCAAGGTCACAACTGAAGGTCAAAGGTTTGAGCCTTCCATTTTGTGTCTGCATGCTCTGTATCTCCTAATTCCCTTGAAGGATTCATATGAAACTTTGGTCAAATGATCATCTCATCAAGGCGATATGCTGAACTCATGAGTCAGGCATGCCGGCTCAAAGTCAAGGTCACAACTCGAGGTCAAAAGTTTGAGCCTTCCATTTTGTGTCCACTCTGTATCTCCTAAACCCCTTGCAGGAATTTGATAAAACTTGGGTCAAATGATCACCTAATCAAAATGATGTGCAGAACTTATGAGTCAGCCATGCCGGCTCAAGGTCAAGGTCATAACTTAGGGTCAAAGGTTTGAGCCTTCCATTTTGTGTCCACTCTGTATCTCCTAAACATCTTGAAGGATTTTCATCAAACTTGGGTCAAATGATCACTTCATCAAGAACTCATGAGTCAGCCATGTCAACTCAATGTCAAGGTCACAGCTCAAGGTCAAAGGTTTGAGCTCAGTATCTCCTAAACCCCTTGAAGGATTTTCATGAAACTTGGGTCAAATGATCACCTCATCAAGACGTTGTGCAGAATTCATGAGTCAGCCATGTCAGTTCAAGGTCAGGGTCACATCTAAAGGTCAAAGGTTTACCCATTCACTATCCATAGCAGTGGCGGGGGATTAAGCTGTCTTTCAGACTGCCTTGTTGAAAGTGAAATTAGAAATTTAAAAATATATAAATATTTAACCTGAGATTCCTGCTTTCGATATATGATTATCACAGGTTTATAGTTCTTATCACTGCCCATGCATTTTTTTCTTATAAATAATAAAGCAAAAAGAGTATATGAAATGGACTGATGTAGGAATGATTTTTATGCCCCCGAAGGGAGGCATATAGTTTTTGAACCGTCTGTCTGTCGGTCTGTCAGTCTGTCGGTCTGTCGGTCTGTCCGCATTTTTCGTGTCCGGTCCATATCTTTGTCATCGATGGATGGATTTTCAAATAACTTGGCATGAATGTGTACCACAGTAAGACGACGTGTCGCGCGCAAGACCCAGGTCCGTAGCTCAAAGGTCAAGGTCACACTTAGACATTAAAGGTTATTGCATTGATGGGCGTGTCCGGTCCATATCTTTGTCATCGATGGATGGATTTTCAAATAACTTGGCATGAATGTGTACCACAGTAAGACGATGTGTCGCGAGCAAGACCCAGGTCCGTAGCTCAAAAGTCAAGGTCACACTTAGACATTAAGGGATAGTGCATTGATGGGCGTGTCCGGTCCATATCTTTGTCATCGATGGATGGATTTTCAAATAACTTGGCATGAATGTGTACCACAGTAAAACGACGTGTCGTGCGCAAGACCCAGGTCTGTATCTCAAAGGTCAAGGTCACACTTAGACATTAAGGGATAGTGCATTGATGGGCGTGTCGGGTCCATATCTTTGTCATCCATGGATGGATTTTCAAATAACTTGGCATGAATGTGTACCACAGTAAGACGACGTGTCATGCGCAAGACCCAGGTCCGTAGCTCAAAGGTCAAGGTCACACTTAGATGTTAAAGGTCTTTTTTCATGATAGTGCATTGAGGGGTGTGTCCGGTCCATATCTTTGTCATTCATGCATGGATTTTAAAATAACTACGCATAAATATGTGACACAGTAAGACGACGTGTTGCGCGCAAGACCCAGCTCCGTAGGTCAAAGGTCCTAAACTCGAACATCGGCCATAACTATTCATTTAAAGTGCCATCGGGGGCATGTGTCATCCTATGGAGACAGCTCTTGTTTTTCCTTTTTTATTTCTTTTTAGCTCACCTGAGCAATGCTCAGGTGAGTTTTTCTGATCGCTCGATGTCCGTCGTCCGTCGTCCGTCGTCTGTTGTCTGTCGTCCGTCGTCTGTCAACATTTAGCTTGTGTATGCGATAGAGGCTGTATTTTTCAATTAATCTTCATGAATATTGGTCAGAATGATAACCTTGATGAAATCTAGGCCGAGTTCGAAAATGGGTCATCTCGGGTCAAAAACTAGGTCACTAGGTCAAATCAAAGAAAAATCTTGTGTATGCGATAGAGGCGGTATTTTTCATTTAATCTTCATGAATATTGGTCAGAATGATAACTTTGATGAAATCTAGGCCAGGTTCGAAAATGGGTCATCTCGGGTCAAAAACTAGGTCACTAGGTCAAATCAAAGAAAAACCTTGTGTATGCGATAGAGGTGGTATTTTTCAATTAATCTTCATGAATATTGGTCAGAATGATAACCTTGATGAAATTTAAGCCGAGTTCGAAAATGGGTCATCTCGGGTCAAAAACTAGGTCACTAGGTCAAATGAAAGAAAAACCTTGTGTATGCGATAGAGGCTGTATTTTTCAATTCTTCTTCATGAATATTGGTCAGAATGATAATCTTGATGAAATCTAGGCCGAGTTCGAAAATGGGTCATCTCGGGTCAAAAACTAGGTCATTAGGTCAAATCAAAGAAAAACCTTGTGTATGCGATAGAGGCGGTATTTTTCAATTGATCTTCATGAATTTTGGTCAGAATGATAACCTTGATGAAATCTAGGCCGAGTTCGAAAATGGGTCATCTGGGGTCAAAAACTAGGTCACTAGGTCATATCACGTAAAAACCTTGTGTATGCGATAGAGGCTGTATTTTTCAATTGATCTTCATGAATTTTGGTCAGAATGATTGCCTTGATGAAATTTAGACCAAGTTCGAAAATGGGTCATCTGAGGTCAAAAACTAGGTCACTAGGTCAAATCAAAGAAAAACCTTGTGTATGCAATAGAGGCTGTATTTTTCAACTGATCTTCTTGAAATTTAGCCAGAATGATTACCTTGATAAAATCTAGGCTGATTTAGAAAATGGGTCATCTGGGGTCAAAAACTAGGTCACTAGGTCAAATCGAAGAAAAACATTGTGTATGCAATAGAGGATGTATTTTTCAATTGATCTTCATGAAATTTGGTCAGAGGGATTGCCTTGATGAAAACTAGGTCGGATTTGAATATGGGTTATCTGAGGTCAAAAACTAGGTCACTAGGTCAAATTAAAGAAAAATCTTGTGTATGCGATAGAGACTGTTTTTTTTCAGTTGATATTTATGAAATTTGGTCAGGTTGATTGCCTTAATGAAATCTAGGTCGAATTTGAATATGGGTCATCTGAGGTCAAAAACTAGGTCACTTGGTCAAATCAAAGAAAAAACTTCTGTATGTGATAGAGGCTGTATTTTTCAGTTGATCTTCATGAATTTTGGTCAGAATGATTGCCTTGATAAAATCTAGGTCGAATTTGAACATGGGTCATCTAGGGTCAAAAACTAGGTCATATCTAAGAAAATGCTTGTTTTATCGCAAGAGACCAATTTTTTGGTCCAGTCTTAATGAAAATTGGTCAGAATATTTGTTTCCATGAAATCACTAGGTCAAACATGTTTTACACTGTTATGGAGTGTTTCTTAGGTGAGCGACCTAGGGCCATCTTGGCCCTCTTGTTTTTTTTTGCATTCAAAATTGAAAAGCGTTTGTAATGGTGTAACGGAGGTGAACTGTCTTTATTTTAACCATTCTGAAGTACATATTTCATCACGGGAAAGATTTTGTTGCCGCCGCGGCCCTGGTTTGATTACCAGCTCGGGCATGTTTTTTTTCTTGATTTCGCATTTTCATGATGCTAATGCTCTTACATCATAATATGTTCAATTTTAAAGAAAGATATTTTTACCCTAAATCTTGAGTCCAGTCCCTTTCAGGGGACCTCTGTGGCCGAGTGGTTAAGGTCGCTGACTTCAAATCACTTGCCCCTCATCGATGTGGGTTCAAGTCTCACTCAGGGCCTTGAATTCTTCATGTGAGGAAGCCATCCAGCTGGCTTACAGAAGGTCAGTGGTTCTACCCAGGTTCCCGCTCGTGATGAAATAATGCACGGAGGGACACCTGGGGTCTTCCTCCACCATTAATAGCTGGAAAGTCGCCGTATGACCTATCATGTGTTGGTGCGATGTTAAATCCAACAAAACAAAAAAAAAACGAGCTGTCTCCATAGGATGACACATGCCCCCGATGGCACTTTGAATGAATAGTTATGGCCGATGTTAGAGTTTAGGACCTTTGACCTACGGACCTGGGTCTTGCGCGTGACACGTCGTCTTACTGTGGTACACATTCATGCCCAATAATTTCAAAATCCATGCATGAATGACAAAGATATGGACCGGACACGCCCATCAATGCCATATCATGAAATATGACCTTTAACATCTAAGTGTGACCTTGCCCTTTGAGCTACGGACCTGGGTCATGCGCGCGACACGTCGTCTTACTGTGGTACACATTCATGCCAAGTTATTTGAAAATCCATCCATGGATGACACAGATATGGACCGGACACGAATGCACTATCATGAAAAATGACCTTTAATGTCTAAGTGTGACCTTGACCTTTGAGCTACGGACCTGGGTCTTGTGGTTGACACGTTGTCTTACTGTGGTACACATTCATGCCAAGTTATTTGAAAATCCATCCATCGATAACAAAGATATGGACCGGACACGAATGCACTATCATGAAAAATGACCTTTTAACGTCTAAGTGTGACTTGACCTTTGAGCTACGGACCTGGGTCTTGCGCGTGACACGTCGTCTTACTGTGGTACACATTCATGCCAAGTTATTTGAAAATCCATCCATCGATGACAAAGATATGGACTGGACACGAAAATGGCAGACAGACTGACAGACGGTTCAAAAACTATATGAATATAAAAAAAGTCCATTTCAGCCAAATGCTTGCTAATAACTCGTCTGATTGGTTCAAATAAAAATAGATTTGTGGAAATGAAAATAGCAGTATTAGAATTTCAATTATACAAGAAGTTCTTACATAAAGTAGAGGACCGATCACTTTAGTCATTTGGTCAGTTATTGTATGTGTAATTGAGGTTGCTATTTTTATGCGTACATTAACACACTAAATACATCATATAAAAACACCGAAGTGTAGTGTAATCACACAACCAGAGCAGGTTAAGTTTGACAATTTTTATTAAAAGACCGACGTTTCGGCTTCTACAGAGCCTTCTTCAGGGTACAGATATCATATACAATATTTCTAAAGTACAAAAATCCGGTGTTTTAGTCACGTGACCATTAGCTAAAAATAGAATCCGGTGTTTTTCTTAAATAAAGTAGAAAGTTATGTGCAATTATATATATCATGGAAATAAAGTAGATATAAAATAAATGCAAGTGTTATATTGTCTATTTGAGTTTGTTTAGAATAGAGTGTATAAATGTTTTCTTAGGTCCGTGATTTTTGTCGTGGTTCTCATCTTAGCAGAGTGTTTCTGTGCTTGATGATTTAGCTGTGCTATGTTCAAACTTGGCGTTGTCTCTCAGTCGTGTACAAGATTGTGGTTCTTCATCTGGTATCTGTATGTGTTCTTTAACTGGAATGTTCATAGATGTGGTCGATCTTGATCGAAGTCTGGTATAAATGATGTTTATGAGGATGCTGTCCTTGTGTTTTAATACTGTGTCATAAAGGAAGATGGCTGATTCTGAGTTGAATTTGCTTTTGATCTTGATTGTGTTATGGTGACAGTTTAAGGCTAAAGTGAAGGAATTTGACTCCTTTCGAGTGTGAAGCGCTATCATTGGGATATCATCAATAAACATCCACCATACTATTGGTGAGAGCGGATATCTTTTTAGAAGTTCTTGCTCGAAGTAGTGCATGAAAAGTGTTTCGTTGCTCGGGGCGCATTTGGTACCAATTGTCGTCCCTGACTTTTGTTCATATAATTTTCCAAAAATGTGAAAGCAGATTTTTGTAAGGATCCAGTATAGTAATCTGAGTATTATTCCAGCTTTAAGCTCTTTTCCTGGTCTGCATTCAAGGCCTTGTGTGGAGGCAAGTATTTCATTTTGGTATGGCGTAAATACATTATAGTATGCTTCTACGAAAAGTTATCCTATAAATTTTATTTAGCTGATAAATCAGTATGACTGTTTAAAACTTAAAATTTTAGATTTACAAGTCAGATTTGATTTTACAAATGTAATACTTAATGTGAACAAGTTTCAGGGCCATTGCAACTAAAGTTGGCATCTTAAAAAATATGGGTAACCCTGTAAATGCGTCTATTGCGTTTCACAAGCTAATTTTCTGTAACTGAATTTGTTTATTTTACAGAAAAGGTTGCACATGTACATTCTAAGAAAATATAGCCCGCTTAGCTCAATAGAGAGTGCATTTGATTGTGGGCTTCGAGTCTGATGCACAGTTAAGGCGTATGTTTTCCCTGAATATTTGACAGTGCCTTTACAGAAAAGCATGACTGTAATGAATATTAAACTAATATATAGTTAATCTTTGATGAATAGCGATGTTCACTAAAAGTCTTCTGTTTGTTACATATTAATCGCAGACACTTAGTTTTTATGATGTGTTCGTTAAACATTAACTGCTAACAGTATCTGAGTCGTACTGATCATTGCATATTCATTGCAGATACTTTAACAATTCTCCATGTTCTGTTCATATTACCCACAGATACTCACAAATTTTTAGTGCTCGTAGCATATTAGTTGCAGACACTTCGAAAATTTCTGAGGCTTTGTTACGAGAGTTGTACATACTTAGAAAATTTAATAGATCATTGCATATTCGCAGGAGACACTAAGATTATTTCAAGAGTTAAAACTTATGTAGAAAATATTAAGCTACAAATTTCTTAAGCTGTTCACCACATATTAGTCAGAAGCTCACCGGAGAAGAAGAGTTTTAGGTGGTGTTCACTGCATATTCGCCAAAGCTATTCATTACATATTCATCAGAACTATTCATTGCAGAGCTCATTTGCATGCAAAAAATTAACATGGAACGAATATGTGATTAATAGAGCCTGTGATGAATATACAATGAACTTGCGACTAACATGCAACGAATTTTTCCTGTAGCGAATATACTGTGAAGGATCTGTTTGTTGCATATTCGTGCCTTTAACATTTAACAAATGCAAAAGCTTGCATTCACTGAATGTTAACTTCACATTTGCTGCACATTCATCACACATATTCATCGCAGGGCATTTTTTTCGGTAAGGGTGTGTCTGAAATCATTTAACTTCCATCTATGACGCAATGATTCATATAGCAAGGGGCAGGACGTGTAGTGGTTGCACACTTGGTTCAAGCGAACAAAATGGTTGCAAACTTACAAAATGGCGGATATTTTCTGAAATCATCGCGTGTTCGCTTGTTTTTTTATCAGGTAAGTGGGTTTCTATGGTATTTTGGACTGTATGGATATGTGCATGCAACAGTTCTATGTCTACGTCACACTCGGTTTTGCGTTTAGGTTGTAGATATCAAATTCTCGAAGTTATTGAAGTTATAAAATGGTCATGTTCATGTTTTGATATTTGAATTGCGTCGTTTCTTGCCGTTTTATACATTTTAATGATCAAACTAGCCTGTTTTAGGGACATTAAACGAGACAAAACAACTAAATGTGAAGGCTTCTATAAACGTTTGGATCTGCATGTTTTAAGGACAGTGCTAAACCCAAATAAATCTTGTTCAAGCTCTTTTTTGTAGCAAACTTGTACTTCAAGCAGTTTTTGTTGCAAACTTATTCTGAGAAAATAGTGTCCAACTATCGGAGAATGTTTATTGTGAATGTGGCTGAAGAGCAAATCATGAATTTCCTCAAAGATGCAGCAGATAGCTCGACATTTCATAATTCTATTTCTAATCACGTGTATCGACGTTTGGGCACAAAACAGAGATTTATTTTTAGCTTTTTGTGATTTTGGAAAATCAGAGAAATAATATGGTCAATGTTTTGCTATTGTGTGCACTAGTCTTGTGTGTATCTTGCCCAAGAAATTACTTAATACAAACAGTGTAATCTGACAAGTTCTCGTCTCAATTCTTTGTCCAAATTCTAAGTTTCTATCTCCATTGACCTGTATATATAACTGACAGAAAATTTGTAAAAGATATTTTACATAAAAGAAATATTATAATCGAACTAATATATAGCAAACTTGTGTTTTAATTTCAATCGATCTGAAATCTACAGTATTGTATTTCCTTATTCAATTTATTTTTTCAGGCAAAAAAGCAAGACTTAGACCAGCGATGGGAATTCTCCCTTCCTCTGGAATGTGATATTTGCGAAAATAAATTTTGTTCATGGTTTGTGCTTCAGCGTCATTTGTCGTCATATGAAACATCAAACTGTCAGGATACAGGATTTGTTCATAAAAACTGTTTTTCGTAAAATATTAGTACATGTAGTTTTGATAGAAAAAAATGAAACATTTGTATACAACAGCGACGTAATGTTTTGAACTCATTAAAAGTTATAGTAGTTGTTTATCCACCTGCGCAATCTTGCGTCGATATAACATGATCATAATACAATACAAGGCTATTGAGTGTTGGTGATAAGATACCTGTAAAATACCCCTTTACGGACATGCGGCATATTTCATATTTTGTTTCTGAAACATAAATCGTCGTCTTTGAATATCTTCTGTCATACTTCTGTGTATCAAAACAATAACTAATTCGATACTAACACTAAAACACATGGACACTGTACAATGAGAGTAAAACTGAGATAAAATGTTTAACTCATCTATGTTACAGTGTAACATCTGCAGAAACATGAATGTAGTTCCTATCATTTTATCACATGCTTAATTTTATCGTTTAAAGTTTCTGATTGGAAAATTGAATGGTTTTAAACAGAAAGAAGAAGTACCACATACAACTTCGGAAGAGGCAAAACCCAAGTTGCACGGTATCCAAAAAGATGTAATCTTGGACACAAGCAACTTTATTAAGGAAAAATTGAAAACAGTAGAGTTGGCATTTAAATTTGTGGTGGCAGTCAACAGAAAACATCATCATTATGAGTGTTCATTTTCAGAGAAGTCTGATTTAATCGCAGCCAAACATTTTCTTGTTATAGTTTATCAATTTCAATCCACTGTATACAGTGTAACTGTTGCGCTGTATTTTACATTGTGAGTTCGCTCAAAATATAGTCTTAGTGGACACATCGACTTTGTAATGTGACGTAACTGGTTGAACACCTCTTGGTATGTCATTTAATTTTCTTAATGTTCCATACTTTGGTACGCTTCCTTTCCTTCGGTTAAACTCGTGATCTCTGCAATAAAAAAGTAACACTGGTAATTTGTGTAATATATTGTAGTGCAAAATTAATGTAATATAAAAAAACTGAACATAAAACGTTATATACCGTTGCAGTTGACGCTTTTGTTTTGTTTCCAACAATTAAAATAAATTTTGCAAGTAAATGGCATTTCAGTGTTTGTACTTGCCATTCATTTCTATAGCAATACTTATATGTCTTCTGTATTATGGCACTACACTGCAATTAATTTACTTTTCATTACTGGTTGGTAACAACATTGCTTGTGTGTACTATAATATTACACAAAAAATGTATCTGACTTTAGGTTGCTGAAATTGTTGGTTCAGAATAGGAATAGAAATAAGAATAGGCTTACAAAACTTTATAAATTGTCTTTGATACCAATAACACTTACCTAATGGTTATTTCTGATATATGTGTTAGCATAGTTTGTTCAACTAATGCAGATATATGTTCATGCTCTTGGGCCATAATACTAGTAGCGTCTGACATTCATAGCATCTAGACCTGAAAAGATCTGAAAGAAAACAACTGCATGTTAAAGTCCTTGTCTGTATAGTGTGTATAGGCAGACAAGATCAAAAAGACAAAATGTACATAAAGACAATGTCTCCGAAAGTTTATATAATTAGTTTTATTTCTGCTTGCAATGTAGACAACTGAATCTACAGGGAAGATGTTAAAATTATGTAGGAACACTAACCCTAATCCTACCAGGTTTCAAGAAAACATGATAAGGTTTTTTATCAACAGTTATATTAAAATATCAAAGGGCCATTTAATGTTATAAAAAATGCACGACCCTAAATATGAAAGAAATATTCACGAGTTGCACGATAAACATCCTGATAGTTGGACACTATTTTCTCAGAATAAGTTTGCAACAGAAATTGCTTGAAGTACAAGTTTGCAACAAAAAAGAGCTTGAACAAAATTTATTTGGGTTAAGCACTGTCCTTAAAACATGCAGAGCCAAGCGTTTATAGAATTCTTCACAATTAGTTGTTTTGTCTCGTTTAAGGGCTCCAAAACAGGCTAGTTTTATCATTCGAATCTAAAAACGGCAAGAAACGACGCAATTCAAATATCAAAACATGACCATGGCCATTTTATAACTTCAATAACTTCGAGAATTCGAAATCTACAACACTGAAACGCAAAACCATGTGTGACGTAGACATAGAACTGATGCATGCACATATCCACAGAGTCCAAAATACCATAGAAACCCACTTACCAAATAAAAAAACAAGCGAACATGCGATGATTTCAGAAAATGTCCGCAATTTTGTAAGTTTGCAACCATTTCGCTCGCTTGAACCAAGTGTGCAGCCACTTCACGTCCTGCCCCTTGATTTCACAACTATTTGTTTTGAAAAACAATTACACCAATTGATAAAGAATGTTTCAATGCGTATTTATGCACTTTTGTATAACTTCTTTTTCAGTAGTTTATTTAAAATTTTGAAAAAGGGATCTGATGTGAAGCATGACTAATTTATATAAAAACCTGCCAAGCGCAATCTTCTGGCTTTTATATGGTAGTTGGGGGTTTACCATGAAATGTTTCTAAGGGAGGCTCAAGAGGGGAAATATTTTTAAATATTTTAGATTTAAGATATTTAAAAAATGTGTTCAGTTTACTGTTTTTAATCATGCAATAAATCAGTTAGACAATACATACGCGTGTGTTACCGGCGAGTATCATCATGCTTGGGAGAATCTCAGGGAACATAATTTGATAGCAAACTCGCCTCTACGAGGCTCGTTTGCTACCCAAATTACATTCCTTGAGATTCCCCCGCGCATGATGATACCAGTCGGTAACACACTTTTATGTATTATCTAACTTATACTTATCATTCATTTTAAAAAATAAAGAATCCTTTTTAAAATGTCACAAGTTTTCACTACCCTGAATTTTAATCTTTAGATTAAATTAAATTATGATATTAACTTGTCTATGCAGAAATTGTTTACTTCTTATTATGCCTCCTCCCCCCCACCCCACTCCAAGTTTTACTGTTCTACTGTAATCGGCCGATTATAGGTCGCACTCGTGTATAGGACGCAGTGAAAAAATATCAGCAGAATTCTGGAAAATAGCTTATACCCACTTAATTATCACTTATCCTAATTTATGTTTGTCTGAAATTTGCTATAGTTTCTACGAACTCGCCGGTTTTTTTGCTAAATAATTGTCGATATTTTTGCATGTTGTGCAAGTATTTAAATTGGAAAGCATAAACTCTGTGTAAGGACTAAACTGCCGCATCCTCTGATCACTCCATGAATACTGACGCCAGTGAAAACGAAAGTACAGTTTGGCACGTGGCGGTAAAATGACGTAATTTTAAGACTGGTTTGCAAATTGTTTTGAACATCAGTCTATAATCGTGCATGCACATGTTCAGGGTGATACATCGTACTGCGGATGTAGCTAGTTATTTAAGAAATAATAAATCTGTTCCTATATTTTATCAGTTAATAAAATATGGGCAGGAGTTTGGATGCGTAATAATTAAATCACGAGTGATTTAATTTTTACGCATTGAAACGACTGCCCATGTTTTATTAATTGATAAAATTATTGGAACATATTTATTATTTCGATTCTAACAATGCAAATAATTCGCATTTAACAGTACTACATTTTCAGCTTAATACGTCATTAGGGACATATGCTGTTACAACTTATCCCCTATGGTTAGAAAGAGTTGCATAGCCATAGGAACGTATAGATATTTGTTTCTTTTTATCAGAATTTTGAGAAGTATTTATGAATTAGTCATCTAACAGCTCGCAAACTAATTATGAAGAGAATCATCAAATTACGCGAGTTGACCCTGTGTTACAAGTTACGAGCTTAACCTTATATGACGTCACATTATTATGACGCATACTCTATGTCATACATTTATGACGTCACCGCTGAATCTTAATTAAGCTAATTCAATTCGCTCGTAAAGATCAAAATGTGTTTTACGGTCCTACACATAAGTCAGTATGACTTTTTATCATATTTGTGTTTTTGAATGCTGTTTTCAACCGTTTGGCCCTGAAATATTTCGTATGTAATGGAACTAAAGTAGAAGCTCTTATGCCACAATCATAGAGGATGAAATGTAACAGCCAACCATATTTTATCATAGATTCATGTATAGGCGATTTCGCTGTATGTTTATATAGCAATTGCTGCAGATCGTGTTAGAATGAGCTGTAAATAATGGCGTGTTTTGAAAATCTGTATGACCACTGGTAAGATTTAACATTATTTCAACACATTTAAAATAAGAAAGATGTAAACAGCAAATTTTATCAAAAGTGGAATGATTCCTATGCCCAAAAATACATCCATATAGCTGGCAACGTGCACAAGCGAGTTTATAAATAGGCTGATGTTCCGTTTGCTCACTGTCGAATCTTTATTTTTGTGCATATTTTAGTAAAACGGTAAATGACGATTAATCGAAATTCTGAATAGGCAGTTCTATTTTATTTTCTATTCAATATTCATACGAAAAATCCTGGATATTTGACTATAACAGTTTTTTTGCATCACCCAAATGAATTTTGTCACAAGTGTACGGGGTATAGACATTTGCCGTACAGGGTATAGACCGTTTTCAGAAATATCCTGTACGGTGTATAGACGAAGAAAGTTGAGATGTACTGAGGGTTTCATGCAATATGATTGCTTAAAGTTAATGCTGTTAACCCAATATTTAACCATACACTTTCTTTATGTTTTACATAATTTTATCGTCACTTTTAGACCATTAATTGCAGCTCATGTGGTCAGTTAAAGTAGGACAGGTGTTATGTTTCTGATAAGTGTGTCAGCTTAAAACAATATCTAAACCAAACTTGTTAAACGAATTAGCAATACTGATAAAAACAGAGATCATGTTTTTTGCCCAGTCAATCTTAGAGTCTAAAATTTCGTAGGTTTTGCAAGAGATTATGGCCATTATATTTCCATTTTATCTTTTAAGAATGTACAAATGTGGAGCCAAAACATGAAGCTTAAAAAAAGATGGTGGAACATTATTTTATGAAATCTCATTTCATTTCGAAGTATTATTGATATGCTTATTCTTCTTTTTTTTTATTAATAGTCATTTATGTATATCTGCATAAAATTGCGATACATTATACAATGAGTTGTCAAAAGATGCATGCTGCAAACATTTAGGGGTCTTTCTGATAAAAGTTATAATTTTTTAGTACTTACATTCATATCTTTTATGCTGCATTCATTTTGAAAACTGAATCTATGAAAATAGAAATGTTTAAGATATCAAATCAATTTTGCTTTTGAATTATGCAGGTACTCATGTCATTTTTAGGGGGGTGTCAAATTAAAAATATCATTGTCACAGTGACTGAGATTCCAGAAACACTATCCACTATTTAACTGTACAGCACTTTGACCTAGAACTGTCAGATTTCATTAGATATGCCCAAAAACAAAATGTTGTTTGTGCCTATGCGAGAACGATAAGAACACTTTAAGAAATGTCCTAGCATTGTTCTTGAATAGTGTTCAAGAACTGTACTAGAACTAGTCTTCCCATGGGAACAAATTGTGCACCCCTTGTCGCAGATTTGTTTTTATATTGCTATGAAAGAGATTTTATGTTTGGCCTTTCTCCATTACTGCATTTAATAATACATCACGCTATCTAGATGATATACTTAATATGGATAATCCGTTTTTTGCTCAGTTGGTGGATAATATTTATCCCCGTGAGCTGCAGTTAAATAAGACTAACAACTCAGATACTACTGCTTCATTTCTAGATTTACATCTCTCAATTTACGACAATTTTATACATACCAAAATTTATGACAAGAGGGATGATTTTAATTTTAGTATTGTAAATTTCCCCAATTTGGATGGGGATATACCCCAGGCTACATCTTATCACACTGGCCATAGCTTTATCAGATCAAGTGGTTCCAACGTTGTTTGAGCGGTGAATTTTACGCCAATCAGATGGAGAAATATGGCCGATACTACAAAATTCTGGTATTGTAAGTATGATTCTAAGGAATTTCTACCTGTTTTATAACTAATCAAATGAAAACGATGGGTGCACCTGGAGTGCAAATGTGTCTATGTTTTAGCACATATGTCCATTTAGCTGAGATTTGTGCCGTTTATTCAAACACTTCTGTACAGTCCGGCGGGGGAAGGAGATTTTTGACAGTTTTTGACAATATCGCATCAAATTTAGTGTTAATCGGGAACAAGTAACTGTTAAAACACCTTTTATGTAAAGGGCTACCTCTTAAAACAAAGCGTGTGTATTTTCATAGAATTATTCAGGGTTATTTCTGAACAATCGGCCGAAAACCTAATGCAACGCCGTTTCGAGTGGGTCGTTATGCAACGCAATCAAGTGGATACCGTTCTGTGTCTTACTTGCGAAGTCTTATCCGTCTTAAAAACAGTCATTAAAGCCTAACAATGAATAAATTTAGTGAGTTTTATAGCATTATAATGATCCCGCCATTTCTAATATATTGTACATCGAACAATATCATTAAGTAAATAATAGTAATCGTTCGTAAAAACAAGAACCAGTTCACGGATATCTATCTCCTCCACGAATGGTACTGAACAGCATACCAAAATCGGGTTGACTCTTTAAATCAGTATAGTTACAGTTGGTTACTTTTTAGTCCCTTAAAACCAATGCATTGCGATTTCATTACTAATTTGTTGTGCATTTAAGCTGTTCATACAAAATAAATAAAATTTGGTCCATGATAAAAGTATTAATCAGTTGTTTGTCAGATTTTCATTCATATTCCTGTGGTAGCGTTCATTTATTTTCAGAGAAATAAATCACAGAGAACGTTAAAATTGGCCAGGGAAAAGACAATATTTTATTTGTCCTCCATAAAACAGAAACGACGTAATAAACCTCTATGGTCCCGTTCAAAAATGAAAATACAAATGAAATACAGACACCAATGAAAGAAAATAAACCGGACCAGCAATACTAATAGAGATGTGCCACAGTTGTACTATTTAACTGTCTCTAACCAAAGAAGAAAAGTGATGTTTGTCAACGGTACTTATTCGATTTGATAAGAGTTAGAAATATTGTAAAAATAATGTATCTTTTGCTTCAGAAAGTTGTCTCAGGACAGCCTCGTCGCTTGCAATGTCTAAAAGATCTGTATCTTCCTCTGTTAATTCTTCAAACATTTCATCTCATAAAACTCATTCTTTTAATACCTTATTGTGAACAGGTTTTTTTTCTTGATATTTTGGTGCTTGAAGTTGGAGTTAGCAGTCTTTTCGTTTTGTTTTTGTTTTTTGTTGTTGTTTTTTTGTGTGTGTGTTTTTATTCACTTTGAGGACATGGAGAAAATGCTCTTTTTTTTAATCGTTTGCTTGATGACACGTCTCTATTAGTATTGCTGGTCCGTTTATTTTCTTTCATTGGTGTCTGTATTTTATTTGTATTTTCATTTTTGAACGGCAACCATAGAGGTTTATTACGTCGTTTCTGTTTTATGGAGGACAAATAAAATCTTGTCTTTTCCCTGGCCAATTTTAACGTTCTCTGTGATTTATCTCTCTGAAAATAAATGAACGCTACACCAACAATATGAATGAAAATAAATACAAACAACTGATCAATACTTTATCATGGACCAAATTTTATTTATTTTCTTATGAACAGCTTAAATGCACAACAAATCAGTAATGAAATCGCAATGTAATGGTTTTAAGGAACTAAAAAGTAACCAACTGTAACTATACTGATGTAAAGACTCAACCTGCTTTTGGTATGCAGTTCAGTACCATTCGTGGAGGAGAAATATCCGTAAAATGGTTCTTGTTTTTCGAACTATTACTATTATTTACTTAATGATATTGTTCGATGTTCATCCTTGCTTTATGTTTTTGTGTTGATGTTTTTTGACAATTTCCACAAAAATATGTTAAATGTTAAGCTAACATAAAAATGTAAAAGTACAATATATTAGAAATGGCGGGATCATTATAATGCTATAAAACTCACTAAATTTATTCATAGTTATGCTTTAATGACTGTTTTTAAGACGGGTAAGACTTCGCAAGTAAGACACAGAACGGTATCCACTTGATTGCGTTGCATAACGACCCACTCAAAACGGCGTTGCATTAGGTTTTCGGCCGATTGTTCAGAAATAATCCTGAATAATTCTATGAAAATACACACGCTTTGTTTTAAGAGGTAGCCCTTTACACAAAAAGTGTTTTAACAGTTACTTGTTACTGATTAACACTATATTTGATGCGATATTGTCAAAAACTGTCAAAAATCTCCTTCCCCCGCCGGACCGTACAGAAGTGTTTGAATAAACGGCACAAATCTCGGCTAAATGGACACGTGCTAAAACATAGACACATTTGCGCTCCAGGTGCACCCATCGTTTTCATTTGATTCGTTTTTTAACGGGTAGAAATTCCTTTAAATCATACTTAAAATACCGGAAATTTGTAGTATCAGCCATATTTCTCCATCTGATCGGCGTAAAATTCACCGCTCAAACAACGTTGGAACCACTTGATCTGATAAAGCTATGGCCAGTGTGCTTATGGGATATATATTTCTCAGTTAATTCGGTTTGCAAGAGCGTGTAGTCATGTTAAGGATTTCAATGAACGTAACCAATATATTGCAAATAAGCTTCTTCAACAGGGCTACCGTTATTAGAAATTACGTAAATACTTTGCTAAATTTTACTATCGTAATTCGGATTTGGTTTTGAAATACAATATAGCAATTTAAAGACACTTCTGCGAGAAGGTATATCAAAACCCGTTTTTTATGGGGATGTGGTTTACAATCTTAGTGAGATTTTGGGTCATGGCAATTTTCCAGTTGTATTTAGTAAAGTCATTAAACGTTAAAAGAGGTTATGACCCAACTGTTTTGAGACACACCGCATGTTTGGTGTACAGCCCTTTTACAGTTGGACGCTACGCTTTCCTCTTTGATTGTGTCTGACGGAACAGTTGGAAGACTCTATGATAAGTAGTTCTTAAATCCCACCGGGACTGGGCTGTTTTGATTTTCGTCTTCTGGCCTGTTTCGTCTGGCCCTTAAGGGTGTTTCCCTTTGTTGCTCTGTCTTCTACAAAGGCATTGAGTACATGCGTTTTAGGTTCTTAAGGGTTGCATTATATATATATATAATACAAGAGCATTTTTGTGTTTTACATTACATGCCTTCTGTTGCCTTTGTGTATGTTAGGGTTTCACCTGGCGAGGATAACTTTTATTTACACTGTCCTGTGACTTTGGAACATGGTTGGGGTAAGAGTGAGGTTAGGTGCACCATAAACCGGTTTAAGCTCCCCAGTGGTGGTTTTGCCACTGACCATTCCAAGGCGGTGCCCCACTGTGTTCTTTTATTTGTTTGTTTTGTCCTTATGTGTTTGCTTTGTGTGTGTGTGTATGGTGTGCGTGTGTTGATCATATGCGTGTTTGGGGAGGCGGCGTTTTTAGAACGTGGCTTTCCCTGTTGGATATTCTCCCTTGTTTTAAAGTATGCAAGTACATTTTTAGAAATGTTAAATTGGACAAATCTTCAAGAACAATTGTTCTTAAATATGTTACAGTTTCAATTCAAGAACAGTTCAAGAATTATATTTTAGGAACTATTCTAGGATACTCATTCCTAAAACAAAGTTCTTGAACTGGAACTGTAACATTTTTAAGAACAGTATGTTCTTGAAAATTTGTCCAATTTAACATTTCTAAAAATGTACTTGAATTGTTCTTGCACATTTTAAGACTAGTTCTAGTACAGTTCTTGAACACTATTCAAGAACAATGCTAGAACTGTTTGAAAAGTGTTCTTATCCTTTTCGCATAGGTAAAGTACTGTACGGCAACTTAAAATATTTCTTTCATTTTTATACTGTGAAGCTTATATTTATGTTTGGATATTAATCACTAATTATGTAATACGCCTGTTTTTCAGACGTGGCTAAGTTGGACATAATATGATTATCGGACTGAAATGAAATGCAAGTGATAATTACGTCAGGAGATAAGCTGCCTGGGACATGTATCAAGCTGCTGACATCAGAGCCCCCAACATTTGGAGATGAGCCCCTACCTGTCCACAGGAAATACACTGAAAGCGGCAAGCCATCAGATACAGTCGGCACACCAGTTGCTTGCAGAAAACTATATGTCCACAATAGGCAACATGCAGCAACCTAGAGCACAACTATCCAGGGTAACAAACACTTGGCAGACTTGTTGAAATGCCATGGCTGTTGTTGGTGGAGGAGCCGACGAGTTAGAAAACAGACTTACAATACCAGGTATGATATTGAAGAAAGAGATCAGGCATTTCAAATTTGATACAGAGACTTAAAAGCATTATTCAGCAATAATAATATTAAGTTTTCAGTTTGGTTCAAACAAAATACAACAATTCTTTAATTAAATGAAATAACTTGTTTCAGGTAAAGATTTTGTACAGTGGTATCTTTAAATTGTAATTTTAATAGAAATACCACAGTGTACTGCCATTATTTTACACTTACTAAGTTTCTTGCTTATATCAATATATGTGTTGATGAAATGAAAGGATCGGGATTCATTATATACAGGTACTGGTACAGAAAGCTATACTGAAGTTTTATGCTTTGATTTTTACAGTACCTTCACCTGAGATTCTTAAACTTTGAGGGCTGCTTGCGGTGAGCACGATATAGTCGTCACTTTTGGCGGGTCGGTGCATGTGTCCGTGTGTGCGCCCGTGCGTCCGTCCGATTTATACCTTGTGACCTCTCTAAAGGCCATATTTTTCATGGGATCTGTATGAAAGTTGATCTGAATGTTCATCTTGATGATATCTAGGTCAAGTTTGAAACTGGGTCACATGCGGTCAAAAACTAGGTCAGTAGGTCTAAAAATAGAAAAACTTTTTGACCTCTCTAGAGGCCAAATATTTCATGAGATCTTCATGAAAATTGGTCAGAATGTTCACCTTGATGATATCAAGGTCAAGTTCGAAAGTGGGTCACATGCCATCAAAAACTAGGTCAGTAGGTCAAATAATAGAAAAACCTTGTGACCTCTCTAGAGGCCATATTTTTCATGGGATCTGTATGAAAGTTGGTCTGAATGTTCATCTTGATGATATCTAGGTCAAATTTGAAAGTGGGTCACGTTTCTTCAAAAACTAGGTCAGTAGGTCAAATAATAGAAAAACCTTGTGACCTCTCTAAAGGCCATATTTTTCATGGGATCTGTATGAAAGTTGGTCTGAATGTTCATCTTGATGATATCTAGACCAAGTTCGGAACAGGGTCATGTGCGGTCAAAAACTAGGTCAGTAAGTCTAAAAATAGAAAAACTTTGTGACCTCTCTAGAGGCCATACTTGTGAATGGATCTTCATAAAAATTGGTCAGAATGTTCAACTTGATGATATCTAGGTCAAGTTTGAAACTGGGTCACGTGCCTTAAAAACTAGGTCAGTAGGGCAAATAATAAAAAAACCTTGTGACCTCTCTAGAGGCCATACTTTTCATGGGATCTGTATGAAAGTTGGTCTGAATGTTCATCTTGATGAGATCTAGGTCAAGTTTGAAACAGGGTCAACTGCGGTCAAAAACTATGTCAGTAGGTCTATAATTATTAAAATCTTTTGACCTCTCTAGAGGCCATATTTTTCAATGGATCTTCATGAAAATTGATCTGAATGTTCACCTTGTTGATATCTAGGTCAGTTTCGAAACTGGGTCATGTCCGGTTAAAAACTAGGCCAGTAGGTATAGAAATAAAAAAACCTTGTGACCTCTCTAGAGGCCATATTTTTCATGAGATCTTCATGAAAATTAGTGAGAATGTTCACCTTGATGATATCTAGTTAAATTTCAAAACAGGATCACGTACCTTCGAAAACTAGGTCAATAGGTCAAATAATAGAAAAACCTTGTGACCTCTCTAGAGACTATATTTTTCAATGGATTTTCATGAAAATTGGTCAAAATTTTTATCTTGATAGTATCTAGGTCAAGTTCAAAACTGGGTCACAAGAGCTCAGAAACTAGGTCACTATGTCAAATAATAGAAAAAATGACGTCATACTCAAAACTGGGTCATGTGGGAAGAGGTGAGCGATTCAGGACCATCATGGTCCTCTTGATTAGAAATTGTTGACGCACGACGGACATCAAGCAGTCACAATAGCTCACCTTGTCACTTCATGACAGGTGAGCTAAAAAGAATTGAGTAAATACTTCTGTCATTTAAGACATGTTTTGTCACTTTTAGCTTGACTATTCTTGGTTGAAATTTATTCAGATTATGGTCATCTGACTTAAAAAATTTGGTTGAAGTTTTTATATTGCCATAATAAAATTTCAATATGTATTAAAATTTTATAAGATAATTCAGTTGCAGAAGTCTTGCTAAGTTATGGCCTATGACTTGGATTTTGTTGAATCATTGAGTGTGCTACTGTCTTTGTATAGACAGCTTTTATTATAAAAATGAAGAAGAAAATAAATCCTTATAAACCTCTTTTTGATTTTCATTAAGTCTGGTCTTAAGCATTAGTATTATGTCTCCCCCATAGGTGGGGGAGACATACTGTTTTTGCCTTCACCATCTGTCAGTCCTTCCACATTAAGTTTGTGCGGCTTTCACAGGTCAAACTGCTGGCCAGATTTCGACAAAACTTCACAGGAGTGATCAGTACCAAGCCTAGTTGTGCATACCGACACATTCTGCTTGGCACAAAATTGCCTTCAGAGCTAAAGATAGAAAAATCTTATCCGGCTTTCGTAGGTCAAACTGCTGGCTGGATTTCATCGAAACTTCACAGGAGTGATCAGTACCAGCCTTAGTTGTGCATATCACTGGCACATTCTGCTTTGCTGCGCAAAATGGCCACCAGAGTTAAGAATAGAAAAATGTTGTCCCGCTTTCACTGGTCAAACTGCTGGACAGATTTTGATGAAACTTCGCAGGAGTGATCAGTACCAAGCCTAGTTTTGCATATCGCAGACAGTTTCCACTTTGCTGCACAGAATGGCCACCAGTTGACTTTGGCACTGCATACCAACAAACATGCCCTTCTTCCATCCTTAGAATACATAGGGGGGAGACACATGTTTTTGTGACAAAAACACCTTCTAGTTTTGACTTTGTAATGTATATTACTTTAAAGAGATAGATTGGACATCACTTAGTCTCTCAAGTTGAAATAAAAAAGTCATTAAGAGTAAGTTTTGCTTTGTTTAAATATAACAGTAGCTTTAACTTGCAGTTTCAGATGAACTCAGGTGAATGTCTAAGAAGGTCCTCTAGAAAACTCAGTCACAGGGAACAGGGAAAATACAAAAGAAAATATTCAGGAAGTTTACCAGCAAGCAGGAGTTAGGTCTTTGGTAGGAGAGGAAAACAGGAAGATTTTTTGTATTATCAATCAGTTATTAAGCAGTCACTCAAGATTAAACGCACACTGGTCAAAAATTGATCTGACAAAATCAGCAATGTGCAGCCAATGCAAGGTTCCAGAAACAGTACAACATTACATTTTTCATTGTGCCAGATTTACACAACAGAGAGAGATACTTGAAAGAGACATAGAGACAATACTAAACAGGGAAAACATTAATTGTGGTAACATATCAATGGCTACCCTAGTAGGAGAACTGGCTGATATCAGGGTTGGGGCAAGGAGAGAACTGATAGATGTTTTCAGCCAAAATATACAAAATTCTGGTCGCTTCAGCAGCGAATCAGAATAAACTCCTTCCCAAAAGTGACATATATGCAAATGAGTTTAATTAAGTACAAAGGATGACAATGATGTTGCATCACATTCGCACACGAGTTAACAGCTACACGATAGCGAACTAGAACAACAACAACAAAAGAAAAGGTAATTGTTCAAATTAGGAAGTCAGGCAAAACTAAGGAAGAATTTTCTAACACATAATTTTAGGTTTAATGAAACAACTGTAAATTCTTCAATGGGAAACTTCAGTGTAAAGATCAATATTTTTGAAACAATGTAAATTATCTGCAAAACTATTATATAACCAACACATGCTTTTAGACAGTACACAATTGTTTTGAATCTAAGAAGAACATAGTCAGCCAAGGTCCAGTCAATGAAGAGGGATTTTTCAGTATTGTATCAATTTTAAACACTTGTGTTATTTTATATTTTGTTACACCAAAATTAAATGGCTGACATAGCAAATTAAGGAAAATGTTGTCAGATGTTACATAATCTACAAGCAGATGTACTAAATACAATAGAGTTACTATAACAGTATCTAGATCTGGGATGCTGTATTCGGCTCGAGTGGATTTTTGCCAGATCTGATCTTGCGAGGCACGCAAGCGCCGATTGTGATCCAACCTTGCAAAATCCATGAGAGCCGAATACAAAATCCCAGATCTAGCTACTGTTGTAATGACCCTTTTATTATATACCTCTACCTTTTTGTTTGTTGTTTTATTATTGAACGAAATCTTCATTGTTTATCGATATTAAAACGTAACTAAGTGATGTTTTTATGTGTGCTATTTATGAAACTGTGTCAGGTCATGCATATTAATGAAAGTAGTCCGGCAGCATACAATAAAGAAGGTACAATACGGAATTTAAAAGGTACAATACAGATTTTTTTTGGCCTGTTCAATACAAGCCAATTTTTTTACAGAACTTACATAGGTATATAATAAAGATACATATTTAGGAGATTTTCCAGTTTTATAACCAAAAATCTGGCAATCTTTTAACAGTTCATAGTTCCGACTTGACACTTTGTTGGAGGAAGGTGACAGTACAATTCAGGCCTGTAACTGTTCAGGATGGGTCCTGATTTTAAGCCTTTGACTGCCAGAATAATCCTGTATAATTCTATCTAAGAAAGAAATTTAAGGTTTGAGAGTATGGTGGATTTTGACTTTTTTCATTATTTACACTTTAAGGTAGTTGACCTCCTGTTTGAAATTATCTTGGCAGATTTGAACCAGAGTTTGTGTTGGTTTTTACATGTAGAATACATACAGAATAGGCAGAGTTAAATCTGTACAGAAAAAAAAATCTGGACAGAAAAAAAAAAGTGTGCCAAACATTAAATCTGAATCTGAAAAAAAAATGTAATGTCTGTACAAAATCTGTACAGACATAATGAAGTCTGTATAAAATAATGTCTGTACAGAATCTGTATAAAAGTCTACCCAAATATTTGCTGAAAATCTCATTAATAGATGCACAGGGCTTCAAAAATAGACATTGAACTTTCTTTAAAAGTAAAGATAAAAACAACTGTAAATCTAACTTTTAACATTTTAAATTGCCTTTAACAGAAATATTTATAATCTCACCCTAAAAGCCACCCTGATTTCTTTAAAATTCTGAAATCCCACCCTGAAAAAATAGCCTTAAGATATAGGTACATGTTTCGGAGAAAAAAGTTTGAACGTCATCAAATCAAAGAAAGAAAGCATTGTTTTACATGAAATTTTAACAGCATATGAAACATTTATATTATTCTACAAAACCATTGTCAATTTACTCATATACATGTATATATTGAATTCCAGAAAGGGACTGCATGAATGGTCCATGCCCGCCCGCTTAGCTCAGTAGGTAAGAGCGTTGGTCTACAGATCGCGGGGTCATTAGTCCTCCACCTCTGATTCATGTGGGGAAGTTGGCAGTTACTTGCGGAGAACAGGTTTGTACTGGTACAGAATCCAGGAACACTGGTTAGGTTAACTGCCCGCCGTTACATGACTGAAATACTGTTGAAAAACGGCGTTAAATCCAAAATAAACAAACAAACAAACAAAAGCATGAATGGTCCACACTTCGGAATAGTTCAGCACCTTTAAAAACTCACCATTTTTAAAAAGCTGTTACATCATCA
The DNA here is from genome assembly GCF_021730395.1 of Mercenaria mercenaria. Lineage (NCBI taxonomy): Eukaryota > Metazoa > Mollusca > Bivalvia > Venerida > Veneridae > Mercenaria > Mercenaria mercenaria. The sequence goes on from NC_069362.1 coordinate 83,514,689, forward strand.
CAGTCTTCGTTTTGATGCATTTGCAATATCATGCAAGTGTTTAAACTTAACATAACTAGGTAAAACATCGTTTTGGACAATTGTTTACATTTATTTCTTTACAAATGGCATTCTTATTTAAAGGGGGACAACTCATTTAGAATATTTTAAGTATCCAACTCTTTGGGACAGAACAGTTAAACATGCATTGGACAGATAAGTTGTGTCAGGATGCTGTTCATTTACTAAAAAATCTGTTGTTTTGTGAAAGTCCTACCAAGTTTGCTTTTACTTCTTATTTACAATAAGCAGATGAAAGTGCGTTTGCATTTCTGATAATTTTGACATATCCTCATATGAAAGCGGATTTCCTTACAAATTTACAAAAACTGCTATCTGTCTATCTTATGTAGAAGAAACCCAGCTAAGTCGTAATGTTTCTGAAATGGTTTAAATACATCAGACTTAAGTTAATGCAGACATCGAAATAAAGTTCAATTAAACTACCAACTGTTATAAGGCACTGACCTTTAGATCTGGCTAAAAACAATCCTTTCAAATTGAAGTTTGGTCATATTATGAACATTGGAATATAAGTTTTTGTTTCTAAAATGTTTTAAAAATTCCAAATCAAGAAAAAAAGATGACCACATCGGGAATCGAATCCCGGACTTCACGGCAATAAAGACATTTTCCCGTCGTCGTAACCAATAGCGCTAAAGCTGCATTAGTGAATTATGTCTTCAAAATATAGATATTTATAATCGAGGCAGTTTACCTTGAGTAAAGCGTTACAAATGCTTTTCGATTTTCATCGTAAAAAGTAGTAAAAACAGCAAATTCTCCTGTGTTTCCGTAACATATAGTTTGTTAGTAATTAAGTTTTAAAGCCTTCTTAAGAAATGTAGCATAATTTCCAGATATCTAAAAAAAAAATTTTTTGTTGTCGAACGATCTGGAGACCAGTCCCTTTAACAAACAAATTCAGTGACTTTGGTATCCCCCGCCAAACGGAATAAAGGTTACACCCTTGAAGAAGCATTCTCTGTCTATAAAAGAGCACTTAAATGCAATTTCAGTCTTTTTAAAAGTTACTCACTGCTTATTGAAATATTGACACCGGACAAACAAAATGGAATAAAAACTATTTATGTAATAAATATATGATTGCACAGAGCCATAAATCTTGTCTTCATCAACCAAACTAAATGAAACTTGCAGTGCCGCATTGCTCTATAACAGTTAACATTTCTACCATGTTTTATTAAAATCCTTTCACCCATGCCTGGGATATGACTCCGGAGAGACAGAAAACGTAATATACATATAAAAATACATGTACAAAGGGCCATAAATCTTGTCTTACTAAGGCAATCTGACCAAAACTTCCTTGGTGGCATTTCTGTATACAGCAGTTAATAATTTTACCATGTTGTATTTAATTACTCCAAACCATGTCATAGATATGACTTCGGATGAACGGATGGACAGACAACACCAAAATTACATCCCTCCGCCTCCAAGGTGAGGGATAATAATATGTTGGCTTACAGAACCAAAACACACTTTCAAGATGGCTTTCATAAGAAAATGAGACTGGAGAACTCAAAATACACATACAAAAAGAAATGCTTTTTTTTTATGATGTGTAACGTATAATTATTACATTTTTAGCTCATCTGATTTTTTGAAAAAAAATGATGAGTTATTGTCATCACTTGATCGGTGTCGGTGTCGGCGTCGGCATTGCCTGGTTAAGTTTTATGTTTAGGTCAGCTTTTCTCCTAAACTATCAAAGGTATTGCTTTGAAACTTGGAATACTTGTTCACCATCAATAGCTGACCCTGTACAGCAAGAAACATAACTCCATCCTGCTTTTTGCAAGAATTATGGCTACTTTTGGACTTAGAAAATATCAGATTTCTTGGTTAAGTTTTATGTTTAGGTCAACTTTTCTCCTAAACTATCAAAGCTATTGCTTTGAAACTTGCAACACTTGTTCACCATCATAAGCTGACCCTGTACATCAAGAAACTTAACTCCATCCTGCTTTTTTCAAGAATTATTGCCCCTTTTGGACTTAGAAAATCAGATTTCTTGGTTAAGTTTTATGTTTAGGTCAGCTTTTCTCATAAACTATCAAAGCTATTTCTTTAAAACTTGCAACACTTGTTCACCATCATAAGCTGACCATGTACAGCAAGAAACATAACTCTGTCCTGCTTTTTGCAAAAATATGGCCCCTTTTGGACTTAGAAAATATCAGATTTCTTGGTTAAGTTTTATGTTTAGTTCAGCTTTTCTCCTAAACTATTCAAGCTATTGCTTTGAAACTTGCAACAGTTGTTCACCATCATAAGCTGAATCTGTACATCAAGAAACATAACTCCATCCTGCTTTTTGCAAGAATTATGGCCCTTTTTGGACTTAGAAAATCATGGGTAGGACAATTTTTCTATTATACAAAAAAATCAGATGAGCATCAGCACCTGTAAGGCGGTGCTCTTGTTTATTGTCAGCATCAAGTTGATTTGATAATAAGAGAAATATGCAAATAATGCATATTTTACTCTGTATTTTAATATTTTCTGTACTTTGTATCATATTGTGTTAAATATAACATCATGCTTTGAATTATAAGATATCAGTGAGATCTTTTTAAAGATCTCATAAGATTATCTCAAATGATCAAAGGATTAACATGGCTTCAAGCGTGCATGTTCAAGGGTTGATCCAGAAATAATGTCACTTTGTACATTGCACATTTATTATCCCGTGCCGATGAAATCGGGAGGTGGGTATTGAAATGGCGTTGTCTGTCCGTCGCGTCAGTGTGTGCATCCGTGTGTCCGTCCGCAGCCATATCTCAGTAACTAGCAGGTAGAATTTCATGAAACTTGAAATAAAAATGAACCAACATACTGCGATGATGCCTGTCAAGTTTTGTTTTTGATTGGTCAATTTTCCTTAGAGTTATTGCCCTTGATTTAATGAAAAATGCCCAAAAATGTCCGTCCGCAGCCATTTCTCAGTAACTGTCATGTAGAATTTCATAAAACTTGAAATAAACATGCAGCAACATACTGCGAGGATGCCCATCAAATTTTTTTTTTGATTGGTCAATTTCCCTTAGAGTTATTGCCCTTGATTTAATGAAAAATCCACGTCTGCAGCAATTTCTCAGTAACAAGCTGGTAGAATTTCATGAAACTTAAAATAAATATGAACCAACATACTTCAATGATGCCTGTCTTTTTTTTTTTTAATTGGTCAATTTTCCTTAGGGAGAGGAACTATATAAGTTCTCTTTCGTTCTTATCCCTTTCGTATTTGTATTAAATATGTATACCTGTAAAAATTTAAATTGATGTATTTTCGAAATAAATATGTTTAAACTAATTTTCCTTAGAGTTATTGCCCTTTATTGTTTAAAAATCTACAGATTTGTACATAAAAAACCAACCAATTGGTAGAATTTCATTAAACTTCTTGGTTGTTTTTACTGTTCATGAAAGAATCACTATTTTTGCATGCGGCGAAAAGATGTCAAAGGTCAAAGGTTAACATGAAACTTGAAAAACTGCGAATTTAGCCTTGTCGGCTCTCTAAGTAGGACAGTTTTCATCTGATCTTCCACAAACTGTTTTAAGCAAATAATTTAAAATTCATACACAATGTAATGAGGGGGCGGAGCTATATCTCTCACAGTGTGAAAATATAGATTTCATATTTTCACAGTGTGAGTGATGAGATATGAAAATATTTAACTGATAAAATACAGTATTTCATGAGTTAGCATAAAATAAACACATTTTCATGGCTCCAGTGACATAACTTTTGGATTAACCCTCGTATGTACACTTATGTGCAGCTTACCCGTCTATTGAAAATCTTCCAAGCTGAAATAAATACAAATAACAAGCAGAACAATCAAAATTTTAATGGTTTTTTTTCAACCCCGTGGCTTACTGAAATAATGAAATCCTACACATTTGCATACAGAAACCAGAGCTGTCACTATTAGTGACAAATGCCCCTTGAGCATTTTTGCCAGGTAATTTTTAAAATCCCTTCATCGATGGCAGAGTTATGGACCGGACAAGAAACAGACCATGTTAACCTTTAACTTCTAAGTCATTAAAGTGTGACCTTGACTTTAGAGCTAGGGGTCTGGATCTTGCACATGACACGTTGTCTCATTATGGGGAACATTTATGCCAAGTCATTTCAAACTCCCTTGATGAATGACAGAGTTATGAACCGGACACGAAAAAGACACTGTTAACCTTTGACTTCTAAGTCTGACCTTGACCTTGGAGCTAGGGGTCTGAGTCTTGCAAATGACATATCGTCTCATTATGGTAAACATTTATGCCAAGTTATTTTGAAAATCCCTTCATGGATGGCAGAGTTATGGACCAGAAACTTAACAGACCCTGTTAACCTTTGACCTTTATGTGTGACCTTGACCTTGGAGCTAGGGGTCTGGTTCTTGTGCATGACACATTGTCTCATTATGGTGAACATTTATGCCAAGTTATTTCAAAATCCCTTTATGGATGGCAGAGTATTGGACCAGACACAAAACAGACCATGTTTTAACCTCTGACCTCTAAGTGTGACCTTGACCTTGGAGCTAGGGATCTGGGTCTTCCGCATGACACGTCGTCTCATTATGGTGAACATTTATGCCAAGTTATTTCAAAATTCCTTTATTGATGGCACAGCCCGGACAAGAATTTACACGGAGGTGCGCACACTCGAACGGACAGACAGTGCGATTTTAATATTCCAACCTTCCGGGGTGGGGGGCATAAAAGCAGGAATTATCTAAAACTTTTCAACTTACTCTTTATAAGAGATATGTACAGTTGTGACATTGTATACAAACTTAAAACAACCATTTTTATACGCCCGTGTCTGAAAGAGCGGGGCGTATTTTATGAACACCTGTAGCGGGCGGTCGGCGTCCAAAAGCATGTCCGCTCTCTAAGTCGAACAGTTTTCATCGGACATTCACCAAACTTGGTGACAATGTTTGTGGGCATAATATCTCGGCCAAGTTCGATAACCAGCAAAATCGCCCCAGGCACTCTTGGGTTATGGCCCTTAAATAGTCAAAATCTGCAAATTTGGCCTTGTCCGTCCTCTAAGTCAAACAGTTTTCATCTGATCTTCACCAAACTTGATGACAATGTTTGTGGCCATAATATATCGGCCAAGTTCGATAACCAGTCAAATCACCCCAGGCACTCTTGGATTATTGCCCTTGAATTACTTGAAAAACTGCGAATTTAGCCTTGTTGGCTCTCTAAGTAGGACAGTTTTCATCTGATCTTCACCAAACTTGATGACAATGTTTGTGGCCATAATATATCGGCCAAGTTCGATAACCAGCCAAATCGCCCCCGGCACTCTTGGATTATGGCCCTTGAATTACTTGAAAAACTGCGAATTTAGCCTTGTCGGCTCTCTAAGTAGGACAGTTTTCATCTGATCTTCCACAAACTTGCAGATAATGTTTGTGGGCGTAATATCTCAGCCAAGTTCGATAACCAGCCAAATCACCCCAGGCACTCTTAGATTATGGCCCTTGAATTACTTGAAATCTGCGAATTTAGCCTTGTCCACTCTCTTAGTCAAACAGTTTTCATCCTATCTTCACCAAACTTGCTGACAATGTTTATGGGCATAATATCTCGGCCAAGTTCGATAACCAGCCAAATCGCCCCAGGCACTCTTGGATTATGGCCCTTGAATTAGGCCAAGTTCGATGACGGGCGTATTTTGTGACAGTCTGCCACTCTTGTTTCACATTTATTAATTCACTCAAAGATATATCATTAGCAGACCGAGGTCAGTATTTTCCATGCTACAAGAGTGTTTCAAAAATGATAATGCAATTTGCTTTAGTTACACTAAATCAGCATATAAAGGGAATATATTTAAGCCTTTTTAAATTATACTAACTTCAAGTCATTACAATTTTTCCTTAAAATAAGACAACTACTAAAACGAAGGATTACCCGCCATTATTATTTTGTGTACATGAAAAAACAACACTTAACTATGGTGGCTGATTTCTGCCATTCTGTGTTGGAGGGGCAAAAACACGTCAAAATGAAAACACAAAAACTCGACAAATACCTAATTATCCCCCGCCGATGAAATCGGGAGGGGGGTATTGAAATGGCGTTGTCCGTCAGTCAGTCCGTGCGTCCGTCCGTCTGCAGCCATTTCTCAGTAACTAGCAGGTAGAATTTCATGAAACTTAAAATAAACATGAACCAACATACTGCGATGATGCCCGTCAAGTTTTTTTTTCGATTGGTCAATTTCCCTTAGAGTTATTGCCCTTTATTTACTGAAAAATGCCCAAAAATGTCCGTCCGCAGCCATTTCTCAGTAACTAGCTGGTAGAATTTCATGAAATTTGAAATAAAGATGAACCAACATACTGCGATGATGCCCGTTAATTTGTTTTTTTGGATTGGTCAATTTCCCTTAGAGTTATTGCCCTTGATTTTACCCTTAGCCTGCTAAATTTCCTAAATGGACTGGTCCATCATTCAATTTGGGCAATACCATTTATTATTTGAAGGGGTGTTCACTGAAAATTTACTGACTGATAGAATAGCGAACAGTGCAGACCATGATCAGACTGCATGGATGTGCAGGCTGATCTTGGTCTGCACTGGTCGCAAAGGCTGAAATATTCGCCGCCAGCAGGCTAAAGGTTAATGAAAAATACCCAAAAATGTCCTTCCGCAGGCATTTCTCAGTAACTATCAGGTAGAATCTCATAAAAATTTCCCTTAGGGTTATTGCCCTTGATTTAATGAAAAATCCACGTCTGCAGCCATTTCTCAATAACAAGCTGGTAGAATTTCATAAAACTTGAAATAAATATGAACCATCATGCTTTGATGATGTCTGTCTTTTTTTTTTCAATTGGTCAATTTTCCATAGAGTTATTGCCCTTTAATTGTTTAAAAATCTACAGATTTGTACTACAAACCAACCAATTGGTAGAATTTCATTAAACTTCTTTCATTCTTTTCCATGAACATTTATTATAAACATGTGAAGTTTTGTACCTACGCCTGGTCATCTTGCCTTGGTCCCTTCCCCCCCGCCCCCCTCCCCCCGGCAAAAAAAAAAAAAATCATTCTTTTTAAATTTTTTTTTCTTTCAAACCTTCCATGAAAATTTATTAGCATGCAAAGTTGTACTGTTCCCCCACCTCACTATCCACTCAGTCTTGCCCACCACCCCAATATTTCAAAGGTGAGCTTTTGTGATAGCCCTGTGTCCGTCGTCCGTTACCACTAGAGGTCACAAATTTGAGCCAATCTTAATGAAACTTGGTCAGAATGTTACCCTCAGTTTAATCTTGGATGAGTTCGATATTGGGTCATCTTGGGTCAAAAACTAGGTCACCAGGTCAAATCAAAGGAAAAGCTTGTTAACACTCTAGAGGTCACAGTTTTAGCCCAATCTTAATGAAACTTGGTCAGAATGTTACTCTCAATAAAATCTTGGACGAGTTTGATATTGGGTCATCAAAAACTAGGACACCAGGTCAGAACAAAGGAAAAGCTAGTTTACACTGTAGAGGCCACATTTATGATCGTATCTTAATGAAACTTGGTCAGAATGTTAGTCTTGAGGCTGTATAGGTCAGGTTTGAATCTGGGTCAGGTGGGGTGAAAAACTAGGTCATTAGGTCAAATCAAAGGAAAAGCTTGTTAACACTCTAGAGGCCACATTTATTACTATATCTTTATGAAACTTGGTCAGAATGTTAATCTTGATAATCTTTAGGTCAAGTTCGAACCTGGGTCATGTCAGGTCAAAAACTAGGTCACCAAGTCAAATCAAAGGTAAAGCTTGTTAACACTGTAGAGGCCACATTTAAGACTGTATCTTTATGAAACTTGGTCAAAATGGTAATCTTGATATTCTCAAGGGTCCAATTTGAATCTGGGTCATGTAGGATCAAAAACTAGGTCACCAGGTCAAATCAAAGGAAAAGCTAGTTTACACTGTAGAGGCCACATTTATGACCATATCTTAATGAAACTTGGTCAGAATGTTAATCTTGATGGTCTTTAGGTCAATAGGACAGGTGAGCAATACAGGGCCTTCATGGCCCTCTTGTTTTCATTTTATATTTTCCATCAATATTTATAATCAACATGTGAAATTTTGTACCCTCACCCGGTCACCCCCCCCCCCCCCCCCCCCCGCCTTCAAAAAAAAGCATTCATTTTCTGTTAAAATGATTTTGACTAATGAAATTATTTGCTTCTTAGTAACATCCTTAAATTTTTGCCAGATAAAATTTTTTGCCATTCCTCACCTCAAGCCCTTTCGGCGGTGGATACCAATTCATTGAATTTGCTTGTTTGTCAAGTTTTTGTGTTGGCAGGGCGAAAAGACAACACATTTTTTACTCAAAAAAACAACGTTTAGAGGGCACCGACACGACAAATCTATCTGTCGAGTTTTCATGTTGGCGAGTATACATATGACGTGTTGGCACCCTTTATTTGTCGTGTTTTTGCCCCGCTAACACGAAAAATATCTAAACACAAAAACACGACAAATACTTTTCAGACATCTCTTACAAGAGGGCCATGATGGCCCTATATCGCTCACCTGGTTAAATGGTTGCTATGAAGATTTGCATTTAAGCTTGACCCCGGGGTCATGAATTGAACAAACTTGGTAGAGATCTACTAGGCAATGCTACACACCAAATATCTAAGCTCTAGGCCTTCTAGTTTATTTCTAGACATTTTTTGGAAGATTTTCCTATGTACAATCAAGTAACCCCTGGGGCGGGGCCAATTTGACATTGGAGGTCATGATTTGAACACATTTTGTAGAGGTCCTCTAAGCAATGCTACATGTCAAATATCTAAGCTCTAGGCCTTCGGGTTTATTTTTAGGAATTTTTTGAAGATTTTCAGATGTACAATTAAGTTACCGCTGGGGCGGGGTCAATTTTACCCCGGGGGTCATGATTTGAACAAGGTTTGTAGAAGTCTACTAGGCAATGTTACATATCAAATATCTAAGATCTAGGCCTTCTGGATTATTTTTAGCAAATTTATGAAGATTTCCATATGTACAATCAAGTAACCCCTGAGGCTGGGTCAATTTGACCCTGGGGGATCAAGATTTGAACAAATTTTGTAGAGGTCCACTAGGCAATGCTACATATCAAATATCTAAGATCTAGGCCCTCTGGTTTATTTTTAGAAAATTTTGAAGATTTTTCTATGTAGAATCAAGTAACCCCATGGGGCGGGGTCAATTTGACCCCAGGGGTCATGATTTGAACAAATTTTGTAGAAGTCTACTAGGCAATGCTACATGTCAAATATCTAAGATCTAGGCCTTCTGGTTTATTTTTAGAAAATTTTTGAAGATTTTCCTATGTAAAATCAAGTGACCCTTGGAGCGGGGTCAATTTTGACCCCGGGGGTCATGATTTGAACAAATTTTGTAGTGCGGTCCACTAGGCAATGCTACATGATAAATATCTAAGCTGTAGGCCTTTTGGTTTTTTTTTTTTTTTTTTAATTTTGAAGATTTTCCTGTAGAAATCTATGTAAAATCAAGTGACCCCTGGGGCGGGGTCAATTTTGACCAACTTTAGTAGAGGTCCACTAGGCAATGCTATAAGTCAAATATCTAAGCTCTAGGACTTCTGGTTTTTGAGAAGAAGATTTTTTAAGATTTTCCTATGTAAAATCATATGACCCCTCAGGCGGGGTCAGTTTTGACCCCAGGGTCATGATTTGAACAAACTTGGTAGAGGTCCACTAGAGAATATTTCACACCAAATTTCTAAGATCTAGGGCTTCTGGTTTTTGAGAAGATTTTTAAAGTTTTTTCTTTCGGTTGCCATGGCAACCAGAGTTCTGCATGGAATTCAATTCTTTGAACAAATTTTGTAGAGCTTCCCCCAAGAAACATTCCTGTGAAGTTTGGATGAAATTGGCCTAGCGGTTTATGAGGAGATGTTGTTTAAAGTAAAAGTTTACGGATGGACAATGGACGCCAGATGGTGAGTGATCACAATAGCTCACCCTGACCCTTTGGCTAAGATGAGCTAATAAAATGTACAGTTATTCTGAAGCCAGTGACAAAGGGTTTTAGAGGCCTTTTTCTTTTTATTCCAACGAACCGTCAGTTCAGAATTTATTTATATATACAAAAGCTGCATTAGGAGATGTGAGATTATAAAAGAGTACAAAAATATGTCAGACATCAGTTATCGTTTTAAGAATACAAATTGTACTTATAACAGACCCGTTCCAAGAAATATTTCATTGGGGTGGGGGAGCGGCACCATTTAAGAATGAAGGCGGCATCGGCGGGCCGAGTGGGGTTAGGTACGAAAGGGGGTAACCCTTCCCGTTAGGTGGGTTAGGGCGTGTCGGTCTGGAAATGTTTGAAATATATGTATCAAATGGTAGCCCCTGCTGCATTTTTTAGTCCAAATTTTGAGGTACATGAGGGGTTAAACCCCTCCTGACAATGGAGTCACAGGGTCTCTCCCTTGTCATTTTTGAAATATAGGTATAAAATGGTGGCCCTTGCTGCATTTTTTGTCCAACAATTGATGTAAGTGAGGGGGTCATGCCCTCCTTATTTTAGGGGTCAGAGGGTATCCCCATGGACATTTTTGAAATAATTTTTATAGGTATGAAATGGTGGCCTCTGGTGCATTTTTGGTTCTAAATTGTGAGAAAATATTGTTACTTTGCCAAAATAGATTGGTGCAACTTTGATGAGTACAGGTCTCTTCTCAGTTGGCCGATTGGGAGCAGGGGGTTGGGGGGGAGTGGCACGGCCATCGGGCCTAGCCCTGGATCCAAGCCTGTACAATTAGAAAAATAATTACGCGTACGCATGGCCCTCAATGAAGACTAACTCATTCAAATGAGTTCCCTCGTTAATAAGGGCTTTGATTTTATTATTATGATATTGTTCTTATAAACGTATGGCAGGGATGCATGGAGGGATTTTGATGAAAGTTGGCACAGTTGTTCATCATCATGAGACCGAGTGTCATGCGCAAAAACCAGGTCCCTAGGTCTAAGGTCAAGGTCATACTTAGAGGCCAAAGGATACAAGAATGAAAAATTCATGAATGACTTTGTCCGGAGCATATCTTCTTCATGCATGGAAGGATTTTGATGTAGCTTGGCACAGTTGTTCACCATAATGAGAGGGAGTGTCGTGCGCAAGAGCCAGGTCCCTAGGTCTAAGGTCAAGGTCACACTTAGAGGTCAAAAGATACAAGAATGAAAACTTTGTCCGGAGCATATCTTCTTCATGCATGAAAGGACTTTGATGTAGCTTGGCACAATTGTTCACCATCATGAGACGGAGTATCATGCGCAAGAACCAGGTCCCTAGGGGTAAGGTCAAGGTCACACTTAGAGGTCAAGGATTCAAGAATGAAAACTTTGTCCGGAGCATTTCTTCATCATGCATTGAGGGATTTTGATACAACTTGGCACAAATGTTCACAAGCATGAGATGGAGTATCATGCGCAAGAACCAGGTCCCTAGGTCTAAGGTCAAGGTCACACTTAGAGGGCAAAGGTCAGATACAAGAATGACTGTCCGGAGCATTTCTTCTTCATGCATGGAGGGATTTTGATGTAACTTGGCACAATTGTACACCATCATGAGACGGAGTGCCATGCACTGGTCCCTTCTTTTGAATTACTTCCCTTTGCTGTTACTATAAATAGCTTATATTGTAACTTTTTCATTACTAGTCGTAGGAAAAAATCGAGACCACTTTTCTGTAGTACAACATGCATATTACATCCAATTCTGAGGTGTATTTTGAGCTATCTCTACCTGGTAAGGATTTTTGTATGGACTTGTAATTTTTTTTTTTTTTTTTTTTCTCATTCTTTAAAGATTAACTTCCCTTAGTTGTTACTATAAATAACTTACATTGTAACTTTTTTATAATTGACCGTAGGGAAAAACCAAGACCACTTTTCTGTGGTACAACATTGATGTTACTTTCAAATTTTTGGTGTTTTTTAAGGTATCTCTACCTGGTAAGGATTTTTTTGTGGACTTAGAAAAATAAAAGAATTACAATAATTTCTAAAACAAAAAAAAACATTGTAAAGAACTAGAAAATTAAAATTCCATTTGCAAATACAGGTGCTACTGTAAAGAAATTTGCTGTGATGGGCTTATATTGTGACATTCTGGAGAAATTTAATACAAACAACCAGACGTAAATTTTATGTTTAAAAGTGAAGGCAAATTGAAATAATGACAGAAAATACAGTTACAGATTCAGTGCCACTCATCGAAAACGATGAAATGAACGATATCGTTCCGGTAGGGACAGCTGAAACAAGAGATTACAGCCTAAATCTAGACCGCACTACAAAGAAGAAACTTTTTGCAGCAGAAAGAGATAATTATCAAATAACAGAAACGGGAGGGGGCATCAAAATTTTGTTCAACGCAAAATCGTACTCGACACTGAAATCAACCGCAGGTAACTATTTTGTATCTCAAGGAAACTGTTACACATGTTCACATTTACCAGTGTTTGACAAAAAGGGGAACTTGGTTGAAGAAAAATATAAAATATCGGACGACAAAACCCATCTTTACACACTTAATTTATATCATACTAAATGGTCAGCATTAGTCAATGGAAAGAATGCTCAGCGTTTTACTGAAATAGACCTCCCAAAACTGTTACATGTTACAGAGTCGGAAAGGTTTTTAGAGAAGAGTTTCGATCATACAGACCTAAAAACTGTTTACAATTTGGAGAACAGCTATGCAAATATTCATGACCAATCTACAGTAAGTGAACAAATAAATGTTAACGTTAGTTCTCAAAATGTTGAAAATGATATCGGCGTGTATGATATTAATAATGACAAGGTATTATGCATGCTAGCAACTATCCATGAAAGTGTGAACTTATTGCGTGATACCCTAGAAAGTCACATGCAAATTACAGACAGAAATTTTGGTCAACTTCCTGATGAAATTCAGTGTATAAAAAGTCATGTGACATGTGTAAGTGAACAAACAAAAACGGAAATTGATGAAATAAATGCTGTTACAAATACCATGAAACAAAACATCAAACAGAATCATGAATCACTTTCACGAAAGCTGCAGCAAACGATGGATTGTGTCAAAAATATGCTAGTGCAGCAACAGAAACCGAATGAAACTGAAAATCAGTATACGAGTACAAATATTTCACAGTAATACGAAACACCAAAAAGAGAAAAGACTCTTATAATTGGTGATTCGATAATACGAGGATTCAATCAAAGGGATTGAAGGATTACGTGGATATAAACAAAGGCAGTGGTGCTAAAATTGCAGATTTATCAGACAGACTGAATAGGTTAGATACACGTCACTATGCCAAGGTCATTATACAGCTCTCAGACCTAACAAGGAAACTTCAAGATGAACATTGCAAAGTATACCTTTGTACTGTCTGCCCAAGACAAGATGTTGATGTAAGCATTTTTAACAGTAACGTACGTACTATCTGTCAGGAAACTGGGGCAACATTAATTGAGACTTACCAGGCATTTATCTACGGCAATGTAGATACGGTTAAACATTACTTTTCAAGTGATGGTATTCATCTCAACAATTACGGTTCAAGGACTTTAGTAGCGATGATAAATAAATATGCTACAATAGTGAAAAACAGTCAGCGTGCTGAAAATGCATCCATGAAACAACCTGCTTCTCAGCGTTCATTTGCTAATAATAATATTCGAACATATGGAAACAAACTTCAACAGCACAATAGGGCATTTTGTTTCAAATGTGGGATGGTTGGCAACCATTTGACTCGTGATTGTAGGGTGCAGACAACAAATTCTATGTATTACGAAGGAAGACGTGAACAACCGAGGAGACAACTATGGGACTACGGAATGCCCGGAAGTGACTATTTTTTTTCCTGGAGAGGGTAGTCACGGAAGTTTTAAACATTAGGAAAAATATGACAGATGCTCAAACTTTGGCAACTGGACCAGTCAGCATACTTTAGATAACAATAGTAAATATACTTATAATGAGGTAAATTTTAATATATTGAAACAAGATTTTTGTGAAGATATAAGAAATAACTCATATATTCATCGAAATAGCATACCTGGTCAAAATACGTATTAATCCCCCGCCGTGGCAGAGGGATTATAGGAATGGTCTGCGTCCGTCCGTCCGTCCTTCCGTACTTCCGTCCGTAACAAATTCGTGTCCGGTCCATATCTCCTAAACCCCTTGAAGGATTTTCATGAAACTTGGGTCAAATGATCACCTCATCAAGACGATGTGCAGAACCCATGAGTCAGCCTTGTCGGTTCAAGGTCAAGGTCACAACTCAAGGTCAAAGGTTTGAGCCTGCCATTTTGTGTCCGCTTTATATCTCCTAAACCCCTTGAAGGAATTTTATAAAACTTGGGTCAAATGATCACCTCATCAAGACGATGTGCAGAACCCATGAGTCAGTCATGCCGGCTCAAGGTCAAGGTCACAACTTAGGGTCAAAGGTTTGAACCTTCCATTTTGTGTCCGCTCTATATCTCGTAAACCCCTTGAAGGATTTTCATCAAACTTGGGTCAAAGGATCACCTCATCAAGGCGATGTTCAGAACTTATGAGTCAGCCATGTCAGCTCAAGGTCAAGGTCACAACTGAAGGTCAAAGGTTTGAGCCTTCCATTTCGTGTCCACTCTATATCTCCTAAACCCCTTGAAGGAATTTTATAAAACCTGGGTCAAATGATTACCTCATCAAGACGATGAGTCAACCATGCCAGCTCAAGGTCAAGGTCACAACTAAGGGTCGAAGGTTTGAGCCTTCCATTTGGTGTCCACTCTGTATCTCCTTAACCCCTTGAAGGATTTTCATCAAACTTTGGTCAAATGATCACCTCATCAAGAACTCATGAGACAGCCATGTCAACTCAAGGTCAAGGTCACAACTGAAGGTCAAAGGTTTCAGCTCTGTATCTCCTAAACCCCTTGAAGGATTTTCATGAAACTTTGGTCAAATGATCACCTCATCAAGACGTTGTGCAGAATTCATGAGTCAGCCGTGTCAGTCAAGGTCAAGGTCACAGCTAAAATCAAAGGTTTTACCCTTTCACTATCCATAGCAGTGGCGGGGGATTTAGCTGTCTTTCAGACTGCCTTGTTTATTAAGTAATTCAGAAAATATGGTATGTAATATATGTTTTCTAGTGTTTGAAAAATGTTCATGCGACAAAAAGATTACAGAAGATGCGTCATATATATCTGACTTTTCAGATAAAATTACCAAAAATCTAACCAAATATAATTCGACATATAATACAGATCAGTCCATGTTATCGGCGGTTAAGGTATGTGGGAAAATTTGTCAAGATAATTGTTTGTGTTATGAGACAAAAGTAGTTAACGATCTATATAACAATGACAAGAATTCAAAAGGCGTACCTAAATCCCCAGTGAATGAGGTCGTAATTCTATCCACAGATCTCATGAACGTAAATAATTCAAAAACTGAGCATAAAAAAATATATTTTGAAGGAAAGGGACTCTTTATTTCTAGTCTAAATATACAACATTTATTACCAAATTTAGATGAAATTAAACATATATTAGGTAATTCTAAATTGCCTAAAATATTTGGTTTATGGGAAACCTTTCTTAATGATAACATCACAAATGATTATGTAAACATACAGAATTATGTTTTTGAAAGACGTGATAGGCTCAAAAGAAAAGGTGGGGGGATAATTATATATATATTGGACACCATAACTTACAAGCGTCGCAATGACTTAGAAACAAATGATATTGAATCGATTTGGATACAGGTTTTTATTTCAAACAGTAAACCTTTTCTTTTAAATTTTGTTTATCGTCCACCGAATTCTTCTCAGTCTTGGATTGATTCTTTTGAAGCACAAATCGAAATGGCCGATTTTTCACTTCTGGAATATTATGTCCTAGGTGATTTGAACATCAATTATTTGCCAGGAAATAAATCAGAAATGTTTAGTAATTCGAAATGGGTAAACACTTTAACTAAGTTCGGTTTGGAACAGTTAATACAAAATCCAACCAGAACAACAAAAAAAAGTTCAACAATAATTGATCACATATATGCAAATAATGTTGATAATATAAAAAAAGTATTTGTTCCATCACTGTCTATTAGTGATCATTTTCCTATTTGTATGGTGCGTTCAATTGATAGAAATAGCTCTAAACCGAAAGGTGTACATAAAGTAATAAAATATAGAATGTTGAAACATTTTGATGAAAACAATTTTCAGTGCGACCTTTTAAACTCTGGACTTGAAATAACTGAAACTATTGTTAATCCAAATCAGTCTTTAGATTTCTTTTACTCTGTTTTAAATACTGTTTTGTCGAAACATGTGCCTATGAAGGCATACAGACACTAAATAGCCTGAGCACCTATGAAAAAATGGTAGTCGCATAATGGCGGATTCAAATAGTTCTCAGTTTTTTTTGCTGTAAGAAGGATTTTTCCTTGAAATCATTGCTATATATTGGTTGAAATCATATTGCATGCCTATACTTGACATACTGGTAGCATTTGCATGTTGAAAAAAGACTCCAAACTGATTTAACATGTGAAATTTATTCATACACCCCTACCCTAAATTGTGATTGTCATTTCAGTGTAAAAATTATGGTGTGTCCGTTTGACCAGAAATATCTTTGGATATTTTTACAGTATAAATGTTGCTCTACAAGAAAATGTAAGTTAAAGAAATTTAAAATGGGTCTAGATGTGTATTGCAGCATTGTGAAAACTTGTCATTTTATATAGAATATAAAGTGGTGGCTATTTAGTGTGTTATAACCTATAAGAATTGTCACCCGGTAGAATTACTAAAATTTTCTGTCGTCTGCAAATAAAAAAAAATTTGTAAACATGGCACATCAACCCAGACAATTGATTTTTGAAAGAATTAAGCAAAAAATAAATGATAATTCTATACCGGTGGGGGAAAAAGGGTGTCGGAAATGGCTTGGTTGTACGACAGTAAATAAAAATCCTAGCTATGGAAAAATAACCACAAAACTGCCTGGAGAAACTGTCAGAAAACAATATTATGTGCACAGACTTATGTGTCAGGCCACTAAAAATATTTTAAAAATACCCGAAGGCCTACACGTGTATATATGCCACTTTTCACTGTGTGTGAACCCGGAAAATTTGAGCATTGAACCCCAGTTCATAAATAATGAAAGGCAGAAATGTTGGGACCAATGCTCAGGCCATAAGTTTAGGGAGTTTTCTTTCAAGGACTGTATTCTATGGTATACAGTAGTTTACTATTTAAGAAATAATAAATATGTTCCTATATTTTATCAGTTAATAAAATATGGGCAGGATTTTGGATGCGTAATAATTAAATCACGAGTGCGGAAAATAATACCGTAATATCGCATTTTCGTTCGAGCGCAGTATAGGAAATTTCGCTATACAACACTTTAATATTTACACATCGTAACCAGTGGTATTTCGTATCGGAGTACATGTATAACAATTTTATATGTACCACTTGGTTTTCTACAAATCTTATTCGAATCTGAACTCAGATGGTATCTAGAACTTTAAATCGTTTTTTTTTCTTCACCTTTTTTCACTGTACATAAACTATATACAGGGTATATTGTTGCACGAGAACAAAAATTGCAATTGCCTATTCCGATTCAGCTACCATACACTGTTTTTTTTTCGGAATAATTAAACGACAATTTACAGACGATGAGGACTTAAGAATTCTTTTATATTCTTTATGCAGTGACTGTTTGAGACGTATAGATTTCGAAGTAAGTGTGCCTGGTATGCCATCCGATCTAATAGTTATATGAGAAAAAATTAACCACTAAAGTGTGTCATAGTATACAGCGTATATATTTCGAATTTAATTACTCACCTTAATTACTGTTTATGCCCAGCTAATTGATAGTGACACTTTCCACTCTTAAGCCTTTTTTTCACACTGTTATGGAAGGTGTGAAAACTTTGACGACACAGGTATTCGTAAAATCGCAACTAAAACAAGTTGAAAACAGGCTTTAAGGGCATAACAATACATTCGTAGGAGCACATTTTTCGTAAAATTGCATTTTCGTAAAACCGTGACTTTGTAACATAGAAATAAGAAGGAAAGCAGCCGGGACCACAACACCTTTTCGTAGTATACCGGTATTTCGTTAAATTGCGATTCGTAGCACCACAAATGCACTGTATATCAATGACATATCAATGATACATCATGAACTTAATATAGACTTATATGCTGATGACTCTACACTGCATAACACCGGTTATCAGTTAGATGAAATTCAAAACACTTTACAACAAAACCTCGACTACGTCAATGAATGGTGTATCCTAAACAACATGTCTTTACACCCAAAGAAAACGAAATATATGATCATCGGTTCTTCGATGAAAGTAAAGAAATGTAATGCTCTAAAATTAAAAGTAAATGACCTAGAGCTAGAAAATGTTACAGTGCAAAAATTGTTAGGTGTTTATCTAGATAATACACTAAATTGGCATGCTCAGATAGACAATGTATGTAAAAAATTGAATGCAAAAATTGCACTTCTGAAAAATATCATCTTTTATCTTAGCGATGAAGCAAAATTGATGTATTATAATGCATATATCCTTCCCATTCTCGATTATTGTTGTACTATTTGGGGAAAAGATACAAAATGTTACATAAATAAAGTGCAAGTAATACAAAAAAGAGCGGCCAAGATTATACTTAACAGACCTATAAGGTCACCTACATTAGAACTTTTTAATGATCTAGAATGGCTTAAATTTAGTAACAGGGTAAAATATCACACAGCTGTGATGGTTTACAAATCTATGCATAACATGGTACCAGTCTACATGACTGAAATATTAAGTGTCTCAAATAATAAATTGCATAATCTACGATCAACAGCTCACAAAGATCTTGTTTTGCGTATAACACCTCGTACAAATTATCTTAAAGATTCATTCTCGTACTTCAGCGTTAATATTTGGAATAAATTACCTGCTGAAATTAAGGAATCAAATACATTACAAACATTCAAAAATAATATCAAATGACATTTGTTCATGTTACAGTCCAGTGCTTAAAATAATTATATTAATAACAGTTTTTACATACCATGATGTCAGTTATTTTATTATTATTTTGTTTTGCTGTTGTTAGTTTTTTGGTTTTTTTTCTCTTTAATAGTCTTATAATTATGTGAGTGTCTGTCGGATGGATGAATGGGAAGCTTCTAATCGTATTTAATACATTGATCATTGATGTATACATTGATATATATTTATATATATTTTTTTTTTTTTTAAATATGATTTTGTGAAATTTATCATAAATGTTCGTATACATGTGTATTGTTGTTGTTGTTAACGTAAGGTCACACTGAAAATAAGTTTATGTTTCATTTTCATGTTATGTACACTTTGTATGTTACCTTCATTAAATAAAGATTTTATTATTATTATTATTATTATCAATAACTAGAGAACCACTTGACCCAGAATGTTGAAACTTAATAGGATGAATGGTCATGTAGAGTAGATTACCCCTATTGTTTTTGGGGTCACTCTGTTAAAGGTCAAGGTCACAGGGGCCTGAACATTGAAAACCATTTCCAATCAATAACTTGAGTACCACTTGACCCAGAATGTTGAAACTTCATAGGATGATTGTACATGCAAAGTAGATGATCCCTATCAATTTTGGGGTCATTCTGTTAAAGGTAAAGGACACAGGGGCCTGAACATTGAAAAACATTTCCGGTCAGTAACTTGAGAACAACTTGACCCAGAATGTTGAAACTTAATAGGATGATTGGTCATGCAGAGTAGATGACCCCTATCGATTTTGGGGTCACTCTGTTAAAGGTCAAGGTCACAGGGGCCTGAACATGGAAAACCGTTTTTGATCAATAACTTGAGAACCTCTTGACCCAGAATGTTAAAACTTTATAGGATAATTGGACATACAGAGTAAATGACCCCAATTAATTTTGGGGTCACTCTATTAAGGGTCAAGGTCACAGGGGCCTGAACATGGAAAACAATTTCCGGTCAGTAACTTGAGAACCACTCAACCCAGAATGTTGAAACTTCATAGGATGATTGAACATGCATAGTAGATGACCCCTATCGATTTTGGGGTCACTCCATTAAAGGTCAAGGTCACAGGGGCCTGAACATTGATAACCATTTCCGATCAATAACTTGAGAACCTCTCGATCCAGAATGTTGAAACTTCATAGGATGATTGAACATGCAGAGTAGATGACCCCTATTGATTTTTTGGGTCAGTCTATTAAAGGTCAAGGTCACAGGGGCCTGGTCATGTGAAATCATTTCCAGAAAATAACTCGAGAACCACTTGACCTAGAATGTTGAAACTTAATAGGATGATTGGACATGCAAGTAGATGACCCCTATTTAATTTGGGGTCACTTGATCAAAGGTCAAGGTCACATGAGCCTGAACAGTGACTTGAGAACCACTAGGCCAAGAGTGTTGAAGCTTAGCAGGATGACTGGACATGCCAAGTAGATGATCCCTATTGCAGCCAACCATCAGTGTCTCTTTGACTTTCGCTCCCGATTCCTGTTGACTTCTTGCCTATACCACTTTAAATTGGGGGAGACATGCGCTTTTTTGCAAAAGCATCTTCTAGTTTTGTTCTATTCCCTGAATGAGATGTTCTTTTCGTAACTGTACACAATTCTGTGTGGAGTGGACTGTTTACTGATGTTGGTATAATCCTGGCCTAATCCATTAGCAGATTTTACTATAAACAGGTTATTATCTAATTACACATGTAATTATTTTATAACATGTAATTTTTCATTTTATTTTCTTACCTGGAAAGTCAGCAATGTTCACATATTCCTACCTGTATTCTTCTCATATGCCAAGGCTGTGTTGTTTTTAGCTCACCTGTCACATTGTGACAAGGTGAGCTTTTGTGATCACCCTTTGTCCGTCGTCTGTGCGTGGGTGCGTGCGTGCGTCAACAATTTCTTGCACGATAGTGGTTTCATTTATGATTTTATTTTAACCAAACTTGCACACAACTTGTATCACCATAAGATCTTGGTTCCTTTCTTAAACTGGCCAGATCCTATTATGGGTTCCAGAGTTATGGCCCCTAAAAGGGCCAAAATTAGCTATTTTGACCATGTCTGCACAATAGCAGCTTTATTTATGATTTGATTTTTACCAAACTTGCGCACAACTTGTATCACCATAAGATCTTGGTTCCTTTCTTGAACTGGCCAGATTCCTTTATGGGTTCCAGAGTGATGGTCCTTGAAAGGGCCAGAATTAGCTATTTTGACCTTGTCTGCACAATAGCAGCTTCATTTTTTATTTGAATTTAATCAAACTTGCACAAAACTTGTGTCACCATAAGATCTCGATTCCTTCCTTGAACCGGCCAGATCCCATAATGGGTTCCAGAATTATGGCCCTGAAAGGGCCAAAATTAGCTATTTTGATCTTGTCTGCACAATTGCAGCTTCATTTATGATTTGATTTTAACCAAACATGGACACGACTTGTATCACCACAAGATCTTGGTTCCTTGCTTGAACTGACCAGATTCCATCATGGGTTCCAGAGTTGTGGCCCCTTAAAGGTCCAAAATTGGCTATTTTGGCTTTTGCAGCCATATAGAGCCTTCATTTAAGGTTTTATTTGATACAAACTTCCAAAATATCTTCAACAACAATAAATCTTGGATTCCATGATGAATCAGATCCAATTGTACGTTCCAGAGTTATTTTATATCTGATTACCTCCCCTGATTGTAATCAGAATGGATTTATATCAGTAAGTACTTATAGGACTTATTTGAAATTTCATTATTGTCATTAGTTGGACTAAGACAATCAGGGTAGATACATATGGACTGATTTAATCTCAAATTACCTCCCTTTATTTCAAATTAAAATAGGTATATCTCCGTAACTAATGAAGATACTGATCTGAAATTTCATTTATGTCAACAGATTTATTTGGCAGATCCTTCTTTTGTTCACTTACAATAATTTTTTTTACTTCCCTTTTACATTACTATAAATAGTTTTTTTTTAGTAACTTTTTTATTATTGGCCGTAGGGAAAAACCACGACCACTTTTCTGTGGTACAACATGGATGGTACCTCCAATTTTTAGGTGTATTTTGACATATCTGTACCTTGTTAGAATTTTTTTTTCTTTTTGGTTTTTCTTCCCTTTGTTGTTCCTGTCCTTCGGAATTAGATATTTTTTCTGAGTACCTTCTTGTCCTCAAGTGCAATGATAACAGGTGAGCAATATAGGGCCATCATGGCCCTCTTGTATATGATGAATGTATGCCACAAGTATTAGTAGTCTTGTAGTTTAGGAGTTTATGTATGGTGTGTAGGAACTGAATTTCAGATGGTCATCACATGTTGAATAGTCAGGTCATAGAGGGGAACTGAATCACACTTTGTGCTTGGCACAAACTTAGTTGACTATGCACATGTAGTATGTAGCTCACTCTCTGCCTTGCACAAAGTAAGTAGACAATATACTCACTTTGTGCCTGGCACAAAGTTAGTGGACTGTGCACATTGTATGTAGCTCACTCTCTGCCTTGCACAAAGTAAGTAGACAATATACTCACTTTGTGCCTTGCACAAACTTAATGGACTTTGCACAAAGTATGTAACTCACTTTGTGCCTGGCACGAAGTAAGTGGACATTATACTCACCTTGTGCCTGTTACCAACTTAGTGAATTCTGCACATAGTATGTAGCTCACTTTGTGCCTTGCAAAGTTAGTACAAAATATACTCACTATGTGCCTGGCACAAAGTAAGTGGACTGTGCACATAGTATGTAGCTCAATATACTCACTATGTGCCTGACATAAAGTTAGTGGAATGTGCAAATAGTATGTAGCTCACTTTGTGCCTGGCATGACATTATTGGACTATGCTTAGTGTATGTAACTCATTTTGTGCCTGGCCCAAAGATAATGGACTATGCTCAGAGTATGTTACTCGTGTCTGGTACAAAAATGGAAGTTTATGCTCAAGATGTTGACTTATCAGGTTACTGGCTTATGCTCAGGGCACAAGTTATAAAACAACAGACAAAGATTGGTCACAAAAGTGTAAAATTCATTTTGCAGTTAGCTGTATCAACTGCCATTACATATTTTGACATATGTTCGGCTGTTGTTTTTTGAACAACTGGCAGTATGTATTCAAGGAAGGAAGTGTCAAAAACACAAAAAAAAATTCCTATTAAATGTTTTATGGAAATATCAATTAATTTCATGTAAGAATTTGAAGGTCATAAAGAGTTTATAAAATTGCTTTTATGTCAAGTAAAATAACTACATGGTCATTGACACTTGTAAGTGTATTTCTGCTCAAAGGACTTAGTTGTAGTACATCTCAAATGTATGTTAATTCTTAAGTTTACAGTCTTTCAGAGTAATTTTGTATATTCACAACACAGTTTTATATATCAGTTAGCAATTCTATGTTACTTCTACTGGAAACATTTATGTCTGCCCAATATTGAAAACAAGAGGACCATGATGGTCCTGAATCGCTCACCTCTTCCCACATGACCCAGTTTTGAGTATGACGTCGTTTTTTCTATTATTTGACATAGTGACCTAGTTTTTGAGCTCATGTGACCCGGTTTTGAACTTGACCTAGATATTATAAAGATAAAAATTTTGACCAATTTTCATGAAGATCCATTGAAAAATATGGCCTCTAGAGAGGTCACAAGGTTTTTCTATTATTTGACCTATTGACCTAGTTTTCGAAGGTACGTGACCCTGTTTTGAATTTTACCTAGATATCATCAAGGTGAACATTCTCACTAACTTTCAGGAAGATCTCATGAAAAATATGGCCTCTAGAGAGGTCACAAGGTTTTTCTATTTTTATACCTACTGGCCTAGTTTTTGACCGCACGTGACCCAGTTTCGAAACTGACCTTGATATTATCAAGGTGAACATTCAGATCAATTTTCATACAGATCCCATGAAAAGTATGGCCTCTAGAGAGGTCACAAGGTATTTTTATTATTTGACCTACTGACCTAGTTTTTTACGGCACGTGACCCAGTTTCAAACTTGATCTAGATATCATCAAGGTGAACATTCTGACCAATTTTTATGGAGATCCATTCACAAGTATGGCCTCTAGAGAGGTCACAAGGTTTTTCTATTATTTGACCTACTGACCTAGTTTTTGACCAACTTTCATACAGATCCCATGAAAAGTATGGCCTCTAGAGAGGTCACAAGGTTTTTTATTATTTGACCTACTGACCTAGTTTTTTATGGCACGTGACCCAGTTTCAAACTTGACCTAGATATCATCAAGATGAACATTCAGACCAACTTTCATACAGATCCCATGAATACATGGCCTCTAGAGAGGTCACAAGGTGTTTCTATTATTTAAACTACTGACCTAGTTTTTGATGGCACGTGAC
This sequence comes from Mercenaria mercenaria, assembly GCF_021730395.1. Lineage (NCBI taxonomy): Eukaryota > Metazoa > Mollusca > Bivalvia > Venerida > Veneridae > Mercenaria > Mercenaria mercenaria. The sequence goes on from NC_069362.1 coordinate 83,539,273, forward strand.
CCATTTTCGAACTTGACCTAGATATCATCAAGGTGAACATTCTGCCCAATTTTCATGAAGATCTCATGAAATATATGGCCTCTAGAGAGGTTACAAGGTTTTTCTATTTTTAGACCTACTGACCTAGTTTTTGACCGCACGTGACCCAGTTTCGAACTTGACCTAGATATCATCAAGATGAACATTAAGACCAACTTTCATACAGATCCCATGAAAAATATGGCCTTTAGAGAGGTCACAAGGTTTTTCTATTATTTGACCTACTGACCTAGTTTTTGATGGCACTTGACCCACTTTCAAACTTGACCTAGATATCATCAAGGTGAACATTCTGACCAATTTTCATGAAGACCTTGTGAAATATATTGCCTCTAGAGAGGTCACAAGGTTTTTCTATTTTTAGACGTACTGACCTAGTTTTTAATGGCACGTGACCCAGTTTCGAACTTGACCTAGGTATCATCAAGATAAACATTCTGACCAATTTTCATGAAGATCTTGTGAAATATATGGCCTCTAGAGAGGTCACAAGGTTTTTCTATTTTTAGACCTACTGACCTAGTTTTTGATGGCACGTGACCCAGTTCGAACTTGACCTAGATATCATCAAGATGAACATTCTGACCAACTTTCATCAAGATCCCATGAAAAATGTGACCTCTAGAGTGGTCACAAGCAAAAGTTTACGGACTGACGCACGCATGCACGGACGGACGACGGACACTGCGCGATCACAAAAGCTCACCTTGTCACTTTGTGACAGGTGAGCTAAAAATGACAGTTAAACCTTTTTAGCTCACCTGAGCACGAAGTGCTCAAGGTGAGCTTTTGTGATCGCCCTGTGTCCGTCGTCGTCCGTCGTCAACAATTTTACTGTTAACATTCTAGAGGTCACAATTGTGGCCTAATCTTAATGAAACTTTGTCAGAATGTTACCCTCATAAAAATCTTGGACGAGTTTGATATTGGGTCACCTGGGGTCAAAAACTAGGTCACCAGGTCAAATCAAAGGAAAAGCTTGTTAACACTCTAGAGGTTACAATTTTGGCCCATTCTTAATGAAACTTGGTCAGAATGTTACCCTCAATAAAATCTTGGAAAAGTTCGATATTGGGTCATCTGGGGTTAAAAACTAGGTCACCAGGTCAAATCAAAGGAAAAACTTGTTAACACTCTAGAGGTCGCAATTTTGGCCCAAACTTAATGAAACTTGGTCAGAATGTTACCCTCAGTAAAATCTTGGACATGTTCGATATTGGGTCATCTGGGTTAAAAACTAGGTCACCAGGTCAAATCAAAGGAAAAACTTGTTAACACTCTAGAGGTCGCAATTTTGGCCCAATCTTAATGAAACTTGGTCAGAATGTTACCCTTAATAAAATCTTGGATGAGTTTGATATTGGGTCATCTGGGGTCAAAAACTAGGTCACCAGGTCAAATCAAAGGAAAAGCTTGTTAAAAATGTAGAGGCCACATTTATAACTGTATCTTCATGAAACTTGGTAAGAATGTCACTCATGATGATTTCAAAGTCCAGTTTGAATCTGGGTCATGTAGGATCAAAAACTAGATCACCAGGTTAATTCAAAGGAAAAGCTAGTTAACACTCTAGAGGCCACATTTGTGACCATATCTTAATGAAAGTTGGTGAGAATGTTAATCTTGATGATCTATAGGTCATGTTCAAATCTGGGTCAGGTGGGGTTAAAAACTAGGTCACGGGGTCAAATCAAAGGAAAAGCTTGTTAACACTCTAGAGACCACATTTATGACTGTATCTTTATGAAACTTAGTCAGAATGTTAACCTTGATGATCTTTAGGTCAAGTTTGAATCTGGGTCATATAGGGTCAAAAACTAGGTCACCAGGTCAAATCAAAGGAAATGCTTGTTAACACTGTGGAGGCCACATTTATGACTGTATCTTCATGAAACTTGGTCAGAATGTTACTCATGATGATCTCAAAGTCCAGTTTGAATCTGGGTCATGTAGGATCAAAAACTAGTTCACCAGGTGAAATCAAAGGAAAAGCTAGTTAACACTCTAGATGCCACATTTGTGACCATATCTTAATGAAAGTTGGTGAGAATGTTAATCTTGATGATCTATAGGTCATGTTCAAATCTGGGTCAGGTGGGGTCAAAAACTAGGTCACAGGGTCAAATCAAAGGAAAAGCTTGTTAACACTCTAGAGGCCACATTTATGACTATATCTTTATGAAACTTAGTCAGAATAGTAATCTTGATGATCTTTAGGTCAAGTTCGAATCTAGGTCATGTAGGGTCAAAAACTAGGTCACCAGGTCAAATCAAAGGAAATGCTTGTTTACACTCTAGAGGCCACATTTATGACTGTATCTTCATGAAACTTAGTCAGAATGTTAGTCTTGATGATCTTTAGGTCAAGTTCGAATCTGGCTCATATGGGATCAAAAACTAGGTCATCAGGTCAAATCAAAGGAAAAGTTAGTTAACACTTTAGAGGCCACATTTATGACCATATCTTAATGAAACTATCTTGATGATCTTTAGGTCAATAGGTCAGGTGAACGATACAGGGCCTTCATGGCCCTCTTGTTTAAGATACAGCCTTGAAATTTGGATCACATGTACAGTTTTGCACAACAATCTTAAAACTGTCTTTCAGTGACCATGAATGTGACCTACTGACCTACTTTCTAATATTTTAGCGTCAGTTTGCCATTTGAAACATGTGGCTCATATTACTCAGGTGAACGATTAAGGGTCATCATGAGCCTCTTGTTGAAAATGTCTTTTTCCACCAGCAAAAAAGGGAAACCCAATATGTATCTGTAATATAGGAGAAAATATATATGTTATTACAATTTTAAATTTTTATTAACATCAATTAAGGTGTTGTTGACAACATTAGGTTAATCATGTCTTGATTTTTGCTTCTGTTAAACAAGAGGGCCATGAAGGCACTATATCGCGCACCTGAGTAAAATTCTTGCTTGAACTAATTTCTTTGCTAAAGCTTTAAAAACAAGAATATTAGGAGTGTGGGTCAAGGTAACAATTATGCAAGATTACTTTTGAAATCTGCAAAAACAAAATTACAGGTGATCCAAATACTGTACCAGTAGCTTACAAAACAAGAAAGTAGGTCAGTACGTCACACTGATGGTCACTGAAAGTCTGTTTAAAGATCGGCATGCAAAACTATACATGTCAACCAAATTTCAAATTCAAAGCAGTATCTTAAACAAGAGGGTTGTGATGACCCTGAATCGCTAACCTGAGTAATATGAGCCACATGTTTCAAATGGCAAGCTGATACTAAAATATAAAGTAGGTCAGTAAGTCACATTCGTTTTAAGATCTGTGTGCAAAACTGTACATGTCATTCAAATTTCAAGGCTGTACCTTTAACAAGAGGACCATGACGGTCCTGAATCGCTCACCTCTTTCCACATGACCCAGTTTTGAGTATGACGTCGCTTTTTCTATTATTTGACATAGTGACCTAGTTTTTGAGCTCATGTGACCCAGTTTTGAATTCGACCTAGATATTATCAAGATAAAAATTCTGACCAATTTTCATGAAGATCCATTGAAAAATATGGTCTCTAGAGAGGTCACAAGGTTTTTCTATTATTTGACCTATTGACCTAGTTTTCGAAGGTACGTGACCCTGTTTTGAACTTTACCTAGATATCATCAAGGTGAACATTCTGACCAATTTTCATGAAGTTCCATTCAAATGTATGGCCTCTAGAGAGGTCACAAGGTTTTTCTATTTCAAGACCTACTGACCTAGTTTTTGATCGCAGTTGACCCAGTTTCAAACTTGACCTATATATCATCAAAATAAACATTCAGACCAACTTTCATACAGATCCCATGAAAAATATGGCCTCTAGATAGGTCACAACGTTTTTTCATTATTTGACCTACTGACCTACTTTTTGAAGGCACGTGACCCACTTTCGAAATTGACCTAGATATCATCAATATGAACATTCTGACCAATTTTTATGGAGACCCATTCAAAATTATGGCCTCTAGAGAGGTCACAAGGTTTTTCTATTTTTAGACCTACTGACCTAGTTTTTGACCGCACATGACCCTGTTTCGAACTTGACCTAGATATCATCAAGATGAACATTCAGACCAACTTTCATACAGATCCCATGGAAAATATGGCCTCTAGAGAGGTCACAAGGTTTTTCTATTATTTGACCTACTGACCTAGTTTTTGAAGGCACATGACCCACTTTCAAACTTGACCTAGATATCATCAAGATGAACATTCAGACCAACTTTCATACAGATCCCATGAAAAATATGGCCTCTAGAGAGGTCACAAGGTTTTTGTATTATTTGACCTACTGACCTAGTTTTTGAAGGCACGTGACCTTCTTTCGAACCTGACCTAGATATCATCAAGGTGAACATTCTGACCAATTTTCATGAAGATCTCATGAAATATATGGCCTCTAGAGAGGTCGCAAGGTTTTTCTATTTTTAGACCTACTGACCTAGTTTTTGACCGCACGTGACCCAGTTTCGAACTTGACCTAGATATCATCAAGATGAACGTTCAGACCAACTTTCATACAGATCCCATGAAAAATATGGCCTTTAGAGAGGTCACAAGGGTTTTCTATTATTTGACCTACTGACCTAGTTTTTGATGGCATGTGACCCACTTTCGAACTTGATCTAGATATCATCAAGGTGAACGTTCTGACCAATTTTCATGAAGATCTTATGTAATATATGGCCTCTAGAGAGGTCACAAGGTTTTTCTATTTTTAGACCTACTGACCTAGTTTTTGATGGCACGTGACCCAGTTTCGAACTTGACCTAGATATCATCAAGGTGAACATTCTGACCAATTTTTATGAAGATCTTGTGAAATATATGGCCTCTAGAGAGGTCACAAGGTTTTTCTATTTTTAGACCTACTGACCTAGTTTTTGAAGGCACGTGACCCAGTTTCGAACTTGACCTAGATATCATCAAGATGAACATTCTGACCAACTTCCATAAAGATCCCATGAAAAATGTGACCTCTAGAGTGGTCACAAGCAAAAGTTTACGGACGGAGGCACGCACGCACGGACTGACGGACGGACGACGGACGACGGACACCGCGCGATCACAAAAGCTCACCTTGTCACTTTGTGACAGGTGAGCTAAAAAAACAAAAAAAAACCAGAAAGTATGTCAGTAGGTCATATGCATGGTCACTGAAAGTCAGTTTTGAGACCAGTGTGCAAAACTGTACATGTCATCCAAATTTCAAGGCTGTATCTTAAACAAGAGGGCCATGATGGCCCTATATCGCTCATCTAAGTACAATTGCTTTAGCCAAAAACAAAAAGAAAAAATTCTTACAAGGTACAGATATGTCAAAATACACCTAGAAATTGGAGGTACCATCCATGTTGTGCCACAGAAAAGTGGTCTCAGTTTTTCCTACGGCCAATAATGAAAAAGTTACTAAATAAGCTATTTATAGTAACATAAAAGGGAAGTAATAAAAAAAAATATTGTAAGCAAACAAATGAAGGCTCTGCCAAATAAAAACAAGAGCATTGCAATGCAACGCAAATGCAGAGCAATATTCACATAAAACAAAGTGATATGACCTTTGACCCCTAAGTGTGACCTTGACATTGAATTTAGCCATCTAAAACATGTGTTCTGCACATCCTTTCAATCAGTGAATATTTGTGTCAGGTTTCTCTGGAATTCATCAAGGGGTTCAAGAGTTACAGAGCAGAAGGGAAATTGCTAACCAGCACACAGACAGACAGATGGACACCGAGGTGATAACATAAAACATCCCTTAGGGCGTATAAAAAAGAATCGACATCTGATGGAGATACAAATTGTGTGCAAGTTTGGTTAAAATCAAATCATAAATGAAGCTGCTATTGTGCAGACAAGGTCAAAATAGCTAATTCCGGCCCTATCAGGGGCCATAACTCTGGAACCCATTACGGGATATGGCCAGTTTAAGAAAGGAACCAAGATCTTATGGTGACACAAGTTTTGTGCAAGTTTGGTTAAAATCAAATCATAAATGAAGCTGCTATTGTGCAGACAAGGTCAAAATAGCTAAGTTTGACCCCTTCAGGGGCCATAACTCTGGAACCCATAATGAAATCTTGCCAGTTCCAGAAAGGAACCAAGATCTTATGGTGATACAAGTTGTGTGCAAGTTTGGTAAAAATTAAATCATATATAAAGCTGCTATTGTGCAGACAAGGTCAAAATAGCTAATTTTGGAACTTTCAGGAGCCATAACTCTTGGACCCATAATGGAATCTGGCCAGTTCCAAAAAGGAACCAAGATCTTATGGTGATACAAGTTTGTGCAAGTTTGGTAAAATCAAATCATAAATAAAGCTGCTATTGTCACTCAGTAGGTCAAGGTTACAGTAATTACTTGATACGGTGATTATAATTAAACAGTCAAGGAATTATGTTGACATAACTTTTTCCAATATATTCCTTATAAAAACTTTGTCACCCTTGTTGCAGAGCCTCTTTCCACCCCAGGGGCATAAGTTGAACAGCCTTGCTAGAGAGCCACCAGGCAATGTTACATACTGAATATCAAAAGCATAGGCCTTGAAAAGTTTTTTCCTATAAGTCTATTTAAAAATTGGCACCCCTGGGACGGGGCCTTTTTATACACCAGGGGCATAATGAGGACAATCTTTAAAGATGCCTATTAGATGATGTCACATGCCATACATTTAGGCTCTATGCCTTGTGGTTTTGGACAAGAAGATTTACAAAATTTTCCCTATTTAAGTTGATGTAAACCATGTAACACCCAGGGTGTGGCCATATTTGACCATAGGGGAATAATTTGAACAACCTTGGTAGAGGATCACTAGATGCTATATACCAAATATAAAAGCTTTATAGCCTGTGGTTTTGGACTGGAAGATTTTAAAAGTTTTTCATTTTGGTTGCCATGGCAACCAGAGTTCTGTATGGAAATCAATTCTTCAAACAATTCTAAAAGAAGACCATCAAATGTACATTCCTGTGAAGTGTCATTAAAATTGGCCTATTGGTTTAGGTTGAGATGTTGTTTAAAGGAAAGTGTGGACAGATAAACAATGGACGGATGGACAACGGATGGAGTGATCACAACAGCTCACCCTGAGCCTTTGGCTCGGGTGAGCTACAAAGGTAAATACTAATAAAAGTGAAACCACATAAGATCTCATCTATCAGCCAAGAATTAACAGTTTCTTATAGAAGAAATATTTTACTGAAAATGTGAATAAATGAAAATAAAAATTCACTTGTTTTTATTTTCTCTGGCACAGTTATCCATTTGAAGGTATTGTGTAAGGAGTCTTTCTGCATGTACAAAGTTGAAAGAAGGCAGTGAATCGTCAAGTTGCTCCCATGGGGATACTGATAATAATCAAAAAATCTGTAGTTACCGATTCCGTGCACTATGACACCAACCAAATGTGTTTTCAGTTCCCATAGATTGGAGACAAAAGAACTTAGGTATAAATAATGTGGTAATTCAGTTTTCTTTTGATCCATCCCATCCAAAATTATTGACAGGTATTTGCCTGGTTCTGTTCGCCCTTTCATGGAATGCTTGTAGTATTTTCTTCTCTCAGTGCTGAATTGCAAATAAAAAAAAATTCTAATTTCTCTTACTGCACCTATTGCAATGATTAAGACGGACAATTAATTAAATAACAAGGTTCATTTTAATTACAAAGGAATGACTGAGCAGCCAGGTCAATTACATAATATTCAGTATAGCTGTTGGAATTATTACTAATGTTCAATACTTTTCTTAAATATACAGAATTAAGAGTTACACATCTCATAATATTTCATTATCAACTTTTGAATCCGTTGTTGCCAGTTTATCACACATTTTTGCAATATATGTACAACTTATTAATAATGCTTTTGCATTTATATGATATTACATGTAAAAGGTATTAATACATGAGCTGCACCATGAGAAAACCAACATAGTGGCTTTGCGACCAGCATCTGCACAGTCTGGTCAGGATCCATGCTGTTCGCCTACAGTTTCTCTAATTGCAAAAGGGTTTGAAAGCAAACAGCATGGATCCTGACCAGACTACACAGATAAACAGGCTGGTCTGGATCCATGCTGGTCGCAAAGCCACTATGTTGGTTTTCTCATGGCACGGCTCAGTAAGTGTCAAGTCAATATATAGTACATGTATAGTATTAAAATTAAGCCATTTAGTATGTTTTCAAAAAAGGGATATAATTAAAAATCTGACCACCTAGGGGTTATGGTTCCTTGTCCTGTATTTTCTCTTGATGAGCTCTGTCATTGTATAAAATTACACTTTTATACATTCAATATTATCCTCCTGAAAAGGTGGTGATTATATGCTCCCCATTTATGGAACCTTAAAAAATCAGGTGTGGTGTTTAAAATTTTTTTAGTGTAACTCTGCAACAGGTGACAAGCAAAACAATTACTGTTGTGCTTTATTTTTGTTTAAATTGAAATTTTGCAAACTAGTTACATGTACCTCTGATTCATAAGATGTTTCTGTCTGAGGCTGATCAGCTGTTTACACTTGGTCTTATCTTTTGTCTCACCCAGTTGAGTTTTTATCTTGCTGCATGTGTTACATTTAGAGAACCTGGAAGTCTGTAAAATAATATATAATGATGAATTCTACATCTATATGTTTAAGTGCATGGAGACAAGTTCCCAAGGCATTACAGTATCAAAAATGCAGGAACATAACACAGCTCTATACACCAATGAACATTTTGCCATCCATTGATGTCCAGTAATTTTCACAGGAGATGTCAACTACAATCTTTTCATTATCACATTCTGGAATTTTAATATGAAGCACATTGTTCAACTTTCAAGTCACATTTATCATTGATTGCAATGTTCTAATGCAATTTCAAATTTTAGCCGCTAGTAAATTATTTTGACCTCGGAAATTTAAACATACTGTTCCCCATACATACTATTTAAGTATTAATTTGAAATTTGATTTTACATTACTTTACGATTGGTCTTTGCCGAGTTCAACTCGTTAAGTCACTGCTTAAGTCTCAAATAAACAAGAGTTGTCCAAAAGACAGCGCACTTGACTTTTCTCAGTGCTTGACTCTGAATTAGAGCTCTGCCAGTAAAAACTTTATAGAACTGTAACCAAAAAATTCTAAGTTAAAACGGGGCATAACTCTGTCAAAAATCAAATTAGAGTTAAAGGGTTTGTTACTCCAGGTGTAGACTTTGATAGTAAATTACTTTTTGAAGTTTTATGTCAATAGCTTTGATAGTAATAGAGATATTTGACTTTATCAAAAACTTTAACAATGGCAATGCCGACGCCAACACAGGGTTGAGTGCAATAGCTCTACTTTTTCTTCAAAAAGTTGAGCTAAAAATAAAGGAAATGGAGAAAGTTTTTCAAGATAAGTGTACATCTTCCACCACTTGACATGCAGTCATTGTTAAAAAGCCAAAATAAAAATATGAACTCCAGGGAAAAAGAACAGACTATGACAACTCAATAAAAATTTCAAATAGTCGATTAAAACCAATAAGTGCCATCATTGAAATGAAAGAAAATGAAATGAAACATGTGTAGAAAAGTTCTTCAGGAGGTTTGTTGCGGACAACTTCTATTAAATTTGATGGAAATGGGTATAATAGTATTGGAGGTCCCAAAAACTACATAAAATATTGATGAACAGTGTTATAACTGATAAAAATCTGAAAGATTTGTATAAGATTACTTGGCAATGATCTCTCTTTGGTATTTTATTTTTAATCCAATGGTTTATAAATGACTCGCATAGACAAACTGTGCGACATACAAACAGACAAACTGACCAACTGACAAACAACACCTAACCGATTAGTATCCTTCACTGCATGTGTGAGATATAATGACTACTTACTGGTGGAATAGCAATATGACTTAGGCAAGTTCGCAATATAGGCCTATAGTAGAAGTGGCTCTTAGACACTATCTCCTCTTCTTTATCCTCTAATTCCTCTGTCATGATGTTGTTTATGGAGTCTTTCGTTAGGCAAGATGGTAAATGTAGTTTGGTTGAATTGGGAAGTTTGTCCGCATATTTATTTGCATACTCAACCAAACACACAGTTGCTGTTTGTACCTTTGGTGTTGTTTTCCCCACAGGTTTACCTCGCTTGCCTATTTCTTTCACCCCGGCTGTTAACAAAAGAAAAACAAAGTAAACAAGTAGAAAATCAAATCAAATTAATTCATTAACAAGAGGTATTAATAATTCTGGTTGTGCCACATGTTGGTCAACAGTCACTGCCTGTAGAAACAAGAGCTCTCTGTTAGACAGTGTGCACCACTACTTTGCAGTTTGACAGTTTAATGAATTTCTGACTCAATAAAATACCTTTATGTTTAAAGGAAGATATACCAATATATAAATATCAATAGTATCAAGAAAAGGTAGTAATTCAAAAATACAATGTTAGTGAACAAAAAAGGGATCTGCAAAATAACAAGGCAGTCTGAAAGACAGCTAAATCCCCTGCCACTATTGTGGATAGTGAAAGGATAAACCTTTGACCTAGAGCTGTGACCTTGACCTTGAACTGACATGGCTGACCCATGAATTCCGCACATCGTCTTGATGAGGTTATCATTTGACCTTGAGTTTTGTTTCTGTTGACATGGCTAACTCATGTGTTCTTTATGAGGTGATTATTTGGCCTGAGTTTGATGAAAATCCTTCAAGGGGTTTAGGAGACACAGAGTGGACACAAAATGGAAGGCTCAAACCTTTGACTCAAAGTTGTGACCTTGACCTTAAGCCGACATGGCTGACTCATGTAATTATTTCCTTCACAAACACCTATAATGTGGATCTCTCTAACCAACCATTTTTTGGCCCAAAATTATTATTCATTATTTATTGTGAAAATACCCTTGTCGTTTGAAACCTTTCTTCTCTGGAAACTAAACAAAATTTGGAGATTTCCTTATCAATCACTTCAAAATTTACCAATTCTGTCTAAAACTTTTTCAATAATTATGAGTTTATTCTTTCTCATTCTTGACACTTAAGTCTGTTTACAGTTTTAATTAAAGCTGACATAAGCATTAAATCTGTTCAATCTTGACTTCAACAAGATTTAATCTATCATGGGAAACAGTGATACCAGCTGAGATCTTTTAATTCAGTGGAAAACAATGCATTGGCAATTGTACATAATTTTTTTCCCCATCTATATTATAAAGGACAAGGTGAACTTGGGACGACGTTTAGTATCACAAAATGGGTCAGAAAACCTCCAAGGCAGGCTGGCAGACCTGTTGACTGCTGTGCTAGGAAAGATATCAAAACATAATGTCAGTTTCATTCAAAGATATGGCAAAGGGTAATTGAAAATGGAAATGGAAATTATTACTGTCTCCAGCCTTTCTTGAAAAAAGGGGACACAGAAATAGGCTATGTCCATCTGTCCTTCCTTCAATCATACTTTAAATTATGTGTTGTCAGTGACTATGCCATCCATGAAGGGATTTTAAAATAAAAAGGCATATAAGCTTCCCATAAGACCACATTGTGTCATGTGCAAAACTTAAGGTTAATAACATGCCATCCATTAAAGAAAAATGGGATAAACGGGTAAAAATGTTCCCTTTAATGAGCGGATTTGTCTTTCGCAAAATCTAGACTCCTATGTAATCTAAGGTCAAGGTCACATTTAGATGACAAAGGTCAGATACAAGAATGACGTTGTAAGGAGCGTTACATCTTCATGCACAGTGGAATTTTGATTTAAATTATCACAATTGCTAATCATCATGAGATGGAGTGCACTTTGCTATAGTACAACAAGCATGTTACATCCACTTTTTATACGCCCGTATTATGGGAACGCCCCTGGTGGGCGGATAGGCAGGCGGGGGGGCGGCGTCCACAGACTTTGTCCGGAGCATATCTTCTACATGCATGGAGGGATTTTGATGAAACTTGGCACAGTTTCTAAGGTCAAGGTCACACTTAGAGGTCAAAGGTCAAATTCAAGAATGACTTTGTCCGAAGCATATCTTCTCCATGCATGGAGGGATTTTGATGAAAGTTGGCACAATTGTTCATCATCATGAGATGGAGTGTCGTGCGCAAGAACCAGGTCCCTAAGTCTAAGGTCAAGGTCACACTTAGAGGTCAAAGGATATAAGAATGAAAACTTTGTCCAGAGCATTTCTTCTTCATGCATAGAGGGATTTTGATATAACTTGGCACAAATGTTCACCACCACGAGACGGAGTGTCATGCGCAAGAACCAGGTCCAAGGTCAAGGTCACACTTGGAGGTCAAAGGATACAAGAATGAAAACCTTGTCCGGAGCATTGCTTCTTCATGCATAGAGGGATTTTGATATAACTTGGCACAAATATTCACCACCACGAGACGGAGTGTCATGCGCAAGAACCAGGTCCCTAGGTCTAAGGTCAAGGTCACACTTAGAGGCCAAAGATCAGATACAAGAATGACTTTGTCCGAAGCATTTCTTCTTGGAGGGATTTTGATGTAACTTGACACAATTATACACTATCATGAGATGAAGTGTCATGCACAGTTCCCTTCTTTAGAATTACTTCCCTTTGTTGTTACTATAAATAGCTTATATTGTAACTTTTTCATTACCAGTCATAGGGAAAAATCGAGACCACTTTTCTGTAATACAACATGCATGCTACATCCAATTTTGAAGTGTATTTTATCCAATCTCAACCTGGTAAAGATTTTTGTATGGACTTACAATTTTTTGGGGAATTCTTTTTTTTTTTTAAGATTAACTTCCCTTAGTTGTTACTATAAATAACTTATATTGTAACTTTTTTATAATTGACCGTAGGGAAAAACCAGGACCACTTTTCTGTGGTACAACATAGATGTTACTTTCCAATTTTAGGTGTATTTTAAGGTATCTCTACCTGGTAAGGAGTTTTTTTGTGGACTTAGAAAAACAAAAGACTTACAATGATTACTAAACAACCACAAAATTAAAATTCCATTTGCAAATGCAGGAGTAAAGAAAATTGCTGTGATGGGCATATATTGTGACATTCTGGCACTCTTGTTAAGTGTATTTTGCCCTATTGCTACCTGGTGAAGATTTTTGTGTACTTCTTAGCTCACCTGAGCCAAAGGTGAGCTTTTTTGACCGCTCAATGTCCATCGTTTGTCTGTCAACATTTTCTAAACAAGAGGGCCATAATGGCCTTTATCGCTCACTGTTATCATTGCACGTAAGTAGACAAGAAGGTCAAAAAATTCATTTAATCAAGATCAATCAAAAGAGTCATGAGAATATTAGTATAATATTGACCAACCTCCCTTGGAGGTACCATCATGTTGTTCCACAAGAAAGGTGTCTCGGTTTTTCCGTCTACGCATATGAAAAAAGTTACTAAGTAAGCTATTTATAGTACATAAATGGGAAGTAATCAAAAAAAAATTATTGTAAGTGGACCAAAAGAAGGATCTGTCAAATATAAATCAAGAACAATGAAATGCACAAAAAAAAGTCATATGACCTTTGCCCCAAAGGGGTGATTTTGACCTTAAAGTGAGCCACCGAAACATGCGCTCTGACATCTTTTCGATGAGGTGAACATGGTTCGGTTCAAGATTTACGAGAGGAAGGGAAATTGCAACCCCAAAAACAGACAGAAGAGGGACACCCAGGCAAAACATAAACGCCCTTTAGGGAAATAAAGAATCGAGATCTTATGGTGATACAAGTTGTGTGAATTTTGGTTAAAATCAAATCAAAAATGAAGCTACTTTTTGTGCAGAAAAGGGCAAATAGCAAATTCTGGTCCTTTCGGGGCCAAACTCTGGAACCTTTATGGGATTGGCCGGTTCAAGAAAGGAACCAAGATCTTTGGTACCAGTTTTTGCAATTTTGATTAAATTAAAATCAAAATAAAGTGCTTTGTGCAGACAAGGTAAAAAATTCAAATTCGGCCCCTATCGGGCCAAAACTCCAAACCCCAAGGGCAAAAAAAACAGTTCCTATTTGTTGACATCACAAAAAATTTTGAGATTTGGGTACAAAACTTCATGAATTTTATTTTAAAAAATCCTGATATTTGTCATTTCAGAAAGAATTTTAATGCTAACCCTTTTTAAAACATTTTTTTTATTTTTCAAAAATAAAAGGAACGTTTTAAAATATCATTCTGTATGCAAATACGGGATGAAAAATTTACGCTTTTTTCAAAAATTGTTGCGGATCAGAAGAAAAGTAGAAAAGAGTGAAAATCAAAGGTATCAAGATAAGATCATTCCAATATAATAATTCGGGTTCCCACTCTTTTCAGGAAAATATTCAAGGATTTTTTCCGGGACTTTTACAAAATTCAAGGACAAATTTGAGCCCTCGTGGTTAAAAGTAGAGCCCCCCCAAACCTGATCCTGACATTGTATTTTCAAGTCCCAGAAGGAAATTCTGCTAGAACTTAAACCTTTAGCGCTAGATAAATTTTGTTCTCGGAAATTCGTCGCTAAAAATTGTAAATTCATTCAATTTGCCCAAAAATTGGAAAAATTGTAGAGTAGCAAAGTTTGGAAACCCTGTCAGACGCCGTTTAAGGGCGTTGATTGGCCCCCTGTTGCAAAGGCTGTTTTTTTCGCCTGCAGCAGCAAAGGGTTAAAAAAAATAAGCTAGAGCTATCCCTTAAGGGGATAAACTTCTCCCTCCTCACTGCCTTGGTTAAAGTAGTACGTTTTAAGAGACATTTGGAAAATATCTAGGTCCAATTTTATCTCCCTTTGCTAGATTAAAAATGTAATTGAACATCCTCATTAATATCTACCATCGAAAAAGTTCCAACAAACCCTTCAAATATTTTAGAGTTGGTTCACAAAAATCATGGACAACTAAATGGACGATCACAACTCCAATTCCCCCTTTTACTTCTCGGGGGGGTTTAAAAACATGTAAAATTTTTTTAAACAAAAAAAAGGGGCTCAGTTTTCACCCGCATTTAAAATTTTCAAGTTTTTAGTAGGTTGCTTTTTAGATTGATTTTTTGCGATAACATCTCTTTACCTTGTGATTTTTTTTTAAGTGTTTCTGCAATTTTTCAGATGTATTTTTGTCGATTTTAAGCATGGGGCAATGCATCATCTGGCTTACCGATTTTTGCAATTTCAGACTTTTGAGGTTGTATTTAAAACTAGCTTTGCCATTTTTCTTCTTTTTAGGGAAAAAAACCATTTTTTCAAAGTGGCCACGTTTTTTCTTTCATTTTCACCAGAACTTTACAAAAAAAACAACTCCTTTTAACTAGTGGGGGAACACCCCCAAATCTAACTGTTTTGGAGAGTTAAGACGCAAATTTTTCAAGAACAGGGATGCAAAACCCGTGTTTCTCTATTTTGATTTTGCTTTTTTTTCACTGGGGAATATTTTTGAGCATACAAAAAAACAAATTCCCGACTTTTTTCCCGGTTTTTTCCTCTTTTTTTAAAATTCAAGTACTTTCAAGGCCTTGAAAATGAAATGAAAAATTTAAGGACTTTTTTTTCCCGGAACGTGGGAACGTGATAATTTTCTTATAACATTGGTATTTTATGTCTTTGAAAAGGTTTAATGATAAGCAAGGATTCAGTTAAATTTGCCAATCCGTAAATTTCCCTCCTTCCTTTTGCTATTCATTAAAAGAACGTCGAAATTTTCAGGGAAAAGGAACAGGGCAAATGTAATTAAATAATCTAAGGTTTTAAATAACTATAGGTTTTGAATAAAATTTTGGGAATTAATTAAATAGATTTAAAACGATTATTCCTGTTGATAGATATATCCCCCCTAACACTACATTTTTATCAATAAATGGAGAACTGTTTAACGGGCTATCAATTTTTTTAGGGTGCTAGATTTCTGTGTCACTACAAACAGTTAAATTTCACTGAGCCTGAATATTTAAAAAAATTTTCTGGGGAAAACTTCTACTTTCATTGGGGCAGCTCAATTAATGATAATTTTTTGATTTCAGTTGTTTAAGTTTATGCAAGGGTGCCCTGAGGGGTTAAAAATGGAATCTTGTCAGGGCAACTGAATCATACAAATGCTGTGAATTGGCTGGAAGGGAAAAGACGAGGTAAAATTTATTTACCCAACTTAAAATGTTTTTGTACCTTTTGAAAAATTAAATGAAAATATTATCATTTGTATTCACAGTCGCAGAAACCTCAGCCTCTAGCTAACGTTAAAGCATTAAAAATATTTGAAGTAGTTTAAAGCTAATATATGGCATGCATAGAATTTTAAAAAAGTCTCAAAGTTTAAATTTTTCAACTGCCCCTTTAAAATTATAAAAACCCCGGGAAAAAAACACCTTTAAAAAAAAGCAAATAACTTTTTTAGATTTGTAAAGCAGTCTAATTTACAAAATTCGCCCGTTTGTTTTCTTGGATGGGCCAAATTGTTTGGGTACGAAAGGATAAAAACCATAAAAATTTTTAAAGACCACTTTACACTAAGGGACAGATGGCGGTTTTTTTTAGTACTTTAGATTTTTCCCAGCGATGTGGGCCCAATCAGACGGGTTCCGTACTTACGGGGATAAGTTTGGTGTTTATATCTAAAAATGACAAAAGGGAAAAAGCGCATTTTGTATAGCAAATTTTAAATAAATCTTTTCTGAAGACTGTGATACACTCGTAGGCCTATTATCGCTTTTTTTAGAAAAATAGAAAAAATATTTAAAAACATTAAAATTTTTTGTCTCCCACCACCAGTGGTGTGGGAGACTTTTGATTTACCAGTTGTTGGTGTCGTCACAAATTTGTCGACTTTAAGTTGAAAATTTCCACGTTTTTCACCAATTTAAACAAAATGTTTTTTGACCAAAAGCCCCTGGGCCAAGTTCAAAAACTACCCAAATTCGGCCCCAGGCGTCTTGGATTTGGGCCCCTTTGAATTACCAAAATCGGTCTTTTTACTCTTGTCGCATTTAAATGCGAATATTTCTCACCCAATCTTCACCAAACTTGAACAAATGTGTTTGACCATGAGCCTCGGCAAGTTTGATAAACTAGCCAAATCGGCCCCGGGGCATTTTGGGTTAGGGTTCCTTGAATTATCGAAAAATTTTTGGCCTTTTTATATTCCGCCTTAAATAAAAACTTTCTATTGATTTCCCCCCAAACTTGAATAAAATGTGTTTGACCATGAGCTCGCCAGGTTCGATAACTAGCAAATCGGTCCAGGCTTTTAGATTTTAGGGCCCCTTAAATTATCAAAAATTGGCCTTTTTTCATTTCACTCTTAATCAAACATTTTTCTCCGTCTTCCCCAAAACTTGAACAAATGTGTTTGCCATGAGCCTCAACCAAGTTCGTAATAGCCCCCCGGTCTAGTCTTTTTGGAAATTACGGCCCTTGAATTTTATCGAAAAATCAGCCTTTTTACTCTTTTCCGCATCTAAGTCAAAACATTTCTACCCCGTCTTCCCCAAACTTGAAAAAAAAATGTGTTTGACCATGGACCTCGACCAAGTTCGGTAATAGCCAAAATCGGTCTTGGATTTTGGGTTTTACAGCCTTGAATTACAAAAAATTCCATTGTTTACTTTTTTTCCCCGTCTCTAAGTGGGAACTTTCTAATCCGTCTTCAAAAAATTGAAAAAAATGTGTTTGGCCAAAAGACCTTCCCAAGTTCGATAACTACCCAAAAATCTGCCCAAAAGGCACTTTTGTTTTTTGGGCCCCCTTGAATTATGTTTGGATCCACTCATCCAGATCTCCAATTGGCCCAATTAGGAAACTAACATTTTTCAGGGGGGCAGTTGGGGGGGAGACATGCGCTTTTTCAAAAGCTCTTAGTTTATTATTTATCATACCCCCAAAATGTTTGGGGGGGGGTATAATTTTATTATAGGATCATTTTGTCCGCCCCCGTCGCGCCCCGAAATTTTATTCAGTTTTTAAAAAAAAAGGGTTTTGATTCAAATTTAAAAATTAATGTTCCACCTTATCCCCCCTCTGGAACAAGGTGATAACTCTTCCCCAAAGTTTTCTGAATTATGTCCCCTTTTACTTAGAATTTAGGGTTAATTTTGCTGTTTTACTTATCTAGTTATTATAAATGGTTTGATTAAAACTTAAAATAGATGTTCCCCCTCATCACCCACAATGTGCATAAGTTGATAACTTGACACCAATTTTTTTTTTTGAATTATGCCCTTTTTACTTAAAATTTTAAGGTTGATTTTGAAGGTTTTTCATATATCTCGTTACTCTAAAAATTTTATTTAAAACTTAAATTGGATGTTCCCCTTTTCCCCCCTCATGTGCCCACATCATGTGAAACGGGTGCATAACTTGACCCCAATTTTTCATGAATTATGCCCTTTTGTTGAATTTAAGGTTAATTTTTGTTGTTTTTTCCCTATATCTCAGTTATTACTAAATGGATTTGATTCAACTTAAAATAGTTGTTCCACCACACCACCTACTCTGTGACATAAGGTGCTTAACTCTGACATAAATTTTTTATGAATTATGCCCCCTTTTACTTTAAATTTAAGGTTGTTTTTTGAGTTTTTTCACATTCTCAGTTTTTTAAAAAATGGTTTGTTTCAAACTTAAAATAGATGTTCCCCCTCTACCACATCATGTGACACAAGGTGCAAAACCTGACCCAATTTTTCAGAATTTGCCCTTTTTACTTGGGAATTTAGGTTTTTAAATTTTTATTTTATTTCATTTTTCCTCAGTACTACTGAATGGTTTTGTTCGATTTTTAAAATGTGTTCCCCTCATCACCCACTCATGTGAAAAAGGGGTGCTAACTTGACCCTTTTTTTTCTTGAATTTTTGCCCCCTTTTACTAAAAATTTAAGGTAATTTTGATGTATTTTCCATATCTCATTCTGATTGGCTTAGACCCAAGGGAAGAAACCCTTTTTTTAACTTTTTTTTGGGTTTCTTCACCTTAAACCCGGAAATTAGAATTTTTAGAATCCTATTTTTTTTTTTTTTCAATATTTTGGTTTTTTTCTAATTTTTTTATTAAAGTCCTATGTAAAAAGAAAATACTTTTTTCTGTGGGAAAACTGGGTGGGTTTAAGACACTTTTTTTTGTATTCATTTTAGTGTATCTCTAATATTGAGATTTAATAATTTAATATATTACTATACTGTATTTACTGTATTCTTAATGGGAAACCCAGGTGAATACTCCAAAGATAAGTATTTTTAAGATTTTAAAATTTGGGTTTCCCTTCTTCGTGACAAGGGCTGTTGGGGGGGGTTTTGGGGTCACTCCTGTGCAGTTCGTTTATTTTTGCCTTCCCCCTTTTGTATCTTCGCTAAAAAGTGCCAATACAATGTTACCCTTATAATAGAAGTTTTCATCTACACCTACAACTACTGAAAGGAATATGATTCTTCAGTAGTTTTTATTTTTTCACTCTATGGAAAAGCTAGGTCTAAACAAGTGAATAAAGTATTGCCATGCAATGCAAAGTCCCCTTCTGAAAGGCATCTTATTTTCTCTACTGCAGTATACCATAATGAACTGATATATATCAATGAGGTATAAACAATATTCTCATATGGCTCGATTTGATTTCAAGTCAAACAAAGATGATCAATGTTTGTATATTCTGTGATAAACTATGCTTGACACGCGGACTGGTAAGAGAGCATTATGACGTCAATTTATAGCATGATGTCATGTTTATTACTCATGGTGTAAATGAAATCAAGCACAATAGTTTTGTAAAATATTTCAATGAGCATGTCACAATGAAAACAATTAAGGCCTTCTTGTGATACATTGTTTAATTTACCAAGGTTCATCATTCAGACGCTTCGTTACTTAACCACTCGGGCAAACACCCTCATGGAACAATTCCTACAAGACTGAAATCTGAGCCATGGTGAATTAGACGATAAACCACTCAAAAGCCTTGATTATTTGTTAATTGCACTATATATATACAATAAATTGTATTCTAACACAATCCAAATCATTTTTATGCCCCCGAAGGGAGGCATATAGTTTTTGAACCGTCTGTCGGTCTGTCCGCAATTTTCATGTCCGGTCCATATCTTTGTCATCCATGGATGGATTTTCAAATAACTTGGCATGAATGTGTACCACAGTAAGACGACGTGTCACGCGCGAGACCCAGGTCCGTAGCTCAAAGGTCACGGTCACACTTAGACGTTAAAGGTCATTTTTCATGATAGTGCATTGATGGGCCTGTCCGGTCCATATCTTTGTCATCCATAGATGGATTTTCAAGTAACTATGCATAAATGTGTGGCACAGTAAGACGACGTGTCGCACGCAAGACCCAGGTCCGTAGCTCAAAGGTCAAGGTCACACTTAGACGTTAAAGGTCATATTTCATGATAGTGCATTGATGGGCGTGTCCGGTCCATATCTTTGTCATTCATGCATGGATTTTAAAATTATTGGGCATGAATGTGTACCACAGTAAGACGACGTGTCGCGCGCAAGACCCAGGTCCGTAGGTCAAAGGTCCTAAACTCTAACATCGGCCATAACTATTCATTCAAAGTGCCATCGGGGGCATGTGTCATCCTATGGAGACAGCTCTTGTTCTATTAAACAAAGAAGGCAGAAAGCGGTGAATCATACAACAGTTCGTTGTTCTGACATCACAGTTATTACATCATAGTGTCAAATCCCTTGGTAACGTGTTATAATCGAAGTAATATATCTCATTTAGTGATTTGCTCATGAATAAAATCATTGTTTGTTGTTCAGATGCTTATTATTATATCACTCGGGTTGAGCCCTCATGATATAATTCCTTCATATCTAAGCTCCAAACAATGATTTATTCAGCAACGAATCAGTAAATGAGATAAATTATTTTTATGCCCCCGAAGTGAGGCATATTAGTTTTTAACTGTCCGTCAGTTCATTCGTTCGTCATAACGTTAACTTTTTGCATGAAGGGACTTTACTCGCGAACCACTGCACCCAGGACCTTCAAACTTCACTTGCTGATAGTACTTATTGAGTACACCATCCCTACTGACTTTGGGGCCACCAGGTCAAAGGTCAAGGTAACAGGGGCCAACGTTAACTTTTTGCATGAAGGCACTTTACTCGCGAACCACTGCACCCAGGACCTTCAAACTTCACTTATTGAGTACACTAACCCTACTGACTTTGGGGTCACCAGGTCAAAGGTCAAGGTCACAGGGGCCAATGTTAACTTTTTGCATGAAGGCACTTTACACGCGAACCACTGCACCCAGGACCTTCAAACTTCACATGCTGATAGTACTTATTGAGTACACCGTCCCTACTGACATTGGGGTCGCCACGTCAAAGGTCAAGGTCACAGGGGCCAACGTTAACTTTTTGCATGAAGGCACTTTACTCACGAACCACTTCACCCAGAACCTTCAAACTTCACATGCTGATAGTACTTGAGGAGTACACCACCCCTACTGACTTTGGGGTCACCAGGTTAAAGGTCAAGGTCATAGGGGCCAACGTTAACTTTTTGCATGAAGGCACTTTACTCACGAACCACTTCACCCGGAACCTTCAAACTTCACATGCTGATAGTACTTGTGGAGTACACCACCCCTACTGACTTTGGGGTCACCAGGTTAAAGGTCAAGGTCACAGGGGCCAACGTTAACTTTTTGCATGAAGGCACTTTACTCCCGAACCACTTCACCCAGAACCTTCAAACTTCACATGCTGATAGTACTTGAGGAGTACACCACCCCTACTGACTTTGGGGTCACCAGGTTAAAGGTCAAGGTCACAGGGGCCAACGTTAACTTTTTGCATGAAGGCACTTTACTGGCAAACCACTTCACCCAGGACCTTCAAACTTCACATGCTGATAGTACTTATTGAGTACACCACCCCTACTGACTTATGGGGTCACCAGGTCAAAGGTCTAGGTGCTGTGGGGGCATTTGTTACCATTAGTGACAGCTCTTGTTTAAACTAGAGCTATCACTAAAGGTGATGAATGTACCCCCCGTATGCACTGACACAGTACATTGCAATCTGACACACACAAGACTGCATAATTATGTGGACTGTATGTATATAGACTGTATGTATAAGTATAGTAACAAAAAAAAAAGTCCCATAACCATGCAGAATATTTATCTAAAAGAATGTAACATGCACCATGCACAACTAGGGTTGGTACTGATCACTTGTGTGAAGTTTCATTGAATTGTGTGAAAGGGTTTGGTAGATTAGGCATGCACAAGATTGCATATGCAGACTGTATGTACATAGTATGTTAACAAGAAACAAAGTCCCATAACTCTGCAATTTTTGTTGCTGAAAGAACCTAACATGCCCCATGCACAACTACTGTTGTTACTGATCACTTGTGTGAAGTTTCATTAAATTGTGTCAAGGGGATGAGGAGAGATGGTGCGCACAAGATTGTGTCTATGTATATAGTATAGTAACAAAAAAACAAAGTCCCATAACTCTGCAAATTTTTTTTCTAAAAGAACCTAACATGCCCCATGCACAACTACTGTTGTTACTGATCACTTGTGTGAAGTTTCATTAAATTGTGTCAAAGGGGTGAGGAGAGATGGTGTGCACAAGATTGTGTCTATGTATATAGTATAGTAACAAAAAAACAAAGTCCCATAACTCTGCAATTTTTTTTTCTAAAAGAACCTAACATGCCCCATGCACAACTACTGTTGGTACTGATCACTTGTGTGAAGTTTCATTATATTGTGTCAAGGGGATGAGGAGAGATGGTGCGCACAAGATTGTGTCTATGTATATAGTATAGTAACAAAAAAACAAAGTCCCATAACTCTGCAAATTTTTTTTCTAAAAGAACCTGACATGCCCCATGCACAACTACTGTTGGTACTGATCACTTGTGTGAAGTTTCATTAGATTGTGTCAAGGGGATGAGGAGAGATGGTGCACACAAGATTGTGTCTACGGACAGATTGACGGACAGAAAGACAACCTGAAACCAGTATACCCCCCCTTACAACTTTGTTGTAAAAAAACAAAGTTGGTACTGATCACTTGTGTGAAGTTTCATTAAACTGTGTCAAGGGGATGAGGAGAGATGGTGCGCACAAGATTGTGTCTATGTATATAGTATAGTAACAAAAAAACAAAGTCCCATAACTCTGCAAATTTTTTTTCTAAAAGAACCTAACATGCCCCATGCACAACTACTGTTGGTACTGATCACTTGTGTGAAGTTTCATTAAATTCTGTCAAGGGGATAAGGAGAGACGGTGCGCACAAGATTGCGTCTACGGACAGACGACCAGACGGACAGACAGACAGACAATCTGAAACCAGCATACACCCCCTTACAACTTTGTTGTCGGGGGGTACAACAAAACTTTTGGATTAAAATTTGCATATATAAAAACTGACAATTGATTTCATATTGAATTTTTTGCCAGCTGTCATATAAGTTATTTATAGTAACAATAAAATGGAATTAATCCAAAAAAAATCGATCATAATTCCACACAAAACTCTTTTCCAACTATAGATAGGTCAAAATACACCTGAAATGTCTATTTAACATCAATGCTGTACCACATAAAAGTGGTGTTGATTTTGCTGTACAGCCAGTAATGAAAATGTAAGAATATCCTCCATTGATAGTAACAATAAGGGAACGGAACATTTGTGCCAAGTTACATCAAACTTTCTCCATGAATGAAAGATGCTCAGGAAGAAGTCATTCTTAAATTGATCTTGTGTGACCTTGGCCTTACACCTAGGGACCTAGTTCTTGTGCATAATACAATCAATCTTACAGTAGTGTACGTTTTTGCCAAGTTACACCAAATCCCTCCATGCTTGAAGAGAAATTGCTATGAACAAAGTCATTTTTGTATCTGACATTTGGCCACTAAGTGTGACTTTAGACCAAGGACTCGGGTTTTGCGGATGACATGTTGTCTCGTCCCAGGGTATATTTTTGCATGACAAAGTTATAGATCACACAGGAAAAAAATCCTATTGACCTTTGATCTTATAATCGGGATCATTTGTGCCAAGTAATATTGTGATCCCTTGATGGACGACAGAGTTCTGGACGGGATAGCAGAAAAACCCTTTTGATGTTTGACCTCCGAGATTTTGATGTGTTTTGCACATTACGTGCTGTGTTAACCTGGGGAACATTAGTGCCAAGTAATATTAAGATCCCTTAATGGACTGCAGAGTTATGGACCGGACATGAAAAAAGCCCTGTTGAGCTTGACCTTTGAGCCAGGGATCCTGATTTTGTGCATGACATGTTGTCTCATGAAGGGGAACATAGGTGCCAGGTGATATTTAATTCCCAAATTTCATAAACCTCAATTTAAAAATACAG
The DNA here is from genome assembly GCF_021730395.1 of Mercenaria mercenaria. Taxonomy (NCBI): domain Eukaryota; kingdom Metazoa; phylum Mollusca; class Bivalvia; order Venerida; family Veneridae; genus Mercenaria; species Mercenaria mercenaria. The sequence continues at coordinate 83,563,654 of NC_069362.1, forward strand.
CCTCCATGGCATACAAAACGTTTTTCTTTGATTTGTGTTAGCAGCCTAGTTTTTGACAGTTTAACTATACTCAAACTTGACCTTAATTTCACCACGGCTATCAATCTGACCAATTTTCATGAAGATCAATTGAAAACTAGAGCTGCTTTGGAGAAAAGTTTTACGGCACACCAACACATACTGTGAAATCATTAATATTCGTGGGGGACTAATTTTCGTGGATTTCGTGGTTGAGTCAATCCACAAAATTTAATCCCAATGAACACGTAAAATTCCCATTCATTTTATCTTCAAAAGTTGAAATCCACGAATTCCTTACAGTAATAGGGTATATGGCACCAAACAGGACTACAAATTTTGGTTCCACATCTCATTTACATCGAAATAAAAATATGGGGTATAGAATCAAAATTTGCATACCTGCTGGAATCATAGAGTTACTGCAAAACCAATTGCTAAGACCCTATTAGTTGCCACTTACAATCATGCAAGGGTAAGGCGGTGGTTCCAATTCTTTTCATACAAAAATCGTCCAAAAACCACATGGGGCTCATCTAAATAGCAAGTCCGTCTTTATATACTGTTTACTCAGTACAATTCAAGGGCTAGAACTCCAAAATGCCTGGACCGATTTCGCTCATTATCAAACTTGTCCGAGGTCTTATGGTCATACACATTTTGTTCAAATTTGGTTAAGATCTGATGATAAATGTTCTACTTAGAGTGCGGACAAGAGCAAAAAGACCGATTTTTCGGTAATTCAAGGGCCGTAACTCCAGAATGCCTGAACCGATTCTTGGCAAAGGTTTTATGGTCAAAGATATTTTGTTCAAGTTTGGTGAAGATTGGATGACAAATGTTCGACTTAGAGTGCAGAGAAGAGTAAAAAGGCCGATTTTTCAGTAATTCAAGGGCCCTAACTCCGAAATGCTTAGACCGATTTGGCTAGTTATCAAACTTTGCTGAGGTCTTATGGTCAAACACATTTTGGTAAAGTCTGGTGGAGATTGGATAAGAAATGTTTTACTTGGGGTGTGGACAAGAGTAAAAAGGTCGATTTTTCGGTAATTCAAAGGCCGTAACTCCGAAATGCCAAGACTGATTTGGCTAGTTATCGAACTTTGCCGAGGTCTTATGGTCTAACACATTTTGGTAAAGTTAAGATCGGATGATAAATGTTCTACTTAGAGTGCGGACAAGAGCAAAAAGACCAATTTTTCGGTAATTCAAGGGCCGTAACTCCAAAATGCCTGAACTGATTCTTGGCCAAGATCTTATAGTCAAACACATTTTGTTAATGTTTGGTGAAGATCGGATGAGAAATGTTCGACTTAGAATGCGGACAAGAGTAAATAGCCTGATTTTTGGTAATTCAAGGGCCATAACTCCAATATGCCTTGACCGATTTGACTAGTTATCAAAGTTGGCCGAGGTCTCATGATCAAACACATGTTGTTAAATTTTGGTGAAAATCAGATGAGAAATTATCAACTTAGAGTGCGGACAGCTTTGTGACAGACAGACACACAGACTGGAGTGAATCAATATGTCTCCCACACCACTGTGGCGGGAGACATAAATACAGTTTTTACCCTATACACAAGGTTTTTCTTTGATTTGACCTAGTGATCTAGTTTTTTATTAAAGATGACCCATATTCTATGCATATGCAACCATTTGAATGATTTCCCCTTATTTGTGACAAATGTACCAGTAGGGGGCACACCCTGTGTCCTACAGACACATTCTAGTTTATGTTTTTCAAAAGCCATTTTTTGTAAACAAATAAGTTCTCGTCTCAAACAACTTCACGCGAGATAAAGAACGGTAACTCTATCGTGTAAAATCTTGTGAGGAAGCGTCTCAAAGTCGCTGAAAACAGTCTAAATATCGATTCGGGAGCCTGATTTCACAGTCGCTTGTCGCATAAGGCAGGGGGTTGCTTAATTCAGACTCTTTTAATAGTAAATTGCGTCTGGAGCATAAAATAGGGTCGCATATGACAAGGAGTCGCTAAATACAGGGGGTCGTGAAGGCAGTTTTGACTATTTCAGGGGCCATAACTCTGAAAATAGGGGGCGGAGCCAGATGAGAAATAGGAGGTGCGCAAGTTCATATCATGATTAAGGCTCATGCAAGGTTTCATGAATCTATATCAAATACTTTTTGAGCTAGGCGTGTCACATGGTAAAAATGTGCATTTTTTACTATTTCATGGGCTGTAACTCTGAAAATAGAGGGCCGAGCCAGACGAAAAATAGGAGGTGCGCAAGTTCGTATCATGATAAAGACTCCTGCAAGGTTTCATCAATTTATATCAAATACTTTACGAGCTAGGTACATCACGAACTTTGGACGGACAGACGGATGCACGGACAAGACCAAATCTATATACCCCCACCACTCATGGGTGGGGGGGGGGGCTGCACAAAAATTCTCATTTGCACAATCTTCTTTTAAACCTATTCTTCATAGCAAATTTTGGAAAAAAATTTCTGAATTTGTGATACTATTTGCTTTTTAGGTACATCTAGAATTTTATTGAGTTCCTCATTTTTAATTTTTTTGTCTCCTATTTTAACCGTTATTTCAACAGAAATATTTGCAGCTGTCAAGTTTATGTCTCTGTATTCCTTTGCTGCATCACAGTAGTCTACAATGTGTTGTGGAATCAATTTCCCATTGATCTTTTTGTCTGAAAAGATAAGTTATGAAGATGGAAATAAAAAGTTACAGGAAAACTATAAAGTTGTCCATATGTCATTGAAGCCACCATCTTATTATTATTATTTTTTCAGTGGAAACCATCTTCAATTGAAGCATGTTAAATTAGAAGTTTGAATCAAATTGTATTTAGACTGTTTCACATTTGTGCAACCTTGAATTGTTACATTGAAAAAGTGTAAGAGTACATAAAATTTCTTCACTATCATAGCCTAATTTGTAAGACACCAAATGCTTTAGTATTCGATTTGAAGTCCCTGAAGCAGAAATATTACCCTGAAATTAATGTTAAAATATCTATAGAGTTTTTATCCAGTGTCTGGCTTAGTAGGTCAGAAGGGGACATAATTTGGCCTAAATACATATCAGTGTCATGGGACTCCAGTGTTTTTTCCCACTACATTGGGATTGGGACTGGGGCCTTTACAATTGGGAAAGATGTGTCATAAAATTCATAAATTGGGAATTGTTAAAAGTAATATTTTTTTATTCAAATGTCACATTTAAAGAAAAAATTGTATTAATTTATCATTATGCATTAAGTTATCAAACTTTCTTGTGTTTCAAATGATGAATGTTTCAGACTAGTTTCAAAAAGTTGAAAAAAAAGACAATTAATTTAAATTAAGGAATTTAAGCTTTGAAATTGGGAACAAATCATACTAATTGCTTTTGGGAATGGGGCCCAATTTTGGTCCTAAATAGGCCAGTAAAAAATTACTGGACTAATTGCTAGGCTAATTAAATAGGGTCTCACAACCTCAGGGCAAGCAGAATAGCTAGACTAATCTTGGGATAGTCAAGTTAAAGATAGTCACAGAAATAAAGTCTGTTATTTATGGTCATCTTCACATCAAGGTATTTCATGATTGCAACTTGTAATGTAGGTGTATGTATAAACTTTTTATGTCTTTGTTACCCAGAAAAAAATGGTTACATCTTTACCTTTGAATTTTTCCAAATTTTCTGCATACTCCGGATATGCATCCTCCGCCTTACCCTATGATGTACAGCTAGTCTGATTTACAAAGATAGTTCTCAATTGTGATCTGAAACAGAAAAGAAGAGGTTGTAGAACACCAAATTACCCTCTTGATGCATTCAGTAATTGCAATCATTTTAGGTTATTGTGCACTGGACATATGATGTCCTGACCAGAAACCAATAATTATGGGTCATTTACCAGTAAAAAATGACATTTGTGTTAAATCTGACCATAAACCAAAGCATTCTGTTGTTTATTTATTTTTTTTTTTTTGGGGGGGGGGGGGGGGGGGGGGATTGCTACTGTTCTGCATCAATGTGACCTTGGCCTTTGACCTGCTGCCTTTTAAATCAATAGGGATAATCTCCTGTCAGGATCAACATCTCTATCTAGTATCATGATCCTAGGTCAAAGCATTTTCAAGATGTTGTCTGGAAACTGCTGAACTGTTCCGGGTCATTGTGAACTTGACCTTTGACATTCTTGTCTTGGATCTTTGCTTTGGATTCAGTGTAACAGAGAGAGATAGAGAGAGAGAATTTAGGATTTTGGCTGGGTTTTCCGAGAGATTTCAAAGACATTTCCAGCTAGTAAAGTAGGTCTGTCCAGACAGATGGATAGGTGGAAAGACAGACAGATGGAATAATGAGTCTCATGATAACCTTTTTGTTCATTCAATATGTGGACAAGTATTTATCCTAGGACCTTGAAACTTCACAGGTATGTTGGTCTTCATATGTACATAACCCTATTGATTTCAAGGTCACTGGGTCAAAGGCATGCTCACAGCAACCGGAACATTGAAAATGGTTTCTGCTCCTGGACAAGTATTTCTTCTAGGACCTTGAAACTTCATAGGTATGTTAGTCTTGATGTGTATATGACCCTAATTGATTTAAGAGTCACTGTGTCACAGGTCAAGGTCACAGGGAACTGAACATGTTAACCTTTTTGTTCATTCGCTATGCAGACAATTATTTCACATAGGACCTTAAAATTTCATAGGCATGTTGGTTTTGACTGTACATGGCCTGTATAATTATTTCTGGGTCACTAGGTCAAAGGTCAAGGTCACAGAGACTGAAACTGGTTTCTGCCTAATATTTGGACCATTATTCCATCTAGGATCTTGAAACTTCATACATATGTTTGTCTTCATGTGAACTTGACCCCTGCAGTTACCAGGGTCCCTGTGCAAAGTTCATGCTTACTTTGAACATTGAATATGGTTTCTGTTCAATACCCAGATAATTATTTGACCTGGGACCTTGAAACTTTATAGGTATGTTGATCTTGATGTGTACCTGACCACCATAGATTACAGGGTCAAGGGTCAATTTCACAGGGACCTCAACATTGAAAAATGTTGTTGTTTTTTTTATTTAATTTTTTTTACACCAACTTATTTCTTTAATTTCAATTTCTCCCTGTCCATTTTTATACCCCCACCAAACATGTTTGAGGGGGGTATATAGGAGTCAGTTTTGTCGCGTCCCGTCCCGTCCCGTCGCGTCCCGAAATCTATTATCTCAGTTATTACCAAATGGATTTGATTCAAACTTAAAATACATGTTCCACCTTATCACCCACATCATGTGACACAAGGTGCATAACTCTGACACAAAGTTTTCATGAATTATGTCCCCTTTTACTTAGAATTTAAGGTTAATTTTGTTGTATTTTCACTATATCTCAGTTATTACTAAATGGATTTGATTCAAACTTAAAATAGATGTTCCACCTCATCACCCACATCATGTGACACAAGGTGCATAACTCTGACACCATTTTTTTATGAATTATGCCCCTTTTTACTTAGAATTTAAGGTTGATTTTGAAGTATTTTCACTATATCTCAGTTACTACAAAATGGATTTCATTCAAACTTAAAATAGATGTTCCACATCATGTGTCCACATCATGTGACACAAGGTGCATAACTCTGACACTAAGTTTTCATGAATTATGTCCCCTTTTACTTAGAATTTAAGGTTAATTTTGTTGTATTTTCACTATATCTGAGTTATTCGATTCAAACTTAAAATAGTTGTTCCACCTCATCACCCAGATCATGTGACATAAGGTGCTTAACTCTGACATAATTTTTTTTATGAATTATGTCCCCTTTTACTTTAAATTTAAGGTTGATTTTGATGTATTTTCACTATATCTCAGTTATTACAAAATGGATTTGATTCAAACTTAAAATAGATGTTCCACCTCATCACCCACATCATGTGACACAAGGTGCATAACTCTGACACCAATTTTTCATGAATTATGCCCCTTTTAACTTAGAATTTAAGGTTAATTTTGATGTATTTTCACTATATCTCAGTTACTACTGAATGGATTTGATTCAGACTTAAAATAGATGTTCCACCTTATCACCCACATCATGTGACACAAGGTGCATAACTCTGACACTAATTTTTCTTGAATTGTGTCCCCTTTTACCTAGAATTTAAGGTTAATTTTGATGTATTTTCACTATATCTTATTCTGATTGGCTTAGAGCCAGAGGGAAGTAACCTTTTTTTAACTTTTGTACTGAGTTTCTTCCTCTTAAATTCAAGGAATTAGTCTATTTTTAGAAATCCTATTTTTAGATTTTCAATATTTTAGGTATTTTTCTAACTTTTTTATTATAAGTCCTATGTAAAAAGTAAATACATTTTTCTGTGGTAACATGGGTCGGTAAGACATTTTTTTTGTATTCACTTTCAGTGTATCTCTAATATTAGAGATTTTTTATATTTACTAGTATTACTATACTAGTATTATACTAGTATTAATTATATGTGGAAGCCCAGGATGAAGTACTCCAAAGACTAAGTATTTTTAAGATTTCTTATGGTTGCCATTCTTCTGTGACAAGACCGTATGGTGGGGGTATGAGTCACTCCTGTGACAGTTCTAGTTTTTCCTGTTTCCTTCAGTATTGCTTGGGGGTTATGCATTGCATGCCATTATTGTAACCTTAACTTGTTTTCAATTAATTTGGAATACCCAGCCAAAACGCCTTTGTTAGCTTATTGTCTTTAAAGTTATAATACTGGCCAGCGAAGATTACGTAGCGAATTTTTTTGGAAGGTCATTTTTCTACAGCAACGCATAAAACATCCGTTCACGAAGACATTGACTGGATAAATTTACCTGTAAATTGACAGATTCCACCGATGGAGGCGGATATAAAAAACGTTACTTTCGGTTTCAGTGACACAACTGCCATCATTCGGATACGTCCGTGACTACGCTAAAGGAAGTGGGCTAATCGTACGGTCCCGTATGAATAGTGAAATAAACCGCAGGTGGTTTTCGTACGGCAGTTTTGTATTACATTGTATTGAAGTCATTCAACTGATATGTTTTCAACCGATTTCTTTACTTTTCTTTAATTTTCAGTCGCACATAAACAGGAAATGATTTCGAATATAGAAAAAGGCTAATTTTATATCTGCAGGCAAAATAGTTGTCATCGTATGACACATATGCAGTAAGTGTGAAAAATAAAAATGTCATCTATAGAAGTTCACATCATCGTTTGAGTATCATGTAATATGCTTACTTTTTCTTTCATATTTCGGTTGATAAGACTAGAACTAATTATTGACAATAATAAGTCTTCTCTCTCTCTCTCTCTCTCTCTCTCTCTCTCTCTCTCTCTCTCACACTGAAAGACGCTGCTAAATATCTGAGCATAAAACTAAGTAAATAAATGTACACAATGTATCTCATTTAGTCAGAATATGTTGATAACATCACATCAAAAGCAAAGAATTCACTTAGATTCATCAGAAGGGGAATAAACAAAAAACAAAAACAAAAAACAGCTTACAACACAATGTCCGCCCACACCTTAAACACCTTAAACACTGCTCCTCTATAAAAATGAGACTAAAATTTACATGTCTTCACTTGGTATCAGCAGTGTTCCACAAGATTGGAGGACGGCTATCGTTGTCCCTGTATACATAAAGGGCCCATGAAGCAAAGCCAGCAATCACAAACCTATTCTCTTACTTGCAAATGCTTAATTCCAACTGATGGGGCATGTTTTAGTATCCAATATTATTAATCATCTAGATAATAAAATTTGCTAAATTCCTTCCAACATTGCTTCCGCTCAAAACACAGTGTTGTGAATCTCAGTTTTTATTAAATTTTAGTCAAGAATTTTTAGCTCGACTATTCGAAGAATAAGTAGAGCTATCCTACTCACCACGGCATCGGCGTCGGCATCGGCGTCACACCCTGGTTAAGTTTTTCGTACCAGTCCACATTTTGACAAAGTCTTTTGAGATAAAGCTTTGAAATTTTCAACACTTGTTTACCATCACCATGTCCAGTTATAGGCAAGAGTACATAACTCTGTCAAGCATTTTGACTGAATTATGGCCCCTTTTGACTTAGAAATCTTGGTTAAGTTTTTCGTACCAGTTCATATTTTGACAAAGTCTTTTGAGAAAAAGCTTTGAAACTTTCAACACTTGTTTACCATCACCATGTCCAGTTGTAGGCAAGAGTACATAACTCCATCAAGCATTTTGGTTGAATTATGGCCCCTTTTTGACTTAGAAATCTTGGTTAAGTTTTTCGTACCAGTCCACATTTTGACAAAGTCTTTTGAGATAAAGCTTTGAAACTTTCAACACTTGTTAACCATCACAATGTCCAGTTGTAGGCAAGAGTACATAACTCTGTCAAGCATTTTGACTGAATTATGGCCCCTTTTGACTTAGAAATCTTGGTTAAGTTTTTCGTACCAGTTCATATTTTGACAAAGTCTTTTGAGATAAAGCTTTGAAACTTTCAACACTTGTTTACCATCACAATGTCCAGTTGTAGGCAAGAGTACATAACTCCATCAAGCATTTTGACTGAATTATGGCCTCTTTTGACTTAGAAATCTTGGTTAAGTTTTTCGTACCAGTTTATATTTTGTGTAAAGTGTTTGACATATGGCTTTGAAACTTTTATATCTTGTTCAGTATAATAGTCTCTATCAATAGGCAAGAGAACGTAACTCTCTCGTCTTTTTTGGCTGAATTAGGGCCCCTTTTTGAACTTGGAAATTGGTTTTGTTTTGTATATGTCAATGTTTTGTCAGACTATTTGACATTTTGGCTTTTAACTTTAAACACTTGTTTTATCATTATGATTTCCATCTGTAGGCAAGAGTACATAACTCTGACAACTATTTTGACTGAATTATGGCCCTTTTTGGACTTTGAAATTTGTTCAGTTTTTTTTTAACAAGTCAGCATTTTGTCAAAACTATTTGAACTGTGGCTTTGAAACTTTTAACACTAGTTTATCAACATGATTTCCATCTGTAGGCAAGAGTACATAACTCTGTCAACTATTTTGACTGAATTATGGCCCTTTTTGGACTTGGAAATTAGTTAAATTTTTCATATAAGTCCATGTTTTGCCAGATATAAAACTTAACATATTTGCCATCATGGTCACACATTGCCATTTAGTGCAAGACGAAATCCACAAATACAGGAACATTTTTTGTTTAATCCATTTTTTTGTTTAGTCTGAAAAACTAGGGAAATATTTTGACCCCATTCTTCAATCAATTCTTCGAATAGTCGAGCGCGCTGTCATCCGACAGCTCTTGTTTATTACCTTGAAGCTAGTAAATAGACAGACCTAACAGTAATGGACTTTATCAAATCGTTTGTCAAAGTCGATCACAATCGTCTGGTCTATTATTATTATACCAGATTTATATAGCGCCCTTTTCATGATCAATTTCACGTTCAAAGGCACTTTACATAGTTCAAATGCAGCCACACAGGGCGCATAATTCATCCTCTATTAGTACAGACACAGAGCGATCTGAACAGAGGGACAGAGTGAGACAAAGCCACCCTGACAGAGAGATCAGAAATCAGATACCTTTTAATACAATACGAACACAAAAGGTCTTCAATGAGATATGCCACATCTGGTATCAAGGGTATGTCCTTAGGCCTTGCCTTTTCTTAACATGTCGACACCTGCCAGGCTCACTTAAAAGCACCGTAAGACTCGTTGTTGATGATACAGTAGTTTATCTCACTATAAATATCATGCATGATTGTGAGACTCTCTAGCAGTACCTCCATAAATTAGAGCTGTGGAAAAAGACCCGGTCAAAGGAGTTGAATTCCGATGATGCGAAGTGATTAGGGTATATAAGAAGAAATAAAAAACATTGCTTTTCGCTATAAGCTACATATCCATACATATCCATGAATTTAAAACTATAAAAATGCTTAATATTTAGGCGAGCCAGCAGTGTTAGATCACAAAAAAAGACAAACTAGACCCTAAAATACATGAAAAGAAATGATCAAACACGATGATAAATGTACAAATTTAAGAAAATCCTTTAAAAAAACATTTTAAAACCATAATTGGAATATTGCTAAATTTTTGGAAATAAACAATCTCTAACAAGGGATTAAAAAATTAAAAAAGGGCTGCCGAAAATTGTTAAATCAAGTATGTGTATGTTGTAGATGAAGCACCAGAAAGTTAACTGTAATGGTAAAGTTAAAAAAAGAGTTTCCTCTTGCATCCTGTTTCTTTTATTTAAAACTGTCTTTCGTCCATTTTTTTTTTTGGATCGTGGTTAGACTAAGGCCCTTTCCCTTTTTTTTCCCCCTTCTTCGCCCCATTTCCTCATTTTCCCCCGAACATTGACTCTAAAAAACCTACCACTCTTTTAAATTAGTGTATTTAAAAGGGTTTCGGGTGTTGTATATAAATGAATTATTGTGAATATATTTAAAATGTTTTAATGCGCAGTCAGTTCATATACCCATATAAAAAATTTAGAATACAAACGTGTTTTGTTTTCTTTTTAAAGCCACAACTTGGTATATTAGATCAAACACTAAAAACCCAAAATCAAGGGGGCCAGATTATTAAAACCGAATTCTTTTTTATTCTTTTTTTTTTTTTTTTCTGTTTTTTTTTTTTTTTTTTCTTTTTTTGGAGGCGTGGGCCGTGTTGATTTTCCCTTATTCCATGAACAGACTCAATCAAACCCAGTTGCAAATTTTTTACTGTTTGTATTGTTCTTTGGGGCTTCCCAGGGATCTACTTTTCATATTATATTAATCAGGGGTCGACCAGACGTCACCCCCTAGTCACAGTCTTTCATTTACAAAGGGGACATCTAGTTCTGGCAACATAACTTAAGACACTGTTTTTATTTTTGATGGTCGATTATTTAGTTATGGCGAACCCATTTTTTATCTACCGTATCAAACCCCAAAAAACTCGCAAAAGTCTTGGAGAAATATGTGTCATGCAACAGTTTTAGAGAGTGGTTTTTTGAAAACGTATCAAATTTTACCCATTTTTTAATTTATAAATCCCTTAAAAACTTAAAAAAAAAATACATTTTTTCCGAAAAAGTCAATAATAAAGATTCACTAAACCCATCGTTTTTCAAAAGAGGGTCCCCGACAGGTGACAACTGAATGCGGGCAAAATTTGCAGACAGGGGTCCAATTTTAAAATTGTGTTCAAATTATGTTGCATGGATTATTTATGCCCGATCAAAGAAAATTGATTAGTAAATTTTTTATAGTAAAAGGTGAGTCCATTGCATTTGATAAAATTATAGCTCAACAGATTTGGAACGAAGGGGTTAGGGGTCAGTACGGGTTTTATTTTGTCAGAGACCGTAACAGATATTTTAAAATCTTTGAGCTGAATTTTAGTAGGGTTTCTGTGCAGTGTAGACAAATTTATTTTTGAAAAGTCGGGCGTTTCCCAGCAGTAAAAGATTGTTCGTAGGGACCGTACAAAGGCCCCGCTAATCTATTTTAAGACACAAAAAACAACAGTCAGCACTTTGTATGCATTTTTGGTAAATGCCCTTTCCTTTTATTTAAAACAGGCTAAATTTTTAACATTAATGTTTTTTTTTTGAAATGGCATCGAAAAGCAAAATATTTGTAAAATTTTGCTTTATCCGTCGTTTTAAAAAAAAACCCTTTACGGCCCACGCCATTGTTGTTTTTAACGTATTTTAAATTTTTTTCAGTGACACTGTTTCGTTGGTTTCGGAAAATTTGGTGAAGCCCGACGGTGAATTAGGGAGCAGTTGGTGTTTCCCCGCCCAGATTCGAATTGGCCCGGGTCAAAAATCTTGTCATTAGAGATTTAAAAAAACCTTTAAGTGAAGGGTTTTGGTTTGAAATATTTGTGATGTGAGTTTGTGATTAAAAAGTTTAAAAATGGTTGTTCAGAAATTTGGGGGTGCGAATTAAGCTTTATGGCATCTTTCTATAAAGTTGAATGCATATTTGCCACTTTAGCATTTAGCGTCTCGGAAAGTCAAATGTCATAAAGGCCCCACACGTTGAAAATAGTGAAAAAAAAAATCGGTTTTAAGGTATTTTCGTCCCGCTTGAAGTAAATTTTAAAAAATTATTGACAAAGAAAGGGACCGGACGCCAAATGCACTATCATGAAAAAGCCCTTTTAACGCAAAGTGTGACCGTACCTTTGACTACGGACCTGGTCCCCGCGCGTGACACTCCGTCTACTGTGGTACACATTCATGCCAAGTTATTTGAAAATCCATCCAGGGATGACAAAGATAGGGAACCGGACATGAAAATTGCGGACAGACCGACAGACGTTCAAAACTAATGCCTCCCTTCCCGGGGCATAAAAATGATTTGGATTGTGTTTAGAATACAATTTATTGTATATATATAGTGCAAATTAACAAATAATCAGGCTTTTGAGTTGTTTATCGCTAATCACCATGGCTCAGATTTCAGTCTTGTAGAATTGTTCCATGAGGGTGTTGCCCGAGTGGTTAATAACGAAGCGTCTGAATGATGAACCTTGGTAAATTAAACAATGAAATCACAAGAGGCCTTAATTGTTTTCATTGTGACAGCTCATTGAAATATTTTACAAAACTAATTGTGCTTGATTTCATTTACACCATGATAAAAAACATGACAATCATGCTAAAAATTGACGTCATAATGCTCTCTTACCAGTCCGCGTGTCAACATATTTATCACAGAATATACAAACATTGACATCTTTTTTTGACTTGAAATCAATCGAGCCATTGAAGAATTTTGTTTATACCTCATTGATATATATCAGTTCATTAGGGAATACTGCAGTAGAGAAAATAAATCCCTTTTCAGAAGGGACTTTGCATTGCATGGCAATACTTTATTCACTTGTTTAGACCTAGCTTTTCCATAGAGTGAAAAAATAAAAACTACTGAAGAATCATATTCCTTTCAGTAGTTGTAGGTGTAGATGAAAACTTCTATTATAAGGGTAACATTGTATTGGCACTTTTTAGCTGAAGTATACAAAGAGGAGGAAGAGCTAAATAAACTAGAACTGTCACAGGAGTGACTCATACCCCCACCATACAGTCTTGTCACAGAAGAATGGCAACCATATGAAATCTTAAAAATACTTTTGTCTTTGGAGTACTTCATCCTGGGCTTACCCATTAAGTAATACTAAAATAATACAAATATAGTAATACTAGTAAATATATTAAATCTCTAATATTAGAGATACACTAAAAGTGAATACAAAAAAGTGTCTTACCGACCCATGTTACCACAAAAAATGTAATTTACTTTTTACAAGGACTATAATAAAAAAGTTAGAAAAATACCTAAAAATTGAAAATCTAAAAAAAGGATTTCTAAAAATAGACTAATCCTGGAATTTAAGGTGAAGAAACTCCTACAAAAGTTAAAAAAAGGTTTACATCCCTTTTGGGTCTAAGCCAATCAAATGAGATATAGTGAAAATACATCAAAATAACCTTAAATTTTAGGGAAAAGGACACAATTCAAAAAAATTAGGGTCAGAGTTATGCACCTGTGTCCCCATGATGTGGGTATGAGGTGGAACATCTATTTTAAGTCTGAATCAAATCCATTCAGTAGTACTGAGATATAGTGAAATACATAAAAATTAACCTTAAATTCTAAGTAAAAAGGGGGCATAATTCATAAAAAATTTGGGTGTCAGAGTTATGCACCTTGTGTCACATGATGTGGGTGATGAGGTGGAACATCTATTTTAAGTTTGAATCAAATCCATTTTGTAATAACTGAGATATAGTGAAAATACATCAAAATCAACCTTAAATTTAAAGTAAAAGGGACATAATTCATAAAAAATTTATGTCAGAGTTAAGCACCTTATGTCACAGATGTAGGTGGTGTGGTGGAACAACTATTTTAATTTGAATCAAATCCATTTAGTAATAACTGAGATATAGTGAAAATACAACAAAATTAACCTTAAATTCAAGCAAAAGGGACATAATTCATGAAAACTTGGTGTCAGAGTTATGCACCTTGTGTCACATGATGTGGGCACATGATGTGGGTGATGAGGTGGAACATCCATTTTAAGTTTGAATCAAATCCATTCAGTAGTAACTGAGATATAGTGAAAATACATCAAAATCAACCTTAAATTCTAAGTAAAAAGGGGCATAATTCATAAAAAAAATTGGTGTCAGAGTTATGCACCTTATGTCACATGATGTGGGTGATGAGGTGGAACATCTATTTTAAGTTTGAATCAAATCCATTTAGTAATAACTGAGATAGAGTGAAAATACAGCAAAATTAACCCTAAATTCTAAGTAAAAGGGGACATAATTCATGAAAACTTGGTGTCAAGAGTTATGCACCTTGTGTCTCATGATGTGGGTGATAAGGTGGAACATGTATTTTAAGTTTGAATCAAATCCATTTGGTAATAACTGAGATAATAGATTTCGGGACGCGACGGGACGCGACAAAAGTGACTCCTATAATAATATTATACCCCCCTCAAACATGTTTGGTGGGGGTATGATAAATAATAAACTAGAGATGCTTTTGAGAAAAGCGCATGTCTCCCACAACTGCCCCTATGAAAAATGTTAGTTTCTCTAGATGTGGATCCAATTGGATGATCTGGATGAGTGGATCCAATCAGTAATTCAAGGGCCATAAATCAAAAGTGCCTGGGCAGATTTGGCTAGTTATCGAACTTGGGTAAGGTCTTATGGCCAAACACATTTTGTTCAAGTTTTGTGAAGATCGGATTAGAAATGTTCGACTTAGAGAGCGGACAAGAGTAAACAGATGGATATTTTTGGTAATTCAAGGGCTGTAACTCTAAAATGCCAAGACCGATTTGGCTAGTTACCGAACTTGGTCGAGGTCTCATGGTCAAACACATTTTGTTCAAGTTTGGTGAAGATCGGATGAGAAATGTTCGACTTAGAGTGCGGAAAAGAGTAAAAAGGCTGATTTTTCGATAATTCAAGGGCCGTAATTCCAAAATGACTAGACCGGTGTGGCTAGTTATCGAACTTGGTTGAGGTCTCATGGTCAAACACATTTTGTTCAAGTTTGGTGAAGATCGGATGAGAAATGTTTGATTAAGAGTGCAGACATGAGTAAAAAGGCCAATTTTTGATAATTTAAGGGCCGTAACTCTAAAATGCCTGGACCGATTTGGCTAGTTATCGAACCTGGCTGAGGTCTCATGGTCAAACACATTTTATTCAAGTTTGGTGAAGATCAGATGAGAAATGTTTGATTAAGAGTGCGGATATGAGTAAAAAGGCCAATTTTTTCGATAATTCAAGGACCGTAACTCCAAAATGCCTGGACCGATTTGGCTAGTTATCAAACTTGGCCGAGGTCTCATGGTCAAACACATTTTGTTCAAGTTTGGTGAAGATTGGATGAGAAATATTCGCATTAGAGTGCGGACAAGAGTAAAAAGACCGATTTTTGGTAATTCAAGGGCCATAAGTCCAAGACGCCTGGACCGATTTGGCTAGTTATTGAACTTGGCCGAGGTCTTATGGTCAAACACATTTTGTTTAAGTTTGGTGAAAATCGGATGAGAAATGTTCAACTTAAGAGTGCGGACAAGCTTTGTGACAGACACACAGACAGACTGGAGTAAATCAATATGTCTCCCACACCACTGTGTGGTGGGAGACATAAATATTGTAATGTATTAATATTTATTTCTATTTTCTAAAAACGCGATAGATAGGCCTACGAGTGTATCACAGTCTTCAGAAAAGATTTATTTATTTCGCTAGTACAAAATGCATGCTTCTTCTTGTGTCATTTCAGATATAATGACACCAAGCTTAAATTTTTAAATCATTTTTAACTCACCTGTCACATAGTGACAAGGCGTGCTTTTGTGATTGCCCTATGCCTGTCCATCCACAAGTTGTTGTCCACACTTTGCAATTGAATTTTTATCAAACATGAAAACAAATATCTTGTTTCCTTTGTAAACTGGCCAGATACCAACAAAGGTTCAATAGTGGTCCATTAAAGGGCAAAATTGTCTACTTTAGCATTTACAACCAGATAGCAACTTCTTTCACAGATAGATTTGGTACAATCTTGCAAAATATCTTTAACAAGAATATATCTTGGTTCCCATAATGAATATGTCAGCTTCAATCATAGAGTTAAAGCCCCTACTTGACTCCTGCAAAAGTTTACAAAAAAAACTTTTTAACACTTTTGAAGCCACATTTATGGCCATTACTTCATGAAAATTTGTAAGAATGCCAATCTTATAAATATCTACAAGTTTGAAACTGGATCATAAGAGGTAAAAAAATAAGGACTACTCAAATCAAAGAAAACATTTGTTAACACTGTATATGCCACATTTAAAAGCCTATTTTCTTGAAATGTGGCCAGAATGTATGACTTGACTCCTAGTCCATGTTTAGCAGGTGAGAGATATAGGGTCATCAAGACCCTCTTGTATTTTATTTGTACATTGTTACATGTTTTTTAATTAATCACCCGCCACAAGTGGTAGGGGGTTATAGGAATGGTCTCCGTCCGTCTGTCCATAACACTTTCGTGTCTGCTCCATATCTCCTAAACCCCTTGAAGGATTTTCATCAAACTTGGGTCAAATGATCACCACATCAAGACGATGTGCAGAAACCATGTATCAACCATGCTGGCTCAAGGTCAAGGTCAAAGGTTTGAGTCTTCCATTTTGTGTCCGCTCTATATCTCCTAAACCCCTTGAAGGATTTTTAAAAAACTTTGGTCAAATGGTCACCTCATCAAGACAATGTGCAGAACCCATGAGTCAGCCGTGCTGGCTCAAGGTCAAGGTCACAACTGAAGGTCAAAAGGGTTGAGCCTTCAATTTTATGTTAGCTCTGTGTATCTCCTAAACCCCTTCAACAATTTTCATGAAACTTTGGTCAATTGGTCACCTTATCAAGACGATGTATAGAACCCTTGAGTCAACCTTGTTGGCTCAAGGTCAGTGTCACAACTCAAGGTCAAAGGTTTGAGCCTTCCGTTTTGTGTCTGCTCTATATCTCCTAAACCCCTTGAAGGATTTTCATCAAACTTGGGTCAAATGATCACCTGATCATGCTAACATCCACGCCCTCTAATACAATACAAAATGTGTGTTCAAGGTTACTTTTGTTACAAATAAATCTAGAATACGTATACTCAGTAAAAGAACAACAACTATTTTATGTCATATAAAAACGTGTTTGGGCAAGTATCAGTACTATTAGAAAATAACACAAGAGTAAAAATGAGACTCATCTCGTCTTATTTTAATAAACTTCAATAAATAATGGACCGTACTTTGGCTTCTAACTGACATTCATATTATATCACTCCTTGATTAATTAGTATTTTTAAAAGACTTTTTTATCACTAAAACAAGAAGAATATATATACATTTACTAGAAAATAGAAAGGTTCATTTTTGTGAAATAGGTCTGACAATAAAAATCTTCCGGAAAAACAAACGACAGTGTTTTTCACGTAAAAGATTAACAATATTTATGAGAAAAACTTGAGCAACCCGTGTTTTCGAAGCCAAATGCCTGACCAAGATATGCGATTTTCAATACAGAATGTTTATTCTAATGCTGTCCGGTTGAGACGGGTTTTTTTGTTGTTATTGTTTCAGATTTTAATGCTGTTTTTTTAACAGTATTTCAGATTTGTAATGGCGGACAGTTAACCTAACCAGTGTTTTTAGATTATGTACCAGCACAAACCTGTTCTCCGTTAGTAATTGTCAACTTCCCCACATGAAATAGAGGTGGAGAATGAACGATTTAAAACACAATGTCTTTTCGTCATGAAGAACATATGCCGTGCCCGAGGACTGAACTTATGACCCTGCAACTCGCGTTTTCCCTATTGAGCTAAGCAGGGAGGTGATCCATTGAGACAGTAGTCGAAAATATATCCTATGTAGTTTAATTTCCCCCGTTTTCGAAACATTCCCCTGATCTATCACTCGGAAATTATTACCCGTATTTTGAAAACAATGGCAATAAAACTGTTGCCACCATCCAGTATCAATGTTTAACATGTTAGGTGACAGTCATAATCTAGTCATAGTATCACTTATTTTCATTTTAAAATTTGATAAGCATTAATTGAGTAATGATTATGTCAGACGTAAGAATTATCAGACAAGAGGGCCATAATGGCCCTATATTGCTCACCTGTTATCAAGTCCAAAGGACAGGAACAACAGAGGGAAGAAATTTAACATAAAAGAAAAAAAAATCTTACAAGGTACAGATATGTCAAAATACACCTAAAAATTGGAGGTACCATCCATGTTGTACCACAGAAAAGTGGTCTCGGTTTTTCCCTATGGCCAATAATGAAAAAGTTACTAAATAAGCTGTTTATAGTAACATAAATGGGAAGTAATAAAACAAGAGGGCCATGATGGCCCTATATCGCTCACCTATTATCATTGCACTTGAGGACAAGAAGGTCCTCAGAAAAAATATCTAAGTCCAAAGGACAGAAACAACAAACGGAAGAAATTTAACCAAAAAGAAAAAAAACTCTTAAAGGGAAAAAAATGTCAAAATACACCTAAAAATTGGAGGTACCATCCATGTTGTACCACAGAAAAGTGGTCTCGGTTTTTCCCTACGGCCAATAATAAAAAAGTTACTAAAAATAAGCTATTTATAGTTATGTAAAAGGGAAGTAATTAAAAAAAATTATTGTAAGTGAACAAAAGAAGGATCTGCCAAATAAATCTGTTGACATAAATGAAATTTCAGATCAGTATCTTCATTAGTTACGGAGATATACCCATTTTAGTTTGAAATAAAGGGAGGTAATTTGACTTAAAATCAGTCCATAGTTATCTACCCTGATTGGCTCAGTCCAACTAATGACAATAATGAAATTTCAAATAAGTCCTATAAGTACTTACTGATATAAATCCATTTTGATTACAATCAGGGGAGGTAATCAGATATAAAACTAGAAAATGCTTTTGTAAAAAAGCGCATGTCTCCCCCAATGCAAAGTCCTATAGGCAAGAAGTCAATAGGGGTCAGGAGCAAAATCAAAGAGACACTGATGGTTGGCTGCAAAGGGATCATCTACTTGGCATGTCCAGTCATTTTCAAATTTCAACACTCTTGGCCTAGTGGTTCTCCAGTCACTGTTCAGGCTCCTGTGACCTTGACCTTTGATCAAGTGACCTCAAAATAAATAGGGGTCATCTACTCTGCATGTCCAATCATCCTATTAAGTTTCAACATTGTAGGTCAAGTGGTTCTCAAGTTATTTCCAAAAAATTATTTTACATGAACAGGCCACTGTGACCTTGACCTTTAACAGACTGACCCCAAAATCAATAGGGGTCATCTACTCTGCATGCTCAATCATCCTATGAAGTTTCAACATTCTGGGTCAAGTGGTTCTCAAGTTATTGATCAGAACTGGTTATCAATGTTCAGGCCCCTGTGACCTTGACCTTGACCTTTAACGGAGTGGCCCCAAAAACAATAGGGGTCATTTACTCTGCATGAACAATCATCCTATGAAGTTTCAACATTCTGGGTCGAGAGGTTCTCAAGTATATGATTGGAAATGGTTTTCCATGTTCAGGCCCCTGTGGCCTGACCTTTAACAGAGTGACCCTAAAATCGTTAGGGGTCATCTACTCTGCATGACCAATCATCCTATGAAGTTTCATCATCTGGTCAAGTGGTTCTCAAGTTATTGACCGGAAAAGGTTTTCAATGTTCGGGCCCCTGTGACCTTGACCTTTCAAAGAGTGACCCCATAATCGTTAGGGGTCATCTACTCTGCATGACCAATCATCCTATTAAGTTTCAACATTCTGGGTCAAGTGATTCTCAAGTTATTGACCGGAAATGGTTTTCAATGTTCAGGCCCCTGCGACCTTGACCTTTAATGGAGTGACCCCAAAATCGATTGGGGTCATCTACTTTGAATGTACAATCATCCTATGAAGTTTCAACATTCTGGGTCAAGTGGTTCTCTAGTTATTGATCGGAAATGGTTTTCCATGTTCAGGCCCCTGTGACCTTGACCTTTGACGGAGTGACCCCAAAATCAATAGGGGTCATTTACTCTTCATGACCAATCATCCTATGAAGTTTCAACATTCGGGGTCAAGTGGTTCTCTAGTTATTGATCGGAAATGGTTTTCAATGTTCAGGCCCCTGTGACCTTGACCTTTGACGGTACCCCAAAATCAATAGGGTCATCTACTCTTCAAACCAATCATCCTATGAAGTTTCAACATTCTGGTCAAGTGGTTCTCTAGTTATAGATCGTAAATGGTTTTCAATGTTCAGGCCCCTGTGACCTTGACCTTTGACGAAGTGCCCCAAAAACAAAGGGTCATCTGCTCCACCCAGCCCTACAACCCTATAAGTTTGAAGGTTCTAGGTCAAATGGTTTCTCAGTTATTGCTCGGAAATGAAGTGTGACGTACGGATGGAGGGAAGGACGGACGACGGACAGGGCAAAAACAATATGTCTCCTGGGGGAGACATAATAACTCTGGAACCTACGATTGGATCTGATTTGTCATGGAATCCAAGATTTTTTTGTTGTTGAAGATATTTTGGAAGTTTGATCAAACAAGAGCGTCCATAAACAGCCAAGCTCGACTATTCGAATATTTCCCACAGAAGCAGGAAATTATTACCCAAAATGTTAAATATCAAAAGAGTTTTAAGTTCCGAAACGGGACATAATTTGACCAAAATGCATATTAGAGTTATGGGACTTGATGCTATCAACTAGTTTTATAACCCCGAAGAAACATGTTAAGTTTCAATTCCATATCTGCATTAGTTTTGGAGATAGTAACTTGCATGTTAAACTTTAACCAGAATTTTCTAAGTCCAAAAGGGGGCATAATTTGCTCAAAATACATGTTAAGAGTTATGGAACTTGACCCAGTGAGGTTGGTAACTGACCTAGAAAAAGAATAAATAAGTTTCAAATCTATATGCCTTTTAGTAATAGCTGTTAGTACTTGCATGCAAAACTTTAACCAAAATTTTCTAAGTCCAAAATTAGGACATAATTTGGCAAAAATACATGTCAGAGTTATGGGACTTGATTCTATCAACTAGTTTTATAACCCCGAAGACACATGTGAAGTTTCAATTTAATATCTGCATTAGTTTGGAGATAGTTACTTGCAGTTAAAACTTTAACCAGGATTTTCTAAGCCCAAAAAGGGGGGCATAATTTGGCTAAAATACATGTCAAAGTTATAGGACTTGACCCAGTGAGGTAGGTAATTGATCTAGAAAAATAAAAAATAAGTTTCAAATCTATATGCCTTTTAGTAATAGCTGTATGTACTTGCACGCAAAACTTTAACCAAAGGGGGCATAATTTGGCTAAAATGAAGGTCAGAGTTATGGGACTTGGTGCTATCAACTAGTTTTATAACCCCGAAGACACATGTGAAGTTTCAATTCAATATCTGCATTAGTTTTGGAGATAGTAACTTGCATGTAAAACTTTAACCAGAATGCAAGTTACTAAGTCCAAAAGGGGGCATAATTTGCTCAAAATACATGTTAGAGTTATGGAACTTGACCCAGTGAGGTTGGTAATTGACCTAGAAAAAGAATAAATAAGTTTCAAAGCTATATGCCTTTAAATGATAGCTGTATGTACTTGCATGCAAAAACTTAACCAAGGTGTGACGCCGACGCCGACGCCAGGGTGAGTAGAATAGCTAGACTATTCTTTGAATAGTCGAGCTAATAAAACCATAAATGAAGTCTCTATATGGCTGCAAAAGCCAAAATAGCTAATTTTGGACCTTTAAGGGGCCATAACTCTGGAACCCATGATGGAATCTGGCCACTTCAAGAAAGCAACCGAGATCTTGTGGTGATACAGGTTTTGTGCAAGTTTGATTAAATTCAAATCATAAATGAAGCTGCTATTGTGCAGACAAGGTAAAAATAGCTAATTCTGGCCCTTTCAGGGGCCATAACTCTGTAACCCATAATGGAATCTCGTCAGTTCAAGAAAGGAACCAAGATGTTATGGTGATACAAGTTGCGTGCAAGTTTGGTTAAAAAAAAATCATAAATAAAGCTGCTATTTTGCAGACAAGGCCAAAATAGCTAATTCTGGCCCTTTCAGGGGCCATAACTCTGGAACCCATAATGGAATCTGGCCAGTTCAAAAAAAGGAACCAAGATGTTATGGTGATACAAGTTGTGTGCAAGTTTGGTAACAAGAGCTGTCGGATGACAGCACGCTCGACTATTCAAAAAATTGATTGAAGAATGGGGTCAAAATATTACCATAGATTTTCAGAAAAAAAGAAATAATGGATTAAACACAAAATCGTTCCTGTACTTGTGAATTTTGATTAGTCTTGCACTAAATGGCAATGTGTGACCATGATGGCAAATATGTTACGTTATATGTTAGGCAAAATAAGGACTTGTATGAAATATTTAACCAATTTCTAAGTCCAAAAAGGGCCATTATTCAGTCAAAAAAGTTGACAGAGTTATGTACTCTCCCCTACATATAGAAATCATGTTGATAAACTAGTGTTAAAAGTTTCAAAGCCACAGTTCAAATAGTTTTGACAAAACGCGGACTTGTAAGAAAACCTGAACAAATTTCAAAGTTCAAAAAGGGCCATAATTCAGCCATAATAGTTGTCAGAGCTATTTACTCTTGCCTACAGATGGAAATCATGATGATAAACAAGTGTTTAAAGTTTAAAAGCCATATGTCAAATAATTTTGACAAAACGTGGGCATGCACAAAAACAGAACTAATTTCCAAATCCAAAAAGGGCCATAATTCAGCAAAAATTGATGACAGAGTTATGTACTCTTGTCTACTGATAGAGACTATTATAATGAACAAGTATAAAAGTTTCAAAGCCATATGTCAAACACTTTACACAAAATATGAACTGGTACAAAAAATTTAACCAAGATTTCTAAGTCAAAAGGGGCCATAATTCAGCCAAAATCCTTGATGGAGTTATGTACTCTTGCTTATAACTGAACATGGTAATGGTTAACAAGTGTTGAAAGTTTCAAAGCTTTATCTCAAGACTTTGTCAAAATGTGGACTGGTACGAAAAACTTAACCAAGATTTATAAGTCAAAAAGGGGCCATAATTCAGCCAAAATCCTAGATGGAGTTACGTACTCTTGCCTATAACTGGACATGGTGATGGTAAACAAGACAGTTTCAAAGCTTTATCTCAAAAGACTTTGTCAAAATATGAACTGGTATAAAAAACTTAACCAAGATTTCTAAGTCAAAAGGGGCCATAATTCAGTCAAAATGCTTGACAGAGTTATGTACTCTTGCCTACAACTGGATATGGTGATGGTAAACAAGTGTTGAAAGTTTCAAAGCTTTATCTCAAAAGACTTTGTCGAAATGTGGACTGGTACGAAAAACTTAACCAAGATGTCTAAGTCAAAAAGGGGCCATAATTCAGCCAAAATCCTAGATGGAGTTACGTACTCTTGCCTATAACTGGACATAGTGATGGTAAACAAGTGTTGAAAGTTTCAAAGCTTTATCTCAAAAGACTTTGTCAAAATATGAACTGGTACGAAAAGCTTAACCAAGATTTTTAAGTCAAAAGGGGCCATAATTCAGTCAAAATGCTTGACAGAGTTATGTACTCTTGCCTACAACTGGACATGGTGATGGTAAACAAGTGTTGAAAGTTTCAGAGCTTTATCTCAAAACACTTTGTCAAAAGTGGACTGGTACTAAAAACTTAACCAGGGTGTGACGCCGATGCCGTGGTGAGTAGGATAGCTCTATTTATTCTTTGAATATATAGCTAAAAATCAAATCATAAATAAAGCTGCTAATTTTGCAGACAAGGTCAAATACTAATTTTGGCCCTTTCAGGGGCCGCAACTCTGGAACCCATAAGGGGAACTGGCCATTCCCAAGAAAGGAACCAAGATCTTATGGTGATACAATTTTGTGTGCAAGTTTGGTTAAACAAGAGCTCGTCGAACACGAAATGCCCCCTTGATGCATTCAGTAATTGCACAAGGAACAGAAATTATCTGCTCCTGTAAACACAAATTCCTTTTCCCGGAACACAAAACATGCAAGTGGTCCAATTTGAAGCCTGTACCTTCAGAAATGTGAAAGTAGGTCACTAGTCAATCTCAAAAATCAAATTTCATTTCAGTACACAAAACTATGCTTGTGGTTAAAAATTTAAAAGGCTGTAGCTTGAGAAATGTGAAAGTAGGTCACTAGGTCAAAATCAAGGTCAAATTTTATTTTGGAACAAAAAACATGCATGTGGTCCAAATTTGAAGCCTGTACCTTCAAAAATGTGAAAGTAGGTCACTAGGTCAAAAAGAAGGTCAAATTTTTTTTCAGTACACAAACCTATGCAGTGATCCAAATTTGAAGGCTGTAGGTACAGAAATATAAAAGTAGGTCACTAGTCAAGATCAAAGTAAAACTCATGTCAAGGTTCATCTTGCCACTCAAAACTATACATGTGGTCCAAATTTGAATGATGTAAGTTAGGACATGAAAAATTTAATTTTTTTCCCTGTATAAGTCTATTTTGAACCATATGACCTCTGGGGCGGGGCCATATTTGACCCGAGGGGGATAACTTGAACAAATTTGGGTAGAAACCACTAAATGATGCACATTACAAATTACCAAAGCCATAGTCTTTGGGGTTTTGGGACAAGAAGATTTTCGAAGTTTTTTCCCATGAAGTATATGTAAACCATGTGACCCCCACGGCGGAGCCATATTTGACCCTAGGGGAATAATTTGAATAATCTTAGTAGAGGACCACTAGATGATGTCATATACAAAATATCAAAGCCCTAGGCCATGTGGTTTTGGACAAGAGGTTTTTCAAAGTTTTTTCCTATATAAGTCTATATAAACCATTTGACCCTTGGGGTGGGGCCATATTTGACCCTATGGAAACAAGTGAATGAAGTATTGCCATGCAATACAAAGTCCCCTACTGGAAGGCACCTAATTTTTCTACTGCAGTATAACATAATGAACTGATATCTGTCAATGATGTATAAACAATATTGTACTACATATACAATATGTTATAACATTAAAACAACACACTTGGATTAAAAATGTGCATATATAAAAACCCACCAGTTGTTTTTCATATTGAATTTTTTGGCTGATTATAAAAATGTTATCATGTAAGTTATTTATAGTAACAACAAAGGGAAATTAATCTTAAAAAAAAAAAAAAAAAAAAAAATTAATAATATAAGTCCACAAGAAACTCTTTACCAGGTAGAGATAGGTCAAAATACACCTAAAAAATTGGATGTAACATGCATGCTGTACCACAGAAAAGTGGTCTCGATTTTTCTCTACCGCCAGTAATAAAAAAGGGTTCAATAAAATCTATTTATAGTAACCCAAAAAAGGGACTAATTCTAAAAACAAGGGTGCCTTCATGGTGGTGAACATTTGGTCCAAGTTACATCAAATCCCTCCATGCATGAAGAAGAAATGTTCCGTACAAAGTCATTCTGAATTTGACCTTTGACCTCTAAATATGACCTTGACCTTAGACCTAGGGACCTGGTTCTTGCGCATGACATGTTGTCTCATCCAGGGGAATATTTGTGCCAACTGATATCTAATCCTGCTTTGCATGACAAAGTTATAGACCGGACAGGAAAAAAATCCTCTTGACCTTTGATATCAAAGTGTGACCTTGACCTTTTAAACTAGGGTAACTGGGTGTTGCGCATGACACGTCGTCTCATCATGGGAAAACATTTGTGCCAAGTAATATTAAAATCCCTTCATGGATGGGAGAGTTATGGACAGGACAGGAAAAAAACTCTGTTGGACCTTTGGAAACCCCCCAAATTTTGACCTTGACCTTTAGCTAGGGGTCCGGGATTTGCGCATGACATGTCGTCTCATCATGGGAAACACTTGTGCTAAGTAATATTAAAATCCCTTAAGAATGTCAGAGTTATGGGCCGGAAAACGAAACAGACCCTGTTCATGCTATGTAACATTTGACTGCTAAGTGTGACCTTGACCTTTGAGCTAGGGGTCTGAAAGTTGTGCATGACACATCGTCTTATTATGAGGTACATTTTTGCCAAGTAATATTAAAATCCCTTCATAGATGGGGGAGTTATGGACCGGACAGGGAAAAAAACCTGTTGACCCTTTGACCTCCAATTGTGACCTTGACCTTTAAGCTAGGGGTCCAGGTTTTGCGCATGACACGTCGTCTCCTCATGGGGAACATTTGTGCCAAGTAATATTAAAATCTCTTCATGGATGGGAGAGTTATGGACCGGACAGGAAAAAAGCCCTGTTGACCTTTGACCTCCAATTGTGACCTTGACCTTGAGCTAGGGGTTCCGGGATTTGCGCACGACACATCATCTCATCATGGGGAACATTGTGCCAAGTAATACTAAAATCCCTTCAAGGATGGGAGAGTTGTGGACCGGACAGGAAAAAAGCCCTGTTGACCTTTGACCTCCTATTGTGACCTTGACCTTTGAGCTAGGGGTCTGAGTTTTGCGCATGACACGTCGTCTCATCATGGGGAACATTTGTGCCAAGTAATATTAAAATCCCTTCATGGATGACAGAGTTATGGACCGGACACGAAATTGCGGACGGACGGAATGACGGAATGACAGAATGACGGAATGACGGAAAGATGGAATGACGGAAAGACGGAATGACGGAATGACGGAAAAGAGCATTCCTATAGTCCCCAAAACTGGTTTTCAACCAGTAGGGGACTAATAATCTGAACAATCTTGGTAGAGGACCACTAGATTTTGCTACATACCAAATATCAAAGCCCTAGGCCCTATGGCTTTGGACAAGAAGATCAGAAACCATTTAACTGTTCCTGGCCAATGTAACCTTGACCTTTGACCTAATGACCTCAAAATCAATAGGGGTCATCTGCTGGTCATTACCAACCTAACTATCAATTTTCCTGACACTAGGCCCAAGCGTTCTTGAGTTATTGCCTGAAAACCATTTTACTGTTCCTGGTCGCTGTGACCTTGACCTGTGACATACTGACCTCAAAATCAATAGGGGTCATCTGCTGGTCATTACCAACCTCCCTATCAACTTTCGTGACCCTAGGCCTAAGCCTTCTTGAGTTATCATCCGGAAACCGTTTTAAACTGTTCAGGGTCACTGTGACCTTGCCTTTAACATACTGACCTTAAATCAGTAGGGGTCATCTGCTGGTCATTACCAACCTCCCTATCAACTTTCATGATCCTAGGCCCAAGTGTTCTTGAGTTATCATCCGGAAACCGTTTTACTGTTCAGGGTCACTGGGGACCTTGACCTTTAACATACTGACCTCAAAATCAATAGGGGTCATCTGCTGGTCATTACCAACCTCCCTATGAACTTTCATGATCCTAGGCCCAAGTGTTCTTGAGTTATCATCCGGAAACCGTTTTACTATTCAGGGTCACTGTGACCTTGACCTTTGACATACAGACCTCAAAATCAATAGGGGTCATCTGCTGGTGATGACCAACCTCCCTATCAACTTTCATGATCCTAGGCCCAAGCGTTCTTGAGTTATCATCCGGAAACGGATTGGTCTACATTCCGACCGACCGACCGACAGACCGACCGACCGACAGACCGACCGACCGACATCTGCAAAACAATATACCCCTCCTTTTTCAAAGGGGGGCATAATAAAACCATAAATGAAACCACTATCATGCAGACAAGAAATTGTTGACACACGGACGGACTGATGACGGACGAAGGGTGATTACAAAAGCTCACCTTGTCACTATGTGACAGGTGAGCTAATAAAAGGTAAGAGCAGATTTCTTATTACATATTTTTGTGAATAAAATGTTTCGTAGAATGAGCCATTGATCTAGTAGAAATATAAACAAGAGCACCGCCTTGCGGGTGCTGACGCTCATCTGATTTTTTTTTGTGTAATAGAAATATTGTCCTACCCATGATTTTCTAAGTCTAAAAAGGGCCATCATTCTTGCAAAAAGCAGGTTAGAGTTATGTTTCTTGATGTTCAGTGTCCACTTATGATGGTGAAAAACTGTTGCAAGTTTTAAAGCAATAGCTTTGATAGTTTATGAGAAAAGTTGACTTAAACATAATACTCAACCAAGAAAATTATTTTCTAAGTCCAAAAAGGGCAATAATTATTGCAAAAAGCAGGATGGAGTTATGTTGCATGCTGTACAGGGTCAGCTTATGATGGTCAACAAGTGTTGCAAGTTTCAAAGCAAAAGCTTTGATAGTTTAAGAGAAAAAGTTGACCTAAACATAAAACTTAATCAAGAAATCTGATATTTTCTAAGTCCAAAAGGGGCCATAAATCTTGCAAAAAGCAGGATGGAGTTATGTTTCTTGCTGTACAGGGTCAACTTATGATGGTGAACAAGTGTTGCAAGTTTTAAAGCAATAGCTTTGATAGTTTAGGATAAAAGCTGACCTAAACATAAAACTTAACCAAGAAAACTGATTTTCTAAGTCCAAAAGGGGCCATAAATCTTGCAAAAAGCAAGATGGAGTTATGTTTCTTCATGTACAGGGTCTGCTTATGATGGTGAACAAGTATTCCAAGTTTCAAAGCAATAGCTTTGATAGTTTAGGAGAAAAGTTGACCTAAACATAAAACTTAACCAAGAAATCTGATATTTTCTAAGTACAAAAGGGGCCATAAATCTTGCAAAAAGCAAGATGGAGTTATGTTTCTTGCTATACAGGGTCAGCTTATGATGGTGAACAAGTATTCCAAGTTTCAAAGCAATAGCTTTGATAGTTTAGGAGAAAAGCTGACCTAAACATAAAACTTAACCAGGCAACGCCGACGCAGACGCCGACGCCGACGCCGACGCCGACAACCGCTCAAGTGATGACAATAACTCATCATTTTTTTTCAAAAAATCAGATGAGCTAAAAAAATGCACTGAAACAGTCACCTAACCTATATAGCTTAAAAAAGTTCCTGGGGGAGCATGCTCCTGGACCCCACTAGCGATGGTGTATTATTCTTTTCGCTTCAGCTACACCCCTGACAAAATTAATGTAAAGTAAAGTAAGTTATCCACTACAGTGTCACACAGTAAATCTTTGCAAAATAGAAGACTGAACTGTATATTGGAACATTGTCATACAGCAAGAACATTTATAATGAGTTAGCATTTTGTTTTATTTTACACATGTTTCTGTTATGGCTCATTTCTGCCATTTCGTGTCTGGGGCGAGGACACAAAGACGCAAGGACAAGAAAGGACACAAAAAAATTTAAGGCTAAATAATGAGACTTTGTGTACAAACACACTCAATATTACATTGGCGGCGGGTATAAAACATTGTGTCATTTCCCTTTGTCACGCCATTTTGTCTTGCCCTGAACAGACAAGAACATGAAGGTGTGTCCTTATGTGTTGGTCTGCTTATCCCGAAGACAGGAAATAGCAAAACTCAGCCGCCATATGACATACCTCTTTAAAAGTTGGTGTTGTGATAAAGAACTTGAGTTATTTCATGATATATTGCTAATAATCTCAAGTCTAAAATTTTATTTAAACTTGTACTATACTGCCATAATGTGCACAATTTTATTTTGTGCTAACTAATGAAATACTGTATTCTATCAGTTAAATATTTTCATATCTCATCACTCACACTGAAAATATGAAATCTATATTTTCACACTGTGAGAGATATAGCTCCACCTCATGAATTTTGAATTATTTGCTTAAAACAGGATGAAACTTGTAGTCGCACTTTGTTCTTTATAGTATATTTCTCGATTCAAATCATTTTACTTAATGAGAATTTCATAATGTTATGCAGCAAAAAATAAAATAAAATGGAAC
The DNA here is from genome assembly GCF_021730395.1 of Mercenaria mercenaria. Taxonomy (NCBI): domain Eukaryota; kingdom Metazoa; phylum Mollusca; class Bivalvia; order Venerida; family Veneridae; genus Mercenaria; species Mercenaria mercenaria. Next base: position 83,593,611 of record NC_069362.1, read on the forward strand.
TTTAGCTTGTGTGCGTCGTCATAATGTCACAACACGTCTGACATCATGTCTGTTTACGCGCGTCTGTTTCCCGTGCTGAGACTAAAAATTGTTGCAAAATTCACATCTCAACGTAATTTAGCATAAAATAAAAAGAAATTTTGTTTGTTTTTGCGAATATGGAATATCTCACCTGTGACCTCGAATTGAGAAAATTTTCACATTTTCAAAAAAAATATTTAAAATTTTCTCACTTTTCAGTGAGATATATTCCATATTCACTCAAAACAAACAAATGTCCTCTATTTTTTTTTTTTTTTTTTGTACACCATAGAAAACAAAAGCTTGCAAGCTTAAATTGCATACACACTCACAAATGAACTATTCTGAACTGGTTTATATCTCATCATCTCAGTATATTGTTGTTTTCTTTATACATGTGTAGCTTGTATGCATAATGCAATTTTCAAAGTCACCATGTATTATTTGTGTTTTTGTATGTATCTATTTTGTAGTTAAAATAGACTTTTATTTTTGGCAGTAGCAATTATGGACGGTCGGCGGGTAAAATGAAAATAAAAGTACTGAAAATGACTTTTATTTTTATTTTGTTTTGTCATAAAAAAGGGTTGGCGCTCCCGTAAACCAGAAAATAAAACAGAGCTGTCAGTTAACAGCGCCCTCAACTATTCTCAGTGCTTGATAGTATAATATAATCTATATACATATTCTAAGTCGAAAAGGGGCCATAATTCAGTCAAAATGCTTGATAGAGTTGCCTCCTCCTTTTTAGTATGCAAAATATGAAAGCAATATCTCAATGGACATTGGTACGCAAACTTGAACATTTATTCTAAGTCGAAAAGGGGCCATAATTCAGTCAAAATGCTTGATAGAGTTGCCTCCTCCTTTTTACAGACTGGGGTCATGATGGTAAACAAGTATGCAAAATATGATAGCAATATCTCGATAGACTTTGAAAATATTTGGGGTGGTACGCAAACTTTATCATTTATTCTAAGTCGAAAAGGGGCCATAATTCAGTCAAAATGCTTGACAGAGTTGCCTCCTCCTTTTAACAGACTGGGGTCATGATAGTAAACAAGTATGCAAAATATCAAAGCAATATCTCAATGGACTTTGAAAATATTTAGGGTGGTACGCAAACTTTAACATTTATTCTAAGTCGAAAAGGGGCCATAATTCAGTCAAAATGCTTGATAGAGTTGTCTGCTCCTGTTTACAGACTGGGGTCATGATGGTAGACAAGTATGCAAAATATGAAAGCAATATCTCAATGGACTTTGAAAATATTTGGGGTGGTACGCAAACTTTATCAATTATTCTAAGTCGAAAAGGGGCCATAATTCAGTCAAAATGCTTGATAGAGTTGTCTGCTCCTGTTTACAGACTGGGGTCATGATGGTAGACAAGTATGCAAAATATGAAAGCAATATCTCAATGGACTTTGAAAATATTTGGGGTGGTACGGAAACTTTAACATTTGTGCGACGCTATCGCCGACGCCGGGGCGAGTATGATAGCTCCCCTATTCTTCGAATAGTCTAAAAATGCTGGCCTTACCATATTTTTGTCATTTGATCTGAGTATAATTTTTAGTTATCTGCTACTTTGAAATTGTTATCAGTTGGCAATTTTATTTGTACAAACCAGGAACTTGAATGCTTAAAAGAATATATGTAATGTTCTGTTCTGTCCTGTGTTCTGTTATGTTTTGACATTTATATAACAAATTTTGACAAAACAGTTTCTATTTTTTCCATGATTTGTCTCAGTTGTACTGGAGAAAGGAAATATGATGGTTTCTAGACTTCGAACTCTGTGATTGCATATTTACATTAAATCCCCTTAATTGTCATATTAAATACTGATATTGTATTGTCCCAGCAGTGGAAATTAAATAAATATAATTTCTGGAGAGATATTCTATTTCAAAGTAGTTTACACTGTCAAAGTATAAAATCCACTGGTGTTAATAGGTGACACAGTATAGAATCCAATGGTGTGAATAGGTGACACAGTATAGAATCCAATGGTGTGAATAGGTGACACAGTATAGAATCCAATGGTATGAATAGGTGACACCGTATAGAATCCAATGGTGTGAATAGGTGACACAGTATAAAATAGGATCTAGGATAAGAGTATCAGCAATGTTACAGCTGTTTGAGTCAATTCCTTTTTTTAATGAAAATGAGCAAAATCAGACAAATATATGTCACCATTACAGCACAGCTGGAATACTTCCTTTATTAATTAGACTCTACATAATTATATCATTCTGTATTAGACTAAGTGAATATTTCACTGTAGTTTGAAAGCAGCATTGATGACTTACACATTTGTACAAATTCAGACATTCACAAACTGAAGCACCTATCATGAATTTTGAAGTAAAAAGCTATGAATGTGAACAAAAGATTGCCTATGCTAATAGGTAAAAACTAGAGCTGCTTTTGAGAAAAGCGCATGTCTCCCACAACTGCCTAATCATCTGAATATTTATGTATCTGAGTCAACCATGCACCAATACATGTATCACTGGCATCTGTGTAAAGAGTGATTTTTGGTAATTCAAGGGCAATAATTCTTAAGTGCCTGGGCTGATTTGGCTAGTTATCGAACTTGGCCGAGGACTTATTGGCAAACACATTTTGTTCAAGTTTGGTGAAGATCAGATGAGAAATGTTCGACTTGGTGTGCGGCCAAGTGTGTACACAGCGATTTTTGGTAATTCAAGGGCCATAATTCTGAAGTGCCTGGGCCGATTTGGCTAGTCATCAGACGCTTATATGTTTTATTATGTTATGGCCGCGTAAAGGATATAACATGCTTCAAGAGTCAACTTTGGACAATAACATATTATCTAAAGTGCCCCGACTTTGTTTACAATAAGGCCACCATATTTTTGTTATGAATATAAACTTTACAAAATGTAAAATACATTAATTTTTTGTTACATAATTTTAGAGATAATTATTTTCTCACAGATTGGTCAAATGTTTGAATATTTGATAAAAATAGAAGAAAATGGTCATTTTCCTACTGATGTTATTATGCATTTTCTTAATTAATTCAGACAACTACTGTATCTGTATTCAAAATAAAATTAAAAGCCTTCTGGGACATTAACTCCGTTCATAATTGAAAAGATGAATATACAGGGAGTGTTAGAACATAATAACATTTCTTTCGTCAACAATTTTCTGCCAACTAGTTAAATGCGAAAAAAGAATTCACTTCCTTACTTCTCACTAAAAACTAGAAGATGCTTCTGTAAAAAAGTGCAGGTCTCCCCCAGTGCATAGTCGTATAGGCAAGAAGTCAATAGGGGACAGGAGCGAAAGTCAAAGAGACATTGATGGCTGCAATAGGGATCATCTACTTGGCATGTCCAGTCATACTACTAAGTTTCAACATTTTGGGCCTTGAAGTTCTCAAGTAATGAATTGGCAAGTTTTCCATGTTCAGACCCCTGTGACCTTGACCTTTAATCGAGTGACCCCAAAATCAGGATCAAGTGGTTCTCAAGTCACTGACTGGAAAAAGTTTTCTACATTCAGCCCTCTGTGGCCTTGACCTTCGATGGAATGACCCCAAAGACATTAGGAGTCATCAACTCTTTTAAGTCCTATGAAGTTGGAAGGTTCTAGGTCAAGTATTTCTAAACTAATGGCTGAAAATGGATTTCCATATGCTGTCTGTTGTTACCTTGACCTTTACTAAAGTGACCCCAAAATCAATAGGGGTCATCAGATTCAACTCTGCATGTCCAATCATCCTATGAAGATTCAACATTCTGGGTCAAGTGGTTCCAAAGTTATTGATCAGAAATGACTTTCCATGTTCAAGTCCCTGTGACCTTGACTTTTAACAAAGAGACCCCAAAATCAATAGGGGTCATCTACTCAGCATGTCCAATCATCCTATTAAGTTTCAACAGTCTGGGTCAAGTGGTTCCAAAGTTATTGATCAGAAATGACTTTCCATGTTCAAGTCCCTTTGACCTTGACTTTTAACAAAGAGACCCCAAAATCAATAGGGGTCATCTACTCAGCATGTCCAATCATCCTATTAAGTTTCAACAGTCTGGGTCAAGTGGTTCTCATCTTATTGACTGGAAAGAGTTTTCTATGTTCAGCCCCCTGTGAATTTGACCTTTGATGGAGTGACCCCAAAAACATTAGGGAATCTACTCTGTAACTCCTATCACCCTATGAAGTTTGAAGGTTTTAGGTCAAACAGTTCTCAAATTACTGACTGAAAATGGATTTCCACGTTCTGTCCGCTGTGACTTTGAGCTTTAACAAAGTGACCCCAAAAACAATAGGGGATCTGCATTCTGGGTCAAGTGGTTCTCAAGTTATTGATCACAAATGGTTTTCCATGTTCAGGCCCATGTCACCTTGACCTTTGATGGAGTGACCCCAAAAACAATAGCTGCCGTCTACTCCATAAGCCCTACCATCCTATGAAGTTTGAAGTATGAAATGGTTCTCCAGTTACTGACCGGAAATGAAATGTGACATACGTACTGATGGACAGACAGGGCAAAAACAATACGTCTCCCCCAGGAGGTGGGGGAGGGGGAAGAAATAAATACTGACCTATCACCTTTTCCAATATCATGATTTGGTTTTCTAATTACAGAATAATTTTACTGAAAAATGTGGAAATGTTTTTGTAAATGAATTATTTCAGTTGTGAACAAGCAAATCCGATGAAATGGTATCCCCCGCCGAAAGGGTTTGTGGTGAGGAACGGCAAAACAGTATATCCGGCAAAAAAGTAAGGATGTTACCAAGAGGCAAATAATTTCATTAGTCAAAATCAATTTAACAGAAAATGAATGCTATTTTTTGGTGTGGGTGGGGGGGGGGGTGGGGGGTGGCGGTGACTGGGTGAGGGTACAAAACATCATATGTTGATTATAAATATTGATGGAAAATAAACATTTGAAAAAAAAAAAAATGGGGGGGAGGAGGGGGCGGTGTGCTGCACGCTTGGGTGGTGCGCATGACTGGGTGGAGGAGTAAGGTGGGGGAATGGTACAACTTTGCATGTTGCTAAATATTCATGGAAGGTTTGAAAAACAAGAGGGCCATGAAGGCCCTGTATCGCTCACCTGACCTGTTGACCTAAAGATCATCAAGATGAACATTCTGACCAAGTTTCATTAAGATTATGGTCAATGTGGCCTCTAAAGTGTTAAATAGCTTTTCCTTTGGTTTGACCCAGTGACCTAGTTTTTGACCCTACATGACCCAGATTCGAACTTGACCTAAAGATAATCAAGATTAACATTCTGACTAAGTTTCATAAAGATACAGTCATAAATGTGGCATCTAGAGTGTTAACAAGCTTTTCCTTTGATTTGACCTAGTGACCTAGTTTTTGACCCCACCTGACACAGATTTGAACTTGACCTATAGATAATCAAGATTAACATACAGACCATGCAGAGCTCCAGATAAGCTTTTGGTGCAATTGGGTATTTACCCATCACTTTTTGTCTGAATTGGGTATTGGAAATTTGAATTGGGTAAAAATAATATCATTACCCAGCCTATTCAAAAGTAATTGGGTATTTGCTAAAACCAACTGGGTATTTTAACAATCTCGCACTAACAAATGAGTATTTTTTGCTTACAGTATACATGGTATATATCATTAAACAGGACTGACTAAGTATTTTAATGGCGCTCTTCAATGTTTAATACAAAAATGTATATTAAATTGTAATCAATGTTTCATACTGTTGTTTTTGAATACAGGACGTTTCCCCACCAAGACAGTTCCCCCTTAAGACATTTCCCCCCCAAGACGTTCCCTCCCAAGACGTCCCCCCCCCCCCCCAATTTAGTTATAACCAAGACGTTTCACCCCCAATTTTTAAATAATTTGTTTCTTAAACAATTTCACCTTGATATTAAATCTTGGATTGTATTGAAATAAAGTGTACATTTGTAATGAACTGCAGCAAGTATTTAGTGATATAAGTTGGACATTCAAAGAAAAATATAGCTCTTGTTGAGTCTACCTTTTATCCCTTAATTTCATCATTTATTTTGAGATATGGCCTCATTGGATATGGTTAAAAGCTTTCATATTATATATTAAAAAAAATTATCTTTTACTCCAGTTCCTGTTCTGTATGCTTTTTTAATCACTTTAGCACTTAAATTATCAAAAGCTGTGATTTACACCTTTTGATTAAATTAACACCTGTGATTAAACACACAGGTGTTTAGGTGTTTAATGATTATGTTATTTATGGCTACAAACCAATTTGCAGGAGATATTTTTTATATTGAATGATTTAGATAAAAGTTTTTGATATTTATGATATAGTGGGACACACAGTTGAAGTGACCCTTATAATATTATGTCACACAAAGCAGTGACACAGTCAGAAAATAATAAAAAAAAACATCTTGTTTTATTATTTTAATCGACTTTTTTTAACGTTTTGGGTATGACATTTTTTTTTTACCAATGTTTTTACTTCTCTAATGGAATAATTTATTTCTTTAATGAATCAAACATTTTCAAATTATTTATGGGCAACACAAAGCTAAAGGAGTATTTAATCATCATGATCATTAATTGCCTTTATAATATATTTTTTTTATATATTTTTCATGATGTAAATTATGTAATATTTGTATGTAACTTGATGTAAATTTCCTCAAAGATACCAATTCTTGAAAAAAATCCTAGCTCACTTCTAGTACACTGTTGTTGTAGCAATAAAAGGAATTGATGGTAAAATACTAAAAATATTAAGATCTATGTACAGTGAAGTAATTATAGGTTATTAGCTTTGTATTGGGAAATATGCACGAGTTCTTCAGCGAAAATATTGCGCGACTTTAGGAGCGCAATATTTATCCGCTGAAGAACGAGTGCATATTTTCCGATGCAAAGATAATAACCTTTTTATTACATACTCATCTACACGTATAAATATAATGTAAATATCATAAATTTGTTCAATAGCCTGAACAGGATTGACAAAACTGCACAAAATAGAAAAAATAGTGCAACAACACACACTGAATTACGTCATGCACCCGATATGAAATTCAGGCGTCAGCGTATGGAAAAATATTGACGTTTCCAGTACCAGTATAACTTCACGGGGAATAGAAACGAGTATGTAATAAGGTGTTGTGTTAAGGTTCATTCTATCGGAAAAAGAGTGGGTCTAAATAATTTAGATTTGCGGATTTGTTACTGAACAAAAGTTATAACAAGAGGGCCATGATGGCCCTATATCGCTCACCTGTTATCATTGCACTTGAGGACAAGAAGGTCCTCAGAAAAAATATGTAAGTCCAAAGGACAGGAACAACAAAGGGAAGAAATTTAACCAAAAAGAAAAAAATCTTAAAAGGTATAGATATGTTAAAATACACCTAAAAATGGAGGTACCATCCATGTTGTACCACAGAAAACCTGTCTCGTGTTTTCCCTATGGCCAATAATAAAAAAAGTTACTAAAAATAAGCTATTTATAGTAACGTAAAAGGGAAGTAATTAAAAAAAAATATTGTAAGTGGACAAAAGAAGAATCTGCCAAATAAATCTGTTGACATAAATGAAATTTCAGATCAGTATCTTCATTAGTTATGGAGATATAACAATTCTAATTTGAAATAAAGGGAGGTAATTTGACATAAAATCAGTCCATAGTTATCTACCCTGATTGTCTTAGTCCAACTATTACTAATAACAATAATGAAATTTCTAATAAGTCCTGTAAGTACTTACTGATATAAATCCATTTTGATTACAATCAGGGGAGGTAATCAGATATAAAATAACTCTGGAACCTATGATTGGATCTGATTTGTCATGGAATCCAAGATTTATTGTTGTTGAAGATATTTTGGAAGTTTGTATGAAATAAAACCATAAATGAAGTCTCTTTATGGCTGCAAAAGCCAAAATAGCCAATTTTGGACCTTTAAGGGGCCATAACTCTGGAACCCATGATGGAATCTGGCCAGTTGAAGAAAGGAAGCAAGATCTTGTGGTGATACAAGTTGTGTGCAAGTTTGGTTAAAATCAAATCATAAATGAAGCTGCTATTGTGCAGACAAGATCAAAATAGCTAATTCTGGCCCTTTCAGGGGCCATAACTCTGGAACCCATTATGGGATCTGGCCGGTTCAAAAAAGGAACCGAGGTCTTATGGTGACACAAGTTTTGTGCAAGTTTGATTAAATTCAAATCATAAATGAAGCTGCTATTGTGCAGACAAGATAAAAATAGCTAATTTTGGCCCTTTCAGGGGCCATAACTCTGGAACCCATTATGGGATCTGGCCGGTTCAAGAAAGGAACTGAGATCTTATGGTGACACAAGTTTTGTGCAAGTTTGATTAAATTCAAATCATAAATGAAGCTGCTATTGTGCAGACAAGGTCAAAATAGCTAATTCTGGCCCTTTCAGGGGCTATCACTCTGGAACCCATAATGGAATCTCGCCAGTTCAAGAAAGGAACCGAGATCTTACGGTGATACAAGTTGTGTGCAAGTTTGGTTAAAATGAAATCATAAATGAAGCTGCTATTGTGCAGACAAGGTCAAAATAGCTAATTCTGGCCCTTTCAGGGGCCATAACTCTGGAACCCATAATGGAATCTGGCCAGTTCAAGAAAGGAACAAAGATCTTATGGTGATACAAGTTGTGTGCAAGTTTGGTAAAAATCAAATCATAAATAAAGCTGCTATTGTGCAGACAAGGTCAAAATAGCTAATTCTGGCCCTTTCAGGGGCCATAACTCTGGAACCCATAATGGAATCTGGCCAGTTCAAGAAAGGAACAAAGATCTTATGGTGATACAAGTTGTGTGCCAGTTTGGTAAAAATCAAATCATAAATAAAGCTGCTATTGTGCAGACAAGGTCAAAATAGCTAATTTTGGCCCTTTCAGGGGCCATAACTCTGGAACCCATAATGGGATCTGGCCAGTTCAAGAAAGGAACCGTGATTTTATGGTGATACAAGTTGTGTGCAAGTTTGGTTAAAATAAAATCATAAATGAAACCACTATCGTGCAGACAAGAAATTGTTGACGGACGCACGGACTGACGACGGACGACAGACGAAGGGTGATCACAAAAGGTCACCTTGTCACTATGTGACTGGTGTGCTAAAAAGTATATACCAATGAATTCGTCTTGGAACAAAGTTTACGATCAGATAATCAAACTACGACTACGACTCTTTCATAAGTCGTACGATAAAGAATTTGATAACAAAATTGGTCATGTTTTTTCAAAATCAAGGGCTGCTTCAAAATATGTGCGGAATCCGTTTTAAATGTATTTATAGACTGACAAGACATGTATCTAGTTCCTGCCACCCTTTAAATTACCCTAATTGTTTTCAAAAGGCTGACGATTTACGTTTAAAAATACACTTTAGAATGCTTAAAACGATTGTTTTCATCGTCCTTTGTTGACATGACTGACTACTTTTTAGTTGCTATAAATATGAAAATTGCACTGAGATATCGTGTTCGATTCTCGCCAAATATAATAAAGGATAGTTCTTCACAATATTTACCTTAAGGGAGAGTTCTTTATCCCGATAATCATTCTAGACAAGTGTGAAAGATCCAATAACACTATTCAAATAGTACAGTCAAAAAATATTTCAAGAATAAATAACAGGTTTTTCTATATATTTTTTGTCAAAATATTCTACAACCTCAAATCAAATCTAAATCATCTGCTTCATAGAACTATTTTACTTTTTTCAAATGGTCTTTTTTAATTTAATAAAAGCGTTATTGTTCCAAGCTTTGTAAAATTTCTTACTTTCAAGACCATTACATCTTTTGAATAATTCGACTACCAGACTAGTCATTTAAACCTTCAGTCTGTACGCAGAAATACATATCGCAGACATTTAAACTATTCAAACCTGATGGAGCTCTATTATATCAAATAAAACATTATAAAAGTAATTATGTCAATAAAGGTCTTCATTTAGGGGTTTCAGCACGCCTGCATCTTAAGCCTGACAACAGATTGACTTTATGATCTCCGCTGACTTCGTTGATAAGCTAAAATTTTGTAAAACTTTGCTAGATCCCTCGTCCAAGTTATATGAAAGAGTGCCTGTCTGAACATTTTGTGTACAGTTTAGTGCACCTTACGATTTCCAGGAGTCTGTTGGATAGCTTCTTCACAGGAAATATATTCTACATTGCAAATAGCGTCTCCGACACTTGAGGTTAGAAGAAGCAATTCGGACACTAGACAGTGACCTAAAAGGCCTTAGTCATGCCTAAGGGCAGGTCCGGATCCAGAAATATCTTTATTTGATGGGGTTAGGCTCTAGTTTAGAACGAATGTGCCACCAGCAAGACGCATAGCTCCGATTGGGAGTAGGTTTCAGGGTGTTCTCTCCCGGCAAATGTTTGAAAATAGATATGTAATGGTGGCCTCTGGTCTAAATTTTGAGAAAATATTACTGCCAAAATAGCTGGATGAATATAGGACACTCCTCTTTAAAACATGCATTCCTTTGGACGATTTTTTAAGGCCTTCAGGTTTATCTCAGAAGTTTTTGAAAACATATCACTGACAGAATAAGTTTGGGGAACGAATATCATTAATAATTATTGTTTAGCTGTTCCTCCACATAAACAAGTACTGCTGAGGTCACGAAATCGCAACATTTACAAACTACCGACAACTGAAACTGAAAGCACTTTTTGCCTGACTGCCTAGCTGTGTTCCTCGTTGTGAACTTGTAATACTTTGCATTTCTGTTTGTTTGTTTTGAGTTTAATGACGTTTTCAATTACTGAAATGGCAAGCAGTTAACCTAACCAGTGTTCCTTGATTCTGTACCAGTACAAACCTGTTCTCTGCAAGTGACTGTCAACCTCCCCACATGAATTATCAGAGGTGGAGGACGAATGATTTCAGACTCAATGTCTTTAATCGAACCGTCACAAAGAACATACGCCTCGCGATCCGTAGACCAAAGCTCTCCCTATTGAGTTAAACGGACAGCCTTGCATTTCTGTACAAGACTGATGATAGACACTCGGATGTAGGATTTCTTTTTACACAATGTCTTGGAAACAAGATTACCTTTTTTATAATTAGGTAGAACATATTCTCAAACAAAATGTGTTAGTACACAGCATCTTCTGTTAATGCCTGTGCTATTAATGATAAAAAGAATGAAAGGGACAACAGGTTAAGTAATTTATGACAACATTTTTATTTTGCAGCATAACAAATTCATGCATGTCCCCATAAATAAAAGTATATATTATCAATACACAATTATGCATAGAAAGTTGTGCTACAAAAGGAACTGAACTCCAAAACAGTGTTACTTCCCCTTATCTGTACAGTTTGACACTATTCCTTCATGGAGGTTGCAAAAGGAACTAGAATGGTGTTGACAGAAAATATTGTATCTTTACAATTGACCCCACCTGACCCAGAACTGAACTTGACCTATAGATCATCAAGATTAACATTCTGACCAAGTTTCATGAAGATACAGTCAGAAATCTGGCCTCAACAGTGTTAACAAGCTTTTCCTTTGATTTGACCCCAGTTGACCCAATATCAAATTCATCCAAGATTTTACTGAGGGCAGCATTCTGACCAAGTTTCATGAAGATTGGGCCCAAATTGTGACCTCTAGAGTGTTATCAAGCTTTTCCTTTGATTTGACCTAGTGACCTAGTTTTTGACCCCACCTGAAACAGATTTGAACTTGACCTATAGATAATCAAGATTAACATACAGACCCAAGTTTCATTAAGATATGGTCATAAATGTGGCCTCTTGTGTTAACAAGCTTTTCCTTTGATCTGACCTAGTGACCTAGTTTTTGAACCCATCTGACCCAGATTTGAACTTGACCTATAGATCATCAAGATTAACATTCTGACCAAGTTTCATGCAGATACAGTCATAAATCTGGCCTCTAAGAGTGTTAACAAGCTTTTCCTTTTATTTGACCTGGTGACCTAGTTTATGACCCCAGATGACCCAATATCGAACTCGTCCAAGACTTTATTGAGGATAACATTCTGACCAAGTTTCATTAAGATTGGGCCAAAATTGTGACCTCTAGAGTGTTAACAAGCTTTCCTTTAATTTGACCTGGTGACCTAGTTTTTGACCCCAGATGACCCAATATCGAACTCGTCCAAGATTTTATTGAGGGTAACATTCTGACCAAGTTTCATTAAGACTGGGCCAAAATTGTGACCTCTAGAGTGTTAACAGTCAAATTGCTGACGACGGACAGACGGACGACGGACACAGTGCGATCACTAAAGCTCACCTTTGAGCACTTTGTGCTCAGGTGAGCTAAAAATGACAGGCATCATCGAAGTATGTTGGTTCAAATTTATTTCAAGTTTCATGAAATTCTACCAGCTTGTTACTGAGAAATTGTTGCAGACATGGATTTTTCATTAAATCAAGGGCAATAACTCTAAGGGAAATTGACCAGTCAAAAAAAATCTTGACGAGCGTCATCGCAGTATGTTGGTTCATGTTTATTTCAAGTTTCATGAAATTCTACATGATAGTTACTGAGAAATGGCTGCGGACGGACATTTTTGGGCATTTTTCATTAAATCAAGGGCAATAACTCTAAGGAAAATTGACCAATCAAAATAAAATCTTGACTGGCATCATCGCAGTATGTTGGTTCATGTTTATTTCAAGTTTCATGAAATTCTACCTGCTTGTTACTGAGATATAGCTGCGGACGGACACACGGACATGATGGACGGACAACTCCATTTCAATACCCACCTCCCGATTTCATCGGCGAGGGATAAAAAGTTGTGTATTTTATGCATTTAAAAAGAAGCTTAAGTATATTTTCGGGTGAATGACCTCGGCATCACAACTTTCTGGAACTTGTAACAGTTTAACTAAAATACATATCACTAATACCACAATGTATATCTTTACATTAACATATTCAACAACTTTTCAAAACTGTAAAAATTGCAACTAGGGCTGTAAACGGAGTAAGGCAAATACTGACAATACATCAATATAATTATGGGAAAGGCTTTAATTTAAGAACAATGTATGACGTACATAAAGATACATCTAAGTTAATTTCGAGACTCTTAAACATACTTAAAATACATTTTGGAATCTTAAGATGTTCAGTACAAAGTTTAAATAATTATAAATCTGGTTTATGTTTTATCAACTTTCTTTAGAATGTTATCTATCTCTCCTGTTTGTTTCACTTCTTGTTCATTTTTTATTTCATTATTATTCCAAAATGCTGTTTCATTACATCACTGACATGACCGAATAACCAACACAATGATATGACAATTAATGAGGACAGCCCCAACTGATACTAACAAGAGCTGTCAGATGACAGCGCGCTCGACTATTCGAAGAATTGATTGAAGAATGGGGTCAAAATATTTCCACAGATTTTCAGACTAAACAAAAAAATGGATTAAACAAAAAATGTTCCTTTATTTGTGGATTTCGATTAGTCTTGCACTAAATGGCAATGTGTGACCATGATGGCAAATATGTTAAGTTATATGTTAGGCAAAACATGGATTTATATGAAAAATTTAACTAATTTCCAAGTCCAAAAAGGGCCATAATTCAGTCAAAGTAGTTGACAGAGTTATGTACTCTTGCCTACAGATGGAAATCATGTTGATAAACTAGTGTTAAAAGTTTCAAAGCCACAGTTCAAATAGTTTTGACAAAATGCTGACTTGTAAAAAAAACTGAACAAATTTGAAAGTCCAAAAAGGGCCATAATTCAGTCAAAATAGTTGTCAGAGTTATGTACTCTTGCCTAGAGATGGAAATCATAATGATAAACAAGTGTTTAAAGTTTAAAAGACATATGTCAAATAGTCTTGACAAAACATGGACATATACAAAACAGAACCAGTTTCCAAGTTCAAAAAGGGCCATAATTCAGCCAAAAAAGACGAGAGAGTTACCTACTCTTGCCTATTGATAGAGACTATTATACTGAAATAGATATAAAAGTTTCAAAGCCATATGTCAAACACTTTACACAAAACATAAACTGGTACGAAAAACTTAACCAAGATTTCTAAGTCAAAAGGGGCCATAATTCAGTCAAAATGCTTGATGGAGTTATGTACTCTTGCCTACAACTGGATATTGTGATGGTAAACAAGTGTTGAAAGTTTCAAAGCTTTATCTCAAAAGACTTTGTCAAAATGTGGACTGGTACGAAAAACTTAACCAAGATTTCTAAGTCAAAAAGGGGCCATATTTCAACCAAAATGCTTGATGGAGTTATGTACTCTTGCCTACAACTGGACATGGTGATGGTCAACAAGTGTTGAAAGTTTCAAAGCTTTATCTCAAAAGACTTTGTCAAAATATGAACTGGTACGAAAAACTTAACCAACATTTCTAAGTCAAAAGGGGCCATAATTCAGTCAAAATGCTTGACAGAGTTCTGTACTCTTGCCTATAACTGGACATGGTGATGGTAAACAAGTGTTGAAAGTTTCAAAGCTTTATCTCAAAAGACTTTGTCAAAAAATGAACTGATACGAAAAACTTAACCAAGATTTCTAAGTCAAAAGGGGCCATAATTCAGTCAAAATGCTTGACAGAGTTATGTACTCTTGCCTATAACTGGACATGGTGATGGTAAACAAGTGTTGAAAGTTTCAAAGCTTTATCTCAAAAGACTTTGTCAAAATGTGGACTGGTACGAAAAACTTAACCAGGGTGTGACGCCGACGCCGACGCCGTGGTGAGTAGGATAGCTCTACTTATTCTTCGAATAGTCGAGCTAAAAATATCAACTGTAAAAACTTTTGGTAGCATGAACTAATGCATGAATATCATTCCTGCAAGCTCTGATGATAACAAACTACTTTTATCATCAGATGGTGGGCTATTCAAATCACTCTGCGTCCAAGGTCCGTCGTCCTTCCGTCCGTTAACAATTTCTCGTTACCGCATCTCCTCAAAAACTACTGGGGTGATTTTGACCAAACTTTGTCAGAAAGATGTATTGGTACCCTAGTTGTGTCCCCCTGAAAATCAGACTGGTTCAACAATTTTTGAGTGAGTTATGGCCCTTTGTTTATTTTTATAATTTACATAGATTTATATAGGGAAAAACTTTGAAAATCTTCTTGTCCAAAACCACAGGGCCTAGGGCTTTGATATTTGGTATGTAGCATCATCTAGTGGTCCTCTACCAAGATTTTTCAAATTATCTCTCTAGGGTCAAATATGGCCCTGCCCTGGGGGTCACGTGGTTTATACGGACTTATATAGGGACAAATTTGAAAATCTTTTTGTCCAAAACCACAGAGCCTAGGGCTTTGATATTTTGTATGTGACATCTAGTGGTTCTCTACTAAGGTTGTTCAAATTATTCCCCTAGGGTAAAATATGGCCCCGCTCTGGGGGTCACGTGGTTTACATAGACATATAGGGAAAATTTTTGAAAATCTTTTTGTCCAAAACCACAAAGCCTAGGGCTTTGATATTTGTAATGTAGCATCATCTAGTGGTTCTCTACTAAGATTGTTCAAATTATCCTCCTAGGGTCAAATATGGCCCCACCCTGGGGGTCACATGGTTTATATAAGACTTGTATAGGGAAAAACTATTATAATCTTCTTGTCCATTCAAATTCAAATTTGGATCGCATGTATAGTTTTGAGTGGCTAGATGAACCTTGACACGAGTTGACCTTGATTTTGACCTAGTGACCTACTTTCACATTTCTGTAGCTACAGCCTTAAAATTTGGACCACATGCATAGGTTTGTGCACCGAAATAAACTTTGACCTTGACACTGACCTAGTGACCTACTTTCACATTTTTGAACGTACAGGCTTCAAATTTTGACCTCATGTATAGTTTTGTTCCGAAATGAAATTTGACCTTGATTTTGACCTAGTGACCTACTTTCACATTTCTCAAGCTACATCCTTCAAATTTGGACCACATGCACAGTTGTGTGTACTGAAATGAACTTTGACCTTGAGATTGCCCTAATTACCTACTTTTACATTTCTCAGGCTACAGTCTTCAAAATTGGACCACATGCATAGTTTTGTGTTCTAAATTGAAATTTGACCTTTATTTTTATCTAGTACCTACTTTCACACTTCTCAAGCTATAGCCTTCAAATTTGAAGCACATGCAGTTTTGTTTACTGAAATGAGCTTTGACCTTGAAATTGATCTTGTGACCTACTTTCACATTTCTCAAGCTACAACTTCTAAATCTGGACCACATGCATGGGCCATATGCACAGTTTTGTGTACCGAAATGAACTTTGACCTGGATTTTGACCTTGAGCTAGTCTTTAAATTTGGAACATTCAAAAATGGCTCAATGGTGGGCGCCAAGATCACTCTGTGATCTCTTGTTTCACAGTAGAATTAGTTAACTTTTTCTTTTTTTAATTGTTTATAAACTTATCCGATCTTTGTGATGTTTTAGCTAACAATAAACAAGACAATATAAATCTAAAAGACAGGTCTGCAAACAGGAATGGTAATTCATGAACTAATACATACTAATTTATAAATTAAATAAATAAACTGGAACAGTAATCATTTTTTAATTAACAAAATTGAACAGTATCACAAATCTTCATGAAGTTCAGCTGAATTTCCAGGACAATGCTTCATAAGATCTTCTTTATCTGCAATGGAAATTTGCATAATTTTAAAGTTACTGAAACTGCATAACAAGAACAACGAACTGTACAATCAAGTACAATATCCTATCATAGTATTTTTGGTCTCTGAAGGGTATCATATCCTACGGTTACAACAAACACTCTGTAGACCTGTCTCGAAGTTTGAAGTGGCATTATGCGCATCTTACTGTACAAAGTGTGTTTTTGGTGAATGTTTTATAAAAGCAATTTTCGATTGCTGTGCATCTAAATGTGTTAAATTAGCTGTAATGCTGCATAAGTATTTGAAGTTGATTCTTTAGAAATAAAGAAATCAGAATACGTATTGATCTACCTTTCCTATAGGCAGAGATTTCTGAAGTTGAAGGAAAGCAACTTCTGCGTGCAGTTTAACTTCAATTATACACCCTGCATTTATATGTCAGATCGTATGTTATGAACCTTTTCAAAGTATTACTGCAAAGGAATCCAGGTAGACATTAATATCTTCCACATTGTTCAGATGGTAGTAAAACAAACTTTTAATAAGATACATGAACTTATACTGGTAAGATTTATAAAGGGAGGTAATCAGAAACAATAGACTCAATATGACTTTCTATAGACCTTTTTACAGACAGCTATTCCCTTAGCAACGGGAGTAAATTTTCGGGCATGCGCACTCTACATAGGGCAAAAAGACATGACCGCACAATATAAACTGCGTTAAAGTTATATAGCATTTCAATCTATTCGATCAATAATGAGTCTGTTTGATAGTAAATTACCACCAAAAGACAAAGGAAAATATTATGTAGATCTTTGCAAACCCATAACTGCCTTGCTCAAAATGAGATACTTTAACTAATGTGCATTATAATTGATGATTTTGGATTCATACTGAACAATTTTTCAGCAATTTAAATCTTTCATCCCGACAAATTTAGGTTAAGAATTTTTAAAAAAAAGAAGAAGATATTTTCCATGAATTGAAAAGGCTTGTGTTTGATTTCCTAACATATGAAGTATGGATTTCAATTTTTTTTTTCAACTGGATTACATATTCATTCCAACTGATGTACCCTTCCCTCAACCACACATGCACATATATAACGTCCCCAATGCTAAATTTAACAAACATGGACAAAGTCCAATTATACCAAAATGGGGTTCAATTAATTCCGTGTTCGAAAAGGTAATTATTATCTTAAAATTGTTTTTTTGGGGGTTTCAACTGATTCTTTAAAATTAAAAAAAAAATATTTGACAATATGAAAGTGGCTGGGATGGCGAATGCAGCGGTCTGATTAAATAGAGAGGGCAGGTAGCGGGGAGGGGTGTTCTACACTTACATTCTTTATCTGTTGTTAGACAATGTTCTATTTTTTTGCGGAATTCAAGTTTATCATAATTATTCTATTAATTAAAGGTTAATGACTTCTGCGCACGATGCATTTTCAATATGAAAATGATCCAACATGTAAACATAAAAGATAACAAGAGCTGTCTGTAAGACAGCGCTCGAATTTTCTCAGTGCTTGAATCTGAATTAGAGCTTTGCCAGTAAAAAAAAATTCCAAGTTAAAAAGGGACATAATTGTGTCAAAATTAAAATCAGAGATATGGGAATTTTGTCTCCTGGTGTAGACTTTGATAGAAAATAACTATTTTGAGTTTCAAATCTAAAGCTTTAATAGTAACAGAGATATTTGACTTTATCAAAAAAAATTTTTTAAAATTCTAAGTTGAAAAGGGGTATAATTCTGTCAAAATTAAAATCAGAGTTATGGGAATTGTCTCCTGGTGTAGACTTTGATAGTAAATAACTATTTTGAGTTTCAAGTCAAAAACTTTAATAGTAACAGAGATATCTGACTTTATCAAAAATTTTAACAAAAAATTCTAAGTTAAAAAGGGGCATAATTCTGTCAAAATTCAAATCAGAGTTATGGGGATTGTTTCTCCTGGTGTAGACTTTGATGGTTAGTAAGTATTTTAAGTTTCAAGTCAAAAGCTTTGATAGTAACAGAGATATTTGACTTTATCAAAAGTTTTAACAAAAAATTCTAAGTTAAAAAGGGGCATAATTCTGTCAAAATTCAATCAGAGTTATGGGGATTGTTTCTTCTGGTGTAGATGTTGATGGTAAATAAGTATTTTAAGTTTCAAGTCAATAGCTTTGACAGTAACAGAGATATTTGACTTTATCAAAAACCTTAAACAAAAAATTCTAAATTAAAAAGGGGCATAATTCTGTCAAAATTCAAATCAGAGTTACGGGGATTGTTTCTCCTGGTGTAGACTTTGATAGTAAATACCTATTTTAAGTTTCAAGTCAATAACTTTGATAGTAACAGAGATATTTGACTTTATCAAAAACTTTAACCAACGGCGACGCCGACACCGACGCCGGGGCGAGTGCAATAGCTCTACATTTTCTTCAAAAAGTCAAGCTAAAAATTAGAGATATATATATTAGGTATTTTCCTTCCATATGAAACTGAAGTCCTTGATTTGATCAAGATCTTACGAATTTAGATTTTTTTATAAATAAAATTATATGTTTTAACAGGGAAATGTGTATCTTCTTGAAGTTTGATATACAAAACAGCCCCGCCGCATGATATATTAATTCGAGTGCGTTCTTATTATGGAATTATAATGACCGAAGTTACATCAAAGCCAACTTGCTTCAATAACTTTCATGATTCCCTCTATGACATCCTCAAAGAAACGAGGTGATCTATGTTTTATCATGTCATTTGCTTAATAGTACACAATTATTTCCGGTATATTACTTAAAACAGCAACTTCTGTGACAAGGAGCCGCATCCCCTAAGAATTCATGATAGATGTCGTTCAAGTCTGATAAAAATATATACAACAACTATTTGAAGTTGTAGAAAAAACTAGATCAAATGACAGAAAATATGACACTTTTAAATGAAATGATCAAGTTTTATATTTGTGTGATGTGTGGAAATAGACTAGGGATTATGCTTGTTCTTTTCTGACGAAAATAAGAACAAGAGGGCCATGATGACCCTATATCGCTCACCTGTTATCATTGTACTTGAGGACAAGAAGGTCCACAGTAAAAATATTTAAGTCCAAAGGACAGGAACAACAAAGGGAAGAAATTTAACCAAAAAGAAAAAACAATTCTTACAAGGTACAGATATGTCAAAATGCACCTAAAAATTGGAGGTACCATCCATGTTGTACCACAGAAAAGTGGTCTCGGTTTTTCCCTACGGCCAACGATAAAAAAGTTACTAAAAATAAGCTATTTATAGTAACGTAAAAGGGAAGTAATTAAAAAAAAATATTGTAAGTGAACAAAAGAAGGCTCTGCCAAATAAATCTGTTGACATAAATGAAATTTCAGATCAGTATCTTCATTAGTTACAGAGATATACCCATTTTAATTTGAAATAAAGGGAGGTAATTTGACATAAAATCAGTCCATAGTTATCTACCCTGATTGTCTCAGTCCAACTAATGACAATAATGAAATTTCAAATAAGTCCTATAAGTACTTACTGATATAAATCCATTTTGATTACAATCAGGGGAGGTAATCAGATATAAAATAACTCTGGAACCTACGGTTGGATCTGATTTGTCATGGAATCTAAGATTTATTGTTGTTGAAGATATTTTGGAAGTTTGTATCAAATAAAACCATAAATGAAGTCCCTATATGGCTGCAAAAGCCAAAATAGCCAATTTTGGACCTTTAAGGGGCCATAACTCTGGAACCCATGATGGAATCTGGCCAGTTCAAGAAAGGAACCAAGACCTTGTGGTGATACAAGTTGTGTGCAAGTTTGGTTAAAACCAAATCATAAATGAAGCTGCTATTGTGCAGACAAGGTCAAAATAGCTAATTCTGGCCCTTTCAGGGGCCATAACTCTAGAACCCATAAAGCAATCTCGCCAGTTCAAGAAAGGAACCAAGATCTTATGGTGATACAAGTTGTGTGCAAGTTTGGTTAAAATAAAATCATAAATGAAGCTGCTATTGTGCAGACAAGGTCAAAATAGCTAATTCTGGCCCTTTCAGGGGCCATAACTCTGGAACCCATAATGGAATCTGGCCAGTTTAAGAAAGGAACCAAGATCTTATGGTGATACAAGTTGTGTGCCAGTTTGGTAAAAATAAAATCATAAATGAAGCTGCTATTGTGCAGACAAGATCAAAATAGCTAATTCTGGCCCTTTCAGGGGCCATAACTCTGGAACCCATAATGGAATCTGGCCAGTTTAAGAAAGGAACCAAGATCTTATGGTGATACAAGTTGTGTGCCAGTTTGGTAAAAATCAAATCATAAATAAAGCTGCTATTGTGCAGACAAGGTCAAAATAGCTAATTTTGGCCCTTTCAGGGGCCATAACTCTGAAACCCATAATGGGATCTGGCCAGTTCAAGAAAGGAACCGAGATCTTATGGTGATACAAGTTGTGTGCAAGTTTGGTTAAAATAAAATCATAAATGAAACCACTATCATGCAGACAAGAAATTGTTGACAGACAGACAGACGCACGGACAGACACACGGACTGACGACGGACGAAGGGTGATCACAAAAGCTCACCTTGTCACTATGTGACAGGTGAGCTAAAAATGCACAAATAAATTGAAAAAATACCAACAAAATGCTAGTATTTCACAACATTTCACAGAACTATTTACATCAATCTTCCCACAATCAACCAATACAAACACAAGACAACTTCCACATATATATGTGTAGTAATTCTCGAGACATAATCAAATAAATGTCAGCGAAATGAAATGCAGCCTACACTTGGCGCAATATATAACGGTAGGTTATCTACTCTACATGTCCAATCATCCTATGATGTTTCAACATTCTGGGTCAATTGGTTCTCAAGTTATTGATCGGAAATGGTTTTCCACGTTCAGGCCCCTGTGACCTTGACCTTTGATGGAGTGACCCCAAAAACAATAGGGGTCGTCTGCTCCATAAGCCCTACCATCCTATAAAGTTTGAAGGTGCTAGGTCAAATGATTCTCCAGATACTGGTCAGAAATGAAGTGTGACATACGGATGGAAGAATGGACGGACAGGGCAAAAACAATATGGGCATTTGGGGGGGGGGGGGGGTATGGGGGGGAAGAGACATAATTCTGAAGTGATTATTTTATGTATCGTTTATAATACAACAATCAGTGTTTTTACTAACTGCTTCACGAAAAATATCAGCTCTTTCAACTATCACATTCTCAATTATAAAGTCAGCTGGTAACTTAGATTTGAATATCTTTGGTGGTTGCTCAGAGCTGCCTGTTCTGAAATTTACTAGAAATCTACTGCATGCAGTTCAAGGGACCATCTCCTAGGCTACAGACCAACCTGTTATACTCCCAATGTTCCAATATATTAATGCATGGTAAGCTTGGTTTTGCATTTGAATGCAAGCTATTCTGAGATATTCCACTGAAAAGAAACTCCACGCAATACTTACCATTATATTTAGTACCACACCAAATACAGTATTTGTGCTTAGTCCGTAGGTATATAGTCAACACATCTAATTTTTCTTCAGTCTGTAAGAAAAACAATTTATAAGGATTTCAACAAACAAGTGGAAATAATTATTTGATTTCATGTTATTTTCATCCGAGGCAGGAAGAATAGATCAAACAATAGCTGATTATAAAATGCATCTGTCTCATAATATGGTTATAAAAAAAGTCAGAGGTAACTGGGTGTACAATATTTAATCTCAAGTATACTGCAACCTTGAGCTTTTGACCTAAAGCCGCTAAAAACAATTACTGATCATAGACAATCATGCTATGAAGTTTCATTGTGGTAGGCTTATAAGGATCTTACATGCCTGCAGGTTTAAGGAATAGAAATCTCAGCTCTAGTGACTTTTTTATCCACATTGTCCTGGGGGTTGGGAAAACACCTGCCTTACTCAGGCAGACATGTTAGATCCTTTTACTTGCCTACCATTAATATTATTGCAACATTTACAAAGGTACTGTAAAATAACAAGAGGGTCATGGTGGCTCTATATTGCTCACCAGATTTGATCTAGCCTACTGACCTAGTATTTGACCCTACATGACCCAGTTTCGATTTGACCTAGAGCTATTACATTACATGTAATCAGACTGAGGTGTGTAATCAAATACATTTGAATACTTGTATTTGAGTAATCAATTACAGGTGATTACAATTACTGTATTTGATAACCCCAAGCCTGATTCTAATTAAGTTTCATAAAGATTGAGTCACAACTGTTGCCTATAGAGTGTTCACAAGCTTTCCCTTTGATCTGGCCTACTGACCTAGTTTTTGACCCCACATGACCCAGTTTCAAACTTGACCTAGACATCATCAAGACAAACATTATGACCAAGTTTCATAAAGATTTGGTCACAACTGTTGCCTTTAGAGTGTTCACAAATTCTTCCTTTTATTTGACCATCGGACCTAGTTTTTGACAGCACATGACCAAGATTCAAACTTGACCTAGATATCACCAAGACTAACATTCTGACCAAGTTTCTTAAAGACTGGGTCACAACTGTGGCCTATAGTGTTCAAAAGCTTTTCCTTTGACCTGTCCTACTGACCTAGTTTATGACCCCACATGACCCAGTTTCTAAACTGACATAGAAATCATCAGGCCAAACTTTCTGACAATATTTCATAAATATTGGGTCACAACTGTGGCCTCTAGAGTGTTCATAAGCTTTTCCTTTGATCTGCATACTGACCTAATTTTTGACCCCACATGACCAGTTTCAAACCTGACCTAGAGATCATCAAGACAAACATTCTGACCAAGTTTCATAATGATCGAGTCACAACTGTGGCCTCTATAGTGTTCACAAGCTTTTCCTTTGATTTGACTGGTTGATCTAGTTTTTGACCCCATATGACCCAGATTCGAACTTGACCCATAGATTATCAAGACAAACATTCTGATCAACTCTCGCATGAGTTTCAAACTTAAATTGTGGTCTCTAGAGTGTTGACAAGATTTTCCTTTGATCTGGCCTTGTGACCTAGTTTTTGACCCCACATGACCCAGTTTCAAACTTGACATAGAAATCATCAAGACTAACATACTGACCAAGTTCCATTAAGATTGGCTCACAACTGTGGCCTCTTCAGTGTTCACAAGCTTTTCCTTTGATCTAGCCTACTGACCTAGTTTTTGACCCCACATGACCCAGTTTCGAACTTGACTTGAAAATCATCAAGACAAATATTCTGACCAAGTTTCATAAAGACTGAGTCACAACTGTGGCCTCTAGTGTTCACAAGCTTTTCCTTTGATTTGACCAGGTGATCTAGTTTTTGACCCCTCATGACCCAGATTTGAACCTGACCTAGAAATCATCAAGACAAAGAAACATGCTGACCAAGGTTCATAAATATTGGGTCACAACTGTGGTCTCTTCAGTGTTCACAAGCTTTTCCTTTGATCTAGCCTACTGATCTAGTTTTTGACCTCACATGACCCAGTTTCGAACTTGACTTGAAAATCATCAAGATTAACATTCTGACCAAGTTTCATAAAGATCGAGTCACAACTGTGGCCTCTAGCGTTCACAAGCTTTTCCTTTAATTTGACCAGGTGATCTAGTTTTTGACCCCTCATGACCCAGATTTGAACTTGACATAGAAATCATCAAGACAAATATTCTAACCAAGGTTCATAAATATTGGGTCACAACTGTGGTCTCTAGTGTTCACAAGCTTTTCCTTTGATCTGACCTATTGACCTAGTTTTTGATCCCACATGATCCAGTTTTGAACTTGACCTAGAGATCATCAAGACTAACATTCTGACCAAGTTTCATAAAGATTTGGTCACAAACGTGGCCTCTAGAGTGTTCACAAGCTTTTCCTTTGATTTGACAGTGTGATCTAGTTTCTGACCCCACATGACCCAGATTCGAACCTGACCTATAGGTTATCAAGACAAACATTCTGATCAACTCTCATGAGTTTCAAACTTTAATTGTGGTCTCTTAATCTAAAGTGTTGACAAGATTTTCCTTTGATCTGGCCTAGTGACCTAGTTTTTGACCCAACACGACCCAGTTTCAAACCTGACCTAGAAATCATCAAGAGTAGAAATCATCAAGACTAACATTCTGACCAAGTTTCATAAAGATTGGGTCACAACTGTGACCTCTTGAGTGTTCACAAGTTTTTCCTTTCATCTGGCCTACTGACTTAGTTTTTGACCCCACATGATCCATTTTCAAACTTGACCTAATAATCATCAAGACTAACATTCTGACCAAGTTTCATAAAGACTGAGTCACAACTGTGGCCACTAGTGTTCACAAGCTTTTCCTTTGATTTGACCAGGTGACCTTGCTTTTTATCCCAAATGATCCAGTTTTGATCTTGACCTAGAGATCGTCAAGACAAACATTCTGACCAAGTTTCATAAAGATTTGGTCACAAGCGTGGCCTCTAGAGTGTTCACAAGCTTTTCCTTTGATTTGACAGTGTGATCTAGTTTTTGACCCTACATGACCAAGATTCGAACCTGACATATAGATTATCAAGACAAACGTTCTGATCAACTCTCATAAGTTTCAAACTTAAATTATGGTCTCTAGAGTGTTGACAAGATTTTCCTTTGATCTGGCCTAGTGACTTAGTTTTTGACTCAACATGACTCAGTTTCAAACTTGACCTAGAAATCATCAAGACTAACATTCTGACCAAGTTTCATAAAGACTGGGTCACAACTGTGACCTCTTGAGTGTTCACAAGCTTTTCCTTTCATCTGGCCTACTGACCTAGTTTTGACCCCACATGACCCATTTTCAAACTTGACCTAAAAATCATCAAGGCAAACATTCTGACCAAGTTTCAAACTGACCTACTGACCTAGTTTTTGATTCCACATGACCAGTTTCAAACTTGACCCGAGATCATCAATACTAACATTGTGACCAAGACTGATAAAGATTGGGTTACAAATGTGGCCTCTAATGTGTTCACAAGGCAAATGTTGATGCACGACGGATGCCAGACAATGACCAGTAACAATAGCTCACCCTCTGGTGAGCTAAAAATTGATCGGTCATACACTATGATGTAATAAGACATGAAATTATGACATATATACACACACATGTTGCTTAATATCTCTTTCGTAGGAAGTGATCTGCAACCTGGATAACCTTGTCTTTCTCTGCGTAGTAGGCAAGAACAAGCAAATAATAAGAAACCACATTTTGTCTCAATGTCACAGAAACCTTGACCTTTGATCTTACCTCAAATCAAAAGGGGTCATTTACTGATCAGAGGCAATCATCCTAACAAATTCGAGTCTTTGCCGAAAGCATTCTCTATTTATTGATCAGAATTCTTTTCTAGCCAAGATGTCAACATGACCCTGACCTTTGACTTGCTACCACCCTAAAACAGTAGGGGTCATCTACTGACCCGACAATCATCAAAACAATATCCTCTCTTGGAACCATTTTAAGAAACTTAATAGCAGTACTTTTATCTCAGCTTGATCAAAGTAAAGATAATTTAATAAGAGGCCTTAGTCTCTCACCTTGGAAGGATATTGATGTTTTGATCTTGCTTCGGACCAAGTCTGGTGAACATTCATTAAGCAGTTCATTAAAAATTAAAAACTTCTCTATTTTTTTTATGTTTTTTTTTTTTTGCTGCGACAGCCCTTAATGCATAATTTTTTTTACAAACTTGAGAGGTCAAACCAAGGTGGCTCCACATCAAGTTTGTGAATATCCTTCAGAGGGTTTATAAGAAGAATTTGTCCAAAGATTTTCTATTTTCAGTTCTGCAGTCAAGAAAAAACAAACAAATACATTTGAGAAAGGTCCGTTCATGAATGTTACAGACCAAGTTAAGCAAATATCTTTCAAGCTGTTCATCAGGAAAAAATGTTCAAAAGCCTCTTTTTAATTCCCCGCCACGACTGGTGGGGGGTCATAGGAATGGTCTCAGTCCATCTGTTCATAACAATTGTGTCCACTCCATGTAACCTAAACCCCTTGAAGGATTTTCTTGAAACTTGGGTCAAATCATCACCTTAATAAGATCATGTGCAGAACTCATCAGTCAGTCATATTTGCTCAAGGTCAAGTTCACAAATCAAGGTCAAATGTTTGAGCCTTTCATTTTGATTCAGCTCTGTATCTCCTAAACCCCTTGAAGGATTTTCATGAAACCTCAATCAAATGATCACCACATCAAGACGATGTGCAGAACTTATGAGTAAGCCATGCTGACTCAAGGTCAAGGTCAGAACTAAAGGTCAAAGTCTGAGCCTTCCATTTTGTGTCTGCTTTGTATCTCCTTACCCCTTGGAAAGTTTTCATGAAACTTCGGTCAAATAATCATCAGGACGATGTGTAGAACTAATGAGTCAGCCATGTTGATTCAAGGTCAAGGTCACAACTCAAGGTCAAAGGTTTGAGCCTTCCATTTTGTGTCTGCTCTGTATCTCCTTAACCCTTTAAAAGGATTTCAATACAACTTGGCCTTCTTAAGACGATGTGCAGACTCAAAATTTACCCATGCAAACTCAAGCCAAGGTCAAGGTCACAACTCAAATGTTTGAGCCTTCAATTTCCTAAATGATCACCTCATCAATATCGTCAACACTTTCACTAACAAATTCTGAAGTAGTAATTACAAGGATGCTGCATACCAAATTTGATGAAGATCCATCAAGTGGTTTATGAAGAGTTATTTAAGAAGTACTTATATTTTTTTAGCTCTGAAGCTCCCTAAAAGAAGCCAAGCAGAACCACTTCAATAAATTTGTGAAAAGTCCATAAAAGGACCAATTGTTTCATAATTTTTCTATTTCTAACTCTTGCAGCAACTTTAAGAGTCAAAGTGCATCTGTCTGAATAAATCTTAGAGAGGACCAAATTGTGATATTACACATCAAGTGTCATCAAGATCCTTCAAGCAGTTCATAAGTAAAAGCTGTTAAAATTTGTTTGATTTTTTTTTTACAGTTTTAGCTATTGAGGCCCCTAAAATGGGTCAAGTGAGTAAATTTGAACAAAACAGAGGTAAGTCCATATAAAGATGTTTAAGATCAAGTTTGGTGAAGATCCATCTAGTAGTTCATGTGCCAAGCAAAACAATCTAAATCAACTTGAGTGAGGTTCATGCAAAGATGCTACTCAGGCCAAAATTTAAATTAGGTTTGTTTGCTGTCTCCCGACCGACCTGCGAAAAACAATGCGCTCCGAATTTTTTTATTGGCCCACAGAGCAGAATATTTTTTTATAAGTTCAGATCAGCTGCAGAACATTAACCCAAACTGCAATCACGTGACAGAGCAGCACTATTATAATTACAATGGGACCCCATTATAACGCTGTCGTCGGGGTCCAAGGTTCGAGACCCGCGGATCTAGCGGGGTTAAATTTATAACGCGGGTTGATCGTATCAGCGGTATATGCAATACCCCACCCAACGGTAACGTATTTTGGACGCTGTTTTATGTTAATAAGAAATAAGAATCGTATAAACGAGACATTTATTTACCTTAAATGCTACTGAAAAATACATTAAAAGAATTATAACGCTGTGTCATCTTCTCATTTTGTCGTGATTATAAAAGAAAATTGTATTTGTGTATCCCGGAAGTAAACATATATAATGCTGTGTGAGGAGTGCGCGGTCGTGAAAATTACATATGCACTGCAATTGCACTGGGGGTTTATGTAACTAAAAGAGAAAAAACGCGGACAGTCTTAAAAAAATTAATTTTGAATAGATTTACATGAAGGAAATCGATAAATAAGATAGAAATTTTTTAAATCACCGTCGTTGATATACGATATTAAAAAGGGAGCACATTCTCAGTAAGGCTTTCAGTGTGTCGAATCTTCGTTATTTCCAATGAATTAAGTGTGATGATTACAAAATTCGATTTTTTATTCACTCAAGTGATCATGTCATCTGCTTAATTGGTGCAAACTGAAACGGTTTGATAGTTGGCTGACCAATGTTACACGTTTGTTAGGCAAACAATCTAATTTTGACACGGTACTGATTGCCTAATTGTCACATGTCTACATGTATTGAAACTTTAACAGAGGCGATAGGCAAACAAGTAAGCTAGCAGATGATTATTGATTTTTGTGACAGTTGTCATGGAAAGGTGTTTAAGTACACATACTTGTAGTTTTAACGCTGGTTATGATCAAATTAAGTAACATCCGCAGATTTTTTTTTCTTTTTCTTAATTTTTTTTTTACCCTCTAAAATTTGGGTGCCAAGGCCATACAGCCTTATACTGAGGACCGCGGTATATCGAGTAGGGTTATAACGGGTTTCGAGTGTACATCAGCCAGTGTGTTTGCATCACAAGGTGTGAAAAATATATTAGATAACTGATAATTGCTGCATTGACAAGCTTACAAAAATTAGTTTCATGTTGCCGACGAGTGCAAAAAGCTAATTTTCAAAGCGCGAAATACCATACTGTATCAGACTGTTATAATATTTTTCTAGATGTAAAATGTTATTTTTGCTCATACATTTCAATTATTATGTTGCAAATAAGAATCAATCTTTTAAAGAAAAGGCCTCCGTGGCCGAGTGGTTAAGGTCGCTGACTTCAAATCACTTGTCCCTCATGGATGTGGGTTTGAGCCTCACTCGGACGTTGAATTCTTCATGTGAGAAAGCCATCCAGCTGGCTTACGGAAGGTTGGTGGTTCTACCCAGGTGCCCGCTCGTGATGAAATAATGCATGGAGGAGCACCTGGGGTCTTCCTCCACCATCAAAGCTGGAAAGTTGCAATATGATCTAAAATTGTGTCAGTGCGACATTAAACCCAACCAAAAAAAAAACAAAACAAGAAGACCATGATGGTCCTGAATCGCTCACCTGTTCCCACATGACCCGGTTTTGAGTATGACGTCGTTTTTTCAATTATTTGACATAGTGACCTAGTTTTTGAGCTCATGTGACCCAGTTTTAAACTTGACCTAGATATCATCAAGATAAAAATTCTGACCAGTTTTCATGAAGATCCATTGAAAAATATGGCCTCCAGAGAGGTCACTAGGTTTTTCTATTACCTGACCTATTGACCTAGTTTTTGAAGGTATGTGACCCAGTTTTGAACTTGACCTAGATATCATCAAGGTGAACATTCTCACTAATTTTCATGAAGATCTCATGAAAAATATGGCCTCTAGAGAGGTCACAACGTTTTTTTTATTATTTGACCTACTGACTTAGTTTTTGAAAGCACATGATCCAGTTTCGAACTTGACCTAGATATCATAAAGATGAACATTCGACCAATTTTCATGAATATCCATTCAAAAGTATGGTCTCTAGAGAGGTCACAAGGTTTTTCTATTTTTAGACCTACTGACCTAGTTTTTGACCGCAGTTGACCCAGTTTCAAATTTGACCTAGATATCATCAAGATGAACATTCAGTCCAGCTTTCATACAGATCCCATGAAAAATATGGCCTCTA
The DNA here is from genome assembly GCF_021730395.1 of Mercenaria mercenaria. Classification (NCBI taxonomy): domain Eukaryota; kingdom Metazoa; phylum Mollusca; class Bivalvia; order Venerida; family Veneridae; genus Mercenaria; species Mercenaria mercenaria. The sequence goes on from NC_069362.1 coordinate 83,623,798, forward strand.
GAGAGGTCACAAGGTTTTTTCATTATTTGACCTACTGACCTAGTTTTTGAGGGCATGTGACCCAGTTTCGAACTTGACCTAGATATCATCAAGATGAACAATCAGACCAAGTTTCATACAGATCCCATGAAAAATATGGCCTCTAGAGAAGTCAAAAGGTTTTTTCATTATTTGACCTACTGACCTAGTTTTTGATGGCACATGACCCACTTTCAAACTTGACCTAGATATCATCAAGATGAACATTCAGACCAACTTTCATACAGATCCCATGAAAAATATGGCCTCTAGAGTGGTCACAAGGTTTTTCATTATTTGACCTACTGACCTAGTTTTTGATGACACGTGATCCAGTTTCAAATCTGACCTAGATATCATCAAGGTGAACATTCTGACCAATTTTCATGAAGATCCACTGAAAAATATGGCCTCTAGGGAGGTCACAAGGATTTTCTATCTTTAGACCTACCGACCTAGTTTTGGATTGCACGTGACCCAGTTATGAATTTGACCTAGATATCATCATGATGAACATTCTGACCAATTTTCATAAAGATCCCATGAAAAATGTGACCTCTAGAGTGGTCACAAGCAAAAGTTTACGCACAGACAGACGCATGCACAGACGGACGACGGACGCTGTGTGATCACAAAAGCTCACCTTGTCACTTTGTGACAGGTGAGCTAAAAAACAACAGCTGTCAGTGGACAGCGCGCTCGAGTATTCTCAGTGCTTGATAGTATAATACAAGCAAATTCGATGAATTGGTATCCCAAGCCGAAAGGGTATGTGGTGAGGAATGGCAAAACAATATATCAGGCAAAAAGTTAAGGATGTTACTTTAGAGGCAAATAATTTCATTAGTCAAAATCAGTTTAACAGAAAATTGGTGGTGGTGGGGGGGGGGGGGGGGGTGACTGTACAAAACATCACATGTTGATCAAGGTTTGAAAAAAAAAAGTAATAAAAAGGAATGAAAAAATTTTTTTTTTTTTTTGCGGGGGGGGGGGGGGGGGGGATGACCAAGGCAAGGTGGTGACCAGGTGTGGGTACACAACATCATATGTTTATAATAAATGTTCATGAAAAAAGAATGAAAGAAGTTTAATGAAATTCTACCAATTGGTTGGTTTGTTATGTACAAATCTGTAGATTTTTAAACAATTAAAGGGCAATAACTCTAAGGAAAATTGACCAATTAATAAAAACAAAAGACAGGCATCATCAAAGTACGTTGGTTCATATTTATTTTGAAGTTTCATGAAGTTCTACCAGCTTGTTACTGAGAAATGGCTGCAGATGTGGATTTTTCATTAAATCAAGGGCAATAACTCTAAGGGAAATTGACTAATCAAAAAAAAAAAAAAACTTGACGGGCACCATCGCAGTATATTGGTGCATCTTTATTTCAAGTTGTATGAAATTCTACCTAATAGTCACTGAGAAATGGCTGTGGACGGACATTTTTTGGTATTTTTAATAAATCAAGGGCAATAACTTTAAGGAAAATTGACCAATCAAAAAAAAAAACTTGACGGGCATCATCGCAGTATGTTGGTGCATGTTTGTTTCAAGTTTCATAAAATTCTACCTGATAGTTACTGAGAAATGGCTGCGGACGGACGCACGCATGGAGGGATGCACGGACGTGACGGACGGACAACGCCATTTCAATACCCCCCTCCTGATTTCATTGGCGGGGGATAATAAGCAATGAGTAAAACTTTAACATTACAATAAGCATATTCTAGAAAAGGACCCATAATTCAGTCAAAATGCTTGATAGAGTTGCCTCCTCCTTTTTAAAGACTGGGGTCATGATGGTAAACAAGTAAGCAAAATATGAAAGCAATATCTCAATGGACTTTGAAAAATATTTGGGGTGGTACGCAAAATTTAACATTTATTTTAAGTCGAAAAGGGGCCATAATTCAGTCAAAATGCTTGATAGAGTTGTCTCCTCCTTTTTACAGACTGGGGTCATGATGGTTAACAAGTATGCAAAATATGAAAGCAATATCTCAAAGGACTTTGAAAATATTTGGGGTGGTACGCAAACTTTAACATTTGTGTGACGCTCACGCTCACGCCGATGCCGGGGGGAGTAGGATAGCTCCCCTATTCTTCGAATAGTCAAGCTAAAAAACAATCTTTTATAGAAAGCGTCATGAAAAAGAAACAACTATTCACATGCACAAAGTCGTCTGCTGCAATATTCCGGGTTCCCACTCTTTTCTGTGGAAATAATTCAAGGACTTTTCCAGGACATTTTCACAAAATTCAAGGACTAATACAGCGCCTCGTGGTTCAAAGGTAGAGCGCCCAAACCTGATCCAGACACTGTAGGTTCAAGTCCTGTCAGAAGTGAAATTCTTTCACTGCCTCTAAGATCTTTAATAGGTGCTAAACTTTAAAAACAAGAGGGCCATGATGGCCCTATATCGCTCACCTGTTATCATTGCACTTGAGGACAAGAAGGTCCTCAGAAAAAATATCTAAGTCCAAAGGACAGGAACAACAAAGGGAAGAAATTTAATCAAAAAGAAAAAAAAAATCTTACAAGGTATGGATATGTTAAAATACACCTAAAAATTGGAGGTACCATCCATGTTGTACCACAGAAAACTGGTCTCGTGTTTTCCCTACGGCGAATAATAAAAAAAGTTACTAAAAATAAGCTATTTATAGTAACATAAAAGAGAAGTAATTAAAACAAGAGGACCATGATGGTCCTGAATCGCTCACCTCTTCCCACATGATCCAGTTTTGAGTATGACGTCGTTTTTTCTATTATTTGACATAGTGACCTAGTTTCTGAGCTCATGTGACCCAGTTTTGAACTTGACCTAGATATTATCAAGATAAAAATTCTGACCAATTTTCATGAAGATCCATTGAAAAATATAGTCTCTAGATAGGTCACAAGGTTTTTCTATTCTTTGACCTATTGACCTAGTTTTTTAAGGCACGTGACCCAGTTTCAAACTTGACCTAGATATCATCAAGGAGAACATTCTGATCAATTTTCATGAAGATCCATTCAAGGGTATGGCCTCTAGAGAGGTCACAAGGTTTTTCTATTTCAAGACCTACTGACCTAGTTTTTGATCGCAGTTGACCCAGTTTCAAACTTGACCTAGATATCATCAAGATAAACATTCAGACCAACTTTCATACAGATCCCATGAAAAATATGGCCTCTAGAGAGGTCGAAACGTTTTTTCATTATTTGACCTACTGACCTACTTTTAGATGGCACGTGACCCACTTTCGAACTTGACCTAGATATCATCAAGATGAACATTCTGACCAATTTTTATGGAGATCCATTCTAAAGTATGGCCTCTAGAGAGGTCACAAAGTTTTTCTATTTTTAGACCTACTGACCTAGTTTTTGACCGCACATGACCCTGTTTCAAACATGACCTAGATATCATCAAGATGAACATTCAGACCAACTTTTAATGAAGATCCATTGAAAAATATGGCCTTTAGAGAGGTCACAACGTTTTTCTATTATTTGACCTACTGACCTAGGTTTTGATGGCACGTGACCCACTTTCAAACCTGACCTAGATATCATCAAGATGAACATTCAGACCAACTTTCATACAGATCCCATGGAAAATATGGCCTCTAGAGAGGTCACAAGGTTTTTCTATTATTTGACCTACTGACCTAGTTTTTGAAGGCACATGACCCACTTTCCAACTTGACTTAGATATCATCAAGGTGAACATTCTGACAAATTTTCATGAAGATTTCATGAAATATATTGCCTCTAGAGAGGTCACAAGGTTTTTTTCTATTTTTAGACCTACTGACCTAGTTTTTGATGGCACGTGACCCAGTTTCGAATTTGACCTTGATATCATCAAGATGAACATTCAGACCAACTTTCATACAGATCCCATGAAAAATATGGCCTTTAGAGAGGTCACAAGGTTTTTCTATTATTTGACCTACTGACCTAGTTTGTGATGGCACGTGACCCAGTTTCAAACTTGACCTAGATATCATCAAGGTGAACGTTCTGACCAATTTTCATGAAGATCTTGTGAAATATATGGCCTCTAGAAAGGTCATAATGTTTTTCTATTTTTAGACCTACTGACCTAGTTTTTGACCGGACGTGACCCAGTTTCAAACTTGACCTAGATATCATCAAGATGAACATTCAGACCAACTTTCATACAGGTCCCATGAAAAATATGGCCACTAGAGAGGTCACAAGGTTTTTCTATTATTTGACCTACTGACCTGGTTTTTGAAGGCACGTGACCCACTTTCGAACTTGACCTAGATATCATCAAGGTGAATGTTCTGACCAACTTTCATGAAGATCTTGTGAAATATATGGCCTCTAGAGAGGTCACAAGGTTTTTCTATTTTTAGACCTACTGACCTAGTTTTTGACCGCACGTGACCCAGTTTCGAACTTGACCTAGATATCATCAAGATGAACATTCTGACCAATTTTCATGAAGATCCATTGAAAATTATGGCCTCTAGAGAGGTCACAAGGTTTTTCTATTTTTAGACCTACTGACCTAGTTTTTGATGGCACGTGACCCAGTTTCGAACTTGACCTAGATATCATCAAGGTGAACATTCTGACCAACTTTCATAAAGATCCCATGAAAAATGTGACCTCTAGAGTGGTCACAAGCAAAAGTTTACGGACGGACGCACGAACGCACGGACAGACGACGGACACTGCGCGATCACAAAAGCTAACCTTGTCACTTTGTGACAGGTGAGCTAAAAAAAATATTGTTAGTGGACAAAAGAAGGATCTGCCAAATAAATCTGTCGACATAAATGAAATTTCAGATCAGTATCTTCATTAGTTACGGAGATATAACAATTTTTAATTTGAAATAAAGGGAGGTAATTTGACATAAAATCAGTCCATAGTTATCTACCCTGATTGTCTCAGTCCAGTTAATAACAATAATGAAATTTCAAATAAGTCCTGTAAGTACTTACTGATATAAATCCATTTTGATTACAATCAGGGGAGGTAATCAGATATAAAATAACTCTGGAACCTATGATTGGATCTGATTTGCCATGGAATCCAAGATTTCTTGTTGAAGGTATTTTGGAAGTTTGTATCAAATAAAACCATAAATGAAGTCTCTATATGGCTGCAAAAGCCAAAATAGACAATTTTGGACCTTTAAGGGGCCATAACTCTGGCACCCATGATGGAATCTGGCCAGTTGAAGAAAGGAAGCAAGATCTTGTGGTGATACAAGTTGAGTGCAAGTTTGGTTAAAATCAAATCATAAATAAAGCTGCTATTGTGCAGACAAGATCAAAATAGCTAATTTTGGCCCTTTCAGGGGCCATAACTCTGGAACCCATTATGGGATCTGGCCGGTTCAAGAAAGGAATCGAGATCTTATGGTGACACAAGTTTTGTGCAAGTTTGATTAAATTCAAATCATAAATGAAACTGCTATTGTGCAGACAAGGTCAAAATAGCTAATTCTGGCCCTTTCAGGGGCCATCACTCTGGAACCCATAAAGGAATCTCGCCAGTTCAAGAAAGGAACCGAGATCTTATGGTGATACAAGTTGTGTGCAAGTTTGGTTAAAATCAAATCATAAATGAAGCTGCTATTGTGCAGACAAGGTTAAAATATTTTGCCCTTTTCAGGGGCCATAACTCTGGAACCCATAATGGAATCTGGCCAGTTCAAGAAAGGAACTATGATCTTATGGTGATACAAGTTGTGTGCCAGTTTGGTAAAAATCAAATCATAAATAAAGCTGCTATTGTGCAGACAAGGTCAAAATAGGTAATTTTGGCCCTTTCAGGGGCCATAACTCTGGAACCCATAATGGGATCTGGCCAGTTCAAGAAAGGAACCGTGATCTTATGGTGATACAAGTTGTGTGCAAGTTTGGTTAAAATAAAATAATAAATGAAACCACTATCGTGCAGACAAGAAATTGTTGACGGACACATGGACGGACGACGGACGAAGGGTGATCACAAAAGCTCACCTTGTCACTATGTGACAGGTGAGCTAAAAAAAATCTAGAGCTATCCCTTATGGGGAAGAACACTTCTGCCTCGCCCACTGTTACTTGGTTAAAGTAGTACTGTTTAAGAGACATAATGGAAAATATCTAGGTCCGAGTTATCTCCCCTTTGCTAGATTAATAATGTAATATGAACATCCTCATGTCATATACCACTGGCACCAGATCAGAAAGAAAATGCCTCCGTACGTGTTATACCCTACCCCTAGGTATTCTGTAAGAACCATGGTCGTGAACGGGAAAATATAATAACCCGTTTCAATCGCGCATTTCATACCTAAAACACGCAGTGCGGTAAATGTGTACTATGGATATCAAACAAGTGGTAATTTATCTTCCATTGTGTACCGGTCACATTTTTTCAATACATCTTATCTTAGAAAAACAACGCGTAGTTTACAGTAATTTCAACATTACACAAAAAGCTTGCTTGAACTTCCCTGGTGAAGTTCCGTTCTAGATTACAAAACCATTCTGATTGGCTGTTGTGAAAATGTATGTCAATCGTCATTTTACTACACGTGTTCGCTAAAATGTGAAAATGCAGCAAAATGTGCAAAATGAATAAAATATACAGAACAGATGCAGACCAATGTATGATTTCAAATTAAAGATCATATACAAGATGAATTTCATTCATCATTTCGAGTTTTAGTGTAAAATTGTGATTTTTTAAAAATCTGTTTTTGTTTGTTTACGTTTCGCCAAACATGTGCGCACTGCCGTGACCTCTAGACCGGATGTTCATTAGGGAAGTTCAAGCAAGTTTTTTCTGTAACGTTGACGAAAGCATAAAATATGTTGATAATCTCAGCAATATGGAATATTGAGACAATGTGACTGGTGCACGATGGAAGATAAATTATCGCTTGTTCAATATACTAGGTACCCATTCACCGAACTGCGCGTTTAAGTTGAGAAACGTACGATTGAAACGGGTTAGTGCACTTTCCGGTTCATGACCATGGTTCTTATAGAATACCTAGGGGTAGGGTATAACACGTACGGAGGCATTTTCTTTCTGATCTGGTGTCAGTGTCATATACTACCAGTCTGTAAACTTTCAACAAAACCCTTCAAATAGTTTAGAGTTAGGTTCACAAGAATCATGGACAGACATAAATGGACAGATGGACATACTCCAATATACCCTCTTTGAACTTCATCGGTGAGGGTATAATACATGTAAATTTAATTAAACTAAAAAACAGGATTCAATTTTCACCAAGCGTTTAAGACTTTTCAAAGTTGTCAGTAGGTTGCTTTTTAGATTGACTTTTTGTGCTGATAAGCATCTCTTCACCTTGTGATTCAATTTTAAGTGTGTTCTGCAATTTGTCAGATGTATTTCAGTCAGATTTTAAGCATGGACAATGCAGTCATCTGGCAATACCGATTTATTGTCAATCGTCAGATTTCTGAGGTCATATTTTACACTAGTTTTGCCAATTTCCCTTCTTTGTAGGAAAGAAATCATTTTTCAAAGTGTGCCAAGTTTTTCTTTCATCTTAATCACCAGATGCTTTACAAAGAAAGACAACTCCGTAGACTTAAGTAGGTGTAACACCACTAAAATCTCAACTGATGTGAAGAGCTGAAGACGCGAATTTTTCAAGAACAGAGACAGCAATGCCGGTGGTGTTTCTCTATTTAAATATGTCTGCTATTTATGTACACTGACAATATTGTGAGTATACAGAAAGAACAAAATTCCAAACTTTTTCCAGGGTTTTTTGCGCTTTCTTTAAAATTCAAGTACTTTCAAGGTCTTGAAAAGAAAATGAAAAATTCAAGGACTTTTCCAGTTTTCCAGGAAGCGTGGGAACCCTGAATATTGCTGTCCGTTCTTAAAAAAAAAAAAAAAAAATATTGAACCACAAAAAAACTATATACAAAACTGTAAGAACCACTTGTTCAACATCTTGGGATACTTTTGGTAAATTTGAAATGAGATCGATTGTGCACAATTGCTAAAATAATTACTTTGTGGGTACGTAATTATAATTAAAGCGGGAAAGAAGCACGTGCGTTTCATGACTGATATTGTGTTTGCAGAAGGGCTACTCCAGTCTCTTTTTCAGGTCAATATAAATCAAAAGAATATTTACAGCAGGAACTATTATTTACTGTCCATTTCTGGTCCTGAGAAGGGTTACCTTTCTTATTCATTCAATACACCTCTCCCGATTAAACTCGTAGGCAGGGTTCGATCTTAACGCAGTCCCGTGATCCCGAGGACACCTATTTTAGCGGAGGGCCTCCTGAACTTGGAAGCTGGCTGTCCCGTCAGGACAGTAAGTTTTCAGTTCAATATAGCTAAAAAACTTATCAAAAATACCAAAATGACAGAAAAACCTTGCTTTGAAACGATTTTCGAGGTCGACATCTGTTCTAACCACAGTCCGGATGTTTACTCTCGAATACATACATGTACGTAGACTGGTTACGCGTCCAATAAAATATATAGTGTGAAATCACAGAAGAGACAGCGGGTACCAGTCTAACATGTACGGTACGGTCCGGGTACGGAGTTTTACCATGTAGCCTCGCTTTCGGTTGTCCTATATTTTCGCGATTATTTGTTTACCTGTCAAAAAGTCATGTGGAAATTTGTCGATGGCGTTACGGAACCAGCCATTAAAAAGCCAAAAACAAAAGATCAGCGTTTGGAAACACAACGTGATTACGAAAAAAACCAACGTAAGCGTGATTTTCAAAGTTCATGGCTGAAGGACTACAAATGGCTCTCACACGATGTAGATAAACAGGAAATGTATTGTGAAGTTTGTAAATAAAAGAAAGATGTATTTGCTTTGGTTATGTATGTTTATTGAATCTTTTTAAATAGTGTTAACAATCGATAAAATCACTGAAAATGGGAGGGATTCCTGAAATCAGGGAGGGACAGCTGAATTTGTAAGGAGGAATCCCCCCAGGATTGTTAGAAAAAAAAGTAAGCATTTAACCCTGCGTAGGCGTTATGTATGCCGCCATTTTTATTCGATGCCGCCACGCAAAATTCATCAATTTATCTGATGTTAATATGAAAATAGCTCAGAATCTCACGTTTCATGATTTAAAATACAGACGGTAAACAAAAATCCTGAACTCTACTAAAATGAATTTATTGCTGAAGCACTCTGTATTATATTTTGGCGGGAAAACAATATACATGCGTTTCATGTCATATGTTTTCTGTTAATCAAATGTGTGCATATTTTCCTCGTAACATTTGCAAATAGATTTCAATATTTAGAGGGTTAAGTAAATTACTTTTAGTAAAGTTTCAGAAATGTAGATGTCTTAGCACACCGTATTTACAGAAGAAAATTTTTAGATCGACATCCGAAGATTGGGAGTGTGGCTTTTTTCAGTGAATCCTTTTTTTAACCCTTTACCACACAGAACAGAAGCCAAAGTAACCTCTTTTACATAACACTGATAAGTGATAATCAATAATCAATAATCGGTATATGGCTGATAAAGGTGACTGTCTTATCTGAACAGAGGTGTTGGCATTATTTTGTGATTACACACACTTATGTTAAAAATGTCATTATTTTAATATTTTCTGTAAGTTTGACATTATTTTTGTCAATATAAAGTTTGTAGCAATTTAAATTCTCTTTCCGATGATACAAAATTTATTGTAGTTTCTCTTTGAGTTTCGAAGTTATAAAGTGTTAAAGTACGGGAATATATATTTTTAGGCATAAAATTCTGTTTTGGATTACTTTCACATTGAAATTCATATACAATTTCATTTTGATGTTTGAAAGTTTGATTTATAGTTAATAGACTTATCTTCCGAATCGGAATCGGTAAGTATTTATATAAAAAAAAATAACCATCTAACTGAATAACACTACAAAAATAACGGATCATAAAATTTCTGAAAGTGCAAAAAGATCGCTGAGATCGAGACTCGTAACCGACTACAGTATTCTTGTGCTAAAAATTAAAAATTTTAAGATAATATTACGTAATATTTTGATGATCAAACGTCGGTACATCACGGGTGACTTCCGCAGCAATTAACTCTTGGGGTGTCATAAAATATTTGAAAGCCGCGGTCCTTCTGTTTTGATTAACACTTCCCGTTATGTAAGGCCATAAATTCCAAGCCATCGTATACACAAATTGTTGTTTAGGGGAAATCCGCATGTATCACGCGTGACCTTCATGACCTAACACATTTGAAAATACTTTGATGTTAAATGGTTGTTATTTTTAGAACGAGGAAAGCCCGCGAACCGGCCAGTTGCAAGCAGTTTTCTCAGTAATTTTCCATGACGTAGCGTCGTGCACATGTAGGAAAAAAACCCCGGTGTCTTTCTTTTGCAAAGTACTCGATAAATTTAAATAGTAACCACATGATCTTGTACGTAAATAATGATGACGAAATCCCATATTTTGAGTTAGTAAACATCCGGAATTTGTTTCTTTAGGAAAAGAACGAAAATAAAGCGATTGATTATGAGACACGGGATAAAACGATTCTGTTCAAATGGCCGTTAATCGGTATAATACGTTTCTATCGGGGAACCGATAGACTCGGGTCAATACGTTTCTGTTCGGTAATCGATAGATACGGTGATAAACGTATCCAAGTGGGAAAGGGTTAAACTACATTACCATGGATCCGTAGCCTCATCTGACAGATATCACTCTCTCCCCATACATTAAGTTCGTCTGTTAACAATAGCTGTCACTAATTGTGACAAATGCACCCTGCAGCGCCTTGACCTTTGACCTGGTGACCCCAAAGTCAATAGGGGTCGTGTACTCAAAAAGTACTATCATCATGTGAAGTTTGGAGGTCCTGGGTGCAGTGGTTCGCGAGTAAAGTGCCTTCATGCAAAAAGTTAACATTGGCCCCTGTGACCTTGACCTTTGACCTGGTGACCACAAAGTCAATAGGGGTCGTGTACTCAATAAGTACTATCAGAATGTGAAGTTTGAAGGTCCTGGCTGCAGTGGTTTGCGATTAAAGTGCATTCATGCAAAAAATTAACATTGGCCCCTGTGACCTTGACCTTTGACCTGGTGACCCCAAAGTCAGTAGGGGTTGTGTACTCAATAAGTACTATCAGCATGTGAAGTTTGAAGGTCCTGGGTGCAGTGGTTCGCGAGTAAAGTGCATTCATGCAAAAAATTAACATTGGCCCCTGTGACCTTGACCTTTGACCTGGTGACCCCAAAGTCAGTAGGGGTTGTGTACTCAATAAGTACTATCAGCATGTGAAGTTTGAAGCTCCTGGGTGCAGTGGTTCGCAAGTAAAGTGCCTTCATGCAAAAAGTTAATGTTGTGACAAACTAACGAACAGATGGACAGTTGAAAACTAATATGCCTCCCTTCGGGGGTATTAAAACAAACATGAGCAAAATAAATTATCAAAAAAAAACAAGAGGGCCATGATGGCCCTATATCGCTCACCTGTTATCATTGTACTTAAGGACAAGTCTTCAAGGTCAAAAGATCATAATGAAGATCAATCAAAAGAATTATGAGAAAATATAGTTGAAATTTTCTTAAAGTAAAATTATTCTCAAATCAGACCAGAAGTTTCATACAAGAAGATTTAATTTTAAAGTTTTCTATATGGCCATATAGGGACAATGAGTGTCTCCTGCGGGCCGCCATGTTTTTCGAAGAATCAAAATTATCTCAAGGAATTTGGTAGAAGGTCATCCAAGGCACATTTGTGTAAAATTATTTTGAAAACGGACCAGTAGCTTTTGAGAAGAAGATTTTCAAAGTTTTCTATATAGCCAAATAGGGAAAACAAACCCCAACCCCCTATCAGGGGCCATAACTACAGAACCCATGATGGGAGTTTGGCCTGTTCAAGACATCATAATATCTTGTGGTGATACAAGTTGTGTGCAAGTTTGGTTAAAATCAAATCATAAATGAAGCTGCTATTGTGCAGACAAGGTCAAAATAGCTAATTTTGGCCCTTTCAGGAGCCATAACTCTGGAACCCATTATGGGATCTGGCCGGTTCAATAAAGGAACTGAGATCTTATTGTGACACAAGTTTTATGCAAGTTTGATTAAATTCAAATCATAAATGAAGCTGCTATTGTGCAGACAAGGTGAAAATAGCTAATTCTGGCCCTTTCAGGGGCCATCACTCTGGAACCCATAATGGAGTCTGGCCAGTTCAAAAAAGGAATCGAGATCTTATGGTTATACAAGTTATGTGTGAGGTTGGTTAAAAAAAAGCATAAATGAAGCTGCTATTGTGCAGACAAGGTCAAAATAGCTAATTCTGGCCCTTTCAGAGGCCATAACTCTGGAACCCATCATGGAATCTGGACAGTTTAAGAAAGGAACCAAGATCTTATGGTGATACAAGTTTTGTGCCAGTTTGGTAAAAATCAAATCATAAATAAAGCTGCTATTGTGCAGACAAGGTCAAAATAGCTAATTTTGGACCTTTCAGGGGCCATAAATCTGGAACCCATAATGGGATCTGGCCGGTTCAAGAAAGGAACCGAGATCTTATGGTGATACAAGTTGTGTGCAAGTTTGGTTAAAATAAAATCACAAATGAAACCACTATAGTGCAGACAAGAAATTGTTGACGCACGCACGGACGCACTGAAGACGGACGAAGGGTGATCACAAAAGCTCACCTTGTCACTATATGACAGGTGAGCTAAAAAATATTGTAGGTCAACAAAAGAAGGATCTGCCAAATAAAAACAAGAGCACGGCAATAGACGCAAATGCAGACTAATATACAAAACAAAGTCATATGACCTTTGACCCCTAAGTGTGACCTTGACCTTGAAGTGAGCCATCCAAATGCACTCCGCACATTGTTTCGATGAGGTGAACATCTGTGTCAGGTTTCTTTGAAATCCTTAAAGGGGTTCAACAGTTACAGAGCGGAAGGGAAATTGCTAACCAACAGACATACAGACTGACAGACACCGAGGCGGTAACATAATATGTCCCTTCGGGCGTATAAAAGGGAATCAAGATCTTATGGTAATACAAGTTGTGTGCAAGTTTGGTTAAAATCAAATATTAAATGAAGCTGCTATTATGCCGAAAAGGTCAAAATAGCTAATTTTGGCCCTTTCAAGGGCCGTAACTCTGGAATCCATAATGGGATCTGGCCAGTTCAAGAAAAGAACCAAGACCTTATAGTCACACAAGTTTTATGCAAGCTTGATTAAATTCAAATCATAAATGAAGCTGCTATTGTGCAGACAAGGTCAAAATAGCTAATTCTGGCCCTATCAAGGGCCATAACTCTGGAACCCGTAATGGAATCTATCCATTTCAAGAATGGAACCAACATCTTGGTTCGATACAAGTTGTGTGCAAGTTTGGTTAAAATCAATTCATAAATGAAGCTGCTATTGTGCAGACAAGGTCAAAAAAGCTAATTTTGGCCCTTTCAGGGGCCATAACTCTGGAACCCATTATGGGATCTGGTCAGTCCAAGAAAGGAACTGAGATCTTATGGTGACACAAATTTTGTGCAAGTTTGATTAAAATCAAATCATAAATGAAGCTGCTATGGTGCAGAAAAGGTCAAACAAGAGGGCCATGATGGCCCTATATCGCTCACCTGTTATCATTGCACTTGAGGACAAGAAGGTCCTCAGAAAAAATATCTAAGTCCAAAGGACAGGAACAACAAAGGAAAGAAACTTAACCAAAAAGAAAAACAAAATTCTTACAAGGTACAGATATGTCAAAATACACCTAAAAATTGGAGGTACCATCCATGTTGTACCACAGAAAAGTGGTCTCGGTTTTTCCCTACGGCCAATAATAAAAAAGTTACTAAAAATAGGCTATTTATAGTAACGTAAAAGGGAAGTAATTCAAAAGAAAATTATTGTAAGTTAACAAAAGAAGGATCTGCCAAATAAATCTGTTAACATAAATGAAATTTCAGATCAGTATCTTCATTAGTTACGGAGATATACCCATTTTAATTTCAAAAATAAAGGGAGGTAATTTGACACAAAATCAGTCAATAGTTATCTACCCTGATTGGCTCGGTCCAACTAATGACAATAATGAAATTTCAAATAAGTCCTGTAAGTACTTACTGATATAAATCCATTTTTATTCCAATCAGGGGAGGTAATCAGATATAAAATAACTCTGGAAACTACGAAAGGATCTGATTTGTCGTGGAATTCAAGATTTATTGTTGTTGAAGATATTTTGGAAGTTTGTATCAAATAAAACCATAAATGAAGTCTCTATATGGCTGCAAAAGCCAAAATAGCCAATTTTGGACATTTAAGGGGCCATAACTCTGGAACCCATGGCGGAATCTGTCCAGTTTAAGAAAGGAACCAAGATCTTGTGGTGATACAAATTGTGTGCAAGTTTGGTTAAAATCAAATCATAAATAAAGTTGCTATTGTGCAGACAAGGTCAAAATAGCTAATTTTGGCCCTTTCAGGGGCCATAACTCTGGAACCCATTAGGGGATCTGGCCGGTTCAACAAAGGAACGGAGATCTTATGGCAACACAAGTTTTGTGCAAGTTTGATTAAATTCAAATCATAAATGATTTTATTTTATTTATTTTGTTGGGTTTAACGTCGCACCGACACAATTTTAGGTCATACGGCGACTTTCCAGCTTTAATGGTGGAGGAAGACCCCAGGTGCCCCTCCGTGCACTATTTCATCACGAGCGGGCACCTGGGTAGAACCACCGACCTTCCGTAAGCCACAAATCATAAATGAAGCTGCTATTGTGCAGACAACGGCAAAATAGCTAATTCTGGTCCTTTCAGGGGCCATAACTCTGGAACCCATAATGGAATCTGGCCAGTTCAAGAAAGGAACCAAGATCTTATGGTGACACAAGTTGTGTGCAAGTTTGGTAAAAATCAAATCATAAATGAAACTGCTATTGTGCAGACAAGGTCAAAATAGCTAATTTTGGCCCTTCAGGGGCCATATCTCTGGAACCCATTATTGGATCTGGCCGGTTCAAGAAAGGAACCAAGATCTTATGGTGATACAAGTTGTGTGCAAGTTTGGTTAAAATAAAATCATAAATGAAACTACTATCGTACAGACAAGAAATTGTTGACGCACAAAAATAGCAAATTCTGGCCCTTTAAGGGGCAATAACTCTAGAACCCATGATGGGATCCGGCCAGTTTTCGAAAGGAACTGAGATATCATGCCAATACAAGTTTTGTACAAGTTTGATCAAAATTGCTTACAAAATGTGGTCTCTATCTTGACAGGTGAGCTAAAAAAAACAAAAACAAAACTCAACCAAACGAAATGAAATACGTTTTACACCACCACACATCCTACCCAGACTGAGGTCCACCTCTCCCACATAAAATGATAACAACAATTTAGAATTTTAGTCATTGTTGTAGAAGAGCAGAAAGAAGTTTAATTGTATCATTTAAAATTTAGATTTTTTTTTCAAATATTCGCAAAAGTATCAACAAATCAGATATAAAATGACATAAGATATCTTTTCATATTTTATTCATTTATCTTCATGAGAAATACAAGAGGGCCATGATCGCTCACCTGTTATCATTGCACTTGAGGACAAGAAGGTCCTCAGAAAAAATATGTAAGTCCAAAAGACAGGAACAACAATGGGAAGAAATTTAACCAAAAAGAAAAAAAATCTTACAAGGTATAGATATGTTAAAATACACCTAAAAATTGGAGGTACCATCCATGTTGTACCACAGAAAACTGGTCTCTTGTTTTCCCTACGGCCAATAATAAAAAAGTTACTAAAAATAAAGTATTTATAGTAATGTAAAAAGGAAGTAATTAGAAAAAAAATATTGTAAGTGGACAAAAGAAGGATCTGCCAAATAAATCTGTTGACATAAATGAAATTTCAGATCAGTATCTTCAGTAGTTATGGAGATATAACAATTTTAATTTGAAATAATGGGAGGTAATTTGACAAAAAATCAGTCCATAGTTATCTACCCTGGTTGTCTCAGTCCAACTAATAACAATAATGAAATTTCAAATAAGTTCTGTAAGTACTTACTGATATAAATCCATTTTTATTCCAATCAGGGGAGGTAATCTGATATAAAACAACTCTGGAACCTATGATTGGATCTGATTTGTCATGGAACCCAAGATTTATTGATGTTGAAGATATTTTGGAAGTTTGTATCAAATAAAACCATAAATGAAGTCCCTATATGGCTGCAAAAGCCAAAATAGCCAATTTTGGACATTTAAGGGGCCATAACTCTGGAACCCTTGATGGAATCTGGCCAGTTGAAGAAAGGAAGCAAGATCTTGTGGTGATACAAGTTGTGTGCAAGTTTGGTTAAAATCAAATCATAAAAGAAGCTGCTATTGTGCAGACAAGGTCAAAATAGCTAATTTTGGCCCTTTCAGGGGCCATAGCTCTGGAACCCATTAAGGGATCTGGCCGGTTCAAAAAAGGAACCGAGATCTTATGGTGACACAAGTTTTGTGCAAGTCTGATTAAATTCAAATCATAAATGAAGCTGCTATTGTGCAGACAAGGTCAAAATAGCTAATTCTGGCCCTTTCAGGGGCCATCACTCTGGAACCCATAAGGGAATCTTGCCAGTTCAAGAAAGGAACCGAGATCTTATGGTGATACAAGTTGTGTGCAAGTTTGGTTAAAGTAAAATCATAAATGAAGCTGCTGTTGTGCAGACAAGGTCAAAATAGCTAATTCTGGCCCTTTCAAGGGCCATAACTCTGGAACCCATAACGGAATCTGGCCAGTTCAAGAAAAGAACCAAGATCTCATGGTGATACAAGTTGTGTGCCAGTTTGGTAAATATCAAACCATAAATAAAGCTGCTATTGTGTAGACAAGGTCAAAATAGCTAATTTTGGCCCTTTCAGGGGCCATAACTCTGGGACCCATAGTGGGATCTGGCCAGTTCAAGAAAGGAACTGTGATCTTATGGTGATACAAGTTGTATGCAAGTTTGGTTAAAATAAAATCATAAATGAAACCACTATCGTGCAGACAAATTTTTGACGGACGGACGGACGGACGGACGGACGCACACACGCACGGACGGATCACAAAAGCTCACCTTGTCACTATGTGACAGGTGAGCTAATAAAATAATTAGTTATGGTTTCGATGGAGGACTTGAGAAACAAAAATCAAACAACACCAAATCATAGAAAGAAAGAGTTGTTTGACATGAAAATTGAACAGCATGTAAAACATGTATATTACTTTACGAAACAAGTGTCAGTATACTGATATAAACATTGAATTCCGGAAAAGGGCTGCCTAAAGGGGCTCCACTTCCGGACAGTTAAACGCCTTTAAAAACTCACCATTTTCAAAGAACTGTTACACATGTTTGTTTTGATGCATTTGCAATAGCGTGCGAGTGGTGAAATTTCACGTAACAAGGTGGAACATAGTTTTCAGCAATTGTTTATCTTTTTTTTCTTTACAAATGGCATTCATTTTCAAAGGGAGACAACTTTTTCTCAAAGATTACTTAAAATAATCGGAAAAAGTTGTTTCCCTTTGAAAATGAATGCCATTTGTACTTAAAATAATCGGGAACAGTTGTCTCCCTTTGAAAATGAATGCCATTTGTAAAGAAATAAAGATAAACAATTGCTGAAAACTGTGTTCCACCTTGTTATTCGAAATTTCACCACTCGCACGCTATTGCAAATGCATCAAAACGAACATGTGTAACAGTTCTTTGAAAATGGTGAGTTTTTAAAGGCGTTTAACTGTCCGGAAGTGGAGCCCTTTTAGGCAGCCCTTTTCCGGAATTCAATGTTTATATCAGTATACTGACACTTGTTTCGTAAAGTAATATACATGTTTTACATGCTGTTCAATTTTCATGTCAAACAACTCTTTCTTTCTATGATTTGGTGTTGTTTGATTTTTGTTTCTCAATGCCTCCATCGAAACCTTATAAGTAGCACTGGAATAAAAAAAAAAAATGTTGCCTACCTACCTATACCCAACTTCACAGAGTAGGCTCGGGAGACAGCAAAGACTTTTTTAAATGTGGCCTGACAGACACGTGTAATTCTGACCAGTACTTTAACAAAAGACATTTAAGTTAAACTGATGACTCAGGTTGATGGAAGACAAAGGACAGATGCCAGACCATCCACCTATACTAATAGCTAATCTTGAAGAAAGTTCACTAGACCAAAAATCACGAGGTCATAAGGCCTCATATTGCTCACCTGACTTACTTCTTCAAACCTAGCTTTCAGAAAGAGAACCATTCCAAAAGTTATAATATCTGGGGTAGAAACAAGAGCTGTCAAAGGAAAGCAATGCTTAACCATTCAACAACCTTGTCACTAAAAAAGTTACCTGAATGAACATCGAGTTGAAAATTGGGTATGATTTTGTAAACACACATAACATATACATGTATATATATATGTAAAAATCTGTGCTGGATCAATTAATTCATAAAGAAAAAGTAAACAACATTACACGAGTTACTTGATATTGGCCTACCAGTTTCGCAAATAACACAATATGGCATCATAAAATGTGTAATTGCTAAGCAAAGTTATTTTAGCATACACATTATAAATATTGTGACATCATCAATTCTGAGTAATTAAGTTTCGGTTTAAAAATGTCAATGAATAATAATATCTGGCATGTGTTTACGAATCGGATAGAAATATCCATCCCGAGGGTAACTGCGCATTGGGAGGTAATGAGGCTTGCCGAATTACCGCCCATGTGCAAGTGACTGAGGGACGGATATTTCTATCAGATTCGTAAACACGACTGATATTTATTCTTGCATATCGTATACATGTTAGCATTTTATTCTGGCAGATTATTTTTCTTGCATACCGTATTTTACAAATAATACTTCCTTTGTAGCACTCTTTCTTGTAGTAGAGCGTGGGAAATTATGGTACCTGCTTTTTTTCGTATTTTTAGTAATTTTTTACATTAACAATATATTATCAGTGCATGAACCACTAGTTGTCATTAACAGCACGAGAGTCATCTGGCATGGGGGGTGCCAGATGGGTTTTGCCAGCATGGGTAAAATCAGCGGAAACACCAGTCCGGTGTGCAAGAAACAGCGTTCTTTAGATAATCTAGCTAAAAATTTATTACTATGAAATTTGTAAAAAGGAAATATTGAAAATTTTGAGCATATATCTAATTGTGTACTTAAAGGCAATTGTCTTGTAGATGGGTCTCTAATCTGTTGGTCATGTACTGTCCTATTTCTGAGATTATCTTTTGTTTGACCAATATAATATTCAATACACCCATTACAAGCCAGTACATTTAGTACATTCTGAACAGTCCAGTTCATACTTTCTTTTACATGAAATATTTCATTATTTCTTCTTTCAGTTTATGAGATATGAACCACACAAATTTGAATGGATGGACAGATGGATGGACAATGGCAACTTAAAGTGCTCCCCAAAAAAATTGTGGGGGCACAAAAACCAAGGACCAATCACTCAAGAGTTTGACTGAAATTGGCTTGGTGGTTTTAAGGAGATGTTCTTTAAAGCAACTGCCGACAAGACAACAAACAGATAGGCACAGGACAAACTAGAGCTATCACTAAAGGTGATGAATGTACCCCCAGCATGCACTGACACAGTACATTGCAATTTGACGCACACAAGACTGCATAATTATGTGGACTGTATGTATATAAACTGTATGTATACAGTATAGTAACAAAAAACAAAGTCCCATAACTATGCAGAATATTTATCTAAAAGAATGTAACACGCACCATGCACAACTAGGGTTGGTACTGATCACTTGTGTGAAGTTTCATTAAATTGTGTGCAAGGGTTTGGTAGATTAGGCACGCACAAGACTGCATATGCAGACTGTATGTACATAGTATGTTAACAAGAAACAAAGTCCCATAACTCTGCAATTTTTGTCGCTGAAAGAACCTAACATGCCCCATGCACAACTACTGTTGTTACTGATCACATGTGTGAAGTTTCATTAAATTGTGTCAAGAGGATGAGGAGAGAAGGTGCGCACAAGATTGTGTCTATGTATATAGTATAGTAACAAAAAAAACAAAGTCCCATAACTCTGCAATTTTTTTTTCTGAAAGAACCTAACATGCCCCATGCACAACTACTGTTGTTACTGATCACATGTGTGAAGTTTCATTAAATTGTGTGCAAGGGGATGAGGAGAGATGGTGCACACAAGATTGTGTCTATGTATATAGTATAGTAACAAAAAAAAAACAAAGTCCCATAACTCTGCAATTTTTTTTTCTAAAAGAACCTAACATGCCCCATGCACAACTACTGTTGGTACTGATCACTTGTGTGAAGTTTCATTAAATTGTGTCAAGGGGATGAGGAGAGATGGTGCGCACAAGATTGTGTCTATGTATATAGTATAGTAACAAAAAAACAAAGTCCCATAACTCTGCAATTTTTTTTTCTAAAAGAACCTAATATGCCCCATGCACAACTACTGTTGGTACTGATCACTTGTGTGAAGTTTCATTAAATTCTGTCAAGGGGATAAGGAGAGATGGTACGCACAAGATTGCGTCTACAGACAGACGGACAGACAGACAGACAGACAACCTGAAACCAGTATACCCCCCCTTACAACTTTGTTGTCGGGGGGTACAACAACAATCTGAAAAGCTCACACTAAGTACTTCCTGATCAAGTGAGTGAAAAACTGAACCAAATTGCATTGCAGATGATGATGAAAAGGTAAGGTCAATAGCTCTTCTTTTTTCTTTAAATAGTCCAGCTAAAAATAAGTACATACACTAAAGGTTGCTGTTGGCATTCCACCAGTCTCTGCTAGATCATCAGTATCATCATCATCCGAGACATCATCCTGTACGTACCCACTGTAACCTGGTTGCAGACGGTCAAGTCTCTCATCTGACTCGACCCCATAGTCATCATCTTCCTCTGCTTGTTTAGGCAACAATGCTTCTGGCCAGAAAAATGGCTCATGTGGTTCTGTTATACCCTGAAAAGATGTTAGACAAGAGGACCATGATGGTCCTGAATCGCTCACCTATCCCCACATGACCCAGTGTTGAACTGAGTATGACGTCGTTATTTCTATTATTTGACAAAGTGACCTAGTTTTTGAGCACATGTGACCCTGATATCATCAAGATAAAAAATTCTGACCAATTTTCATGAAGATCCATTGAAAAATATGACCTCTAGAGAGGTCACAAGGTTTTTCTATTATTTGACCTAATGACCTAGTTTTTGAAGGCATGTGACCCACTTTTAAACTTGACCTAGATATCATCAAGGTGAACATTCTCACCAATTTTCATGAAGATCTCGTGAAAAATATGGCCTCTAGAGAGGTCACAAGGTTTTTCTATTTTTCGACCTACTGACCTAGTTTTTGACCACACATGACCCAGTTAGGAAACTGACCTAGATATCATCAAGCTGAACATTCTCATTAATTTTCATGAAGATCCATTGAGAAATATGGCCTCTAGAGACATCACAAGGTTTTTCTATTTTTAGACCTACTGACCTAGTTTTTGACTGCACGTGACCCACTTTCGAATTTGACCTAGATATCATCAAATTGAACATTCTGACCAATTTTCATGAAGATCTCTTGAAAAATATGGCCTCTAGAGAGATCACAAGGTTTTTCTATTTTTAGATCTACTGACCTAGCTATTGACCCCACGTGACCCAGTTTCGAACCTGACCTAGATATCATCAAGGTGAACATTCTGACCAATTTTCATAAAGATCCCATGAAAAATATGGCCTCTAGTGAGGTCACAAAGTTTTTCTATTTTCAGACCTACTGACCTAGTTTTTGACCGCACGTGACCCATTTTCGAACTTGACCTAGATATCATCAAGGTGGACATTCTGACCAATTTTCATGAAGATCCATTGAGAAATATGGCCTCTAGAGAGGTCACAAGGTTTTTCTATTTTTAGACCTACTGACCTAGTTTTTGACCCCACGTGACCCAGTTTCGAACTTGACCTAGATATCAGCAAGGTGAACATTCTGACTAATTTTCATGAAGATCTTGTGAAATATATGGCCTCTAGAGAGGTCACAAGGTTTTTCTATTTTTAGACCTACTGACCTAGATTTTGACCCCACGTGACCCAGTTTCGAACTTGACCTAGATATCATCGAGGTGAACAATCTGACCAATTTTCATGAAGATCTTGTGAAATATATGGCCTCTAGAGAGGTCACAAGGTTTTTCTATTTTTAGACCTACTGACCTAGTTTTTGACCGCACGTGACCCAGTTTCAAACTTGACCTAGATATCATCAAGGTGGACATTCTGACCAATTTTCATGAAGATCTTGTGAAAAATATGGCCTCTAGAGAGGTCACAAGGTTTTTCTATTTTTAGACCTACTGACCTAGTTTTTGACCGCACGTGACCCAGTTTCGAACTTGACCTAGAAATCATCAAGGTGAACATTCTGACCAACTTTCATAAAGATCCCATGAAAAATGTGACCTCTAGAGTGGTCACAAGCAAAAGTTTACGGACGCACGGACGGACGCACGGACGGACGACGGACGCTGCGTGATCACAAAAGCTCACCTTGTCACTTTGTGACAGGTGAGCTAAAAAAAATAACAAATATCCTGCCTAAAAATGTCAGTACATTTGATATTTTGTGATCAAAGCTTGAACTAACATTTTCCTGATGTCCTATGTAACAGAAACCTTACTGCTGAGATATGCTTTATACGAGATGTATGGTTAATGTTAATGATTCACATATTTATACTCATTGTTTCAAAGGGGAATCACTCCATGACTATTTGTATCCTTACCAACTGTGAATCAAGCTGTTCGCAAACTTTCTGACTTTTATACAAGTCTTTATCAACATTTCTATTCCTCATTTTTTCATTCATTCGTTTCATGAAGGTTTGTTTATGTTCAACTTCCATCTTTTGTCTCTTTGCACTCCAATATTTGTGCATTTGAACCCTCTCATCTTTCTTTCTCTTCTGTTCGGTCTCACTCCCAAGTCCCCCTCCTACAGTTTTCACTTCAACTGGGATAGGCTCTGTTCTTCCAACACCTTAAAACATCAAAAATGAAAATATACCAAGTTGTTCTAGTATATTCTAAACTGTTTGCTGAAACAGAATGTGAACTATCAAGTGTAACAATGATGATTACCTAGATTAACAAGACCTCTGCCTAACTGGGCATTCTAAATGGGACAGGCCAGTAAATAAGACCAGTGTAAGTGCTCTTAGGCCCTTCCATCTAATAACAGATTACATGATGCAATCTCACAATGTGATGTCTGAAAGCATTTGGCTTAGAAATGTTTTGAGAAACCTGCTTACATGCAAAACATAGACAGAGCTCCAGATAAGCTGCGTATTTACGCAATTAAAATTGCAGAAAACCCAATTAAATTGATACAGTGTGCGTACTGAAACGCAATTAAAATTCCTAATACCCAATTCGTTAAAAATAGCTTGCGTATCGCATTTTGCTTATAACTAGAACGGGTACGAGACTTTAACGCTAGATTTGACTGACTGGTTATACGTTACTGCAGAACAGGTTGCAATTTATCGGAAAAATAACAGGACCATTCAGTCGGCTGATCGGTGTTATTTGGACGCTTTGTAAACAATTTTACGCTGATAAAATGTAAAGAGGTTGCAGGAAAAAACATTGTTGCAGCACAAACAAACAAATTAGTGGGATAATTTGCTGTTCAACAATGACAGTTATCTGTTTGTGACGATGTAGTGTCACCAATACTGGATGACATCTTTTGGGAGAATGCATATTGCGGTGACCACATCGTTCGGGACATTGTGGATGAACTGATCTCAGACTGCATTAAAAGTGAAAAAGAAAACAACAGTATGAAACATTCATTACAATTTTAAATACATTTTTGTATTAAACATTGAAGGACGCCATTAAAATACTTAGTCAGTCCTGTTTAATGATATATACCATGTATACTGTAAGCAAAAAAATACTCAATTGTCAGTGCGAGATTGGTAAAATACCCAATTGGTTTAAGCAAATACCCATTTACTTCTGAAAAGGCTGGGTAATGATATTATTTTTACCCAATTCAAATTTCCAATACCCAATTCAGACAAAAAGTGATGGGTAAATACCCAATTGCACCAAAAGCTTATCTGGAGCTCTGCATAGATCTGAAATTTTACGTTAAAAAGGGAAAAAGGGGCATAATTTTGACAAAATAAAAGTAGAGTTATGAAACTTATCCTGTGGGGGTGGGGGGGGGGGGGGGGTCATTTAATGTTGCAAAAGACATGTGTTTAGTTTGAAAGCATTTGCCCTAGTAGTTGTACAGAAACCTGCTTACATGCAAAACCTTCGTAACCGGACATGGATGCTGACGAAAGGGTGATTACAAAAGCTCTACTACATGAAAAGTTTCAAACAGTCAAGCTCAAAATGTTCCAACTGAAATTTATAAAGAAATAAATGTTATGAGAAGTAACCCTTTTATTCAGTCTCAGAATGCTGAATGCTACTGACCAAGTTTGAAGAACATCTATCAAGCCATGCATGAGAAGTTTCACATTCATGGTCACTGAAAGTCAGTTTTATGATCGGTGTGCAAAACTGTACATGTCACCCAAAGTTCAAGGCTGTATTTTAAAAAACAAGAAAGCAGGTCAGTAAGTCAAGGTCACAGTAAAGTGACCCCTAATTGCTTAGGGTTATCAGGTAATTATAATTAAATAGTCAAGGAAATATGATCTGATAACTTTTGAATTTTTAATATTCCTATATACTTCATATAACAATTGACCCCCAGGGCAGGGCCTCTTTTCACCCAGAGGCAAATTTAGACAATCTTGTTAGGATCCACTAGGAAATGTTTCATATCAAATATCAAGGCCTAGGCCTTGAACATTCAGAAAAGATTTTTATTTTTTCCTACGCAAGTCTATGTAAAACTAAAGACCACCCAGGGCAGGGCCGCTTTTCACCCCAGGGTTATAATTTGAATAATTTTCGTGGAGGACCACAAGGCAATGCTATAAACCAAATATCAAAGGCTTAGGTCATGCGGTTTTAGACAAGAAATTTTTTAATTTTTTTCCCTATACAAGTCTATTTTAAAATTGTGACCCCAGTGGTGGGGCCTCTTTTCATCCCAGGGGCAAAATTTTAAACAATCTTCATAGAGGACCATTGATGATATCACATCCCAAATTCAAGGCTCTACGCCTTGTAGTTTGGACAAGAAGATTTTTAAGTTTTTCCTTTCAGTTGCCAGGGGCAACAAGAGTTCTGCATGGAATTCAATTTTTTTAATAATTTTGAAAGGGGGCCACCCAAAGATCATTCCGATGTTTGGTTGTAATTCTGCAAGTGGTTTTCAAAAAGTTTTTTTTAGAAATGTTGACAGACACATGACACACGACTGACGACGGACATTGAGCGGTCACAAAAGCTCAACATGAGCCTTTGGCTCAGGTGAGCTAAAAAAGCTAATGAGGAACATTGTACAATCACAACAGCTCATCTGTGATCATTCAGCTCAGATGGACTAAGGTAAACATTCCTTTAAAAAAAAAAAATTCAGCATTATAGTTTGAGATGATGTTGCATAATATTAGGCCAGAGTTTTTTTATTTTTCGTTTTACGGGAGCGCCGGTCCTAAATATTGCAAAAGTGGAATAAAATTAAAATTCATTTTCCCGAGTTTTATTTTATTTTTTCCGCCGGTCGGTTGTTTACAGCCCCAAAGAAAACAAGCAAATTCGATGAATTGGTATCCCCCGCCGAAAGGGTTTGTGGTGAGGAATGGCAAAAAGATATATCTGGCAAAAAGTGAAAGGATGTTAATAAGAAGCAAATAATTTCATTAGTCAAAATCAATTTAACAGAAAACAAATGTTTAATTAAAGAGTACATAATAAATGTATGATACTTTGATCCTGACTAAAGAATTTTATTTGAATGGGATATGCTTACTGTAATAAGCTTAGCTTTTATAATTAAATGCAGTTAATTGAAATATGAGCTTGAAGTTTAACTGGAACGAAATATTGTCTTCGAGTGGTTTGGCACCAGGTGTTGCTGTTTAACATGTAATTTGAACTTAAAGGACAGTTTCCTTAAGAGAACACAGGTAAGATATCTGAACATGGTGAGGGCAAGGTTTGTGCAGTCACAACTTAACATGTTGAAGGTTTGAACATTTAAAAAAAAAAAAAGGAATGGAATATTATATATGTATATATACATATATGTATATATTTATTTTTTTAGGGGGGTGGGGGTGCAGGGGAACGGGGAGAGGGAAACAAAATTTCACATGTTGATTATAAATATTGATTGAAATTAAAACATGAAAAAAAAAAAAGGGTAAAAGGGTGAAGTTGGTGGGGGTGGGGGGGGGGGGAGAGGATGCATGATCAGTGGTGGGCATGACTGGGTGGAGAAGTGAGGTGGGGGAATGGTACAACTTGGAAGGTTTGAAAAAAATCTAAAATAAGAAATGAAAAAAATAAATTTTTTTTTTTGGGGGGGGGGGGGGGGGGGGGGGGGGGGGAGAGGGGGAGGGTGTGTGACCAAGGCAAGTGGGTGACCAGGTGTGGGTGCGCAATTCACATGTTTATAATAAATGTTCATATAAAAGAATGAAAGAAACTTAATGAAATTCTGCCAAATGGTAAGTTTGTTATGTACAAATAAATTATGGGATTTTCAGACAATTAAAGAGCATAAATCTGAAGTTACAAAAGAATCCGTACAAAACTGTCTGTGCACAACCACATTATAGTGCTCTAAATTCTGTTAAAGTTTCATAGTTCTAGGTAAATATATCAAAAGTTACGATGCAGAAATTGCCATATCACTAGAAATTTCTAAGGGCCATAACTCTGGTGTTACTTGGGCAATCTGTCTGAAACTTGATGGGCCCCATAACCTCATAGTGGGGAACATGTATATGAAGTTTGTTTGAAAAAAATCTAAAATAAGGAATTTTTTTTTTTTTTTTTTGGGGGGGGGGGGGGGGTGTCAGGGGGAGGTGTGTGATCAAGGTAAGGGGGTGACCAGGTGTGGGTACACAGCTTCACATGTTTACAATAATGTTCATGGAAAAGAATGAAAGAAATTTAATGAAATTCTACCAAATGGTAAGTTCGTTATGTACAAATATGTGGATTTTTATACAATTAAAGGGCAATAACTCTTAATTTACAAAATAAATCCGAATGAAATTGTGTGTACACAACCACATTATGGTGATCTAAATTCTGTTTAAGTTTCATAGTTCTAAGTCAAATATATCAAAAGTTATGATGCAGAAATTGCCATATTTATAGTACCCTATAGTTAATACTAAAACTTCTAAGGGGCCATAACTCTGGTGTTACTTGGGCAATCTGACTGAAATTTGACGGGCCGCAAGAACTCATAGTGGTGAACATGTATATGAAGTTTTTAAATAAATATTCCCAACCTTTTTCCTAGATATGGCTCGGACGGACGGACGGAAAGACGGAAGGACGGACGGACGGAGGGGAAAAGACGGACGGAAGGACGGACGGACGGACGGACAACGCCAAAACTATATCCCTCCGACTTTCGTCGGGGGATAATAAAATTAGTGTATTTTCATCTGGACGTAATTTCACAGGAAGGGAGTTTAACGCGTGCAAAATATCGTGTTTTGCCGTACATTTATCGGCATTAACGGGGTTTGTAAAATTCCACTCGCCTGCTCGCATTGGCGAGTTAAGTCTGAGTAGGACGAGTGGACTCGCTGTGTACTCGGCCGATCGGGCGAAGTGGTTTTTTTACGTCGTTACTTTACCAAAATTCAGAAATTACATCTACAAAACATCAACAAACTTTGAGATGGTTCAGTCGCTACCTGGATTGACTGGAATTTACCCGCGAATCGTAAAGATATCAAAACGTCATGCCGGTAATTTTCCATTCACAAGACGTGTAACCTATCGTAACATCTATTTACATCGACACGTACACAAAAACCGTGCGTAGTGCATTCATTTTTATATATTTTCGCTTCAAGTTTTCAACACCCTTGAGAAATAATACTTTTTGAATTCTATAATGATTTTAATAAGATATCGACAGAAATGTAGGCAAAATTCTATAAAAACGGTCGAATTTTCATATTATCATTTGTAAAAATTCAAAACAGCGCGATCTTAGTTACTTATTTCTTTCTAAAAGTAAATAAATGATGAATACTATGGGCTTAAAATTCAGACTTTTGACCAGAAAGTACAAAAACAGAATAAAAAAATCTTAAATAATGAAAAGCGGCTGCGATTACAATACATGGAGTAAGACGATTTTTGGCAAACAGATTTCTGTTAGTGCGGCAGAATAGGTTACGTGACCTCGTGAACGTAAATAGAAATGCGATTTTAAAATAAAGCAATGTGTGTCACTGCGGTTTTTAATAAGTTTATAATGAATCTTGTGTACATGTATTTTTTGACCAACAATTTAAAAGTTTTTCTTGTCAAACAATAATGTAAATTCCTTGAGGGCAAATAGGTCACAGAGGTAGGATATCCACTACAGTAACTATCGTTCGAGACATTCCCTTTTTATACGGGATATAGCGCATTCGCTTTTGATAACAAATTAAAGAAGAGATTTTTTATTGATTTCTATTTCTCAGCAATTTTAAGAACCGATGCGGTACAATCAGACAGTGATATGTCACATGGCGCGAAAACATGACGTAATGCCTTTACAATCTCGAGCCGCAAAATACCGCTTTGATCTCCGCTTCAGATGTCAAGATACTGACACACTTCTTTTAGCTCTTAGAGGGGGTGTAAATTGATCATGAAAACAAGGTCAACATTACTTAGTTTATCACTGAATAATTACGATAATCTTTAACGTTTTTTTTCTCTCTTTTACAAAGGGTGGTATTGACGATGATTGTGTCCAAATATTTTTAGACACTTTTCAAAATATATATTTTTCGGGAAATAATACTATTGTACATAATACTCCTTTCATAAAAGTGACAGTATTAAAAGTATTAAATTGTCTAAAGATTGTCTTACTCACATTTTGTTTCAATAGATTCAACTTACAAGTTGCCATTAGAAAGGTAATACATATCAAAGGTGCGTTGACATTAAATTTTATTCAAAACATTAGTTGTTTGCAGAACAAATAAATGTTTGTAACAGCAGATTTTTTTACATTTTTATTTCAATGGTGACCCCTCACACTTACACAGGCTTGGGACTGTCTGGCATAAAGCAGCTGGTAGTGTTGGCAAAATCTCAGACAGATGGTCCATTTCTTTTGTAACTTCAATAGATTCATAAATGTATAAAGAATAATAAAGAATACTTTTTATTGGAGACAATATTTTGACAAAAAGTGATGCAACTTCAGTACTTGAACTTAGTGTAGTATAAAAAGGTGCAAATTACAGAAGCAACTTCAGTACTTGAACTAAGTGTATTATAAAAAGGTGCAAATTACCAGAGTTAAATGAGGTAAATTTTCAGATTACTTTTTGCTAGATTATCTTTCGTTTTTCATCACTGAAAAAAAAATCTTGCCTCTGCACTGTGACTGTTATTCAGAGTTATTAAATACTTTATTTTGCTGATAAATCCGGTATATTATGAGCTGGCATAAACTGTAAAGTTAGCTCGTTAAAGATGATATTGGTGAAAGATACAATAAGTAAATATTATGTATAAAAAGCAGAGGTTACACAGCAGAAGATGCAAGCAAACCAAACCATCAAAACTACTACACTACTAAGCCACTTTATACCAGATGTGTTTAGTCTCTACTTGCTGTCACTGAAATTTACTGTGGCTGTTGTAACAGATAAATAATTTTGTTTTTCCACTTAAATTAAGTAAAACAAGCTTTCTGAATTTAAAGACTTGCCAGTGTGAGTTAGTGCCTGAAGCAGTTTATTCACAATCATGCATGAAAATTTTGTTCACTGTTCATCCTGTATAAATCGCTTTTATAGTCTTAAAACATAACAATACATCACAATATTAATTACTGGACACAACCACAAGTAAACAAAACTTGAAACGAAAGTTCATCAAAATAAAAAAAATCTTAAAAAATTCTATTTTATTTTTATTTTTTTCCGAGATGCTCACTTTCAAGCTTTTTATTTTTATTTTTATTCCCTCCTCCCCCTGCTCATTTTTCAAAAATCTCCCGTAAAACGAAAGATAAAAAAACTCTGGCCTTATATACAATTATCACTATCAGCAACATTTTCAACACAAACCTGATTTTCCAATAGCCATTCCTGGTTTATATCCCATCTTCTGCAGCAATGAGAACCCTTTATTTTCACTGGATATACTGGCCCTTAATCCTTCCTCCCTCTTTTCCTTCTCAAGTACAGCCTGTGGTTTTTTCTTGTTTTTCTCATTCGCAACTTTTTCTTTCCTGTGTTGTGCATGCTTTCTGGCAGTGTCTTTGGACAGTAAACCTGGTCTTGTATCTGGTCTAATAAAAACAGAACATTTATTTCATTATAAGAGACCAATCATATATGCCATGGGGAAGTGAATGGTTTAATAATACATCTAATTACACTGCATGTAAACATCTACCGTTTGTTAAAAATATCTTTACCATCATGTTAACCTAGTATACATATGTATATTTATTTACTGGTAAATGATAGATTTGTTTAGTTTAATGTCAGCTTTAAGAATTATTTTAGACATACATGTGCAAATGTGTAGAACCATGGACCTTCCGCAAGCCACCTGTATTACTTCCTAAAAGAATTCTACACCCCAATTATTATCTCAAATCAAACAGGACAAAATATCATAAATTCACAGTAACTTTTGGTAACATTATCGCAAGTTCAGGTTGTTTTGATGTTTGTGCGCTACGTTTGGCACTGTTTGATGTGATTCAAAATGTGAAATGGAACAATTTACTTTATCTGAATCAAATTTAGCACTTTATACAGCCTTCTTACACGGTAAGGTTCCGTCGAGATAATGGAACTTATCGATTATCAAACAAGTGTATAAAATGGCCCTTACAGTTTACCAAAAATAGACTAGTATTAATAACAGGCAGTAAACATTTTTTTTATCCAGTTTTATGAACAGAGAGAGACTTTGATGGTTGGAAGTGTGATCGTTTAGTTTAACCGGGTAGAGATTTTGTAAGCATTTACCAGTCAAAACACGACACAGACTTGTGTATACGTGGAAGCCTTACGGTCCAGGTGTAGTAATTATCCCGTTCAATGGATTTGAAAGCATAATCAATTTTGGTACTAAACTCTGCCTACCTCTGGTATATACAAAGCAGGTATCTATTTGCATGGAGTTGTTACATTTTCTAAGTCCAAAAGGGGCCATAGTTCTTGCAAAAAGCAATGTAGAGTTACAGTACTTGCTGTGCAGAGTCAGCTTTTAATGGTAAATAACTGCTCCAAGTTTTAAAGCAATAGCTTTGATTGTTAAGGTTAAAAGTTGACCTAAACGCAAAACTTAACCATGAAATCTGATATTTTCTCAGTCCAAAAGGGGCCATAATTCTTGCAAAAAGCAATGTAGAGTTATGGTACTTGCTACATGCAGAGTCAGCTTTTAATGGTGAATGACTGCTCCAAGTTTTAAAGCAAAAGCTTTGACTGTTGAGGAGAAAAGTTGACCTAAACACAAAACTTTACCAAGAAATCTGATATTTTCTAAGTCCAAAAGGGGCCATAATTCTTGCAAAAAGCAGGATAGAGTTTTGTTTCTTGCTGTACAGAGTCAGCTTTTGATGGTAACAAGTGTTGCAAGTTCTAAAGCAATAGCTTTGATAGTTTAGGAGAAAAGATCTCTGACCTAAACATAAAACTTAACCAAGAAAACCTGATTTTCTAAGTCCAAAAGGGGCCATAATTCTTGCAAAAAGCAATGTAGAGTTACGGTACTTGCTGTGCAAAGTCAGCTTTTAATGGCCAATAAGTGCTTCAAGTTTTAAAGCAATAGCTTTGACTGTTAAGGAGAAAAGTTGACCTAAACACAGAACTTAACAAAGAAATTTGATGTTTTCTAAGTCTGTGAATAAACTCAATAATGGAAGTAGGGACACGGCTGCAGTGTCTGTAATATACTATTCACAGCTGTGTATATAGCCTCGGCCTGAAAATGCGTTAAAACCTATTCTCTATCACCACATATGGTCATTTTGGTTTAAAATGCTGAAATATATTGACTTACAGTTGACAGGGATAGAGGTGGGGGGCCCGGAATGTTGACCTCTGTTGCATCTTTTGACAGGAATAAAATGGTGATGGTGGCCTTTGTTACATATTTCGGTCTAAAATCCGAGTACCCAGATATTATTAATCTGGACATAGGAGGTGATGGAGGCATATAAAAACCACATTATATTTATAGTTCAATATTTGGGGTAGGTATCGAAGAGGGTCCATGATTTTTTTTAATACAAGTGTGAAATGGTGGGTTCTGGTGCATTTCTGAGTCAAAA
The DNA here is from genome assembly GCF_021730395.1 of Mercenaria mercenaria. NCBI lineage: Eukaryota > Metazoa > Mollusca > Bivalvia > Venerida > Veneridae > Mercenaria > Mercenaria mercenaria. Next base: position 83,656,359 of record NC_069362.1, read on the forward strand.
CTTTGGTAAGTGTAGGTCACTTCTCAGGCCCCTAGGGACAGGGAATCGGCACTGGCCTCCCCCCTCCCCCCACCCCCCTGGATCCAGGTCTGTGTAGATGAGGGTGACTTTAACCAGCTGTGGAACTTCTTAAGCTTAATTTTTTATTTCTGTTTAGTGAAAATTGAAAGGCTTCACTTTAAGCACAAGTTGAAGTATTTGCATGCATGTCAAATTGTATGTGATTTAGTTAATACAAAGTACATTTCGATGGTACCTAAAAAATTCAAATTCATCTTTACATATTTTTTTTCATAGCGAAATGATAGCTAAGTGCAACAATTTATTAAATATATTTATGATTTTCCTCCTCTCCATGTAAAAATAGAAATATCAATATTTAAAAAATGACTTTCTCAAAATATCTGAAGCAAAATGGACAACTCTTGTATTGACTGTTTTTCAATGATTTTAGGATTTCCCAAATTATAGTCTATATCAAAAGTCTCCACAGCTAAATAAATTCAATAGAGTATAGTGTAAGTTCAGTCTACTTTCAACACTGAAAGAACCTATACTGAACTTCCTTTTGTCTTTTAATAAAGTAAAAATCCAAGACTAGCCAAGAGTCAAAAACTCATGAAAAAAATCTGAGTGAAAGAGAATGACATGCTCTTTATTATAAGCTTACCAAAACCATACCAAAAATTTGCATGAAAGAAGTTATTAAAGATTTTATAATGTAAACAAACCCCTACACCATTTAACCATTAATATTTTCCACTCAGGAATGCACTCAATTCAGGTGATAATTATTGATATTTATAATTGTAAATGAGAGGCCCCAACAAAAAAAACTTTCAAGTTGTGTAAACAGTTTAAGCTGAAAATTAATGTTGATATCTGAAGTTACCCTCTTACTTTGTTTACAACAACAAATAAAACACCTTATACATGTAGTTTGTTTAAGGTAGTTGACCTGTAACGAAAATCATCAAATTAAGTAATCTCCATATGCTTTTTCAGCATTTATTCGTTTTTCATGGAAAGCAATGATCCTGAGAGTTCCATCCAGAGAATGTTGTATTGTTTAAAATACATTGCAGAGAGTCATTACATATCAGCTACTTTAAAATGTTGTAATTACAACCACTACCTTAAAATGTTGTAATTTCATTTGATGACAATGACTTTTTGTGTTACATTATTTGCAGCAAAGTACTCTTGAACAGTAAGAGCAATGCTGACTAAAGCATAAGAAACACTTTCAAAATGATTCACTGAAATGATGAATATAACCAGTCTAGCTACTTTGTTGCACAAATGTGATACCAATTTAACTTTTTTTGTAATTTCTCATTGTTGGATATATACATTTTACATTTCAGTATATAAATTTTGTGTAAACCAATGTATTACCATTGAGAACAATAAATAACTTTGGCTAAAAGATCAAAACTTAATAACGTTTCCTAATGTTGTAAAATTTCTTTAAGGTTTCGATGGAGGCCTTGAGAAACAAAAATCAAACAACACCAAATCATAGAAAGAAAGAGTTGTTTGACATGAAAATTGAACAGCATGTAAAACATGTATATTACTTTACGAAACAAGTGTCAGTATACTGATATAAACATTGAATTCCGGAAAAAGGCTGCCTAAAGGGGCTCCACTTCCGGACAGTTAAATGCCTTTAAAAACTCACCATTTTCAAAGAACTGTTACACATGTTTGTTTTGATGCATTTGCAATAGAGTGCGAGTGGTGAAATTTCACGTAACAAGGTGGAACATAGTTTTCAGCAATTGTTTATCTTTTTTTTCTTTACAAATGGCATTCATTTTCAAAAGGAGACAACTTTTTCTCAAAGATTACTTAAAATAATCGGAAAAAGTTGTTTCCCTTTGAAAATGAATGCCATTTGTACTTACAATAATCGGGAACAGTTGTCTCCCTTTGAAAATGAATGCCATATGTAAAGAAATAAAGATAAACAATTGCTGAAAACTGTGTTCCACCTTGTTATGCAAAATTTCACCACTCGCACGCTATTGCAAATGCATCAAAACGAACATGTGTAACTGTTCTTTGAAAATGGTGAGTTTTTAAAGGCGTTTAACTGTCCGGAAGTGGAGCCCCTTTAGGCAGCCCTTTTCCGGAATTCAATGTTTATATCAGTATACTGACACTTGTTTCGTAAAGTAATATACATGTTTTACATGCTGTTCAATTTTCATGTCAAACAACTCTTTCTTTATGATTTGGTGTTGTTTGATTTTTGTTTCTCAAGGCCTCCATCGAAACCTTAATGGAACTTATGCATTATTTTACTTTATTTTCATGCACTACTAAACTTTCTATCAGGGCCTCACTACAAGGTATAAAATAACTGTCACTGTAAGTCATGAGAAAAGTGTGCATGTTGTATATTGAATACCACAGATTTAAACAAATGTAGGTCATATTTTGTCTGCCTGATCAGTTGTTGGGAAAAGGACCGATTTGATTTTTCTTTGACTTTTGACCAATGTGTTATGTTGGGCCTAAATTAAAATTAAGTTTGTTTGACCTTTACCGACCCAGTATTTTTACAGTGGGTAGGTAGGTAGGTAAACAATTTTATTATATTTTAGTTTTTTAAATGTTTGTTGTCTCAGTAATAAAGTCTATTTATTAATACCTATTGCTTGTAGATAATCTCTAAAGATGCTCTGTTAAATGTATGCTTGCAATATATAAACCCCTAGCCCTATTCATGCACACACAATATGGGCACAGACTTAGTTTGCACATAAGGCAAAGTTCACCAAGTTTTTGAGTATCTTTCATGTCTACACTTTTTCTTTATATATATATATATAAAGTGTTTTCATGACTGTTTTCACTACATCTGCGCTTAAATGTACAAGCCCCATGTGGTTCTGGGACGATCTGTGTATGAAAAGAATTGGAATCACTGCCTTACCCTTGCATGATCGTAAGAGGCGACTAATAGGGTCTTAACACTTGGTTTTGCAGTAATTTTGTGATTCCAGCAGGTATGCAAATTTTGATTCCATACCTCATGTTTTTATTTCGATGTAAATGAGATGTGGAACCAAAATTTGTAGTCCTGTTTGGCGCCATATAACCTATACTGTGTTGGTGCACCGTAAAACCCAAATAAATAAATTAATTAAAAGTACAAAACAATATAGTCGCGAAAATACGCGATATTTGGCATCTAAACACACTATTGAACTGCAGCTTATTTTCAACAAGTGTTTGATGCTTAATTCAATAGATAATAACTTTTTATGAGTTTTAGAAGCAAGCAAAAGTGATAATTTTTTAGCTTCAAGCTACTTGCACGTATTGGTCATGTTACTAAGAACAGAAACAAGATTGGGTTTTCCGACATCAGACATTTATTATGCCACTGTCCTGGCAAAAGAAGTATAAGATTTTTATAGCTCTTTGTTCTGGCATAACAAAATTAAAATATTTAAACTATCTAGCCTGTAATATTTCAACACATTTACGCTCTTGTCAATTTCTTGAAATTCAAAAACTAAGATTTTCTCACTTCGAACAAATGTATTTCAAAACGATATCTGATTAAAGACATTTTGAAATCAACAATTAAGTCAGTTTATAATATATTTTCGCAGATAATTAAATTTCCCACCACTCGCCTGTCAATTGTTGCAATACTGTCACTGTTATGAAAGCAGTATTTTGTACAAGCAAATTTCAAATATAATTTAACTAATATTCTCATGTACACTATGTTTCCTTTGTAATCAATCATATTTGTTCTTCTTAAATTTCCTTTTTACAGCAGACATTTTTTTTCACTGTATTTTTGTAATCTCCACCATCTAGTTGCTCTCCATAATGACTGCATCGATAGTATTATTAATCAAAGTCTAGCCCCTACCGTATTTTCCAAAAGTGTTAGGACTAGTTATTTTCACTTTCTCAAGACTTATTTCCCGAAAAATGATTATTTTGTAAAGTGTCCTAAAAATATGGACACAATAATCATAATCCACCCAAGGTTGAAAGCGAAATAAAAAGCGTAAACGATTATCGGTAATTATTCTGTTGATAAACTTAGTCATTGTCCTTGTTTTCATCATCAATTAACACCCCCTTTGAAGAGCTAAAAGAAGTGTGTCGGTATCATGGCATCAGAAGTGGAATAGTTGCCCAAGACTGTCATGGAATTACGTCATGTTTTCGCGCCATATGACACATCACTGTATGATCGTACCGCCTCGGTTCTTTAAATTAATCAATAAAAAAGTTTCTTCTTTAAAGCGAATTCAATATCCTGTATAAATTGACAGGTAAATGTGTCGAACAATAATTGTGGATATCCTACCTCTGTGAGCTATTTTGCCGCACTAACATAAATCTGTTTGCCAAAAATCGTTTTACGCCATGTATTTAAATTGCTGACGCTTTTTCATTATTTAGGTTTTTTTTATTCTGTTTTTTTTTGTACTTTCTGGTCAAAAGTCTGAACTTTCTGCACATAGAATTTATCATTTACTTACCCTTAGAAATAAATAAATAATTAAGATCGCACTGTTTGAAATTTTACAAAGAACTAAATTTAAGTTTGACCGTTTTTATAGAATTTTGCCTACATTCCTGTCGATATCTTATTAAAATCGTTATAGAATTCAAACTATATTACTTCTTAAGTGGTGCTAAAAATATTGATGGATAATAACAAAAAATGAATGCACTACGCGCGTTTTTTGTGTATGTGTAAACAAAAGTAATGTCGAGCGATGGAAATTAGATATTACGATAGGTCGCACGTGCTCGTGGAATGGAAAATTACCGGCATGACGTTTTGGTATACTTTACGTTTCGCGGGTAAATTAGATACTAGATTTGTAAAATTATGTCCTTTTGTCAGATTGCCTTTCGGTTATAAGCGGTTTGATTGTCGTCTGCATCCTAATGGCCTTAGGCAACGTTATCGGCAAAGTTGACACGTTTTCGGAATACACGAGATAATAAACAGTCCGCTTTATCGATTTTCTACTAGCTAACCGCGGGTTACTTTCTTATTTGCCGTAATTATTAATGCATTTGTTAACCCATTCCCCCACAGCTACGCCTTTTTTGTACTCTATCGGCCGCCGTATAGATACGCTTTGTTTGTACCTTATCGGGCGCCGTATGGCTACGCTCTTCTTAGCTTCTATCAGTCGCCCGATATATACGCCTTTCTCGGACCTCGTTTTTCAAATCAAAATTAAAAGCAATATATTGCGAATGGAATCGCCGAAAAGGTAATATGGTAAGCTTTGTTCATTTATAAAATGATCTAAACAGAAAAAACATGTAGTTACTATTTAAAGTTTTGTCGTAAATAAACAATAATCTTCGAAGGCTAACAGTAATTTTCCCAGGCGGTCATGAAGGTCACACATGCTGCGCATGCCTATTTCAATGGAAAATTTCGCTTTTAGTACAGGGTTTTCCAACTCAAAACCAAAAATAGACAGTCAAGGTCGTAAGTAAAATTAACTGGCCAATCGAAAATAGTAAATTCCATAGGTCACGCGCGTGACCCGAGGCTGTTCGGCATGTGTGTTTGAAGTTGTGTCAAAACAAAAAAAATGGAGTTGTATATTACGGATTATCTAGCAGGTAAGGAACATAGCATTTATGACAGGAAGTTGTTACGTAATCTTGCGTAAAATTATTGAAGTATGATGGAGAGACTATGCAAATTAGGCATGTAACTAAATTTTAATGATTGGCTAGTGTCTACAACGTTTGTAAAACGCATGTAAACGAAAACAGCTTTGCTTCAGTTCGCGTGAGAACACCAAAAGTTTCACTTCATTATATTTACAATAAATCACAATTTGAATCTGTATGCAATATGGCACAGCTTTACGATAGCGATTCCGATGCGTCTGATTTCTCGGGCTTCGGGCCCCGAGGATATTGGGTCTGATGTTGAGATTCCTTTGGTACATGAGGAATCCTCAGATGATGATGACAATGATGATGTGCCTGTCAGAAATGATGAATGGACATCTCATTTCACTGATCCAGTGGTACGTTGTATGACAGTTCAAAACTTACAATATATACATTTTTGACCGAATATCAAGTTTTTGGTAACTAAACTTGTTATGTAAAAAAAAAAAAAAAACCAAAATAAATAAAATAAAATAATAAAAATTAGCACTTTTATTGTCTAAGATGTGATCATGTGCTTTTGATTGCCAGATACATGTTACTGCTTGAATGTACTAAAAATAGTAAAATCCACAATGTATTTATAGAAATAAGAACATTTTGTTTTCTTTTCTATTTTCAGATTGAAGATTTTGTAGAGCAGCATGGTCCAAACCTTCCTGACGGGTTTGATACTGAGTCTGCAACCCCCCTGGATTATTTCTGGCTTATGTTCCCTGTCCGTCTGATAGCCATGATCGTGCGTTACACAAACAGTTATGCAGCTTGGAAGCAGGCAAGAGAGGGTCACGATAAGTACTGGGAAGACGTAACTGAACCAGAGATACGTGCTTTCTTAGCTGTCAACATGGTAATGGGCATTCAGCAGCTACCACAGATGGAGATGTATTGGTCAAGCGATCCGTTTGTAGGCAATACTGGAATTCAGCAGACAATGACATGTAACCGCTTTGTGAAAATCAGTCAGTACTTTCATGTGAGTAATCGTGAAGAAGAACCAGTACGCGGACGGGAAGGGTATGACAGACTTTTCAAGATACGCGAAATAATGACTGTTCTTGTTGACACTTTCATGCAGGGATATACACTTGGTAGAGAAGTATCGGTTGATGAGGCCATGATAAGGTACTCAGGGCGTCTATCATTCCGACAATACATGCCGGCTAAGCCTATAAAACGTGGTGTTAAAGTGTGGATGTTGTGTGACTCGAACAATGCATATCTTTCAAAATTTCAATTTTATCTTGGGAAAACTAACAACGAGAGAGAGCACGGACTTGGTCACAATGTAGTAACGGATATCACATCACACATTCAACATACAAATAGATGGATTTTTTTTGATAACTTTTTCAGTGGACTTCCGCTTCTGCAAAGTTTGATTGCTAATGGACTATACGCTTGTGGCACCATAAGGATAAACAGACTCGGCTTTCCTGCAGAACTGAAAAAACCACGCGATGTAAAGAACCGGGGTGATATGAAAATTCTGCAGTTGGGTGATTCTAACGTAACTGGCAGTGCTTGGATGGACAAAAAGCATGTTCACCATGTATCGACACTGAGCAATCCAAATGATGTCAGGGATGCTAACAGGCGTGTGAACAGAGAAGTGGTTCAGGTGCAGCAACCACACAGTGTCTGGTCTTACAATAAATATATGGGTGGTGTTGATCTGCACGATCAGTTGAGAGTGAACTACAATATCGGTCGCAATGGAAAAAAGTGGTGGAAGTACCTGTTCTGGTTTTTGTTCAACTGTGCAGTAGTGAACAGTTACATTGTGTACAAGGAAGTGTCAACAAGGCTGACGAAGAAGAAGCGATTTCGTCATGTTGACTTTCGTGTTGAACTTCAGCGTCAACTTATAGCTGGATACGCCAAAAGGAAGAGATCTGTTGGTGATCAGCTTGGTCAGAACTTTCCACTTGTTGCTCAGGAGAACATGGGGAGTTCACGTGAACATTAGGTTACCCGGTCGCCGCACTACTTGTAAGTTTCATATGCGCATACACAACAAGAGAAGAGAAACAGTTTACGGCTGTGGTGTATGTAATGTGCATTTATGTAAGGACGGGTGCCATGTCTTGTACCATTCGCAAGAGCACTGAGTATTATGAAAACTGTGAATAGTACTAATGGAATATTTAGAAAATTAATTTTAGATGTGTGGTTCTGGAAGTGAAATTTTCAAAGTAAATCTGTGGATTTTATTTAATTCTAAATCTTGGAATTTTTCAAAAGTTTATGGACAAAAACTGACAATAGAACACCGTGCAAGAGATGGAATATAAATTTAAAAATAGTTTACAGTTATGTTGTGTAAATATGTTATATAATATTATTTGTTATGTTTTTGTTAAGTTTTGTACATGTATAATGTAAATAATTATAAGAAAATTTAACCTAAAAAGTTTGAAAATTAAAAAAATGTTCACTAAAACTGTTTTGCCTCTCTTTAAAAGCCTGTTTCAAGATTTTCACATTAACAAACACATATAATTCTGGTACCATTGGAAAGGAAATTTATTTCTCTATAAAATTTATATTTACAACAAAAAGGTCAGATCACTGTATTATACAGAAATTTTGATTTAAAGTGACCATGTATAAATATGCAGCATTTTCCCAATATACCCCTATATGTACAGGGTACAGAAACTGATAAGTCCTCTATTGGTTATTGATTTTCTATAAGGTGATAGCACTATAGGTATTTATTACCTAATATGGATATTTCTGTATGGAGGAATGGGTTAAATAAAGTAATCGCCAGTTTCAAGCAGCAAAATCAGTTTTTCCCTCTGATAAGAAAATAAAAAAATTTTTTTTCTCTGGAATGCAATAAAATTATTTGAGTCGGGGCAATTTTATCGGGTCGGTAGGTAAAGGTCAAACAAACTTAATTTAATTTTAAGCCTTGGCTTCAGTTTATTGGTCAGTTCAGAGTTGTTCCCCTTAGATTTTCTTGGGTAGGCACGAAGTTCACAGCACTTCCACAGTAAATCAATAAAAATCATCTCAGTTCTTTTAAATCAAAAGTGTATTAGTTATCTAATACACAAATTGCACAAATCGAGTAGAATTAGGTCAAATTACATCACATACATCACAACATTCATGTGCAGACCCCCCCTGGAAAATCCAAAAAAAAAAAGAAAAAGAAAAAAAGGAACGAAAATGTTTTTTCGAAAAGGCAACATTAGGACCGCATTCAAAGTGTATGTGGCTTGCTACATACGACCTCAACATAATTATATTATGTTTTATGTTGTTAGCACTGGAGCTTACTGCTCCTGAAGTAGATGGGTCTGTATATGTACAGCACTGGAAGCATGTGCTACTTCTAAGGTATATTGGATGTATGTGTACAGCACTGGAAGCATCTGCTACTCCTGAAGTAGATGGGTCTGTATATGTACAGCACTGGAAGCATGTGACATCCAAGTATAATTGAAAGTAGTGTACAGCACTGGAAGCTTGCTATTCCTGAAGTAGATTGTGTGTATATGTACAGCATTGGAAGCATGCTACTTCAAGGTAATGGATGTATGTGTACAGCACTGGAAGCACTGCTATTCCTGAAGTAGATGGTTGTGTATATGTACAGCATTGGAGCATGTGCTTTCTTCCAAAGGGATATTGGATGTATGTGTACAGCAATGGAAGTATCTGCTGCTCCTGAGTAGATGGGTCTGTATTGTAAAAGCATTGGAAGCATGTGCTACTTCCAAAGTATATTGGATGTTATGTGTACAGCACTGAAGCACGGCTATTCCCGAAATAGATGGGTCTGTATAATGTACAACATTGGAAGCATCTGCTACTTCCAATGTATATTGGATGTATGTGTACAGCACTGGAAGCATCTGCTGCTCCTGAAGTAGATGGGTTTGTATATGTACAGCATTGGAAGCATCTGCTACTTCCAATGTATATTGGATGTATGTGTACAGCACTGGAAGTGTCTGCTGCTCCTGAAGTAGATGGGTCTGTATATGTACAGCATTGGAAGCATGTGCTACTCCTGAAGTAGATGGGTCTGTATATGTACAGCATTTGAAGCATCTGCTACTTCCAAGGTATATTCGATGTATGTATACAGCAGTGGAAGTATCTGCTGCTCCTGAAGTAGATGGGTCTGTATATGTACAGCATTGGAAGCATCTGCTACTTCCAAGGTATATTTGGGTGTTGTATACAGCAGTGGAAGTTCGCTGCTCCTAAAGTAGAGGGTATTGTACGCATTTTAAGCATGTGCTATTCCTGATAAATAGATGGGGCTGTATATGTACAGCATTTGGGAAACTTTTGCTACTCCTGAAGTAGATGGGTTTGTATATGTACAGCATTGAAGATGTGCTACTTTCCCAAGGTAGATGGTTGTATGTGTACAGCACTGGAAGCATCTGCTCTCCGAAGCAGAGGGTCTGTATATGTACAGCATTGGAAACATCTGCTATTCCAAGGTATATTTGGATGTATGTATACAGCAGGGAAGTATCTGCTAGTCCTGAAGTAGATGGGTCTGTATATGTACAGCATTGGAAGCATCTGCTACTTCCAAGGTATATTGGATGTATGTATACAGCAGTGGAAGTATCTGCTGCTCCTAAAGTAGATGGGTCTGTATATGTACAGCATTTGAAGCATGTGCTATTCCTGAAGTAGATGGGTCTGTATATGTACAGCATTGGAAGCATGTGCTACTCCTGAAGTAGATGGGTCTGTATATGTACAGCATTGGAAGCATGTGCTACTCCTGAAGTAGATGGGTCTGTATGTGTACAGCACTGGAAGCATCTGCTACTCCTGAAGTAGAAGGGTCTGTATATGTACAGCATTGAAAGCATCTGCTACTTCCAAGGTATACTGGATGTATGTTTACAGCAGTGGAAGTATCTGCTAGTCCTGAAGTAGATGGGTCTGTATATGTACAGCATTGGAAGCATGTGCTTCTTCCAAGGTATATTGGATGTATGTGTATAGCACTGGAAGCATCTACTGCTCCTGAAGTAGATGGGTCTGTATATGTACGCACTGGAAGCATGTGCTACTTCCAAGGTATATTGGATGTATGTTTACAGCACTGAAGGCATCTGCTACTCCTGAAGTAGATGGGTCTGTATGTGTATAGCATTGGAAGCATGTGCTACTCCTGAAGTAGATGGGTCTGTATGTGTACAGCACTGGAAGCATCTGCTACTCCTGAAGTAGAAGGGTCTGTATATGTACAGCATTGGAAGCATCTGCTACTTCAAAGGTATATTGGATGTATGTATACAGCACTGAAGGCATCTGCTACTCCTGAAGTAGATGGGTCTGTATATGTACAGCATTGGAAGCATGTGCTACTCCTGAAGTAGATGGGTCTGTATGTGTACAGCATTGGAAGCATGTGCTACTTCCAAGGTATATTGGATGTATGTGTACAGCACTGGAAGCATCTGCTACTCCTGAAGTAGATGGGTCTGTATATGTACAGCATTGGAAGCATGTGCTATTCCTGAAGTAGATGGGTCTGTATATGTAGAGCATTGGAAGCATGTGCTACTCCTGAAGTAGATGGGTCTGTATATGTACAGCACTGGAAGCATGTGCTACTCCTGAAGTAGATGGGTCTGTATATGTACAGCATTTGAAGCATCTGCTACTTCAAGGTATATTCGATGTATGTTACAGCAGTGGAAGTATCGGTGCTCTGAAGTAGATGGGTCTGTATTATGTTACAGCATGTGGAAGCATCTGCTACTTCCAAGGTTATATGGATGTATGGTATACAGCAGTGGAGTATCTGCTGCTCCTAAGTAGATGGGTCTGTATATGTACAGCATTTGAAGCATGTGCTATTCCTGAAGTAGATGGTCTGTATATGTAAGCATTGGAAGCATGTTGCTACTCCTGAAGTAGATGGGTCTGTATATGTACAGCATTGGAGCATGTGATACTCCTGAAGTAGATGGGTCTGTATGTGTACAGCACTGGAAGCATCTGCTACTCTGAAGTAGAAGGTCTGTATATGTACGCATTGAAAGCATCTGCTACTTCCAAGGTATACTGGATGTATGTTTACAGCAGTGGAAGTATCTGCTAGTCCTGAAGTAGATGGGTCTGTATATGTACAGCATTGGAAGCATGTGCTTCTTCCAAGGTATATTGGATGTATGTGTATAGCACTGGAAGCATCTACTGCTCCTGAAGTAGATGGGTCTGTATATGTACGCACTGGAAGCATGTGCTACTTCCAAGGTATATTGGATGTATGTTTACAGCACTGAAGGCATCTGCTACTCCTGAAGTAGATGGGTCTGTATGTGTATAGCATTGGAAGCATGTGCTACTCCTGAAGTAGATGGGTCTGTATGTGTACAGCACTGGAAGCATCTGCTACTCCTGAAGTAGAAGGGTCTGTATATGTACAGCATTGGAAGCATCTGCTACTTCCAAGGTATATTGGATGTATGTATACAGCACTGAAGGCATCTGCTACTCCTGAAGTAGATGGGTCTGTATATGTACAGCATTGGAAGCACGTGCTACTCCTGAAGTAGATGGGTCTGTATGTGTACAGCATTGGAAGCATGTGCTACTTCCAAGGTATATTGGATGTATGTGTACAGCACTGGAAGCAGCATCTGTATATGTACAGCACTGGAAGCATCTGCTACTCCTGAAGTAGATGGGTCTGTAATGTACAGCATTGGAAGCATCATTCTGCTACTTCCAATGTATATTGGATGTATGTGTACAGCACTGGAAGCATGTGCTACTCCTGAAGTAGATGGATCTGTATATGTACAGCATTGGAAGCATCTGCTACTTCCAATGTATATTGGATGTATGTGTACAGCACTGGAAGCACGTGCTACTCCTGAAGTAGATGGATCTGTATATGTACAGCATTGGAAGCATCTGCTACTTCCAATGTATATTGGATGTATGTGTACAGCACTGGAAGCATTTCTGCTCCTGAAGTAGACGGGTCTGTATACGGTATGTACAGCATTGGAAGCATCTGCTACTTCCAATGTATATTGGATGTATGTGCACAGCACTGGAAGCATCTGCTGCTCCTGAAGTAGATGGGTCTGTATATGTACAGCAATGGAATTATTTGTTGATGGGTATGTTAGACCAGGCTCTGTTTGACTTTGTTGATAGTATCAGGGTGTTGCAAGACAGTAGAAAGAAACTCGATCCTCCAACATGAAACCCAGCCCTCCCACTGAATTTTGAACCCTCTCATAAATTGTATATTTTTTACAGATATGTGTTATGGTAAGGTTTAAATACAGAATGCTGATACTCAAAAACAAAATTAATTCAATAAATAATTTGCATAATTATGATTATTCTATTAAATGCATGGAAGGGGTTTGTCCTTTTTAATATAATGAAACATCTGGTGGAGGGTTCCAGGGGAGCGGACTGTCTGGTTCCTATTGTGAAATACTACAGGAAATAATTAAAATTTCTGAAAGAATTTCAATAGAGATTATTCTTGAGCCTGCAGTCACTGAGTGAAAAGAGTCTTCAAACATATAGTATTTGTACATCAAACACTATCCATACAGTTGCATTGAAATTATGTGGGAGTTAAGTAGGTGATTGAAAGAGATGCCAGAATGATTTATTATACCTAAAGGCTGGTAAATATATAACATTCTGAAAATAAAACTGGCAGTGCAGCAAGAGATTTTGGCCCACAACACTGCAATGGTGGAAACACTTATTTATAACTGATTCGATTCTGGACCTACGAAGTGCTTTTTTCCTCCAACAAATAGGTTTATGGCTCAAAAGTTAGGTTAACAAGAGGATAGTATTAGTATCTCCAACTTAAAACTTCCAAGGGATGCTTTTAGAAAAACTTTGGCCTTTGCAGAACTAGAAAGTATCATATAATATAATGTTAAAGTTCCAAGACACTTCAAGTCATTGGGGGGAAATACTGACAAAATTAGGAAATTTAATAGGGAATATATTTACTACTGACAAAAAAGCTTCTGATTTGATATACATTTTTTGTATTACTATTAAGATTTTGACAAAATAAAAAGTGTTTAGAACAGTCAAATTCTCTGTGTATACATTTTCTTAATAATATGATAGCTGGTTAGTAATCATATTTTTATACAACATCTAAGCACTTTGAACATTTTGAACACTACAGTAATTTTATATATTTCAAGATTTCAAAATTTATTCATATACACTCAGTACATTTTACATGTATTGCAGGTCCTGGTCAAAATGCAATGTTCCACTTTTGTTCACATGAAATGTCTTAACCCGCTCCAGTTATCTTTAAATGTGTGAAGGAAAGTTAGAGTATAAAATTACATCAGAAGTGACTAACCAGGTCACAAAGCACATCTGTTTCTTGTACCATATTTATACAAAATTTTGAGCAAAAGAAAAAAAATCTCTATTCTGTATAAAATATCAATGATTTACATAGTCACATATTAAAACTAAAGCATGTAGTGGCACATTGTTTACAAAACTTATATATCAACTTTACTACAAAATGTGTACCATTTTTAGTCTGAAAAGAGAATAATTCAGGTTTTAAAAAAATTCCCATGATTATTTTAAAGAACAATTTAAAGAAAACAGCCCATATGCCTTGAACTAAATTTCAGATTATAAAAAAATAACATATCCTTATAGCAGGATTTTGTCATTGAATAAAATCATAATCTGGAGTTTAGATGTGAAGGACTATATATATCACAAGGACAAGTGATATAATAATATGCATCTAAAGGAGAAAACCACTGTTCAAAATAAATTATTTTCATTCTAACATGATATCAAGGATTATTATCAACATCTTAAAAAAGGCAGTCACCAAATATCTGCCTAGCTGTAATTTTTTTTTGGTTTCTTCTGTGACATCTGATGCTATGAAATTACTGTGACATACAAAATTAATAGTGATTTTGTTCCACAATAACGTAACAGATTCAGTCTTCTCTGTTTAACAAGAAATTAATTTCGTGGAGATAATAATGACCTGGAAGAGGTGACCTGACGATTTAAAGCAGATCATATTATGTAAAGTAAGACTTTTATATATCCAGTGGCTACCACATTTTCCAGTGACTACCACAATTTCCATTATTAAACATAAATATATTTTCTTTTTGAATCCTATTTTTTCTCTAATATTTGTCAAAGGTTTGAATAGTGATCAACATACTAGAATGTTTTTATTGAATATACTGTTTTTGATTACCTCCCTTTATGACTGTAAAAGTTCATGTGTAATATTAAAAGTAGCTCTTTTCTAACCCTGTAATTATGCATAATATCTATTTGGATGGCTGTTTCATCAGTTCTTGACATTATTATAAAATCAAAAGCCTAAGTTTGCTTTACCAATAATATTTCCATTTAAAGACGTTTTCCACGCTTTAGCAAAAAAGTATTTAAAGATGATATTTTTTATTTTGTGAGAATTCAACCCCGTTATAGTGATTTTTTTTCTTGGAGAAACAAATGTTTATCAAAAAAAATTTGACAGGAGGGAATATATAGTTCTCCTACTCTGATTAAAGTTATGGAAGTTGTTGGTTTAATACATGTGGAGAATAAACTAGTAGTAGTACACAATCCAGCATTATTGTCCATGCAACTGAGTGCCATTACAAAATTAATATATTGTTGAAGAATAGAGTTAAATTCATGTAAAGACATTAAAAAAAGTAATATTATAGAATACACACAACTTCAGAAACATAAGCAGGTGCCTAGGGGGGATTTATTGAGGTAAATTTAGCAAATAAAACAGTTTGTCATATTTAGCTACTTAAAATTCAATTCAGAATTGCTGTGAGTGTTGGAATGTTGTTTACATTTTCCGAATCACTTAAACACCTTAGCAATGAGAAAACCACCATTCACAGTGCTTGAAATTATACCAGCCCCAACAAGAGGACAGGAAATATTAAAATGTAACAGAACACATTCATTTAACCAAGAGTATTACCTCACAATGTGTGGTTTATTTTCATATTAAAGCCTTTTCATAAAATAAAGTTTACTCACAAGAAAAACATAATGACTAATTTGGGAAAAAGAATTTGTTAAAACAAAATTTACATTAAAATTTCAATTGATTTTCTTCCAAACAAGAGAGTTTCAATACACAATGTACTTGTGACATGCAATGAAAATGACTTCATGATCAGTAACCATTATAGATGTATTTTACACCTGTAGCAGTGGAGTTCAAATTTGTATAACTATATTTATGCAAATAAAGATATTAAACATCATCTGATCTTATGCATACATGTTGCAATTATAACACACATTTACTGGTTTGATATTTAAAAAAAAGTTATCATTCACCAGGTATACTGTACATAAAATTTCTTTTTAAATTCATTAGTTTTGTTGCTAAAAATGTTGGTAATTATATTAGAGGTTTAATATACAGTTTTTTCTCTATTTTTATGCCTTTTAAGCCCAACTAAACAATAGATTTTTATGTGATTTTGAAATAGTTTTACTAGATCGATTTGAAATCATTATCTATCACAGGAATTTGAATTTTTGAATCCCCAAGGTATTAAAGTTTGTAACAAAACTAACATATATTTGAACTCTGGATGCACTTAGGTAACACATGTACATCACTTTTGATGTTACAAGTATAACTCCAATAATGAGAACATTGTAGTATTGACCTATTTGAAAATAAAACATGACGGCCTGGTATATAGTTATGTAATTGCATGATCAGGCATGCAAAACACTATGTTGTAAATGCAACTGCATGCATACAGTGTAAATATACTAGTACAGTAGGAAAAACCTGGGGAAACCTGGAGTCAACTTTCATATGTTGCTAGGATTTATAATCAGGTAGTATGCCATATATAGAGAGGCAGGTATGAGAGTGAGGCTGGTAGAGTATACTGGCTGCTAGGATTTACCTATTTCCTGAGATATTATATTACATCGACTGTCAATCATACTGATCAAATTCAAACAAAATAAACTTAGATATCTGATCTAACTTGTTTACGTTGCCAATTTAATCAATACACAAGCAACCTGTATAATCCTTACTTTAAATCCATAGTGTAAACATACAGTAGCGTATCCTTGTACAATAATCTATATACCTACGATTTGTTTACCTTGAAAAACATCAAAAGAATGCCGCTTACCCCTTGTACAGATAACTGTGTATTAAAATCCACTCCGCCCTGCAGTCTGAAGCCCCATGACATACCAGAATCGGGCCTGGACAGATGAACCCTCATAATTTCTGGCTGCTGTTGATCCTCCATGTTTAATTATTTTTTTTGCGAAAATATCCCACCAGATTACAACACTCTACAATACACAACTTTCCCTTCTGCACACGAGCTATGAACTGTATCGCGTTAACGTCATTTCGCGGGAAAAGGTGGGCGGGGCTCGCAATCACATTTGCTTACTATTAACCGTATCATTTATATATATTGTATAAACATCTTTGTCCTGTTACGTTTTAATTTTAATGATACTTTAGGATTTTTTTTCAAGTTTGGTTAAATTCTCAATTTATTGAAATATACTAGATCTACATTTTTCTTGACATTTTGTTACTTATACACATATAATTACATTTACTCATGGAGGTAATATAGAGATGGAGTGCGGACGAGATAATTGGTGATAATTATTTATTATACCACATGTTGTTCCTTGCTGAGCTCCTTTCAGAATCCTACGAGATATATCACCACAGTCACTTAATTATCACCATTTCACATGTAATTAACATAATCCTTTGAACACACTGGGCGGCACCGCGGTTTTATCGTAAATCAGCAGATGCATCAAAATTTCAACAAAACGGAAGTTGTGGGTGACATATGCGCACGTGTCATATTTTGAAACTAATTAATACAAACAATGCGCACTGCGGGGGATTCATCGGTAGAATAAATGTTCTATTTCTTAAAGCCTGCGTTTCTGTGATATTTTAACTCTTCAGATAACAGTGACTCATAAAAGTAAGCGTTTACAGTTTTCTATCTATCCATTTTAAACTAAATTCTTCTAGATTTCCTAAAATTTCCTAAAAAATGTAGACATGCTAAATTAAAGTTAAGGTATCAAATTTTCATTAACTGGGTATTAAAAACGTGAGCAGTTGTGAGCATTTTAAATAATGACCTTGTTTTAGAATGCATATTTTACATAATTGGTCTTGATTACAAGTTTATGTAAGTCGTTCATATGACTTAAATTTTATTTATTTAAGTAGTTATACAGTTACTAAACGCCTTCTTCGTGTATTTATCTATATATCTATTTATTTATTCGATTATTTAATTTATTTCGCAGATTTGAAGCTGGTGTCAAATCTCACTGTTAAAGTGGAACATTTTTCTACAATTTTGTCGCACGATCTGGAGGTCAGTGCCTGTAAAGATGCACATGATTTTTTTTTTTTTTTAAAAATATGTGCATTCATTGCATTTCACTTATTCGCCTAGACTATGATGTACAAGCATATTGACAAGACATGTTTTAATATCCATATACGCTTTGTACAGCTAAAATTGGATTTGTAGGTCAGTAATATTACGTTATAATCTCATTTATTATAAAGTGAAATTTCGTATTCATATCTTTCTTGTCTTTACATTCTGAACATATCCAGGGACATTCTGGAATAGTTTTAGCTTTCAAATTGGCACAAGAACACGCCATGTAACCGGATAATCCTAACTCTGTTCAGCGACCCTAACTCAGTGCCAACATGGCTGACAGAAAGACGATGTATGTAGTTAATTTCCTTGTCTTTTTTCGTGTTTTTGTGTGAGTATGCAATGTTAGCGTAAAACTTTTGATAGTCATAATATCCTGTATTGATAACATGTTTTGTGTACTAAATATTTCAATCGAAATGTCACATTATGTGGCTGGAAATCATTAAAATGTACTCAAAAAAGTCTTCAAAATGAACATGTTTTATGTTTCTAACTGTTTTAAAGTACCAGAAATTGCAGCAAGACCTTACTTATCAAATGTATTAGTTCCGTAAATATCTCTTTGACAATGTTTAACAGTATCAGAGTTTGAAATCGATTTTTATAGCTTAAAAATTGTATTGATTATGAGGTGCGTTTAAATTTGCGGTTATTCCTAACTGGTATAGGAAACAGTGCTGGATAAATACGAACTTAGAATAGATAAACACCTAACCAAACGAAAACTGCTGTTCGTCTGTGCTTTTTTATGGACTGCTGATGCTCGAAGTTCTTTGATGTGGGATTCCTATGTCCAACTTACCCGACTCGTGATTTTTTGCCGGCGACAAGTGCATTTTTCATTCTGTGTGTCCGCGGACAAGCATACTTTTTCAGGTAAAAAATGAGAAAACAAAAAATATAATTTAGATTGTGTGTTGCTTCAGGGGTATGGAGGTGATAAAGATAATGGGTTCTTTGACTAGGTCTCGCGCACACTGTAACTCGGTGACTATGATAAATATCAGAGAAGATTTAGATACAAGAAGAATTATTTAACGTCGGAAAAGTATAAACATATAACACTAGCTTAAAGCTATTTCCGACAAACACATGTAAAATAAGCTCAACATAAGTAAAACAGCTGTAATAAAATGCAAATATGTTAAAGCATATTAAAGCAAATAAAGCATCTGGCTCTAAGTAGATAAGAAACCAATCACAAATTATCACATACATGTTACAGCGCATTAAAACAAAATAGCACATATGTACTAGCAAATAAAACGAAAAAGTAATTTACCACATACAGATTTAGCACATTTAAAGCAACATAAAAAATTAGCTGACACTACACAAAAATAAGAAGAGTCACATTTTACAACATGCATTAAAAAAAAAAACATAAAAGAAGAAACCATATACATGCTAAAGGGAACATAAGAACTACTTAAAGTAGCTGAAGAAAAATATTTGCATCATCAGCATATAGCATTCTGTAACTAAAACTATAAAAAGGAAAACAAGGGTTACACACAGAGAACTAAAAGGACAGTTAAAGACATCAGAAACGTAAACATAATTTGACCCAGTAGTCAGCCAAATTAAAATCAAAAGCACACAGAGATCGCAAGTATGACTAAAACAAGTCGGAACGTTTTAAGAGTCTTTCTCTGAATTCATCTGGCTTTGCACCATTGCGTGGGCAGTGTTTCGGGCATGACCTCAAAAGATCCCGAACACTGCTTACGCGATTTCAGACTTTTATAAACGTTAAAAGACAAATATTTCAACAGCATATATTTTACCACAGTTACTGTGATATGCTTTTCTTTTCATTGTCCTAAAAAAGGAACTCGATCTCCAGTCTATTGGCGCTTTCATGAAGGTTTAATATTACAAATCAGAGCAAGTGAAATTTGACTATGGACAAGTGGATTTTAAGTGTCCGTGGACAAGTGAAAAATGTAAGGATACCCACACCCCTGTCCCGTCAGTCCATGCATCACTCCCCCCCCCCCCCACACACACACACTTTTCTTCCCTATTTACCGTCTGAAAAATATCATATTTAATAATTAATCATAAATCTAACCCCATTTAAACAATATCAAAAATATTCCATTAGCACCTCTATAAAAATCTCTTACACTATACGATATACAAGTGAAACAAACACAATTCTTCCGAAACTCTGTGTGTGTGTGTGTGTGTGTGTGTGTGTGTGTGTGTGTGTGTGTGAGAGGGGGGAGGGAAGGAGGGTTGGGGACTACAGAACTTCGAACATCGGTGGTATTAAATAATTTCTTATGTAAATATAATAATTTTGACTTTTATACTGAGTTTTTTTTTAGGGTTTATTCCAAACTTTGCTATTTGCATAATATTAAAAATTATGAAAAAATATTTGACTGTAGTGGGC
Source organism: Mercenaria mercenaria (assembly GCF_021730395.1). Taxonomy (NCBI): domain Eukaryota; kingdom Metazoa; phylum Mollusca; class Bivalvia; order Venerida; family Veneridae; genus Mercenaria; species Mercenaria mercenaria. The sequence goes on from NC_069362.1 coordinate 83,676,951, forward strand.
ATACATATAACATTTTAAAATTAATGACAAAGTTTGAAGACAATACCGCTTATAAAGTAACGTTTACAATAATCAGACCATGTACATGTCAACTCATTCATTTCTATAGAAACTAGTCAGTTAGGTGTTTATCCGTCACACAATTCATGTAAGTTAGGTTTTTATCCATTCCTCATGTAAACTGAGTTCGGGTTTATTATCAAATCAAAGTTAGGTTTTTATCCCTTTTCTCGCTGTCAGTACATTTGAACATGTATTGTGTCAACATGTAGTGGGTTAACAACATAGTGTAAAGGGGCCTATAAAGCAGTATATCTTTGCTTTCGAACAACAAATAGTCGAGGCATCAAAAGCATAGAAGTATTTTTAAAGATTTTTTGTAAAAGTTTTCATTGAAAAAGTTGCCTTGTTCGTCGTTTTTCCACCTGAATACACAAAGGCTGATATATTTAACATGATACATTTTGAAATAAATATACACTTGATCAATGGAGATAGATATAACAACAGAAACATTCCTTTATACATCGTAATTACACAGAAAACAAAGTTGTATCGGCTTTACATCCGCCATGTTGGCACTGAGTTAGGGTCGCTGAACAGAGTTAAGATTATCCGGGTACATGGCGTGAAGAATAGTGGCACCATTCAAATTCGCATTTTACATGTTCGCAATTAATCATTTCTCTATCGTTTGGGTGTTCGCGTGGACAGTCATTGTCAGAATCACTCCATATCCCTGTTACTTGAATTAATTCATTGGAAAAGAAAATCCCTTCAAAATCTTAGTTTTCTTAATCATTATTTGCCATAAGTAACACTTACAATAAAGTCTTTCCAAAAAGAACAAATTCGATGTAAATCAATTATAATTGCATGGCCGTGGATGACATGAAAATGCATGTATTTCGTCAACTTTAATTCACGGGTACTAAACAGTGCCTGCGGTACTGACTGTGCCGACGAGAATTGAAGGCACTTCGCTTCCTGTACCGCAGGTACTTCGTCAGTGTTTACAAAACGAGCGAGATCGGCGAGCGATTTTTGTCATTTTTGTCATTTTGTTACTGCATGGAGTATTTTTTCAAAAATCGGGGAATGTAGCGGGGTGTAGATGTATCTTATCTACATATCCATGCTAAAATTTGTGGCAAATGATCAATTTCCTAGAAACGTAAGGACAAATAAATTTAGAATGAAACGTGATTTTTTCACATCAAGTGACTGTTTAGACTCGATTTCTTTTCGCTGACCCAAACGATTGTCGTCTCTGCCGTCGTAAATTATATCTATAAATGACATGTGATCTGCTAAAACATAAAATGTGTCCAGAAAATTCCGAATTTGAACGTTATGCACTTTTGAAGAGTGCCGCAGGCATTTTGACGATGCCGCAGCCCCTTCGAGGTGCCGCAGGCACTTTCAGAAAGTATCGGGACATAAATTTGGCCGAAACTAGACAGATGGAAGAACAGAGAAACAACATTTCCTTCAAGAAAACGAAAAGAAAAAGGGGTTGTTGAATAGTATGCAGTGGAATGCAAGTCAACTGAAGTCAGGTACCTTCATATTGCCGCATTTCAGAAAGCGGTCCGCAGAATAAAAACCCTATGCTGCCGATATGTTGTTGTTTGGTTTTTTTTTTTTTCAAAGTTTTGTTTGCAGAAATAAAATAGGTTTTTACGTACATGTAAAAACTATTAAAAATTTTCCCGTTTGGTCGTTTATGAGCTATACTTTTTTAAATTCTCATTTTTCTGAAACATTTTTAAATTTTTTTTTTTTGTAGATATACTTAATATTTTTAGAAACGTTAGGCTATTAAAATAACTACAGAAAATTTCAAACATCGATATAGTTTCTGATTTTATACCGTAATAACTGTCTAGCTAGTAAATGTCAGCTGTCCACAATGGGCTCTTACACAAATGGTATCGAGATTATAATGTGAATCATCGCAATAATATTTACAGGAAACTTCTGACTATTGAGACTCTTATTAGAAAACTTCGCTTTATCATGATAATTTCTTGAAGTATCCTGACAGCTACCTACCTATCTCGTGGCAGAGGTTATAATGCAGTAATTCTGGTCAAAAATGGTGCTTCCGTGGTGTAGGTGTAGTCGAAAGAAGTCCCTAATAAATAGATCTTAAGTTTTCTATTTTTCGCGCATTTTCCCATAAATCGGGAGCCAAATGGGCATCATTCCACTCGTGGAATTAATTTTAAAATAAAATAGGACACTTTTCATGCTAATATTCGCTTGTTTCGAGTTGTTTTACGTGAAAACGAAAGTAGGTTTTTATTCTACGGACCGCTTTCTGAAATGCGACAATATGAGGGTACCTGACTCCAGTTGACTTGCATTCCACTGCATACTATTTCACACCCGTTTTTCTTTTTGTTTTCTTGAAGGAAATGTTGTTTCTCTGTTCTTCCATTTGTCTGTTTGTCTAATTTCGGCCAAATTTATGTCCCGATACTTTTTGAAAGTGCCTGCGGCACTCGAAGGGGCTGCGGCATCGTCAAAATGCCTGCGGCACTCTTCCAAAAATGGCATAACGTTCAAATTCGGAATTTTCTGGACACATTTTATGTTTTAGCAGATCACATGTCATTTATAAATACAATTTACGACGGCAGAGACGACATCGTTTGAATCAGCGAAAAGAATCGAGTCTAAACAGTCACTGATGTGAAAAAATCAAAGTTTCATTCTCAACTTATTTTTCCTTACGTTTCTGGGAAATTGATCATTTGCCACAAATTTTAGCATGGATATGTAGATAAGATACATCTACACCCCGCTACATTCCCCGATTTTTGAAAAAATACTCCATGCAGTAACAAAATGACAAAAAATGACAAAAATCGCTCGCCGATCTCGCTCGTTTTGTAAACATTGACGAAGTACCTGCGGTACAGGAAGCGAGGTGCCTTCAATCCTCGTCGGCACAGTCAGTACCGCAGGCACTGTTTAGTACCCGTGTAATTGCCAAGATGTCAATATTTCAAAACGCCATCAGAATGTGTATTTGAAGTGTCAGGTAGTTACTAAACGGAAAATATCGGAACATCCCGATCCCATTATCGGACTATTCCGGCTGTTCATCGGGTCTCACTCGATAAACTCCGTAAGGAACAACATGATATGCGATTAACACCTAGTTACTACTGATTGACAGGTACTTATCAGAGGATAACAAAGCCGCGGTGCCGCACAGTGTACCTTTGAAGTGCCTTCGTCCGCACTCCATCTCTGTATTACCTCCATGATTTACTATTGTTCAAAACCAGGAATGTCTGATAGTATTTCGTCCGTCCGTCCGCATGCTGCTTCCCCTTCAAATGTTATGAAAATCCACCTAGTATAACAAAAGTTATTGCCCCCGATTTGATTAAAATGATCACTTTTGCTGATTTCTTTATTATAGGAATAAATAACATGTAATGTTTCCAGCAACTGGAGCCAGAATCTGCGTAGTAAACACCAGAGTTATTGTCCTTTAATAAGTTAACGTGCAATATTTTTTATCCGGTGCCATATCTTTGTAATGGTTTTTGGATTTACTCATGCGATTGCAAGTTCATGCAAATGTTTTATAAAATCAAATTGTGTGAACAGAGATATTGCTCATGATTAGGTAAAAATGGTAATATTTACTGATATTTTTGCCATGGTGGATATCGTATATAAAATTGTAATATAGTGCAACCTCTGTAGAGCAACACCCTTTGGGAGATACAAATATTGACTGTTGTGTAGAGGTTGCTGTTCTGGAGAGGTAAATTTGATAGTATATTTCAGCTTAGGGAAATTTTGATGATGTTGTTAATGAGAGGTTTTTGCTTAAGAGAGGACCGCTCTGGAGAAGTTGTACTTATATTAACTCGAAAATGTTTTATAGCAAATGTAGCTAGAATCTACACAACAATACCAGAGTAACTGCGCTTAACTGAAATTTTGTTATCACTTTTGTTGTTACTTCTCAATGTCAAATATACATTTTCTGTCAAACTGTGTTTGAAATTCATTTTTCTCTCACTATGACTGTTAATGAGTTGTTTTTAAAAGTTTCATACAACGATACATAGAGTTATTATTTAAAGATATACTATGCCGATATAATTTTTCACTAAAATATTTGAACCTTAGATATTTAAAAATCTTCACCAAATATATTCATCTTGTCTTAATATTAAAACTAACTGTGTATGTAGAGCTCTTTTCACAATTAAATGTCATCTGTTAACAGTCATTTCAGTCAATCCTCTCTGATACCACTTTCTAAAATTTTTTACAATATCTCTTGCCTCTGTCTCTAACGTGTTGAGATGAGCCTAGAGAGAAAATGTTTTTCTGAGAAAATTATTTAGTGTCAGTGTGAAGAAATTAATATTATTACAGACTATTTGATCTCAACAGACTTTGTAAGTCTAACGTTCACGCAGTGATAAGTGAACGTAAAGAAGCCATGGTTGTATGTAATATTTTGGGCTTATATATAACAAAATTTTCGCGAAATGTTTCAATTATTGAACAGTTTATTGTGATATCGTCAAAAATTATATCGGCACACAGTTTGTAAAGCAATTACATAGAATTAATTCTAATTGCCTTTTTAATTTAATGCGGACGTTTTAAGACCAATTTATTTTCCAATTAAAGATGTGACTAAAAATTTGCCAATTCAAAAAAGTTTTACTTTTAATCATAATAAATAAATAAATAAATAAATAAATAAAATGCTCGAACAGATATGCAACACATTGATAAGCATTGTCTTGTACCGTCGTACCGTCAAGTAAATATTGTGAAAAGCGTGCTCAAGATTGCGATTACTTCATTTTCATTATTGGAAGCTTTGTCATTATTCAAATTTAAAATAAAAAATACCCAGACAATGTTCAGACAATGGAGAATACTTCACGAGGTTATAAAATAATGTCATTTTGATAGAAAATGTTTTTATAGCCTTTTTAAAACCTGACATAATCGATCTTTTCAAAATTTCTATATAGACATACATAGAAACCATAGTCATCAACTTCAAACAAAAATGGAAGCAATAACTTTTTGTATCACATCGATAAAAAATATATTGAAATAAAGGGCAAAAAATGAAGATTACTTCACGAGGTTATAAAATTTTGTTAAATAACGATAGAAATACGTTTTTAATGTTTGAAATATATTTTCCTATACAAATCTGTAGTAAAACTGTTTATCGATAAACGTTATCGGGTCCGCGATCCGTGTATATTCAAGGGAGACTACTTTTGCCGAAACTACTGGTCAATGTATTGGAATGTTGGCCATGGTTTGAAAAACACTTCCAGTTCCTTTTTAGTCAGGCCCGCCGGGCCGAGGGGGCCCGTGCTCCCCCCCCCCCCACCCCAGTTGGCTGAGAAGTGACCTATATAGATACTCATTAAAGTTGCACCCAACTATTTTGGCAAAGGAATAATTTTTTCTCACAATTTAGACCCCAAAACGCACCAGAGGTCTCCATTTCACACCTATATTTCACAATTTTCCAGGGGGAGACCCCTAAAATGGGAGGAATACCACTCACAGGATCTCAAAATTTAGACCAAAAATTTTACAACAGCCTAGCATTTCATACCTGATTTTCAAAATTTTCTAGGGGAAGAGCCACCTGACCCCCCAAAAATGACGGAGGTTAACCCTCCTATACCTCAAAATTTAGAACACAAAATGCACCAGAGCCCACCATTTCATACCTGCATTTCAAATTTTTCTATGGGGAGAGCCCCTGACCCCACCCTAAAATGACTGGGATACGCCCTCCCATACCTCAAAATTTAGACAAAGAAAATGCACTAGAGCCCAGCATTTCATACCTGTATTTTAAAATTTTCCAGGGGGAGGGGGAGAGCCCCCTAATCCACACCCCCTAAAGTAGGCAAATACCCTCAAGTACCTAAATATTTATACCCCAAAATGCACCAGAGGCCCTCATTTCATACATGTATATCAAAAAAATTACGGGAGAGACCCCACACCTTCCCCCCCCACCCCAACCAACCCCGCTGTACCTACCCCCTTTCGGCCGGTAACACCTTTGTTCTAAACTGGTGCCCCCAGACAAATATTTCTGAGTGATAACATTAGTAACATATTCGTAAGATGGCTAGTTGGTACATTCATGCGTCTGTATTGTTTTAATCTAACACACAATGATGTTTATAAGTACAAACCTGTTTATGTCCTGCTTGCATATTAGATGCTGCAGAAATTGCTGAAATTTGGGCATTATGTAACTTTAAGCGGATTGTTTTTAGTATCATCTAACGGTAATCTGTTTTAATATATGACACATTTTGGCCATGCGTGGGAGGTTAAAAAGTGAAAGACTACTTAGTACCAGGTTTCCCAAGCTACTCAGTCCACCTAGTACTCCCTGACAGTTGGTGATAAAAAAGGCGCAAAACCTAACACCTTATAGCCCTAAATATAAAACATGTACATACATAAGCTATTGTGCAGGAAAAGAGAAATATTAGTAGGGTTAAAAACAGGATAAAAACAAAATATGTATAGTAATTATGGTTGGAACATCGATGCAGCCAGTGCTTGACTGACAACATTGTTATTGGTTCCTATGGTGGCTGATTCCTGCCATGTCATGTTGGTGTGGCGAACACACGACAAAACGAAAACTCGACACATTTTACACGAAAACAAAACGTTTAGAGGGCGCCGACATGACATATTTATTTGCTGAGTTTTCGTGTTGGCAGGTATGAATATGTCGTGTTGGCACCCTTTATTTGTCGCACTATCGTGTTGTTGTGACCTCGAACCGCCGACATCACAAATACGTTATTTGTTGAGTTTTCGTGCTTTTGTCCCTCTGACAAGAAAACACAACAAATATCTTATTTTTCATGTCTTTTGTGTTTTTGTTTTGGCGTCTTCCGTTAGACATATATACAACAACTACACATATGCAAGACGTGCAAAGAGATCTGATTTGTCCTGTCGATGCCCTCTAAATGTCGAGTTTTCTCGTAGAATATGTAATGGCCAACACGATATGGCAGAAATCAGCCACCATAGGTTCCAGCTGGTAGTAACAAATATATTGACATTTTGACAGGACAGCCGATAATAGAAAGCGGTCAGGTCAGGACATGCACACAAAAAAAGGTACTTGTAGAAAGCTGAAATTCCCGACTAAGCTAACCATTCGCCTCAATTTGAGTCAAGTCAAGTGAAGTCAAAGTTTATTTGGCAAAAACAGACATGTTCATCGCCACTTACAATTTGAGTAAAAATGTATGTTAAACAAATAATATTAAAAATACATTGTTTTTAAATGAAAAATATGTAGAATGTTAAATGACTTTTGTTGCAAATATTACATTTGTTATTTTTTGGCTATAAAAAGTGCTTTTAATTATCACAAAAGTTACATGGTTTTAATACTAGGATTAATGTTGTTTTAGTAAAAAATAATTTGTTTTATGTCCCTTTTTATCGTAGTGAAATAGGCCGTTAAACCTACCCTTATAGATCATTGATGCTTTATCTCAAAGACGCGCCTCAAAATAACTATTCTTTTGGTGGTAATTATACATGCTTTGCATGAAAAAAAAAAAGACAAATAACAAGTGTCTCGTTATAAATTGTCGGTGACATATATCAGGCCAAGAAAATGTGTTTAATGTCTAAATATGTTATTACATTAATTCAGTACTATGAACATTTCTTAAAGGATTAAGGTGAGTTTAATAAATACTTTGTTTCTACAGTGTAAGATAGTTATCATTCTATGTTTTAAAGTTAAACTGAAAAGAAAGTGACTGAATAAGTTTGCAGATGATGTTGTGAAAACACATTTATTCAGGGAGGGCCTAAATTGTCTAACTGTCATTTTGTAGAATAGCTGTATTATACTATAGTATTATGAGAATGTTTCGCACGAAGTTCTTGTGGGAGGAAAAAGTAGGTCATTAGGTTGTGGTGGGTCTTTAAAACTTGTACATTTGTAAATCAAGCCCCCTGCGCATCCGGTTGTTTTTATTATATTGAATCAAACTGGATCGCGCACGTGCAACGTCCAGTTGTATCTCTTCTATTGTAACAAAATTACTCTATGGTCATTTTATTTACACACATTGCCGAACACTTATTATGTTCAGTTGCTAGGTGTTACGACCAATGACATTAGAACTGTGCTACTTCCGCGAGAATTAAGCCTACATATTGTTGGAGCTGCATTGCTCGAAGGATGGGGTCACACATTTGTATCTTTTTTCTCTCTTTTTTGTTATTGTTGTTTTCTCTTGATTGTAAATATTCGGCATACATTTAAACATGTAAATCTTCAATAGTTTTTTTGTGTCAGTCACGTTCCTAGCTTAACACTAGGGGCGTTCGTCACGAATCGGGATCCGAACACCCATTTTTTTCATTTTTGAAAGTAAAACGCCGTTGGGGCAATAAACACATACGGCGCAATATCACCGTATATAACTGTTGTCTCCCTTGATATCGACAGTGAACAACTACTAAATAATAAATACTATATTTATTTCACGGGCTGTAAACACTGGCTCCCACTCTTTATGGAGGTGAGTTGAAAAAAGAGCCAGTGATACTTCCGAGGCGGCGCTAATGACCGGAACTAAACGAAAAATGTAAACAAAGACAGTGGGTGAGTTTACTTTTTACTTTCTGTAACAATTTTAAGTCCTTATTTCAAAAAGGGACAATGCTATTCCACTCAAAATTGGTTAAACTTCTTTTGTATGCAGATCGATCTGCAAAGTGAATGCATTTCTTTACGCGAGAACTTTTAAAAGTTGTGAAATAGGACCGAATTAAACCGAAAGTGGACATATGTCTATGTATTTCGCCATAATTTACATAAGTCAGGGATTTCAAAGTCATCGTTCGGATGTTTTTGAAAGAATGTTTTATCAATGTATAATCTACGTGATTTGTTGGCCGATTATTAGATCTACCGTCTATGTGTATTTTTGGTCAAGAGGAGGAGCAGCGGCACAGAGGAGGCGCTTAGAACCAGAGTGGGAGCCAAGGCACATTCAATATCGGGGTGTTCAACGCTTTTAAGTTATTAGCAAACGATCTTCTTTCCTTAAGCTGCAATTAGATATCGTCGTTGACGTTCGAAAAGGACGTAACTGCAATTTTCCGAAATTTGTATTTTCGATTTTTTACCCTACTTGAGGTTTGCCGCTCTATCTGGGAAAATATCGTAACTACTTGCCAATAAAATAACTGAGAAACTGTCATGTGACAAAACGCCGTAAAATCATTGGTTCTTGAAATTGACGGTGAAAATATCGTAACTGCGCGACATGATAGTGCGAAAAGTTTTTCTTCTTTTTATGGATATTTTGGAAAATTAGCGTAAGTGCTGACTGTTTGTTTTCATTTTGATATAAAGCTACGTATGATAAATGTCTTCTATGTTTATAAATGCAAACAAGAAAGATTAAAATGATCTTGAACGGAGATCAAAAAACACTCTTGTAAAATGTCACTTTCTGAGCCCCAACAGTATATTAGTAGCACAGAATCAATGCTAAATGTTGCTGCATTGGATTTAAGCGGATTCCATCCTTATTATAATCATTAGTTACCCTTACCTCCATAGTTTCTGTAGATACGACATTTTCGAATACGGCATTTATATGTCATGTCGCAGTTACGACATTTTCGCATCATTCGGCAACAGGTGTCCAGAGATTAGTTTAGTTCAAACTTGGTCTGAACTTCTTTCCTTTATATTGTTTCAGATGTCGTATATTGACGAGTGGTACTGTGTGTTATGTTTAAAGAAGCCTATCGACGCATTACATCTAGAACTTCAACTTATCGAAGGAGAAAAAGTGTTCCTTAAAGACAAAAATAGTGAAATTTGGTTGTTTTTCCGCGGCTGCAAATTCCGCTTCCATCTTAAATGTGTTGATAATCTGCCTAAATCTGTTCAAGAAGGAGATATCCCAAATGGTGACTATTACTGTGGTGACAAATGCGGAATGTTTTTATCAGGCGCATATGATTCCGAATAATTTCATTTGCTATAGAATTTAATATGTCGACTTCAAAGTGGCTTCGAAGCAGTGAAGATCTTAATCACCGGACAAATGAACCTATGTTAAAATCACTCTACTTGCGAGAAATTGGGTATTATTCTCTAAAAGGAAAACAGTTTAGATTTTTAACAAATTCGTATTATAGTTTATACCCTGTTACAACGCCTAGGTACATTGTAATTGAAAATAAAGGTGGCTAATACAAAACTATTGAAATGAAATTCCATGAAAACTGCAAAAATTTTAACATGAATAATTGTATGTTGTCCAGAGGTAAATATTTAGTAAATCTAAGTCTTCAAACATTAAATCAGGGTAAGACAACTCGAGAACTAGAAACAGCATCAAATCAGGTACATACTCCAGATAAAGCAAACGTTTCAGAAACAAACAGAGACATCGATTTTACATGTTACGAAAGCGACGATACAATTATAGACAACGAGTATATAAGAGGCGACAGTACGCAAACAACATCTTTCGACATTCAGCCAAATTTCAAAGAAGTCAATGAAGCGTTTGATGATTTTGACTTCGACGACGACGTTATCGATCCAGACTGGAGACCTCCGAAGAGAAAACGGAAAAGTTTGGATCCGTTAATTGGTGGGTTTGAAATGCAAGACGACGGTGATGATTCAGACCAGGAAACAGCGACTTATGAATCGCAGCAAAATCGAGAAGATAACTTGATTCTAGGCGATGAAATTGAAGTAATATGTTGGACATGTTTGACGTGGTTTTACAGGTAACATGATGACGTGTATGTTTGTTGTTTTACTGTTACTGTTAGATAATTGTTTAATCACGGATGTTACTGGTCATTTTATATTCAGACTTCTTAAAAGGTTTAAAATGTTTTAACTCTGATTAAGTGTGTGTTTTGACGTTTTTACTTTAACGCCAATCTGAAGAGTGTTTAATGATTTCAGCACGAGTTGAGAAAATTGTTAAAATTCGTAACACAGTGATATGTAACTGTTATTTCATAGAAAAGTGTTTTAGAAATGACTGTTTAACACCGCTGAGATTCGGCAAAAGTTGCTTAGGTTCGAGAGAGTAACGGTTTCTCTTAAGTTTAGCTTCTTTTTTCAAATAAATTGTTTCACACGATTTAGATTTATACAAATGTGTATGTGCTTGTTAAATTGACACGGTACAGTTCGGTATTGAGTAAATGAACAAAACAAGCGATTGCCGAACTTATGTATAAACATGTTCATCAGTTACAAAATAACTCAGTGACAGATGTTTTTGAGACCTTGATTGTATTACACGCTACAGAAAATGTTTAACTGGTTGCATACACAGACACTTGGGGTCTAGAACTACCAACCCCTCCAGCCCAAACTACTACGCACCTGTGTATATTCTTATCATCATCATCGTATATCCAGACCCAAACTATAATCACACATGCAATGTTAAACTTATTTGAACTAATTTGAAAATATAATTATATAATCTCTAACTAGCTTAAAAATGTATTTTTAAGCTAGTGAGAGGTTATATATAATTATTTTCAAATTAGTTCAAGTAAGTTTTAAGTTTGCTTGTGTGATTATAGTTTGGGTCTGGATATACGATGATGATGATAAGAATATACACAAGTGCGTAGTAGTTTGGGCTAGAGGGGTTACTAGTTCTAGACCCCACGTGTCTGTGGTTGCATTCGACGGATGCACAGTAAGCTGTTGTTATGTTCTTTCTAATTTGACATGGAATTAGGAATATTCCTTTTATTTCAGATGTTGCAATCTTAGAATAAAGATTACTTTATACTACACTTGTCCTTACATTATTTAAGCGCCTTTATCAAGGAAAATGCTTTCTGGTATGGAATTCATAAGTCACACTTGTGAACGAAGCCTGCCCATAAGAAAGCCTGACCATAACTGACCCATGTATGGAACCGAATGTTGCTTTAGTAAATCAGTTTTTACCGGAAACAAACAATATTTTTAGGCCTGATACTCAGTTAGCCTAAGTTTCGCATTTTCCTTACGTCAATGCATGACATAATCTGTCACTTTGTCGATGATCCTTCATATTAACAACACTTACATTTTGCTGCATAAACTGCATAAAAATAATAACGTAATTACGTAATTGTGCGAAAGTATCGTAGCTGCATTTGAAAAATACAGGAACGTCGCACATTATTTTAATATGTATGGCTGTATTCAGATATATAAATATCGTATTTATTCAAAATTTTAGCTTAAAATAGCCGTTATTGAAAGCAAGATATATTTTTTTGTTTCTACTGAAAAACTTAGATTTTGCACATACGTCCATTTCGAACGTCAACGACGATATATATGTTACCCTTGTCTATTGTAACATGTGAAATGGAACTCGAACATAGCGTCATTAGTTGCATACATTTGATATTTGCAATGTGAGGGGACTTTCCCTTACGCCAACAGCCTTCATGACTAACGAACTTTAAAATTTAATTAAGTAGTGAAAACAATTTGCGCTGCTGTGATTTTAGTCACGCTTTTAAAGTTAAAGGTTTTACTGAAAGTTTTACAGATGGACTTGTTAAAAGCCTTGTTTTAATAGGAAAATATGAAACAACATCATTTAATTTTACAGCTAAAAGTTTTTATTTCACATATTCGAAAGGTAACAAACAAATTGGCATGTTTTGGTGATATTTATTCCCAGATTAAAATCGCAGGAATTTTGTTTTGTCATTGTCCTTATCCGTTCGTCTGTCGTTCTGAAGCAATGGCTGTGTGTTCAAAAGTTATATTGAGTTGAAAATTTGCTATCGTTTGTATATACAGCTATATAACGGCAGAGAAATGGACAGGGGCAATGTCAAAACTATTCTCTACAAATTCTAATGGAGAATAAATACATCAAAACATGACATTTGCAATTTGATAGTTATCTTTTTAAATATGTGTCATACCAATTTTAGCTGTATATTACCTATTTTCATATTTCTCTATTCAAATTGTTCTTGAATACTGTAATGAAAATGTCCATCCATAAGACTTTCAGTAAAACTTACCCTTGACTAAACGCACAACAAAGTAAATTAATCTTCGAAATAAAAAGGGTTGATTTAACCACTGCGACATACTTTACACTACTCAGATCAATTTCAAAATTCATTGGCCATGAAAACTGTTTTCGAATGAGATATTCCCTTTACATACAACTATTGGCCCTATGTTCGAGAGCTAGTAGACATGTAACAATAGAGAACAGAGAACATATCTATCTAAATGCAGTTTAAGGAAAGCAGATTGTTTGCTAATAACTTAAAAGCGTTAACATCCTCATATTAAATGTGCCTTGGCTCCCACTCAGGTTCTAAGCGCCTCCTCTATGTCGCTGGCTCCTCCTGTTAGCCAAAAATACACATAGACAGTAGTAATCTGCCAACAAATCACGTAGTTTATACAGTGATAAGACATTCTTTTAAACAACATCCGAACGATGACTTCGAAATCCCTGCCTTGTGTAAATTAGGGCGAAATACATAGACATATGTCCACTTTCGGTTTAATTCGGTCCTATTTCCCAACTTTCAAAAGTTCTCACGTAACAAAATGCATTCGCTTTGCAGATCGATCTGCATACATAAGAAGTTTAACCAATTCTGAGTGGAATAGCATTGTCCCTTTTTTGAAATAAAGACTTAAATTTGTTACAGAAAGTAAAAAATAAACTCACCCTTTGTCTTTGTTTACATTTCTCGTGTAGTTCCGGTCATTAGCACCACCTCGGAAGTATCACTGGCTCTTTTTCAACTCACCTCCATAAAGAGTGGGAGCCAGTGTTTACAGCCCGTGTATTTGAATATGATTTAATTAGATAATGGTGATCGTGTTGACTATCAATTACATGTTATGTAGTTGCTATGTAAACAAATGCCTGTCACGAAGGACTAAAAAACAAGGAAAAACTACTTCGGTAAGTGTTCTGCATTTGAATATTTTAGACTTTGACAAATAAAAGTATTGTAGATACTGATAGAAGTCGACAAAAATCATATTAACATATATATTTTGGAACTTTATTTGTCGGTACAGATTAATACGTTCCCTTGTGCCGTTGCTTAGTTCGTATCATCCAAAACGTTCGTAGACTCAATTACTACTTGAAATTCAGAAGTTTCATCAAATTATAATTATTCAAAATTTATTTTCAATTTGCAACACAGGAACTTATATTATGTCATATTGATTTCGTACTGTCCATTTGCCTGTCTGTCAGTCTGTCTGGCCGTCTGTCTACCGCAAAGTTTATCCACGCAACTCCTCCGAATCACTGGACGGATTTACACCAAACTTCAGAAGAATGATCATTTCAAATCCTTGTTGTGCATTTCTCCAGCATTTTCCGGTTTGATGATTTTCAGCGGAGAAATGGCCCTTGATTAATAAAATTTTATTATGTTTTGGCCACTTCTCTTACGTTATAGGTAGATTTTCACCAAACCTTACAGGAGTGATCAGCGCCAAGCCCCGCTGTGCATGTTGTCGGCATGTTCCGGTTCAGTGATAGATAAAGTGACTTTCTATCTTAATACTGCTTGGCAATCGTTTCGATTATGACTCAGGGATTACTGTTAAAAGTAGTAAAAACAAAGAAATTAGATAAAGTAAAGGCTAGGTTAAAAGTAAAAGCAGGAAGTTGAATTTAACTGAAAGGAAGGTGGCAGCTGCCAGCAGATATTTCTAAGCCGGACTAGCTTGCAAAGAAACAGAGAGACTGTTCCACAGACGTATACTTCTAGGGAAAAAAGGAGTTTGCATGATAATGTGTCTTTGAATACGGTATCAAATAATCCAGGTCTCTAGTTCTTCTGTAGTGTCTGTGGTCAACAAAAACAAGGTGGTGTTGGATCTTATACAACATTGTAACTGCACTGGTCTTACGGCGTTGTTCTGTGGTTTGCTAGTTTAGTTCATTCAACATTTTGGAATCACTACCCACTGGTGTAACTGTAGTCATTATAGACATATCTTGTTGCTGATTTTTGGACTTGCTCTATTTTGAGGGTTAGATATTTTTGCCACGGACGCCATATGGTGGAACAGTGCTCTAACTATGGTCTAACATAAGTTTTATATGCAACTTTGACTTTTTTATTTGGGGTTTTGACATTTCATTTAAGGAATATTATAGATCTCGAATTTTTATTTATCTTTTTTTCAGTGGAGTTATGGCCCTTGATTTGTTGTATTTTACCTTGTCCAGGTAACTGCTCAGATCTATACCATCAGGAGGAATTACACCAAACATAACAAAAGTGATTATTGCAAAGCCAAGTTGTGCATTTCGTAGGCACGCTCCAGTGTTTTTTAGCAGAGTTATTACCCTTGCTTCGTCAAATTTTATTATGTTTTAACCACTTCTCTTATATGTTTGGGCGGGTTTCCACCAAACCTTACAGGAGTGCTCAGTGCCAAGTCTTATTATCGGCATGTTCCGGTTCGGTAATTTTCAGGGGAGTTGTGGCCCTCTGATTTAATTTTATGATATTTTTGCAACTTCTCTTACACCACTGGGGAGATTTCCATCAATCTTTACAGGAGTTATCAGTGCTAAACCTAGTTATACATATCATCGGCATGTTCCAGTGCAGTGATTTGTAACAGCAGAGTCATGACCCTTTCTTTGTGGTAATTTACAGTGTTTACTTTACTTGCTTTATACAATTAGACTTGATTTCACCAAACCTCACGAGTGATCAGTCAAATTCTTTGATCTGTGTTACGTCTCCGTAATTATAACAGAGTTACTGCTGCCAAACCTGGTTGTGTATATCGTTGGAATGTTATGGTTCATTGATTTCCCCTGGAGTAATGGCATTTGGACATAGTGGTGGGAGACATACGTTAACGTCTGGTTTGAGGTTGTCCATTGCGAATAGTCAAACATGCCAAAATGTCTTTTTTTCTTTTCTTTTTTTAAGATGTGTATGTATCTTAATACCTATTTCATAGAATTAGAATTTAACTTAAGTCCAATGATTATACAGTAGATTTCGAAAATGTCCAGTTGCCTAGATATCGCTTATGGGCACTTTGCTTGCGAAACATATTTTTAAATCGAAAGAAAATATCATAATAAGGAAGGAACCCTGCTTATAGTCAGATTATGTCAAACAACTGATTGAGAGTCTAGAACTGATAAAAAATGTGAGACAAAGTTATGACACATTTGTATGACAGGTGTTTACTTAACCTTTTCCCTGCTAAATTTCTAAAATGCGCTGGTCCAATATTCAGTTTGCAGAGTACCACTTATGATTCAAAGGGGTGTTTACTGAAAATTTACTGACTGAGTAGTAGACAGTGCAGACCATGATCAGCATGCATGGATGTGCAGGCTGATCTTGGTCTGCACTGGTCACAAAGGCAAAATCACTTGCCACCAGCAGGCTAAAGGTTAAGATACGAGATCTTTGGCAGGAAAGCTGGAAACAAATACTGAACCTGATTTTATCTCTGGCCAATATTGCTATAAACAATTTTGGTTATTAATTTGTATATTCAGTTCAATTCAATAGTTTATTTGACAAAACATGTACGATGTTCATCGCCAGTACTGTATGGCGGTGTTGAACAATTACAAAGAATATGAGAAAAGCATGAATATACATGCATTTACATATAGGTGATAGGTATGAACATGACAAATACTTTTCTACTTGAAAGTCCGCCTTCGCGATTAGATTACGACGCATCTGAACTCAAAACTGTGTATTATTTGACAACAAAGCAAGCAAAACTATCAATACTATCAACAAGTGTGAGGAAAATCTTTAACAAATTCTACCATCCAGAAGGGTTGACGATCGATAGTTCGGGGTATATTTACGTGCTGGATGGCGGTACACGGCGTGTCCATGCCTTCCATCCCCGACGCTCTAATTCGGAGGTACAACTGATAGATGATGACACGGAGGATCCGTGGCAGCCGAGGTCTATATGTTATTGTAACACAAACAATGTTCTGTATGTTGGTCAAGTCCGTCAAAATTGTATAAAAGCATTCAAAGTTAAAGAAGTCACTTTCAAAAAGAACCAATCAGTGGAGAAAGTCGTCAGATGGTTGCCAAAGTAAGCATGTACAGAGGCATCAGAACGATGTCACATTGTTTGCATGTAATGATCGTGATTAAAATTAATAAGAACATCTATTAGAACATAAACTGTATAAAGATATTACTTGACTTTTAGGGCATTAAGAAGCTCGAATTTTTATAAGCCAGCTGAAATGTATCGGCAAATGAGAAGAGCTATAAACTTCGTTCCAAAAATAATATATCCTAGAAATATTGCAAAACAAGTTACATACCCTGATCAATTTCAAATTAATGTAATCAGTTTTCACTATATTCTTTCATTCACATGTATATTTTCATTGCAATCAAGGTAGTGTTTTGATTACCCCTTTGCTATATAAATATATGTTTCTCGTGTTATATCAGTAAAAAACTGACATAAAAACTGAGAACGCGTATGAAATGGCGAACTTTTTGACGCCTGGCAAATCCCTTAACGAGTTAATATTATTTCATTTCCGATGGGAGTTGAATACAGGGTTTTGTATTCATTAGTAGTAAAACATGTTGTATTTGAGACAGAAAATTCGTATGTATATGACGTGAGTCGATCTGGAATTTTGGAAGTTTAAGAGATGAAAGAAATATGTATGAAAACATTTTATTGGAAAATAGAGCTATTGTACATGTTTGTACATGTGATATACAGAGCGTTAAAATTTAAATTGCGTGTGCGTTGGTATTTGCATGTACATGTATATTCAAAATGTCTTACTGGATAGATTGTTGTAAAATCATAATATTATTATGAGAAATTTACATATGTCTTTAGGATATATACTTCTTTTACATGTCGCCATATTTATATGTATTGTTGTATTGCCACACGGACCTCAGACCTTCTGGATGGAAATACATTTTGTAAATAAAACTAAAAACTACTAGTATGATACGCATCTTCGAAGGCAAGCGGACGGAATTATGATGATCTTAACCGAAATAACACTTAGAACGATTTGTTATCTTATTGATGACATGTCTTAACATTGTGGTATATATAAATATTGCTTTATTTGAACATACAATATATTTGTAAATTTACTTCTTTTCATTGTTGTAAGAACCGTTGTACAGAGTCTTATTACGCAACTGTTGCGGAAGTTTCAAGTTAATCAGACTGATATTGATAATTTATAAGCAAACACAGACTGCATATTTTCCTGAATCGGAACGATGTTCAGTAAAAACAACTGCATGTTCTTAAATGCCTCATATCATATTTTATCGTCAACATTTGTAAATATATGTGAAGTCTGAGGACATCGACGTTCAGAAGTCTTTGGGAAATCTTTAGAAATACTCCCTTGTTTACATTCTTGTCAATATCTTGTGACTAAAGCTAGCCAATGAAAACGATTTATGAAAAAAATAAATAAAGAAAGTTTACTGTCGTATCAAGGATGTTACTTATGTTTTGCTACATATTGAAAGTTGTTGATTTTTTAGAAGACTTTGTTGAAATGTTGATTTTTTTGGATAAATTGTGTCATTTGTATGTCATTTCTTTGACACTTGATTTATATACTTTAAAATCATTATTTGTGATAAGAAATATACTAGTAAATTTTTTGCACTTGTTTTATTCTGTTATAAGCTTTTGATGTGAAACGTTTTGGATATCTGGGATAATGTCATATAGGGCCTACCATTCAGATTTTAGCATTTCTTGTGATTGTCAACGAATATGTGTTTTTCTGTTATTTCTTTTCTCTTCTAGCTTACACTTTGATTGATCACTTATTATAGGAATTATCTGGAAATTTAAAGCCAATTTTAGGAACTTTAGACTTAATAAAATTTTTGGAGTTGTACGTTAAATTTTAGTTGCCTAAGATTAAACTGGACTTTATATGAACTTTATTTGAGACAGAGTCATATGCAAATTGTGAAATGTTCTCACAATATAGACGTGTGTTAACAGAAGAACATTGCAGAATTTGTACAGTGAATTTTAGAAACATTGTTGACTTTAGAAATATATAATTCTTTGTAGTTCTGAATGTGTGTTTATGAGTGAAAGATTATATCAAATTTAAAGAGCTGGACTTCTGCTTGTGTGTTGAAATATAAATAATTTTAAAACTGTCATAAAATGGCGGGTCAGGTATTTTCGACAGATTTTTCCTGAGATCTAAATTAAAATGATGTGACTTGGAACTACTTTTCATTCTAAAATCGAATCTTATTTTTCAGAAATTTATTAATGCGTTTCTACCAAAATTGAAAAAACATTCGCAATGACATATAAACACTCACGCATACCTCTAGGGATTTCTTAAATAAGAACTGGTCCACCGATACGTAAGTATACTCAGATGGTTCTCACCCTGGTGATTTTACCTTCTTTAGACTACATGTAATACGTAAATTTTCCTTTTTGTCTTCCGCCTTTTTCGAAGAAAAAAGGAGACAGAAATACGCTGCGTCCATCCGTCCGTTCCGTCGTCACACTTCGTGTCCGGTCCATACTCTGCCATCCATGAGGGTATTCTGAAATAACTTGACCTAAATGTTCTCCATAATGAGACGACATGTCATGCGCAAGACCCAGATTCCTAGCTCCAAGGTCAAGGGCACACTTAGAGGTCAAAAGTTAACAGGGTCTGTTTCGTGTCCTGTCCACAACTCTGCCATTTTTCAAATTATTTGGCGTAATTGCTTCCCATAATGAGACGATGTGTCATGCGTAAGACCCAGGCCTTTAACTCCAAGGTCAGTGTCACACTTAGAGGTCAGAGGTTATCAAGGTCTGCTTCGTGTCCGGTCCATAACATTGCCATTCATCAAGGGATTTTCACATTATTTAGCATAAATGTTTTCTACATTGAAACGATGTGTCTTGCGCAAGACCCAATCCCCTAGCTCCAAGGGCATGGTCAAGCTTAGAGGTTTAAGGTTAGCAGGGTCTGTTTTGTGTCCGTTCAATAACTCTGCCATTCATCAAGAGATATTAAAATTACTTGGCACAAATGTTCCCAATAATCAGACGACATGTCATGCACAAGAATCAGACCCCTAGCTCCATCGTCACACTTAGAGGTCAAAGGTTAACATAGTCCGTTTATTGTCAACTCCATAACCTTGCCATTCATCAAGGGATTTTAATTTTACTTGGCACAAATGTTCCCAATAAAGCGTTGATGTATCTTGTGCAAGACCGAGACCCCTAGCTTCAAGGGCAAGGTCACCATTGGAGATAATTGGACTTTTTGTCAGGTCTGTAACTTTTATATGCATTGGATTATATTCAAATAACTTGGGATATATATTCAGACATTGTAGCATGTACAAAGGTCAAGGTCACGGGCACCCGGGTTAATTTTCTTTCTTTTTTTGTACATAAAATTAACTCCCTTTTATATGATACAGTACAATACATGTGTTTTTAAGGAGGAACCACACTATAACTTTTTTTCAGAGCCCACGTTATTGACTGGTACCAACAAAAACTGGAAAATATTTCTGATTTAGATCTGTGTATATTTATACGTTTAATGCATCAGTGACGTTTCCATGACGTCGCAAATATGACCACTTCGCGCACTTTTGACGTCAGATATACGGGGACAAAATCTGCCCTGAAATTATTGTACCGGCAATATTTTTTAACGTAAACCCATAAATAATACATGAAATGAAAGCTGACATGAAACTCCAGACGATGATTTACTCGGAATTGCTCTACGTTTTCGCGTAATAAAATGAGAGCCAAAAAACGAGTTTTCTTTTTACTTAAATTTTCCACAAAAAATAGCTTCGCTCAGCATTAAAAAAAATCCATCCGTAAGTTTTTTACCAAAATTGAATATGTTTTACACTAATACGTCCTGTAAATATGTAGTAAAAACCAGAAAGTTTTACCGTGCCGTTTTGTGGCTATAAGAACTTTTTAAGCATCACTACAGTAACAGTTTTCGACGCTGAAAAAAATGACGTGAATGTGAAGATATGGCCCTTAACTCATTCTGTCCTAAAGTGTTATCTCCACTTCTACCCTGGTGATATTTATCTTTCAGCCACCTAGGAAGCTGATAAGCCAATCTGCCCCTGAATACCTAGAGGTGTTTTGAGAGATAACATTGATTTTGTAGTTTTTTTGCTTGGGATATTTTTATTAATTAATGACATATCACATCAAATATGTGTTAATAGGTATGGAATTTGCACTCTTTGTAAGTAAATTGAAGTAGCTACACAACAAAGCTAATTCATGCAGCTGTGTAAGATTTTGTTTGGGCTAAACAACATTTATAAAATGCTAAATTTTATCATGCACAGATTTAAACAACAAATAAGAACAATTCTTAAAAATAATTTTAAATACATATTATTGTCATTTTCTAACACTGATTTTACTCAGTTATATGCACTAAGGCAATCAAAACGCATCAAAATAAAGTTATTTCTCATAAAAGTAGTGTATGTATTTGATATGAAGATGTAATAAAATGAAAATAAGTAAATATTTCAACTATTTTAGACAGAAACTACTAGCCTGAAAATGAGATTATTTTGGACTAATATCTAGAAAACATGTACTTTATGAAAATTTGAATTTTGAAACAATTTTGTAGAGTTTCTATAGTGTCAAAATGATTGAGTTATTATTAACAGTTTATTCTATAGATCAAGAGACAGTTTTGAAGTTTAACAACAAATAAATAAATATTAAATAGATACTCACGAAGATGATTTTACTTTTTCGTACACACATGAGCATTGTCATATCGCATAGGTAAAAATGAAAGGTCTGGTGTGCATGAGTGCAAGATAGTTTAATCTTATATGTAAAAGAAAATATTTTAGTTCTTTTCCTTTCAATGTGCATCGTCACTTGACAAAGTTCACGCGGTATGAAAATATAAAATAATTTTATGAGATTTTCTTGCATTTTGATCGGTATGATGACTGCACGTTATTTTTGTGCAGTAATTATGTACGTCTGTCTTTACTGAAGTGTGTTTTATAACAATCCCCAATTATTTACATTTTTTTTCCGCACTCAAATGTTTAGATCCGTACTTATAAAGAATATACTCAACGCCTTTTCTAGCTCCGTAGCTGGGGTTTGTTTTTTATCTCCGCTAAATTTTGACAGATTTGAATGAAATGTTGGCACAATATTTAATGATTATTTTATTGTAATAAAACGTAAGAACGATTTAGCCGTAAAATTGTTTAATCCCGCAGATGGCATTATTTGCCGCATAGCGGCGAGCGAAAAAGTTTATATTTTTGGGTTGCGTTAATTTCAATTGCCATTGCTCAGTGAATCTTCGTTGGTATCTATTTATTTATTCATCTTTTACTTATATTTTTCATGTTTCGATCATATAAAAATCATCAGTAATTTTCAGGCTTCGAAAAAATAAATTATAGCTTGAACGACGGTAGCTTTTACAGCTTTCTTCAGCGAAAGCATTCATTTTTTCACAATGTCCGGTTTTATTTATGTTCTAAAAATGTTACGCACCAAAAATATTTTGATTGGTCCAATTTGTTAGAAAGAACCAAAAGATTTTGTTTAAGACCAATGAAATGTGACGACTGAAAGCGTTACGCGGAATTCAGAGCTATTACTGTAAAGACGCATATATTCGGCTTGCGGTTTCCAGATGTAGATAACAACACCGCCTAGAAGCGGCACGCGGTGTACAGATAACAATCGGCCGACGCAATAATGCGTCGCGCGGGCAGAATGAGTTAAGGTTAGGCAAAAAATGTCTGTTTCTGGTAACATGCTAAACAAATAGGGTAGGTAGCTAAAGTGCCGCCAGTTTTTATTTACACATTTACAATCATCTATAATAGATTTTTATTTGATGATGATTTAATCGGAATTGCTCTACGTTTTCGCTTAATAAAATGAGAGCCAAAAAACAAATTTTGTTTTTACTTAAAATTTCCACAAAAATAGCTTCGCTCAGCATTAAAAAAATATCCATTCGCAATTTTTTTATTAAAACTGAATATGTTTTACATTAGTATGTTTTCTGAAAAACTGTCAAATTTTAGAAAGTTCTGCGGTGTCGTTTTTAGGTAAATAGCTGTTATGCGTTGATACTAGGTCAACAAATTTACGTTTTCTCGACGTCACCGTTTCAAATTGTTTTTGAAGAATTGACAAGTTACGCACCGTTCAGATAAACGTGAAATTACATTAGTTATCTCATTTTTTTTTAGTAATTGTGATAGCTTTTATGGAATGTGTAATCACACAGACGGTAACGCTATCATTAGTTAACATACTGCCAGATCCGAATATCTACCGTTCAGACCCGAAATACGGAAATATTATGTTTCTGCGAGGATAAGTACTAATTAAAGAATAGGCTGAGACTATGGCATTCGTTTATAGTGATAAGAATAATTATCACATCAGTGGAAACACTAGTGTAAATTTCCTTTCAGTGACCTCATTATCTGCGTGGTCATATTCGAAGTTATGCAAGGTAATAAACATGTATTATTTGAAACTTCTAACATATACAAAATTATTGCTAATACATTTTCCGCAAAAGAGAGTTATAGACCTGAGCCTATTTAAGGGGACGCAAAAAGTGGGTGGGGTATTATAAAATTTACCTGCAAAAAAGTACAAGGTTTTGGTAAATGAAATGAATACTGTTTCAACTGTTATAAGTACACAAAGGATTGCTCACTAAAATAAAATGAGAAAAACTGAAACAAGAAAGTTATTGTTGAATTACATAAGACTTCTTGTGTACATTCAAAGTCAACAATTAAGACTTTTTTGTGCGAAAATAATAGTGCTTCACTTTGTCCAAACATTTATCAATGTCCTACAGATTCTAATTTAAAGAAAGAATGTGAAATAAGTTCACTGTATTGCTTTTCATTTCGCATATGTGAGCTAAAACACATTATTTAGTTTGTTTACAAAGTAGTGCATAAGAAAAGATACGGTGGTCAAGGAATGCCACATTCCAAAACTGAAAGAGTATATTCCCCTTAATACATTAAACATTAACATTACAGAAGTCTAGTGGCTTACAATAAAGGCCTAAAAATGTTGACATTATTAATTTTTAACTTGGTATTCATGAACTACAATGCACTTAAATATCAAAACACATTCAACAAACTTTTGAAAATGTATTGTCTTAAAAATCCCTAAAATAAGGTATGAAATTTGGTTGAGAGGTCCAATCAATGTGTATATGTGCAAAAGTAACATTCTTATCTTGTTCACAAAACTTACTAATACACAGCAGGAATGTTAATGATCAAAACTGGACGAATATACAGTTATCCTCACTTTAATGTCATTTATAATTTGTCCTTGAATTCTCCACCATACTTTTCACGTTTGCACGAGTTGCACGAGAACGCTGTCATTCACGTAAAAAAAACGGGTCAAATAAATTGTAAATGCAATATCATCTTAACGTAATTAATGGATTATGCAGTTCAAGATAAACTTTATCTCATAACGTATGGAACATGTATAATGTTGTAACAACAACTTTACTTACACTGATTTAAGTAGCAGTCGGTTTATAAGTGACTTTATAAATTTATTGATTCATTTTGTGTTTTGTTATTGTTGTCAAAAAGTATAACGGAAGTGCCTCACAACTGAAGCGGAAACCAGTTTGATGCGCAAAGTAGTCCACTGTAAGTAATATTTTTTGACAAATGTCCACAGAAATTAATAATTTTCTAATATTAAAGACGATTATCTGAATAGGATTCATTATTTGATAAGAAATTATAATCATCGACATGTTTTTTTTAAAAATCGTACACGTGCTGACACCTAAGTTGTCTCCCGTTGTTTATTAGAGTTACCTTTCGTCCGTCGCAGTAATACATTTGCAGTGAATCGCCGAGAAGTCGTGGGAAAATTAAAAACCATGTAAACAAACTAAAATTAACCACCTTTTCAAGATGAATTTCAAGTGATCGACATTATGCATTTAACCCGCCTGACCTGTGTAGCATCTTAGATATCTGTTCTAAGGTATTCATTGTGTAGAATGTCATGTTATGCCCTTGCAATGCTAATCCCACTCTGATTTTTTTTGTTTACATTTTTTATCAATGAGAAATATGGTGTCCATCCCGAGATGAACTGACGTGGCGTTAAACTTTTACATGTTTAAGCAAACCTGGTGTGTTAGAAAGAAAATCTCATCCCTTCAACATTATTTGGAACACTGTTATTGTAAAAAACCTGTTTTTTCCTTATACAAAAGCTTAATATTTTGTGTTGAATGTACTTTCACAAAGACCTCTGTTTTCCTATTACATTCATAGTACCACATCCTTATCCACAAAATACTGAATATTACAGGTGTCCATCAGTATTATATCAGTTTAGGAATATGTTTTTTATTTTCCCACCATCGATTTCTTGAATATGCGCCCCTTCCGCATTGCTGTATGAACTGTGAATGTAGCAATATGCGTCCCCTTAACAACGCAAATAATTAACATATTTTATATACTTTGTATAAAGCGTACCATATTTATATAGTAATTTTACAGAAATGACCAAATTTGTCTATAATAGCATAAAATATTACACATTTGTTCAGAGCAAATTGGCCGATCGCGATCACGTGCTTGGTGTGGTCAAAAAGACATGTAGACTCAGATAATAGCGCTAAGTTCTGCACGGATTTCTCGACGTATATTTTACGATTTTTATCGCTTCTTTATTACTAGGTATACAATATATTACTCTAGATATCTTAATGAAAGTTACATTCATTTGTAGAACTATTCAAGAACTATTTCATAAAGGTATAGCGCAAGGCTCAAACCCGACCCCAAGGGTCGTCCGGGCTCGAACATGGGTGCCATCGATATCGTAACATACCTGCTGCGGCGGGATAAGAATTACCACCTGACGTCGAAGAACATTATCTAACCTTATCATAATCACACTCGCATACAGTCAGTTGAAATCATGCAGGGAAACATGATTAACTTGGGTGTAAACTGAAATATACATTGAAATTTTCACTTCGAAATATTCATAATTTTAACACAGCTACTGCGTTTAATAGATATTTGAACATTAAATTCCCATAAATAGAAATGCATCATTAACACTGAATATTTACATCAGCATTACATAAATTTACACCCGTTTTTGTGTGAATATCAGTGGTTTATTTTGATGCATAATCTATTTCTAAACATGTACACAATTGTTGTGTGTCACGCGCTGAGACAGTGAAGTTGTAATATTTACATCCATCTTTGAATAATTATTAAAGTTACAAACATGCGTTTATTTACATAAACTTTTTTGTATTTTATGAAACATGCTTTGTTGTGTTATTTTTTTATCCATTTGTATCGTATGTAATGTAAGTGTACCAATATTTCAGCCTTCTAAAACTTAACAATTTACGACCATTCATTTATCTGATAATGGAATCGCATCGTCGGAATCATCATCCGACGGAACTAATATTTCAGAATCAGCATGATAATAAATAAATATTTTCATCATTTTAAGAAAGATCTCTGGCCGACGACATTATTTTACTCTTTTGAAATACAGTATGAACGAAACACAGCGGAGATCGTCTTTTTATTTCATTTACATTACCGCATAGTTACAGACATTTATTTTAACAAGGGAACTAATTATTAGCACAACTAGTAATTATTACATCAAAGAAATAATAGCCAGTATGCAAAGTAATCTTTCTTTTGTCAAGATTATCAAAAATTAACAAGTACTTATCGCAATCATCATGATCTCGGTGCCGCGACTATACTCGTCAATCGCCGTCCTAGGGAGTCCTGATAACGCGTTTATAGTCGCATATCGACGCTACAGGGGTAGAAAATATAACGCCTATAGTCGCATTTCAGCCCCAGGGAGTTAAAAAGCAAAAACATTACGAGAATACACTTTATTTTTGTGAAGAAATATTTTACATCAACTAAGGCTCTTAAGTAACACGTTTTGGCGAATATCAATTATTTCTATGGAAATAAATAGTTTAAGGTAAGTTTTGTCCGTCAGTACGATCTGTAGACTTGCTATAGGGATCGTATAACGCTAATCTTGGTCGCATTTTTTTCGAAAAATTCATCAATTTCTTTTTATTATAACATGTGTTAAGAGTAAGATATCAAACTGAAATTTCTTTTAAAAAGTAGTTGGAAATTTTGTCTAATCGAATATGAAAAACAATTGTCTTCTCCGATGAGCACGCCGTCGGGAACATTTGCTGAACTTTGCCATTTTTGGCTTAAAATATTTGCCGTAAAATAAGGAAAAAGTGCTTATAAAATATTAACTTTGGCGAAATAACTGCAAATTAAAACTTGTTTTGACAGAAAATGACAAAACTTGAAAGTTTGTGACAAAAAAGACAACATCTTTTCGTCCGTCTGTACGTAATTTAGGATAAAAGCTGTATTTCCGTACTTTTCCGTACGATAAAAGGCAGAGTTTTTCATTAACTTCACATAATTGTAGAATGTTCCAAACACAAGATATTTTAATGAAATAACTTTTATAAATTATATCTAAACATTGTCTGAGCAGATATGTAATTTGTATATTTTTATCGCCGACGATTTCGTCGGAGGACCGTCTCAAAATGTATCATTTTTCGTGAAGATATGCATACTTCTTTCATATATTAAATAGAGGGGCTGGCCTTGTCAGAGGAGTCATATCTTCATAACCTGATGTCCGATTTTAATAAATGATACCTTGTTGCGAAGGGCAAGCAAGTACCTAGAGAAAACAGGCCACGTCAGGTTCGAACCCGGTCGACTAGGGGTCAAGGTCATGTGTCAAATTCCGGTAATATTCTCAAAATATGATCTTTTCAGAGCAGTCAAGGCAGTCCTAAAATATTCAAGCACTACCATCACTGAGTCCAATGACGCCATTGGAGCAATTCTCACGGCTCCCCAGGACGGGCGAGCTTAGTCTTGGCCAGCACCCTACTGCAAATAACAAGTTTGGTCATTTTCTGATACCTGTCCTGAGCTCCGATGGCATCATATGGACTTGTAAGTAGATTAAATGTAAAGCTAAGACATCTACAAACATATTCATATATGGTATAGGTAGGTACCTGGGCTGTAGAGACTCGAACAAGGGTCAAAATCTTACATAGTGTCATTATCAGCTGAAATTCATATGTATGAATTTAATACAATACTATTCCTCCATGTATTACCTACCCTGACACATATGGCTCACCCAGGTTTTCGAACATGGTCTTAATCCGTAGCCAGGACCCATACCTAGTCGACCATGTATTAAAAGGGTACAAGTTCCGGTCAAAAGGGACCCAACTGGGTTGAAAACCTTCCAGACATGGTCAAAAAAGCCACTTCGAACCTACTTCGTAGCCGTGACATGGCCTTATACCTAATAATAAATATATTACAGTTAATTGTAATTGTGTAAATAAAAACTGGCGGCACTTTAGCTACCTACCCTATGTTTTTAGCATGTTACCAGAAACAAACTTTTTTTGCCTAACCTTAAGGGCCATATCTCCACATTCACGTCATTTTTTTCAGCGTCGAAAAATGTTACTGTAGTGATGTTTAAAAAGTTCTTATAGCCACAAAACGGCACGGTAAAACTTTCTGTTTTTTACTATATATTTACAGGACGTATTAATGTAAAACATATTCTATTTTGGTAAAAAAAATACGGATGGATATTTTTTAACGCTGAGCGAAGCTATGTTTGTGAAAAAAATTTAAGTAAAAAGAAAACTCGTTTTTTTTGGCTCTCATTTTATTACGCGAAAACGTAGAGCAATTCCGATTAAATCATCATTAAATAAAAAATCTATTATAGTTGATTGTAAACGTGTAAATAAAAACTGGCGGCACTTTAGCTACCTACCCTATTTGTTTAGCATGTTACCAGAAACAAACTTTTTTTGCCTAATCTTAAGGGCCATATCTTCACATTCACGTCATTTTTTTCAGCGTCGAAAACTGTTACTGTAGTGATGCTTAAAAAATTTCTTATAGCCACAAAACGGCACGGTAAAACTTTCTGGTTTTTACTACATATTTACAGGACGTATTAGTGTAAAACATATTCAATTTTGGTAAAAAACTTACGGATGGATTTTTTTTAATGCTGAGCGAAGCTATTTTTGGTGGAAAATTTAAGTAAAAAGAAAACTCGTTTTTTGGCTCTCATTTTATTACGCGAAAACGTAGAGCAATTCCGATTAAATCATCGTCTGGGATTTCATGTCAGCTTTCATTTCATGTATTATTTATGGGTTTACGTCAAAAAATATTGCCGGTACAATAATTTCAAGGCAGATTTTGTCCCCGTATATCTGACGTCAAAAGTGCGCGAAGTAGTCATGTTTGCGACGTCATGGAAACGTCACTGATACATTAAACGTAAAAATACACACAAATCTAAATCAGAAATATCCTCCAGTTTTTGTTGGTACCAGTCAATAACGTGGACTCTGAAAAAAAGTTATAGTGTGGTTCCTCCTTAAGCTTTTTCCACCTAATTTAAAATTGAAATTATGATTTAAGTAAGATGATTGGTATTGATAGATAAAAAAGCTGTTAATTTCACAATTGTAGACTTGTAGAATGCAAACCTAGACACAAGTCATCACTTAATATTTTATAAAGCTATAAATGTAGCATTACTATGACTGCAATACATTAGGTTGATATGTAGTGCAGCCCTGCATTGAGCAACAGTAGAATTAATTTGTGTGTGTAATACAAAAACAAGGTTTTTATATATGTCATGCATTCCATTTGTTTATTAATTATCCCACTTTAATATACAAAATATTTCATTATATTTTTATTTATTTTTCCTTACCAGTAACAAAATAAAATCAAAATATATAGACTTTCAAACATTTTCAAAATTCAGAATGTCTTCATGAATTATATATGATATATAGTTATGATTTATATACATTGTTAGTATGTTGCCCTATTACTAGTACCGAGAAGATAATGTATATGCATGCAGTATGTTTTGTGAAAAATGTCCCTAGGCTGGGGACGTTGGTAATTCTGTTACAATTTCGTGTTCAGACTAAGGCAAAAGCTCACAATCACAAACATTTCACTACAAACTACGAATATTACGTTGGGTAAAATTGACAATATCTAAATTGAATAATTACGGACTTGGCAAACTTTTTAAAATTACAGATTATCACTGCTTTACGAGTTAATTTCTCAAAATCACAGCCTGTAAACACTGGCTCCACCTCTTTTATGGGGTGAGTTGAAAAACAAAATGTTACTGATGTTGAGCGCAAATAACCAATCTGCGCTATTTACCAAACGCGCAGCGCATATAACAAATTTTTGTACGTTGGTTATATGCGCAACGATTTACCAATCGTTGCGCAGGATAAATTTAACCTGCCCGATTTACCAAATGCGCAGCGCAAATAACAAATGTAACTTTATATATCAGAAATTTGCATTTCGTGTTTGATAAATCATGCAGTTGGTCAATTTATTAATAAATATAGATGTCAAATGCTGAATATCTCGGTACTTAAAGTAGGTGTCATAATTTTTTTCTACATCAGTAAATTCACGGCAGTCGGTCACCAGGTTTCAATACCTCCAATCTTATACAAGATGCAATAAAACCCAAACATGCGTGAAGGTGTGATTTCCTCCATCTTGCACACGTCGTCCCCTGGTATGTTTTATGCTATTTTGATAATTTCCTACTTCACCCGAGCACACACTTAGCAAAATATCGTTCTTATTATATTGAAATTTCTTGAAATTTCCCAATAATATTCTTTCTACCAACGGGAGCATATCTCTCAACATGTCTAAGATAAAAGATGAAATAAAAAAGTCACAGAATTAAAAGAAAATTCTTACAGATCTTATCTATATTATTATTATTATTTTATAGTACAAAATCGATTGAATACAGAGTAGGCCTTTGATTACAGACTAAAACTATAGAGTTTTTTTACAAATCTAAATGGATCTATAATGTTACACCTGTAACTTACGTGGGAGGTCGGTCCTGCGCTAATAGCAAAGTTTGAAATTACACTGTATTTCAGATATATTTCATTCATAAAACATACTATTTATGTAACTTTCAAATGAATACTGTAGAAAAATGAATAGAAAAAGATTGATTTCTGTCATAACGAGAACGAAATATTACATTTTTTATCTGCGCAAGATGTGTGTCTGCGCTAATAATAAATCTGGAAATTACTCTGATAACTTGAATATCTTTTATAAATCATATTAACTTTTACTTTGATTAACGATTACAGACTAAAACTATAGGTTTTTTTACAAATCATTATGGATCTATAATGTTACACCTGTAACTTGCGTGGCAGGTCGGTCCTGCGCTAATAGCAAAGTTTGAAATTACACTGTATTTCAATCATATTCCATTCATAAAACATACTATTTATGTAACTTTCAAATGAATACTGTAGAAAAATGAATAGAAAAAGAGTGATTTCTGTCATAACGAGAACGAAATATTACATTTTTTATCTGCGCAAGATGTGTGTCTGCGCTAATAATAAATCTGGAAATTACTCTGATAACTTGAATATCTTTTATAAATCATATTAACTTTTACTTTGATTTATGATTACAGACTAAAACTGTAGGTTTTTTTACAAATCAAAATGGATCTATAATGTTACACCTGTAACTTGCGTGGCAGGTCGGTCCTGCGCTAATAGCAAAGTTTGAAATTACACTGTATTTCAGATATATTTCATTCATAAAACATACTATTTATGTAACTTTCAAATGAATACTGTAGAAAAATGAATAGAAAAAGAGTGATTTCTGCCATAACGAGAACGAAATATTACATTTTTTATCTGCGCAAGATGTGTGTCTGCGCTAATAATAAATCTGGAAATTACTCTGATAACTTGAATATCTTTTATAAATCATATTAACTTTTACTTTGATTTATGATTACAGACTAAAAACTATAGGTTTTTTTACAAATCAAAATGGATCTATAATGTTACACCTGTAACTTGCGTGGCAGGTCGGTCCTGCGCTAATAGCAAAGTTTGAAATTACACTGTATTTCAGATATATTTCATTCATAAAACATACTATTTATGTAACTTTCAAATGAATACTGTAGAAAAATGAATAGAAAAAGAGTGATTTCTGTCATAACGAGAACGAAATATTACATTTTTTATCTGCGCAAGATGTGTGTCTGCGCTAATAATAAATCTGGAAATTACTCTGATAACTTGAATATCTTTTATAAATCATATTAACTTTTACTTTGATTTACGATTACAGACTAAAACTATAGGTTTTTTTACAAATCAAAATGGATCTATAATGTTACACCTGTAACTTGCGTGGCAGGTCGGTCCTGCACTAATAGCAAAGTTTGAAATTACACTGTATTTCAGATATATTTCATTCATAAAACATACTATTTATGTAACTTTCAAATGAATACTGTAGAAAAATGAATAGAAAAAGAGTGATTTCTGTCATAACGAGAACGAAATATTACATTTTTTATCTGCGCAAGATGTGTGTCTGCGCTAATAATAAATCTGGAAATTACTCTGATAACTTGAATATCTTTTATAAATCATATTAACTTTTACTTTGATTTACGATTACAGACTAAAACTATAGGTTTTTCTCGTTATGACGGAAATCACGCTTCTTTCTATTTTTTTTTCTACTCCGAAAACAATTTTATGAAGTTACATAAATAGTATCTTTTAGAATTGAAATATGTTTGAAAGATCAACGTCAGTTCAGAAATTGCTATTAGCACAGGAACAACATCCCGCGCAGGCTACGAATGAAACATTATATTCAGATTTTCAAAAGCTACATTTTTAGATTGTAATCGAAAAATGAAGTAAAAGTTAAAATGGTTTATAAAAGATATTCAAGTTATTGGAGTAATTTTCAGATTTCTATTAGCGCAGGACACACATCTTGCACACCTACAAAATGTAAAATTTCGTTCACATTTTGAGGAATTTTATTAGTTATTCATTCTATTTATCTCACTATAAAGCATTAAACAATTATATAAGTATAAAAGATCTGTAAGTTCGTCTTTTAATTCTGCTTATTTTTGTTTTATTTTTAATCTTGGCCATGTCAAGAGATATGCTTACGTCGGTAAAAAGAATTGCGCTTTTTCAATATGATGAAAAGAAAAGCGATATGGTGAAATGTGGTAAGTGTGTGGCAATTCAGTCTGTTATGTAAGTCTCCTTTATGTTCTATATTCGGTATAAAATGACTGCGTGTGATCGAATGAAGTAAAATACTTTAGTTATAAAAAGAATAGAGAGGACGGTGTGGCTATCCGAAGGAAATCACACCTTCACGCATGTTTGAGTTTTATTGCATATTGTATCATATTGCAGGTATTGAATACAGGTGACCGACTCCCATGAATTTAATGATGTTGAAATAAATTTATGACACATTTTTAAAACCAAGATTTGCAATATCAGTCTGTAATTGTTAAACAATGTAAAAGTTAGCATGGTTTATGGCAGATATGCATATTATCAGAGTAATTTCCAGATTTTCTATTAGCGCAGGATCGACATCCCGCACAGGCTACGGCGTTTAAAAGTTAAAAAAAGTATAAAAAATAAATAAAAAAAAATACTTGTGTTATTAAATATACTTGGGATATTTTGTATCATTTTAATGTTTTTTAACACCTATGACAAATGACTCTTAATACCGTCGTCAACAGAAATTTATAGGCCATAAACTACCAGGGACGTGAGAATCTCATTGAAATTACCGCATAAATACGCTCATTTACTTTAAAAAATGTTTTTCTTTTTCTTTACAAATTCACATCTTTACGCGTGCCTGATCACCGTCAGCTTTACAATTTTATGTAGGCCTACAAGTCTAACACTCTAATGATATTCAATTTTATCGGGAGATATCATCCGTATGTTAAAAGCGCAGACTCATTTACCAAACGCGCAAGACAGTTGCCCTGCGCATAGAAGAAATATATAAGGTTGCCCGATTTACAAATCGTTGCGCAGATAACAAATTGGTTATTTGCGCTGCGCGATTTACCAAATGCGCAGATTGGCTATATGCGCGTAACACTGATACTTCCAAGGCGACGCTAATTACTGGAATAATACGAGTTT
The DNA here is from genome assembly GCF_021730395.1 of Mercenaria mercenaria. Lineage (NCBI taxonomy): Eukaryota > Metazoa > Mollusca > Bivalvia > Venerida > Veneridae > Mercenaria > Mercenaria mercenaria. The sequence continues at coordinate 83,711,297 of NC_069362.1, forward strand.
AAATGTAAGCAAAGAAAGTGGATGAGTCGTTGACTTATTCTTTCATTAATATGGCTTTATTTGTTACATATGCTATCAAACATGCTCAACAAAATCAAACCTGAACAGACATGTACAGACACAAAGACGAAATTCTCCAGTTAAAAAATGTAATAAATCATTCTACTGAGCCGGCAAGCTGATACCTTCATGGAACAGGGAACCAAGTGGTATGTCCACAGTGTGGAACGCTTCTAGCTTTCTTTATTCCAGCCAGCATAATGTGCATAATTATTAAACCTCAGTACTGATTTCATGTTCTTACATAAGTTGAAGCGTTCTGCTTGTTCATCTATTCATTTTCATACACCTTAATTTAGTAGCAACATATCATATTATGGTGACTTACCAGAGTGGGGCTTATTTGCGACTATTTATCACTGTTTTGATATATAAATTAGGTGATGAAAACGAACACAGAAGAAAACGTTACTGCATTTTGCAGACGCTCTCCTGCGTTACCGATCAGTTCGGTCATGAATCGCCTCATTTCGGTCTTCCAAGAAATTTAATTCATCATTTATGACATACAAAAACATGTTACAAGAATCTGTCAGTGATATCATGGAAGTGGTAATGTAGTATTTTTGCCGGAGAACGTACTGAAAATATTTTTTCTGTACCACGGCATTGTTTACCTGCTATTTTCGCATGATTTTTTAAAGTAATCGAGAAAAGTGCTTAGCTTTGCTGGAAAACGAATAGCAACGAGTATTCCTCATGTTCGGTGCACATCTTGCGCTACATTCTGTCTTTGACAAAAATTTCTAAATAACTGAAAAAAAGACAATTTTTCTTACCAAAAATCACCCAAAACAGCTCCATTTGGTAAGAGATCACACGTTACTGGTCCGGTAATTATAAGAAGCAGTGAGTTCAGACTCGGCATGTAATGCTCATGATGCGTTGTTGGAGCGTGGCTTTCCCAGTTAAATGCATAGCGACCCGTTTGATATATATTTTCTGTTGTTGTTGGCCTACTTTGTGATGCATGGCTCTATGCCTGTGTTTGGGGGTGTTCTGTGCTTCAGAGAAATCCAACCCTTACCTTTTTTTTATTAGCTTTCACAATGATCTCACACTAATGAAACTCATCAAAAGACATATCGAACAAGTGTACTGTATGCCTGTGGTGCCTTGACGTCCTGCGGAAAGTTCCCTGTTCCTTTCGGGACCACTGTGGTGACAAAGTCTTCAGTTGATTTGTAATCCTCAGAAACTATGGAAGTTACTGAGACAGGTCTGATATTGGCTGATTTACTTTTGTCATTCTTCTTGAATAGTGGAACAGAATTGGCCATATATCAATTGATTATTCTTAGTGGCTTCACCTCCGTTCAAGAAGGTCTGGTTTACAAAACTGAGACAAAGAGAGATCTCCCGTCTTCATTCTTCAAGAAGATAACAGCTGCTTTCTATCGTGTGGTGTCCTAAACATTGCCTAATGATTTAGCCTTTTAGGTCTCGTTGAAATAGTCATCCAGAGATAATCAGAATGACTTGAGCAGGTGCTTTCATTGTAGTATTGTGGGGGGATATATTACCGCCATATTGAAAAGGCTGTCTTTGAAATTGGTTCACATAATGTTAACATTTTTGAATTGCATACTTGTGAATCAGTTTACAAATTGGCATGTGCCTATTGAAAGACAAGGATGAATATCCAACAGGTAATGCCGCGTTCCAAAAACACAGCTTCCCAACTGAAGTCAATTTTATTTCGAAGATTAACTTTTCTTCTTGTTGACTTAACTCTGTTCTGGTGTGTGTGTCAGTTAGAACAGCATCTTCCTCACATTCAGCTTTGATAATGCTAACGATGAGTTGCTGGTTTAGATGCGGCCGGGGTTCTCTTTAGCTCTTTGCTGTGGCGACCTTTAACTCTACTTCACATTAACTTAGAATGCTAAAGTATATATATTTGACATACGTGTGCACTATGAGGATAATGATGTGAGATGACTATGAGGGAAGGCCAGTTAAATTTGTGCACGTTATATCCCCTACTCCCAGAGAGCTCACGCTTCTGATATTCTTGCCGAAGCCTAATAAGTTCATTCACAGGCAGTTGTGTATGTTCGTCTGATGTCTTAGTGCTAGCTAATAAAAACAGTATGATGTATATCAATATGCTGACCGAAGTTCGACGCGGAGGAGTTGCAGCTCCTAGTTGGTTAAACTTATTCTCCGTAGAAGCCGCCCTGGTCCTTCCAAATGCCCGGTGCTTCCAGAAGACTACTTGGTAGTAATTCGGGTAAAAAAATGCACTCAATCGTGTTTCTGTACAAAGGATAATATCTTGATCTACACATCACTTTCATGCCAGGAACCTTGTTTTTGATGCGTTTAAAAGCTGATGATTATAGCACATTGTATCTTGCGTGATATCCTCTAACGGTGTCGAAGGTTTGCCCGAGGAGGTTGTAATCTACTGCTGACATAGCCAGCGAAGATATATTGCATCACTCATCACAGTTGTCGCAAGCTAAAGCACTATTTCCCCATTCACTACTTTAGAGCACATGATGCACGCGGGCATATTGAATGGGCACATAAAGATGCAATTTTGCTTTGACATTCTGACAACGTTTGGTAGTCAGTAATATGCATTGGATACTCCGTTTAAGGAGCCATTATTGGTTTTGTTGCTATGGTCTGTACGACATGTATTAGTATCATGAATAATAAAATGTTTGGAAGAAAGGCACAATTCGTCTTCTATGTATATATAGTTGTTTTATACGTTGTGAACATATATTTCTATATCATACTACGTGATCAATCAAATATTTCATTGAAATAGCAGATGATTTACTGATATCAACATTTTACAAACTAACTCAAAACTCATATCATGCCATCTTATGAATTATTGGCGGCCATTTTTAAATACATTGAATATTGTAACCTAACCATGCTGGATCTACCATTCCTAGCTTTGTTTCATCAATTTATATAATTAGAACAGAACAGAACAGAAATTTTATTTAAGACTTGTACATAGTACATCGTCATACAAATAGTTCATAAATATAAATATTTTGTATCACGTGATGATGTGGTTGTTGCAAAAAAACACAAAACATTTTTATACAGTAAAACAAAGTTAAAGGTACAAAGAATAGAGGATGAACAACAGTATCAATTATTTAACAGTGAAAGTCTTACAGACATAGCAGCTTTAACATATTTTGCTAAGTTTTTTATAACAGCATGTTTAGTGTTTGTAAACAATTGTATCATTTTAAACATACTAGGCCTTTGGTAAAAATATCTTTTAATATATTTCTTCCTTAAGTTTTCATAAGACGGGCATTTAAATAAAAAGTGAAACTCGTCCTCTAAATCTATCAAATTACAATGTAAGCAGTATCTTTCATTTCTAGGTATTCTGTTACGTGAATAACGACCAGTCTGTATTCTAAGAGAATGTGCAGATAACCGTAATCGTGTGTAGTACATTCTAAGATCAAAGGGTAATATATCCAAATATGGTTCATAAGATAAATCTTGCTTAAAATGTTTGTAATGATCAAGTACTGCACTGTTTGCTACAGCAGCATTCCATTCTTGAGTATAACAATCAATGACACGTTGCTTAAAGATAATTGGAAACAGTTTTACATCTACTATATTAGAGTTTAAAAATACATCTGCAAATCCAAAATCACTAAGTAACTTTTTTACATTTGAAACCCAGTTAGTATGACCATTTTTACAATCTCTTAAACCTTGTTCGTATGTTTTTTGCAATATGATATTATCTGAGTGTAATAACTTACACAAGTATTTGATTATTCTTACATATCTTGTTATATATAGAGGATATCTCCCTAGCTCGCCGTAAACACCTACGCTGCATGTTGAAGTTCTAACATTTAAAATACGTTTACAAAATTTTAGATGAATTCTTTCAATTACTTTCGATTTTGTATAACCCCATATTTCTGACGAGTAGTTTAGTATAGCACCAACAAAAGCATCAAATAGTGGCATAAAATTCTAGGTTTTAACTTTAACTTATTACATTTTATTAAGAGTACATTTAAGGCTTTTAAGGCTTTCCCTGACAAATGTTCTTGATTCAATGCAAAAGTGCCAGTATAGTTAAACACTGTTCCCAGATAATTAAAGTCATTTACATTTTCAATGTTATGGCCATTGTAGGTCCAACACTCATTTGATAATACACGTCCTCGCTTTCTAAACACTATGATTTTTGTTTTATCTGAGTTAACCTCCAACCCCCATTTATTGCAATATAAGTTATAAAAGGTCTAAACTTGACTGTAATTCAGATGGGGTCTTCCCTAAAATGGACCATATCATCGGCAAAGAGAAGTAAAATCAACGCTATATCATCTTATACATAGGCCGGGGTTTTCAGGTGACTGTAATTGCAATTCTAAATCCTCAACAAACATTGCAAAGAGCAGAGGAGACATTACCTCCCTTGACGCAAGCCTATTGCATAATAAAAATAATCAGAGTACGAGTTACATTTCTTTACACACGACTTAACATTGTCATACATACTCCTAATAATCCGTAACAGTTTCCCCTGTATTCCGTTTCTATATAGTTTCAACCATAATGCGTTTCTGTAGATACTATCAAAACACTTTTTTAGATCAAAAAATGCTGCATAAAGTCGTGTATTATTATTTAAGAAATGCTGCACGGTAGACATTAAAACAAAAATAGCATCGATTGTTGAACGACCTTTTCTAAAGCCGAACTGTGCGTCAGATATTATATTATTGTTATCACAGAATGCAACAATTCTATTATTAAGTATCGCAGTAAAAATTTTTGACAAGCAGCTTACTAAGGTTATACCGCGATAATTTTTGACATCTCACTGTCACCCTTTTTATTGCAGCGGTTATAATAACACCATCGTACCTATTTCAGGAAAAATACCAGAATTCAATACAGCGTTGAATATATCACATAAATGAGAGGCAATAATATCTATACTCTCCATAAAAATATTCGTTCATCAGTTGATCACTACCATGGCTTTATCTCTTTTAAGTTGTTTAACAACATTTACAACTTCATTAACTGTGATTTCACAATCTAATTCTTCAAAGGGACAATCAGTATTATCAAAATTATGCGTGGAACAAAAATCTTCGCCTCCTCATTTTTACATTGAAATAAATCATTTTCTAAATTTGAAAAAATAATCATAAAACTCTTCTAAGGGAATCCCACTATCTGTGCTCCTTTTCTGTTTCTTACTAAAATATTTCCAAAACTGCTTAGGCTGACAATGCTTTAATTGTTCGATCTCCTTTAATTTCCTCGCTTCGAAACACTTCTTTTTCTTGCGAGAAATTGCCTTATATTCTTTTTTACGTGAACAAAAACACTCTCTATTTGAAGGGGATTTACAATTATTAAATAATCGCAAAGATTCTAAATAACGTGCCCTTGCATTCTGACAATCTGTATCAAACCATTCAGCCTTTTTACCCAAGGGCGTATCACAAAAGGAACTATGTGTGTTACGTTTAATATGTTTTAAAAACATAGGATCTGCAACATCTCTTAAAATGTTTGTAAAACGGTTAACAGTGTTATTTATTGACGACCTTTGAGTAATATCTATAGAACTTGTTAAATGGTTTAAGTCCGGTAATCTGGAAATAAGACCAGAACGAAAATTATCCCGACACTCGGCGTTCCATTTAATCCTTATTTCATCTTCTAATTGTGTGCTAGTTATTTGCTTTTGACACGATAAAGAAAATGTTACTGGGGCATGATCACTCCATTCATTCATGCTACCAATAGTAAAATTACAAATATTTTTGAAATAACATTCTTTTGTCATCAAATAATCTATAACGGACGCTCCAATCGGATTAACAAAAGTAAAATTACCAATATCATAATCATCACCCAATCTACCGTTAACTATGCGTAAATTCGTGCTTTTACAAAGATCAAGGAGCTTTACTCCGTAATTATTGCATGATTTATCCAAGGAGGCCCGAGCTATGGGTGTATCGGGAACATAGTCATCATTATCAGTATAATCATTTCTTCGGTCAAAAACAATAAAATCACTTTTTACACTAACACGACTATTAAAGTCACCAAAAATATACACGGATCCTTGTGAGTCGAAGTCATTTACATCGGATTCTAACACGCTGAATAAGTCAACATTTACAACATTATATGCAGGAGAGTCTTCTCCCCAAATATATGACCCACAGAGGTATACATCATTTTCAAAATTGAAAAAGCTTTTGTCTAACCTTAACCAAATTATAGTGTCAAAATGATTTCTAACAATTTCAATACCAGCTGCCAGAGAGTCTTTATAATACACAACTATGCCACCGCTACATCTCTTTGCATTGCGGTGTTGAAACTTTCTGTAGAAGTTACAACTATGGTAACCTGACAATTCAATATTGCTAAAGTTATTTGTCCAAGATTCATACATAAAAACAATATCGTAATTTACAATGCTTGTGGTAAAATCGTCACATTCACGCTTAGCTCTAGTAAGTCCATTTACATTCCATGACAGTATTTTAAGCTCATCCTCTCTGAACCCCTAGTCCTTCACAGGTCTTCCGTCGACATAGAGCGTATCATATGCTAACCATGCTGACTTGCCGTTCTTCCGTGCTTCTTTCATCCTAGGTAGTAATTTCTTTCTCTTTTCTGTTACTTCCTTTGGGAACTGTTCATGCACAAAATACGGTGTGCTTTCCAAAGTTTTCCATTGCTTTCGCACCAACTCCCTCTCTTTAAAGAGTGTGAATTTTGCCACAATTTTCCGACATTTTCCATCAACTTTTGGACCCATCCTATGTACTCGTTCGAATTTCATTGAGTCTGCTAAATCTTTCGCTACTTTCATCTTTTCCTGGATAAAGTCTCTCAGTTTTTTCTCCGTTTCGTCGCTACCCTCTGTCGGGGCCTCTGCTATATTCCCAAATACTAAATTGTTACGCATTGATTGCGATTGTAAATAAATCACCTCCTCGTGTAAACTTTCCTTCTCTTTCTCAAGCTGGACCATTTTATCGTTTACTATTCCCAACGAAAAATCAGTGCTTTCCGTCCTATCTTCTAGTTTCTCAATCCTTTCGTCTGATTTTTTGCTTTTGTCTTCTATAAACACCCATAGTTTCTTCATTTCTTTATCAAAATTGTCGACCTTTCTTTCAAGTTTCTCAAGCGAAATTAAACGTTTATCTAGACTTGATATCTTTCCGTTTATCTTTTCCAAATATGCTATTATATCAGAGTTCGTAGGCTGTGATTTACTTTCTTCTCCGCTGGTGGCCATATTGGGTCTCTGGGAGTGGGTGGGGGTATACTCTGTCTGAGATTTAGATTCTTTTTCAAAGACACCAGTAAGATTTAGGACACAACTTTTATCATTGATATCATGATCATAAAGTACCTGATTCGTTTGGCTTAAAATATCACTAACATTTACATCTTCAGGGGTTGCAGTAAATCTTCCCGCCTTATTCTCGCACTCATTGTTCACGCTGTCGTCACTTTTCTTCCTTTTACCGTCTCTATTCCTATTTCCTTTCCCCATAGAATCAAATTTTCATATTCCACACTTATTATCTTAAGTCACAGTTCTTTTAAACACAAATTTAGTCCATTTCCAACGTTTAATAGCTATTTTTTTTTAATTTTTACCAGAGCAGAAAAAATATTGACCATTACACCATGTCACGTGACAATCCAAGAACGTATAGACTTTTATTTCAGCTTCCACACGGCACTTAAAGATAGCTTAAGTGATAGTTAATTAAATCTTTGAAAAGATCCTTTGAAAACATAGAACGCAACTAAGAAACATAATAGCGAGCTTGGTTTGACTGAATCTATTCATGAGAGGTGTGAAATGAACAAAACTCCTCTCACGACCCCTAGTATCGGCTTAAGAGATTAAAGTATGGTAAAAACGAATGTTCTCTATGATTCCAAAGGACTGGAAAATATAACAACACTGAATCCTGGTACTGGGAGACGTTTTACAGCTGCACACGGCACTTAAAGACTGTTGTTGAGATAGTTAATAAAATATGTGAAAAGATCCCATGTTTAGAAAGAATAGAAATATGGTTTTCAGCTAGATCTAAACAACAAAATTGTTGTACAGCAGAATTCGAAAAAAATAAGGCATTGCAGGATCTGCACATTCGAAAATAATTCAAAATGCAACATTTTTTTCCAGAAAGAAAAGAAAGGTATACATGTAATTATATGATATCCATTTTTAGCTATCTAGTGATAATCCGTTTATTTTCCATTCCATGTAAAACAGACGTACTAGTATATCAATTTATACAATACAAAATGTAAAGAAGGAATTATTATTATTATTATTATTATTATTATTATTATTATTATACCAGATTTGTTGAGCACACTTTTCATATGAAATATACGTTCAAGCTTGCTTTACCATTAAACATGTGACATATCACAGATATGTAGTAAAATCACAAAAACATAAATATGCAATATTAAGACTAAAACTGAAACTGAATAACTTGATTAAACAGCCATTTATATAACTGATTTATTCGAAGGCGTTGTACATAATAACAAAAAAAGTTATTATAAAAATTTAATAATTACAATAACAATAACAACCCTTTTGTAACTTACAGTCATGACTGCACCCCTCCCCTTCAGGTCATTTTACCCCTATTGCCAATATCAGTAGAAGGAATATCATTAATTAAATGCTGCACATGTAAGTTATGTGCAGAGATATCTTTTCAAACTGAAGAAAAAAATGTAATTATCTTATTCATTGCAATATCGCACAAAAAAACAACAACAAAAACAAACAAAACAAAAAAAAAAAGAAAAAAAAGAAAAAAGATGGATTATCTTTAGGAAAATGGATTTTTTTTTCATTTTGGCTCAGCTGCGTAGACGGTTTTATTTTCATGTTTTGGTTTTAAAGAGAACCAGTTTCGGCTGGGGAAAAGAATGTTTTAGATGTATCATTTACTTGTGAGTTCACAGACAACGAAGCATATTGTGCTTAATGTCAATGAGAGCAAAAATTACTAAACTTGTGAAAAATATCGTGAAAAGACAGTTAAATAGGCACTCAATAAACAATTATATTGTATATATGTATTTCATAAATATGAAACTGGATCCAATGCTGTGTCTATCATTTGTTTTTGTAAACATAGTGTAATACTTGAAATGTGTACTTTTACGCAAGAGCATTTCATAATATCAGTTCCCATTTCCCAGTTTTTCCGTCCATCATGTCTTTCATTGCTGAATAATTTCAGTATAACTTTCGACATGTATAGAAGCCCATGTGATGTAATTCCTTCACAGCTGAACTACAAACAATAGTCTTATTCAACGACAAAAATCGCTGTTTGGGATATCCCGGCACAACCAGTTTCCAATGGCGCTTAACAATGGCATGATCTATAATTTTGAAAGTCGTCAGTACCCAGCAAACAAAAGACGCCACGATGGACGGTTATACGCCGGGCGCCTAAGTAGGCCCCTATTAATTTCACGAGGGTGCAGCCCGAGTGAATTATTTCGAACGACGTATAACAACTCGAGTCTATAAATAGAGATAAAACAACGTTTTGCTATAAATTATTTCGATTCTAGTATGAATTTTATTGTAAAATCTAGATCATATATGACAGAACTGTTTCTTCGCGCATGCATGGCGCCAACTGTTAGTCGTCACGCTCTTTGTTTATGCACGCCATGACCGGAAATGGTAATACGACTTGCGGAAGAGTTCATGCAGTAGGGGCGCAAAAGATGACGAATTATTCTACAAAGCGAATTACCAACTTTATATGTGTGTAAATAAATTAATCAAAACAGTTGTTCAATGTGTCATTTCGTTTTAAACATATGCTATTAAGTAAAACATTTGATTAAATTTGAAAACGCTATTCCTAGATGTATACATGGCGCTAAAAATCACGTCGACGTGACGTCAACATTATATCGTTGTGATGATTAAAGCATTTTTGTCATATTAGAATTTATGGTCAAAACGTCTGTGACTAGAAAAAGACGTCTTTGTTTGGTTGTTTTCTGGTCACGACATTTGTGACCAGAAAAAGACGTCTTTTTATGTCGTTTTACCTACAAAATGAAGACGTCTTTTAAAAGACGTTTCAAAGCCGTCATAAAAACGTCTTTATCTATGAGAAAATGCAAGATTTCGTTCTTCTAAGCTGAAATAACATTTACAACATGAACTGTTAAGAAAAAAAATGATATTAGATATACCGGTATATTGGAGCGAAAGTTTGATCATTTCCTTACTTCTTAATAGAACGGACGGGTATAGTATTTTTATTGTATTTTCAAAATACAATGTGAAAATTCGATAACTTCCTTACTTAATAACAGAACGGACGGGTAGAGCATTTTATTGTATTTCCAAAATACAATGTATTTACTAGGGTTCCAGAATTCATGAAAATGGACTAAAACTTGTAAATGATTTTTTTTTGCACTTCCGACAATATTCTTAATTGTTATTTAAAGGCTGTTGTCTCTATTTTCAAAATTGTGTAATTACTTTTAATAATAATATTCATACATTCTAAAATATTCAGAAAAGCGATAGCATAGGTAGCAGTTGGTAGTTTCCAGCCTTAGATGCGAAATGGCCAGAGTCAAAAAGAATAGTTGCTACTTTTGAAACATAATGACTTCATTTTCCAAAATAAACAGCTGATCAAACGAGACAGTATCCCTCATAGTAAAGGCCTTTTATGAAAATAGGGGAAAAAACTCGCAAAGAATTGATTTTTGGTGTAAGCATTCTAAAAGACATATGTAACAACATACTAAAAGTATAGAAAAGTATCATGGTGCAAAATGCATTTTTTGGGGTAAAACGTTAAAAAATATAATTGAAACTATGAATTTCTGGAATCGACCCATAATAATTTCATTGTTTTTATTTAGAAAGCGAAATTTTGCATGTTAGTAGAGAATTATAACACAAAAAAAATTAAGCTCAAGATTATTTAAAAAAAATCAAGATGGCCGCCAAAATCCAAGATGGCCGCCATTAAATTTTCATTATACGGGAAAACCGTTTTAGGTATTTCAAAAACTTCAAATAGTGTGAAAAATGACTAGCATCATAGAACATACATACATTTTATTTCAAAACGCACAAACTTCAGTCTTAAACAAATTCAAGATGGCTTCCCGATTCCAAAATGGCCTCCAGAGATCATTTAGAAATACATACACTGAATAGGAAAATGGCTCTAAAATGGTTTGACTGAAAATATTTTTCTTGCATCAAACATGATCCCCGCTTTTCTTCCGATTTTTATTCAGGACTGAGGATATTTTTCAAGAAAATGTAAGTTACAGACACTTAAAGTAGGTCCAGATGTGTTCTGCAGCCATTGGAAATATGACAATTTTATCTAGAATAAAGAAGAACAGCAGCTATTTAGTGTGCTGTAACATACAAGGGCACATTGGTAAAAAATGAAATCTGGCCACATGGGAAAGGTTTTCTTTGACTAGAATTGATAGAAAATGACAGAATTATTGCAATTTTGCTTAAATATTGATACAACTAAAAAAATATCACATTTTTAATGTTTTGATTGTACAGTATTGTTTCTCAAAAACTGCACATTGGTATCCTAAATATTACTGATTTCTAGTAGTCAGAGGTAAAACCAACATATTTAACAGTTACTGCTTAAATGTGTAATTTGTATACAGATCCGAGTAGAAAATTACAAAACAGGGCAAAAGTAGGCTACAGTTATGATAACTGATTGAAAATTATGTTGTGACAGCTATTTTTGCCAAAATTTGACGAGTTGTCATACGTTAACTGAAATTACCATAAAACCTTAGACCCTGTTGGTATCAGACTATAACCTTGTGTTTTTACATGCATCTGGGTTGTTTGTATATTTCAAATGAAACTTGCACAATGTTAGAGAAACAAGTTTATCTTATAGACAAAAAGACACTAAATAGGCAAATGGCGCGAAAAATGGTAGTCGCATAATGGCGGATTCATATAGTCCTCGATTTTATTTTTTGCTCTGTAGAACTATTTTCCTTATTTTCTTTTCAATTCTTGCTGAAATCACATGACAAATCTATGCTTGACATGTTGGTAGCATTTTCATAATGGAATGATAACACTACAGTACTTGTCATGTATACTTAGACCATACACCACCCTCTACAATTTAAGGGTCTCATTCTTTAACTGATTTAAAAATTGTGTGTTTGACTGAAAATATTTTTTCATCATCAAACATGACTCATGCTTTTTTCTTTTTCTTTATATTTAGTATTTGACAATATTCTGCAAAACAATGCGAGTTATAAAAATTTAAAATAGGTCCTGATGTGTGCTACAGTCATTGGAAATATATAAATTTTGTAAAGAATAAAGAAGATTGGCTATGAAGTGTGTTATAACCTTTACCAAGAACATAAATTGATAACATTTTACAAAAATATGCTTTGCAAAAGCAGAAGAACCTATATCATAACAACACTTCCACCTAGCATATATATATCAATATTATGTATGTCAAATGTGAGTTATATGACCCAGGAGAGTGCCTATGCCTTTAGTATCTTAAACCTTGTAACAGACTAACTGAAAAACTATGTAGAATGTCCTTTGTTAAAACATGTAGAGCTAGTGAAACCATATACCTCATATATATTTTTTTTCTCTAACTATTTCGCCTAAATGATTTGTGTTCCAATATTTCATAAATAATTGCAGTTATCAGGGATACAAACTAGCTATTTTTATTTAGGGACCCAGACTGTCAAAAATAAATATTTAACATTAGGTATATAGGCATTTTCTCAAACAATTTAGGGGCCCAGCCCAATACCTATATAGCCATGGTCTACTGGGCCCTTGCTAATTTGTATCCCTGGTTATGAGCTAGATAATTTCAGGGATCAGGCAAAAATCACTCAATGTTTCAAACTAACAACCTTCAACTAATGATAGTCAGCTCAAACTTCTATAGGCTGGGGATGCTATATTTGACAGGTCTTTTTGTTGAAGTTCCCGTCAGACAATGTCTTTGAATGGACAACATACAAAAATAGAAAAAAATGGAAACTCCACAGGTTGATCAACACAACAAACACGAAAATGTTGCAGGCTCGGTTTGATTGAGCCTGTTCATGGACGGTAGTGAAAATGCATGCTACCGTCCACGCTCTTTAGCCCCGGGTTGAGCAGAACTCAACATCTGCACATGCTAAAAGTACAAAAAAAATAATTCAGAGACATCCACAGATGTGTTTTCACATAGATGTTCAGCCAATGTTCTCTTACTTGAAGTTGCAACTCAGTATGATTGCCCTGACTCTTGGATGCTCAGTGTTTATATGCTATAACATATAGCATTAAACCACCATATTGGTATGAATGTTGAACCCCGTCTGTGAGCTGGAACTCTCTTACTGACTCAGAAGATTACCAAACCAAACGTCTCTGTCTCAACTTTCCAATGCTCAGCCTGTATTTGCTATCGTCTATCCTATAAAGGTTTAATTTCTATGTGCTGGCCCTAAAGCTCGAAACCTAGTTACAATATTGCAACTCTTTTTTTAGTCTCAAATCTTCTTTTATGTAATTTATCTGCCATTTCAGGTTAGCTGCAATTAATAGCTCATTTAAGGTACTTGGATAAATTATAAGTTGAATCCTCAATGTGTTTACATCAATCGCTGGATAGAAAATGATTTCATTGTAATCTGTCTTATTAACTTACCAAGCAGAGGTGTATTTCTAATAAATTGTTGGTTCCCTTTTACTATTGTATATAACATCATGTGTGATGATGAAATCAAGTTGTCACTGTAATTAACCACATACAACACACTAAATAGTTGTTTTTCTTTATTCTATATAAAATTCACGTATTTGCAATGGCCGCAGCACACACCAGGACCAATTTAAAATTTAAAATGTCTGCAACTTACATTTTCTTAAAGAATATTGTCAGTTCTGAATTAAGATATATAAAAAGTCGGGGTCATGTTTGATGCAGGAAAATATTTTCAGTCAAACACTCAAACTACAAAATTAGCTAACAATGATCGAGACTCCAGATTGTAGAGGTGGTGTATGATCTAAGTATACATGGCATATTCTGTAATGTTATTATTTCATTATGAAAAGGCTACCTACAGATCAAGCATAGATCTGTCATGTGATTTCAGCAAGAATTGAAAAGAAAATAATGAAACAAAACCTGAGGACTATTTGAATCCGCCATTATGCAACTATCATCTATTTCGCGCCATTTTTCTATTTAGTGAAAACAGAACTGTAAACAATTTCAATGTAATTTTTCTCAAAAACATGATTATCAGATAGGAAATGATCCTACTAAGAAAGATGGGAAATGATCCTACTAAGAAAACAAATAATTGTACTCATACATGTTTTGTTAATTAATAAGGAAGTTTTGTAACCGCTGCTTAACGACAATTTCTACTGCTGAATGACTCAAAAAGTTTGTCTGTATACTTCACTATTGCCCCGTATTGAATCTTCTGGCAGTATGTTATCCATCTTAAGCTGCATATAACAATAATCAACTTATTGTATGTAAAAGCAATGATATGAGACAATTTGACATAAAATCAATGATAATTCTGGTTTAAATGTCGATTTTTATGGCGGCCATATTGGATTTAGGACGCCATCTTGCTTTTTACAAAATTTCTAATTAATTTATATTTTGTACAATATAGTAATCTAATGTTGTGCCAAATTTGGATCTCTTAAGATGCATAATTCTGGTGCTATGGGTCGATTCCAGAAATCCACAGTTTCATTTATTTTCTTAACATTTTTACCCCAAAATAGACATTTTGCATCATGATACTTTCCTATACTTTTAATATGTTGTTACATACATCCTGTAAAATACTTACACAAAAAATCAATTCTTTGCGAGTTTTTTCTTTTATTTGGCATTTCGGCCATAAATGGCCTTTACTATCATATCAGAAATTATGTTGAATTAGTGGACTATATGTTTTATGTATGCGATATAGTGTTGTTAGTTGAGTACATTGCCGCTGCGTGTATCTTAAATAATGTTTGCATTATCAAGTAACACTTGGAATAAATGTTCAGCCCATAATATTTTATAGACTAGATATTTCTATTTTATGTTAATTTATACTATAAATTATTACAGAAGCAAGAGCTACAACTTTCATTAATCCTTTTATGTCTACACATGACTCTACTACCCCGAACCATTTCAAATTAAAAGGATGTTTGGTATATTTCATGTATTAAAAAGAAAGTAAATCTATGTGTTCGATGTATAAAATGTAACGATTTCTAAATATTTTAGATAACATTTTCATATTCTTAAATATTACTTTTATTTGACAATTAATAAAGTATTATATAAATTTTCGACTTGTTCAGATTTTCACTTTAAAAATTATCAAAACTTCATTCAATTCAAGTATATCGTTTAGCAAACCGCCCGCCTGCAAATGCATCAGATAATGACCAAAGATGTTAATTATCGATTTCCCCCCGTGTTACTACAACAACAACAATTAGTACGGAAATCAACGAATCCGTCCGGTAGCGATGATATTGGATTATTGGTTTTATTGATTTTTATGATAGGTAGATCTGTCCCGCTTTATCGGTTTCGAGATGTTACTAAAAGTTGGTAATGTTATCTAAAATATTTAGAAATCGTTACATTTTATACATCGAACACATAGATTTACTTTCTTTTTAATACATGAAACATCATGCTAACGTATATCTATGAACAGAAAAGAAATATTTACGCACAAGAAACTGTCTGTAAATAAAATAAATATTCAAGAATATGAATATGTTATCTAAAATATTAGAAAGCGTTTATACTTCCTCTATACGCGCTTTCTTTACATATTATGCACATTAGAATATGAGCTTTTGATTCTAAAATATTTTCAAAATTCTAAACCACTAACGTTTTTCGATTTTCATCGTAAATGGTAGTAAAAACAGCAAATTCTCATGTATTTCCATAACATAAAGTTTGTCAGTAATCAGGAAGGTCTAATACGTATCAGTTGTTCCAGCAGTAATAAAGTTTTGAAGCCTTCATAAGAAATATAGCATTTTTTTTCAAGATATCTAAAAAGTATTTTTGTTGATCGATCTGGAGGCCGGTCGCTTTAAAGAAAAAGAAGTATAGAAATAAGACTTATACTTTTAAAAGGAAATACTTAACCCTTACCATGCTGAACACGATTGGTTCTTCCTTTGCAATCAGTGTAGATCATGATCAGCCTGCACATCCGTGCAGGCTGATCATGATCTGCACTGTCTGCCATTCAGCCAGTAACTTTTTGGTATGCACCCTTTTCATGATTAATAGTACTGTCCAAATTGAAAGATAGACAAGTTCGTTATTGTAATTTAGTATGGTAAGGATTAAGTTTCTTATATCGTGCCTAAATAGAACTATCATATTTGCGTGACTTGGATAAGTACTGCTGATGAATACTACTACCATAGTATACTTTAACTATAAATATATTGTTACAGGAAAAAACAACAACATTAAATAACAATAACTTCATCAATATCTCAATTTTAGAATAGCAGACTTAACTAAGTAATAACTTAAGATTTTTCGTGAAATTTGGGCCAGGATCTTTACTCAGTAGATATTTACGGAACAACACTGTTAACGATGTGAATTCTAAATTTGTACTGATTCTTTCTACTGTCATACGATTCATGAAATAAGGGTAAAAACTGTAAAAACAAATTTCATGAAAGAAAGGGAAAAGACTATATAAAGACAGAAGAAAGTGAAAGACATATTACAACGCAAAAACCATAAAAACATAAAAATACCTATCACTTATAGTAAATGGGGTAACATATTTTTTATGACCCACCTTGAAACAACACTGACCGGATATTGTTTACCCCTAGGCAATATTGTAATACACATTCTAACACGATCCGCAGCAATTGCTATATAAACATATAGCGAAATCGCCTATACATGAATCTACGATAAAATATGGTTGGCTGTTACATTTCACCCCCTATGATTGTAACATAAGAGCTTCTACTTTAGTTCCATTACATACGAATTATTTCAGGGCCAAACGGTTGAAAACAGCATTTCAAAAACATAAATATAATAAAAACTCATACTGACCTATGTGTAGGTCCGTAAAACACGCTCTGATTCCTACGAGCGAATTCAATTAGCTTAATTATGATTCAGCGGTGACGTCATAAATGTATGACATAAAGTATGACGTCATAATGATGTGACGTCATATAAAAGTTAATCTCGTCACTCGTAATACAGGGTCAACCCGCTTATTTTGATGATTCTGTTCATAATTAGTTTGCGAGCTGTTAGATTACTAAATTATATATACTTCTCAAAATTCTGATAAAAAATAAACAAATATATATACGTTCCATTGGCTATGCAACACTTTCTAACAATAGGGGGTAAATTGTAACAGCATATGACCCGAATGACGTATTACGCTGAAAATGTAGTACTGTAAAATGCGAATTATTTGCATTGTTAGAATCGAAATAATAAATATGTTCCAATAATTTTATCAATTAATAAAACATGGGCAGTCGTTTGGATGCGAATAATTAAATCACTCGTGCTACGCACTCGTGATTTAATTATTACGCATCCAAACTCCTGCCCATATTTTATTAACTGATAAAATATAGGAACAGATTTATTTAAGAAATAATAGGTTTGGATGCGTAATAATTAAATCACGAGTGCGTAGCACGAGTGATTTAATTTTTCGCATCCAAACGACTGCCCATGTTTTATTAATTGATAAAATTGTTTGAACATATTTATTATTTCGATTCTAACAACGCAAATAATTCGCATTTTACAGTACTACATTTTCAGCGTAATACGTCATTCGGGTCATATGCTGTTACAATTTACTCCCTATGGTTAGAAAGTGTTGCACAGCCAATGGAACGTATAGATATTTGTTTCTTTTTTATCAGAATTTTGAGAAGTATTCATAAATTAGTAATCTAACAGCTCACAAACTAATTATGAACAGAACCATCAAATTAGGCGAGTTGACCCTGTGTTACGAGTGACGAGCTTAACTTTTATATGACGTCACATCATTATGGCGTCATACTTTGTCATACATTTATGACGTCACCGCTGAATCATAATTAAGCTAGTTGAATTCGCTCGTAGAGATCAGAACGTGTTTTACGGACCTACACATAACTCGGTATGACTTTTTATTATATTTATGTTTTTGAAATGCTGTTTTCAACCGTTTGGCCCTGAAATAATTCGTATGTAATGGAACTGAAGTAGAATCTCTTATGTTACAATCATAGGGGGTGAAATGTAACAGCCAACCATATTTTATCGTAGATTCATGTGTAGGCGATTTTGCTGTATGTTTATATAGCAATTGCTGCGGATCGTGTTAGAATATTTCTTAAATAAAATTGAAAGGGTTATTTTTAGATATTTGTTACAATTAAATCAAATAATAGATATCGCAATTTTTTAAAACGAATGATTAAAGAATTTACCAAAAACATGCATTAATTTAAGAATACAGAATAATATATACAAAGGAGGTTCGGAAAGAAGCAGAATTATCAGTTCATCAAGGCTATCTTTCAAATTAAAGTTCGGTCATATTATGAATAATAGAAAATGATTTTTTTGTTTGTTTTTGTTTAAACTTTTATTAAAAAATCCCATATGAAGAAAAAAAGATAACCGCGTCGAGGATCGGACCCAGACCGCTACCGCAATAAAAAAAAGTCTCCAGATCGTTCGGCAAAAAATAATATAGGTATCTGGAAATTATTGAAACTCAATTACTGACCGTCTATATTTTACGAAAACACATGAGAAGTATATTTTGCGATGAAAATTAAAAGCATTTGTATATTCAATGCGAATTGAATACTAAATCCTACATAGCGTTATTTTAAACGACAGCGGATCTAGGTTTCGGCGTTTCTGAGTTCAACAATTAATTTGTTTTAGATTGTCTAATTACAATCTGTTTTTTTTTTGTTTTTTTTTTTTGTTTGTTTGTTTTTCTTTTGTCAATGTGAAGTTGCCTACAATTTATAGGCTTTGAGCTATAACAATTTGTACCGACAAAGTCAGACTAGCAGACGACAATATTTTCCGTAACAGCTTCCGAATACTTACGGATGACGGCGGAAAAAGCCGGAATTTTTTAAGAAATGTTCACTGTACACACTAAAATGCAAAAAGGACCAAACAAACCATTCTAAAATTTAAAATAAATTACACATAACGAAAACTGAATAATTTTTCTACATTTTTAGGGGTATCGAATTTTTTATTTTTTGCGGAAAATATCTCATTTTATCTGTTATATTTGAAAAAGTCAGTTTTTTTACCTATTTCCTTCAGAGTCTATATGAACTGAGGTGGGTCTATTAAATGTCAAAAAGGACCAAACAAATATTAAAATATTTTTTTTAAAAAATATTCATAATATCCGGAATAAATTAAACTTTAATTTGTGGGGTATCGAATTTTTGATTTCCAAATAGAACTTTTTCTATTTAAGTTTAAGTATTTTTTTCCTTCTTTGTTTATATAGGCAAATTTATCGATTTTCCAATATATCGATGTTACTAAAAGTTGGTAATGTATTTCTTTGTTTTCATTGTTGTGACTGAAATTCATTTAAGGAAACAGTGGAGACCCTGCTCACTTGATCTGTTTTGCGGTGTTCAATCTGCACTGTTTGCCAAGACCCATTTATAGGACACTGGGCATAATAATCACTCTGGACGGTAACCATTGCCACGCAGGTGTGAGTCCATTTTCCACATTTGAGCTGAATGCCAGGGGCAGTTGCTGATACATTGACCATTTTCAACTACTTTTGTATATCTTGACAGGTGATCGAATCCACAACCTTTAGTCAAAAACGTTGATATCACTTAGCCATGCCCATTGAAGCAATATGTTACGAAAATGAATAAGCTCATTGAAGCAATATGTTACGAGAATAAATAAGCTCAACTCTGCTGTCTCTATTCCCCACCCCCATGCTAATGAATTTCTTTTTTCTTTTTTGAATAAAAATGTCCTTGTTTAAAATGACATAACTGAATTCACCATGCTCACAAATAGCACATAACAAACAGTATGCTTTTTTCAAACTTTGTACGTAGTACAGCCATGAAATCTGCTAAATGCTACTTTGACTTTTAAAAGACCAAGTACCAGTTCTTGATGTTGTTCAGTTGGGTTCAACACTATTTCCAACAATTTCATTGCCATATATGACTGACAGTCACTTATGATAACAAATGATCTCTCTCCCTGGCAAGCTAAGCAACCTAAGTGACTTACCATTACACTTTCATAAGGAACTGACAGCTCTACATTCGTATGAACTGAGTTAGATTGCAAATGACCATGGAAGGAATTTCTTCGCTAACCGGATCAAACCCGTAACCTTTGGACCGGTAGTGCAGTGCATCCGGCAACTACTGAGCTAACTAGACAACAGCACCATATGTGTTTGTGGAAAGAAGGTTTGTCGGCAAGTAGGGAGGTTGATTTTTTTTACTTATAACGTCAACATCAATGTGTGGCTTCTTTTGTGGATTATTTGTCCTTATCACTCATTATGTGTTCTTAAGCCTAGATGTTTTCTCAAAGTTGTCCCTTGTGAACCTAGAAAGAAAACTTACAAGCTTTAAGTATCAGATCGAGAACCCTCGAAATATGCTTGACATGGATGTTGCTGTAAGAAGCAGATTTCTCAACATTGTCCTATTCAGCAGTATTTAAAGATGGGGGCATGAATGCCAAAAGAGCATATCAAAGTTACTCTGCATTTAGAAGAAAGTAAAAGGTTTTAAAAGAACAATTACAGCACGCTCCACTATTCGAAAGCGATTGTCAGTATGAATGATTTTCGGTTCTAGAACTGAAATAATGATTCAAGGATTATTTGACTTGATTCTATGATCTCGTTTTAAAACCCTGAATAGATATAAGAACTTTTAATCAGAAAATGTTGATAATAGTTGAAATGGTTCCATTAACTGTTTTATCAGTACTTTATTTATCAAAGCTGTTTTTGCATTTTTATATAATTTAGGGGACACTGATGAAGGATAATTTTAAAACGAATTTAATATATTTCAGGTGATACCAGGATCAGTGGTTTTGCCGTGATGGAGATGTTAAGAACTAAGCTATTAAATTGCGATTCACTTACTGGATTACCTATTGGACTAACTATGTTACTGAGATTAAATACAATAACAGATCTATGCAATAAAGATCAGAACATACATGCTGATTACAAGTGCTAGAGAAGAAAAAAAAATCAATGCCTAAAATACTAGTTCTTTATCCGTTAGGTTATGGTTGAAATTCACATTTTAAAACGATGATGTCTTATTTTTTCTTTCATAAAGACATCGAGAAAGATGTTTTTTAAGAGACGTCTCTAAAAGACGTGATCGCACCTTTAAAAAAGAACCGGGAAAAGACGGAAGAAGACGTCTGCAAAAAGACGTCTTTAAAACGTCTCAAAAAGACTTGAACGCACCTTTCAAAAACAACCAAAAAGACGTCATAAAGACGTCTCAAAAAGACGTCATAAGAACCAAAAAAGACGTCTTTTGTTTGTTGGGTCATGCTGAAAATTTACAACCTAAATCCGACCATGTGTGGTAGTTTTCGTTCCAACAAAAAGAAACTGCACAAAATTTTTACTGTAGTTTCATTTCACCGCGGCAAACATAACACTCACAAATCAAGTCTGATAACAAACATCATAACCAACATGGCAGATCAATATACTGTATACACACTTGCTTGAATTGGCAGCTAGATTACAGGGGGTAGGGTAAAGTAAATGACAGGCAATAGTTAGTGCATTATCTAAGGAATTGTATTATGGGCCCAATAGGTAAAGAGAACCTAGGTGTTACATCTGCTACATTGATAGCTGTCACATATGACAATGTTTTACATTATTGCTAAGCTTTTGACACTCCGAATATTTCAAAATGCTTAGAAAATGAAGAAAACTGTTGCATGGACAGGCATCAGGATTGCATTTTCAAAATAATTTATTAATAGTTTGCTTCAAAATTTTAGCAGGAAACATGTGTTAAGGAATATACATTTAGTGCAAAAGATATATAATTACTTATATTGGTTTAAGTAAGAATAGGTAGTAGCCAAGAAAACATGCAGGTTTTTAAGTAATAAGAAAAACCTATGAAAACATGGTACTGCTACATAAAAGGAATTTATATAAACTTCCAAGTACCAAAACTGAAGGAGAATAGGTTCCTAGTATGTTCTGTCTCTGCTGTAAACAGTGAAACAATCACAACTGATAAATCACGTTTGTAAAGATTTTTATCATACAAAGTCTTAGGCGGTCGAAAATAGGTTGTGGTCGGAAATAGGTTGTTTGGGGATATATAAATTATTTAACAGGCTTCTAGAGAGCTTAACGATGACGGCTTTAAATAAACTTAAAAAGACATATACATAAAACCACATTAAAATTTAAAAAAAAAATATGTTTTAGTGTTGATCTAATCTGACCAGTTAAAGGGAAGCTTAACGATGACGGCTTTAAATAAACTTAAAAAGACATATACATAAAACCACATTAAAATTTAAAAAAAAAAATGTTTTAGTGTTGATCTAATCTGACCAGTTAAAGGGAAATCCATTGTCCGTGGAGGAAGACCCTAGGTCTCCGTGCATTATTTCATAACGGGTGGTACCTGGATAGAAAAAATGGCGGGATACGGACAAAAATCCTCCCCAGGACAAAATAGTTTCATCTCGCCCGCCCCCACCCCCTCCACACACACACACTCTTCTCATTGTAGTGTGTCCATGGCCAAGACACTTTCTCGCGATTGCTTCGATCGACCTATAAATGTAAATGTCTACCAATAATTTGTTTGGGATAAGGTATCTTTGGTTTTAAATGTTCTTTAATTAAGATCGCATAAAAAAACCATATATCTAGTTTTCATTTTTTCAAAAGCGACGGTAATTAAAATTTACCTTTACTTTTTTCCCTTTAACCCCGTCCATAATTTGATCAATGCGGACAAAATTCCCACCTTATACTATTTTCAATTATATCCAAATTTTGACTTACTCCGTTAAAAATTTATATTCATGTAATCAGAAAGTGTAATTTTTTTTTTCAATCTGTTCTTTTGATTTTAGCGGTTTTATTAAACAGAATGGAAAGGGATGAGGATGATGTCGTGGATGGGGCAGGATTTGATCATACATTTGAAAATGACAGAGACTTAAATGCATCGCTCTAATTTGTCAGTTAAAGTTCCTTATATCATTTTGAAATTATGAATCTCTCAAACTCACAAGAGCAGTTGCTAGAAACAACGTTGAAAATTTCTTACCATAAATTCAACATGTCCCTTTATCCCTTTTAAATAAATAACACAGTTTCCTTTTCTTTTAATTTGACCCGAATTCCTAGTATTTTTGATAATAACCTTTGTGGTTGTGAAATATACAGTATTCCAAGATAAGCTGAGATGAGATAAGGCAAGGCAATGCAAGACAAGGCAATGCAATGCAATGCAATGCAATGCAAGACAAGGCAAGGCAAGGCAAAACAAGACAAGACAAGACAAGACAAGACAAGACCAGATCAGATCCCAGTAAACACCTGACGTCGTACCGATGTTGGTTAGACGTTGGATTTTGGTCGCAACGTCGGCGACCTGACCATAACCACGACGTCTAATAGACGTCAGACTTAGACGTCTAGGAGACGTTGGAATTAGGTTGGTTAGAAAGTCTGTTTAAATGTTTCCATTTATGAAATTAACTGGTGTAATTTTGCTAGTATAGTTTAAAGATAGTTATGCCTGTACATGCGCTTATAAATAATAGGTCATTCGCACATCAAACATTATCATTAATTATGTTACAAAATCGCATGAGATTGTCTATTTTCGGAAACGGATTTCTTTTTTACCAATTTAAAACTGTTCAGGAAAAAATTGCATTCTATAGACATGTATAAATTATTCTATATTCACCTAAGGATCTTCTTCTACACATCTTGTTTATTAGTCATGCGTTTGCGAGATAAGCTTGCATCGGTTTACACAAGTCTTCCGGTAATTTGATATTTTGTGGGATAAGATAGAGCAAGTTTATAAATACTTTACACAAATGGATCCGCAACGTGAGTAGCAGAATTTTGAAAATTGTACTTAGTTTAATAGTTATTCTTTTTAGTATGATGCATTATGTTTATTACATGTACTTTAAAAATCAATTGCGTTTAACATAAAGCTTCATTACATTTTATGAGGTTATAGAGATTTCTTTTAGAATTTAAAATAAAACATGTTTGTTTTGCACGTAGCAATTATGTTCTTTAGTAATAGCTCTAGCATACTTGTATAAGTTTTCAAATTTTATGAAATGATGAAACTGTCAATTTTTCTACATTTCAGCTGGGAATTTTAGCGGAGTTGAAGAATCATGCAGACATGACTAAACTTGAAAGTTTCAATTACTGGATTACCTTTTTTGAATTTATGATATTAGACTTATGTCGCTATCATGTGAAATAAAGATGATAAAATACATGTGTTGATTACTTGTTTGATTGCAAATTCTGTTGAAAATTTAGTCAGATTTTGGTTGGAAAGTGGTTAGAGTTTGGTTGGAAAATGGTCGGATTGCAACGTCTAGCCAACGTCGGGATCCGACGTTTAAACAGTTTGCAAATCCAACCAAAATCCAACGTTAATCCGACGTCGGGGTCCGACGTCTATACGACGTCTAACCGACGTCAAATGCCTACTGGGATTTATTCTGAGTCGGCAAGACAATTACAAGTAATAAAGGCTTTTTAACTCACTATATACAAGTGTGGGTTAACAAAAATAAATAGGCTACAAATAAGAAAGGATAATTTACAACATAAAATCTATGAGAAAACATGCTAATCCTACCAACTTTAAACTTTGGTTTAAAAATACTAGAGGGAACTTCCACTGTTTCATCGGTGTTCAAGGAGCAAATCTACAGAGAAAACGTTCAGGAAACGATAACATAAGATATGATACGTTTGTAAACTTCTACTTAAATAAACCTGCAACCTCGGGTTCTAAGATAGCCTACTCGTCCGAGGTAGGATAAATTTAGCGTCGTGTAACCTAATTTGTTCGCGAAAACAACAACAACAACTACATGAAAAATGCTGTTAACGAAATTATTAAATAATACAGTTTTGTCTGGAACATACTGCCGTCAGTATATAACGAGGTGTTTTACAAAGGTACCTTAAAATGTTACGTTCAATAATCGAGTAAACATGGCCTTTTAAGTTCCAGTGCCGATGTTTGAATGTGTAATAATTTCGGATAGGCAGTGGCGGTTCGGCAGTGTCTACGATTACGGTACCGTAATCCTAGCCTCCGATTCTAGGATTACGGAAGTTCCGTATTCCTAGACAACCCTTTAAGTATAGGCTAGGATAGTCGAACTAATCCGACGTATACAGTTTGTTTTATATTGTGACTGTCAAACTGTAACTGCAAAAGTGAGAAATTAAAAAGCAGCCACTCAGCGACAGTAAGCTTGTCTAAGGCTAGGATTACGGAAGTATTTAAGAGGCATCAAATATCTGTTAAGACATGCATAAATGATGTTGTAAACTTACTTATTTCACTTACTGGTACTGATGATAAACCTGAACTGAAAATGAGGGTTTTTTTACCTGTAACTTTTTTATTTCTGCAAATTGGTATCAATGGTTGGTATCAAAATAAAGCTTAATCTTTGCTGAAAACTTTACGTAATTCAAAGGGCTTGGTTCACTAATGTACATAAATGGCACCGAATTTAGCCATATTATACATTACTTATTCTACATTGATACATATGCTGTTCGTAACAAGTAAACACAATGCTTCATATATAAGTAATAAACTTTGAAAAATAATGTGTTGTTGCGTTTATATATTACTCCAAACATGCCCCACTTTACAAAAAAAATGTGAATTTTCCATGAAATTTGAGACTTTATTTATGATTTTCGCCTTGGCGGCATCCTTTGCCAGTCTGAATATCTTAACCACTACTTCGTACATTAAAAACCAACAAAAAGTGCAAAAATCATCGCTGGTGAGCAATGCCGCCATATTCAAAAACGAAAAAAACGTCCGTCTCAGAGACACATTTTTATCCGAAATATACACAAGCCTCGATTTCGGTAAAATGACGTTGAAGTTGACGTCACTTAATTAGATATTTGTTTTCATTAATTTGTTTTTCAGGCAACAGCCATTAGAGCTAGTGTTAAAATCAATAATATCGGATGAAGATTTTTAAGTTTAAACGTTTCAACATTTAGTGAAATATCACAAACCTAATGAGTGAATTAGCGAATTGTTTCCCTTTGAAATCAACACGCCATTATCGGTGGATACATGTCTGAAACTGGGTCAGAGAATACATGCAGTTATTGCTCTGAATATACGTGGATATTTAAAGTGCATGGCGGATTTAATAATTGTTATGGTAAGTGTTAATTTTCATTATAAATTTATTCGTTATTGGAGGCAAAACAAAATGGACAGACCGCTTCGTTTGTTGACTTATCGAAGATACAACTTTGCAGCGAAAAATAGCAGTGTTGACATTTCGATTCGACTGTATGCTGTCAAATACTTTTAATATCTTTCCTGTGTATTTGTAAGTTTTCATGATGGCAGAATATACTTGTAGCCAAGACAGTCGGGCATCTACTATGTTAAGTAGGCCTACATTCTGTATGAAACTTTCTATCTAGAAATTGTAAAGAGGTAAATGAACTGATGAACAGGAATGGGATATTCCAGAAAATATCCACCCCCCCCACTGTGGAAGCAGTTTCTTCGGAGAAAATTACCCCCCCCCCCCCCCACTCCTGGAGACATTTTACCCCCCCACCCCACCCACCTCTCCCCCTTCCACAGCCCGGTTACCTGAAAATTTCCCCCTCCCCTTCCTCCCAATAGGATCCCTCCAAATACCCCCCTCCCCTCCTCTTGGGTTATTTCAGAAAATATTCCCCCTCTCCCTTCCAGTCACCCCGGTTACCTCAAATACCCCCTTCCCCTTCCTCCCAATAGGATCGTCCAAATACCCACCCCCCTCCCCTCCTCTCGGGTTGTACCAAAAAAACTGCTTCCACAGGGAGGGGGTGGATATTTTCAGATGTGAACAATTTAATAATTACATGGTCATTATGCACAGTGGAATCTATGAAAATTGAAAATTATAGTACAATAACACAGGAAAAGTGGTGTTTTAAATTGTCACTTTTTGTTGTAATTATAGCAACTAAAATAAACCTGAAAATTTCTTAAAAATTCTACATGCAAATTACAATAAAAACTACTTTTTTCATTCTCACTACTGCCATTACTGGTAGACAGCATGCTGATAGGCTACTAAATAAGTGAGAAATTCTTTTTTTATATTTTTCAGGATAACCTCCAGCAGTAAGAAATATAAAGGCTCACTGCAGTTTTGAGTGCTCAACAAGTATTGACCCCATACTATGCTCAGCAAGTAGGGCCCTTGTATTTCTGTGAATCCTCATGCAGGTATAAGATTTTGAAGTTAGTGTTTACATTCATATCAGTGTCAGTATCCTCAAATGCACTTTTGCAATATCAGTTTTAACTATGAAATTCCATATATCACTAAATTAAATTCCATAGTCTTCAAACAAATCATGACTCTATGAATAAAAGCTTCAGGCCTGCAGTGCACATTTTACATTGGAATTATAGTGACACCTTTGCAGAAATTTTGTCAGGTAAAATTATCTAAAGGAAGTTATGTTTTGTTAAGACTTGATTTTACTAATTTCTATTGGTTTTTTTTCACTGAACTTTCTGTAAATCCCTGAAATTGGGTTGAAAATACTGCATTGCTTTATAATAAAGATGCTATATCATAAGCACTGTGAATTGGAATTCAATTAAATTTTGATATATACAAGTTAATGTTAAGCAATATCTATAAGAAAGGATGAACTGTTTGGTCAGTGTTGATTCACTCCATTTTGATGAGAATTTAATACATCTCTTATAAACTGTTCTTGTTTTTGTATGAAAAGTACAGTACTGCTGTTGGAAGAGGAGCAAACAGTGTGGTATCTATGGTCCACCATAACTTCAAGCATCATGGCTATGGAGAAAAGAATGTTTCATTACATATGGACAATTATAGTGGACAAAATAAGAAAAGTGTTGTAATAAGGTAAGAATTCCCAATAAATAAAGAAATATTTATTA
Organism: Mercenaria mercenaria; assembly: GCF_021730395.1. Taxonomy (NCBI): domain Eukaryota; kingdom Metazoa; phylum Mollusca; class Bivalvia; order Venerida; family Veneridae; genus Mercenaria; species Mercenaria mercenaria. The sequence continues at coordinate 83,739,765 of NC_069362.1, forward strand.
AGCACACAGAATTCTGTCTCCCCCAGGAGACATATTGTTTTTGCCCTGTCCATCCGTCCGTCCTTCCGTCCGTCCGTCCGTACATCACACTTCATTTCCGAGCAATAACTGGAGAACCATTTGACCTAAAACCTTCAAACTTCATAGGGTTGTAGGGCTGCTGGAGTAGACGACCCCTATTGTTTTTGGGGCCACTCCGTCAAAGGTCAAGGTCACAGGGGCCTGAACATTGAAAACCATTTCCGATCAATAACTAGAGAACCACTTGACCCAGAATGTTGAAACTTCATAGGATGATTGGCCATGAAGAGTAGATGACCCCTATTGATTTTGGGGTCACTCCGTCAAAGGTCAAGGTCACAGGGGCCTGAACATTTAAAACCATTTCCGATCAATAACTAGAGAACCACTTGACCCAGAATGTTGAAACTTCATAGGATGATTGGTCATAAAGAGTAGATGACCCCCTATTGATTTTGGGGTCACTCCGTCAAAGGTCAAGGTCACAGGGGCCTGAACATTGAAAACCATTTCCGATCAATAACTAGAGAACCACTTCACCCAGAATGTTGAAACTTCATAGGATGATTGGTCTAAATAATAATAGATAATAATGATAAAATTCTAAAATGTTATTTAATGTAATTATGTGTGGAATGCCTTTTGGAATGCTGTTGTTCAGGATTGATGAAAAGGTTATGTGTTCTTTGTCTTAAATATTTGATACATTTATCATTACAGAATGTCTTCTGCATGACCTGGTATAGATAGTATTCTTGAAGGATTATAACTTCAACACAGAGACGGAGATTAATATTTTTAGGCAGGGGGTGGGCATGACAGGCAAATTCACCAACCGAATTACCATTCCTGAGCTGGATGCCAGTCGACAGTGGTACCTGTATAATGAAATAGCGCCCCTTTGCAGCAACAGCAGTGTATGCTCAAAACCAGCAGTGTCAAAGCCATTAAAATTGATAATTCAAGTCATTTAAAACAAAGAATGAATGGAAAAAAGTGTTTAACATTTAAAGTAATACAGAGAAAGAGCTCTGAAATTTTGATTAATTTGAAAGTGTTTTTGATTTTTTGAAGATGTACTAGACCCAAATTCCATATATTTGAAAAAGAACAAATGATACGTATAGTTTATGTAAACATTGAATTAACAACTTTATGGTATCAACAGTACTATGCATTTGTTAAATATTGACTCACTATATACATGTAAGGCTGAACACAGTATAAATGTGAAATTCCTCTAAAACACTGGAAGATTTTTCAACAATAATTGTAACATATATGGTAGTAATGTACATTTTTTTCATTACGACAGTTGGGATTATATAGATCTACAAATATTTTCTGCTGTATTCAAACTGCATGTAATCATTTCTGTCGGCAGTATCATGTTTATTTTCCCTTTTCATGAACAATTAATTTAACCTTTCTTGAAAGCACAATATATGTATAATTTGTAAAACATACATTGGATTATTGTGGAAACAATTTAGTTTTTGTATGCCTAATTATATGTTATTGCCGTTAGTATCATCTAACTCTTTTAATATGATCAAGACATTTAATAAGACAGTTTTCTTAAACTATTACTGTGTGTTAAATGAGATTATGTAGTATTATGTTTACGGAATTAACTGCGTAACCATGCAAACATTTTTCTGTTGTTCTATATTATGTCTTGTAAAAAACATTGTTTGAAGAACACTTTTCAGTGGTGCATTTTTTTAAAATTTTTACATGTAATGGTAAATGCTGAAAGTGTTCTACAAAAACTTAGCAAAAACGTCATTGTTGTCTCATTGAAGCATATACTGCAACTCCATTGTAACCATAGCAACAGAAATATATTGTATTATTTATGAATTATGATCTTCACAAACAAATTACATATGTTATTTTTCTTAAAGAATGACCTAAATTGGTTTTATTCCATAAAAAACAGACATAGCAAATATTCTCATTTTTATCTCCGTTTCCATGGCAACCATATATTTTTTTGCCTCAAATTATAGGCGTTGCTTAGGGTTATATCTTAGCATATCTGAATATTAATTATACGGTCTGATGTAATTGTTATAAGAGATTTTCGTGTTTCCATAAAGAAAATCAATCGGTTGCCATGGCAACAGCACAATTTCAAATGAATTAAAATATGAGATTTTGCATTCTGAGTTGTTGATCATTCATTATAATAATATTTCAACAACATTTGATGTTGTGCCATTTTAACCTATAAGTGAACCAAGCCCTTTATATTTAGTAAGCAAACTCACACGAAGTGAGGCCCTGAAAAGGGTTTGTAAAATAGGGACTGTATTAACGTTGACCAAAGAAGTATAAAATGCACAGAATGGCAGTTGGTTGTAATCTCGCGTGATCTCGTGTCAGAGCGTGAATCGGCGTTATCTTAGTAAAAACAAACATCGGCGAGCATGGAGTTACAATTTGTAAACTACATTTAAAATACATGTTAGCTTCTAAAACAACATTAATGTGAAATAGTCTTAAGACACAAAGTACACGTTTCTTACCATCAAAAGAATCATGGTCATACGCTGATAATTAATTTACCGATAAATAATTGCTTTCGCATATAAAATGGTTCGCGGAGAACGTGTCACTTCCGGTAAACGAGATCTCATTCAATTGTCACGTTTTTATGCCTTTCAAGTTGCCGATCTATTTATTTTTTATAGCTCTTTGCGTTGAACGATGATAAATTCGACCACTTTGTCATTTACAAAATTTTCTTTGTATTATTATATTGAAACTTTCTCAAAAAGCTGCAACAGTCATTCCTAATCAAGTAATGAAAAGTGACCCAATGTCAGACCTTCGTGTTTCGACAGTGAGCATGCGCAAAAAACACCCTCTTCCCCAGTAATTTTGGATATAAATTCTATATCACTATAGTAAATCTATTTATAAAGCACACATTGATTGCTAATTTCACAAAATGTTTAATCCCAGTAAAGCAGATGACTTTCATATTATTTTAAAAATGTAAGGGTAGTGCGGTTTAAGCACGATGGGACACATGCTGTTGGGCACCATGGGACAGTGTTCTGGGAAAAAAAAAAGTTATTAAATTGGTAGATTTGTGCGTACAGACGTAGAAAACTTGACCTATCAGTTGAGTTTTTTGAAACGTCAACCCATGACAATCAAGGCTTCAATGTCTTTTTATACCAGACGGCAAGTTCAAGCTGATGATATGGAATATGATGATAATTATATTGTAATGATATTTCTTCAGCCAAACAATAAAGGAGGCACTGCAAGAGCTGAAAAACAGCTGAAGTTTGACCTCGACCTAACTCACTATTTCTCAGCAAAGGCATGAATATTGTTTGCATGCCATTACTGGATAAGTCAATCATTTATGAGAAATCAGTTAATACATTAAGTTTAGAAGTTTATAAACATATGTGTGTTCATTTGATACTGTTGTATAGGAGAGATCGCCATGACATCACGCATTAATACCTGTTTATCATTGTTTCTTTTGTCAGGTGTAACACAGGTGTATAGATCTAAATATAATACCAGTAATTAATGCCTTTTTAGCTCACCTGAGCGTGAGTCTTTGTGATTGCTCGTCGTCCAACTCTGTCGTCTGTCAACATTTAGCTTGTGTTTGTGATAGAGGCTGTATTTTTCAACTGATCTTCATGAAATTTGGTGGGAATGATTGCCTTGATGAAGTCTAGGTCGATTTTGAATATGGGTCATCTTGGATCAAAACCTAGGTCACTAGGTCAAATTATAGAAAAATCTTGTGTATGCAATAATGACTGTATTTTTCAATTGATTTTCATGAAGTATGCTCAGAATGATTACCTTGATAAAATCTAGGTTGAATTTGAATATTGGTCCTCTTGGGTCAGAAAGTAGGTCAGTAGGTCAAATCAAAGAAAAACCTTTTGTATGCGATAGAGGCTGTATTTCTCAATTGATCTTCATGAAATTTGGTCAGAATGATTGCCTTGATGAAATCTAGGGTAAGTTAGAATATGGGTCAATCTAGGATCAAAAAGTAGGTCACTAGGTCAAATCAAATATAATTCTTGCGTATGCAATAGCTGTAATTTTCATCAACTGATCTTCATGAAATTTGGTCAGAATGATTTCCTTGATAAAATCTAGGTCAAGTTCGAATATGGGCCATCTGGGGTCAAAAAGTAGGTCACTAGGTCAAATCAAAGAAAAACCTTATGTATGTGATAGAGGCTGTATTTTTCAATTGATCTTCATAAACTTATGTCAGTACGATAGCCTTAGTGACATCTAGGTTTAGTTTGAATATGGGTCATTTGAGGTAAAAAAGCTAGGTCAAATCAAAGAAAAACATTAATTTATGTATGCGATAGAGACTGTGTTTTTCAGTTGGTCTTCATGAAATTTGCTCAGAATGATTGCCTTGACAAAATCTAGGTCGAGTTTGAATACGGATCATTTGGGGTCAAAAAGTAGGTCAATAGGTCAAATCAAAGAAAAATAGAATATTTTGTTTCCATGAAATCACTAGGTCAAACATGTTTACACTGTTATGGTGCGTTTCTCAGGTGAGCGACCTAGGGCCATCTTGGCCCTCTTGTTTAGTTTTCAAGAATCATTATTTTCAGTGTCAGATGCATGTAGTATACATGTGTATAGATACTATACCAGTAATTAATGTTGCCTTTTTTAGTTTTCTAGAGTCATTATTTTCAGTGTCACATGCACAGTATACAGTATAGATACAATACCAGTAATTAATGTTGCCTTTTTAGTTTCAAGAGTCAGTATTTTCAGTGTCAGATGCACAGTATATATAGCCCTGTTTTTGCTTTACAGAGATGTTTCTGTGCACTTTCCACAAGTGAAGTGATAGTTAAAAAGAAAAGGAAAAAAAGGAATGTTGTGACTCTCGACAAAAATGAAAACGATGTGGTTCTAGATTTCTTTAATAATTGTGACCATGTTACTCTGAATAAACTAATAGGTTACAAGTCCCACCTGTTTAAACATTATGACTACAGCAGGTGTATGACATCATCTAGAGAAGACAGATTCTGTGATATGGAAGACTTTTTGAATAAAACTGGAATCACAGAAGACAAATTAAAAGAAATGGCATATGCAGTCCTATTATTTAAGAATGTGGAGAATACTTCAACAGGAATGAAGTTTTTTTATCCAAAATTTGATAGGAAGAACATAGAGGTATATTTTTGTTTACTATTATGCAAACTAACATGATCATGATCAGCATTTTTTCAGTATTTTTAGCTCTCCTAAGCACTAAGTGCACATGGTGAGCTTTCAGAATTGTTGGAAGTCCTTTCATCGATCTGTTCACACTTTCATCCACAGATTCATTACAGAACATTTTCAAAACCACCAAGTCAATTTTAACGAAACATCACAGGTAAATGCCTTGGGTGGTCCCCATTCAGATTCCTTCTAATCTAGGTCATCCATGCAAAATTAAATTCTAGTTGTCATAGGGAAGAAAGTCAAACGTCCTCTGAGAAACTACTGGCTTTATTTTAAAATATTTGCACAGAAATGTCTCTTTGACTGCAGTCTGCAAAATACCTTTGGATTGTTCTGTTCTTAAAAGATCATAGCTGTAAGTTTAGCAGGGCTAGTTTTTCCACTATGAAAGAAGGATTTGATTTACTGACCTTTAACCTTTATTCATAGACTGGCATGTAAACAGAAAATAAATCTACCAAAAAACCCGCAACCATCAGACATTTCAAGGCTTTGATTAATATATTGTTGTTAAAGGCATGTACTCTGTATCTTCTACATGTATATACCAATTCATGATTACCTCCCCTGATTTTAATAAAAATGGATTTATCTCAGTAAGTATTTATAGGACTCATTTGTAAATTTCATTATTGTCATTAGTTGGACTGAGACAATCAGGGCAGATAATTATGTCTCCCACCACACAGTGGTGTGGGAGACATATTGATTTACTCCAGTCTGTGTGTGTGTCTGTCACAAAGCTTGTCCGCACTCTTAAGTGGAACATTTCTCATCCGATTTTCACCAAACTTGAACAAAATGTGTTCGACCATGAGACCTCGGCCAAGTTCGATAACTAGCCAAATCGGTCCAGGCATCTTGGAGGTATGGCCCTTGAATTACCAAAAATCGGCCTTTTTAGCTCACCTGTCACATAGTGACAAGGTGAGCTTTTGTGATCACCCTTCGTCCGTCGTCCGTCGTGTGTCCGTGCGTCCGTCCATCAACAATTTCTTGTCTGCACGATAGTGGTTTCATTTATGATTTTATTTTAACCAAACTTGCACACAACTTGTATCACCATAAGATCTCGGTTCCTTTCTTGAACTGGCCAGATCCCATTATGGGTTCCAGAGTTATGGCCCCTGAAAGGGCCAAAATCAGCTATTTTGACCTTGTCTGCGCAATAGCAGCTTTTTTTATGATTTGATTTTTACCAAACTGGCACACAACTTGTATCACCATAAGATCTTGGTTCCTTTCTTGAACTGGCCAGATCCCATTATGGGTTCCAGAGTTATGGCCCCTGAAAGGGCCAGAATTAGCTTTTTGACCTTGTCTGACAATAGCAGCTTCATTTATGATTTGATTTTAACCAAACTTGCACACAACTTGTATCACTATAAGATCTTGATTCCTTTCTTGAACTGCTAGATCCATTATGGGTTCCAGAGTTATGGCCCCTGAAAGGGCCAGAATTAGCTATTTGACCTTGTCTGCACAATAGCAGCTTCATTTATGATTTGAATTTAATCAAACTTGCACAAAACTTGTGTTGCCATAAGATCTCAGTTCCTTTGTTGAACCGGCCAGATCCCATAATGGGTTCCAGAGTTATGGCCCCTGAAAGGGCCAAAATTAGTATTTTGCCCTTGTCTGCACAATAGCAACTTCATTTATGATTTGATTTTAACCAAACTTGCACACAACTTGTATCACCACAAGATCTTGGTTCCTTTCTTGAACTGGCCAGATTCCATCATGGGTTCCAGAGTTATGGCCCCTTGAAGGTCCAAAATTGGCTATTTTGGCTTTTGCAGCCATATAGAGACTTCATTTATGGTTTTATTTGATACAAACTTCCAAAATATCTTCAACAACAATAAATCTTGGATTCCATGACAAATCAGATCAATCGTAGGTTCCAGAGTTATTTTATATCTGATTACCTCCCTGATTGTAGTCAAAATGGATTTATATCAGTAAGTACTTATAGACTTATTTGAAATTTCATTATTATCATTAGTTGGACTGAGTCAATCAGGGTAGATAACTGTGGACTGATTTTATGTCAAATTACCTCCCTTTATTTCAATTAAAATGGGTATATCTCCGTAACTAATGAAGATACTGATCTGAAATTTCATTCTGTCAACAGATTTATTTGGCAGATCCTTCTTTTGTTCACTTACAATAATTTTCTTTTTAATTACTTCCCTTTTACGTTAATATAAATAGCTTATTTTTAGTAACTTTTTTATTATTGGCCGTAGGGAAAAACCGAGACCACTTTTCTGTGGTACAACATGGATGGTACCTCCAATTTTTAGGTGTATTTTGACATATCTGTACCTTGTAAGAATTTTTTTTTCTTTTTGGTTAAATTTCTTTCCCTTTTTTGTTCCTGTCCTTTGGACTTAGATATTTTTTCTGAGGACCTTCTTGTCCTCAAGTGCAATGATAACAGGTGAGCGATATAGGGCCATCATGGCCCTCTTGTTACTCTTGTCCGCACTCTAATTCAAACATTTCTCATCCAATCCTCACCAAACTTGAACAAAATGTGTTTGACCATGAGACCTCAGCCAAGTTCGATAACTAGCCAAATCGGTCCAGGCATTTTGGAGTTACGGCCCTTGAATTACTGAAAAATCTGCATTTTTACTCTTGTCCTCTCTCTAAGTCGAACATTTCTCATCCGAACTTCACCAAACTTGAACAAAATGTGTTTGGCCATAAGACCTTAGCCAAGTTCGATAACTAGCCAAATCCGCCCAGGCTTTTTTGATTTATGGCCCTTGAATTACTGATTGGATCCACTCGTCCAGACCATCTAATTGGATCCACTCATCTAAGCCATCTAGAGACACTACACATTTTTCATAGGGGCAGTTGTGGGAGACATGCGCTTTTCTCAAAAGCATCTCTAGTTATTGACTGATTTTGTGTCAAATTACCTCCCTTTGTTTCAAACTAAAATGGGTGTATTTCAGTAACCAATGAAGATACTGATTTGAAATATCATTTATGCCATCAGATGGACTCAGACAATCAGGTTAGACTTTTGACTGAATTTATGACAAATTACCTCCCTTTATTTTATGTAAATGAATTACCTCAGAGCAGAATCTAATGAGATTGGTTCTAAATGTTATTTAAGTCTTCCAGGGTAAGAAATAATCATGCTTGTACAAAAATGCAGCATTTGAGCCTAGGACCTTTAAACTTGATTTATGGAGATTGGCCCTGACTAGTATGTGACCCATATGTTAAAAGGGACTGTTACAAGAAAATATTTATCCTGATGATTTTTGATGTGTATGTCTATGTCATCTATGTCAAAACTTGATCTATCATTAAGAGCAATGGTACTTGGTTGAGCAATATAAGGCAATCATAGCCCTCTTGTTTATTAAGTGAGACTTTTCGGAAATTATTTTTGTGTCAAAAAATGAATACAAGTCAGGGGTTATGCTTTTAGAACATCAGTAAGTTAATTTTTAACATGACTGACCATGTTTAAAGCATAAAAACTGCAGTTTTGCAACTTTTTGTTAAAAAGTTGAAACACATATTCTCCAAGGCCATAAAAACATTTAGGGTCAGGCCAAAAATTTAGGGTAGATCAGGATACCGGAAACAAACATTTTTTTTATGCCTATAATTGTCTATACATCATTGACATTTATGCGATCATTATGTTGTTTTGCAGTGTAGTTGTAGGTGCCTTTCAGTAGGGGACTTTGTATTGCATGGCAAAACTTCATTCACTTCTTCAAGCTAAGTATATTTATTACATACACGTTTCTATTCCTCATTAAGTTACACTGGTACCGGAAACGTCAATATTTTTCCATACACTTGACGCCTGAATTTCATATCGTGTGCGTGACGTAATTCAGTGTTTGTTCTTGCACTATTTTTTTCTATTTAGTTCAGTATTGTCAATCCTATTCAGGCTATTTTAACAAATTTATGATATTTACGTTATATTTATACGTGTAGATGTGATGTAATAAAAAGGTTTATTATCTTTGCATCGGGAAATATGCACTCTTTCTTCAGCGGAAGAATATTGCGCTCCTAAAGTCACGCAATATTTCCGCTGAGAACTCGTGCATATTTCCCGATACAAAGCTAATAAGCTATAAATATTAAATGTTCACTTCTGCATAAAAAAATCTAAGTTGGGCTACCTGGATAGAAAATTTTTCATATTTTCGAATGAAATCTTACATGCAATTAGACCAGTTCTGAACCTCTATTATCAATTGAATGGCATAATTTGAAGTAAAGCCCCATGTAAGCACAGCTATAAAGTGTTCACACAGGTGTATGAATAGCATGAACACAGTTCATCATTCTTGGCTGAAAAAGGCAATGACCAAAAACATACTACAAAACAATTTACATGCACTTTTCTTTTGCTATAATTATGTGAAATCATGTAATTTTGATGGCACATGCCAGCATCTTATGTATGGACAGCATTATTATTTATACATTATTTATGAATATATCCCAGGATATTTTTGTGAAAAAGCCACTACGTGGAATCCATAATTATACCCCCACAAAACAAAGTTTGGGGGGTATATAGGGGTGAGTTTGTCGGTCGGTCTGTAGGTCCGTTGGTTGTCATGGTTTCCGGATGATAACTCAAGAAAGGCTTGACCAATTTAAATAATTTTTGGTACACAGGTATAACATCAGGAAATACAGGTCAAGTTTGGCTTGTGGTCAAAGGTCAAGGTCACACTGACTCGAAACAGTTAAACGGTTTCCAGATGATAAATTGAGAACCCTTTGGGCTAAGATCATTATTTTTGTAATTTTCAACTTACTTACTTTTTACTTATTTAAAATTACAAAGGGGTAAACCCCAAAACAAAAAACACAAGATGAAAATTATGTAAAATCATGTTGACAAATATATCAGCTATACAGTATAGTCAGTCTACATGAAAATCCGTTGAAGCTCCCTACTTTTTTTGGATCCCTTATTTACACAAAAATCCCATTTTAAAGCTCGTTCCGCTGCTTTTAGTTTAACGTTTTTATTCAAAAAGTATTTCTTTCTTTTGGCTTTTTTGTCTTACTGTAATAATAAACCATGTACAAAGGTATATTGCCCTTAGTATACGAGAACTGTGTTTTGGTCTATCAAGAATTCCGGAGACGTGACCAAAAGAACTATTCAGTAAACACTACAAAGGTTCGATTATAAATACTTACGATTTTTCTACTCCTTTTACTAAACTATTTTACCACACAATATAATAAAAGAAAACCGTTCAACTTTAGGCATAATTGAAAAAAAAATGTTTGCAGGAGAAAATATTATTTATTTGGAATGTAATGGAACTAAATGTTAATTTACTAACAAATACACTTTGAGGTATTGTGATCAGGTATGCGAAGCATTGCGGTTTCTGTTGGATAAATAATTACACAGGTATCATAGTAATTATGATTAAGAGAGCATTAGAAAGTATACCATGTTTCTAGCATTATCTTGTGCAGAGAAGCTAAAATATCTTAATAAAACCCATTTTATTCTTATTGCAAAGTGGTGGCATGTCTGGATGTTTAATCAATACGGCAAACACGGAAGCTTATAAACTACGGAACATTAAACAGAATGCACATTTGTAATCCATGTCAGAAAAATTACTTGGCATCATCGAGACAATGCTCATCCTCCAATCAAAATGCAAGATCAACATATAAATGAAGTACGTCACCACAAACATCTAGACATCATTGTTTCACATGATCTTCGCAGGTCTATCCATATAGAATATATAAAATGTAAAGCATGGAAAAGAATAAATATCATGATAAAAACTAAAATTTCAGCTCGATAGAAAGTCACTCAAGATCGTATACACATCATTCATACGACAAATTTTAGAGCATGGTGATATTTTTGACAACTGTACACAACTTGAAAAACAGGAGTTAGAACAAATCCGTCACGAAGCTGCAAGAATTGTAACAGGGACCACGAAACCTGTATCAATTAACAAACTTATGGATGAAGTTGGATGTGAATCTTTAAAGAACAGGCGCTACAAACATAAGCTTATACTCTTTTATAAAATGAGAAATAACCTTACTCCTGATTTCCGCTCAAATCTAGTGCCTTCAACAATTGGTAGCAAGCACAGGTATCCACTTAGGAACGCAAATGACACACAGAACATATTCACTTATACAGATCATTTTTATAAATAATTTCTTCCATCAGTTATTAGGAATCATAACGCCCTTCCTGATAACATTCTAAACGCAGACACGTTAACATCCTTTAAACGTCTGTCAATCAGTAACATACCAACTGTCCCTGCTTTTCTTTCTTTCAGGAGATCGCAAACTGAAAATATTTCATACAAGACCTCGCACTATTGCAGCTCTTTGTCTTTCGATTTATATGACAACTCTCGTTATGCGGAAAAATAGAAAACTTCACAATTTTTCATTTGTCGGAGGTATACAGACTACAGAATAGAACTATTGAATACTATTTCACAGTATTGCAACCCTACACTTGATGTCATTCTACTAGGAAATAATTCACTTTCCTTAGAAACCAATGTCGCAATATTTAGAGCGGTTCAACCCTATATCAGATAGTCCAAACGTTTTACGTAATGATACAAATTGTGATTCGGTTTACAAATTACATTCTGGTGCGTTTCATAAAGTGTCATAATTTCTATCTAGAAACTTCAATTAGAATACAGTTAGTAACAAACATCAACAAAATCAACCTAAGTGTTTTTTGTTGACCCTCGTGCTTCTGTCCTTTTTTCCTATCTTGTATTCATATGATTACCTTTAGATTTTCCGCTCTTCATTCTCTAATCCTTTTTTCGGGTACATTAGCCCATCTGGTTATAGTTACAATACATGCAGTGCTCATGTGTATTGAGGGGCATGTTCTAATCTCGGGCCCGGCCTGGCCGGCTGGCCTGGCGGGCCCTGGCCCGATGACCCCAATTTTCGCCCGAGCCGGGCAGGCCAGGCCAGGCAGGCCATAGATTTCAATTTCGTAAAAGGTGAAAGTGATTTTTATAGCAATTTTTAAATCTGACTTTTGGAATAAGTTTGGTATTTCAGACATTATTAAATATTTTGAACTCTCACTCTGTAAATTTTTACACTGGGAATAGCCTGTAGCTAAATAACTATTATGTCTAATTTAAAGGCGATGCCTGATTAATTGTTATGACTATTATCAGGGGATCTTCACCTCAATTGAACTCTCGATGGTGGCTTGGTTTTCCCCCAAATTGAATAAGCTAACTAGTTTATTATTTTGTCTATTGGGATTATTTAGTATTGTATGAATTATTGAAACTAGCACTCAAGAAATTCCATATGCTTCCGTAAAAAAATCGGTGCCCAAACTAAATAAAAATATAAATATTGAAAACCAAATAAAATTATAAACAAATTACATTTCTTTACTGCAGGTAGTACATGCAGATAAAGTTGTGTGACTAACGTTCAGTACCAATCTCGGGACTGTAAGTTCAAAAACCGTGACTGTTTGACCATTTTCATTATATTTTTTTTTAAATTTCCTCTGTAAACTTGGGAATGCAGGAAAATTGTCACTTATCGTGATTTTTGTTCATTTATTAAATGAAATACACAAGTATTTGACATTCTTTACATAAAATTTTATTCCCATAAATGTTGTAGAACAAACCAGTATCAATAAAAGGGACTTTATATTGATTTAATGAAAACAATCTGAATTAAAATCGAACCATGGTAACATGTGTGAAAGCCGCAGAATTATCACTACCCCACTGTGTCTTTGGGGTAAACTTTAATTGCATGTTATTTTGGTCAATTTAGATATTTTAAGGTTACAAATATGGTGTAAAATAAAAGAGTGGACCTGTCATTACTAACGGAAAACAACTTTCAATTTCTAAAATAATGCAATCTCCGTTCTAGAATCTGGGATGTATGGTGGGGGAAGCAATATAAAAATTTGTAGTTTAGGTTATACATATACTGAATATTTTTGTAAAATTGTTTTTATATGATATAAAGTATGTGGAAAAAAATCCTACAAAGTTTTGTGAAACGGTCAAGAGCATATTTTGCATTAAATATATCCTTAGAAATTTACATAAACACAATGCCCATTATTTTTTGTGAAAGACAAATATCAATAATCTAAATGCCAACACCCTGAAAATGAGTTAGAGGTCCCACAATGATATTATTTTTATTTACTCTCCATAAATTGAACATCAGATTAACTAACCAAAACATTAAAAGTTCAACTGAACAGTTAGAAGGTCAGCTAAGGTTTGTAGGGACACAATTGTAATTAAAATTTCCCAAAGAGATGCATGCAAATATTCAGTTATATTTGCAGAGGTAGCTTATCAATGAAATTGCCATTAGTTTTAAAATAAGTGTTAAAGTTGACTTTAAATAATTTGATCACAGAAAAAAAATGGGTAGTTATCATTTAGTTACCCAAATTTTCTTCATTTGCAAATTGTATTTCAAATAAGATGAATGATGGCAAATTTAAATGATTCTCCAGGGGATGGTTTTCATTTTTTTTGACATGCAGCAAGTAAACAACGCAGGTTAATACTGCCTGCTTTGTAATTGTTTATTTAGATTTCATGCCATTCATTTCTCTATGTACATTAAAATTGGCTGGCCTGGCGGGCCCGGGCCCCGGCCAGTCGAAAATTGGGCTCATGGGGCCCAGGAGGCAGGCCAGGCCGGGCAGGCCGGGCCCAGAGATTAGAAATCCCGTATGAGGCACAACTATCATATATGTAAGCTGTATTTTTTATATAAATTCTACGACTCTAATGATTTTATCTTCATACAAATACATTACTATTCTTTGTATTTTCCCTTTTAGAGTTAAGGGTTAACAACAATACAGTAAAGTTATTTCATTTTCTTTTATTCCTTTATTGCTTAACTACATCATTGATTTACCACTAAATTTTCCTTTTTTCTTTATTATTTAATTACTTTTCTTACTTTGTAAACAGTCGTGCCATGAATGCTTATTTTGTAAATCTTTATGAAGGGAAAGGACAACCGTAAGCTAATTAGCTTTCTGTCCAATTCCCTTATCACAGTTAGTGTTTCTATTTAGTAATGACTTGAACAAAAATTGTTTTAAGCAACCAGCGTCTGCGTGTACTGTATTGAGAAATGAGTAACTCAATAAAACTATTCTACAAGTTTTTTTTACAAAGGGCACTACAAGTGGTCATATTTGCATGCATGTATTCAATAACTTATAATGGTATCAGAGAGACATCCTTCTGCTAGGGAGTAGGGGGAGGAGTTTGCTATCACTTGATTGACATTGTTTTAAAAACACTACATTCCTCCCGGCCAAGATTTGAAATTAGCCAGAATAAAGAATGTTATACTAATCAATTCCCCAACAGCAGTTTTCATTGTTTCCAAACATTAACCGAGTTTACAAGTGTTTGTCTTCAGGGAGTGTCTGCCCAGAAAACGAGAGTTTTATTTTGTAGCAATGATATGCCCCTAATTGCTTTTTGTCTTATTCAACGTTAATTTTTCAATGGCTGATTTAAAGTTTGGGTTTCCCGATAGCAAGTACTGTCTACACGTGTTCATAAATTACTTTTATTGTTTCTAAGATTGTGAATGAGATGGCATTTCATTAAATTTAAAATAAATTATATGCCCGTTGATACAAAATGAATTTGCAATGAAGGTCAGATATTTTATTTAAAACAATAATGTAAATCCAGTAACAAAACAGTGTAAGCATATGAATGGCATGTATTATTTCAATGCACTGTTGCATGTATAATTCATGGTGAATTAATTTTATTGTTAATTTCCTTTTACATTCTTTGGTTTTTTTTTTCACAACGTTCATTTTAAATGGTAAGATTATTGATTAGACTTTTAAATTCCAATTTTGAATGCAGCTTTTAAATGATAGTTATGATTAAACACTTTTAATTCCAATTTCGAATACAGCTCTGCTTTGAATTATAGGGATTATTTGCCGCTATTTAGTACTCTGACACACATAATTCTTTTAAGTAATCGGTGGTTTTTCGTTTTTGTGTTCGTGGTAATACGGATCGCCGAGTCGTTGCTTGGTGTGATGGGGTTTTCGTGCCTGGTTTTCTTCTCGAATTGGGATGATACGGACGTATCATGGGTTGGCGTTGGTTTTCTCGTTGTTTGGCTCATTTTTCGACGTTCGACACGTTTAAAGAACGAAGAGTTTCGAGTTATTTGTTTTTCCTCGCGTTCGGCGGTTACCATTGACCTTTTGTCTTGATTACTCTTTAGGGTATTGGATCGTAGGGGTCGAAAATTTGTTGTGTTTGTCTTGTTTTCCCACACACTGTCACCAATTTTAATTTCATTTTTCTCGTGTTTCTCCGTGTATCAGCATAGTCTTTCATTTTCTGCTTCGATTTTCTGTCATTTTCTCTTGCGTTTTTGTGTTTTTTCGATTTCTTTTGCCTTGTAAGAATGGAATTTTAATGTTTTTTGGTCTTCCATAAAATAGGTCAGGGGTTTTTTTCGGATGTCGTTCCGTGCGGTGTCGATCTGTAATTTCTCAGAAAAGCATACATGTCTTTTTTCAATCAGAATGATGGACATGGGAAAACTCTGATTGTTTTGCCCATTGTTTTCATGAAGCGTTCACATTTTAGATTTGCCTGCGGCCACGCGGAGTTATTTTTTTGTGTTTGAAACCCATTGCTTAGCAAATCTTGAACTGGTGTGAATTCATGGGACTTCCCTTGTCTGACTTTTCATTTTTGGAATCCCTGTTCTGAGAAAATTTGGGCTAGCAAGGAATCACTGTGTTGCCTGTGAAATTGAATTAAGTACTTCAACGAACGGGAAACGTGAGTATTATCCATTAGACGAGTAAATACTTTCCATCTGGAAATGGTCCACAAAGTCCCAAATAACTACCCGAAAGCATTTTTTTGGCATTTCACTTCATTTGCAGCGGTTTTTGAGTCTTTTTATTTTTTTGCTGCTAGACACGGAATGAAAATTTTGCATTTTGCTTCTATAATTGATCCATGCCTGGGAAATACACTTTCTTCTTATAATGTTTGGTTTAACAATTCCTGTGACCCTCATGAGTAATGATATCACTTTATCTTGTAATTGCCCAGGGATAAACAATCCTGGACTCATGCAGCAGAATTTCACCATTTTGAAGATTTACTACGACAGCTCGTTTTTGCAGGTGACGGGTATCATTTATTTTGTTTTTGTTGGGTTATTCCAGTTTCCAGATTTGACATATTTAATGGCCATTTGGAGGTCAACGTTGGGATGTTGCTTGAATTATTTATTCATGTTCATGGTACAGGGGCATATGATATGCAGGAATTAACATATTCCTCTGCCACACTTGGTTTGTTTGGGGTTTTCCTTGTTGGGTGTCTGCTCAAGAAATCGACATGTTTGAATCTCCCCTTTTATGTATGACGTTTTTTAAGTGTATGATAATAGTCGCATTCTCCAGCGTTCAAGTCTTGCTGATCCAATTTTGACTTTGGATTACTGTAGATATTTTCAATGAATTTTGCGTAGTGATCACAGTGAAATTATGTCCAATAAATTAAAATGCCAATGTTCTACACTCCAAACTAGTGCCAAATTCTCTCTTTTTGTGAGAATAGGAATTTCTTTCAACGTTTTGTCAATGACTGCTTGCTATAGCCACAAAATTTTCCTTCTTGTAGCATTATTGCGGTACTCCAACGGGACTTGCATCTGTGATGATCTGTGTTTCCTTATTAGGATCAAGTTGGTCATGACAGTATCCACTGCTGGAATCGATTTCAGCTTAAGGAATGCTTCTTCTTGTTCATTTTGCCCTGGGCATTTGCGTTTTTCTTTATCAGGCGTCTTAGAGGCTCTGCAATTGTGCTGTAATTTTGAATGAAGCGGGGACACATAATTTGTCATAGCTAAAAAACTTCTCACTCTGGCACATTCTTGGGTGGTGGTGTGTTCTTGATGGTTTCGACCCTTTTTTGGGTCTGCCGACATGCGTCTTCACCAAATACATATCCAAGAACTCTAATTTGTTCTGGTTGGAAATTTAATTTCTTTTTTTTTTAGGTAATGTTCATTTGTTGTAGTCGCTTTAAGACTGCTTCAAGCCTTCTGTCATTTCTCTGTTTGGTTTCTAGCATATTCGATTTTGTCATCCGAAATATTTTCACCATCTAATCCCTCTAGAGTCGTACTTAAAGCGTTTTGAAAATTTCCGCAGCGCTATTATTCCAAAGCTTAGGGTTTGTATCTTCTCAGTCCAATATGTGTTGGTGAATGTCGTAATGTTTCGTGATTGTTCTGATAGTTCCAGCTGGTGATATCCCCGATTCAAGTTAATTTTTGAGAAACACTTTAGCACCCCTTAAGTCCACGGTATATCATCAATTGTGGAATTATATGTCTTGTGGTTTTATTGCTTGATTAGGGCAATCTCTGTCAACAACAATCCTTATTTGGTTTGTTTTTGCATTTTGGGCTTCGGAGCCACCATTATCGGTGATACCCAATCTGTCGGACCATTACTTTCTCATGATGTCTAATTTTCAAACCTTTGGAGCTCATCTTCAACTTGTTTTTCTCAGGTGAAAAGGTATGCGTCTGTGCGGGTGGGTGAAGGTTGCACATTTTGTCAACATACAACTTTACTTCAGTGTCTTTCATTTTTCCCAAAACCCTTGAAGGCAGATCCCTATTTATCGCAAAGTTCATCGACTTATTCTGTGTTATGACACTTATTTCAGGAATAACTGGAGATAAACAATGTCAAATAAGATAACAAGTTGCCACTTTTCCTTTTGCCAATATACTGGAGCTGTAGTGATCTTGTGTTTGGTTTCAATTGTCGCTGGAACTTTCTAATAAGTTACTTTATTAGCACATAAAGCATATCTTTCGTGTCTACCTTACTGAGAGTCACTTTGTTTTTTAGCTTGCTGTATGTCCTTTCATCAATTACATTTATAGACGACCTGTGTCTATCAATGCCTTGCAGACTGACCGTTTATTTGGATGGTCAAATTAGGTCTTGATGACTGCAACGATTCACTGAAAAATCCAAATATGCTATTTTCATTTTCACTTTCGCTTCTAGTTTCACTTTCAGTTTCGCTTTGAGAGTTTCATCATCCATTTTGTTTACATTTTTCCTACGATTTCTCTGCTTGGACCTGCACTTTTTCAAAATGACCTTTCTTTTTGCTGTATGTGCAGTCTTTCCCTCCGCCGGACATTTTCCTGATTGTGTGGGTATTGTATCCACAATGTTTGCATGTTGCCCTTTTTCTGGTCGGATAAGGTTGTGTTTGTTGATGCTGACTTGTGTTTCGATTTCTGCATTCACTGCATCTTTCTTTGAATTGTTTCAATTTTGGACGCTTGTAGATCCGATAGTTCCAGGGCAGTGCTTCCTTTATCAGATTGTCCAACGTAGATCATCTCGTAAAGCTTTTTACGTAAACCCTGTGGAGGGAAACCTTGAATGATTTGTGATTTTATTTCTTTGTCCGTGTTAGGAAATCGCAATTTCTGCTTAATGCTCAATCGCGTGTGAAAATGTCTATGTTTTCGCTCGAGTCCTTTCTTTGCCCGTCGAAATTGAAGATTTCATACTCCGTGCACTTTTTTGGTGCGAAATATTCAGTCAGTTTTGTTTTTGCGGTTTCATTAAACGTCCCGGTGTCTTGCAATGTATCAAATATGTCGTTTACGTCTTCCCTGCATAGTTTAGAAATAATGCACGTTGTCGCGTTTTGTTTTGATATTCATTCCAATCCCTAAAATTTTCAAAACGGTTTGTCCATTTTTTTTCCCCCTTGTGTCTATGCCAGGCTCGTTTCACTAAATGCGGGAAAAACTGGTAATCCTTGTGCCATATTTATTGTCTAAATATCTGTGTTATTGATAAATGACAGTTATTGTTACAAAGATGTCCAAAAAAGTGTTCTAAACTTTTAAGTTCTGTTATATGTGTAAACTAAATTCCAGCGTTTTTTGAAGTACAATTTTATTGCAATTTATTGTAGTCAACTTTTTTTATCCTCGTCGCATTTTTACTGTATTGAGAAAAGAGTAATCAATAAAACTATTCTAAAAGTTTATTTATAAGGCACTACAAGTGGTCATATTGCATGATGTATTCAACTAACTTATATTGGTATCAAAAGAGACATCCTTCTGCTAGGGAGTAGTGGGAGGAGCTGCTATCACTTGTTTTGACATTGTATTTAACAACACTAAAATTTCCCTCCCGGCCAAGATTTAAAATTTTAGCAGAATAAAAAAATGTTTATAGAGGGCATACATTATTTGTGGATGGAATTGAGATATTTTATTCCATTCCATTCCATTCAATATTCATTCTTTTCCATTCCATTCCAAAACTTATGATTTGTTTACATCTTAAGGTCATACCTCGTTGCCTCATTGCCAAAGTTCAACTTAGGTTTGACTGTTAGCTAGACAGTCTCCAGGATATGACTTGCAGAAAATCTGGCAGTTAAATGTTATTGCTATATTTGAAATTATTCAATGGCTTGTTTTAGTTGTTTGCCAGGAATAACAATTAGTTTCCCTTTTTAGAGTCTTATTTTATTTAATTAAGGTGGAAGGAGAGCGGGTGGGATGGGGGGGGGGGATAGGCACTGATATCAGAATGAATTAGTTGTCTTGACTTGCTTTGAAACATATGGACGGTTATTTTTCTGATATTGGCACTTGGATTAAGCCCTGCAAATAGGTCGGAAATCATTGGTACATATTAAATTACTCAAATCTTTGTCAACATTTTCAAAGGAGAAGTTTTAAAAAAAATATACAGATTTTGATACATTTTTTAAAGTTATACCAGTTTAATGGTATGTTTTATTAATAGGGGGGGGGGGGGGGGGGGTGTTGTTAACATTCAAACTCAAAACTTTTCATAACATACCACACCCAAAATGCGGACTGAGTAAAGTGAGTTTGGGACAATTGTTGTTAAGCTCCAGCGCGTGTAATTCTTGGCAGTGTTACAAATTTTCACTGGCACTGACTTTAACTTCCTGTCTGAAGTGAACATGGTCTGAACGGCATGTTTAATCTCTGGCCTGGCCTGGCCCGGCCTGGCCCGGCCTGGCCTGGCCCCATGAGCCCAATTTTCGATGGGCCGGGCCAGGCCAGGCCAGGCCAGGCCCGATTTTATTGTACATAGAGAAATGAATGGCATGAAATCTAAATTACAATTACAATGCAGGCGTATTAACCTGCGTTGTTTACTTGCTGCATGTCAAACAAAATGAGAAACAGTCCCCTGGAGAATCATTAATTAGCCATCATTCTTCTTATTTGAAATACAGATTTGCACTGAAGAAAATGGTGTAACTAAATGGGTAACTACCATTTTTTTTCTGTGATCAAATTATTTTAAGTCAACTTTAACACTTCGTTTTAAAATATTGGCTATTTTCATTGATAAGCTTACCTGCTGCAATATAACTGAATTTTTGATGCTTCTCTTTGGGAATGTAATTACAAGTTGTGTCCCTACTATCTTAGCTGACCTTCTAACTGTTCAGTGAACTTTTAATGTGTTTGGTTTAGTCTAGTTAATCCTGATGTTCAATTTATGGATTGTGGAATAAAAATAATATCATTGTGGGACCTCTAACTCTTTTGTCAGGGTGTGGCATTTTAGATCTTCGGGATATTTGTCTTGCACAAAAAATAATGTGCATTGTGTTTATGTTAATTTCTAAGTGATATATTTAATGTGCTAAAATATGCTCTTGAGCCTGTTTCACAAACTTTGTAGGAGTTTTTTCCACTTACTTATATCAATATAAAAACAATTTTTCAAAAATATTCTTATATGTATAACCTAAAACTACCAAAATTTCTATTATTGCTTCCCCGACACCATACTATCCCAGATTATAGAACGGACGATTGCATTATTTTAGAAATTGAAAGTGGTTTTCGGTAGTATGACAGGTGCCACTCTTATTTTACACACATATTTGTAACCTGAAAAAATCATCTAAATTGACCAAAATAACATGCAATTAAAGTTTACCAATGACACAGTGGCGTAGTGATAAGTTCTTGCGGCTTTCACACATGTGGGGGGGGGGCTACCATGGTGTTCGATTTTCAATTCAGATTGTTTTCATTAAATCAATATAATGTCATTTTATGATACTGGTTTTGTTTCTTACAACATTTTATGGTAAAACTTGTATGTAGAAGCATGGTCAAATACTTGTGTATTTATTCTATAAAGGAACAATATATCACGATAAGTGACTATTTTCTGCATTCTAAGTTTACAGATGGAAATTTAAAAAAAAATGATAATGAAAATGGTCAAACAGGTCACGGTTTCGTACTTACATTTCCCGAGATTGGTTAGTGAACGTGTAGTAGCACAACTTTATCTGCATGTACTTACCTGGCAGTAAAAGAAATGTAGTTTGTTTATAATTTTATTTGGTTTTAATATTTATATTTTTATTTATGTTTGGCACGAATTTTTTTTTTTTTACGGAAGCATATGGGATTATTCTTGAAGTGCTTAGTTCAATATTTCATACATTACTAAATAATTCCTCAATAGCAAAATAATATAACTTAGTTAGCTTATTCAATTTGGGAAAAACCAAGCACCAGTCGAGAAGGTCAATGAGGTGAAGATCCCCTGATAAAAGTCATAACAATTAATCAGGCTTCGCCCTTTAAATTAGACATAATCGTTATGTTAGCTACAGGCTTTATTTCCCAGGTGTATAATTTTACAGAGTTGAGAGTTCAAAATGATTTATATAATGTCTGAAAATATCCAAACTTTTTCCAAAAGTTCTGATTTTTAAGGTTGCTCATAAAAAATCACTTTCACCTTTTACGAAATTGATAATCTATGCCGGCCTGGCATGGCCTGGCCGGCTCGGTGCGAAAATTGAGGCTCATCGGGCCAGGCCAGGCCAGGCCAAGGGCCGGGGCCAGGCCAGGCAGAGATTAGAACATGCCGGTTGAACCACACAGGTACCTAGAGTTTAGAATAAAAAGGTTATTTAACTTTGTACTGTACAATACGAGATATAGGTGGACACGTACCACTGAGATAATCCATACTGAGCTCGCCTAGCGGGTCGTCCAATATGGTTTTCTCAGCCTGGGTATATATAGCCGGCACCATGGCGTCCAACTTCGGATCGGGAGGTCGAATGGTTCGAGCCCCATGGGGATCGTTCGTCCGGGGGGTTGTTTGTCATGGGACTCGTTCCAAATTGGCGGTTCGTGTGCCGCGTGCTAGTTAAATGAATGGTTACCGACTCCTATCCGCCCTGGCGCCTGGCATAGTTGGTGGGTTTGGGAGGTAATTGGGTACGCACAATAAAAGGTGTTCTCATTAAGACCAAATTGGCTGGCCCTTTCAATAGGGGGTGACACTATAATAAACAAGACCTTTACTTTTACCTTTTATATTCCGTATTGAACAAGAACAATGATTAAATAAACCTAATAAAGTTGTATTTAGAAAAATGATACCTCAGCTTTTTTTTTTAGAGAAGGGCACCATCTAGGTATGGAAGTGGAATCTAACAAAATAAAAGGCCCCATCACATCTGTCAAGAGCTTATGCATCCCTAAGAATATTGATGTAACACAGAGGGAAAATGTGTTGAATCTGCACTTTTTTCAACAAAAATGCCATTACAAAGTTCCTACTACATCCTGCCATTGTTTGCATTACTTTCGTACTATCACACTCCAAATACGTCATATAAGATGAAAATACGTATTGGTTTAGTTAGTAAATGTATTACCATGCTCTTATATTTGCCACCCGGTCCAGTATCACTGATATGGGGGAGAAAGGGGTTATAGATTGTTTTTAGGAGATCAACATAAAGGTGCATTTTCTGAACATATTTAAAATTTTGTATAAATTTATTTTTAAAGTTGAGAAACAAAATACAAAAGCACATAAAGGCAAAGTTTTTTAATGTTTATATGTCGAAAAATGAGATCATAGCAGTCTCCGAGGTATCCCCTGGCCACTAATAACTCATGAAGTTCATCACCAAACTAATCCATTTTATTTACTGCAGTAGCTGCCAGATTTTAGCAGATATTTTCCATTCAAAACATTTTGCATTCATTTCCAAGGTCAAGTTATATACTGTTTTATTTCAGTACTGTAGTGGTAATTTAATTTGAACCCAAGTTAATTACCGAATTACTGGTTACTTAATTAGAAAAAAAAAATTTATGGGCCAGTTGTGTAGCCCCACACGTAAACTGAATGAGGGGCTTCCTAAATATGTGAATGTGAGTGAGGTCAAGAACTGGTTAGTTTGTATTTCCATCCAGGTGATTCAGTGACTGACCCTGGATAAAAGATATTAGTTGATATTTGTTCCCTGTTGCTGATCAACTATACATTGTACATATGGTCAGAGGAAGTAGTATTTATAATGTACTGCTAGGATTGTTGAGTGAAAGAAAAATGGAAGATTACATAAGTGAATTGTGTTGTACTCTTAACGTTGAATTTCAACAGGCTCTGGTAACAGGCTTGTTCTAATCTCTGGCCTGGCCTGGCCCGGACTGGCTGGCCTGGCATGGCCCGATGAGCCCAATTTTCGACTAAGCCGGGCCAGGCCAGGCCAGGCCAGGGCCATAAATTTTCAATTTTCGTAAAGGTGTAAAGTGATTTTTATAGCAATCTTTAAAATCTGACTTTTGGGAATAAGTTTGGATATTTCTAGACAGTATATAAATTCATTTTTGAACTCTACTCTTGTAAAATTAAACACCTGGGGATAAGCTGTTGCTAACATAACTATTATGTCTAATTTAAAGGTGATGCTGATTAATTGTTATGAATTTTATCAGGGGTTCTCCACCCTCAATTGACTCTTGACTGGTGGCTTGTTTTCCCCCAATATGAAATAAGCTAACTAAGTTTATTATTTTGTCTATGAGGATTATTTAGTATTGTCCTGAAATTATTGAAACTTAGCACTCAAGAATAATTCCATATGCTTCGTAAAAAAATCGGTGCCCAAACATTAATTAAAATATAAATATTGAAAACCAAATAAATTAAACATTTCTTTACTGACAGGGTTGTACATGCAGATAAAGTTGTGCTGACAAAACATTTTCAGCTACCAATCTCGGGGACTGTAAGTTCAAACATAAATTCCAGCGTTTTTTGAAAGTACACATTTTATTGCAATTTATTGTAAGTCAACTTTTTTTATCCTCGTCGCCATTGTACTGTATTGAGAAATGAGTAACTCAATAAAACTATTCTACAAGTTTATTTACTAAGGCACTACAAGTGGTCATATTGCATGCATGTATTCAACTAACTTATAATGGTATCAGAGAGACATCCTTCTGCTAGGGAGCTAGTGGGAGGAGCTGCTATCACTTGATTGACATTGTATTTAACAACACTACAATTCCTCCCGGCCAAGATTTGAAATTAGCCAGAATAAAAGAATGTTTATAGAGGGCATACACTTATTTGTGGAATGGAATGAGATACTTATTCCATTCCATTCCATTCCAATATCTCATTCCATTCCATTCCATTCCAAAACTTACTGATTTGTTTACATCTTAAGGTCATACCTCGTTGCCCTCATTGCCAAAGTTCAACTTCAGGTAGACTGTTAGCTAGACAGTCTCCAGGGATATGACTTGCAGAAAATCTGGCAGTTAAATGTTATTGCTATATTTGAAATTATTCAAATGGCTATGTTTTAGTTGTTTTGCCAGGAATAACAATTAGATTCCTTTAGAGTCTTATTTTATTTAATTAAGGTGGAAGAGAGCGGGTGGGATGGGGGTGGGGGATAGGCACTGATATCAGAATGAATTAGTTGTCTTGACTTGCTTTGAAACATATGGACAGGTTATTTATTCTGATATTGGCACTTGTGATTAAGTCCTGCAAATAGGTCGGAAATCATTGGTACATATTCAATACTCTAATCTTTGTCAACATTTTCAAAGGAGAAGTATAAAAATAATATAACAGATTTTGATACATTTTTTAAAGTTATACCAGTATAATGGTATGTTTTATTAATAGGGGGGGGGGGGGGGGGGGTGTAAACACTTCAAACTCAAAACTTTTCATAACATACCACACCCAAAATGCGGACTGAGTAAAGTGAGATATTGGGACAATTGTTGTTAAGCTCCAGCGCGTGTAATTCTTGGCAGTGTTACAAATATCACTGGCACTGACTTTAACTTCCTGTCTGAAGTGAACATGGTCTGAACGGCATGTTCTAATCTCTGGCCTGGCCTGGCCCGGCCTGGCCTGGCCTGGCCTGGCCCGATGAGCCCAATTTTCGACTGGGCCGGGCCAGGCCAGGCCAGGCCAGGCCAGATTTTATTGTACATAGAGAAATGAATGGCATGAAATCTAAATATACAATTACAATAGCAGGCAGTATTAACCTGCGTTGTTTACTTGCTGCATGTCAAACAAAATGAGAAACCAGTCCCCTGGAGAATCATTAATTAGCCATCATTCATCTTATTTGAAATACAGATTTGCACTGAAGAAAATGGTGTAACTAAATGATAACTACCCATTTTTTTTCTGTGATCAAATTATTTAAAGTCAACTTTAACACTTAGTTTTAAAACTAATGGCTAATTTCATTGATAAGCTTACCTGCTGCAATATAACTGAATATTTGCATGCATCTCTTTGGGAATTGTAATTACAAGTTGTGTCCCTACTATCCTTAGCTGACCTTCTAACTGTTCAGTTGAACTTTTAATGTGTTTGGTTTAGTTAATCTGATGTTCAATTTATGGAAGAGTAATAAAAATAATATTCATTGTGGGACCTCTAACTCATTGTCAGGGTGTTGGCATTTTAGATTATTGATATTTGTCTTGCACAAAAAAATAATGGTGCATTGTGTTTATGTAATTTCTAAGTGATATATTTAATGCTAAAATATGCTCTTGAGCCTGTTTCACAAAACTTTGTAGGATTTTTTTTCCACATACTTATATCAATATAAAAACAATTTTACAAAAATATTCAGTATATGTATAACCTAAACTACAAAATTTATATATTGCTTCCCCGCACCATACTATCCCAGATTCTAGAACGGAGATTGCATTATTTTAGAAATTGAAAGTTGTTTTCCGTTAGTATTGACAGGTGCCACTCTTTATTTTACACCATATTTGTAACCTGAAAATATCTAAATTGACCAAAATAACATGCAATTAAAGTTTACCAATGACACAGTGGCGTAGTGATAAGTTCTGCGGCTTTCACACATGTTACCATGGGTTCGATTTCAATTCAGATTGTTTTCATTAAATCAATATAATGTCATTTTATTGATACTGGTTTTGTTCTTACAACATTTTATGGTAATAACTTGTATGTAGAAGAATGTCAAATACTTGTGTATTTCATTCAATAAATGAACAATAAATCACGATAAGTGACAATTTTCCTGCATTCTAAGTTTACAGAGGAAATTTAAAAAAAAATGATAATGAAAATGGTCAAACAGGTCACGGTTTCGAACTTACAGTCCCGAGATTGGTAGCTGAACGTTTAGTCAGCACAACTTTATCTGCATGTACTACCTGGCAGTAAAGAAATGTAATTTGTTTATATTTTATTTGGTTTTCAATATTTATATTTTTATTTATGTTTGGGCACCGATTTTTTTTACGGAAGCATATGGAATATTCTTGAGTGCTAGTTCAATAATTTCATACAATACTAAATAATCCTCAATAGACAAAATAATAAACTTAGTTAGCTTATTCAATTTGGGGAAAACCAAGCCACCAGTCGAGAGTCAATTGAGGTGAAGATCCCCTGATAATAGTCATAACAATTAATCAGGCATCGCCTTTAAATTAGACATAATAGTTATGTTAGCTACAGGCTTATTCCCAGGTGTATAATTTTACAGAGTGAGAGTTCAAAATGTATTTATATAATGTCTGAAATATCCAAACTTATTCCAAAAGTCAGATTTTAAAGTTGCTATAAAAATCACTTTCACCTTTTACGAAATTGAAATCTATGGCCTGGCCTGGCCTGGCCTGGCCCGGCTCGGTCGAAAATTGGGCTCATCGGGCCAGGCCAGGCCAGGCCAGGCCGGGCCAGGCCAGGCCAGAGATTAGAACATGCCGGTCTGAACCACACAGGTACCTAGATATAGAATAAAAAGGTTATTTAACATTGTACTGTACAATACGAGATATATGTGGACACGTACCCACCTGAGAAAACCATACTGAGCTCGCCTAGCGGCTCGTCCAATATGGTTTTCTCAGCTGGGTATATATAGCCGGCCACCATGGCGTCCACCTCGGGATCGGGAGGTCGAAGGTTCGAGCCCCATGGGGATCGTTCGTCCGGGGGATGTTTGTCATGGGACTCGTTCCAAAATGGCCGGTTCGTGAGCCGCGAGCTAGTTAAATGAATGGTTACCGACTCCTATCCGCCTGGCGCCTGGCATAGTGGTAGGAGTTGGGAGGTAATTGGTACGCACAATAAAGGTGTCTCATAAGCCAAATTGGCTGGCCCTTTCAATAGGGGTGACACTATAATAAACAAGACCTTTACTTTTACCTTTTATATCTCCGTATTGAACAGAACAATGTTAAATAACCTAATAAAGTAGTATTTAGAAAAAATGATAACCTCCAGCTTTTTTTTTTAGAGAAGGCACCCATCTAGTATGGAAGTTGATCTAACAAATAAAGGCCCCATCACATCTGTCAAGAGCTTACTGCATCCTAAGAATATTGATGAACACAGAGAAAATGTGTAGAAATCTGCACTTTTTTCACAAAAATGCCATTACAAAGTTCCTACTACATCCTGCCATTGTTTGCATTACTTTCGTACTATCACACTCCAAATACGTCATATAAGATGAAACTACGTTATTGGTTTAGTTAGTAAAGTCATACCATGCTCTTATATTTGCGTTCCACGTAATCACTGCATATGGGGGGATGCGGGTTATAGAATGTTTTTAGAAATCAACATAAAGGTGCATTTTCTGAACATATAAATTTTGTATAAATTTATTTTAAAAGAAAACAAAATACAAAAGCACAATAAAGGCAAAGTTTTAAATGTATATATGTCGAAAATGAGATCATAGCAGTCTCCGAGGTATCCCCTGGCCACTAATAACTCATGAAGTTATCACCAAACTAATCCATTTTAATACTGCAGTAGCTGCCAGATTTTAGCAGATATTTTCATTCAAAACAATTGGCATTCATTTCCAAGGTCAAGTTATAACCTGTTTTATTTCAGTACAGTAGTGGTAATTTAATTTGAACCCAAGTTAATTTCCAGAATTACTGGATACATAATTAGAAAAAATTAAAGGCCAGTCTGGTGTAGGCCCCACACGTAAACTGAATGAGGAGCTTCCTAAATATGTGAATGTGAGTGAGGTCAAGAACTGGTTAGTTTGTTCCATCCAGGTGATTCAGCTGACTGACCCTGATAAAAGATATTAGTAGAATATTTGATCCCTGTTGCTGATCAACTATACATGTACATATGGTCAGAGGAAGTATTTATAATTTACTGCTAGGATTAGTTGAGTGAAGAAAAATGGAAGATACATAAGTGAATTGTGTTGTACTCTTAACAGTTGAATTTCAAACAGGCTCTGGTAACAGGCATGTTCTAATCTCTGGCCTGGCCTGGCCCGGCCTGGCCTGGCCTGGCCTGGCCCGATGAGCCCAATTTTCGACTAAGCCGGGCCAGGCCAGGCCAGGCCAGGCCATAAATTTCAATTTCGTAAAAGGTGAAAGTGATTTTTATAGCATCTTTAAAATCTGACTTTTGGAATAAGTTTGGATATTTCAGACATTATATAAATACATTTTGAACTCTCACTCTGTAAAATTATACACCTGGGGATAAGCCTGTAGCTAACATAACTATTATGTCTAATTTAAAGGTGATGCCTGATTAATTGTTATGACTTTTATCAGGGGATCTCCACCTCAATTGACTCTTGACTGGTGGCTTGGTTTTCCCCCAATATGAATAAGCTAACTAAGTTTATTATTTTGTCTATTGAGGATTATTTAGTATTGTCCGAAATTATTGAACTAGCACTCAAGAATATTCCATATGCTTCCGTAAAAAAATCGGTGCCCAAACATAAATAAAAATATAAATATTGAAAACCAAATAAAATATAAACATTTCTTTACTGCCAGGTTGTACATGCAGATAAAGTTGTGCTGACAAAACATTCAGCTACCAATCTCGGGACTGTAAGTTCGAAACCGTGACCTGTTTGACCATTTTCATTATCATTTTTTTTTAATTTCCTCTGTAAACTAAATAGAATGCAGGAAAATTGTCACTTATCGTGAATTATTGTTCATTTATTGAAAGAAATACACAAGTATTTGACATTCTTCTACATACAAGTTATTACCATAAAATGTTGTAAGAATAAAACCAGTATCAATAAAATGACATTACATTGATTTAATGAAAACAATCTGAATTGAAATCGAACCCATGGTAACATGTGTGAAAGTCGCAGAACTTATCACTACGCCACTGTGTCATTGGTAAACTTTGCATGTTATTTTGGTCAATTTAGATATTTTCAGGTTACAAATATGGTGTAAAATAAAGAGTGGCACCTGTCAATACTAACGGACAACAACTTTCAATTTCTAAAATAATACTACCTCCGTTCTAGAATCTGGGATAGTATGGTGCGGGGAAGCGATATATAAATTTTGTAGTTTAGGTTATACATATACTGAATATTTTTGTAAGATTGTTTTTATATTGATCTAAGTATGTGGAAAAAAAATCCTACAAAGTTTTGTGAAACAGGCTCAAGAGCATCTTTTAGCATTAAATATATCACTTAGAAATAACATAAACACAATGCACCATTATTATTTTTTTGTGCAAGACAAATATCAATAATCTGAAATACCAACACCCTGACAATGAGTTAAAGGTCCCATAATGAATATTATTTTTATTACTCTTCCATAAATTGAACATCAGCTTAACTAAACCAAACACATTAAAAGTTCAACTGAACAGTTAAAAGGTCAGCTAAGGATAGTAGGGACACAACCTGTAATTACAATTCCCAAAGAGATGCATGCAAATATTCAGTTATATTGCAGCAGGTAAACTTATCAATGAAATTAGCCCTTAGTTTTAAAACCAAGTGTTAAAGTTGACTTTAAATAATTTGATCACAGAAAAAAATGGGTAGTTATCATTTAGTTACACCATTTTCTTCAGTGCAAATCTGTATTTCAAATAAGATGAATGATGGCTAATTAATGATTCTCCAGGGGACTGGTTTCTCATTTTGTTTGACATGCAGCAAGTAAACAATGCAGGTTAATACTGCCTGCTATTGTAATTGTATATTTAGATTTCATGCCATTCATTTCTCTATGTACAATAAAATCTGGCCTGGCCTGGCCTGGCCTGGCCCGGCCCAGTCGAAAATTGGGCTCATCGGGCCAGGCCAGGCCAGGCCAGGCCGGGCCAGGCCAGGCCAGAGATTAGAACATGCCCTGGTAACATGGTAAAAAAATTGGGGTTTGTAGGTCGGACATATTTTTTCTTTTTGGATATTTTTTTATTAAGGGATACTTTTCAGAAATTATTTTTGTGTCAAAACATGAATACAAATAAGGGGGTAATGCCTTTAGAGCATCAGTAAGTTGTCTAACATAAAAGATATTCTCCATGACCATAAAAACATTTAAAGTCCGGCCAAAAATTTATGGTAGGTCGGGATACCGGAAACAAACAATTTTTATGCCTACTCGTACCCACCTGAGAAAACCATACTGAGCTCGCCTAGCGGCTCGTCCAATATGGTTTTCTCAGCTGGGTATATATAGCCGGCCACCATGGCGTCCACCTTGGGATCGGGAGGTCGAAGGTTCGAGCCCCATGGGGATCGTTCGTCCGGGGGATGTTTGTCATGGGACTCGTTCCAAAATGGCCGGTTCGTGAGTCGCGAGCTAGTTAAATGAATGGTTACCGACTCCTATCCGCCTGGCGCCTGGCATAGTGGTAGGAGTTGGGAGGTAATTGGTACGCACAATAAAGGTGTCTCATAAGCCAAATTGGCTGGCCCTTTCAAGAGGGGTGGCACTATAATAAACAAGACCTTTACCTTTACCTTTTATATCTCCGTATTGTACAGAACAATGTTAAATAACCTAATAAAGTAGTATTTAGAAAAAATGATAACCTCCAGCTTTTTTTTTTTAGAGAAGGCACACATCTAGTATGGAAGTTGATCTAACAAATAAAGGCCCCATCACATCTGTCAAGAGCTTACTGCATCCTAAGAATATTGATGAACACAGAGAAAATGTGTAGAAATCTGCACTTTTTTCAACAAAAATGCCATTACAAAGTTCCTACTACATCCTGCCATTGTTTGCATCACTTTCGTACTATCACACTCCAAATACGTCATATAAGATGAAACTACGTTATTGGTTTAGTTAGTAAAGTCATACCATGCTCTTATATTTGCGTTCCACGTAATCACTGCATATGGGGGGATGCGGGTTATAGAATGTTTTTAGAAATCAACATAAAGGTGCATTTTCTGAACATATAAATTTTGTATAAATTTATTTTAAAAGAAAACAAAATACAAAAGCACAATAAAGGCAAAGTTTTAAATGTATATATGTCGAAATGAGATCATAGCAGTCTCCGAGGTATCCCTGGCCACTAATAACTCATGAAGTTATCACCAAACTAATCCATTTTAATACTGCAGTAGCTGCCAGATTTTAGCAGATATTTTCATTCAAAACAATTGGCATTCATTTCCAAGGTCAAGTTATAACCTGTTATTTCAGTACAGTAGTGGTAATTTAATTTGAACCCAAGTTAATTTCCAGAATTACTGGATACATAATTAGAAAAAATTAAAGGCCAGTCTGGTGTAGGCCCCACACGTAAACTGAATGAGGAGCTTCCTAAATATGTGAATGTGAGTGAGGTCAAGAACTGGTTAGTTTGTTCCATCCAGGTGATTCAGCTGACTGACCCTGATAAAAGATATTAGTAGAGTATTTGATCCCTGTTGCTGATCAACTATACATGTACATATGGTCAGAGGAAGTATTTATAATTTACTGCTAGGATTAGTTGAGTGAAGAAAAATGGAAGATACATAAGTGAATTGTGTTGTACTCTTAACAGTTGAATTTCAAACAGGCTCTGGTAACATGGTAAAAAAATTGGGGTTTGTAGGTCGGACATATTTTTTCTTTTTGGATATTTTTTTATTAAGGGATACTTTTCAGAAATTATTTTTGTGTCAAAACATGAATACAAATAAGGGGGTAATGCCTTTAGAGCATCAGTAAGTGTCTAACATAAAAGATATTCTCCATGACCATAAAAACATTTAAAGTCCGGCCAAAAATTTATGGTAGGTCGGGATACCGGAAACAAACAATTTTTATGCCTAAGTTCTAATCTATTTCAAAAATGTTAATTAAAGGTACAGGAAAATATCTCATTGGAGCAAAATTTTGCAGGCGAAATTTGTTTGTTTCTTTGAATATGCAATGATTGACATTTTGTGGCCCAGGAGCCTTTGAGCACTGGCAAGAAATCTCCAGCAGCTTTTATATAGCAGAGCCTTTGCTTTGCTAGAAAGAACTCATGTTGTTTTTTTACATACGCCATGGCACCAATGTAGCAGATGTGAAAAATCCACAAAGAAACGTATAACGCTAGGACAGGAATTTGAATCCACATACACAAGGCAAACACTTTACCTCGCCATAAGGCTGGCTCAATGCTTATTATTTACAAGACAACTATATATATATACCAAATTAGTTAACGGTTTGATATTTATGTGGTTTCAAGATTGACAGATATATTTTCTGCTATTTGATCTGCTAACTTCGTTTTTGGTCCCACATGATCAAGTTGCACAGACATGGTTTCCCAAATATCTGAACATGAGGCAATTTTTTTACCCAATCAGATTGGCATCAGATTTGATTAAATTGTGGTCTCTAGGGTAAAAAGAACTCCCTCGGTTTTCTGACCTTGTGTCCTCTTCTTTGTTTCCATTCCATTCCATTCCAAAATGAATGGAAGTTTGGAATGGAATGGAATGAGATACTGGAATGGAATGATATTATATCTCATTCCATTCCACAAATAAGTGTATGCCATCAGAGAGACATCCTTCTGCTAGGGAGCTAGTGGGAGGAGCTGCTATCACTTGATTGACATTGTATTTAACAACACTACATGCGCCTGGCTTTGAAAATTCAGGAATTGTCGAGAAATCCCGAGAATGCTAAATTCGCCTAATGTGAAACTGGTGTATTAGGCACCGGCGGGCTGACTAAAAGGATATTACCTTTATAATAGAAATATCTTTAAAAAGTTAATATATTTTTTGTGACATTTAAAAAATCTTGTGAATGACTGGTCACAAATCGAAATCTGAAAGCAAGGAATCCTAGAGAAAACTCTTTTATCTGTAAATATATAATATAGCAGTTGTTGATAGCGATTGGTGCTCATTTAAGCTGTATATAAGACTACATCATGTAGTACATTTATTTAAGAATTCAAAAAGAAAACCGTAAAATCCGATCGTTTTATCCTAGATCATACGTTGCTAACACGATTTCTCAAAGAAACGATTTGACTCCGACACAGCAAAATTGTACGCGAATACGATGACTGAATTTACACCATCTATTGTGGTGGAATGGTTGGAACTGTGGCAGAACTGAATTGCGGTACACTCGTTTGAAATTCTACTTGTTCCGCCTCTCGGATATCCAAATTAAGCACAAATAGAATAATATATAGTAGACTGTTTCACTGTCCGTTTTTCAAACAAACAAGGAAAGTAACAGACCAAAAATTTCCGGAGGCAAATACCTCTGGACTCAGGTGGGCAACTCTGCACTATGTTCCTCTGTAAGTAAACTTAATTAATTCCTCAACATTTTCTAGTAACTTGATTTATGAAGTATATTTACAGTTGGTTACTGGGTGCGATAAAATCCGGTAGAGATCTGGTGTTATATATTTTCATTGACGCTCGTGGTACTGGTAAAAAATATTCTATTTTTAAAAATCACATTCAGTCGTTGGTGATGCAAATAGTATCTGTGTCGTTTATCGTGAATAAAACGACTGTCAGTCTGCAAATGAAAATCCATGTCAGCTCGAAATTGTGCAGGAAATTTTCTTTTTTATTATAATAAGTAAAATGATTTTTTCATGATAACTTAAATATAAATAAGTAGCTATAATTCATTTATTTATTTATTTATTTATTTATTTATTTTGTCAATTGAGCAACCGTAATGCATTATCATTATACCTATATGTATACATATGATGTTCGTAAGAGTGGACATTTCTTGTTACTGCTTTTTGCTATCTTAAACGAACTCATTATTTATCTTAAACATGACGGCAGTAGTGTCTATGTCATAATATAGAACAATTAATTTAATTTAAACAAGTTTGTTGCTATGATTCCACAAGTAATTGTACAAAGTTTAAACAAGGAGCTGCGTTTTCAAAACGCAAAATCATGCCACCGGGTGTAGAAGAAGAAGAAGAAAATTTGTTTATTAAAGTGACATGTGATATATACAATATAGAAAAACATATAAATAACAAAACAAGAATCACCCGGCCTCATGGACCTATAAGTCACTATCGAAATATAATAGTAATAATACAGTGTAAATTTAAATTAACTATAACGTAAGCATATATATATTTATGAACAACTTAACTAAGATTATATAGTGGTAAGTCATACACTAAAACCCTGTGTGATCATTTATACATTTAGATAAATAGATTTACTAGTACGTTTATACAAATATGCTTGAACTAGATATTTTGCAAACTTTCTCACATGGTGTTTTGTCAGAAAAGTCATCTTTTCAACGTCTGACAAGTCTCTAAAAGCAGAATCATGTATTACATCACGAAATAGTTGAGTTCGTAAGTCATTGTATTTTGAACAGTGTAATAAAAAATGCGTCTCATTTTCAACAGTATTGCTTGAACAAAATTTGCAAAGTCGGTCATTGATGGCTTCACCTATATACCTTCCTGTCTCAATACGAAGTGGGAGTATTCCACATCTGAATTGTACTACAATGAACGTTCATATTTTGACAGGTTTAATATAACATAATCTTCAGTTTTGAATACCTCTTTTAACAATTTATAAGTTCTCAGCTTGGGGGTATTTTCGACGGTGTTCTTCCATTGACGGCTATGTAGATCAATTAGTTTCTATTCTGCCATTCGAATGTCAATTATTTCTTTGTTATTGTAAACATTCAAGAGATCGAGAGAGGTCATTATAGCCTTAATCTCACTGCACCAATTATTATTGCATCTTTCATAGTCAAATTCGAACGCACGTTTAGTGATTCTATCATTATCAAAAGAAATTAGCCTGTTCCAATACCTTAACAGGTTAAGCCATCGTCTATATCGATTTGGAAGCCAGCCTAGATCACCTGTTAATGCAGCTGTAGGAGCAAATCTGTGTACACCTAAAAAAATCTCATTGACCTGTTTTGAACATTATCAGTCTGTTGAAATTGTTTGTATCCCCAAATAGTAGAACAATAATCCATTACAGAAACAACACAGTTATATACTAGTTTTTCGTAGGATTTAAAACTGAAATCAGGTAATCCGTGAACTTTGTTTATCAAGCCTCCGAGTGCTCTACCTACATCTTTACCAAGGGCTTCACAGTGACTGTTAAATGATAGTGTTTCATCAAAGATCACACCCAAATACTTATATTCAGAAACAGTTTCTAGAGTATTGTTACCGATTCTATAGTTAAACTTTGTGCGTGATTGGCGCCCTTTTCGGAAGTGCATACACTTTGATTTGTCTGTATTGATTAACACGCGCCACTTCTTACACCATTCGTGCAGCTTATCTAGCATTTGTTGTAAGTCATTTTCTGAATTGGCTATTAAAACAATGTCATCCGCATAAAGCAACACCGAAATAGAAGAACCGTTCATGTCAACACCAAGCCAAAGATCATTTATTTCACCCACTAAATCGTTAATAAATATGGCGAAGAGCGTCGGCGAAAGATTATTTCCTTGAACAACGCCGGACTTACAATCGAACCAAGTTGTTAACTTATTGTTTATTTTGATACATGAGGTGGTATGGTCGTACATACTTTTCACTGCATTATAAACTTTTCCGTCAATGCCATTTAAGAGTAGCTTGTACAATAACATATCACGGTCGACAAAGTCAAATGCCTTTTTAAGGTCAATGAAAGCCGTGTGTAGGTTGTCATGGTTACGCACGAGACTGCTTAACGTGAATACATGGTCCTCACATGATCTACCGGTCCCTCCTAAATCCGTTCTGCTCGTCCGCTAAAAGGTCACTTTCTTCAAGGTAATATGATATTCGCTTATTAATAAATGAGCTGTAAAGTTTACTGATACATGAGAGTAGGCTTACACCTCTATAATTTAGAGGAAGTCTTTTGTCGGAATTTTTATCCTTCAGAATCGGGAATATAACTGACTTTCTCCATTCACTAGGAATAATGCTCGTATCAAATACCAGTTGGAACAGCTTATGAAGAGCAGCAATGACCGGGGGAAATTTCAAGACTGCATATGGGATATTATCAATACCGCATGCCGATTTAGATTTTGCACTCATGACGAACTTAACGATTTCCTCCAGGGTAATATTATTATTAAATTGCTCATTTGGAGTGTACAACGGATCAACTATATTTAGCTCTAATAACTGTCTGTGTATTTTTGCTCTGTCATAGAACCTATTGTCAAATTCCTCATTATCATCGCCATTATACAAATTAGCGAAATCACACTTCCATCTGTCGAACACCACATTTTCATCAGTCACAACATGCCCTTGTTCATCAATTATTTCAACTGGAATCGACGAATCGCGCTTTGGTCCGAGGTGTTTGATTTTATCCCAAAATTCATTTGGGTTCGATGTCGACATGTCCTCGATATCAACTGAAATGCTCCGCTTAAATTCCCGTTCAGTCTTCCGTAGTAATTTGTTAAATCTATTCCGCGCCAACACATAATCGAGTCTTTTTTTGGGATTTGATACGCATCGGGCCATTACATTTAAGGGACTCATTTTCAGTCATTCTCATAGCATTCCACAGATCTGTAAGTTCCTCATTCCAATACGGTTTAGCATTCTTATTACGTTTTTTCGTACGATTAGAGGCATTATAACGAGGGATACTATGATTCATTTCATTCAAAATTGTATCGCAAAGTTTACAGTAAATTGAGTCTATTTCAAATTGCGTGTCTCTCGCTGACTCAATGCGTCCTATTACCTCTAATATGGCAAGTCTAGCAATGTCTCTGTTCATAAAATCCGTTGGAATGTGATTAAGCTTGTACTTAAATGATGTAGGCGTACTCGGATTATCCGTAAATCGGTCTGCACGTGAAATGTCAATATTCAACGAGACGCGTGCCAGTAGTACCGAATGATTAGGTAAACATGATCGTTGGCCAATTAATCCGTGCAAATCGTTTTCATCGACAATAGACTGTATTGTTATCACACTGGAAGATTGACACTGTTGAAATACATCATGTGGAACGCATATGTTGTCAACCACGGATTTACCTTTCATACTGATACTTGTAAAATTGTCATTTTGGAAGCGCGAGTTCAAGGTACAAAACTTAGAATCTATCAAAAAGTCTATGAGTTCTCTACCGTGCTGATTTACAACATTGTCAATTGGTACACGTGCTGGCAAAGAATCAACATCTTGCAATATATCGGACAATGACCCAATTTTTTAAATGCTATTTATATATATAAGCGATAGGATATGTGCGAAAAACGTCTGCGCATCCCTTCCCCAAACGGAATTTTCTGGGGGGCAAATAAGCGGAAACAATCAATGAACAATAGTCAGTAGAGCGACACTTAAGTTGCAAAGCTAGAATCCCTTCAATGGCATTTTCAACAATGGTGATATCAAACATTTCAATTACCCAAGATTTCACTAAAATTCCAACCCCACCTGATCCTCGAACTGCGTTAACGTGAATGTTTTTACGGTTATTTCCGTACCACACATAGCCTTCTACATCGATGACGTTATTCTCGGTCAAATGGGTTTCACATATAGAAAATATATCTGCATCAATTGAGTTTATAATAGCACATCTCAAATCATGATTATTTGCTGTCCAACCACTGACGTTGAGATGCGCAAGTTTCAACGTGTCATGGGGACGGGATCCATCCTAGCTGGTTCCCATAGCGGCGTTCACGCCGGACGGGGACGGATGTTCAGGGGTACGTTCTTTAATTCGACCACTAGCGTCTATGCGAAAGTTCTTCCCTTGTGGCATCGTGCGAAGAAGCGTTCTAGCATTCATTTCAATGATTCTCTCAGCATGAGATTTACTGCTTTTCAAGTACACTGTACTATAAGAAGGGTGATTTCGTAGTTGCATTTTCTTTCGGAGTACAGCTACTTTCTCTTGAATCGAGCAAAAACTTATTTTCACCCAGCCCGGCTTATCCGCAAACCGAGATGATAGTCTCTTCGCCGCTACAACAGATACACCTGAGTTGATTTCCTCCCCAAGCGTTTTTATGAGATCTTTCATCTTCGTAAGAACATCCTCTCCGTCGTGGAACGGTAAACCGTTAGCTATAACGGTTAAATCTGGCTCGTTTAAGGGATTAGACGGCTGTCTCGGGGGCTGATCACTGGCAGTACCGTTACTTTCATGAGACATGACATTCAACTGCTCAAGGGTATCTAATCTCGACTGCAAGGTTTGAACACTTTTCAAAAGTCCATCTATGCGACTGCTCTCTTTAGCAAGGTTAGAGGTCATCTGATCACGCAATGTGTTCGCCTGAGAGTCAATATGGTTTTTCATGTCGTCTCGAATATTGTCAATTTTAAGTTCCAATGAAGTCTGTATCGCCTCTTGAGACTTTTTAATATCAGACACTGTCTTTAAAATCTCTCCAACTTGACCTGCTAATTCCTTGATCGGGTCTAATGGCATTTTGTCTTGACTTGAGTCCACTACCTGCACGTCGGGATGAGTGTCACAATGAGTATCTGATTGTTTATCAACAGGGGAGGGGGTGAAAACACAGAAATATTACCTGTATCTTCGTATTGGCTATAATCCAAATCACTTTCAATGTCACTATCATATAACACAGTGTTAGCAGCCCCTAAAACATCGCTGGTCAAAAGACCGCCATATTTGAATTGTTTACTTGACCTTTTCTCATTGTCTGATTCGCTGCTTTTCTTTCGTTTTTGTCTATCTCTGTGCTTTTTTCCACGACCCATGTATACTATCCGATTCTTGTAACATTCATACTGTTATTACACCAAAAATATATCCAAAATGTTGATTTTAAACACTTTAAATCCAATATTTTAGTGGGGTTTTACCGAGGCTTTACCACCAAAACTCGCTTACGTCACGTGTATATGGGGGAGGGGCCTCCGTGGCTGAGTGGTTAAGGTCGCTGACTTCAAACCACTTGCCA
Organism: Mercenaria mercenaria; assembly: GCF_021730395.1. NCBI lineage: Eukaryota > Metazoa > Mollusca > Bivalvia > Venerida > Veneridae > Mercenaria > Mercenaria mercenaria. The sequence goes on from NC_069362.1 coordinate 83,779,753, forward strand.
CTCGCCGATGTGAGTTCGAGCCCCACTCGGGACGTTGAATTTTTCATGTGAGGAAGCCATGTAGCTGACTTATGGAAGGTCAGTGGTTCTACCCAGGTTCCCTCTCGTGATATGATGAAATAATGCACGGAGGGGCATCTGGGGTCTTCCTTTTTCAAGTCGTCAAGTCAATATTTATTTATTGTCGGTAGATAAAATAACATTATAAACATAAGCTATGTATATGTATATGTATAGCTTTCGACCGACATATTCATACATAGAAATCAACATGTTAAATTACACATTTTACATATATAAAATCTATCATAATTGATATAAATTAAGAGTTGAAAGACAGTACATCTCGAAAGACAAAGGTAATAAGCACTAATAAGTACTATTTGTTTTAGAGTATGGACATAAAATTTCTAATTCATTGGTTAAGTTGTAAACATCATGACAATATCAACTGCTCTGAAACCTTTTTATTTTATTGGTGGTAACTTCAGAAGAGCAGGTCTTTCCCAAATGGAGAAGGTTCCATCCAGATATATCTACTGTCATTACAACTATACACCATCATGAGAAATTTCTGATATTTCTTATTACGTTCTGTGAACCAAATCCTGTTATGCAATATTTTATCTTTTCCATTGTCTTTCAGAAACATCGTTTTTAATACTTGTCTCTGCACAACTATAGTACAACAACAGCAACAACATTGGAACTAGTGACAGTAACTTCATATGTAAGCAACAGCATTTTAACACAAATATTGTTCAGGAGTAGTTGAGAAACTTTCTACGTAAAGTGTAATACATGCAATAATTTCATTGAAAAATTCTTTATTCATAAATAAATTAAGATTATTGGATGCATTGAAAACCCCTAGAGGACAGTCTATGTGTCCAGGTCCGGACGGCTAGAATGCAGTTTAGGGATCAGTTTGTCAGGTGGCTAGACATTTTCTAGACAATGCCAACTACTGTTTTAATTAAATCAATAGCAGTATCTGACCTACAGCACTGCGGTATGACGATAAGAATATTAGTGAAAAAGTATTCGTAATGGATGAATATATTCCATGTTTTGCAAGCGTCAGTTGATTTCGTGCCGTGTGCAAAAGTTTGACAGCTGAGAAACAGGAAATAGGTTTAAGAAGTGGGTTTGTGGAGTGTTCAAAATATTTCATGAGGAATTTAAATTGTTACAGTTGAAATTATTGGAAAATAATGTCGATTCTTACATTGGAAGCGAAATTAGAGAGACAGGAGTCGACGACACCATGGGGATTTCGTATGCAGGGAGGCAAAGACTTCAGTAGTCCCATCACAATTGCTCGAGTAATATGATTATTCAAATTATGTTTGTTCATGTTTTCTGTCGTTGTCTTTCATAGAATTAGGTGTTATCCATTTCTAAAAAGTATTGAGGAACTGTTAACACTGCTGACATATGAAGGATTTTATTACTTTCCATATATGAAGTATGTAAAAATATGCCATGGTCAGTGCCAGTGGCTAATTGGGTAGGCAGTGGTTAGGTAGCCGGTTCAGACTATAGACCTTTAATCTGCGTAGCTGAAGTCTACGTAGCCAGTTCCGGCTACCTAGACTAAAGGTCTAGGTAGCTGGTTCTTTATATACATAACGTATATGTACATGTAAGGTCATTGTCAAGGTAGCCGGTTTTGATAAACTGTATTATAAAGGATCATTACCGGTATGTTAGTTTTAAATTACATTTCTTGTGATTTATTATTTACTATTTGTGATTTACTTGTTTATTTCGCCTTATTTATGCACTCATATCATATTGGCTGATACTTTGTTATGCTATCATTTCGTTATTGTCACTGGCGTGTTTAAATGGCGCATTTATAAATTCTTTATATATTTTTTAATGATTTTTTTGTAGTTTGTTATATATTGAAAAACATTTTGGATAGATGATGTCAACTGTCGGCGATCCTTTAGCATTAGGTCATTTGTTATTAATTATCTTTCATATATTTAGTATATTATGCTGTCTTAGGTATAAAGAGCTCATATGTTCAAACAAACAATTAGAACCAATCAAGATTATTGACTAATAAACAAATTGGCGGAGAAATTATATAGTAATTAATTAATTTAAGACGCACATAGAGGTGCGAAAGTGATGATCACCTATAATTATCACTTAAACGAGCACAGGAAAGGATCAAATGCCAGTATGTTCAGTTGAGCCGCATCATTTAATGTACGTTGATGCTCTTTGTTTTGCCCTTTATTACTGTTTGTTTTGTATTATTTTAAGAATGAATCACTGTATCTCAATTATGTATCAGGTACGTTTTAACATAACAAAATGCCGCCCGATATGATATGAGCGCGTAAATATGAAAATTTAATATACAGGTTAAACACAAATAATAAATAGTAAATTACAAGAAATGTAATTCATTTAACTAATATTATGATTCTTTATAATACAGTTTATTAAATCCGGCTACTTTGACTTACATGTTCATATACGCTATCTATATATAGAGCCCTGCCTAGACCTTTAGTCTAGGTAGCCAGAACCGGCTGGCTACCTAGCCACTGCCAATTAGGTACAAATTTATTTATTGTCGGTACGGCATAACAAATCAACATTAGCTATGAATAGCTATTGACCGACTTATTTAACAAATATATAACAATTGATACACAATTTTAGTATAAGTAAAAAGCATTTGCACACATATTATTAAAACATCATAATGTAATAGCACATTTACATATAAAAAGAAAAGCTAAGGTACTGGTGCTAATCTTGACCGTAGCCTAAAAATGCCTGAGATAAACATCGGATAAAAACTGAAAATAAAAGACAGCACAAGTGTGTCTAATTTACTAAAATACCTATAAGATAGACATAAGATGACCTAATTAGCACCTGCATCTCGATAGTTGCAGCAAAACACAACGTTATATAGCGTGCATACAAACATAAAGCATAACACAAATGAGCCGTGCCATGGGAAAACCAACATAGTGGCTTTGCGACCAGCATGGATCCAGACCAGCCTGCGCATCCGCGCAGTCTGGTCAGGATCCATGCTGTTCGCTAACAGTTTCTCCAATTCCAATAGGCTTTAAAAGCGAACAGCATGGAGCCTGACCAGACTGCGCGGATGCGCAGGCTGGTCTGGATCCATGCTGGTCGCAAACCCATTATGTTGGTTTTCCCATGGCACGGCTCAAATAATGCAGGTACAATGTACAACAAGCAAAGAAGCAAAGAAAATCCTGTAATAAAATACAATTAGAAATACTATGCATAGGTAAAAGCAAGCACAACAAAATAAAATCAGCAAAAGCAGAATGAAAATAAGCATGTAACAGAGGTTAACTCAAAACATAACATGAAGAGCATCTGCAACTCGGTCCGCTCCAGGCATTGATCAGACTCCGGAACTAGCTCAGGTTTGTTTCCTCACGGAAGTGCTGAGGGAGTGAGTTCCAAAGTCTGGGCGCTGCCGAGCGGAAAGAATTCAGACCATACCTTGTGGTTCTAACTTGGGGAACCTCTGCAGTGTTGCTGTACCTAAAAGAGTATGAATTATTTTTTACTGTAATTAGATCATGAAGATAAACTGCTGCATGTTTGTTAATAATTTTAAATGTTTCTAAGGCAATAGTTTAATCTTCTAATTTTTAGCTCACCGGTCACAAAGTGACAAGGTGAGCTATTGTGATCGCTTGATATTGGTAGTGCGTCGTCCGTAGTGTGTCGTGTGTCCGTCAACAATTTCTAAAAAAATCTTCTTGAAAACCATTGGGCATAGTTACACCAAACTTCACAGGAATGATCCTTGGATGGCCCCCTTTCAAAATTGTTCAAAGAATTGAATTCCATGCAAAACTCTGGTTGCCATGGCAACCGAAAGGAAAAACTTTAAAAATCTTCTTGTCCAAAACCGCATGGCCTAGGGCTTTGATATTTGGTGTGTAGCATCATCTAGTGGTCCTCTACCAAGATTGTTCAAATTATCCCCCTAGGGTCAAATATGGCCCCGCCCTGGGGGTCACATGGTTTATATAGACTTATATAGGGAAAACTTTGAAAATCTTCTTGTATAAAACCACATGGCCTAGGGCTTTGATATTTGGTATGTAGCATCATCTAGCGGTCCTCTACCAAGATTTTTCAAATTGTCCCCCTAGGAGCAAATATGGCCCCGCCCCGGGGGTCCCAAGTTTTACATAGACTTATATAGGAAAAAAAAGTTTTAAAATCTTCTTGTCTGAAACCACAACACTTAGACATTTGATATTTTGTTTTTAGCATTGTCTTAGGGTCCTCAACCAAAATTGTTCAAATTGTACCCCTTGGGTGAAAAGAGGCCCTGCCCTGGGGGTCCCAAATTTTATATAGACTTATATAGAAAAAAGCTTTAAAAATCTTCTTGTCTGAAACCATACGACCTAGGCTTTTGATATTTGGTAGGATGCATTGTCTAGTAGTCCGCTACCAAAATTGTTCAAAATATGTCCCTGGGGTTAAAAGAGGCCCTGCCCTGGGGTCACTTAGTTATTATGTGAGTTATATAGGAAAAATACTTTAAAAAATCATCTGATCCTATTTTCAAAACTGTTTAATTATAATTACCTGGTGATGTCACTTGGCTGTGACCTTGACCTACTGACCTACTTTCTTGTTTTAAGCTCACCTGTCACATAGTGACAAGGTGAGCTTTTGTGATCACGCAGCGTCCGTCGTCCGTCCTTGCGTCAGTCCGTCCGTCCGTAAACTTTTGCTTGTGACCACTCTAGAGGTTACATTTTTTGTGGGATCTTTATTAAAGTTGGTCAGAATGTTCATCTTGATGATATCTAGGTCAAGTTCAAAACTGGGTCACGTGCCGTCAAAAACTAGGTCAGTAGGTCTAAAAATAGAAAAACCTTGTGACCTGTCTAGAGGCCATATATTTCAAAAGATCTTCATGAAAATTGGTCAGAACGTTCACCTTGATGATATCTAGATAAAGTTCAAAACAGGGTCACATACCTTCGAAAACTAGGTCAATAGGTCAAATAATAGAAAAACCTTGTGACCTCTCTTAGAGACCATATTTTTCAATGGATCTTCATGAAAATTGGTCAGAATGTTCATCTTGATGATATCTAGGTCACGTTCGAAACTGGGTCACGTGCGGTCAAAAACCAGGTCAGTAGGTCTAAAAATAGAAAAACCTTGTGACCTCTCTAGAGGCCATATGTTTCATGAGATCTTCATGAAAATTGGTCAGAATGTTCACCTTGATGATATCTAGGGCAAGTTCGAAAGTGGGTCACGTGCCGTCAAAAACTAGGTCAGTAGGTCAAATAATAGAAAAACCTTATGACCTCTCTAGAGGCCATATTTTTCATGGGATCTGTCTGAAAGTTGGTCTGAATGTTCATCTTGATGATATCTAGGTCAAGTTCCAACATGGGTCACTTACGGTCAAAAACTAGGTCGGTAGGTCTAAAACTAGAAAAACCTTGTGACCTCTCTAGAGGCCATACTTGTGAATGGATCTCCATAAAAATTGGTCAGAATGTTCATCTTGATGATGTGAAGGTCAAGTTTGAAAGTGGGTCACGTGCCATCAAAAAGTAGGTCAGTAGGTAAAATAATGAAAAAAACGTTGTGACCTCTCTAGAGGCCATATTTTTCATGGGATCTGTATGAAAGTTGGTCTGAATGTTCATCTTGATGATATATAGGTCAGGTTTGAAACTGGGTCAACTGCAATCAAAAACTAAGTCAGTAGGTCTTGAAAGGGAAAAACCTTGTGACCTCTCTAGAGGCCATACCCTTGAATGGATCTTCATGAAAATTAGTCAGAATGTTCACCTTGATGATATCTAGTTCAAATTTGAAACTGGGTCATGTGCCTTAAAAAACCAGGTCAGTAGGTCAAATAATAAAAAAACCTTGTGACCTCTCTAGAGGCCATACTTTTCATGGGATCTTCATGAAAGTTGGTCTGAATGTTCATCTTGGTGATATCTAGGTCAAGTTTTAAACTGGGTCAACTGCGTTCAAAAACTAGTTCAGTAGGTCTAAAATTATTAAAATCTTTTGACCTCTGTAGAGGCCATATTTTTCAATGGATCTTCAGGAAAATTGATCTGAATGTTCACCTTGATGATATCTAGATCATTTTCGAAACTGGGTCACGTGCAGTCAAAAACTAGGCCAGTAGGTTTAAAAATAGAAAAACCTTGTGACCTCTCTAGAGGCCATATTTTTCATGAGATCTTCATGAAAATTAGTGAGAATGTTCACCTTGATGATATCTAGATAAAGTTCAAAACAGGGTCACATACCTTCGAAAACTAGGTCAATAGGTCAAATAATAGAAAAACCTTGTGACCTCTCTTAGAGACCATATTTTTCAATGGATCTTCATGAAAATTGGTCAGAATTTTTATCTTGATAATATCTAGGTCATGTTCAAAACTGGGTCACATGAGCTCAAAAACTAGGTCACTATGTCAAATAATAGAAAAAACGACGTCATACTCAAAACTGGGTCATGTGGGAAGAGGTGAGCGATTCAGGACCATCATGGTCCTCTTGTTTAAGATACAGCCTTGAAATTTTGATGACATACACAGATTTGCACACCAATCATAAAACTGAATTTCATTGACCATGAATGTGACCTACTGACTTTCTTAATATTTTATCATCAGTTTGACATTTGAAACATGTAGCTCATATTACTCAGGTGAGCGATCCAGGGTCATCATGACCCTCTTGTTAAAGTTGGTAGGTTGGATATAGTTAGGAGAGATGGATAGCTTGATGTATAATCATTGTAAATAAAACGTAAAGCTCTGTCTTGAATTTTATCTATTTTATTTGTTTTTACTTCACCACAAAAATGCCAGGTTAAGGGGCAGAAGTTGAAATTTGACATTATGAAAGAGTAATAAATATTAAGTTTTCCTAATTTACAGAGATTTTTCCCAATACGATTTAGCACATTTAGCTGTCTAGAAACCTTTTTGCAAATATCTGAAACATGAGTTTTAAAATTTAATTTAAAATCTATTGTAACTCCTATAAGTTTAACTGGACCTAAAGACTCTGCCTTTGGTATGAAAAAAATTATGAAATTGAAGTTTCCATACTAAAGCCCTTGTAGAGTTTTTACTTTACAGCTAAGCACGCTGTATGATGCTCATCACTATTCTGATGTTTGACAGGCACTGACCATTTGGAATTTTTACAACCCATGGTAAATATGGTTGCTAAACTTTTTAACATAAAATTTGGTTTTGAGCAGGTCAAACAGTGCATAGTTTCCTTTTCGGAATTAAATTTGAGCCAGGAAAACTCCAACAACCATTTATTGGAAACCGTTTCGGGTACTTTTTCTGAACTTAAGCATCAGTAGTGTCAGTACTCGTAGACGGCTGGCACTCAATTGTTGCGAAGCATCTCTTGTTGTGAAGCTATACACCAAATGCTTCGATTGCGACATTCTTCCAGACGTGAGAGATTAGATTGGTTACCATCTTAAAGTGCTAATACTTTCCCGGGGCGTTAAAATATAAAATCCGTCTACATATTTTCATGATGTCACTGAGAAAACATCTGCAGTTAGCCATTTGGTTTGCCGGGAACATAGTATTTCCAAGGTTTATTTTTTTGGGACATACCTTGGGGTTCCAGCTTAACCTATTCGTCTCAGACATTTTTTGTATGCGTGCTGTCTCGCACAGGGTGAAACGTATATGCATGCTTTTTATTTTACAAAGTAGATGATCCCTGTCATTTTTTTATGTTATTAGATCAAAGGTCAAGGTCACATGGGCATGAACATGGAAAGCCATTTCTATTATTAAATCAATAACTTAAGAACCACTTGACAAAGAATGTTGAAACTTCATAGGGTGATTGGACATGTAGAGCAGATGACCGCTGTTGATTTTTTTGGTCACTTGATCAGAGGTCAAGGTCACAGGGACCAGAATGTGCAGTGATTTTTTTCTTCAAATTGTGAATGGGTCCGGTTCAAAAAATTGTGAAAGTTAGCTTTGTTTTGCTCAAAATTGTGAATTAAAAGATTGTAACTGATCATTTGTTAAACTTTTGAACAAATCCATTACTAGATCAAAATCTGATTAACCACCTAACCTTTAGCCTGCTAAATTTCTAAAATGGACTGGTCCATCATTCACTTTGGGCAATACCATTTATTATTTGAAAGGATGTTCACTTAAAACTTAAGGACTGAATAGCAAACAGTGCAGACCATGGTCAGCCTGCATGGATGCAAAGACAGAATCACTTGCCACCAGCAGACTAAAGGTTACAGTCTTGTAATGACTTGATAGATTATGCACAAAGTAGCTGTCCTATGGCCATTCAAATCCGTTTTCTAATTTGGGCCTTGTAAAACATCTCCAGTGTCACAGTGTTGATATTTCCTGTCCAATAGATGTAAAAATGTTTTCACTTGCCAAATAACTTTTACAAAATCAAAGATATCTTTACATAGCAAAATGTGCCAACAAAAGTGTAACCAGTTCATTCATATTTACCAGTCTGGAAGTTACAATGAAAATGTCTTTTGAAAAGAAGCAGGATGAAGCTGTTATCTGTGACATCTTTCAAAGGTGGAAATCTTAGCTGTCTCAGTAACACTTCTATGTATTCTTTTTTAAGCTACAGTATCTCAAATCTCAAATAATACCTCCCAACAACACACAACTTATAGCTTGTGACCACAAATTTCACTGATTTTAGCATTGATTTTTGAAAAAATGAGGTTATTGTCATCACTTGCTTGCGGCTCAGTTGGTCTTGCTGTTAATTTATTTGCAGCTTTCTCCAAACTATCAAAGTATGCTTTGAAACTTGAATACTTGTTCATCATAGTGACTGTAACAAATAATGCCAGGGCTATTTGCTTAGTACATTTCGTTAGTGGCCATATAGCTTCTTCAGTAATCTAACATAATACTCATTCTTAAGATTATGCCTGACTTTCCGGTAATTGTTTTATCCTTATCTCGATAATACCAATCTTGAATGACCACAGGAATTATTCGTATAACTCTTGATCATTTTTTTGGGTATTATGTAGAAAAATATAATTGCCTCCTTCTTGTACATTGCACAAGAAAAAATTTGCAGTTTAAAAATTATCCCTTGCCACACACAAGTTGTAGATTCAAGCTAAATAAAACTTCACAAACGTTTTTGCTAATACAAACTGAATGAAATGGGCCTTGTAACTCTTGATTTCGTTTTGATGAAAGTATACCCCTTTTGTACTTAGCCATACTTTTCTTTTTTACAGTAGGATTCTTTTCAAGCAACCAGTATCTTTGTAATGTCACTTCACAACTGAATAAATCTTAACATAAATAAATAAAACACATTTCTCTGCCGATATCATTTTGATAAATTATACAATATTTAATATGCTTAAGAATTTATACAATTTAGATTTCATATTTCTGTTTGAATATATTTAGATATTCTTTGAAGTGTAAGGGGGAATATAGCAAAATGTAAGTGTGTCAATACCCCCCCACCTAATTTTTTAAAATGGACTGGTCTGTCATTCAATTGGGGCAGTACCATATATTATTCGAAGCGGGGTTCATTGAAAATCTGCTGCCTGAATAGCAGACAGTGCAGACCGTGATCAACCTGCACAGATGTGCTAGCTGATCTTGGTCTGCACTAGTCACAAGGGCAGGATCATTTCCTGCTCAAACTGAGCACTGTTTTACTCAACAAGCTTTTTTTGTCAAGACCGCTTGCGGAAGCGAAGACATTGTGGTCCAAATGGCCGTTCCATGTATGTGCATGCGTCTGTCCGGATTTGTTTGTCTGGACCATAACTTTGACATGCATGGAGCAATCTTGTTTATATTTGGCATGAATGTTAACCTCAGTGAGATGGAGAGTCCAGGTTCCTGTCTCAAAGGTCAAGGTCACATTTGGAGGTCAAAGGTCATGGCAGGTCTTGTTGGGCCCATAACTTTGAGATGCATTGGGAATCTTGTTTCTGTTCGGCATGAATGTTTAACTCAATGAGACGGAGTGTCATGTGGAAATCCCTGGTTCCTATCTCAGAGGTCAAGGTCACAGTTAGGGGTCAAAGGGCAGGCTTGAATTGTTGCCCGTGGGCATCTAGTTTAAAGTATAAGTTGAACCTTAACACTGATTTGACTAATAGTGTTCTTGTATCTTTAGTATAGGTATTAGACTTGATTCTTAAAATGGAGAGAATATGTGTAGGCATCTGAATGGCTTACTGAAGTAAAACACTATAGCTATATTCTGAGATCCAGGGTTCAATTCCCCTGTCTGGCTGCAATATTTTCTAAACTCATGACATTTGGCATCCAGCATAGGAATAGAATTTAAGAGCCACAGAAAAGCCGAAATATTAAACTTTAACACACCAAATGATATCATTCAGTTCAAACATTATTATTTTGAACACCTTGGCATAATAGTCAATCACTCAGCAAGTGAATTGAAAACTAGCAATTTCTCAAGTTATATTTAGAAACTGAATTGTAACAGAAATGCCAGGTAAGCAGTTTGTTACAGACTAAAGGTAGACCATTGGTAATATGCCAGCAGAGAGCTTGAACACATTTTCTATAGTTAACAAAGTACTGAAATGATATGTATTGGCTGTTTTATTTGTGTTTCATGTTCATACATTGTTCAAGATAAATTCCTTCTCGATAGATTCCAGGTAATCAACTGTAAAACAAGCTGTAGTAAAGAAAACAATGGGATTTTGAGCAAATTCTTAGATTTAACTTTTTTTTCACTGAGTTGGTAAAAACAGATGTATATTTTAGAAAAAAGTTTTCAAAACTTTTTTGTCAGTGTTTACCGTATTTTGGTGTGTATAGGTCGCACTTTTTCTACCCATTTTGCTGCCTGAAAAAGTTCCTGCGACCTATACGACAGAACATTGCCAGCAGAGTTTTTTTTTCGGGCCAATTTTCTGACCGTAGCTCTCGCAAAATTACGTGCATCTGTTACGAACGAACAAAATGGATAAAAAAATATCAATATCGGCGGCCTTTCAACCAATAGCGGTTACTTTCAATAAAATAGATCGTAAATAACCCATACAGACTATTAAAATTACGAATTACTTTAATTCAAAGATGTTTTTGCAATTTCAATTACGTTTGTTTTTACTTTGTTTTACTGGACGCCATTGACATGTACTCCGGGTTGGATAAAATCCGGACAGATCCGTCATCAATTCCAACATTTGTTTATACTAGTTCTTAGCGTATTAAAAAACTTAAAGATAATTTTTTTACTTTTGTTTTTTAAATAAAGAAAAAAAATCCAAAAAGAGATATTTTGTTAATCTCAGAATCAAAGAACGCGGTTAATTACATGGACGCGGAAAGGTGTTAAAATTGCTGTGCAAACAATCACATTTAAACTTGCATAATTACAGAATGTAAACGCAAACCGTTTGCTGCCAATTAGTGTCAAAAGCCGCTTTTCTTTGATGTAGTCTGTTACGATTACTACTGTTAGTACGAAACGGTTGGGATCAAAAAAACACTGTCCAATTTCCACCAATCAGGTTCTGTTAATAATTCAGTCCGCGGCATCAATATGGCCGCCGCCATAACTTTTTTGCCGGTAAAAATTAAATATTGCTGGGGAAAAAATCCGAAACTTAACTGCGACTAATACGCTAGAACTTAAATTTTCCGACCATTTCCAGAGCAAAAATTAGGTGCGGACTATACATTACCGCGACCTATACACACCAAAATACGGTAACTGATGTTTTTTGGAATCAGAGCTTCATTTGGGCTAACTATTAACGTAAGAATAATAAGGTTACAAATCTGTCTTTACTAGCTCTCACTAGATTTTTTTCTCCGATTGTGTTCATACCCCTAACCCAGCTGAGGCAAGTCACAACCAATGCCCTGAATAGTACTTCTCTCTGAATTAGCCCACAAGGAATGTATAATTTTTTACAAAAACATTCACTGCTTCTGTCTGTTATGGCTACTGCATGTGCTTAAAACTTCTGTGTGTTGTAAAAATGTGATGAATGCAGTGGAATCAGTTAATTTTATGGTCATGACTCATGTAATTTCATGGCGTTAAATGACAATTTCACAGTAATATGGATCTATAGATCTATAGATTTTGACACAGCCAGAAATCTATGAAAATTATTCTATCACAGATACTAATGATTTCACAGTAATATGTGCTAACAGGATATAAACCCATCATAAATAGCAGGCTAGTGAATTTCTTTAAATTGTATTTAGTGTAAATTGTTTAAACTGTTTAATGGATTTTTACAACCTGGCAATGTCTCTGCATTCTGAAACAGGTAGCAGAATGATGCATTAAAAACAAGCTGAATAACATGCTTACTGCAGATCTATAGAAGCTGTCTTTCAGTCCGGATCCGGAAATATTTGATTGGGCGTCACCAGTTTTGAACGAAGGCTTCACCAGCGAAGGCTTCATATGCCCGATCAGGGTGTAGGTACGAGGTCCCTATGCTTGTGTTGATGGGTGGCGCCAAGGAGGTCTCCCCCAAATATAGGTATGAAATGGTGGCCTCTGGTGCATTTTTTTTGTCTAAATTTTGAGGTACGGGAGGGGTACTCCCATCATTTTAGGGGTTCATGGGGGGTCTCCCCTTGGAAAATTTTGAAACGTATGGTGGCCTGTGGTGCATTATTTTTGCCTAAATTTTGAGGTATGGAAGGGTACTACCATATGATCATTTTAGAGGGGGTCATGGGGGACTCGCCCAGGAAAATTGTGAAATGTTCATAGATCTGAAATGGTAGCCTCCGGTGCATTTTTTGTCTTAATTTCGTGGTACTGGAGGAGGTACTCCTTTTGTTTTAAGGGGTCTCTCCCTGGAAAATTTTGAAAAAAATGTATGAAACAGTGGCCTCTGATGCACTTGGGTATGAATTTTGAGAAAAGTTTATTCCTTTGCCAAAATAGTTTGGTGCAACTTTGATGTATGAATACATGTATGTTGAGTATGTCTTAGGCTAATATACATATTACGATTTATCTAAGAAAGGAAACATTGTTTTCAGGTCACGGCTGGCAGTTTAGCAGCAAAATGTGGTCTTCAGCAAGGAGACATTATCCTTAAGATTGGCAGCAAGGCCAGCGAAACATTGAAACACAAGGATGCACAAGATGCCATAGTGTCATATGGAAACAAATTAGATCTTTTACTGCAGAGGTAAGCATTAGAGCTAGGAACCAGCTTTTTAAACTAGCACATGGGACTGCAGGTTCAATCCTCCAGGCTGGTACTAGAAGTTTTCAGTCTGACATATTGCAGATGTACATAGCATAGCAATAGGTTCACAAAGTAATAAAAATGATTAAAAAGCTAATTTGAAATGCAGGTTTAGTAATGAGTTATTCAGTTAAATGAGAATAAAAATACTTTAAAACTGACTTATTAACCACACCTGAATATTTGTCTTACATTTTCAACCGCAATTTGACATAGGTGAACCAGTCACTACAAATACAAATTTACTTTTAATACATGCGCAGTGATTGTATGAAAAAAATCAGCCTATCTATTAAAAGTATTTACAACTGACACATGCTTAAAGTATTTGAAATGTATTAGATAGATTGTATGATTAAAGATTGAAATGCCTTTTTATGTAATACGTCCCTTTATTTATTTATCGATTTGTTAATATAAAGCATTATTCATGCCCATTGAAATTATTGCTTCATATCGTGTTTCAAGTGACATAATTATGCATTGATGTGGACACCTATGGTTTAATAATGTATTAATTATTGGTTTGACATGTACGGCACTAAAATAAGGTTCCTACATCCAAGCAAGCACTTATTTTTGCATTCTCAGGGTTTTTTTTGGCCGTTTTTTATAGCTGTTATTCGTCTATATTCCCAATGCCAAAAAGTATGCATTTTTCCCAAAATGAGTGCAAAAATTCCCAGTCTACATTCTGAAAAAAAATCATCAAAATTGCACAAACATTGACCAAATTATGGACAATTTTGTAATGGAAGTATGTTAAAGAGGTTGTACAATGTGAAACAAGTGTATGAGAAAGTGCACATCCTTGCAGTACTATATCCTATGAGACTAAATATTTCCCAATTTGTAACATTTACATGTAAAAATTCCCAATTTTGGGGGTATAGGCTATGTTCCCAAATTAGCTAGTAAAAACCCTGATTCTAAAGGATTGCCATTTGTGTCTCCCACATGAAGTGAAGTGAGGGAGACGTATTTATTTAGTGCTGTCTGTCTGTATGTCACAAAGTTTGTCCACGCAGCTCCTCAGCAAAAGTTTCAACATCCAGTGGTGTATGTTGTATACAAGACAGTATATGAGAGGGCTTTAGCGACTTACAAGAGCCATATAGAGGAAAAGCAATGAATCCTTGAAATAATGACTTTATTAAATATTTGGTTTATATAAATAATGTGGTCACAAAGAATTACGAGACAGTTAGTCATTTATAAAATGTTTATATATCATTTTCTCTAGTGGGAGCTAACCCACTAAGATTTAGCGATAAAATCCCAACATTGTAACAATGTCAACATTGTTATAGACCAGGTAAGAGTAGTTGATCAGGTACTTGGTCAGATTAAATTTTAGCTACTGTACCTGTATTGATTTACAGTGTAAAGGTATATCTTAAACAGGAAAAGATTTTGTGTGGCACATACTTGAGATATCAAATAACCTTACTGTACTGGGGTGAGGTCTCTTCATAGGTCCTTTCCATAAATAGCTAGAGTTTTTCCATAGAAAAGTTCCTTAAGAGACATGAGTGATCTCTGGATGGCCAGTTGGATACCATTAAATGTATATTTAAAGTAAGTTTGTAAATTAAGGGCCACTTGCTGGGTCTCACTGTTCAGGATTCAAATTTTAAATCATATGATGCAGAATTCTTTCATTAAAGGATGCTTGTGTCCTTTTGGCCTATGCAAGGTTGTTCATTCAAACACAGCCACCAGTAAATCAAAATTGACTGATCCATGCTTGTTACATGTGTAAATGGTCAAACAGAATTCTCTGTCATCTGGGATATTTACCAGAATTTAGAATACCATTGATAGGTAAATCAGCCGCAATGTAGTTGTTGACAAATAGCAGTACAACCAAGACATGGAGCAATTTTAAGAGATTTTGAAGATCAAAGTTTGTTGCTTTGTAGTGTCAGTTTTCTAAACCTTGAGCCAGCTAAGATAATTCTGTCTTACATCGCTGTCATGGCCTGCTTTAATCTAAATAATATTTTTATAAACATATTTTGTTGTTGTTAAAATGTAAAAAAATTTCAGTGTGTAGCGTCGGGTAATAAACAACACAGCATGTCATTCAGGTACTTCTATTTAAGGTATGCAAAAATATGTATCCTTATATAGGCATTATATGCTTGAAAAGTTACGATTTCCCTCCAGTCATATTATCAAGCGAAAATAAAAGTGTTATTCAATTGACAAGTACATATTAGGCAAAAAGAAATTAATTTTTAATGAACATCACTGAGCATATCCCTCAGCAAAGCCCACTATCATGACTATGTCAAACGTATTCATGTTGAATTTGGCTCTAGTCTAGTATGTCCTGATTATAATAAGAATTAATTGTCAGGATAAAACCATTGTGTATCTAAATGAGCCACGCCATGGGAAAACCAACATAGTGCTTTTGCTACCAGCATGGATCCAGACCAGCCTGTGCATCTGCACAGTCTGGTCAGGTCCTGCTTTCGCTAGTGAGTTCCCCATTTTCGCCGAAAATCTGTACAAATATATGTTAGTTTGTAACCTGTTGGCTGCAGCAAATATTTCTACTTGGGTGTCCCACTGACCATTTTGGTTCATTCTGGATCTTGACAGGTAATTTGCATCTGCCTCAGGTGTTGGCATAACTCTTTCAATTGGTATGGTGTGCATGTGACCAATACCTCTTTGTCTCAGTTTGAAGTGCTGGCTCTCACTGCCGGTAATTACATTAAGAAAGAAAGAAAAAAAAGTTTCCATCTTCCTTGATTAGTTCTGTGGATAATGGTCGTGTTTCACGTAGAGCTTGCATACTTCTTACACCAACAGCTAACTGTTTAACAAGTTGAAGATTTCATGTTCGGCATTTTGAAGTCTGCCAACTCAAATTTACTGGTGAAAATATCCTTATTCTAAATTCATACAGTGACATTCATACAGAGATATGTCATCACCTTTCTCACATTTTGGTAGATACTGTACTTCACATCACATTTCTTACAGAATGTACATTTATGCTTTTGAAACAGATGTTTACTTTGGTACTTTTACATAAGTTACATGAATAATCTGAATAATCTGATTTACAGAGATGTGTTTTCATTCGCTGCTTTGAGGAGCAGATTTTTCAACAGCATTCACAAAAAAAGACAGGTATATTTAAAAAGTCCATTTTCGGTCTTGTACTCCTTGAATCATTTCTTACACTGGTGTATGTTTCCGTTGTACAAGTGTGCTCCGTGGTTGCATGGTTGCCATTAGACATTGTCGGCTTAAGCTGATGTGGACACTGAACTGTGAATGCGCTGTAAATCCTGGGGGTCTTCTCAAAACATAATTGTATTTTGTAGCTAACAGTTCATAACGTCATTCAAGTATCATATAAACAGACTGTATAAAACTGAGTCTGGGTTATGCTCTATGCTTGTGTAGGAGGTAATTATTGGACAATTTAAATAAATATCACTAGCGAATCCAGATGGGTGCATCCGGCGCGTGCCCCCTCTAAAATCTCCGGAGCATAGGTAATTTGTCTTCTGTTCTGGGTAAAATAAGTGCAAAATATACATTTTTCTTGCTCGCTACGCTCAGGTACATAATTTGTCTTTTGTTCTGACTGAAAAATATAAAATATGGTTTTTTTCTCGCTCGCTAAGCTCGAATACGTAACTTGTCTTTTGTTCTGGGTGCAAAATAAAAAAAATGCATTTTTTTCTCTATCACATTGTTAATTTGTCTTCTGTTCTGGGTGAAAAATATGCATTTTTTCTCGCTCGCTATGCTCACACATAAAAAGTCGGACAAAGTTTGCACGAGCTCCTATCAAGCTCTTTACAATTTTTATGTTAAATAGTCCTAGGTAAACCCTCCCCATAAAAATCCACAGAAATTGGGCTAAGTAATTCCGAAATACTTGCGAAGAGTAAGGCTGACAATTGATAAAACATGACTATAGTTTGCATGTTATTTGTATTGATTTTGTCGCAAAACCTGTCAATACCAAGTAAAGTACCTCAGAACGCCCAGAATGCACCAGATGGATCCATTGTTTTCAAACTTTTCCGGGGAGCATGCCCCCAACCCCCGATCCCCCTACTTGCTCTATACTACAAATATTTTACGCCCCCCTCTTACACCAAATCCTGTAACCGCCCCTGAATATTTGTAGAGGAATGTTTTCATAAGACATTAGAAGAGATACACTGTAACCAAGCTCGAGTAAAGTGTTTTATCAAGAGCTCTCCAAAATATACATGTACTTAGTATAAGATTTCTTTAAAAGAAAATATAGTAAATCTACATTAGTTTCCCATTTCATTTGGTACAATTTTTTTCTGCCTTCGTCAGATGTGCTTCCATCAGTCCGTTTTCACATAGCCTGATTTAGCTTCTCAAAATCCTCTGCCAGGATTTAAACGGAACTTCACAGAAATGATATTTATTTTATACTAACTGATGAAATACTGTGTTTTATCAGTGAGATATAATCCATACCACTCACTGATATCACTCACTGTAAATGCCGATCTGCTTGTACATTGTGTATGAATTATAAGTTATTTGTTTAAAACATGATGAAAATTGTAGCCGCACTTTGTTCTTTACAGTATATTTCTTCAAATTATTTTACTTAATGAGAATTTCATAACGTTATGCAGCAAAAAGTAAAATAAAATGGAACTTTATGCTGTGTGCTTCTTTCTAACGTCACAACATGTCTGACATCATGTCTGTTTACGCGAGATATTTTCCATATTCACGAAAAACAAACATATATATCGTCTATGTATAAAGCCTTGTTGTGTGTATCCTCGGACGTTTATGAAGACTTAGGGTCCCTTAAATTTATTTTTTGAATAAAATTTGTCCGAACCGCTTTATAATTAGCAGGATTTGAATACAATTTCATTGGAATGATCCGTAATAAATTCTAGCTGAGCATGTATTACAGGGTTTATATTTAAATGATCTTGTACTGAGTAATGGCCCTTTGATTACCATATATAAAGTCTATGAAGAGATTTCTGTAATTCATCTTCAAACCTTCTGATCAGATTTCATTGAAACTTTAAGGGATTTACTGAAATAATATGTGCATATCGTTGCTACATACTGCTCGAAATATTTTTCCGGAGTTATGTTCATTATTGATTTTACTGCAGTGAAAAACAATTGTTTGGACTACTTCTCCTAATATACTGTTTGAGTGATTTGACTGAAACGTCTTAGGAATCGTTAAATTTCTAATTTTTCACAACTTATAGATTTTATGTTGAATGATTATAACAAATTAATTGTATTTCGTTAGGCCTAAAAGGTATCGATTTCCGGTAACATGCTCAAAAGAAATTAGGGTAGGTAGGTCGGAATTTTTTTTTTTTTATCAAGGGAGTCTTTTCGGAAATTATTTTTGTGTAGAAAAAATGAATACAAATTAGGGGTTTATGTCATTAGAGCATCCGGAAGTTGATTTCTAACATCACTGACCATGTGTAAAGCATAGAAAGTGCAGTTCGGCAACTTTTTGTCAAAAAGTTGAAAACATTATTCTCCAAGGTCGTAAAACATTTAGGGTCGGGCCAAAATTTTAGGTAGGTCGGGATACCGGAAACAAACATTTTTTTTCTTTACGCCGCCTTATTTGAGATAGAAATTCCTTTTTCATCATTTTGGGAACGCCATCAACACCAGTGAAATTAGGAAAATGCTCTTAGAAATTGTTTTATTTGGGAAAATTTGCAAATAAACAATATCTAAGTAAAGATATTTTTGTGTAAAATATTAATGGATTGCATTTCAGAAATTGTTCAACAGTATAACTGTTGTTTTAATGACCTAAATAAACATACAAATTAGAAAAAAAAAACTATTTTAAAACGGCAAAATTCCTAAAAGGTAACACTCGGTTGGGAATTTTAAATTCAGAACTGGAAAAAAATACTTTCTATGCTTTGGGATTACCTCTTTTTACTGGGGGCACATTTATAGGGTATAAACCCTGCTTGAATTTTTTGTCAACGCTTCAACGGTTTCAATGAAATTAGAAAGTGCTTGGTATAAAGCCTTGTTGAGCATATCATTGGCACGTACGCTCGAAATAATGTTTGCGGAGTTATAATTCTGAATTTGAAAAGAAAATGTTTTGAAACGCTCCCTAGACAGTCCGCATTCTATGTTCACAGTCAGACTTCACATAAACCGACAATGTCTAATAAGGTAATCCATGCCTACGTATCTGGAAAAAAAATGACACTATATTATATCTGAAGAACTTAATGCCATCTGAATGCCATAGACCTATAGACTTATGTCTTTTATAGTTTATCATACATTATAGACATGGTGAAAACAATATGTCTCTCCCCATCCCACCCCGCCCCCCTCCCACGCCCGGTGGAGGAGGGGGACATAAAAATGTCTAAGGTATATACGTTTTCTTTTGCACACTTAAATGCTATATCTTATAGATGGAATTACTCATGATTATCAATGTAAGAATGAGATATTACATAAACGTGCATTTGCATAGGAAATATTATATAGAGCACAAAATGCCCCCAACCGCAGGCATGTATAGGTTAAAATGCTAAATTTTATAACTGCAACCAAGGTTAGGAAATTGTATGTTGATTTTCAACCGTATGACATCTACGAAGCCATCATTGGTTGAAAGACTTCTCAAGCCATCTGGAATTCACTGTGAACTGCAATGTGACTGTTAATCTGTAATATTATTTTAGGGTCTTAAGTTACAAAAAGATTTCCATTATTATTTTAAACAGATAACACATAAAGAGTGACTAAGAGCAATTATAGGCTACAACAATTAAGGTACCGATTTTCTTGGTATTCATTTTTGTATGGCATCTTTAAAATGTAAGCAATGTGGAGGCATGTGTATAAATTAATTGTACTAGCCTATTAAAATGTGAAGCCGGTAGTTAAACAGTAACTCCAATATCCATTTTGGTATATTTTTCATACCAAAATAAATTAGGTTTTAGAAATCCAGCACCATTTAAACTGAACCTACTTACGTACAGCCAAGGGATGGCATCTCCACAACTATGTTATATGTAATTTATAGAAGGAAAAACACTCCAAAAAGAGTAACACGTTGTACTTTGTTATTACGCAGCTTTAACACATAGTGTTTGCTCATTAACATAACATTGAAATACGTCTTTGTTCTATTATTATAATAATGGATCATTATTCAGTTTTTTCAGTCTTTGTTTTCGTCTTCTCTTGGTTTTCATCACTTTCAGAACCTCTCTTTGTTTCCCTCTTTTTGTATCAAGAACATTCCCATTCTCATTTTCTGCATCGCTCGTTTTTCTGCAACACTAGGAAAGTCACCTTTAAATTTGTTTTCATACTGTAATGTAAACAAATCCTGACCTAGCAATCTCCCACTCTGTCCTCATCCGACTAATTTCATTGTCAGTTTTCTCAACTTTCTTCTTCGTTGCACTGTTTGCAAACAAGAGCTTTCCATTGTCAGTTAGTACCTTAGACATCTCTGTTGTTAGTTTGTTTTTCTCGTGCTTTATTTTCTGCAATTCTGATTTTAAACTCTCAATCTCGTTCTTTTGAGTGCTGTAACGAATGGCTATGTTGTTGCTTGCAACCTTCAATCTCCTTGACAGCGATTCGATGTGTTTGATGCTGTCTTTCGTTTCTTTTGATGAATTTAAATTGTAAGCAATTCCCAGAAGTTCCAAGCGAAACGATTTTAGAGACTCTATTGGAACCATCTTTATCTGAAAATAGACAAATGATAACCGTATTTATGAAAAAGAATATGTATAAATATTACCATGTGTAATACTTGTGACTGTCACTGTGGAGGCAAGAGGCGAGACATCACTCTTTCAACAAGTAGCATCTTTCACTGGTATAAATATGATCAGAGATGCTAGCTGAATTCTCAGATTTCAAACTGAAGAACAGAATTAAAGTTAACCAGACGAATCTAAAAGTTTCAGTGGAAACTAGCTCTTGGTGCTTTTGACACATATAGTGAAATTAAAAATATACCATTTGAAAATGCTTCATGTTGCCATAGCCTATCATAAATTCAAAGATAATATTGAACAAAAAAAATGTTCATTGGAAACAATTAAAGGAAATAAATCATGGAACAATTTTACATAAAGAAAAAAGAAGGATCGGTTACTGATTCCAAAACGTAACAAAATAGAAAAAGTGTAAAATCCACAGGTCGCATTTCTTTTCAAATTTTGATAATATTAAATATTTATATAATGTAGAAGAATAAATAAAATACCTTAATGATCCAGCAAACTTCTTGTCACTGTAACTGTATTCATACTGTATTGAGAGCAAAAACAAATAAATGAAAAGAACTTGTAAGGTAGCGTTATCTTTCTTGCAGTACAGAGTCAGCTCATGATGATGAATAAGTGTTCGAAATCTTAAACCAATGGTTTTGATAGTTATGGGGAAAAGCTGACCTAAACGCAAAACTTAACCAAGAAATCTGATATTTTCTAAGTCCAAAAGGGGCCATAATTCTTGCAAACAGCAGGATGGACTTATTTTTATTGCTGTACAGAGTCAGCTTTTGATGGTGAACAAGTGTTGCAAGTTTTAAAGCAATAGCTTTGATAGTTAAGTAGTAAAGCTGACCTAAACATAAAACTTAACCAGGCAACACCGACGCCGATCAAGTGATAACAATAACTCCTCATTTTTTTTTCTTCACAAAATCGGATGAACTAATAATAGAGGATTACATGATAGGTAGCACTGTTTGCAAGAAGAACAGTACAGAAATAAAGTAAATTGTTAGAAATTTTTATACAAAATACTTAAAAATGATCAAAACCTGTTTTCAGGGTTATACTTAATCTATAATGATACATATCAACATGCATCATTATCTTATTTTATTCGTTTATATAATTTAAGATTTTACGCACGAAGCCTATATATCAGCTCACAAAAATCCACGGGTTCATACTGTACAGGCCATAGCAGCCTCTCTGTCCTCTCTTCAATTTTGAATTACCCGAAAAAAATCTGATTGATTGTCTAGTTATAAATAGGATTGTTTGTTACCTTTACATAAAACAGATTGCCAGTGATTGTGCAACAAATGTTCAGTAACTTTGAAAAACACAAAATGATGACTGATGTTAGGTAATCAGTAATTTGATTATGGCATCAAATTTTGATACGCCGCTCCAAATCACACAACACTGTTTCAGTATGCATTAGACGGTGCCAAGCTTTAATGAATCGTTTCATTTTACACTGCACGAACTCATGTTGCGTTAAACATCTTCACATTGCACTGCATGGCATCAAGTTTTAATACACCACTCTTAATTACACAAAGCGGTTTCAATATGCATTAGACGGCGTCAAGTTGCAATAAATCATTTCATTTTACACTGCACGTACTCATGTTGTGTTAAATGGCTTCACATTGAGCTGCATGGTGTCATGTTTTGTTGGATGATTTCATATTACGGTGCATCGCAACAAGTTTTTCAATGCATCGTTCCATGTTTAGATGGAATGAAGTTTTGTATTAAATGATTTCAATATAAAATGCGTTGAATGCAAATATATTGGGCGGGATGGAGTTTTAGACTAGACGGCGTTGAAATGCTATGCACTGACTGACTTCTTTATGAATGGATTGTATATTTACTAATTTTGGCGGTCACCGCCGCCCATATTAAAGCCGTTTGTATGCTGCGAAGTGTAACGATATCTGGAAGTTCATTGTCCATTCCACGTGATCGCTTGAACAAATATGTTTTTTTTTTGTTGTTGAGATATGTGTGGAAATTGGTCTGCTGATGCGTCAAGTGTGGTGTGCTGTGTGTTGTGTGCTTGTCACCTTCCGCTTTCAGCCTCCACCACTGGCTAGCCTTCTGGTGGAAAAGGAGCCGAGTGCGTAAGTCTTCCCTGCCAGTACATAGCCTCTCTGCAGACAAGCCTTTTACAGTGCCTCCGAGTTGGCGCCACACGGTAACTGAGCACCTTGCGGCCTCAGGCAGAACTGCAGGGGACTCGGAGGAGGTCTGCCCCCAGACATGTGGCATACTGGTCAGGCCCACCGGTTTGTGGACACGCCCTGATGCCTATGAACAGATCCCCAGGTGTGTTTCCAGGATAGGGTTTTAACTCGGAACTAAGGGTGAGGTAACCCCGAAAGAAACCTAGAGAGTTGAAGACAGAGGTGTTGGGCCATTGGCACTCTCTTAACGAACCACAGCACCATGCAATATCGCTATGACTATACAGCCATCCGGTATTCAACAATGTGGTGCTGATTCTCTGAGGTCACTCCAGGGGGATTCAGTACCGGGCTCTGAGCCTCGACAGAGTCCACCCACAGCTACTGGGGGTCCCTCCTTCAATCCACAACATGCAAAGAGAAGAAGGAGGAACATACCAAGGAGAAGAACCAATCCACAACAACCTTTCAGGCTGATGCACTGGAATGCGGAGGGTGTATTCAACAAGAAAGCTGAACTTGAGCATATCCTCCATGAGAAAGACATCAATGTCTGTTGCATTCAGGAAACTCACCTACAGCCAGAGAAATCCTTCAAAGTCAGAGGATACCAGTGTTTCCGCTGTGACAGAATTGGCAGACGAAAAGGAGGCATCATGACATTGGTCAGGAACAACATCAGCGCTGTCCAGACCAACACGCATATGGATGACTCCGAGTTCCAAGTTCTGAGCCTCAGAAAGAACGAGTTTTTGAAACTTGTGAACATATACTCTCCAAGTGACAAAGCTCTGTCCCTTGACAAAGTTACAACTGATAAAACCAGGTTCATCATTGTAGGAGACTTTAACAGTCACTCACATAGCTGGGGATATGACCACCTGGATAAACGTGGAGAAGAAGTGGAGACCTGGCAAGATGATAACAAACTAAACCTCATCAACAAGCCAGATGATCCCCCAACTTTTTACTCCAGAAGCTGGCGAACAACATCAACCCCTGATCTTGCTTTATGTACTGATGACATACATGGACATGTCAAGCGGGAAGTCAATGAAGATGTTTCCAACATCCCCATCAACAGGAAACGGCAAAGGGAAGCCCGAAGGGAAAAAAGGGAAAGGCAGACAAGCCAAGTGACACCAGAATGCATGAAGCAGGGTCTTAAACTGCACGAGCTACAGACAACTCTTAGGCAGTTGAAGACAAAGAAGTCTCCTGGACCAGATGGAGTCACAAATGAAATGCTGACTCATCTAGGCACTGAAGCAATTTGCAAACTCCTGGAAATTTACAACTACAGGACTGCTTCCACAGATATGGAAAGAGGCGGTCATGATCCCCATCCACAAGAAAGGGAAGAATCCAAAGAAGGCTGCAAGCTACCGCCCAATCAGCGTAAGCAGCTGTGTTGGAAAGACCATAGAGAGGATTGTGAATGCACGCCTGAAGCGGTACATGGAGACTAACAACCTATTCGCAACGCAACAATCTGGCTTCAGAAAATTCCGCCCCACTGAGGACCAGACCAATTATCTATCGCAAGAGATAGAGGACGCCTTCCAAGAGCAGAAAGTCGTGCTTACAGCATGGATTGATCTGCAGAGGGCGTTTGACAAAGGACTGATGGACTCCTCGTCAAGCTGATGAGGACTGGAGTAGGAGGTCACATGCTGAGGTGGATTAAGTCATACCTCCACAACAGGAGAGCAAGAGTCAGTTTAGAACATGCTAGCAGTAGGAAGTTCCTGTTGCATCATGGTGTCCCACAAGGCGGAGTCTTATCCCCTACACTCT
This sequence comes from Mercenaria mercenaria, assembly GCF_021730395.1. Lineage (NCBI taxonomy): Eukaryota > Metazoa > Mollusca > Bivalvia > Venerida > Veneridae > Mercenaria > Mercenaria mercenaria. The sequence goes on from NC_069362.1 coordinate 83,804,847, forward strand.
TCTTGCTTTTCATCAATGATCTGGTGTCTGAACTACGAGAGTCAAGGCTGCTCTCTACGCTGACGATCTGGTGTTAAGGTGTAAGGAAGAACCTGCCACTACAGCCACATACAGGGTGCAAGAAGCCATCAACAAGCTTTAGCTTGGGCTGAAGATTGGTGTGTATCGATCAATACAGAGAAATCGTCCACCACACTATTCTCCCTGTCGTCAAAGCAGAGGGCGGGTAAAATCAAGATGGGAAATACTTCGCTGATTGAAGCAGACGAGGCACATTACCTCGGAGTGACCTTTGACAAACGGCTAACCTGGAAGCACCACATTAGTGAAGCAGAAGGGAAGGCCCGCAGGAAGCTTGCCATGATGCGCAAACTTGCTTGAACAACGTGGGGAGAAAATGAGCAAAGACAGTATATCAGGGAACAGTGAGACCCCATTTAGAGTATACTGCCTGGTCCACTACTGCCAAAACTAACCAACAGGCTTTAGACAAGGTTCAAAACAAAGCATTGCGGATCATGACAGGTGCTACAAAGTCTACAAAGTCTACACCAAATTCCTTCATGGAGAAGCTAACATGCACACAGCCGTTACAAGACAGAAGACATGCAAAGGTTCTGCTTCAAGCAGAGAAGTTCAGGTCTTTTCAAGACCATCCCATGAAAGCCAAGCTAGATGGCTACGCAAAGAATCGGCTCAAACGTAGCAGCTTCGTTCATGAGGCAAAGAAACTCAACCGAGAGTTCACAACTGAGCTGAGCATACCAACGACTCCCCTAGATAGTGAAGACATTATAAACCCACTAGCGAATGATCTGTCCCCAGTGACTGTGAGACTTGCTGTTCCTCGTCTTGACCGCGGGAAGCAAGAGGATGAAGGCATTCGGAAGAGCCTCACACTTGCGATGATCAATGAAGACTATCCTCCGGAATCATGGACTCATGTCTATACAGACGGATCAGCCACATGCGCCGTCAAAGATGGAGGAGCAGGAGTCTTCATTCAATACCCATCTGGCAAGAGAAACACTACATGCAGCCACAGGAAAACACTGCAGCAATTACAAGGCAAAGACTGAAGCACTCATGAAGGCCGTCACAATGGTTGAAGACTCGGCAGAAGAAACTCCTCAGTCGTCTTTCTCCCAGATGCACTGTCTGTCATGGAAGCTCTGATCAACAATAAAGCTCCGTATCTAGCCAGGAGAATGCAGAGCCTGAGTATAACCTGCAAAGTAGCACTTCAGTGGATTCCATCCCATTGTGGACTTGCAGGCAATGAAGAGGCAGTCAAACTGGCTAAGCTAGGAGCTCAGTCAGAACAATCAACAGAACCTGTGAGTTAAAAGGTGAAAGGCACCATCATCAAGGCACTAACGAGACCAAGGAACAAGTGATGATGGTCAGGCTCCGCTCAGGGCACAACAAGCTGTTCACATGTACAAGAAATACAGACTGACATCATCGCCAACTTGTCCATGTGGCGAAGAAGATCAGACTGCGGAGCATATACTTCAGAGATGTAAAAGGCATGACCAGGAGCGAGCTGCGACTTGGCCGATAGATACCTCAATCCACCAGAAACTGTATGGAGGCATTGAGGATCTGCGGCAAACCACAAGTTTCATCGGGGCTACTGGTCTGACAGTGTAGTCGCGAACGAAACGAAGAAGAAGAAGAAGTTGTTGAGATATAAGGTGAGAAATTGGAAATTATTACTGCGATGTCAAATAGAGCCCGCTGTATTTAGGTCTGCTTGGGAGTATGCACGTGACCGCTGTACAGCCATTGCTTTTAGGAAGTACATGTTTGTCTCTTTTCGTGTCTTAATAAATTAAAATTTCAGATTGATTTACGCTCCATACATTTCGTATTATGTAATTGAAAAATTTAGACACATTCGTGTCCTTATGTTATTTCCAAGAGAAAGCATCCAGCTATATATTTATAAAACTTTGTTTTGAATTCTTATGACGAAAGATTTAGGAAAAGAGATGCAAATATATAGTTTGACAAGTTTTATTTCATGTAAATCCATGAGGCTAAGAAGCCCATGAGGCATACAAATACAAAACTTTATGGTGAACAGTAACAACAATACACAAATAATGACTTTGAATACATATGACACAGTAAGTAAATATCATATATAGTTTATCCCAATGGAGAAGGTTATACAAAGTTGAAAGCAATATCTAGCTTTCACATATAATTATACATTTACAACACAATCCAATGTCTGTAATATTCCAGTTGTACGTCACCTTAAAAGAAACGAAACAGAAAGGTGACTGACTGTAATAGAACTAAGAATATATAGTAATACGATATGAGAAAAATAAACTGTCAAAAAGTACAGTTTATCAGATATTTGATATTTTTATTCACAACACCATGGTTCTGTTTTAGTCAAAAACTTTTCAAGAAGATTCCTTTAAGTTTCTGAATATTATAACATTACATACTATATTATTAATTATTACCATATAATAATTCATTGCGTCTCTTAAAAGCATTGTATATGAATGTTCCAAGCTTTCTTCCAGTAGTTTTGTTTTCATTATTTAATAAATCTACATATTTATACATATATATTAAAACAGTAAAAACTGTGATGGCGGATAACATGACGAGGCGCCTATCAGTTTGGCTAGAAACTTGTAGCAGGTAAACAAGTACACACAGTAAAGGTAAGGCATACTTTTTGCATGCATGGAACTAAAAATGTTTGAATGCCGAACAGCTGGCTAAATCTCGAACAAAACTTGGTCAATAAGTGCCTAAAACAGTTATACGTTATTAATTAGTCCAATGCCCTTAAAGATGTGTTACGGGTCCCTAAAAGCAGTAGATTGAATAGATGTAATGTAATGACAATGTTATGTTAGTTTAGCAAAGTGTGTGTTATGTTAGTTTAGCAAAGTGTGACATTTTGCATGTAAATTAAGCCTATGTAAAATATATAATACCAGAAAATATATACGTGTTTAGTTCTAGTTTTTAATTAAGTACTCTCACCTGGCTATAGTAACAACTTACAACATCTGTACCAGTGTGAGTCAAAATATTTAAAAGGTTTGTTCAATGGGTAACCTTCTGCCAATACAATTCAACATAACCTTTTTTCACAAAAACTAAAAACCGACTACCCTTTTGTTACTTCAAAGTCCTTTATGACCAGCATAATAATCGAAAATAAATAGTAATATATTAATCTACTAGTTATCTGATGTTAAGTAATTATACTTGTCTGTCTGCCTGTGTGTCTGTCTGTATACATACTGTATCCCGCTCTTCCTCGAAAGTGTTCTGTCTAGGAGCACGAGTGCGAGAAGGTTCAAGAGACGCGATCATATAGGAAGCGGGAAAGCAATACTGAAATACATGTATTTGCAAGAGAATTGAAGTCAAAGCTGATAATGAGTAACGATAAAACAAGAAGGTATACGTCGAATGATACAAGAGAGTATACATCAAACAAATGCTAAGGTGTTGCTCACAATCATTGCGTGGGCAAGTGTGGTCATTCTCTGTCGGATTTTATCCGAGGCGCCTGCACAAGTTCGGCTTGAAGAAAGTTCTTTAAGCTTATAGTTGCTCAGAAGGAATACATGTACTCTTAATTATTACACAGAGTCAGGATCTGCTTGTGGAAAATGAGGTGTAAATGTCAAGTGAAAAGGGAAGGGAACTCGACGGAAAAGTGCATGGCACTCCAACCAGTACATGCACTGTCTTAGAGAAAATAATATGTCTGGCGTCAGATCTCCTATGTTCAACGGAATGCCAAACATGTTGGAGACACTGCTATATATGGAACAGTTTTTCCTAACACATTGCGAACTCCATGCTTGACCTCTTCAATGTTTTGCTATGTATGGGCACCAGAAATGGAATATTCAAACTAAGTATTCTAACCAATGTTGTATAAACACATTCTCTAACGCTTGAAATTTGGAGAGGTAATTCCGGTTAAGTTAGTTGGCGTCCAGCTTGCTTTGAAAGCAATGTTGTTGATATGTTTGTTCCAGTTAACGTCTTTAGAAATAATGATACCGAGGTATTTTGCATAACTACAAGTTTGAAGTAGCTGGTCACGGAGATTAGCACGTGTTTAGCACGGTAAATTTTCAACCGCCAACCGTGATGTTGGATGCTATAATATGCTTTAGACCCGTTGATGTCATTTCCTTTAGACATTTCCGTGATATGGCCATAATACGTTTACTTTTTGCCACGGAACGCTCATATGTAAAATTTGTATTAACAGAATGTGAGTGTGATAATATCTCTACTAACACACTTTTAAAAGTGCCTTATTAAAACACTTTGAAAACGACAAAATCAGAAGTTGCATGCTAAAATGAGCTAAAGTGACTTCTTAGCTATATATCAGAAATGAATAAAACCCATTATAGTCCCGCTATACAAGATATGTGCGTCTTAGCTTGACATATTCACTTGTATTTGCTAATTATATATCTATTGTTTTGACTTTCAAACCTCTTGTTCCTGCACTTCTAACCATGCATGAAGTTGTTTTCACGCACGGTTTATCTTTTAGTTATTTTCGAACCATTATATGATTAATTGAAATATCCTCTTTGTCAGTAATCATGAAAATATCGAATGATCTATTTATTGAAAGTGCCAAAGTTTTACTAAAAATAGTAATATAAACAAGAAATATTTTTAAAAAAGATGGTCGACGTGGTGTAACTGAAGCACAAGTTATATATGGGCAGAAACCTGTATTTTAAAATCTTTGGCAATGTTGAAAAGGGCCTCTGTGAAGTTTTGTATAAATGGAGGACAGTAGTTCTGAAGAAGACTGTGTTTAGAAATTGTGGAGGGACAAACAACGGACACCAAAAACAATCACAAAAGCTCACTTTGAGCCTTTGGTATTTTAAAAGAAGGTAACAGAAAGCAAACGATATTGAAATACGTTCTATAATTATTTCTGGAATTGTTGGAAGCAAAATGAGCCCTTACCCTACTTCAGCTTATTATCAATTTGTCTATCTCAGAATATGTACAGTACTGTTTCCACCGGAAAAATTAATTTAAAATTTAGAATAAAAAAATTTTAAACAGTATCGGACATGTTGTTGCAGTTAGTAATGATTTGCACTGGTTAGAAATTGTTGCTTTAATGCAGGGAAGAGTTAATGACTGTATAAAACAAATAACCTTTTTGTAAAAACAAAATTTAAAGGGAAAGAAACTTAACAAAACAGAAATAACTTAACAAAAAAACTTAACAAACAGAATATGTCCGGATGAGCAGATGAATATTTGGTTACGCACACCTGTTCAAGTGGTTCGCATACAACCCGATGGTGCTGTACTTATAGAGTTTATAGATGACGAACGCGTTGTCATTTCACTCAATGTCACACATGACTCAGATTGAAGCATTTTCAGCCTTTCCTCCAATCAGCGCCACTCTTACAAAATCTCTCATTATGGCTGAAAATACCGAGAATACCTTACCAAGCAATCCGATTGGTACATTATTCAGGCGGCATAAGGACATACGAGGTCATAAAATCGTGCTTAATACGGCACGCCGAAAAATTTGAATCAATCTTTTTCTGGTTGCAGGAAGGTCTAATACGGTCTTATAGAAGGTCTAATAGTTGTTCCAGCTGGTAGTAAAACGTCTGAGTGGCTAATGCACTTATTTTGTTTTCCAAATGCTATCAATAACAAGCGTCAGATCAGAAAATAGTTGCAATCTGTTTAAACAGTAATTTCGATTTCAATTTTTGTTTTGAAAAGGACGACAAAGTGTATAAACAAAGTCAAAAATAATAAGAGTCTAAACAAAAATAGCGTGCTAATTTTTACATTTTTACATAAAAAAGCTTAGTAGGGAAAGTATACTTTATTCTCTGTACCTCTGGAGGCATCGGCGCCTTTATATTGTAAATTCACTTCTATTTTCACACCAGTAAATGGTAATGGAGAAATAAAAGCAAAACAAAGAAAAAGAGTTGCAATCCTACAGGTCTGTTCTATTTTGTTTATAACACGTAGTGTGTACACGTAAAATGTGACCAACCTTTCAGTTATCCCTCTGAAATGATCCCATTTAACCATCACCACGAAATGACATAAATATAATGTTATAAAATGATTTATCAAAAGTATTGAAATAATTTTTGGAAGCTTAAGAAGCATATTGTATGTGTAATTTTTACTTACAAAAGAACAAAGTGTTCATTTCTTTCATTATTTAATGTGTGTTAACAATTTTCGTTTTAAAAATTGGGGCGATTTTTATGAAAAATGATATAATGTTTTCTTTGGCACGCTGTATGGGGGTGTCCCATTGATGTTTACAAGGCAACTGTTAGAACATTATTTTTGTAATAGGGAATATGAAAAAAAACTTACTATGTTGTCGTTACGGTTAAATAACATTAGAGAGTTATCATTACCATTCTTTTATTCAAATACAACGCACTTGGTTTGTTTGTTTTGATTTTAGCGCCGTTTTTTCAGTAGTTATGTCATGTAGCGGCGGGCAGTTAGCCTAACTTGTGTTTCTGGGTTCTCTACCAGCACTAGCCTATTTCCCGCAAGTAAGTTCCAACTTCTCTTCGATAGATCTGCCCTCTCCTTAATGAACTAAGCGGACTTGCTTGTATACATGTGGAATAGTGACTTGAACAATTAATAAGAAATATCTTTCATATTAATGCATAATTCATTTTCAACCATAATCTTCTTTCTCAAAACTTACAATAGTTTCCCTTTCGAAACACATTCCTAAGAACGTGTATACTAACTAATCATTCTTTTTATAGTCGACGTAAAGTTTAAATTCAACTTTTATTGCTTCCTAATTAATAAGTGCATTTTCAATGTGATTTTATAATTATAATAGAAACACATGCACCATTTTGCTATCATTAATACGTAAGAAGTACGTTTTCTAAAGTTCAGTTTCGACCATTGACCAGCCTGCCTGTGACCTTGTTCAAAATGACACTTGCATATGACAGTACCGAACATATTTCTGTAACTGACCCGTATATAAAGATTGTGTTACATGTCAAATATTAACACACTTTGCCACCGGAGGTATATACACGGGGGAGGAAGTGTTACACGAAGGATGGAGTTCTTCTGATAACCTGTCATGTTTTCTTCTGATAACTGTTACGGATTTCCTGGAAAACGTTACAGAGTTCTTCTAATGTCTGAATGACGAGCCAAGGAATCGATGGATAAAATGGTAATTATTTATCTTTAAATAGAGAGAATGGGGTGTAAAACTAAAGTTTGATGATCAAGGTTGCCTGATGTCTTGTGCTATGCGTCAGAAAAAACTGTTTAGTCTAATAATCAGCGCCACTTCTTTGAAATGAGACATTTTGAGTAAAATATCGAAATCGTTCGCTTATTCATACATATTATTCTTCTTATTCATGTTCTTCATCCTCACCATATACAACAGAATAATTTTAGCGCAAAGTTGAAAAACATAAACCACTTTCTAACAATTGTATGCCCGATTTTTCAAATGTTACGGAATTCAGGTGATAACTCTGAAGATGTCACAGTGTTCTTATGATAACTTTTATTACTGCCAGGGTGTTTCTTGAGCTATGTTAGATACTTTTTAAGCTAATTTAATAAATTTACAAAGGGTGTTAATGATGTTCTTAATGTAATATATTTATCCAATGCACAGTATTGTGGTTATAAATGTACGGTATGAGTTTTTTGTAAAGTTTAAAACTATGTGCAATATAATGACATATATAGTAAAATACGAATAGATAACAAATGCAGTAAACTGCATTTTTTCGTTCTATAAATGGATGTGCCAGTGCTCGTAGACAACGGTTTATTGGTTTCCATTTTGATTGATCACTGAATTGAAATCAAATCCATTATAGGGTACATCTATTTGCTGCATTTGCAGAGGCTGTCTTTTTCTGAAGTGTTTAATCGGATTAATTGTATGACTGCTGTTGTCATCGCATGCAATTCAATTGCTTGTCTAGTTTGGCATATTCATATTATGACCTTTACGTTGAGTTAATATGGGGTAGGTTGAAAAGGCTAATATGCTAGGTAAAGTTTAGATAATTGTCCTTTTTTTTCAGGATGCGACAGTCAGATGTAAATACTGTCACAAAAGATTTCTGACATCTGAAGCAGTTGCTCATGTTGTAAATATTCATCCTGAAAGGAAAGCCGCAATTACAACATTGAGGCCATGTGGCAAATTTAAAACAACTGTTTATGCACAGTCTTATTTGGCGTATTTATTCTTTTTAATTTTTGTACAGGACTTTCTGTAGTATCTTTCGTCAACATTGTATCAAACCACTTTCTTCATCATAGGATTTTTTTTATTTCGTCCTGTCCAATATTTTCCCCCAAGTAAAATCAACCGTCCGTTTTTTAAATTTGCCACAGTCATACATATTAGTCCGATAAACCGCTTCAGAAAAAGACAGCCTCTGCAAATGCAAAAAATTTAGATGTACCCAATAATGAATTTGATTTTCAATTCAGTGATCCATCAAAACAGAAACCAGTAAAACCGTTGTTCACGAACACTTGCCATCCATTGATAGAACGAAAAAATACAATTTACTGCATTTGTTTTTCTATTCGTATTTACTATATATGTCAATATATTGCACATAGTTTTAAACTTTTCAAAAGACTCATACCGTACATTATATAACCACAAAACGTGCCTTGGATAAATATATTACATTAGAACATCAAAAACACCCTTTTTAAATGATTAAATTAGCTAAAAAAGATCTTAACATAGCTCAAGAAACACCCTGGCAGTAATAAAAGTTATATAAGAACTCGTGACATCTTCAGAGTTATCACCTGAATTCCGTAACAATTTTAAAAGCCGCATAAAATTGTTAGAAAAAGGGGGTTTTTGTTTGCAACTTTGCGCTAAAATTATTCTATTGCATGTGGTGAGGATGAAGAGCGTGAATAAGAAGAATAATATGTACAAATAAGCGCACGATTTCGATATTTTACTCAAAATGTCTTCATTTCAAAGAAGTGACACTGATAATTAGGCTAAACAATTTTTCTAACACATAGCACAAAACATCAGGCAACCTTGATCATCAAACTTTAGTTTTACATTCCATTCTCTCTACTTAAAGATAAATAATTACCATTTTATACACCTAATCCTTGGCTCGTCATTCAGACATCAGAAGAACTCTGTAACGTTTTCCAGAAACTCCGTAACAATTATCAGAAGACAACATGACAGGTTATCAGAAGAACTCCATCCTTTGTGTAACACTTCCTCCCCCGTGATATAGGCAGACTATCATAAATATACTAATAACCATAGAAATAATTTCTTGATACTTAAATTTTATCAATTCTATTTATAAAATATTTAAAGGCGTTGAGACATAATATTTAAACTAATTTAGGGTGGATAAATGAAAATAACATGAGTGCATTGCGGCATAGTTTATAGCACTCATTTGACCTCATTTTACTGTAATGAGAAACCCTACAGAACGACAGCCCTTATAAAATTCATATTTGGTCCTAAGGACCCTTTTTTACTAATACCCGAACATTAACAAAGAATGCCATCAGACGTCTGCCAGATATTAGCAGAATATAACTACTTACCAGAGTTGAAAATATTTTCGTATAAATACGGTGGCATTGGTGAGTTTTTAAGGATAACGAAATTGAACGGAGGAAGAAGCAATGAATAAAAGAACAGAACAGAACAGAAACAATGTATGTGTACTTGGAATACTCTATATTTATTTACGTTTTTATAATATAATCATTATTGTTTAAAAATGTATTTATTTATAGTGTGATAGATATATAGTGTATATCATGTCCACCTATCAATGATTTGAGCGAAGACAGCAGCTCTATATCTGATTGGCAAAAAATTAACATCTGGAGTCAATTTACCACATTCTATATTGTTTATGGCTGAAAAAAAAAAGAACATGTAATAACCTACTGCTTAATGTGCGCAGATAGTTCAAGCTTACAAAATAATTGTTTTCTAAGTGTTGTCGTTGTATTTGTTGTCATCAGCTGTAATACGTTTGAGTTGCCAGCATTTATTTGAATCATCACATGTAATTACCAAACATCTTTTATTTTTTAAATTTCGGTTAGTATTAGTCTGTAAATTGTAATTAATGATAAGTAGTTTTAGCATTGTTTACACATTTGTGCTTCTGGGTTACTTATGGGGATTCTGATAGAATCAGCACAGAACGTCAAATCATTTGGCCTTCTGTCACTGAAAGGTACCTATTGATCATTTAAATTTGCTGCTTAGTTGAAATATTTGCAAATGAATCATGAATGTGTTCATATATGGATCTTCAAATATTTTCTGTGTGTACATCCTGTTTAATTCTGAATTTTTCATGCGCCAAACATACCTCTGTGCCGTTTGTCTTTTTTTAAAGACATTTCTTGTTTAGCTTGATATCATGGCCCAAACACCTAGAACTTTTTCTGCGCCATATATCACTCAACAAAGTGAGCTGATATCTAAAATACGATACACGTAACATACATGTGTCAGCACAGAGAAAAAAGATTTCTATTGACATTTCTTTTCATAATCCTCTTGTAACTCCATCAGTCAGGTGAAGAATCAATTTCACATTGGCGTTTTTTATCGTCAGATGTTGTCAAAGGAGTCGGTAGGAAAACAACAAATGAGCCGTGCCATGAGAAAACCAACATAGTGGGTTTGCGACCAGCATGGATCCAGACCAGCCTGCGCATCCGTGCAGTCTGGTCAGGCTCCATGCTGTTCGCTTTTAAAACCTACTGCAATTAGAGAAACCGTTAGCGAACAGCATGGATCCTGACCAGACTGCGCGGATGCGCAGGCTGGTCTGGATCCATGCTGGTCGCACACCCTCTATGTTGGTTTTCTCATGGCACGGCTCAAATCGGCATAGAGTAGAAACGAGAATTAAACCTATAGGAAGAAACTTTCGTAGCATAGAGAACAACCAAGCAAACTAATAGCAGACAGTTTGATTGAGACTTTTCATTAGAGGTAATGAAATGTGAAACACACATCATACCCCCTAACAACCCTAGAACTGACTTCGAAACTGTAGATACTTATTGACCCCGAAGGACAAGAAAATATTTTTTTAAAAATCTGAGTCCAAGTTACTCTCCTTAACCTGTGTCAATAGCCTGTTAACTCAAGAAGTGAAACAACTCGGTTTAGTGCATTCAACTCGTAAAAACGAATCCCAGGCAGCTGAAATGTTATATATATATATATGGGGGTCATTCAAAATTGGAAAGACGTCGAAGAACGACTTAAGTGGGTGTTAAGTGCTGTGTGGCGGCCGTAAAAAGTCGCCCGACTTCATCTCAGTGTTGTTATATTTTCTGGTCCCTTTGGATCATTAATTTCAAAATCATTAGATTTGAAGATTGAAACTGCTTAAGCCGGGTGCTAAATGGGCGTGGGCAGTGTTGCATTTTCCATTACTGCTCATGAACACTCAATCAAACCGAGTCTGCAATTTTCACTGTTTGCCTTGTTCTCGGTGCTTCCGAGGGATCTACTTTCCAGATTTTATTTATTTCACAACAGCGGGTGTGAAGTGCTGTGTGGCGGTCGTAAAAAGTCGCCCGACTTCATCTCAGTGTTTTTATATTTTCGGTCCTTCGGGGTCATTGATTTCAACTCATTTAGATTTGAAGATTGAATACTGCTTTAAACCCGGGGCTAGTGGCGTGGGCAGTGTTGCATTTTCCATTACTGCCATGAATAACTCGTTCAACCGAGTCTGCAATTTTCACTGTTTGCCTTGTTCTCGGTGCTTCCGAGGGATCTACTTTCCAGATTTTATTTACTTCACAACAGCGGGGTTAAGTGCTGTGTGGCGGTCGTAAAAAGTCGCCCCCACTTCGTCTCAGCGTTGTTATATTTCTGGTCCTTCGGGATCATTGATTTCAACTCATTTAGATTTGAAGATTGATACTGCTTAAGCCGGGGCTAATGGGGGTGGGCAGTGTTGCATTTCCATTTCTCTATGACAGACTCAATCAAACCGAGTCTGCAAATTTCACTGTTTGCCTTGTTCTCGGTGCTTCCGAGGGATCACTTTCCAGATTTATTTTTTCACAACAGCGGGTTGAAGTGCTGTGTGGCGGTCGTAAAAAGTCGCCCCGACTTCATCTCAGTGTTGTTATATTTTCTGGTCCTTCGGATCATTGATTTCAACTCATTAGATTTGAAGATGAATACTGCTTAAGCCGGTGCTAGTGGGCGTGGCAGTGTTGCATTTCCCATTACTGCTGATGAATAGACCCCAAACAAACCGAGTCTGCAAATTTTTCACTGTTTGCCTTGTTCTCGGTGCTTCCGAGGATCTACTTTCCAGATTTTATTTACTTCACAACAGCGGGTGTTAAGTGCTGTGTGGCGGTCGTAAAAAGTCGCCCGACTTCGTCTCGTGTTGTTATATTTTCTGGTCCTTCGGATCATTGATTTCATCTCATTAGATTTGAAGATTGAATTACTGCTTAAGCCGGTTTCTAATGGGCGTGGGCAGTGTTGCATTTCCATTACTGCTCAGAAAAAGACTCAATCAAACCGAGTCTGCAATTTTCACTGTTTGCCTTGTTCTCGGTGCTTCCGAGGGATCTACTTTCCAGATTTTATTAAATAATGCAAAGGTCTATTCCAGCGTTCATCTCTGGAACCTCATGTTAAACTTGTGAATATATATCTCAAGACAGGACAAACTGCTTAACTATGACAAGGATGATATTAATAGACGATTTTTGTGGGCAAAGACTTCAACAAGGTTGCCTTTGCAAAATTGACAGAAAACATAAAACCTACATGGTAAATGTAGGACCGTTCTGGTTAAGGTAAGACTTTTGCTGTTTGACTTTTGATAGTTGCCTTGCGGATTGTCTGCCCAAAAGTGGTAAATTGTTTTGCCTAACTATTTCTATCAAGTGTTTATTTAACCATTCTGAAACAAAATTGGTATTTGCTCTCTCCCCAGTCATTCACTTTGCCATATGTTTATTTACAATATTCTTACTATTAAAGACCATTGAATCAATAAATACAGGTTTCTCATGTCTTGGACACTGCCACAAAGGGATTGCCAATATTTATTATCAAAAGAATATTTCAGTATTGATAAAAACACATTAGTGCTAGTCCTGTATACACTTTTAAACAAAATGTTTGAGAGAAAAGGTTATTACAAAAGAAAAGAAGCATTAATATTGTTGATAATTATTGTAGTATAGAACTGCCCGGTTATCTGCACAAATTGGATTTAGAACTAATAGGCGTACCATTAACAATGCTTTTGTATTGAACGGTTTTATTAATAAAGTTTTAAATAAGGGGAAATAGTTTTACTGTACTTGTAGATTATACAACATTTGATTACGTTGTTTGAGAAACTCTATGGTATTTTTTTAGATACTAAAATATTCATGTATGAATAATTAAATCACGAGTTAAACATCTAAATAAACTTTGTCATGATTTTACAAAGGGAACAATCTCTTGGCTCCAAAATTAAGAATTAGAATTTAAAATGTACCTACCATAAAATTAAGCCATAAACAGTGTAGTCCTCAAATACCAGTCAATTAACAGTGCTGTTCCGCTTTTCTCTGTGTAACATGCTGGTCCATATAACATATTAAAAATCGTATTTTCTTTGAATTTTATAAAATGTATACACGTAAATCTCCCGTACCAGAGGTCTACCTCCCACCTTCTTAAAAAAGCATAATTTGACAACAACAATAATGAAATTAAAAAAAGATTTGCAATAGGCAGCGTGCAAGATCCTAGGATTACGTGAGTTCCGGCGGTATTTCTGGAACTTTCACTTTGATTACAGACGTCTATTAAAATCATTCACCCGAAACGAGACAGATGTTAATAGCTTCAAAACGGCCTAGTTAGATTATTTTAGCTTTGAATATTTTGCAAGACGATGATCTGATGAGGCTTTTACAACTAGTGATTGATTTCAATTATCATAACTTAAATAAAGGTTTCCAGTTTAAAACAACTGATTAGTAAAGATTATGCAATTATGTTTTATGGATTCAGTGTTGGTATATTTTTTGTCCTTTGGGATCATGGATTCCATTCAATATTTATATAATAGAATTCCGCTTTTAAAGCCGGTGCTAGCTAGGGGGCGTGAGAGGTGTTGCACTTTCCATTACCTATCAGATTCATTTTGGTAGTGTAGTATACCATACTCCCTTTTGTTCAGAATATTTGTAAAGTTTTCACACGTCTAGATTTAAGTTTATTGCAGTCTAAGATTCGTAACAAAAATATATTTCTTTCATAAATTATCATAAATGCAAATATTTTTAAAAGAACATAAACTACATTTTAGAATGCGGATCCATAACTGTAGATATTGTATTTGCGATAACACCACTTCTTTCATTTTGTTTTATGGGGCACTGTCGATTTTCAAGGGAGGTCCGTCTGATTTCATACTAATGTGTTGAGAAAATTTATGTTACCCCTTTCGCATATAAAAGTCATTTTGCATACTATATATAAATGCGAAAAGCAGTCCCTTTCGCACTTAGGTGTACCGTTTGCTTACACAGTTGATGGCTGGAACTATTTTCATCTTCTGCAAAATAGTCCTTCGAAGCAAGTGTATTAAATGTTGTGTAACATATTGAAGACACGTTGCATTTATAATTATCTCTATCACATCCAAAAATAAAGCGTCTAGTCACTACCATTTTTCTTACATGTTCGCAAATTGCATGTTGTTTACAAACTTCGTGACCGATTTACAAATCTAAGTCATTTTGAGATAAAACTGCGCAAAACCAACATGGAGGCGAGGGCAAAACATGAATTTACTGCAACTGCGGACGACGAGTTAAGCTTTGTTAAAGGACAAGTCGTAAAGGTCGTTCATCCAGAAAACTTTGATAGTTTTTCCTTTTAATCTGATATGTTATTAAGGCTCTCCATTTGGTATATTTCGCATCACACAATATTTCTCTGTTTTGAGAACTTCCTGTTTATCCTGTTCTACTTATAAAAGTTATCCCATGTCGATGTTGTTTTAAGAGAACTAGAAAATATATCTATTATAGATTAATGTACGGGATTGCGTCTGTTAAGCATTGATTTTCTGTCAAGTTTAAAATGCCACTTCTAGATAATCCAGCAAGACAATCTCTGTAATTCATGACACATTTCATGTATTCATGAGGTATAATCACTGGCACCAGACCAGAGAGAAAATGCCACTGCAAATGTTATACCCTAACCCAAGGTTTACTATAAGAACTATGGTCATGAATGAGAAATAAACCATTTCAATCTTGCATATCTCGCCTAAAACATGCAGTTCGATTAATGGGTTTCCAAGCTAGTCAAAATAATGATTAGTGTGACTGGGCAATCTTAACGTCAAAACTTCTAAGGACCAAAATATGGAGGATAAATCACAGTACAATGTCATGAAAAGTTATTGATTTTATGGCTTGCGCATCTTGTCAAATTAGTTAGACTAGGGTATGGGTGTGTAGATGTGGTAAACAATCGTGTACAGTAAATACCAGGGATCATCCTACAAGGCGATTTGAGCGATATCGTCACTGAAAAGTCGGCAACTTCGCCTAATTCTCGCCTCCAAGCGAAATCCGAAACACAGAGTTTTTCAGAGTGTTGTAATCTGTTTACTTAAAGTAGTAAAACTTGATGCATATTCTAGATTAAATTACCGATAAATCGATGGTAAACCCCACCTGCTCGCCTGTCAAACTTCAGCCAATTGTAGCGTTAATATCCCAATGTAGTTATAAATAATATTGTAAGCCGCCGCCATTTTGAAAATTTTCAGTCTTCGGTAAAAAGCCGATAAACTTAACGAGTGCATGATCTTATGCATCAGTTGTATATTATTTCTTGAATTTATTAAAAATAGCTTCAAATATTATTTCAAATATAGGCCAATTTCTGTAAATCAATTGCCCGGGCGCTGTGGTTAAAAAAATAAACAATTCCGCGGACGTCTGAACTGCCGTACAAAAAACTGTAAAAAGATCACCAATATCTACAAGGTTGGTATTATTTTTGAAATGATTAATAAATAAATCAATTAAATGTATAAATCTGAACAAGTTGATGAAAGAATCATGGTTAATTAAAGCACGAGAATTGAAACATGAATGAAAATTTTCATGGCGTTTCAATCGTGCACCTGATAAATTTACGAGCTTCGGACATGTAAATTTCGGATAAAAATTTAAAGGCGACTTTTTCATAGCTCAGTTTCACTGTTTGTACTTTATTTAGAAATTCATGAAAATAATAATGCAATATTCAGTTTCCTTTAATAATTACTGTTTTATAAGTTATGGCAAGACCCATAGAAAATAGAAAGTGGATATATAGATGGGAAACTGAAAACTATACCGAATCTTCTTAAATTCCTCGATTTCGCCCTAAATTCTGTGGAAGGAGAAGTCACTCTTCTCCCTAAAATTTTGACCAGGATGATCCCTGAATACATGGGTTTAAATCACCAGAAAATTATTTCTTTTAATTATTTGATAATTGTTACTGTCACAGGGTGAGAAAAATGTGCAGTCAGTCTGGGGCTCGGACCTGGGACCCCTCGCTTACAGGGCGAGTGCTCTACCGACTGAGCTAACCGGCTGCCTAGCTGAAACATATTCCCCCCTTACGTGACCAAGTACGTACCATGACATACACCCCCGCAAATTGGAACTTCGTCCTCGAATTCCGGAGGAACATAATATTGCAAGCATCGTAAAACTGACCAAGCAAGCATGTGACAGTCCCATGTTGGGTGCCAAATGTCACAGGGTGAGAAAAATGTGCAGTCCGGGGATCAAACCCAGGACCCCTCGCTTACAGTGTGAGTGCTCTACTGACTGAGCTAACCGGCATATTCTCCCCTTATGTTACCATATACCTTACGTTATTGTACCTTGACATTACATAAATCAGTGAGGAATTGAATCCACTTTTGATACATGTAAGTTTTATTTGAATTTACGGCCAATTCATGACATAGTCGGCATTTAAACCTATAGCATGAAAAGCGTCTACAGTTGTGAAAATTCATCGGAAATTTCCTACACTATTTTGGTCTTTCGAGTGTTTGACGTGAGTGGAGATATTGCCCATATGAAAAAATTATCTCAATATTTCCAAGGATCGCATTAAATTTGTTGGACTAGGTACCAAGCATATTGAACAAGTAGTAATTTGTCTTCCATCATGCACTAGTCACTTTGTCTCAATATTTCATATTGCAGAGATAATCCACATATATTTTATGCTTATGTCAACATTACAGAAAAAACTTTCCTGAACATCCGGTCTAGAGGACACAGCAGACCAGTGTGCACATGTTAGGCGAAATGTAAACAAACAAAAACAGAAGTTATTCAATAAAACTCGAAATGATGAATGAAATTCATCTTAGAAATGATACTGAATTTGAATCATACATTGGTACACATTTGCATTGTTTATTTAAGTCACATTGCACATTTATGCTGCATATGCACATGTGTAGTTAAACGACAACTGACATACATATTCACATCAGCCAATCAGAATAATTTAGTAATGTAGACCGGAACTTAATTAAGGAAGTTCAACCAAGTTTTTCTGTAATGTTGATGAAACTATAAACTACGCTTTGTTTTTCAGAGATAAGAAATATTGAAGCAATGTGACCAGTACACAATGGAAGATAAATTACTACTTGTTCAATATCCATAGTACATATTTACCGAACAGCGTGTTTTAGGTGAGAAATGCACAATTGAAATGGGTTACTGGTAGTATATTTTCCCGTTCCATGACCATGGTTCTTACAGTATACCTAGGGGTAGGGAATAACATGGACAGTGGCATTTTCTTTCTGGTTTGGTGCCATTGGGTATATTATGAAGTAAGGTGCTGGCCATTGGATATCATATCATGTTAGGTAATTTTAGTCTTTCCAAGGAAATATTAAATTACACAAGTTAAAATGATTTCAAATGACTTGCCCATCACCGATGTGGGTTCGAGCCTCACTTGGGGCATTGAATTCTTAATGTGAGGAAGCCATCCAGCTGGCTTACGGAAGGTCGGTGGTTCTACCTAGGTGCCCGCCTGTGATGAAGCACAACCTGAAGACAAGTTCTACACAGAAAGTTTTAATGGGTGCCACTAAGTTTGTAACTGATCCAGAATCAAATTGTAAACAAACATGTCACACAGAATTGTTACTTCTGGCAAGTTCTGTTAGATTCTTCTGTAAATTTAAAGTTCTATAGTAAGATTATATGTACAGTGCGCAATACCCAGACCCCTAGCCCAAAGGTCAAGGTCATAGTTGGAGGTTAAAGTTCAACAAGTGTTTTAAGTATCTCCTCTGCAACTCACCTTTTACTTCTTTTTAGAATGCAAATGGAATATTGATAAAATTCCTTTGCAGTTCTGCTCTTTAAATCTGTCCATTTTTTAGCTCACCTGAGCACGAAGTGCTCAAAGGTGAGCTTAGTGATCGCCCTGTGTCTGTCGTCAACAATTTGACTGTTAACACTCTAGAGGTCACATTTTTGGCCCAATCTTAATGAAACTTGGTCAGAATGTAACCCTCAATAAAATCTTGGACGAGTTCGATATTGGGTCATCTGAGATCAAAAACTAGGTCATCAGGTCAAATCAAAGGAAAAGCTTGTTAACACTCTAGAGGTCACATTTTTGGCCCAATCTTAATGAAACTTGGTCAGAATGTTACCCTCAATAAAATCTTGGACGAGTTCGATATTGGGTCATCTGGGATCAAAAACTAGGTCATCAGGTCAAATCAAAGGAAAAGCTTGTTAACACTCTAGAGGTCACATTTTTGGCCCAATCTTAATGAAACTTGGTCAGAATGTTACCCTCAATAAAATCTTGGACGAGTTCGATATTGGGTCATCTGGGATCAAAAACTAGGTCATCAGGTCAAATCAAAGGAAAAGCTTGTTAACACTCTAGAGGTCACATTTTTGGCCCAATCTTAATGAAACTTGGTCAGAATGTTACTCTCAATAAAATCTTGGACGAGTTCAATATTGGGTCATCTGGGGTCAAAAACTAGGTCACCAGGTCAAATCAAAGGAAAAGCTTGTTAACACTCTAGTGGTCACAATTTTGGCCCAATCTTAATGAAACATGACCAGAATGTTAATCTTGATGATCTTAAGGTCCAGTTTGAATCTGGGTCATGTAGGATCAAAAACTAGGTCACCAGGTCAAATCAAAGGAAAAGCTAGTTTACACTGTAGAGGCCACATATATGACCATATCATAATGAAACTTGGTCAGAATGTTAATCTTGATGATCTTAAGGTTAAGTATAAATCTGGGTCAGGTGGGGTCAAAAACTAGGTCACTAGGTCAGATCAAAGGAAAAGCTTGTTAACACTGTAGAGGCCATATTTATGACTGTATCTTCATGAAACTTAGTCAGAATGTTAAACTTGATGATCTTTAGGGCAAGTTTGAATCTGGGTCATGTCGGAACAAAAACTAGGTCACCAGGTCAAATCAAAGGAAAAGTGGTAGTTAACACTTTAGAGGCCACATCTATGACCATATCTAATGAAACCTGGTCAGAATCTTAATCTTGATGATCTTTAGGTCAAGTTTAAATGTGGGTCAGTTGGGGTCAAAAACTAGGTCACTAGGTCATATCAAAGGAAAACCTTGTTAACACTCTAGAGGCCATATTTATGACTGTATATTCATGAAACTTAGTCAGAATGTTAAACTTGATGATCTTTAGGTCAAGTTCGAATCTGGGTCATGTCGGGTCAAAAACTAGGTCACCAGGTCAAATCAAAGGAATGGCTAGTTAACACTTTAGAGGCCACATTTATGACCATATCTTAATGAAACTTGGTCAGAATGTTAATCTTAATGATCTTTAGGTCTGTAGGTCAGGTGAGCGATACAGGGCCTTCATGGCCCTCTTATTGATATATTGATGCTAATTTATAACTTAGACTTAAATATACAGATCCAATCAATATGCTACTCTTGCTGAATTAAGGCTGATTATTTTTTAAAAGAATTGGAAAAATGGGCTTTAGATAATACCTTGGTCCTCTCTTCCCTCAGAGTAAAGAAGTGCCCAGGGGTCACACAGATTGACTTGAAACCTTTGAGAGCCAAATTTAGCTTCAGAGCAGAAGCAACATTAGACTTTTACATATGAAAATGGCCTCATTTAGCTGAGCAGCCACTAGAAAAACAGTTTGAGCCTCTTCTTTGGAATTTTAGTATATGGCTCAGGTAGTGAATAGAAGAGATGCGTGTTAATGTATTAAAAATACATTTTATATCAATTGATGCATTCCTTATTGCACAGAAGCATTAACTTGTAAATTTCTGTCATACTCTGAAAGTCTAGGATTACTCAGAGATTTTATGTTCAATAAAAATACTATTTGGAATTGGAGCAATCAATTTATACCAGTTCTAAGGAAACTGATGTTTATTGTCATATTTTCAAGTTTCTTTTTATATATATTTATAATATAAGGTAGTTAACGAGTTATAAATACTGCTGTCATTTTTTGTGTCATTTTGAATAAGACATTGACTGATGGTCATACTTGACAGCTGGTGTTATGTGGTTATAGGGTAATATATCATGGCCTTTCATGATGAAAGTTTTCACCTAAGTACAGAAAGGTCCAGTTATCATGATCCAGACAAGTATGATATGAGATAAGGCATTTCAGCATGTCTCAGCCTTGGTATGGATGTTAGCCCTAGTTCACTGGCTTCCCTTCTGTACATGTTTCTTGAAGTTACATCTTCCTAATTGTGCACTACTTGTAACAGGCTTAACACATCGAGTTATCAGTTTTGTTCTTGGGTTATATATCTTCAGTCTTCACAAAATATAACATGCTTTAAAGTTATTGAAGATAATTGTGGTGGAAACCTCAGTGCCTGGTTGAAATATACACCAGAAAATTGCATGGTATTCAAATGAGAAACATAAGAGGCTAGGTCATCATACTAGCTCACCAGACCCTTTACCTGGCAGAACCACATGTTCAGGGTTAACCATTAATATAAATGGATGGTTTCTCGCCTGATGACCTTTTAAACTTGAAAATCTTCTTTGAAACTACAGGCCAGAATTACATCAAACTTGGTTTAATGCTTAAAGTTTGTTTTAATCAACCAACGTTACCTTATTAAGGGGCCACTAGAGCTCAGTTTGCTCAAAACATAAAAAAACAAACAAAAGAACTTCTTCTCATGAAACACTTGATGGATCTTCAACAAGCCTGATCTGTTACATCAAGTTTGTTCAAATGATGTTGCTTGGTCCCTTTTTGGGGCTGCTAGAATTAAAAATGAAAAAAAACCCCAACTTAAAACAAGTTCTCATGAACCATTTATGGATCTTCTCCAAAAAAGTAATTTTCTGATTGTATAGCTACTGCACTGAAAAAGGCTGTAGAGGGTTTTGAGCCAGTTTGGTCCGTGTCTTGAGTTTGTATTCAGTTTCAACTTTATGGAGCATTTCATTTCTATAGATACATGCTACAGTTGTATTGATTAGGTAAGACATGAATTTCAACACAAGCTTCAAGTGCACATGTGACAATGGCCATGCATCATGTGTCACAGATGAAACCACAAGTATGATGGGATTTAATGAATAATAATATTTTATAAAAGAAATTGCCTACAAGTTGCAGGAATGAAATATTTGCCATAAATTGATCTTGCATTTTTAAGATTTCTTTAATGTGTAAGGAATGAAAAGTCAGTATTATTTAATTTGATGTAAGTAGGCATTTAAATTTAGTTCTGATATGATATAATATCAGCTACGCTTTACGTTGTAAAAACACACAGTACTGTTGGTACTGTAACCCAGTAGGTAATGCCAAGATTTCTCAGAATCACTTTTGTTTGTACTTTTCATTTACAGTTTTTAAGTAAAACTACTTTTATTATATAAAAAGTAGGGATGGGAACGAATACTGAAATCAATATTCGAATATTCGGTTTGCCATATTCGAATATATTCGAATATTCGGTTAGTTTTAATGGAAGCTTTAAATTCTTATTAAGTGATTGGCATATACACAACGTATTCATTTGTTTAAAGCGTGGATCATCGTAAATAAGGCCAAAAAATGTTGGTTTCGGGTAACCCGATCCTACATAGCGAAACCCGCCGATCCTAGCGTTTTATTTCACGATTCTGTCAGTATAATCATGAACATATTTAACTAACTCAGTGTTTTAGCTTCAAAATGATACAAAAAATCAAAATGATTATAATTTAGACCGTCGCAATTTTATATAAAAATAGCAGGTCGTCCCATTTAAACACGTGACGCGCTGTTGTATTACCGCCGCCATTTTGAAAAATTTCAATCGGCGTGTAAAAATCGTCGTGTAAAATGCAAGTAAGGCAGACTTAAACCTTTTTCAACATGAACTTGTCGACAATATCTACAAGTTTGGTATTGTTTTCGAAAAAATAAATTCTACAACTTGTTACACAAAACAGGCGCCAATAAAAATGAACAAAAGATAAAAAGATATCACATTTACGCCTAATACAAACTGTTAATCCGTAGCGATAACCCCAGGTAATTATGCATTGCAATTTTCTTGTTAATTGGACATCTTTTGACATGCATCTGACACATTGACGCCTGTTGCAAACTGTTAATAAGTAACGATGGCCCCTGCCAATTATGCATTGCTATTTTCTTGTTAATTGGACATCTTTTGATACATGATAATCTAACATGACATGGTTTTATTCTGTAGAATTAGCATGCTCATATTGCCCAAAATCAATGATACTTATTTTGAAAAAAAAATACAATAATGTACGAATATTCGAATTTGATTTTCATATTCGAATATTCGACCGATTTTCGAATATTCGAATATTCGAACATTCGTTCCCATCCCTAATAAAAAGACTTAGCCCCTTTAAGTAATTTACAGGAAATGGTTAAGAATATTTGATAACATTTTACTTGATTTACGGAAGTGCATGCATAAGGCTATGTGTAGTAGAGAACAAATATTTATTTTTATCTGTACCAGTTGTATGTTTGATAACTGGTAAACACTTAACATCTTATATTAGCTAATGTCACACATGACCATTACAAAAATTATAACTTGCTTATTAGTGCAATGAAAATCTTGAAACCTCTTGACTTAATATCCTAAATGGTTGTGTACATGAGATATGCCATAATAGCTTGATCAGATGGATAAATGAGAAATAGCTGCTCCTCTTACATACAGTAGTTTTGGTAATTTTAGGTATTGGATAGTTCCGAAAAAAAATCTATGGACGCAATTTTAATTTTAATAAGGCCATAAACATTGATAAAAATACCTATTTTTAGGATTACTTCACCCCCCTCCTGCCACCCCCCACAGAAAAAGGCAGATAGGTATGCATTTTTAAACTCTTTGAGATGTTCATTATTATCTTTGTAAATTGAACATTTTTTCCAAAAAAACAAGAACAGTCTCATCTGAGGTTTCTTAGCGGAACAAATTAAATACTGATACATTGAACCTCAAATTGTCTGATATGATTCACATTCAATAGGAATTTTACAGGACATTTGTCATAAATTATATACATATTCATTGTAGTACTGGTGACATGTTTTCCAAACATGAAAATTTATAAGCATCAATGTTCAGGAAACTATTTCTTACACTTACATAACATGTCATCTAATTGTCCATTTTTTAGCTCCACTATTCAAAAAATAGTCCGAGCTATTCTACTCACTCTGCCTTGGGTGTCTCACCTTGGTTAAAGTTTTGCATGCAACTTGCAAGTATGTATAGCTATCATTTATATAGCTTTGCACTTGGTTGAGTCCCATAACTCTGACATGTATTTTGGCCAAATTATGCACCATTTTGGACTTGGAAGATCCTCATATACTGGATCAGATTTAATGAACAGTAATAAGTGAATTTAAAAAATACTGGAATACATGTTGCAAGAATGTAATAATTACCATGCATGAGGTGTTTCTAAAGTCCTTGAGTGTATTTCAAATGGAATAATTTAATGTTTGATACTCTCATTGGATAGTTCATCATATTAGCAAGTTCAAAGCATACTGTCATCAGGATGGATTGCATCTGGTAGTGTTGAGGATCAACATTTTCTGGGCTGAAATATGGCGTTATTCACCTGTTCAGAATGTTTGCTTTTTTCCCATTTTCGACAAAAACTTGCCTCAAAAAGAAAAGAAAAAAAAGTGATTTTTTTTTTTATTTTTTGTTAGCTCACCTGAGCACTTCAGAGGTGAGCTTTTGTGATCGCCATGTGTCTGTCGTCAGTCATCCGTCCGTCGTCAACAATTTGACTGTTAACACTCTAGAGGTCACAATTTTGGCCCAGTCTTAATGAAACTTGGTCAAAATGTTATCCTTAATAAAATCTTGGACGAATTCGATATTAGATCATCTGGGGTCAAAAACTAGGTCACCAGGTCAATCAAAGGAAAAGCTTGTTAACACTCTAGAGGTCACAATTTTGGTCCAATCTTTATTAAACTTGGTCAGAATGTTACTCTCATTAAAATCTTGGACAAGTTCGATATTGGGTCATCAAAAAGTCACCAGGTCAGAGCTAAGGAAAAGCTTGTTAACACTCTAGAGGCCACATTTATGACTATATCTTCATGAAACTTGGTCAGAATGCTTATCTTGATGATCTTTAGGGCAAGTTCATATCTTGGTCATGTGGGCTCAAAAACTAGGTCACCAGGTTAAATCAAAGGAAAAGCTAGTTAACACTCTAGAGGCCACATTTATGACCATATCTTAATGAAACTTGGTCGGAATGTCAATCTTGATGATGGAATCTGGGTCATGTGGGATCAAAAAGTAGGTCACCAGGTCAAATCAAAGGAAAAGCTAGTTAACACTCTAGAGATTACATTTATGATCCTATCCTAATGAAACTTGGTCAGAATGTTAATCTTAATGATCTTAAAGTCAAGTTCTAATCTGGGTCAGGTGGGGTCAAAAACTAGGTCACCAGGTTAAATCAAAGGTAAAGCTTGTTAACAACCCAGAGGCCACATGACTGTATCTTCATGAAACTTGGTCAGAATGTTAATTTTTATGATCTTGAGGTCAAGGTCAAATCTGGGTCATGTGGTGTCAAAAACTAGGTCACCAGGTCAAATCAAAGGAAAAGCTAGTTATCGGGTTAGAATTAGGTCAGGTGAGCGATACAGTTTGAACACTTGTTTGAATTAGTCCAACCAAAACTCTTAGTAGATGTACATATTAATCAAGATAAACCATACCAATTAAAACAGAAGACAGTGTGCTAAAAAGTTATTTCATTTTAGAACTTGTAACATATTTATGAAATGTATTGTTTTGTTTTTTTTTAACAACACAGTTTTGAACTTTTCCCTCCATTTTAGTAGTTATGGCATAATGCCCTGCCACCATTCCCCTAAAGCTGAAAAAAGAAAAATGATGTAGTTATTGCACTTCCTTTCTATGTTATTAAATGAAAACCAGTCATTTAAGGATGGTATTAAGCAACTTTAACTTTGACATTATAAACAGAGTAGAACTTTATTTTAAAATGTCATTTAGAAATGATTTTGGATCAGTTATGAATATAATACAGTAAAAACTGTTGTAATGCATTATGATAAGCATAGAACTGGTTTAATGGATTATGGGTCATACAGCTTGATAAAATTGGCTAAACTGTAATTTTTTCAGCTTTAAATGATGGAGAACAGAAGCCCATGTGCCGCTGTGGGAATTTTAATTTGCATAAGCGGCCAGGGGTTTTTTTTATTCTATAGCAGAGGCCGAATATCGGCCTCGTCCCCCAGCCGAGGATTTCCCCCACAGCCAAGGATTTCCCCTACCGCAGTCGAAATTCCCCTACGTCCGAAATTCCCCCCTCCAAAATCGTAAACAAAGCAATGGAGATTACTCCCAGCGATTTTCCCGACCGAATATCGGACCCGTTCACAATTGCAGACGGTCTTTCACAATTTTCAATGGGTGTGGAAAGCTTTAGAAATAGTAGAAAAATGTTTGAAGAGCGTTCAGTGGACCCGAGGTTCCGGTTTTGACCAGCGAAAATCGATAAAACTCGTATCTGACCCGCACATAATATGCCGTGGGCGTCTGCTTGTCTCGCGGTAATACTCTTTGATGCGTAACGAGTTCGAAAGCTCTGCCCCTTGTCAATCAAAATCCCAGTGAACTTCATACTGTTTGTCGACACCAGCGTAAGTATGACAGTAGGCGGAGCGTCGTATGTTAATTAGCTACTGACAGATGTCAATCACGCCACGCGCCGACTGACACGTGGTTATCATCAGTATGTAATATAGATGATTGATAAACAATGCAGCGTCAGATTATTGTGTTTGTACTCTTGTTAATTAGCGGTAACAGCTTATGCTGTATTGTGTAATATGTGTTGTTAATTTAAAGTAATTATTTTATGTGCCTGATTCGATTAAATAAGCCGGTCGGCCGTTACGCAAATTTATTATCTTTGCCGAGGTATTTTGCTAGAGCAAAATAAAATATAAATGTTTTAAGTAATCAGATATTATAAGTATGGAATAGTTCTGGTGAAAAGATGAAATTTAAAACGGGTATTTTATCAGGAATTTTTAATGTTTGCTTTCGTTTTTTCATATTTGTCACACGTTTTCGCGATCGTGATTTTCGGACTTTTTTATCCTTTCTTACAAGATTTTCTAGTACAATTGAAATAAAAAGCCAACAAAAGTATGCATTTAATAATAATATGATGACTCTTGCAAAAGCAACTCTTATTTTAAAGCATTTTTTTGTGAATAAAAGCATGTGACCTTTAAATATTCAATGATTTGAGCATTTCAACTCTCCCCACCCACCTTGTTACAATGATAAGTGAACATTAGTGCAAGTCCATCTATTGCTAAGTGACAGTGTGTATAGTTGCTAAAAGTTGCAAGAATATGTAATAAAAACACAGTTTAAAGTGTTTATTATGCATAATTGTAAATTCCCCCTTGAGTGAAAAAATTCCCCAAAACTGCTCGTCGCGCGCTATTTTCTTCCCCCAGTGACAGGCTGGGGCCTCTTCCCCCAGTCGTAAAAAAAACCCCTGGCGGCACATGGGGATAACTGCCAACCTTCTGTAGGCCAGCTGGACCACTTCTTACAGAATGATTTCTACGTGTTTATCCCTTGCTGGTCTTTGACCCTGCTGCATTGAGGGGCTAGGTATTTAAAAGTAAGGGCTCATAACCACTTGGCCACAGGGGCTACAAAAGATATGACTGCAGCTCTTTACATTGTATTGAAAAAAAAAGCAGAAGTGATAATCCATTAAAGGATGTGTAAGTAAGAAAATGAAGTTGTTTGGGCAGTGCAGGTTATACTGCTCCTAATGACATGAATGATAAGACAAAGAAAGTGGAGTTTGTAATTTAGTCTATGCAGTTATGCTTTCCTGCTTTATGATATTACTGTTATAGAAGTTTGAACAATTTCTTGTTTTTACTGAAACATTATTTTACATGTGTATTTTCAGATCTTATCAAAAGATGACGACCAAAACTGGTACAAAGCTGAATTAAATGGGAAAGAAGGATATGTTCCAAATAATTATATAGAAATGAAACCACATGAGTAAGTTTCTAAGAAACTACTACACTGTTATAACAGGATAGAATCAAGTAATTATTTAGAACAAAACTCACACAATTACTCCTTTGTTTATATACATAAATTATAGTGAAGTATATTATATATATATACAATTGGGCTGTTCCATGACAAAACCTGTTTTAGTGACACAAAAACCAAAATGAAGGTCACAATACAAAAATGGTGAACATTATTTTTATCTTTCAAAAAATTTGAAGAAGCTATCCACTATTTTATAAAGTACACTGCTTTAAAGTAAGTCACCAGAGTTTGTAGACATGTCATCCAGTATGTCTTGAAAACAGTTTCACCTTGTCGTGCATGGCATATAAATTATAGAGGCCACTGCATGAGTGACTTTTCTTATTGAAGTTGAAAGAGTTGACAAGAATAAAATGAGAGGCTCTGCCAAGTGTATTATGAATTTATTTAACAAGTTTGATAAAACACAATTATTGTAGTATTGATTATTATCACAGATTAGCTTTCCTGCTTAAACTTAAAAGTTTCTTCGTTCTTTTCAAGCCAATTCAACCATCGTCTCCTATAAGATAACGTTTTTGTCTAAGCTGTATTACACTAGTGCAATAATTTATGTAATACCAAATTATGTAATGGCTTTATGTCACTCTCAGGATGTCAAATATGTATTAAAGTATTTACAGACTGTTACTGAAAAATAACTACCTTGTATTTTTATGCCCCTGAAGGGGGGCGTATTAAAATCGCTCTGTCCGTCCAAGCATGCATCCATGTAAATCTTGTTCCGGCTGTAACTGCCATCCATAAAGGGATTTTGAAATTACTTGGCATAAATGTTTATCATAATGAGACTACGTGTCATGCGCAAGACCCAGTCTCCTAGCTCAAAGATCAAGGTCACACTTAGAGGTCAAAGGTTAACTCGGTCTGTTTTGTGTCTGGTCCATAACTGCCATCCAGGAAGGGATTTTGAAATACCTTAGCATAAATGTTTACTATAATGAGACGATGTGTCATGCACAAGACCCAGGCCCCTAGCTCTAAGGTCAAGGTCACACTTAGACGTCAATGGTTAACAGGTGTCTAGTTCATAAGTCTGCCATTCATCAAGAGATTTTGAAATGACTTGGCATAAATGTTCCCCATAAAGAGACAACATGTCATTCACAAGATTCAGATCCCTAAATCTAAGTTCAAGGTCACACTTGGAGGTTAAATGTTAACATGGTCTGTTTCTTGTCCAGTCCATAACTCTGCCATCGATGAAGGGATTTTAAAATTACTTAGCATAACTGTTCCCTATAATGAGATGACATGTCATGCGCAAGACCCAGACCCCTAGCTCCAAGGTCACGGTCACACTTAGAAGTCAGAGGTTAACATGGTCTTTTTCTTGTCTGTACATTGCATCAAACTTCTGCTGATGTTGAACTTCATGATCAAACAGATTTTATTGCCTAGTTAACATAGGGACTTGTTGTATTTTGTTGTATCCAATATGTATATTATTGGACAACGAGGCAGTACAAATGCAAATCCCTGATTGGAAGACAACAGGAAAGGTATAAAATGCAGAAATTAAATGCTGTCATCAATACAGGTTTTCTCATAGAATGGCTTTTTAGCTCACCTGAGCATGCTCACCTGAGCAATGCTCAGGTGAGTTTTTCTGAGCGCTCGATGTCCGTCGTCTGTCTGTCGTCTGTCAACATTTAGCTTGTGTATGCGATAGAGGCTGTATTTTTCAACTAATCTTCATGAAATTTGGTCAGAATGATTACCTTGATGAAATCTAGGCCGAATTTGAAAATGGGTCATCTGGGATCAAAAACTAGGTCACTAGGTCAAATCAAAGAAAAACCTTGTGTATGCAATAGACGCTGTGTTTTTCAATTAATCTTCATGAATTTTCGTCAGAATGATAACCTTGATGAAATTTAGGCAGAGTTCGAAAATGGATCATCTGGGGTCAAAAACTAGGTCAAATCAAAGAAAAACCTTGTGTATGTGATAAAGGCTGTATTTTTCAATTAATCTTCATGAATTTTGGTCAGAATGATTACCTTGATGAAATCTAGGCAGAGTTCGAAAAGGGGTTATCTGGGGTCAAAAACTAGGTCACTAGGTCAAATCAAAGAAAAACCTTGTGTATGCGATAGAGGCTGTATTTTTCAATTAATTTTCATGAATTTTGATCAGAATGATTGCCTTGATGAAATCTAAGTCAGGTTCGAATATAGGTCATCTGGGGTCAAAAAGTAGGTCACTAGGTCAAATCAAAGGAAAAGCTTGTATATGCGATAGAGGCTGTATTTTTCAATTGATCTTCCTGAAATAAAGTCAAAATGATAACCTTAATAAAATCTAGGCCGAGTTTGAAAATCGGTCATCTGGGTTCAAAAAGTAGGTCACTCGGTCAAATCAAAGAAAAACCTTGTGTATGCGATAGAGGCTGTATTTTTCAATTGATCTTCATGAAATTTGGTCAGAATGATTGCATTGATGAAATCTAGGTCAATTTGAAAATGGGTCATCTTGGGTAAAAAATTAGATCACTAGGTCAGATCAAAGAAAAAATTTGTGTATGCGATAGAGGCTATATTTTTCAATTGATCTTCCTGAAATTAAGTCAGAATGATTGCCTTGATGAAATCTAGGCCGAATTTGAATATGGGTCATCTTGGGTCAAAAAGTAGGTCACTAGGTCAAATCAAAGAAAAATCTTGTGTATGCAATAGAGGCTGTATTTTTCAATTGATCTTCATGAAATTTGATCAGAATGATTGCCTTGATAAAATCTACGTTAAGTTCGATTATGGGTCATCTTGGGTCCAAAAGTAGGTCACTAGGTCAAATCAAAGAAAACCCTTCTGTATGCAATAGCGGCTGTATTTTTCAATTGATCTTCATGAATTTTGGTCAGACTGATTGCCTTGATGAAATCTAGGTCAAGTTCGAATATGGGTCATCTGGGTCAAAAAGTAGGTCACTAGGTTAAATCAAAGAAAAATCTTGTGTATGCTATAGAGGCTAAATTTTTACAACTGATCTTCATGAAATTTTGTCAGAATGGTAGCCTTGATGAAATCTAGGTCGGGTTCGAATATGGGTTATCTGGGTTTAAAAACTAGGTCAATAGGTCAAATCAAAGGAAAAACTTGTGTATGCGATAGAGGCTGTAGTTTTCAGTTGATCTTCATGAAATTTGGTCAGAATGATAGCCTTGATGAAATCTAGGTATGGTTCGAATATGGGTCATCTTGGGTCAAAAACTAGGTCACTAGGTCAAATCAAAGAAAATACTTACTTATACTCAAGATTTTTGCTCCAATTTTAATGATAATTGGTCAGAATATTTTTTTCCATGAAATCACTAGGTCAAACAAGTTTACACTGTTATGGTGTGTTTCTCAGGTGAGCGACCTAGGGCCATCTTGGCCCTCTTGTATTTATTTAATGTACTGTTTTTGACAGGCAAGATTTTTTTCAGAGTTTAGTTCAGTGACAACCACTTGATTATATAATGTTATCCCAATGCGGGGAATAATAGTTTCTGATTTTTGTTTGTGGTTGGTAACAGCTGGGTCAGTTAATATGAAGATAAACAGCCTTTGAATTTACATTCATTAATTTATATAAAAAATTGCCATTACAGGCTGTTGAGTGATCCAGCTTTTGGCATCTGTCCAGAGAAAGCTAGAACTTTTTTAAATCAAGTGTCAAGTTGTAGCCAAGTTGAGTCGAAGATTTTGATATTAAACCCAAATGCCTATCTTAAAATATATCATTTACTTAAAGTAAACTTTCAGATAAATTTTACATTGAGCAGAGGTGCTTTCATCAAGATAATAGTATTTACTTTGAAAAGAAGTTTTTGTGTGTGCAGTCTATAGAAAGGCATATTCATGTTGTCATAATGAAGTAAGGTGTTGTTCTAAAAAGTCTTTTTTCTTTGACAGATGTATCTTGCTTTAAGCTTACCTGTACATTTTTAGCTCACCTGAGCAATGCTCATGGTGAGCTATTGTGATCACGCTGTGTCCGTCGTTCATCTATCCGTCATCAACATTTGTGTTTAAAAGACATCTCCTCTAAAACCACTGAATGGATTTTGATGAAACTTAGCACGGATGTTCCTTGGATGGTCCTCTACCAAAGTTCAAACGGTTCCGCTTGGTTGCACATAGGGGCCACCAGAGCTAAAAATAGAAAAATCTTTAAACAACATCTCTGAAACCTATGGTCTGATTTTGAAATAATTTCACACAAATGGTCCTTATTGTTCAAATTATACTGATTTGTCAAAAAACATGGCCTCCAGGGGTTGTGGTCACTTTTCCCTATATGTATATATAGTGGAAATTAAAAAAATCTTGTGTGAAACTGCTGGCCGAATTTTAAAATAATTTTACACAAATTTTAATGGTCCTTGTGGTGTGACCCTCTACTAAGATTGTTCAAATTATTTTGATTCGTCAAAAAACATGGCTGCCAGGGGGCGTGGTCACTTTTCGTCAATAATTTCTTTAAAAAACATCTCCTAAAACCACTGAATGGATTTTGATGAAATATTACATAAATAATCCCTGGGTAGCCCTTCAGAGTTGTTCAAAATGGTTCTGGTTCATTCAACATACGGGTCTTTTTGGTTAAAAATAGGTACTTTTAAAAATCCTTTCCTTTAGAGCTTTGATAAAAGGGTTAGACTCTCTACTATACTTGTCCAAATTATTGCCCTAAGGTAAAAAAAAATGGCCATGCTCCTGTGTGTGACTTGTACTTACTATAGGCTTATATATAAGAAACTTTGAAAATCTTCTTCTCTGAATCAATAATAGCTAGAGCCATGATATTTGGCGTGGGATATCAGATTTGTAATGTCTACCATAATTGTTCAAATTACTGCCCTAGGTTCAAAAATATGTGTGACATGTATATAATATAGGCTACCGTAGAAGAAACCTAACTCTGTACTTATACAAACACACATAATGCCTTGTACACAGGTGAGCACTTTAGGGTCAATGACCGTCTTGTTTCTGAAAGTTAGCCAAACCTTGGTACATGGTAAGAAGTGTTTTTTAGTTCCACTATTCAGAGAATAGGGGGGCTATACTACTCGCCCCAGCGTCGGCGTCGGCGTGACCCTTCTTGGTTAAAGTTTTTCGGCAACCTTTGTTTTTCTGTCATATCTTTGTTACTATTGCTTATATCTTACTGTAACTTCACATAAACATTGTCCAGTATACAAACAATGTATGTGTAGGGGCTGAGCCCATTATACCCAAGGTCAAGGTCACCAAGCTGTTACACTTAGGTTATTTTTAAGGTTAAAGTTTTTCGGCAACCTTTGTTTTTCTGTCATATCTTTGTTAATATTGCTTATATCTTACTATAACTTCACATTAACATTGTCTAGTATGTAAACAAAGTATATGTAGGGGTTGAGCCCATTATACACAAGGTCAAGGTCACTAAGGTGTTGTACTTAGGTTATTTTTAAGGTTAAAGTTTTTCGGCAACCTTTGTTTTTCTGTCATATCTTTGTTAATATTGCTTGTATCTTACTGTAACTTCACATAAACATTGTCTAGTATGCGAACAAAATATGTACAGGGACTGGGCCCATTTTATCCAAGGTCAAGGTCACCAAGGTCTTATACTTGGGTTATTTTTCAGGTTAAAGTTTTTCGGCAACCTTTGTTTTTCTGTCATAACTTTGTTGCTTTTGCTTATACCTTACTGTAAGTTCTCATAAACATTGTCCAGCATACATACATAGTATATGCAGGGGTTGGGCCCATTATACCCATGGTCAAGGTCACCAAGGAGTTATACTTGGAATTATTTTCGTGTTAAATTTTTTTCGAAAGCTTTATTAATAGACATATCTTTGGTACTTTGAAAGATAATTACTTGAAATTAAAAATATTTGTTTATAATCATCATCTGCATGTGTGGTTACATACCCCATAACTCTAATTGTATTTTTGACAGAATTATGCCCCTTTTGTACTTCTATTTTTTTTGCAATCTTGCTTTCTGGATATTACTTTAATGCAATATAAGATAACGACTTGAAACTTAAAATGTATCTTTATCTCCATCATCTGCATGTGTGGTAACTATCCCCATAACTCTGATTTGTATTTTTGACCAAATTATGCCCCTTTTACACTTAATTTTTTTTAACAAACTTCATTTTCTGGACATAACTTTGTTACTATATAAGATAATGACTTGAAACTCAAAATATATCTTTACCATCATCATCTGCATTTGTTGTAACAGTCCTAATAATTCTAATTTGTGTATTTGATGGAATTATGCCACTTGGTGTATCTTCCTTTTATAGTAGAGGTCTCTTATTCAGACATATATTCATTTAACTGTCAAATCCCCGAATAGTGGAGTGCGCTGTCTTACGGACAGCTCTTGTTTCGAAGTGCTGTTGACTGCGAAACCAGATTTTTTCCATTTTATAGCTCACTTGAGCACAAAGTGCACAATTGAGCTACTGTGATCATCCTGTGTCCATCAACCTGTGATTATCCCTCATGTGTTGTCTGTCTACAACAATTTGACTGACCACTCCAGAGGTCACACTTTTGGTCCAGTCCCTAATGAAATCTCGTGCAGGCTCATTACTGGATCATCTAGAGTGGTGGAACCTATGCTCGCGGTATTCCTATGCTCGCGGTATTTCGATAAATATGCTCTCTGCAGAAGCACTGATAAAAATATTTCATCATGCTATGTTCAACACCGACCAGTGGTGAAATGCCTTTACAACAAACATAGCGATAGCCGCGCGTGCCGCTCACGTGACGTATACAGCAGCCGATACATTTTACGCAATCTGTATCCGTCGCACAAATCCCACACAAATATGTCAAAATCACTAAACTAAAGTTAGTTTTTTAGAAATCATGCATTACATTCAGATATAAGATACATTTAAGAGCAAGATGTGATGAATGTGACGCCTGGCTACACTACGAGTGCCTTTCGAACCATGAAAAGATCGATGTTGATCTTAGTATTTTGACAAAGTCCAAATGGTTCTTTCTGAGATGTAGGGAGGAGTAAATTTCCTACACACAAAAGAAGTGTAGAAAACATTAGCGAGTTAATCATTGTCGTTGTTTGAATCTTTAATTCTGTTTTTAAACAACATTATTAAACGTTTTTAAGCTTTGTTCTAATAGTGACTCCATTTCGGAAAGGGAAATATGCACATAGAGGCACATACTAAATTTTATCCCCATTTATTTTGTTTTTCACATAATAAATGAGTAATGTTCTAAATATTATATTCGCATATGCTTGTTTGTTCATTTTTAGCCTGCTGATTTTTTTTTCGTCCTTAGTTTAATCGATATTACATACCGCCAGCATAAGTTCCCTTCAGGGCGAATTTTCACCTTTTCACGTATGCCGTGTCGATAGCTCACGAGACGACTAAGTCACGTGATGACGCACATCAACAATATGTTTCGATAAAAGGAGGATAAATTTATGTTTTAGCATAGGCAAATCGAAATAATTTTTTCTTGCTTCTTAAAAAGATTATATATGTACAAAATACCACGAGCATAGGTTCCACCACTCTAGGGTAAAAAATAGGTCACTAGGTCAGTTTGAGGCAACCTTTTCTACATTATCTTCATAAAACTTTGTCAGAAACTTTTAATCTAAATCAAGTTCAAAACTGGGTTACCCGAGGTCTTAACTTAGATCACTAGGTGAAATAGTATAAAAATCCTTTTAACGTTTTAGAGGCCACATTTATACTTGATCATCATAGGAAAAACATAGGAGCAACATTTATACTTACCATCATAAATTCTCAGAGATTCCTTGTTCAAATATTTTAAAGAGCATTTAAATAGCTGTCACAGTGGGTTATTTGGTAACTATAAATGTAAAGAATTTCAAATATGAGAAATAATGGTCAAATCACAGCGTGTAGTCAACACGACGGCTATATGTCCAGTCTTGGTACCTATGATTTAAACCTGCTGAGAAATTTAAATGATCAGATATATCTTAATCTAGAAAAATTTCAGTATGTGCCTTTGAATGGGGCATGGATCTTACACGTTGTTGAATTTTTGGTTGTTTTCATACTTTTTTCTGCCTCCTTCCAGGGAGAGGGGTTAATTTTGCTCATTGTCGGTCGATTGCCAGTAGAGGACCTCTGTCATTTTGGATTCAGCAGGTCAAAGGTTTAGTAAAGCAACAAGAAGTAATGGCTTAATGTCCTTTATCCAGATAAAATTGAATAAATCTTGGACTCATACGGAAATGAAACGTTTGCAATCCATGAGTAGATTTATTAAATGGCAATGTTACAATCTTTTTAAAGATAAAATATGATATTTAAATGTTGGATACATTAAATAAATCCAAATAATGTCTTTAAACGTGTGGATCTCTAACCATGGGCAAATATTTCCAAAGCAAGCTCACAGAAATACATTTTATTTCATAACATATTATAGACCATATGTATATATACGTCAGTCATTAAAATCTACATAATGTACATTGTAGAAAAGTTTCTTTTTGTGAAAATGTTAATCAAAATTGTGATTTTCCCATAGATTTCCAATATGAAAATTTGTATGAGGCTAAAACTTGCAAATCAGTCTAGCAAAAAATCAAGCACACAGCCTAATGTTTTTTGCTTGCCAGATTTTCTAAGTGTATTCGGAAGTTTTGAAAAATCAGTGGTTAATGTGAAATCATTAATACTCGTGGGGGTTAATTTTCGTCAATTTCGTGGTTAAGTCAATCCACGAAATTTAATCCCAACGAATAAGTGGAATTCCCATTCATTTTATGTTCAAAAGTTGTAATCCACAAATTCATATCCCCACGAATTTGCCATTCTGACCTAAGCCACGAAATTTCATGCCCACGAAATTAAATGATTTTACAGTAATCACATTTTACATTATAGAAAAAATTTTGATTTGAACATGCAGAACTACCTTAAGGTCACAGTGAGCTTGAGACTGAATATGGATTTCCTGGAGTCACTTTTGAACTCTTCGACCTTCTGCCTTTAGACTGATTGCCCATGGTAAGTAGATGTCCTCTTGTTTTGGGGGTCAGGAGGTCAAGGTCGTAGTGATCTTGGGACTGAAAATGGGAGAGACATCATGGGGGGCATTATGTGTTTTACAGACAGTGGTTGTTTTTTGAGATTATGTCACTTGTTTCTTTCATGTTCTTAGCTGGTTTTATGGCAAAATGAAGCGAAATGAAGCAGAGGATTTGTTGTTACAAAAAGTAAATAGTCAGTATGTTCATCCGGATGGCGCATTTTTAGTACGCCACAGTGAAAGTGCACCAGGAGATTTTTCTATGTCAGTCAAGTAAGTTGAGAATGGTGTTGTGGTAGACATATAATGTATATACATGGGTGTAGAGATAGAATGGGAGAAATCATTATCTTCTGTCATAACAAATGATGTCTGATGGTCTAGTATACAGACGATTAAAAAGTTAAAGGAAATCTTACCAGTAATAAAAACTTTCCTAGCTTTTTCTAGATGTCTTAAGTTCTTTTGTGTCTATTTGGCCAGACATCACAAATATTGCAGAAGATAATGTTTTCTTTCATCAAAGGTATAACATATTCTGACGTAATTGTTTAGGATATTACATACTTTAGGTGGTATAAAGGCAATATGAAGCGTGCCGAGGCAGAAGCGTTACTATTGGCTCAGGCAAATGGCAGATATGTACATCCCGATGGGGCTTTCCTAGTTCGGGGTTGCGAAAGTCAGCCGGGAGAATTTTCACTGTCTGTCAAGTAAGTTTTGAGCTAAATACTGGCTGTGATATACATGTATGTATCTCCTTCTGACAACTTAACTTCTGGTCAAAAGTCATGAACTGTTCTTTACATGTGTCTTCTACTAGTTGGGAATGATGATATATTTCACGGTGTTTTGAAAAATTCACAATTACCCCACTATTTAAATACTGGGATGCATCATTAATATTTATGATACTGATTATTGTGTAAAACTAACAATGTATCCAGATTATATATTTGTGTCTTTTTTCTTCTTCTTTCTGAAATAGGACATTGAAATAAGTTCAGTGCAAATTAATGCATGTATTGAAACAGATATTTACTGGACTGCTGCAATGTAGATGCTCATCTGCTGTATGCTACTGGTGTCTGTAACTTATTCAGACTATTATAACTCACCTTTTGCTTAAGCTTTTTAATACAAAGCGGGTATAGTTAATACAGCTTAGAAATTTAGAAGCTATCTGAAGGCAGACTGGTCTCTGTTGGTTGGTTGTCTTTCCTTTGCCTATTACTTCGAACATCATCTCATAAGAACAGTTAGGCCAGATTTATTCTATCATAACAGGAGTGATCCTCTCCTGACTACATGATTTGATCCTAGCATAACACTGGGTACTGAGGAAATTAAATAAGAACAGTCTGAAAGCAGTTTTTTTCTTTAAAACCAGGGAACAAAGTTTAGAATGTTTTCACAGAAATGATCACCAAGGGATTGTCATGCTTCCTGAAAGAGCATATATCTCGCTGCTGTGTCTGTCTGTCTGTCTGTCAAGCAATTCTTGTCTGGAGTATTTCTCAGCATGCACACACTGAAAAGAACAAAACTGAAGGAGATGTACATATTATATCTTCATGCTCCAGCTGGATGATTTTTCCATTTAGTTATTGTCCTTAATGATTATTCAACATTGGTAAACTATAGCTCTATTTATCTGGAGTATACCTCGATTTAGTGAAAATACATAGGAGGCTTGGCTTCCAAGAGGAGATGTGCATATCTAGTGCATGTGTTTTCAATTTTACTATTAAGACAAGATGCCCACCTGCTTTATTCAATAGGGAGAGCGTAGATCTACAGATCGCAGGATCGTGAGTTTGTTCTCTGTGACGATTTGATAAAAGACATTGTGTCTGAAATCATTCATCCTTCATCTCAGTTTTGTGTGGGGAAGTTGGCAGTTATTTGCGGAGAACAGGTTTGTACTGTTACAGAATCGAGGAACACTGGTTAGGTTAACTGCCCAACCTTACATAACTGAAATACTGTTGAAAAATGGCACTAAACCCAAAACAAACAAACAAATTAAGACAAGGTATATGCCCAATTAATGAATTCAGCTTTTGTGCTTTTAAATTGCAATGTATGATTTTTTGGAAAATGATAAATTTGCTTTGCTTAAAAAGTCATTTAGAAATAGAAATTATAGTCATTGCAACAGTTTAACAGAAATACCAATCCTGAAATTTTTTATTTCCTACCGGTTTTCTTTTATTTTGGGGTACAACAAAAAAAAGATTGAAAGCAACTGCATTCTTAACTTGTCAAGACCATTCAAACTATTGTTGGTTCTGTTTATAACGATATCCTTTTGACTACAAATCGATTTTAAAACAGAAAATCAAAAGAAGTAGGCCACATCACATTAAAGGGAGGTAACGTCCACCAGTTTAGCTCAATAGGTCTAGCGTAGATCTACAGGTCGAGGGGTCTTGAGTTTGATCCCCGGGAGAAGCATATGCTCTTGATGACGATCGATAAAAGACACTTAGTCAAAAACCTTTTGCCCTACACATCTGATTCATGTGGGAAAGCTGGCAGTTACTTGCAGAGAACAGGTTACTACTGGTATGGAATCCAGAAAATCCAGTTACGTTAACTGCTTGCCATTACATAATTGAAATACTGTTGAAAATAGCACTAAACCCTAAGCAAACAAAGATTACAAAATATTATTTAACGATTTTGTTGTCAAGTAGAGCAATGTAGTAGAATGAATGATGAAATGTCAAAGAAGTTTTGCTGAATCACAACATTATCTTTTGAAAAAAAATTGCCCACTGTACATGACTGTTGACCATTAGTTTACACACTTGCCTTATGGAGACTGGCAGAACCTTGAGTATTGGTGAAGTTATATGAAGGAGATGCACATATATCACATAGTGTAACTGGAAAATATTGCAGCATGATTGCTTTAGTATACATTGGCTTTTACAGGC
The DNA here is from genome assembly GCF_021730395.1 of Mercenaria mercenaria. Lineage (NCBI taxonomy): Eukaryota > Metazoa > Mollusca > Bivalvia > Venerida > Veneridae > Mercenaria > Mercenaria mercenaria. The sequence goes on from NC_069362.1 coordinate 83,844,674, forward strand.
ACACACCTTTGTACTGATTATAAAACTCATTTGTAGAGGCTTCTCTGTCTGGACCTTGAGTAGCTATATAAGTATTTCCCAGCTTTGGCATAGACAAAGTTACTTTGCTGTTCAGTATTGCCTCATATTGTCTTGCTTACTTCTACTTGTGGAAACCTTTTAAGGGTGGTCAGTGAGATCTGGGAGGTAGAATATTCTTTGTATGATTTATGTATTTATACCCCATGTTATCTAAAAAAAATGACCACAGCATTAAAAAGAAAAGAAAAAAAATCTACTTCCTGGTTAAAACTGTCTACCTCACCTACTATTGACCACCCTGCTTTTACTATCAGGTGCAAGCTAATTACTTGGAAATCATTAAAATTCATGGGCTAATTTTCATGGCTTTGTCAACTGCAAATTTAAATCTAGATGAATGAGGCTCAATGAGCAGATTTTCGTATGATTTTATATTTAGAATTTGAATTCTACAAATTCATGTCCTAAAAATACTATAAAATCATTAATATCCTTTGGGAATGAATTTTCATCCTAACAAACAAGTAAAATTCTCATTCATTTTATATTAAAAACTTGATTAGCTCATAATCCCATGAAACAACAGTTCAGGCCAATACTAGGAAATTTTCATGCCCATGAAATTAAAAGATATCACAGTACTAGTCAGTTTCCCGAAATTATTATGCTCATGAAATTAAATGATTTTACAGTGTAATCCATTCCCAATCTGTTTCAAGTGTAGAAAACTAATTTATTCTATTTTAAAAGAAAATTAATTTAAATTTGTTTGGACTTTTTAGACTTAAAGTTTCACATCTAAGTTATATCTCGTAAAAATTCCTTGGAGACATATTGTTTTTGGGCTGGGTGTCTGTATGTCTGTCCGTCACAGAATTGTTTATGCTTTTGTCTTATCTTCTACCTCCGTGATGGATTTTCAAAAACCTTTGCATAAAACGTTTGACATAATTAGACAAGATGCAGAACACAACCTTCATTTATGTCAGTTCAAGGAATGCACAGAGTGAATAAAGGTCAAGTAGGCAGTATTTCTTGTTTGTTTTGTATTTTTTGTACATTTGATGGATTTTCAGGTAATTTTGCATTAATGAATGCATGTTATAATCAGGTATTACATTGATCAGTTAATTTTTAGCTCACCTATCACGTAGGGTGAGCTTTTGTGATCGCCTTTCGTCCGTCCATTGGCTGTTCGTTCACAATTTCCTTGTGAACACGATAGAGACCACATTTTGTATTTGATTTTAATTAAACTTGCACACAGCTTGTATGGGCATGATATCTCGGTTCCTTTCGAAAACTGGCCAGATCCCATCATGGGTTCCAGAGTTATGACCCCTTATAGGGCCAGAATTTGCCATTTTTGGCTTGTGAACACGATAGAGACCAAATTTTGTGATTAGCTTTAATAAAACTTGCACACAAGTTGTATTGGCATAATATCTCGGTTCCTTTAGAAAACTGGCCAGATCCTGTCATGGGTTGCAGAGTTATGGCCCCTTAAAGGGCGAAAATTTGCTATTTTTGGCTTGTGAACAAGATAGAGACCACATTTTGCAATCAACTTGTATTGGCATTATATCTTGGTTCCTTTCGAAAACTGGCCAGATCCTATCATGGGTTGCAGAGTTATGGCCTTTTAAAGGGCCAAAACTTGCTATTTTGGCTTTTGCAGCCGTATAGAGACTTCATTTACGGTTTGATTAGATACAAACTGCAAAATATCTTCAACAACAATAAATCTTGGATTCCGTGATGATACTGTCAAATCCAGTCATAAGTTCCGGAGTTATGGTCCCTGATTTACCCCTGAAAGAGCCAAAATTTGTTCATTTTTACCTTGTGAACACAATAGAAGTGACATTTTATATTTGATTTTAACCACACTTACACACTACTTCAGTCACAATAAGATCTCGGTTCCTTTCGAAAACCGGCTAGATTCCATCATGGGTTCTAGAGTTGCTGCCCCTGAAAGGGGCAAAAAATTTTATTTTGGCCCTTCCAGCCATATAGAGGTTTCATTTATGCTTTGATTAAATACAAACTTGCACAGAATGATTATCTTGATGATCTCTAGGCCTGGATCCAAACTTGGTCATGTCGGGTCAAAAACTAGGTCATCGGGTCAGATCAAAGGAAAAGCTTGTTAACAACCTAGAGGCCAAATTTATGACCCTATCTTCTTGAAACTTGGTCAGTATGTTTATCTTGATGATTTCTAGGCCAAGTTTGAAACTTGGTCATATGGGGTCAGAAACTAGGTCATCAGGTCAAATCAACTCTTGTTCATTTGATGTGCATGAAACTTGGTCAGAATGTTTGTCTGCATGAAATATCGCATGAATTTTTATCTGGGTCATGTGGGGTCAAAAACTAGGTCACCAGGTCAAATCAAAAAATAAGCTTGTTAACACCCTAGGGGGCACATTTTTGATTCTATCTTCTTAAAATTTGGTCAGAATGTTTGTTATAATGAAGTCTTGGAAGTTTTGAAATCTGGGTCACGTGGGGTCAGAAACTAGGTCACTAGGTCAAATCATATGAAAAGTTTGTGTACACTATAGAGGCCACTTTTTTGCTCCAATCTTCCCGAAACTTTGTCAGAATGTTTGTTTTCATGAAATTTTGGACAAGTCCGCATCTAGGTCATGTGGGCTAAAAAACTAGGTAACTTGGTCAAATCAAAGAAAATGCTTCTTTACACTCAAGAGGCCACGTTTTTTATACCCCCACAAAACGAAGTTTGGGGGTGGGTATATAGGAGTGAGCTTGGCAGTCGGTTGGTCGGTCGGTCCTTTGGTTTTTGTGGTTTCCGGATGATAACTCCTGAAAGGCTTGACTGATTTAAATAATTTTTGGTACACAGGTGTAACATTAGAAACTACAGGCCAGATTCGAATTTGGGGTCATTAGGGCAAAGGTCAAGGTCACAGTGACCCTGAACAGTTAAACAGTTTCCAGATGATAACTTGAGAACACTTGGGTCTATGATTATATATTTTGGTACACGGTGTAACATCATGAAATACAGGTCAAGTTCGACTTTGGGGTCTGTAGGTCAGAGGTCAAGGTCACAGTGACTCTGAACAGTTAAACGGTTTCAAGATGATAACTTGAGAATGCTTGGGCCTAGGATCATAATTTTTGGTACACAGATGTAACATGATTAAATACAGGTCAAGTTCGACTTTGAGGTTAGTAGGTCAAAGGTCATGGTCACAGTGAATCGGAACAGTTAAAACGGTTTCAAGATGATTACTTGAGAACGCTTGGGTCTAGGATCTTAAATTTTTGTACACAGGTGTAACATGATTAAATACAGGTCATGTTCGACTTTGAGGTGAGTAGGTCAAAGGTCAAGGTCACAATAACACAAAACAATTAAACGGTTTCCGGATGATAACTTGAGAACCTTTGGGCCTAGGATCATGAAAATTGATAGCGGGATTGGTTATGACCAGCAGATGACCCCTAATGATTTTGAGGTCAGCAAGTCACAGGTGGAGGTCACAGTGACCCGGAACACTTAAAGGTGGATAATCAGATTTTGGCCATGTAACGGATTTGTTTGAAACTTTAGCATCTGATCATTTACACTCATTTATGTTCACTTAACACTTAATACAAATTATCACTGGAGGTATTTTTAAAATTTCATTTTCCTATCCTGGTTGCCCAACCAAGATAGAGTTATTTTATCATAAGTATAAATTTGATAAACATACTTTGCCTAAGGAAATGGATAAATATTAGACATAGTGTAATATATTTGTAAAATATTTGCATTAAAAATTATGTATTTAGATGGAATTCATTAGAAACGCAAGTTTGAAAAATTATTATTACCTCCCTTCGCCTATCTTGGTTGCGCAACCAAGATAGATTGGAAATAAATGAATTCAGAAGATACACACAGCTTTAAAACTTGCATTTTGGTTCAGATTGTTCAATAGTTGATATGTCTATCAAATGCAAATGTAAAACTAGACATTGTATCGAAATAGAAAGAAATACCCAACTTTTTATATACTTTCATATTAAAGGGGAGTAATTACAAAATTTTATAAAAATAATAAAATATACATTTCAAATAGGAATCTAACTCTATGTAATCGGTCTTTTTGTTCCTTAAATAATTCTCTACCAGAATATACAAAAAGTAAAAAATGTCATTAAATGTTGTTTAAATGTGATTGACTACCTTAAAAACGGTTTTAGGACAACAACTTCACAACGCTTGGGACTAGGAACACGAAATTTAATAGGGAGGTTGGTCATGACCAGCAGATGACCCATAATTATTTTGGGTTGCAAAGGGTCCAGCAGATGACCTCTATTGATTTTGAGGTCAGTAGGTCAAAGGTCAAGCAAGTTCAGCTTTGACATTGGCTTAGTTCTGTGACAAGGCCATATTGTGGGGTTATAATTCGTCACTCCTTTGACAACTCTAGTTGGTCCAATCTTAATGAAAATTGGCCAGAATATTTATCTCCATGAAATCACTAGGTAAAACATGTTTACACTGTTATGGTGTGTTACACAGGTGAGCGAACTAGGGCCATCTTGGCACTCTTGTTTTCTATTTAGATGAAATGATATGGAGATTCATCAGTTTTTAGTTCAGTTGAACCAAGGGTTCATTGTGAGCTATCGGTATAGGTGGATGGTCTGGCATCCATTGTCAGCATTTCTACCAAAATATCTTCTCTGAAACTATTAATCAGAATTTCACCAAACTATGTCTGTAGCATCATTGAAAGGGGTCGCTAAAGCTAAAGATAGAAAAACTTTTAAACAACTTCTTCTCATGAACCATGTGATTGGTCAACAAACTTGGTCTGTAGCATCATTGTAAGGACTTCTCTTAAATTTGTTCAAACGCGGAAACTTGGTCCTTGGTTCTTTTAGGGGTTGCTAGAGCTAAAATTACCGTAGATATACTTTCACACAACTTACCTTCACACAACTTTTTTTCATGAACCGTTTGATGGATCCTCATCGAATTTGGTCAGTTGCATCATTGTAAGGTCATCTCTCAGTTTTAAGCTCACCTGAGCACAAAGTTCTATTGCGATCACTCATCATCTGGTTAATAGCATGATTGTTAATGGTCAGTAAATGACCCCTATTGTTTTTGGGGTCATTTAGTCATAGGTCAAGATCAAAGATGTCTTTTTGATTTTTCACAGATTTTGCAGATGTCTGTCGGTCGGTTGGTCTGTCGGTCGGTATGTAGACCAATCCGTTTCCTGATGATAACTCAAGAAGGCTTAGGCCTAGGATCATGAAAGTTGGTACAGAGGTTGGTCATGAGCAGCAGATGACCCCTATTGATATTGAGATTAGTTGGTCACAGGTCAAGGTCACAGTGACCCGGAACAGTTAAACGGTTTCTGAATGATAAATCAAGAATGCTTGGGCCTAGGATCATGAAAGTTTATAGTGAGGTTGATCATGAACAGGAGATGACTCCAATTGATTTTGAGGTCAATAGGTCAAAGGTCAAGGTCACAGTGACCTAGAACATTTAAATGTTTTTCGGATGGTAACTGAAGAACGCTTTGGCATAGGAACATGAAAGTTGATAGGGAGGTTGTTCATAACCAGCAGATGAGTAGGTCAAAGATCAAGGTCACAGTGCCCCAGAATAGTTTAACTGTTTCTGGACAATAACTTGAGAACGCTTAGGCCTAGGAACATAAAATTTGATAGTGAGGTTGGTCATGACTGGCAGATGACCCCTATTGATTCTGAGGTCAGTAGATCAAAGGTCAAAGTCACAGTGACCCGGGAGAGTTAAACTGTTTCCATACGATAACTTGGGAATGCTTGTGCCTAGGATCACGAAACTTTATAGGGAAGTTGATCATGATCAGCAGATGACTCTTATTGATTTTGAGGTCAGTAGGTCAGAGGTCAAGGTCACAGGGACTTAGAATAGTTAAACGGTTTCCGGATGATATCTCAAGAACACTTGGGCCTAGGATCTTGAAACTTAATAGGGAGGCTGATCATGACCAGCAGACGACGCTATTGATTTTGAGGTCAAAGGTCAAGTCACATTGGCCCAGTACAGTAGAACTTTTGTGTGCAGTGACCAAATAATTTCTGTTTCTTGTGCATTTACTGAATGCATCAAGGGGGGCATTTCGTGTTCTGCGAGCTCTTGTCTCTTGATTATCTGTCCATCCATCCATCTATCTGGCCATCAGCTGGAAATGGTGGGTTCTGCCCTAACTTAAGAAGTAGAGTACAAGAGATTTTTTCATGAAAACTTAATTGTTATTATTTATAATAAGGTATATAATAATTATATTACTGACGGCTCTAGTTTGATGTTAAACTGATTAGCCAAAGAATAAATTATTCACATTGTTTACTCAAGTCCAGTTGAATCAAATTAAGATATTGTAAACAAATTTAACAGTTTGGATAAATGACTGCTTATTCTTTCAGATTTAATGATAGTGTTCAACATTTTAAAATTCTCCGTGATGGAGCTGGTAAATATTTTCTGTGGATTGTAAAGTTTGATTCTATACATGAGCTGATAGACTATCATCGGAAATCTTCAGTCAGCCGTTCACAGACTATAAATCTGCGAGACATGAGAGCATTTGGCCAGGTAAGCATATTTTCTGCTGTACATTGTAAACTTCCTTGTGTTGTGTTCATCAGCATTATAAGTCTGAAATTAGATTTTGACTTAACAACGCAGTTTATTCTTTACACTACATTCATTTCTCTCCAATGATAAGAGACATTAATTTAGTTGTTTCTGACTGTTCGTCCATCTGTAACTATGTCATAAAGGTTGGTGTGGATGTCGGAACATAGCTGGTTTGTTTTTGCTTAAAGACAAGAAGGGTATTAATCTTATTGATGCGTTTTAGGAAAACAAGGCAGAATAAGTACCTGAATAGCTATTTTGTGAGTAGGAGTATCAGGTCTCATACATCTTTTTAAAAGCAGCCACAAGTAACGCTCATTTCATGTGAGGTCTTATATAATTTATTAATTAAGTACATTACTACGAGTATGATAGTAAGAATGTCCTTTGATCGATAGTTTGGCTGCTGAGGTAAAGAAGCCAAGTTTGTCAAGCAATGAAATAACATCTTTTTCAGTTTTTTAAAACAGTTTAATGTTTAACTCTCAATCTGAAAGAAAAAGTTTTTGATATAAAATTTGTTTTAAGATATGTAGTACTAATTGGAAAGATTTTTTTTGTTCTTAGTGTTGCATCAAGAAATGCCATAGAATACGAAATAATTTGATAAAGTCTCAACATATTGCTGTGCCACTTAAATCAACATAAGTACCCTGTTTAACTTGAATGTTTGAGGAATAAGTATGGCTATTGCATTCAGTCATGTGTCGGCGGCTGTGCTTGTTAAAGTTTTTATGCCCCCTAAGGGAGGCATATAGTTTTTGAACAGTCTGTCGGTCTGTCAGTCTGTCTGTCCGCAATTTTCGTGTCCAGTCCATATCTTTGTCATCGATGGATGGATTTTCAAATAACTTGGCATGAATGTGTACCACAGTAATACAACGTGTCACGCGCAAGACCCAGGTCCGTAGCTCAAAGGTCAAGGTCACACTTAGACGTTAAAGGTCATATTTCATGATAGTGCATTGATGGGCGTATCCGGTCAATATCTTTGTCATTCATGCATGGATTTTAAAATTATTGGGCATGAATGTGTACCACAGTAAGACTATGTGTCGCGCGCAAGACCCAGGTCCGTAGGTCAAAGGTCCTAAACTCTAACATCGGCTATAACTATTCATTCAAAGTGCCATCGGGGCATGTGTCATCCTATGGAGACAGCTCTTGTTTATTTAAGAGATTCAGCTGAAACTTGTTGTACTTACTCATAGTGACACTGTACATTTAGTGTGACAAGTTGTGTAACTAAATGCAATATTTCCAAAATTATGCCGCTTTTTATGCCCCCGAAGGGAGGCATATAGTTTTTGAACCGTCTGTCGGTCTGTCAGTCTGTCCGCAATTTTCGTGTCCGGTCCATATCTTTGTCATCGATGGATGGATTTTCAAATAACTTGGCATGAATGTGTACCACAGTAAGACGACGTGTCGCGCGCATAACCCAGGTCCGTAGCTCAAAGGTCAAGGTCACACTTAGACATTAAAGGATAGTGCATTGATGGGCGTGTCCGGTCCATATCTTTGTCATCGATGGATGGATTTTCAAATAACTTGCCATGAATGTGTACCACAGTAAGACGACGTGTCGCGTGCAAGACCCAGGTCCGTAGCTCAAAGGTCAAGGTCACACTTAGACTTTAAAGGATAGTGCATTGATGGGCGTGTCCGGTCCATATCTTTGTCATCCATGGATGGATTTTCAAATAACTTGGCATGAATGTGTACCACAGTAAGACGACGTGTCGCGCGCAAGACCCAGGTCCGTAGCTCAAAGGTCAAGGTCACACTTAGACGTTAAAGGATAGTGCATTGATGGGCGTGTCCGGTCCATATCTTTGTCATCCATGGATGGATTTTCAAATAACTTGGCATGAATGTGTACCACAGTAAGACGACTTGTCATGCGCAAGACCCAGGTCCGTAGCTCAAAGGTCAAGGTCACACTTAGACGTTAAAGGTCATTTTTCATGATAGTGCATTGATGGGCGTGTCCGGTCCATATCTTTGTCATTTATGCATGGATTTTAAAATAACTACGCATGAATGTGTGACACAGTAAGATGACATGTCGCGCGCAAGACCCAGCTCCGTAGGTCAAAGGTCCTAAACTCTAACATCGGCCATAACTATTCATTCAAAGTGCCATCGGGGGCATGTGTCATCCTATGGAGACAGCTCTTGTTAACTTAGAAATTTTGATTCAAGTTTTTGTTAAGTCCAAAATCTTCTTCATTACTTGAGATATTTATTTGAAATTTGCTGCACTTGCTCTTAGAGACAGTGTACATTAGTGTGACAAGACATGTAACTCTACATGCAGTATTTCCAGCGTTATGTCCCTCTTAAACTTAGAAATTTTGGTAAATGTTTTTATTAAGTCCAGTATCTTGTTCATTACTAAGATCTTCAGTTAAAACTTGCTGTACTTGCTCATAGCGACAGTGTACATTAGTGTGACAAGATGTGTAATCTGCAATGTCTGCAGAATTATGCCCCTTTTTAGCTCACCTGAGCAATGCTCAGGTGAGTTTTTCTGATCGCTCGATGTCCGGCGTCCGTCGTCTGTCGTCCGTCGTCTGTCAACATTTAGCTTGTGTATGCGATAGAGGCTGTATTTTTCAATTAATCTTCATGAATATTGGTCAGAATGATAACCTTGATGAAATCTAGGCCGAGTTCGAAAATGGGTCATCTGGGGTCAAAAACTAGGTCACTAGGTCAAATCAAAGAAAAACCTTTTGTATGCGATAGAGGCTGTATTTTTCAATTGATCTTCATGAATTTTGATCAGAATGATTGCCTTGATGAAATCTAGGCCAAGTTCAAAAATGGGTCATCTCGGGTCAAAAACTAGGTCACTAGGTCAAATCAAAGAAAAACCTTGTATATGCGATAGAGGCGGTATTTTTCAATTGATCTTCATGAATTTTTGTCAGAATGATTACCTTGATGAAATCTAGGCGGAGTTCGAAAATGGGTCATCTGGGGTCAAAAACGAGGTCACTAGGTCATATCACGTAAAAACCTTGTGTATGCGATAGAGACTGTATTTTTCAATTGATCTTCATGAATTTTGGTCAGAATGATACCCTTGATGAAATTTAGACCAAGTTCGAAAATCGGTCATCTGGGGTCAAAAACTAGGTCACTAGGTCAAATCAAAGAAAAACCTCGTGTATGCAATAGAGGCGGTATTTTTCAACTGATCTTCATGAAATTTAGCCAGAATGATTACCTTGATAAAATCTAGGCCGAGTTCGAAAATGGGTCATCTGGGGTCAAAAACTAGGTCACTAGGTCAAATCGAAGAAAAACATTGTGTATGCAATAGAGGATGTATTTTTCAACTGATCTTCATGAAATTTGGTCCATGTGATTGCATTGATGAAATCTAGGCCGATTTTGAATATGGGTTATCTGAGGTCAAAAACTAGGTCACTAGGTCAAATTAAAGAAAAATCTTGTGTATGCGATACAGACTGTTTTTTTTCAATTGATTTTTATGAAATTCGGTCAGGTTGATTGCCTTAATGAAATCTAGGTCGAGTTCGAAAATGGGTCATCTGAGGTCAAAAACTAGGTCACTAGGTCAAATCGAAGAAAAACCTTGTGTATGCAATAGAGGCAGTATTTTTCAACTGATCTTCATGAAATTTAGCCAGAATGATTACCTTGATAAAATCTAGGCCGAGTTCGAAAATGGGTCATCTGGGGTCAAAAACTAGGTCACTAGGTCAAATTGAAGAAAAACATTGTGTATGCAATAGAGGATGTATTTTTCAATTGATCTTCATGAAATTTGGTCCGTGTGATTGCGTTGATGAAATCTACGCTGATTTTGAATATGGGTTATCTGAGGTCAAAAAATAGGTCACTAGGTCAAATTAAAGAAAAATCTTGTGTATGCGATAGAGACTGTTTTTTTCAATTGATTTTTAGCTCGACTATTCGAAGAATAGTCTAGCTATTCTACTCACCCTGGCGTCGGCGTCGGCGTCACACCTTGGTTAAGTTTTTGCATGCAAGTACATACAGCCATCAGTGAAAGGCATATAGCTTTGAAACTTATTTCTTCTTTTTCTAGGTCAATTACCAACCTCTCTGGGTCAAGTCCCATAACTCTGACATGTATTTTGAGCAAATTATGCCCCCTTTTGGACTTAGAAAATTTTGGTTAAAGTTTTACATGCAAGTTACTATCTCCAAAACTAATGCAGATATTGATTTGAAACTTCACATGTGTCTTCGGGGTTATAAAACTAGTTGATAGCAGCAAGTCCCATAACTCTGACTTTCATTTTGGCCAAATTATGCCCCCTTTTGGACTTAGAAAATTCTGGTTAAAGTTTTGCGTGCAAGTACATACAACTATTTCTAAAAGGCATATAGATTTAAAACTTATTTTTTCTTTTTCTAGATCAATTACCAACCTCACTGGGTCAAGTCCCATAACTCTGACATGTTATTTGAGCAAATTATGCCCCCTTTTAGACTTAGAAAATTTTGGTTAAAGTTTTACATGCAAGTTACTATCTCCAAAACTAATGCAGATATTGATTTGAAACTTCACATGTGTCTTCGGGGTTATAAAACTAGTTGATAGCAGCAAGTCCCATAACTCTGACTTTCATTTTGGCCAAATTATGCCCCCTTTTGGACTTAGAAAATTCTGGTTAAAGTTTTGCGTGCAAGTACATACAACTATTTCTAAAAGGCATATAGATTTAAAACTTATTTTTTCTTTTTCTAGATCAATTACCAACCTCACTGGGTCAAGTCCCATAACTCTGACATGTTTTTTGAGCAAATTATGCCCCTTTTAGACTTAGAAAATTTTGGTTAAAGTTTTACATGCAAGTTATTATCTCCAAAAATAATGCAGATATTGATTTGAAACTTCACATGTGTCTTCGGGGTTATAAAACTAGTTGATAGGATCAAGTCCCATAACTCTGACTTTCATTTTGGCCAAATTATGCCCCCTTTTGGACTTAGAAAATTCTGGTTGAAGTTTTGCGTGCAAGTACATACAGCTATTACTAAAAGGCATATAGATTTGAAACTTATTTTTTCTTTTTCTAGATCAATTACTAACCTCACTGGATCAAGTCCCAAAACTCTGGCATGTATTTTGGGCAAATTATGCCCCCTTTTGGACTTTGAAAATTCTGGTTAAAGTTTTACATGCAAGTTACTATCTCCAAAACTAATGCAGATATTGAATTGAAACTTCTCATGTGCCTTCGGGGTTATAAAACTAGTTGATAGCAGCAAGTCCCATAACTGATATGCATTTTGGTCAAATTATTCCCCCTTTTGAACTTAAAACTCTTTTGATATTTAACTTTTTTGGGTAATATTTTCCTGCTTCTGGGTCAATATTTCGAATAGTCGAGCTTGGCTGTCTTACGGACAGCTCTTGTTATGAAATTCGGTCAGGTTGATTGCCTTAATGAAATCTAGGTCGAATTTGAATATGGGTCATCTGAGGTCAAAAACTAGGTCACTTGGTCAAACCAAAGAAAAAACTTCTGTATGTGATAGAGGCTGTATTTTTCAGTTGATCTTCATGAATTTTGGTCAGAATGATTGCCTTGATAAAATCTAGGTCGAGTTTGAACATGGGTCATCTAGGGTCAAAAACTAGGTCATATCTAAGAAAATGCTTGTTTTATCGCAAGAGACCAATTTTTTGGTCCAATCTTAATGAAAATTGGTCAGAATATTTGTTTCCATGAAATCAATAGGTCAAACATGTTTTACACTGTTACGGAGTGTTTCTTAGGTGAGCGACCTAGGGCCATCTTGGCCCTCTTGTTAACTTAGAAATTTTGGTTAAAGTTTTTGTGAAGTGCAATATCTTCTTCATTATGTAAGATATTCACTCAGAGTGGCAATGTACATTAGTTTCACAAAGATGTGCAACTCTAACTGCAGTTTTTCTAGATCCTTTTAAACTTGGGAATCTTTGTTTAAGTTTCTCAAAGAGTACATTGCCATGTTTCAAACCATTGTAGATACCATGTTAAAACTTATCACACATCTTTTAGGAAATAACAGAAGGTTACGGTATCATAACTCGTACATGAATTTGAACATGCACCTATTCATAGATGGAAAATCCAAATTTTTCTGACAAGCCTTTGAATAGTTGAGTGTGCTATCATGAGACAGATCTTGTTTGATATGAAGCATGTTTCTATGCCAGGAGAATGGTATAGTCATTTAGGCAAACCGGCTGAGCCTTATTTTCATTTGATAAAAAAGTTTGTTCTGTTACGGACAACAATCTACTGAAAAATTGTTGAAAAAGACGTTAAACCCGAACACACACACACACTTGAAACAAGTATTTTTGAACACCAGTCAGTTGGTTTGAGAGGATTCGGAGAGAAGTGCATTTTTAGCTCAACTGTTCATAGAATAGTAGAGCTATTGGACTCGCCCATGCGTCGGCGTCCGCGTCCGCGTCGGCGTCCGCGTCCCGATTTGGTTAAGTTTTGTATGTAAGCTGGTATCTCAGCAACCACATGTAGGAATGGATTGAAACTTCACACACTTATTCACTGTGATAAACTGACTTACATTGCACAGGTCCCATAACTCTATTTTGCTTTTTTACAAAATTATGCCCCTTTTTTGACTTAGAAATTTTTGGTTAAAGTTTTGTATGTAAGCTGGTATCTCAGTTACCACTTGTGGGAATGGATTGAAACTTCACACACTTATTCACTGTGATAAACTGACTTACATTGCACAGGTCCATAACTCTATTTTGCTTTTTTACAAAATTATGCCCCTTTTTCGACTTAGAATTTTTTGGTTAAGGTTATGTATGTAAGCTGGTATCTCAGTATCCACTAATGGGAAAGGATTGAAACTTCACACACTTGTTCACTGTCATGATATGACATGCAGTGCAAAGGGTCAATAACTCAACTTTGCATTTTACAAAATTATGCACCTTTTTAAACTTAGGAGTTTTGGGTTAAATTCTTATATGTAAGCTGGTATCTCAGTACCCTGTAATGGGAATGGATTGAAACTTCACACACTTGTCCACTGTCATGAGCTGATAAGCACTATGCAGGTTCCATAACCCTATTTTGCTTTTTTTAAATTATGCCCCTTTTTCGACTTTCGTATTCATTTAATCGACAAGGCTGTTGAATAGTCGAGCGTTGCTGTCCTCCGACAGCTCTTGTTTTGCATCTTAAGAGAATGTATTAAAACCTAAGGTCTTCTTTAATATCTTAGAGAACATGTCTAGAACATGTCTAACATTTTGCATTAAGAAATTAACAGTTAAAGGAAGAAAGTGCTGTTTGCTGCATAGACTGTTGTTTATGTTAAAATGCTTGCTAGGTAGTTTTTCTAGCTTTTGTATTTGTAGGGTTTTTAAGCTTAGATAAAGATGGAAGATGTTTTCATAAAGTATTGTTTATTTATTTGAGTTGTTAAAAAATAATTGGATATGTTCATTTTGGCACAATTTTAGAAACTTCCCAAAATAAAACTTTTAATTCTGGTGAATGATAATTTGAGCCGTACCATGAGAAAACCAACATAGTGCATTTGCAACCAGCATGGATCCAGACCAGCCTGCGCATCCACACAGTCTGGACAGGATCCATGCTGTTCGCTAATGGTTTCTCTAATTGCAATAGGATTTAAATGCGAACAGCATGGATCCTGACCAGACTGCGCAGATGCGCAGGCTGGTCTGGATCCATACTGGTCGCAATTGCACTATGTTGGTTTTCTCATGGTGCGGCTCATTTGAAGAAAGAAAGAAGAAAACAGTAACCAGAAAAGCACTATGCATGTTTGCTGTATTGGTTAAGGTTAATTAGTGTTTTGCAGTATGGGTTAACTTTGAATAGCACTTCACAATGCTTTTAAAAGTGTTTCACAGTGCGGGTTAACTTTGAAAAGTGTTTCACAACAGATAATTGTTGTGCAGGATGGTCAATTTTGACTCTGTTACACACAAATGCATGCATGCTAAAAACTTGTGGTCAAAATAGTTTAGATGCCATCAGGGTTGCTTGAAACAAAGCAGAATTGTTAAAAATAACAGTGTCTTGTATGGAAGTGTATTGTCAGTGATTATTTTGAATGAGTATGCCATATTTACTGTAAGAGTACATGCATGCATGATTGTTGAATGATTTTACTTAATTTAACACACCATACTTACAATGTTGAATTACCTTCAGCAACAGCAACAAGTACAACAAACAGAAGAATTTGTGGTAATTATTTTTCCTTAATTTAAATTAATATATTCTTAAATGTTTTCATGCATTTCACTGTTCAATTTGGTAGTAAACAATACTAACTGTTTTCACAAGGTAAATGGAACTGTCTTTGAAGAGCACCCTGTAACATCTGTTATTCAAGAGCACCCTGTAACATTATATAAATATCATATGGCAACGTGTGTGACATTGATATTGTCAACCCGAGGGCAGAATGTCACCCGAGACGAAAGCCGAGTGGTGACATTCTGTTTCGAGGGTTGACAATATCAATGTCACACACGCTGCCATATGATATTTATTTTATTATACCGAACAAAATTAAGTACATAAAAAAGTAAAAAAAAAAGTTTTTAATTGTTTTAATTCAATTGTTTTAATTTTTGTCTGAATCGTCTGTTTACACATTAAACAGTGACGTCACTACTATATGTGTACAAGGGAGGCAATCATTTCATGATTTGGCTGAAAACATTGAAGCAGTTATTTGCCCTTATATGACATTCAAAATATCAGCGCGGTCACATGACCTGACAGTCACTTTCGCTCGGTCACGTGGCAAAAAGTTTGAAAATGTGTTTGATAGTCATAATATCTCTTTTATGGGTAATGGGATTTTATCATTGTAGACAAAAGTGAGGTATAATAACTGTTATTCACGTATATTTCTTCTGCTGGAATCATTGTTTTTATTCTGCTGCCATAAGAAATTGGGGCGGGGGGCATAAGGTGTTGCCCCTACCTGTGTGTGTGTGTGCACAAAATCATGTCCAACTGTTAACTGTGTTTTCATTGTTGGACTGTTAAGATATCTTGTCACATGCAAACACCATAAGACAACATGCCATGTGCAACAACTAGTCTGATAGCTCAAAGGTCAAGGTCACTGTTAAGAGTCAAAGATTTGTATGTTTGTGTTTGCACAAAATCTTGTCCTGCCCGTAAGTCATTTTTCTTGTCTGTTTTGTAACATTTTTATGCAGGCATGGATATTCAAATAACTTGGCACAAACATTAACCACAACAAGATTTATTTAATAGACCCATACCCCTACCTTAAAAGTCAAGGTCTCGCTTTGAAGTAAAGCAGTTACAAAATGGATATTCAAGTAACCGCACATAAAAACTGAACATAACTAGTTGATGTGTTGTGGATTAGACCTATTGATAGAACCCACACTAGAAGATCAAGGTCATCCCTTAGAAATCAAGATTTTACCTCTTTACCTTTTGTATGAACCAATGAATATTCATATTACTCGGCACAAACATTAACATTACTAGTTATGTGCTATGTGTTTAGAGCTAAACCCTAGTTCAAAGGTCAAGGTCATGCTTAGAGATCAAAGACTTTAATCATGTCTCAGGCATATTGATATGGTGCTGTCCGTCAGTCTGTCTGTCACAAAGTTTGTCCATAAATTGCTTGACACAAATATACACTCAGTCATGATGTGCAAGACTTAGACCCTAAAATCAAAGGTCAAGGTCACACAGATTAAACTTCTATATTTTAAATCTTTATTAAAGCTCACCATATTTAGACTATGTAATTTCAAATCATTCAAACATGAAATAAGAATTTCTTTTCCAGGCTATATAACTAGTGTACATGTTCTCTTTCCAAATTGCTGTTACATGCCTGTGTCCTAACATCACAAGGCAGGGGTAGCTGTGACTAGTGAACACCTTTCTAGTTTAAATATCGATTTTAAACTGATTTCATATATATTTTCCTTAACTGATCCTCTACCAAAATCTTTCAACCCAGCTGTGATGCATGAACCTTCATCAAGTTTATTCAAGTAGTTCCGCTTGATTGCACTGAAGGAGCTGCAAGACTAAAGAATTGAAAAACCTTTAAACATTCAACTGCTTCTGACCCACTTGATGAATATTCACTAAACTTGGACAGAGAAAGGTCACAGTTACACCTTCATGACCCTTTTGTTTTGTACATGTAGGTCAAAAGCTAGGAGGCACACCTGCTTAGCTAAATAGGGAAAGCGCAGATCTGCAGAATGTTGAGAGCGCAGATCTGCAGAATGTTGGGTCGTGAACTTGATCCATGAGAGAGGTATTTGTCTTCTTTGATGATTTGATAAAAGGCATTGTGTCTGAAATCATTCGTCATCCACCTCTGTTTCATGTGGGGAAGTTGGCAGTTACTTGCAAAGAACAGGTTTGTACTGGTACAGAATCGAGGAACACTGGTTAGGTTAATAGCCTACCGTTACATAACTGAAATACTGTTGAAAAGAGGTGCTAAATCAAAACAAATGACAGCTAGGTCTGTTCGTAGTCTTTGAAAGGAGAACTGAGGTTTTGGGCTCTGAATGTTGGATGTTAGCCTTACTGGCAGTTCATTTACCACAGTACGTATTAGCTTTATCAGGAAGTGCACTCTAGAGTACTTCAAATTAGCTTTAAGCTTTCAAATGAATTCAGTAATTGTCTGAATGCTTTATAAGCTCTAATAGGGCAATGAAATAATGTATGATGCAGACAATAGAAGAAAACAAGGGATTGGGATCTCTGATTTTTAGCTCATCTGATTTTTTGAAAAAAAAATGATGAGTTATTGTCATCACTTGAGCAGTTGTCGGCGTCGGCGTTGCCTGGTTAAGTTTTATGTTTAGGTCAGCTTTTCTCCTAAACTATCAAAGCTATTGCTTTGAAACTTGGAATACTTGTTCACCATCATAAGTTGACCCTGTATAGCAAGAAACATAACTCCATCTTGCTTTTTGCAAGATTTATGGCCCCTTTTGTACTTAGAAAATATCAGATTTCTTGGTTAAGTTTTATGTTTAGGTCAACTTTTCTCCTAAACTATCAAAGCTATTGCTTTGAAACTTGGAATACTTGTTCACCATCATAAGCAGACCCTGTACATCAAGAAACATAACTCCATCTTGCTTTTTGCAAGATTTATTGCCCCTTTTGGACTTAGAAAATAAGTTTTCTTGGTTAAGTTTTATGTTTAGGTCAGCTTTTATCCTAAACTATCAAAGCTATTGCTTTAAAACTTGCAACACTTGTTCACCATCATAAGTTGACCCTGTACAGCAAGAAACATAACTCCATCCTGCTTTTTGCAAGATTTATGGCCCCTTTTGGACTTAGAAAATATCAGATTTCTTGGTTAAGTTTTATGTTTAGGTCAACTTTTTCTCTTAAACTATCAAAGCTATTGCTTTGAAACTTGCAACACTTGTTGACCATCATAAGCTGACCCTGTACAGCAAGCAACATAACTCCATCCTGCTTTTTGCAATAATTATTGCCCCTTTTGGACTTAGAAAATAATTTTCTTGGTTGAGTATTATGTTTAAGTCAACTTTTCTCATAAACTGTCAAAGCTATTGCTTTAAAACTTGCAACAGTTTTTCAACATCATAAGTGGACACTGAACATCAAGAAACATAACTCTATCCTGCTTTTTGCAAGAATGATGGCCCTTTTTAGACTTAGAAAATCATGGGTAGGACAATATTTCTATTACACAAAAAAAATCAGATGAGCGTCAGCACCCGCAAGGCGGTGCTCTTGTTTCTTTAGCACTAAGGGACCACTTTGCTGTTTTATTGACTGTCAGCTCATTAAATAAACATTAAATAAACAACTAGAAATTTGTGCTGTATAAGTTTGTTCTTACTCAACCGATACTTTTATGTTGTTGTATGCTTCTAATACTTTTCATTAACATTGTGTTATAATGTTGTTTGTGTAAGTAATAATGTTAACCAGGGGCAGGAAACTTATTATTTGTGAAATGTTTATGTTTGAGAATTGTTGGAATTTTTACTGCTAACTGGATTCTTGTAGAATTTTCCAAGCTTTACACTTGAATGGCAAACATCATTATGAATGTATCAGAATAGTCTCCTTGAATCTTGCTTCAGCTACCACTACTTATTGTGTTATGTTAATTACATGTATGTGTCTGCTTTTGTTATTGAAATGTTGTTTTCTTTAAAAGATAACATTTTCAATAGTTAAGTTGCATGTACAGTAAAACCTGCTTTAGTGGTCACCTCTATTAAGCAGCCAACCTGTCTTAAGCAGCCAGTGTCTCATTTCCAAAAATGGTCATTCATTCTATAAATTACCTGCATGAAGCAGCCACCTGCTGTAAGCAACTACTTTCCCACTCCTTTGACTGGCTGCTTAAGACAGGTTTTACTGTAGTTATGTGCTCTTAAGTTTCAAACAATATTACTTATGCCTCCCTTTGTAGAAGATAGGGGCTGGTAAGCAACTACTTTCCCACTCCTTTGACTGGCTGCTTAAGACAGGTTTTACTGTAGTTATGTGCTCTTAAGTTACAAACAATATTACTTAAGCCTCCCTTTGTAGAAGATAGGGGATACTATTATACTCGTGTTGCTTGGTGTGGCCCATCTGCTCATCCATAGTCCAGCCTGTCCGCTTAGCTCAGTTGGGAGAGCGCAGATCTATGGATCGTGGGGTCGTCAGTTTGATCCGCTGGTGAGACGTTGGTATGGTTTGTTTTGATGTATATTGGGACAGTGGTATACGTTATTGTAAGGAGTTTATATACAGTATACTGTAATATAATTTAAGTTTGTTTGCATAAACTAATTGTACCCCCCGACAACAAAGTTGTAAGGGAGGGTATACTGGTTTCAGGTTGTCTGTCTGTCTGTCTGGCCATCTGGTCGTCTGTCCGTAGACGCAATCTTGTGCGCACCATCTCTCCTTATCCCCTTGACAGAATTTAATGGAACTTCACACAAGTGATCAGTACCAACAGTAGTTGTGCATGGGGCATGTTAGGTTCTTTTAGAAAAAAAATTTGCAGAGTTATAGGACTTTGTTTCTTGTTAACATACTATGTACATACAGTCTGCATATGCAATCTTGTGCGTGCCTAATCTACCAAACCCTTACAAACAATTTAATGAAACTTCACACAAGTGATCAGAACCAGCCCTAGTTGTTTTTTTGTTACTATACTATATACATAGACACAATCTTGTGCGCACCATCTCTCCTCATCCCCTTGACACAGTTTAATGAAACTTCACAGAAGTGATCAGTAACAACAGTAGTTGTGCATGGGGCATGTTAGGTTCTTTCAGCGACAAAAATTGCAGAGTTATGGGACTTTGTTTCTTGTTAACATACTATGTACATACAGTCTGCATATGCAATCTTGTGCGTGCCTAATCTACCAAACCCTTACAAACAATTTAATGAAACTTCACACAAGTGATCAGAACCAGCCCTAGTTGTGCATGGTTCATGTTACATTCTTTTAGATAAATATTCTGCATAGTTATGGGACTTTATTTTTTGTTACTATACTGTATACATACAGTCTATATACATACAGTCCACATAATTATGCAATCTTGTGTGCGTCAAATTGCAATGTACTGTGTCAGTGCATGAGGGGGGTACATTCATCACCTTTAGTGATGGCTCTAGTTTGGTGTAGGCAAACAATGTAATTTTATTGTGATATCAACTTTTAAAGATAAAATTGATGGGTATATTTATTTGTTGGGATAAAAAGATTTATTACAAAATCTGCAAAAATTAATTCCTAGTGTTACCTAATCATAGTAATCATTCTGATTGATGGATACAGATTTCCTGCTGGAATGCCTTTTGGTGTTCTGTTACACTACAGACCTAAATTTCTGAAATGATACTTCTGTAATTTTATTATACCCCCACAAAACGAAGTTTGGGGGAGTATATAGGAGTGAGCTTGGCGGTCGGTCGGTCCGTTGGTTTTGCATGGTTCCGGATGATAACTCAAGAAAGGATTGACCAATTGAAATAATTTTTAGTACACAGGTGTAACATCAGAAAATACAGGTCAAGTTCCAATTTGGGGTCAGTAGGTCAAAGGTCAAGGTCACAGTGACACTGAACAGTTAAACGGTTTCCGGATGATAACTTGAGAACGCTTGGGCCAAGGATCATAAATTTTAGTACACAGGTGTAACATCATGAAATACAGGTCAAATTCTACTTTGAGATCAGTAGGTCAAAGGTCAAGGTCACAGGGACTTGGAACATTTAAACGGTTTCCGGATGATAACTTAAGAATGCTTGGGCCTAGGATCATGAAAATTGATAGGGAGGTTGGTTATGACTAGCAGATGACCCTTAATGATTTTGAGGTCAGTAGGTCACAGGTCAAGGTGACAGTGACCCGGAACATTTAAACAGTTTTCGGACAATAACTTGAGAATGCTTGGGACTAGGATCAGGAAACTTTATCTGGAGGTTGGTCATGTCAAGCAGATGACCCATATTGATTTTGAGTTCCAAAGGTCAAAGGTCATTTAAACCTTTTACGGACAATAACTTGAGAACGCTTGGGTGGAGGATCATGAAACTTCATAGGGAGGTTGATCATGACTAGCAGATGACCTCTGTTGATTTTGTGGTCAGTAGGTCAAAGGTCAAGCAAGTTCGGCTTTGACATTGGCTTAGTTCTGTGACAAGGCCATATTGTGGGGGTATAATTTGTCACTCTTGTGACAACTCTAGTTTTATTTGTTTTTACTGCCATTTAACTTCTGCTACAAAAGCAATGTTATTGACTAACTAGCGATGATTACTAATATGCTTTTGCTTGTTTGAAGTGCAAAAATTGTCAATAATATGCCTAATTTACATCCCTGTTTATTCAGTTTTTACAACTTCCCTCTTTGTAAACGACAACTTTGGGTAGTTCAGCATTTAGTTTCCAGTCTACCTTTTAGTGCCCAAATGGTGTTTCACTGAGGGGGACTTATGGTTTGCACACAGCCCCAGCTTCCCAGAAATATGTTCACGGATTCGGTTAAAATTTTACACACAAAAATTAAGAACATTATATGTAAATTCGCTCATGAAGTTATTTATTCTGGCAATTCTTCTGACGAAATAACTCTTCTTATCGACAAAATTGACCTTTGAATATCTCTGAAACCAATGAATATATTGCACTGGAACCTCAAAACAGGTTATAAGAATTATAAGTCAAGTTCATTTGCAGGTCCCATAACTCTGACTTCTGTTTTGACAAAATTATTCACCCTTTCCACTTAGAAAATGTCCAGAAATTAATATTTCCTTTAATATATCTGAAACATCATGTATTGAGAAACTTTACAGAAACTTTTAAGAACATAATGTTAATTTACATATCAAGTTTCATAACTCTGCCTTTTGTCAACATTTTTACTTAAACATCTTTACGGTCAGTCAATTCAATCTTGAATTCAGATGAAATGTGGATTAAGTGGACATGAGCATATTGTGTTGACTTTCATATCTGAATATTATTTTTGAGTTATGCTCTTTTTAGGACTTAGCCATAACACTACTACACTTATACCTTATGCACTCAATTCCTCCTACAGTTCCCATTCAATTCAAATGGAACTTGTAATTCCTTATCAGCATGAAGTATAGTTCTGAATGTCATGTCAGACTTCTGCAATCCCTTCTTTTTTGACTTTATAGTTTATTCTGTCAAGCATTTTTCAGATGGCATGTGTCATACAATCTTGACATCATTCTAGTTTTTTTTTCCTGTCTGTAACTTTTGTATGTATTTTCCATTGTAAAACTGTCTTCTACCTAACTCACTGGATTCATATTTCAGTATCCTAAAATCACACTGTGGGGGCATCTGTGTCACATGGACACATTGCTAGTCTCTATATGCAGGGGAAAATTTGTTATCTTTTTTTTTATACCACTGGCTTGACTCAGAGTAATTTCATACAAGTGCTCTTTTTCATGTTTTCTAAGAAAACACTAGCCTTGCACAGTGGCCTTGCCCAGTGTTTCAGTAGAAGTGTCAATATGTGCAGGCTTTGCAAAAACAACTGAATTCGTCTTCTCTTTTTTTTTCAGAGGAAAGCTTGTGCACTGTACGACTTCCAGCCCCAAGAATCAGGCGAAGTACAACTTAAGAAAGGAGATGAAATCATTATTGATGATGAAATCGATCCAAATTGGTGGAAAGGACAAAATTGTCGAACCAAAGCGTGTGGACTTTTTCCGGCAAATTATGTTCGATGTATTGATCACAAACATTAACTGATACACAACTTTATTTCTTGTCATCCGTGAGAAAAATTGGAATATCGTTAGATGGTGACAGTTGTCTTGGAGATTTCAATTCATTGACTGGTGTCTTCTTTTCATAAGTGATCACTTATCATCCAGATAGTAAGATGCTGCTATTTCTGTCTAACATAGAACCAGTTTAAGATAGACTTTGTAGGTCCGGCATCAGATGGGATCAGGCAGAGCTTATCCGCATGAAACACTGTGTTACTGTCATGAAACATTGTATAATTGTTAACAATGCTTGTAGACCCCACATGGATTATATTTTGTCTCCCTTCTACTAAAATTTTAATAGAGCCCATTAGTTTGTTTGTGAAGGGTTTGTTTTGTCGTCTTTTCCTTTACATTTTGATTTTTTTTGCCGAGTGGTGATTTTTTGTTTTGTTTTTGTTAAACTATTGTGTTTCTTGGAAAACAAAATTAAAAAGAAAATCGAAATATAAATTATTGTGCCATTACAAGGCTTTCTCAACAAGCTGTTGTTATGCAGTATGTTCCTTTTGGTGATAACTTGTATTTAATTCTTGATAAAAAAATGTTGTACATATATGATAAGATACCTCATCCCAGTCAATCAAAGTATTTCAATGTGTCTGAAATTCAGATTGACTATTGGCACAAATTATTCAAGTTTACCACTGAATATTGTTAACAATAACTTAATATGTATTCTTCTTCAGCATTGTCATACCTTCTTATAGGCAGTTAGGAAACGTCATACATATTTTTCTCACCAAAACATTATATCTGAGAAAATTTACTATATAGATATAGGGAATAATAATATAGCTTAGATATGACCAATGTGCAGCACAGAGCATATGAAAACCAAAAAATATGTGCTATACGCACTCTATCAATATGTTTACACTATGTCAGTGTTTGTACAGAATGTGTTTACATTGTGACAGTTTGTCTATACGTTAATGTTTTTTTCATTGAGTCAGTATGTCTACACAATATGTTTACACTTTGTTAGTGTGTCTACACATTAATTTGAATTTTAACTGGACTTTGCCTGATGGGTACAGAGAAAAAGTTGTATTTGTTACCAAAATATATGCATAATTCAGGAAGTATTTTTTCATGAACTAATTAATAGTTTCATAGTGTGAAAGGGGAATCATTACATATTATATTATACCAGATTTATATAGTGCCCTTTTCATGAACACGTTCAAAGGCGCTTTACATAGAATAAAGTTACAAGAACACATCAAAACCCAAACAGTGCACAATGATACTGTTGTAGTTTGATATCTGATGAATACATAGATTATTCATTTCATTTGTGAACACCCAACATAAACTAAGTTTTTGTGTACCCATTTTCATAGATTTGATTAATGCATAAGTTATACTGGATAATCAGTCTAGTATACAGGGGTGTAAATGTAGGGTGTAAATGTATAGAAAGATTACATGTATGGAGAGGTATATACGTCATATTTACATGTATAGAGTGGTATATACATTGTGTACATTAATAGAGAGGTTTATAAATCTTGTGTACATATATTAAAAGGTATGTACATTATGTGTACATTTACAGAGGTGTTTACGTTTTGTGAACGTTCATAGAGAAGTATACACATCATTTGTACATGAATAGAGATGAGCCTTTGTGGCCGTAACTGACTTAGAAAAACGGGCTTCACTGTGATGTGGGTTTGAACCTTGCTTGGAGCGTAGAATGCTGCTTGTGAGGAAGCTTCCCAGCTGGCTTACTGAAGGTCAGTGGTTCTACCCAGGTGGCCACCCATACCTGAAACAATGCTTGGAGGGGCACCTTGTGTCCTTCACCATCAAAAGCTGAAAAAGTTGCTATAAGACATTAATTGTATAGGTGTGACACTAAAACCAGCTAAAAAATCATATGTAGAGAGGTAGACAAATTATGTAAACATAGAGAAGTATATACATCGTGTACCTGTATATGGAAGTGTATAACACATTTTATGTACATGAAAATGAACAAGGAAGTTATTAGTAGGTTTTTTACTTCAGATTTACTTGTTTCAGTTTGTACGTAAGATGTATAATTATGTAGATTATCAGTGTTTATGACTTGTATCCTGAGTTGTTTTTATTTAGGTCTATATTTTGAAATTTCTTAGTGGTGAAACCAGTTTTGTAATTTTTTGATGTTTCATAATTTTTGTTTTCATTATGGCCTGTAGTAAGAGATAGAAGATATATGTTTTCACAAGAAGTAGCATATATGGAAGTATTTAAAGTCTTATATGTTTACTAATTTGTACATTAATTTAGATGGCTGTTTGTATGATATTTAGTTGACTTGCAAAGACTAAGCAAGGATACTTGTCTTATTTTATAGATTGTTAAAGGATAATTACCTTTATTGTTTTGAATGGCTTTGTCTGTCTTTGAAAGAGGTCCATGATAATGGTTAAACAAAGAATAACTGATAAACTTCATTATGATGTTTTGAAGGAAGGGTAAAATTAGATATATATGGGCCGTTCCATGAGAAAACCTATATTAGTGACAAAAAATAAAAAATTGAGATAAAATTTTGTGAAGAACATTCTTTTACTTTTCAAATCTACTTATCTTCACTATTTAAGAGTTACAGTGATTAAATAAGTCACTGAAGGCATTTTGAGATGTGATGTTAAGAATGTCATGAAAGTGGTATGACGTCGCCATGCATGGGGCGTATATTTCAAGTCATTAATGCAACACATTTTGCATATCACTTACTAAACATCATACATTTGAATATTTAGGAACAGGTAAAAATAACTTTACTGAAAAATAACTTAACCGTATATTTTTGGTTTCATCAGGGGCCTTTTAACATACACCTATATTTTCATGAAGCACTGGTGCTTTGGAATTTTTCATTGCTGTGACAACACAAATAATATTTATATGGAAGAACTTGATTTCCCTAAGGTAACTGTATTGCAATATACATGTACTTGTTTCTAGTTTTTGCATGAACATAAGAAAAACAATGATTTTCCAGTATTTTAAACTACTTATTATGCAATAATTATATCATGTCACTAATACAGGTTTTGGAACGGCCCATATATTTATTTCCAAAAGTTCTACTTCACTACATAGATGTTCTCATGTAACCTAGGCCTAAAATCTAAAACCATTTTGATTGGTAGACATTTTAGCTCATCTGGCTTGGAAAAGAAATCTATGAGGCATTCTTGTCACTTGACAATGATGTTGGCCTTTTTTTTCAAAAAAAATGTTTAGGTCCACTTTTTTCAAAAAATGGTAAGAGCTATAGGTTTTGAACTTTGCACTCTTTTATCATAGATCATTAAGTAAGCCAAGAACCATAACTCTTGCCTGCATGTTTTCAGAATTTGGCCCGTTTTGTTCATAAAAATTTTGAATTTTATGGTTAAGATTTTTGTTTAGGTGCTATTAAACGCTATTAGAGTT
Organism: Mercenaria mercenaria; assembly: GCF_021730395.1. Lineage (NCBI taxonomy): Eukaryota > Metazoa > Mollusca > Bivalvia > Venerida > Veneridae > Mercenaria > Mercenaria mercenaria. Next base: position 83,871,167 of record NC_069362.1, read on the forward strand.
TTAGCTTTGAATTTTTGCACACTTGTTTGTAATTAGGCCAGTATGTAGGCCTAGTACCACATCTGATGTGTACTTTTTCAGAACTATAGCCATCTTTGTACTTTGAAAATTGGAATTTCTTGGTTTTGTTTAGGTCTACTTTTCTTGAACACAGTTTAAAGTTGGTCAAGAACCATAACTCTTGCTTTTTTTGCCAGAATTATGGCCCTTTTTAACTTAGATAATTTGTATTTCTTGGTTATGTTTTGTTTAGGTCAACTATTCATGAATACTAGAGCTTTGAAGCTATACTTTGTCATCATCAATGGGTGAGTAAGAAGGCCAAGAACCATAACTCTTTTCGATCATGTTGTATTATGTCAAGCACTTATAGATAAGCCTTGGCATCCACAGGCCATGCTCTTGTTGTTTCTATTGCATTGTAAAAGCTGGATTTTTAAATGAAATGCATATACCCCATGTTTTGCCAGTATCATTGTTAGATAAACCCTGTGAGAGTTTGCAGTTCAGAAAAAATCTTTGGTTATTATTTGACTGCAGTGTTTTAATTTTGATTATTGATACATTATTATACACCTATATTTTGCTCTACTTTGTTACACTTGGAGTAATTTTTCACTCATGTATGCACAGGTTTATTTCCTTTTATAAATAACATTGGTTTTTCATGTGTCAAATAAATGACCATGTATTTTTCAGACTTAGGTTAGTTTTTAGAGTATTTAAGATAAACAGTTTTATTTAGTTAGTCTTGTGAATAAGACCTAAGAAATCATTTTCAAGTTTTTGTATTTCACAAATAAAAAGGAAGTTAATTTAAAAGCAAATAAAAAATAATGCATTTTTCCCCATTCTTACTCAGTTGATAAATGAATTAGCAGTTTTGTTTAAAGGTGCACTTCTTCCTGGTGTTTTCTTAGTTTACTATACTACTGGTACTTAAAAAAGAAATAATCTTGTTGACAGTTTCGTCAAGAAAGGAAAATATATTTTCTATTAAAAATCAAGATATGTGATAGATATGTTAATATTGACATTTATTTTAGATGAGCACTTTTTGTATAAATATATATACACCCTGTAGGTTTGTTGAAAAAATGTCTGTTGTCAGTTTTATTCATAAGTGCTTCATGTTTGTTTAATTGTTAATATTTGAATTTTTGAAGAAAATTCAGAAAAAAATGTAAAAAGAAGTGTCGCTTTGTTATGTACAGATTTTTTATGATTAGGCATCGGCAGTATTTTTGCCAACATAGATACCCTAGTTTGCTTCTGCTCAAACTCTTTGTTTATTGTTTCTCCTTGCTGTAAGTATTACACATTTAGTCAGATCAGTGCAAAACTGTTGAAAAAACTGGGTACCTGGTGAGTGACCTTGAACTCAGCAAAAAAATGCAGATAGGGTATCTTTGGGAAAAGCATGCACTGTTGAAAGAGATAAATGGTAGTTTTGTGAATGATAATATTAAGACTACCTATTTGGATACAATCAGTTTATGTTATGTGTGGTCACATGTATAGTTTTTACAGTAGCTTTGCTCTGGTACGACATTTTATCATCTGTTTTCGTCCTTACCAAACACTTAAGTCTTATTTCCAGCAAAATGGATATGCTCTGTACCTTAAATTTGCTGTCTATATTTTTGTTAGTCCAGTTTTATGACACAAAAAGAGGCATTGACACCTAAATAGATTTATTTCCAAAAAAAAAGAATGTGTAACTTGCACTGCCACCCAGCTTGCAGACATAAATCATTTTCAGTCAGGTTTATGATTATTTAAGACTCTGTTGTTGTTGTTATTGTATATGACTACTTTATTCTTGATTTCTCAGCAGTTGTTTTGATATAAAGAGACAGGAACGAAATAGATGTTAGGTAAGGACAAACCAGATATATCATTTCCATAAATTTGCATTTTTTTTTCGTTGTAAAATTAGTGAAGAACTAGACTACAGAAGTACATTATTTAAAGTAATAGTAGGTAGTGTCACTATTGAAAATCAGCAATTTCTGTGAGCCATTTCCCCATTCTCGGGCATTTAAGTTATTAGAATCTTTCTCTGGTTGAAGTTGCAGATTGAAATATCGGGTTCCAGTTTAGGCTGTAATGAGGCTAGTTACAACAGAAACATTTCCCAAGAGCCAGATATTTCCATCCACAACTACCAGTGTTAAGATTTTTTTTCTTGCATCTGTATTCTTCACATAATAGAAGAAATCAAATAAAATGAATGATTTTCATTTCATCATTATTTTATAACAGTAGTGTATGGATTTACACATTCATTCATAAATTACAGCACAAAAGTCATCTTGCACACTGGGGTGTAAGACCAGATTTTCCAGCACTGGCAAAAACTCGTAAAAATCCTTTCTAGAATACAAGAGTAAGTCATACAAGCACATGCCTTTCAGCACAAGCCGAGAGAGCTCAGAACATGTAATTGAATAGAAATTGCAGATTGTCATTACTGGTACAAACCTTAATGTGCTCCCTAGTTTTAAAAAAAAAACATTTTTCATGTGTTAAGCTGATAATTTGAATTGATTTTTTTTTTTTTTAGAATGAACTTATTAAACTTGTTAAAATTTTGTATGACTTATAAGCAGAAAAAAAAAGTTTATGATCTGATCATTTTATGAAGTAGATCTTTAGAAGTAGAAACATTATTTTTAGTTCAGCAATTTTTGGATTGCTTCTGTCATTTTCTTGGTGTAAAAATGCAGCATAATGTTACAATTTGTGTAAAAGCGTACACTCAGTTTATGAAGTTTCACTTTTTGATGCAAGATACCAGTTAACAGAAACATATCGCCGAAAAGAAAGAAAAGCAAAACCAGATTTAATGCTTTCTCAGCATATATATTTATATCTTCAGTTGTTAATTTTTCGAGAGAAAAAAATGATATGTTAACAAATTATTGAATTATTTATAGGTTCTTGCAAATTTGGCCTATCCATCAGTTTGGATTTTTAGTAATTTTAAGAGTCATCGGTAACAGCCAAACAAAAAAAAGAAAATGAGAGAAAAAGACATTGTAATGGTTTAGTTTCAGTCTTGAAATTTTTACCTGTGATAAATTAGCTTATACTGAATTTTTACCCCAAGTTTATATTTTATGTTGATGTGTACCCCAATATCATTAGGCATCATGAAATTATGTCTTGTTATATATATATGCTGTGTAATTGACTGTGTAAATGTGACTCTCATAATGTGTTGATTTCACAAGGATAAATTATATGCATGTAAGAGTATGTAATAAAATCTTAAGCATATGTGAAACTTGTTAAGCTTGTACTCGAGCCTGTATTTCTAACCCAAGGATGCAGTGTATAAGAAAGGTGTTTAGAAAAGGTGAAGATATTCCCTTGTCCTTCCTGCAGAAAAAAGATGCTATTAAGAATGGATGATTTAACACAAGATAAAGGTAAACCTTTAAAGAAAATATTGGTGTGGTATGAAGAAAGATGAAACCCCAACCTGTGCTAAGTCTTTAAGTTGAAATGGAATTATGTGTGGATAGTGATTAAACTAAAATAAATACATACTATTAGTTCAAGTAAGAAACTGGTATATACATTGTACCTTACTGAATCACTTAATCACTTGTGGGAATGCAAGGTAAATTATTGATTATCGTTAGCCTTGTTTGTTTATTTGGTCCATTTTGTCAGGCTTGAATGAAATGCCATATTGCATATGCATTGCATCAGCTCTCAAAATTGCATTTTTATGCCTCCTGTTTGCATTACAAGAACATTTCTACATATTAGAACAGTGCCAAGTACCAGTGACAATGCTGCATACTGGCATAATTCCAGGAAACCTTTTAACAGAGAAAGAGTTAAATGATAGTCCTGCATAGGGTATTCATAAAACTAAAACATGATGTAATTATCAAATTAAAGGGTTTTTAAAGGGATCCCAATCAAACTTCATGCATATGATCACCATGGAGACTTTTTTTTTTTTTCCAATGTCAATCCTTGCGTTTCAGATTTATATACTCTTGCACTTAGACAAAATATATACACTGCAATCATTGGTTCATGTAATAGAGTTTGTGACACGAACTGTCCTCAATTGTAAATCATTAGGCCAGGATTCTAATGGAAGCTCGTACACATCTTCCATGGCCGAGTGATTAGGGTCATTGACTTTGAATCACTTGCCCCTCATTGATGAGGGTTCGAATCTCACTTAGGGCGTTGAATTCTTCATGTGAGGAAGCCATCCAGTTGGCTTACGGAAAGTCGGTGGTTCTACCCAGGTGCCCACATTTGATGAAATAATGAGGGGCACCTGGGTTATTCCTCCACCATCGAAGTTGGAAAGTCACCATATGACCTATAATTGCTTCGGTGTGAAGTTAAACCTAACAAAAACATACACCTCTCTCAAACGACCTTTTGGTGGGAGTGGCATATATAGAAGTGAGCTTGTCAGTCTGTTGGTTTTCCGGACAGTAACTCGTGAAAGGCTTGACAGATTTAAATAATTTTTGGTACACACATGTAACATAAAATACAGGTCAAGATCGACTGAGATCAGTAGGTGAAAGGTCAAGGTCACAATGACCCGGAACAGTTAAACGGTTTCCGGACATTAACTTAAGAGTGCTTGGACCTAGGATCATGAAAGTTGATATGGAGGTTGTCATAACCAGCAGATGACACCTACTGATTTTGAGGTCAGTAAGTCAAAGGTCAAGGTCACAGTGACCCTGAACAGTTAAACATTTCCGGACGATAACTTGAGAACGCTTGGGCCTAGGATCATGAAAGTTAATAGGAAGGTTGGTCATGACCAGCAGATGACAACTATTGATGTTGAGGTCAGTAGGTCAAAGTCACAGTGACCTGGAACCGTTAAATCGTTTCCAGATGATCACTTGAGAAAGCTTGGGCCTAGGATCACGAAATTTAATAGGGAGGTTGATCATGACCAGCAGATGACCCCTATTGATTTTGAGGTCCGACTTTGACATTAGCTTAATTCTATGACAAGGCCGTATTGTGGGGGTGTAATTCATCACTCTTGTGACAGCTCTAGTTTCATTTCCTGTGATGGAGGGATATTCTAAAGGGGCATTGTGGTGGTATTACTTTCTGGTTTGCAGCCGTGTTTGTTACTTTTCCGTTAGATTGTTATTTTCTGTTCTTAAACTTCGTTTTTAGCTCACCTGTCACATAGTGACAGGGTGAGCTTTTGTGATCGCCCTTCGTCCGTCCACAATTTCTTGTCTACACGATAATGGTTTCATTTCTGATTTTATTTTAACCAAACTTGCATACAACTTGTATCACCATAAGATCTTGGTTCCTTTCTTGAACTGGCTAGATCCCATTATGGGTTCCAGAGTTATGGTCCCTGAAAGGGCCAAAATTACCTATTTTGACCTTGTCTGCACAATAGCAGCTTTATGATTTGATTTTTACCAAACTTGCACACAACTTGTATCACCATATGATCTTGGTTCCTTTCTTGAACTGGCCAGATTCTATTATGGGTTCCAGGGTGATGGCCCCTGAAAGGGCCAGAATTAGCTATTTTGACCTTGTCTGCACAATAGCAGTTTCATTTATGATTTGAATTTAATCAAACTTGCACAAAACTTGTGTCACCATGAGATATTGGATCCTTTCTTGAACCAGCAAGATCCCATAATGGGTTCAGAGTTATGGCCCCTGAAAGGGCCAAAATTAGCTATTTTGACCTTGTCTGCACAATAGCAGCTTCATTTATGATTTGATTTTAACCAAACTTGCACACAACTTGTATCACCACAAGATCTTGATTCTTTCCTTGAACTGGTCAGATTCCTTAAGGGGTTCCAGAGTTATGGCCCCTGATAGGGCCAGAATTAGCTATTTATGTCTCCCCAAGGAGACATATTGTTTTTGCCCTGTCCGTCCGTCCATCTGTCCGTCCGTCCGTCCGTACGTCACACTTCATTTCCGAGCAATAACTGGAGAACCATTTGACCTAGAACCTTCAAACTTCATAGGGTTGTAGGGCTGCTGTAGTAGACGACCCCTATTGATTTTGGGGTCACTCCGTCAAAGGTCAAGGTCACAGGGGCCTGAACATTGAAAACCATTTCCGATCAATAACTAGAGAACCACTTTACCCAGAATGTTGAAACTTCATAGGATGATTGGCCATGAAGAGTAGATGACCCCTTTTGATTTTGGGGTCACTCCGTCAAAGGTCAAGGTCACAGGGGCCTGAACATTGAAAATCATTTCCGATCAATAACTAGAGAACCACTTGACCCAGAATGTTGAAACTTCATAGGATGATTGGTTATGAAGAGTAGATGACCCCTATTGATTTTGGGGTCACTCCGTCAAAGGTCAAGGACACAGGGGTCTGAACATTGAAAACCATTTCTGATCAATAACTAGGGAACCACTTGACCCAGAATGTTGAAACTTCATAGGATGATTGATAATGAAGAGTAGATGACCCCTATTGATTTTTAGGTCACTCCATCAAAGGTCAAGGTCACAGGGGCCTGAACATGGAAAATCATTTCCGATCAATAACTAGAGAACCACTTAACCCAGAATGTTGAAACTTCATAGGATGGTTGGTCATGAAGAGTAGATGACCCCTATTGATTTTGGGGTCACTCCATCAAAGGTCAAGGTCACAGGGGCCTGAACATGGAAAACCATTTCCAATCAATAACTAGAGAACCACTTGACCCAGAATGTTGAAACTTCATAGGATGATTGTACATGCAAAGTAGATGACCCCTATCGATTTTGGGGTCACTCCATTAAAGGTCAAGGTCACAGGGGCCTGAACATTGAAAACCATTTCCGGTCAGTAACTTGAGAATCACTTGACCCAGAATCTTGAAACTTAATAGGATGATTGGTCATGCAGAGTTGATGACCCCTAACGATTTTGGGGTCACTCTGTGAAAGATCAAGGTTTCAGGGGCCTGAACATTGAAAACCATTTCCGGTCAGTAACTTGAGAACCACTTGACCCAGAATCTTGAAACTTAATAGGATAATTGCTCATGCAGAGTAGATGACCCCTAATGATTTTGGGGTCACTCTGTGAAAGGTCAAGGTCACAGGGGCCTGAACATTGAAAACCATTTCCGGTCAGTAACTTGAGAACCACTTGACCCAGAATGATGAAACTTCATAGGATGATTGGTCATGCAGAGTAGATGACCCCTAACGATTTTAGGGTGACTCTGTTAAAGGTCAAGGCCACAGGGGCCTGAACATGGAAAACCATTTCCAATCAATAACTTGAGAACCTCTTGACCCAGAATGTTGAAACTTCATAGGATAATTGTTCATGCAGAGTAAATGACCCCTAATCTTTTTGGGGTCACTCTGTTAAAGGTCAAGGTCACAGAGGCCTGAACATTGATAACCAGTTCATATCAATAACTTGAGAACCACTTGACCCAGAATGTTGAAACTTCATAGGATGATTGAACATGCAGAGTAGATGACCCCTATTGATTTTGGGGTCAGTCTATTAAAGGTCAAGGTCATAGTGGCCTGTTCATGTAAAATCATTTTTTTGGAAATAACTTGAGAACCACTTGACCTACAATGTTGAAACTTAATAGGATGATTGGACATGCAGAGTAGATGACCCCTACTTATTTTGAGGTCACTTGATCAAAGGTCAAGGTCACAGGAGCCTGAACAGTGACTTGAGAACCACTAGGCCAAGAGTGTTGAAATTTAGCGGGATGACTGGACATGCCAAGTAGATGATCCCTATTGCAGCCAACCATCAGTGTCTCTTTGACTTTCGCACCTGACCCCTATTAACTTCTTGCCTATAGGACTTTGCATTGGGGGAGACATGTGCTTTTTTACAAAAGCATTTTCTAGTTTGACCTTGTCTGCACAATAGCAGCTTCATTTATGATTTGAATTTAATCAAACTTGCACAGAAACTTGTGTCACCATAAGATCTTGGTTCCTTTCTTGAACTGGCCAGATCCCATAATGGGTTTCTGAGTTATGGCCCCTGAAAGGGCCAAAATTAGCTATTTTGACTTTGTCTGCACAATAGCGGCTTCATTTATGATTTGATTTTAACCATACTTGCACACAACTTGTATCACCATAAGATCTCGATTCCTTTTTATACGCCCTAAGGGACATATTATGGTATCGCCTCGGTGTCCGTCTGTCTGTCTGTCTGTTGGTTAGCAATTTCACTTCCGCTCTGTAACTCTTGAACCCCTTGAAGGATTTCAAAGAAACCTGACACAAATGTTCACCTCATAGAAACAATGTGCAGAGCACATGTTTAGGATGGCTCACTTTAAGATCAAGGTCACACTTAGGGGTCAAAGGTCATATGACTTTGTTTTGTGTGTATATTGCTCTGCATTTGCGTTGCATTGCAGTGCTTTTGTTTTTATTTGACAGACCCTTCTTTTGTTCACTTACAATAAATTTTTTTTAATTACTTCCCTTTTATGTTACTTTAAATAGCTTATTTAGTAACTTTTTTATTATTGGCCATAGGGAAAAACCGAGACCACTTTCCTGTGGTACAACATGGATGGTACCTCTAATTTATAGGTGTATTTTGACATATCTGTACCTTTAAGAAAATTTCAACTATATTTTCTCATGATTCATTTGATCTTGATTATTTTTTGACCTTCTTGTCCTTAAGTGCAATGATGACAGGTGAGCAATTTAGGGCAATTATGGCCCTCTTGTTTGCTAATAAAAGAATATTTATAGCTTCTTTCAATACATTAAAATCTTTTTGTGCAGATTTTTAGCTCACCTGTCACAAAGTGACAAGGTGAGCTTTTGTGATCGCGCGGCGTCCGTCGTCCGTCCGTCCGTGCATCCGTAAACTTTTGCTTGTGACCACTCTAGAGGTCACATTTTTCATGGGATCTTTATAAAAGTTGGTCAGAATGTTCACCTTGATGATATCTAGGTCAAGTTTGAAACTGGGTCACGTGCCATCAAAAACTAGGTCAGTAGGTCTAAAAATAGAAAAACCTTGTGACCTCCCTAGAGGCCATATATTTCACAAGATCTTCATGAAAATTGATCAGAATGTTCACCTTGATCATATCTAGATCAAGTTCGAAACTGGGTCACGTGGGGTCAAAAACTAGGTCAGTAGGTCTAAAAATAGAAAAACCTTGTGACTTCTCTAGAGGCCATATTTTTCATAGGGTCTTTATGAAAATTGGTCAGAATGTTCACCTTGATGATATCTAGATCAAGTTCGAAACTGGGTCACGTGCGGTCAAAAACTAGGTCAGTAGGTCTAAAAATAGAAAAACCTTGTAACCTCTCTAAAGGCCATATTTCTCAATGGATCTTCATGAAAATTGGTCAGAATGTTCAGCTTGATGATATCTAGGTCAAGTTCGAAACTGGGTCACGTGCGGTCAAAAACTAGGTCAGTAGGTCTAAAAATAGAAAAACCTTGTGACCTCTCTAGAGGCCATATTTTTCATGAGATCTTCATGAATATTGGTCAGAATGTTTACCTTGCTGATATCTAGATCAATTTCGAAACTGGGTCACATGGGGTCAAAAACTAGGTCATTAGGTCTAAAAATAGAAAAATCTTGTGATCTCTCTAGAGGCCATATTTTTCATGAGTTCTTAATGAATATTGGTCAGAATGTTCACCTTGATGATATCTAGGTCAGGTTTGTAACTGGGTCATGTGCGGTCAAAAACTAGGTCAGTAGGTCGAAAAATAGAAAAACCTTGTGACCTCTCTAGAGGCCATATTTTTCCTGAGATCTTCATGAAAATTGGTGAGAATGTTCACCTTGATGATATCTAGGTCAAGTTTAAAAGTGGGTCATGTGCCTTCAAAAACTAGGTCATAAGGTCAAATAATAGAAAAACCTTGTGACCTCTCTAGAGGCCATATTTTTCAATGGATCTTCATGAAAATTGGTCAGAATTTTTTATCTTGATGATATCTAGGTCACATGTGCTCAAAAACTAGGTCACTATGTCAAATAATAGAAATAACGACGTCATACTCAGTTCAACACTGGGTCATGTGGGGATAGGTGAGCGATTCAGGACCATCATGGTCCTCTTGTTATTCTAGTTATAGATAGCATTCTGTTTTCTGCTTACATTGTAAATACTCTTCAGTTGCTGTCATGTGTATAATAAATGTAAAACACTAACAGTCTGTGAGTTTTCTATACATTTCTGTAAGTTTTTGATACATCTTAAGCTAAGTTGATAGTTACATAAGGACCATTTGATAAAAAAAATTAGTTTGTCATTTTCAGCTGCTGTTTTAGTTATCAGTAATTTAGCTATTTTTTTATATCCTGTAGGGTAACTGACAGACGAACACAATGAAATAACTGTTACTAAAATGTAATCAGGAAGTATGTCAATACTGGTATATAAAAGTCACAGATACAGGAAGTATGTCAATACTGGTATATAAAAGTCACAGATACAGGAAGTATGTCAATACTGGTATATAAAAGTCACAGATACAGGAAGTATGTCAATACTGGTATATAAAAGTCACAGATACAGGAAGTATGTCAATACTGGTATATAAACAATGAATGAAAGTTAGGGTTAAGGTACTGAAATACCTACAGTATATCCAGTTTTCACTCAGTTTGCAGTTCCAAAGCTAGCATATTAAAATAACGCAAAGAAAAAGAACAAACAAATCAAATAATATTCAAGACTGAGCTACAATTCTTGGTTTTTAGCTCATCTGTCACAAAGTGACAATGTGAGCTTTTGTGATCGCGTGGTGTCTGTTGTCCGTGCGTGCGTGCGTGTGTCCGTAAACTTTTGCTTGTGACCACTCTAGAGGTCACATTTTTCATGGGATCTTGATGAAAGTTGGTCAGAATGTTCATCTTGATGATATCTAGGTCAAGTTCGAAACTGGGTCACGTGCCTTCAAAAAGTAGGTCAGTAGGTCCAAAAAATAGAAAAACCTTGTGACCTCTCTAGCGGCCATATATTTCACAAAATCTTCATGAAAATTGATCAGAATGTTCACCTTGACAATCTCTAGGTCAAGTTCGAAACTGGGTCATGTGCCGTCAAAAACTAGGTCAGTAGGTCTAAAAATAGAAAAACCTTGTGACCTCTCTAGAGGCCATATTTTTCATAAGATCTTCATGAAAATTGGTCAGAACGTTCATCTTGATGATATCTAGGTCAAGTTCGAAACTGGGTCACGTGCCATCAAAATCTAGGTCAGTAGGTCAAATAATAGAAAAACCTTGTGACCTCTCTAAAGGAGATATTTTTCATGGGATCTGTATGAAAGTTGGTCTGAATGTTCAACTTGATGATATCTAGGTCAAGTTCGAAACTGGGTCACGTGCGGTCAAAAACTAGGTCAGTAGGTCTAAAAATAGAAAAACCTTGTGACCTCTCTAGAGGCCATATATTTCACAAGATGAAAATTGATCTGAACGTTCACCTTGATGATATCTAGGTCAAGTTCAAAACTGGGTCACATGCCATCAAAATCTAGGTCAGTAGGTCAAATAATAGAAAAACCTTGTGACCTCTCTAGAGGCCATATTTTTCATGGGATCTGTATGAAAGTTGGTCTGAATGTTCATCTTGATGATATCTAGGTCAAATTAGAAAGTGGGTCACGTGCCGTCAAAAACTAGGTCAGTAGGTCAAATACTAGAGAAACCTTGTGACTTCTCTAAAGGCCATATTTTTCATGGGATCTGTATGAAAGTTGGTCTGAATGTTCATCTTGATGATATCTAGGTCAAGTTCGAAACAGGGTCATGTGCGGTCAAAAACTAGGTCAGTAGGTCTAAAAATAGAAAAACCTTGTGACCTCTCTAGAGGCCATACTTGTGAATGGATCTCCACAAAAATTAGTCAGAATGTTCAACTTGATGATATCTAGGTCAAGTTTGAAACTGGGTCACTTGCCTTAAAAAACTAGGTCAGTAGGGCAAATAATAAACAAGAGGACCATGATGGTCCTGAATCGCTCACCTGTTCCCACATGACCCAGTTTTCAGTATGAAGTTGGTTTTTTTGTTATTTCACATAGTGACCTAGTTTTTAAGCTCATGTGACCCAGTTTTGAATTTGATCTAGATATCATCAAGATAAAAATTCTGACCAATTTTCATGAAGATCCATTGAAAAATATGGCCTCTAGAGAGATCACAAGGTTTTTCTATTATTTGACCTATTGACCTAGTTTTCAAAGGTACGTGACCCTGTTTTGAACTTGACCTAGATATCATCAAGGTGAACATTCTGACCAATTTTCATGAAGATCTCATGAAAAATATGGCCTCTAGAGAGGTCACAACGTTTTTCTATTTTTATACCGACTGGCCTAGTTTTTGACCGCATGTGACCCAGTTTTGAAACTGACCTAGATACCATCAAGGTGAACATTCAGACCAATTTTCATGAAGATCTATTGAAAAATATGGCTTCTAGAGAGGTCAAAGGATTTTTCTAATTTTAGACCTACTGACCTAGTTTTTGACCGCAGTTGACCCAGTTTCGAACTTGACCTATATATCATCAAGATGAACAGTCAGACCAACTTTCATACACATCCCATGAAAAATATGGCCTTTAGAGAGGTCACAAGGTTTTTCTATTATTTGACTTACTGGCCTAGTTTTTGATGGCACGTGACCCAGTTTCTAACTTGACCTAGATATCATCAAGGTGAACATTCTGACCAATTTTCATGAAGATCTTGTGAAATATATGGCCTCTAGAGAGGTCACAAGGTTTTTCTACTTTTAGACCTTCTGACCTAGTTTTTGACCGCACGTAACCCAGTTTCGAACTTGACCTAGATATCATCAAGGTGAACATTCTGACCAATTTTCATAAAGACCCCATGAAAAATGCGACCTCTAAAGTGGTCACAAGGTTTTTCTATTATTTGACCTACTGACCTAGTTTTTGATGGCACTTAACCCAGTTTCAAACTTGACCTAGATATCATCAAGGTGAACATTCTGACCAATTTTCATGAAGATCTTGTGAAATATTTGGCCTCTAGAGAGGTCACAAGGTTTTTCTATTTTTAGACCTACTGACCTAGTTTTTGACCGCACGTGACCCAGTTTCGAACTTGATCTAGATATCATCAAGGTGAACATTCTGACCAATTTTCATAAAGACCCTATGAAAAATGTGACCTCTAGAGTGGTCACAAGGTTTTTCTATTATTTGACCTACTGACCTAGTTTTTGAAGGCACGTAACCCAGTTTCGAACTTGACCTAGATATCATCAAGGTGAACATTCTGACTAATTTTCATGAAGATCTTGTGAAATATATGGCCTCTAGAGAGGTCACAAGGTTTTTCTATTTTTAGACCTACTGACCTAGTTTTTGACTGCACGTGACCCAGTTTCAAACTTGACCTAGATATCATCAAGATAAACATTCTGACCAATTTTCATAAAGACCCCATGAAAAATGTGACCTCTAGAGTGGTCACAAGCAAAAGTTTACGCACGGACGCACGGACGACGGACGCTGCGCGGTCACAAAAGCTCACCTTGTCACTTTGTGACAGGTGAGCTAAAAAACTTTGTGACCTCTCTAGAGGCCATACTTTTCATGGGATCTGTATGAAAGTTGGCCTGAATGTTCATCTTGATGATATCTAGGTCAAGTTTGAAAATGGGTCAACTGCGGTCAAAAACTATGTCAGTAGATCTAAAATTATTAAAATCTTTTGACCTCTCTAGAGGCCATATTTTTCAATGGATCTTCATGAAAATTGATCTGAATGTTCACCTTGATGATATCTAGGCCGGTTTCAAAACTGGGTCACGTGCGGTCAAAAACTAGGGCAGTAGGTAAAAAAATAGAAAAACCTTGTGACCTCTCTAAAGGAGATATTTTTCATGGGATCTGTATGAAAGTTGGTCTGAATGTTCAACTTGATGATATCTAGGTCAAGTTCGAAACTGGGTCACGTGCGGTCAAAAACTAGGTCAGTAGGTCTAAAAATAGAAAAACCTTGTGACCTCTCTAGAGGCCATATATTTCACAAGATGAAAATTGATCTGAACGTTCACCTTGATGATATCTAGGTCAAGTTCAAAACTGGGTCACATGCCATCAAAATCTAGGTCAGTAGGTCAAATAATAGAAAAACCTTGTGACCTCTCTAGAGGCCATATTTTTCATGGGATCTGTATGAAAGTTGGTCTGAATGTTCATCTTGATGATATCTAGGTCAAATTAGAAAGTGGGTCACGTGCCGTCAAAAACTAGGTCAGTAGGTCAAATACTAGAGAAACCTTGTGACTTCTCTAAAGGCCATATTTTTCATGGGATCTGTATGAAAGTTGGTCTGAATGTTCATCTTGATGATATCTAGGTCAAGTTCGAAACAGAGTCATGTGCGGTCAAAAACTAGGTCAGTAGGTCTAAAAATAGAAAAACCTTGTGACCTCTCTAGAGGCCATACTTGTGAATGGATCTCCACAAAAATTAGCCAGAATGTTCACCTTGATGATATCTAGGTCAAGTTTGAAACTGGGTCACTTGCCTTAAAAAACTAGGTCAGTAGGGCAAATAATAAACAAGAGGACCATGATGGTCCTGAATCGCTCACCTGTTCCCACATGACCCAGTTTTCAGTATGAAGTTGGTTTTTTTGTTATTTCACATAGTGACCTAGTTTTTAAGCTCATGTGACCCAGTTTTGAATTTGGTCTAGATATCATCAAGATAAAAATTCTGACCAATTTTCATGAAGATCCATTGAAAAATATGGCCTCTAGAGAGATCACAAGGTTTTTCTATTATTTGACCTATTGACCTAGTTTTCAAAGGTACGTGACCCTGTTTTGAACTTGACCTAGATATCATCAAGGTGAACATTCTGACCAATTTTCATGAAGATCTTGTGAAATATATGGCTTCTAGAGAGGTCACAAGGTTTTTCTATTTTTAGACCTACTGACCTAGTTTTTGACCGCACGTGACCCAGTTTCGAACTTGATCTAGATATCATCAAGGTGAACATTCTGACCAATTTTCATAAAGACCCTATGAAAAATGTGACCTCTAGAGTGGTCACAAGGTTTTTCTATTATTTGACCTACTGACCTAGTTTTTGAAGGCACGTAACCCAGTTTCGAACTTGACCTAGATATCATCAAGGTGAACATTCTGACTAATTTTCATGAAGATCTTGTGAAATATATGGTCTGTAGAGAGGTCACAAGGTTTATCTATTTTTAAACCTACTGACCTAGTTTTTGACTGCACGTGACCCAGTTTCGAACTTGACCTAGATATCATCAAGATAAACATTCTGACCAATTTTCATAAAGACCCCATGAAAAATGTGACCTCTTGAGTGGTCACAAGCAAAAGTTTACGCACGGACGCACGGACGACGGACGCTGCGCGGTCACAAAAGCTCACCTTGTCACTTTGTGACAGGTGAGCTAAAAAACTTTGTGACCTCTCTAGAGGCCATACTTTTCATGGGATCTGTATGAAAGTTGGCCTGAATGTTCATCTTGATGATATTTAGGTCAAGTTTGAAAATGGGTCAACTGCGGTCAAAAACTATGTCAGTAGATCTAAAATTATTAAAATCTTTTGACCTCTCTAGAGGCCATATTTTTCAATGGATCTTCATGAAAATTAATCTGAATGTTCACCTTGATGATATCTAGGTCGGTTTCAAAACTGGGTCACGTGCGGTCAAAAACTAGGGCAGTAGGTAAAAAAATAGAAAAACCTTGTGACCTCTCTAGAGGCCATATTTTTCATGAGATCTTCATGAAAATTAGTGAGAATGTTCACCTTGATGATATCTAGGTAAAGTTCAAAACAGGGTCACGTACCTTCGAAAACTAGGTCAATAGGTCAAATAATAGAAAAACCTTGTGACCTCTCTAGAGACCATATTTTCAGAATATTATATTGGTCAGAATTTTTATCTTGATAATATCTAGGTCAAGTTCAAAACTGGGTCACATGAGCTCAAAAACTAGGTCACTATGTCAAATAATAGAAACTAGAGGACCATGATGGTCCTGAATCGCTCACCTATCCCCACATGACCCAGTGTTGAACTGAGTATGACGTCGTTATTTCTATTATTTGACATAGTGACCTAGTTTTTGAGCACAAGTGACCTAGATATCATCAAGATAAAAAATTCTGACCAATTTTCATGAAGATCCATTGCAAAATATGGCCTCTAGAGAGGTTACAAGGTTTTTCTATTATTTGACCTAATGACCTAGTTTTTGGAGGCACGTGACCCACTTTTAAATTTGACCTAGATATCATCAAGGTGAACATTCTGACCAATTTTCATGAAGATCTCGTGAAAAATATGACCTCTAGAGAGGTCACAAGGTTTTTCTATTTTTCGACCTACTGACCTAGTTTTTGACCGCACATGACCCAGTTACAAACCTGACCTAGATATCATCAAGCTGAACATTCTCACCAGTTTTCATGAAGATCCATTGAGAAATATGGCCTCTAGAGAGGTCACAAGGTTTTTCTATTTTCAGACCTACTGACCTAGTTTTTGACCCCACGTGACCCAGTTTCGAACCTGACCTAGATATCATCAAGGTGAACATTCTGACCAATATTCATGAAGATCTCATGAAAAATATGGCCTCTAGAGAGGTCACAAGGTTTTTCTATTTTTAGATCTACTGACCTAGTTCTTAACCCAATGTGACCCAATTTCGAACCTGATCTAGATATCATCAAGGTAAACATTCTGACCAATTTTCCTGAAGATCCATTGAAAAATATGGCCTCTAGAGAGGTCACAAGGTTTTCTATTTTTAGACCTACTGACCTAGTTTTTGACCGCACATGACCCAGTTTCGAACTTGACCTAGATATCATCAAGCTGAACATTCTGACCAATTTTCATGAAGATCCATTGAGAAATATGGCCTCTAGAGAGGTCACAAGGATTTTCGATTTTTAGACCTACTGACCTAGTTTTTGACTGCACGTGACCCAGTTTTGAACTTGACCTAGATATCATCAAGCTGAACATTCTGACCAATTTTCATGAAGATCCATTGAGAAATATGGCCTCTAGAGAGGTCACAGGGTTTTTCTATTTTTAGACCTAATGACCTAGTTTTTGACCGCACGTGACCCAGTTTCGAACTTGACCTAGATTTCATCAAGGTGAACATTCTGACCAATATTCATGAAGATCTCATGAAAAATATGGCCTCTAGAGAGGTCACAAGGTTTTTCTATTTTTAGACCTACTGACCTAGTTTTTGACCCCACGTGACCCAGTTTCGAACTTGACCTAGATATCATCAAGGTGAACATTCTGACCAATTTTCATGAAGATCTTGTGAAATATATGGCCTCTAGAGAGGTCACAAGGTTTTTCTATTTTTAGACCTACTGACCTAGTTTTTGATGGCATGTGACCCAGTTTCGAACTTGACCTAGATATCATCAAGGTGAACATTCTGACCAACTTTCATAAAGATCCCATGAAAAATGTGACCTCTAGAGTGGTCACAAGCAAAAGTTTACGGACACACGGACGCACGCACGCACAGACGGACGACGGACGCCGCGCGATCACAAAAGCTCACCTTGTCACTTTGTGACAGGTGAGCTAAAAAGGACATCGTACTCAAAACTGGGTCATGTGGGAAGAGGTGAGCGATTCAGGACCATCATGGTCCTCTTGTTGTATTTCCTGTTGTTTACATCTATAAACATATATCAAGTTTTCTGAAATTTGACGCAATATTTATGAAAAAATGAACTACAGCATGGGGATAAATCAATAATAAGACTTAAGTTTTTCTGTTCATGCCATGACACTTCTCACTGCCATCCACCAGTATTTCTGAAAACTAAACTGAAGAGAGGAGTTATCCACACTAAACTAGCATTCTGTAAAAAGTACAAGGGCCTTTACTTCTAAACAGGGCACAGTTTATCCTTATAATATATACAAATTCACTAGGGCCAGATCTCTAGGAACTAAAGAGGAATTTTATGGAAAAGCCATTCATTAGCATTGCAAAATCTACAGCATGCTGTAAAATTTAAAAGGGCCGTAACTCTTATGCGGATGTGATACTGATAGTCCTTTACAAAAAGTTCATTTCATTGTGATACATTTCTGTACATTTGATCCAACTCCAATAAAAACAACATATTTGGACAAGCATTTTATGATGGTTGTCCATATAAGGCAACAACTATTACATCTGCATCCCCACTCCTCAACCTCATCTCCAGTTCCTTAGGTTATGAGTTAAATTTGAGTACTAAGCAAAGGAAACCAATGTAAAACAAATTTATTAAAACCAATGTAAAATCATTGTGGATCAAAATTACTATGAAGACAGAAAAATAAGGTTGTTGCTCTGAAAAAAGTTTAAAAGGATTTTATTTGCCTACATGTTAAGGACAAGGTTTTCCCCACCTGTCTGATGCAGGCAGGCAATTGTGAGGTCATTTTTCTTGCCTACAATTATGAAATTTTGTAGATATTGTAAATTATAAAATCATGCCATGCAGTTTATTACATCAAAATTATGATGTCACAGCGCTGGCCTGTAGCTTGCCTTTTCCTTACGGAAAAGATAAGGTGATCTACTACCAGGATTTCCTTCTGTTTCCTCACTAGGTAGGAAAGAATAACTCCTGTTTGAGAGTGCACATATCGTAGATGTCATTAATATAGATCACAGAGTACTTTCTCCCTTTTCACCTCTAAAAATTCTAAAATCTAGTAGTTTTAAAAACCAAAAATACTTGTCAGTTTTTGAACTTGTAAAGCTCTATATCTAGTCTATATTCAGACCCTATATTTTGTTCACTGGAGATAACTCCGGAGGCTTTTCAAATTTCATATAATTATGCACTTTCTCTAGGTAAGAGAAATTTCCCCGAGATAGTAACAGCAAGAAAGTAGAAATTTAGAAAAATGTTCTATAAAAAATTAAACAAGGCAGTCTGAAAGACAGTTATATCCCCGCTGCTGTTACGGGTAGTGGAAGGATCGATGGTATTGGGTGGAAGCATTGACATTCTTAAGTATGTTTTATAGTACATGTATGATGACATCAATACTTTAAGTTTTGACCTTAACCTTGAGCCTGCATGGCTGACTCATGGGTTTTGCGAAACATCTGAATAAGGTGAACACTTGACCAAAGTTCCAAGAAAATCCTTTAAGAGGTTTAGCAGAAAAGGAGGGGACAGGAAATTGAAGGCTCAAACATTTAAGTTGTGACCTTGACCTGGCATGGGTGAATTTTGAGTTCTGCACATCCTCTTGATAAGGGGAATGTTACAGCCAAGTCTCAACGGGTTTAGGAGGCACAAAATGGAAAGCTCATACCTTTGACCTTGTGTTGTGACCTTGACCTTTAGCCAACATGGCTGACTCATGAGTTCTGCACATTGTCTTGATGAGGTCATGGTTTGACCCAAGTTTTATGAAAATCCTTCAAGGGGTTTACGAGATACAGAGCAGACATAAAATGGAAGGCTCAAACCTTTGACCTAGAGTTGTGACCTTCACCTTGAGCCAGCATGGCTGACTTATGAGTTCTGCACATCATCTTGATGAGGTGATCATTTGACCCAAGTTTCATGAAAATCCTTCCAGGGGTTTAGGAGATACAGAGCAGACACAAAATCGAAGGCTCAAACCTTTGACCTAGAGTTGTGACCTTGACCTTGAGCGGACATAACTGACTCATGAGATATGTACATCGTTTTGATGAGGTGATTATCTGACCCAAGTTTCATGATAATCCTATAGGTTAGAGACCACCAATTGTTTTGCCATAGACTTATATTGTAACATTATGGCGTGTACGGCCTTCCATACATCGAAACATGTATAGCTAATTACAAGTTTTTAGTTCTACCAAAATATCGGACGAAAAACATATGGTGATACTTTATTTAAGTAATTTTCGTGTGAATGAGATGACCCCGTTTACATCGTTGACATGGCGGGAGAAATTCGTTGGATAAAACTTTTTTTCAATACACATAAAATGTAGCAAATTTTGTCAAAATGTATAATAAAATACTGTAAATGCAGTGAAAAAATACCAATTTTGAAAAAATAATCCCTTCTTGTTTACATGACTGACCAATCAGAACGCACAGACATTACCTTATTCCCAGGTATACACTTACCTCATTCCCAGTAAGTTCCCTGTACTTTTTTCAATTTTCAGGTACATATCTGGCAACAGTAACAAATCAATCACCGCTTACTGTCTGTAACTGCTTGACATAAGACAACATGCAAGAAAAAATTATGGTTCTTGACCTTCTTACTCACTGTCTGAAGATAAACAAGGAGCTGCGTTCAATAAATGCTTGATGCCCCCAGTGGCATCCTTGTCGATAGATTTTGCACCTAAGTCCGAAACGAGGTCAAGGTCAAACTGAGGTCAGGTGATGTCTGAAGAGGAGGAATGGTCACAGGTTACATCTGCATCAGTATCAAGTCATTCTAGTAAGGGGTATTGATGCTAGACGAAATGGTCCCATTTGGTTAACCAAGAGATGGCCCATATAAAGCAACCAAAGTCCAAAATGAGGTCAAGGTGAAGGTCAAACTGAGGTCAGGTGATGTCTGAAGATGAGGAATGGTCACAGGTTACATCTGCATTAGTATCAAGTCATTCTAGTAAGGGGTATTGATGCTAGACGAAACGGTCCCATTTGGTTAACCAAGAGATGGCCCATATAAAGCAACCTAAGTCCAAAATGAGGTCAAGGTCAAGCTGAGGTCAGGTGATGTCTGAAGATGAGGAATGGTCACAGGTTACAGCTGCATTAGTATCAAGTTATTCTAGTAAGGGGTATTGATGCTAGACCAAACGTTCCCATTTGGTTAGCCTCGCACGGACGAACGGACTGGACAATCACTGTATGCCTCCCGCATCGGTAGATGCTGGGGGCATAAAAAGTACAAAGTTTCAAAGCAACAGGATTGAAGAAAAGTATATATTAAAAAAAGCAAGATATATTTAAGATAAACAGGGCCATAATTCTGACAAATGCAAGAGTTTTGGTTCTTGGATCTCCTTATGTACCGTAATGATATTTCTAAGTACACTAAGGGCCATAATTCTGATATAATGCAAAACACACCAATGACTACACAACCACTGTTTCTTTCTTAGAAGTAGCTCAGACACGTAACTAACTACTCATTAATTACTTTTTCTATTCTATATACAAATGTATCGTGCAGATCTAACTAAATGGTTCTGTATGTTGTGTTTATCAGTACATGTTGATAATATACATTAACTTGACAGGTAAGTACAAGATGGAGTAATGTCCTCGAGGTTTCATACTGATACTGATTTGCTCCAGCATCACACTGCCTTTAAATACAACTCCTTTAAGGAACCCAGATCCTTCATAACTTCTGTCTGCAAGCCATCTATGATACCATGAGTTGCTGGTATTTTTTTCTGCAAATATCTTGAGAAATCATTCCCCTATCATAATCCATTTAAACTTCACAATTAAATGCGTCTATCGCAATATACTAGTTACACAGGTTTTGACATTTTAATTTGTGTTTTGTTTTCTTGGAAAGAGTTCTTCTATGTTTCTTCTGATTTGATTTCTTTTTCAGGTGTTTCGAAGTTTTAAATATCTTCTCCTTTATTTTCCTGTAAAATACAAGGACAGGTAATATGGTTATTCCTACCTTCATAAATATTCATCAAATAAAATGTTTTATAGAAAACGAAATAATGTACATATTTTTCTGAGTGTATTGCAACAGAAGGCCAATTTGCGACATAAACACTACTTATAAGGCTTCCAACAAATTCTTTTCAAGTGCTTCTGAATGCAGAAACAGAATAGAACAATATTAATTCAGCTCAGCTATCTTAAACTAAACTAAATATTGAACAACTACAAGATCATTAATTATAACATGCGAGTCATCTTACACCACATGAGTTTTTCCAGCACCAGCAAAACACAGGATAATCCTGTATGGCATGAAAAAATTAGTTTATGTTCACCCTTTTAATAAGAACTTAAATACATTGTCCAACAAATTTTCAGATGGCTTAGCTAATTATTTCAAACACAATAAGAGCTTTACATAAGATAGCTTGTATGCGGATACAGAGTCAAAACTTGGCAAAAATTATGTAACTAGGTTTTTTTCATTACAACATAAAACATATTTAAAGCTTATCGGGGCAATCAAAACAACTTGAACGCAATTTCTAAGTAAACAAGAGCTCTGCCAAGCGGGGCAATATACGCTCAAAGGGTTATATCAGAGGAGGATGGAAGCCAAATTTAAAGAAAAGGCCAAATTTAAAGATTTTTTTTTTTTTGGTGGGAGGCATGAGGGCCCTATTGAGGGATAAAAATTCATACGATATTTCATGTAGACAAACATTCTGACCAAGTTTCATGCACATCAAATGAACAAGAGTGTTATGCTGCATTTACACTTAGCCACGATGTCCACGATTTGAGAGAAGCGTGGTGAGCGTGGGGGCTCGTGGGATCGAATCGTGGTGATCTTGAGGGAACTTGATGGAATCGTGATGATCTTAGATCATGACAAAATTTTTGACAGTCAAATATTTTGCCATGATTATCCCGATTTATCTTAGATCTTAAGAGAGCGTGACAGACCGTGGAAATCGTTGTAGAACGTATTGCAGCTTAACAGACCTTAACGTAGCCCATCCGATCTTGAAGCTCCATCGTATGGGGATCTTGGTGAACTTGGAAACATGATTCTAAGTTCCACTAAATCTTGAGGCATCCTTACATAGTTGACGTTGGAGCCAACATCTTCACGTCTTAGTTCTGTGTTGAAAAGTTGAGGGTATTGTCCCAGTTGGTGCCTTCCGTTTCCGCTTAACTATGGCCTCACCTGGTAGGTCTTAGGCTTTCTATTTCTTCTTCTCCTTCCTCTCCCTTCTATCCTGCCCTGTTCCGTCCCTTGTTGCTGCTGCCGACGAGTAACTGTTATAGGCATACACGAAAATTGCAAACACTGTTCAGCTCTTTGATGCATAGCTCGTTCCTCTTTGGAATCTCTGCAGAGAATGAGAGGATGACCCATGCCTCCTATTTATACTTCAATCGTGCTGCAAACGTGACAGTCTTGATCAATTCGTGGCCATAAATCTGAGGAGAGCTTAACAAAACGTGATAACGTGAGGGATCTAAACAGAACGTGACAAAACGTGATAGCAATTCGTGGATATCGTAAGAGAACTTCAGAGAACGTGATGAAAATCGTGGCAGATCTCGGCCAGAATCATGATGGTTTCGCAATAAAACGCTGCAGGTAGTAACAAAACGTACTGAGAGCGTAAGAAAGCGTAGGAAAGCGTAGTAATACAAAATTCGTGCAATAAATCGTGGAGTTACGAGCTTTTCTTTAAATCGTGGACATCGTGGCCAAGTGTAAATGCAGCATTAACAAGCATTTCCTTTGATTTGACTGGGTGACCTTGTTTTTGACCCCATATGACCCAGTTTCAAACTTACTGGCCTAGGAATCATCAAGATAAACATTCTGACCAAGTTTCACGAAGATAGGGCCATAAATGTGGCCTAAAGAGTGTTAACAAGCTTTTCCTTTGATTTGACCTGATGACCTATTTTTGACCAAACATGACCCAGTTTCCATCCAGGCATAGAGATCATTCTGTGCAAGTTTGTATCAAATCAAAGCATAAATGAAACCTCTATATGGCTGAAACAGCCAAAACAGAAAATTTCTAAAACCCATGATGGAATCTAGCCGGTTTTCGAAAGGAACCAAGATCTTATTGTGACTTAAGTTGTGTGTAAATGCGGTTAAAATCAAATATAAAATTCACTTCTATCGTGTTCACAAAGGTAAAAATTATGGAATTTTGGCTCTTTCAGGGGTAAATCAGGGGCCGTAACTCCAGAACCTAAGATTGGATCTGACAGATTCATCGTGGAATCCAAGATTTATTGTTGTTGAAGATATTTAGCAAGTTTGTATCAAATCAAACAATAAATGAAGTCTCTATATGGCTGCAAAAGCCAAAATAGCAAATTTTGGCCCTTTAAGGGGCCATAACTCTGGAACCCATGACGGGATCTGGCCAGTTTTCGAAAGGAACCGAAATATTATGCCAATACTAGCTGTGTGCAAAATGTTGTCTCTATCATGTTCACAAGCCAAAAATAGCAAATTTTGGCCCTTTAAGGGGCCATAACTCGGCAACCCATGAAAGGGATCTGGCCAGTTTTTGAAAGGAACCGAGATATTATGCCAATACAAGTTGTGTGCAAGTTTGATTAAAGTTGACTGCAAAATGTGGTCTCTATCATGCTCACAAGCCAAAAATGGCAAATTTTGGCCCTTTAAGGGACCATAACTCTGGAACCCATGATGGGATCTGGCCAGTTTTCGAAAGGAACCGGGATATTATGCCAATATAAGTTGGGATCTGGCCAGTTTTCGAAAGGAACTGAGATATTATGCTGATACAAGTTTTGTGCAAGTTTGATTAAAATTGCTTGCAAAATGTTGTCTCTATCGTGTTAACAAGAAATTGTGGACAGACAGACAAAGGGCGATCACAAAAGCTCACCCTGTCACTATGTGACAGGTGAGCTAAAAAAAATTGGCCAGTCTGCATATCATCTCATTATCACCTGCCTATATTTCAAGTTTCAAGTCAATACCTTTAATAGTTTTTAAGTTATGCTCTAAGCATGAAATGTGACGGGCAGATTTGGCCTTGCTGTCACCTTGACCTTTGACCTACCACCATGGTTCATAGCCATCTGCACATCACCTACCTACATTCCAAGTTTGAAGTCAATACCTTGAATGGTTAGTAAGTTATGCTCCGGACACTAAATATGACGGACAGATTTGACCTTGCTGTCACCTTGACCTTTTACCTACCTTCTTAGTTCATGCACTCTGCATATCATCTCATTACTACCTACCTACATCCCAAGTTTAAGGTCAATAACTCAAATAGTTATAAAGGTATGCTGCGGACACAAATTATGATGTATGGACAGACTGATGGACAGATGTATAGCTGCCATCACATAATATGTTCTGTTTTTAAAAAATGGAAGTGTAAAGGGCCATAATTTGAAAGAAATTCAACCAGGAGTTAACTAACTTGTTATGTCATTAGGTCTGATGACTGGAAAGCATTACGTGAAATTTCAGTCTAACATACATAGGTGTTACTGAGATAGTTAGTTGCACACAAACCTTTAAACGATTTTTCTTTGTCTAAAACACTCATTAAATTGGATTAAAATCAGCTAAGGGTTATCTAACTTAGTTATTTCAATATGTATGCTGACTAAGAAGCCTTGTGTAAAGTTTCAATCCAATATTTGCAATGGTTACTGAGTAATGTACTTGCATGCAAAACTTTAACTAAGGTGTGACGCTGAAACCACCACTGACACAAATGCCCGGGTGAGTAGAATACCTCTAAGTATTCTTTGAAAAGTCAAGCTAAAAGCTAGGTAAGTAAACCTACTTCAAATCTCTCTTATGTTTCAGAATGCTGGTTTCTGGTGTACTGGTTTCTGGCATACTGGTTTCTCCATCACTTGCATCACTGTTCGACTCTCCTTTAGTTTCGTCTTCATTTTCACTTTCCTCCATCTAAATAAAATTTATCTTTTATACTGAGTGGTAAGATCTACAAATCTAACAACAAGAGGGCTAGGGTGGCCCTAAGTCACTCACTTACCTGACCTTGATTGTTTGACTTTGAATATATATGAATGACACACTGAATCAAGAATGGTAAACACTCAAGCTAGTGGTCCCTAAAGGGGTCCAAGTGCCACCATTTAAACAAATTTGGGAGAGAACCTTACAAGGCTTACTACGACGCTACAGACCAAGTTACATGAAGTTCCATCATGCAGTTAATGAGAAAACATCAAGTAAAGGTATATTTCTATTTTTAGCTCTTATGACCCCTTAAAGCAGCCAAGCATCCCCTTTGGAAAAGAATTAGGAGAGGATCTAACAATGATGCTACAGACCAAGTTTCATGAAGATCCACCAAGCAGTTTATGCGGAGAAGTTGTTTTGAGATATTTCTATTTTTAGCTCAAGCTCCCCTATTTGATCAAACTGGAATAGAACTACAAATCAAGTTTGACGAAGATCCATGAAACTGACCATGGGAAGAGGACATATAGGTATTTCTTTTTTTAGCTATAACAGCCCCTAAAAGGGACAGAATGTCTCCATTTGAATAAAATTTAAATAACTTTGATGTAAGTCCATGATGCAGGTTAGAAGAATTAGTTTAATGGTATTTCTGTTTTTAGCTCTAGCGGGCCATAAAAGCACTTGAATTGATTTTGGGGGAGGACCTCAAAATAAATCTACAGTTAATGTTTGATGAAGATCCATCAAGCTGTTCATGAGAAGAAGTCATTTAAAAGCTTATAAAAAGTTTAAATCTTGCTGCCCCCAAAACAGGCCAAGTGAACAAAAACTTGGAGACTGACGTTACAGACCAAGTTTGATGAAGATCTATCAAGCTCTTCATGAGAAGAAGTCATTTAGAAGCTTATAAAGAAGTTTAAATCTTGCTGCCCCCAAAACAGGCCAAGAGAACAACGTTACAGACCAAGTTTGATGAAGATCTATCCAGCTGTTCATGCGAAGAAGTCCTTTACAGGTATTTCTGTTTTTTTAGATCTGGCTGCCCCTAACAGGGAACAAGCATCTCCATTTGAACAGATTTTAAAGCTGACCTTAAGATAATGCTACAGACCAAGCGATTCATAAGAAGTCCTTAAGGGTATTTCTATGTGGAATGAAAAATGAGCGTTAGCCAGGTTTTTTGTCCATTAGCTGTCCCCGAGGGTTTGGAAAAAAGCCGTCTTAGACTCTTACACAGGCAGACATGTTAGATCATTATCCTTGCCTATCACCTTCAATATAGATCAGTGACAAAAAGATCTGGGTATTTCCTGGCATTATTTTTATAGTTTATGGCATCATAATAGTGCTAGTACTATGTGATGTCACCTAAGTGCACGCTATTTTTGACGTTTTTCTTAAGATCAAGACAGGAATGTCTCCCTGTTGCATGCTGAGACAACTGTATACTTTCCCTGCTAGGTAGGCAAGAATTTTTAGTTCTACTAAAGAAGCCAAGAAACACAATTTGAATGAATTAAGGAGAGGACCATACAAGAGCTGTCTGTTGACAGCACGCTTGACTATTCGAAGCATTGATAGAAGTATAGAGTCAAAATACTACCAGAGATTTTCCGACAAAAGAAGAAGAATAGATAAGACAAACAATGTACCTGCATTTGTGGATTTGGATAAGTCTTGCACTATATGGCAATGTGTGATCATGATGGTATGCAAGTGTTCAAAGTTTCAAAGCCATATACCAAACAGTTTAAAAACAAAATATCAAATGGTATGCGAAACTAAACTAATTTCTATGTTAAACAAGAGCTGTCCATAAGACAGCCAAGCTCGACTATTCGAAATATTGTCACAGAAGCAGGAAATTATTACCCAAAATGTTAAATATCAAAAGAGTTTTAAGTTCGAAAGGGGACATAATTTGACCAAAATACATATCAGAGTTATGGGACTTGATGCTATCAACTAGTTTTATAACCCCGAAGAAACATGTTAAGTTTCAATTCAATATCTGCATTAGTTTTGGGGATAGTAACTTGCATGTAAAACTTTAACCAGAATTTTCGAAGTCCAAAAGGGGGCATAATTTGCTCAAAATACATGTTAAGAGTAATGGAACTTGACCCAGTGAGGTTGGTTATTGACCTAGAAAAAGAATAAATAAGTTTCAAAGCTATATGCCTTTAAATGATAGCTGTATGTACTTGCACGCAAAACTTTAACCAGGATTTTCTCAGTCCAAAAGGGGGCATAATTTGCCCAAAATACATGTCAGAGTTATGGGACTTGGTGCTATCAACTAGTTTTATAACCCGGAAGACACATGTGAAGTTTCAATTCAATACCTGTAGTAGTTTTGGAGATAGTAACTTGCATGTAAAACTTTAACCAGAATTTTCTAAGTCCAAAAGGGGGCATAATTTGGCCAAAATACATGTCAGAGTTATGGGACTTGACCCAGTGAGGTAGGTAATTGATCTAGAAAAAGAAAAAATAAGTTTCAAATCTATATGCTTTTTAGTAATAGCTGTATGTACTTGCATGCAAAACTTTAACCAGAATTTTCTAAGTCCAAAAGGGGGCATAATTTGGCCAAAATACATGTCAGAGTTATGGGACTTGACCCAGTGAGGTAGGTAATTGATCTAGAAAAAGAAAAAATAAGTTTCAAATCTATATGCCTTTTAGTAATAGCTGTATGTACTTGCACGCAAAACTTAACCAGAATTTTCTAAGTCCAAAAGGGGGCATAATTTGGCCAAAATGAAGGTCAGAGTTATGGGACTTGGTGCTATCAACTAGTTTTATAACCCCGAAGACACATGTGAAGTTTCAATTCAATATATTCATTAGTTTTGGAGATAGTAACTTGCATGTAAAACTTTAACCAGAATTTTCTAAGTCCAAAAAGGGGCATAATTTGCTCAAAATACATGTTAGAGTTATGGAACTTGACCCAGTGAGGTTGGTAATTGACCTAGAAAAAGAATAAATAAGTTTCAAAGCTATATGCCTTTAAATGATAGCTGTATGCACTTGCATGCAAAAACTTAACCAAGGTGTGACGCCGACGCCAGGGTGAGTAGAATAGCTAGACTATTCTTTGAATAGTCGAGCTAAAAAGGGACATAACTGAGCTAAAGTCCTTGTCCTAGGTATGTAGACTATGATGGTAAATAAGTGGTCAAAGTTTCAAAGCCATTTGACAAACAGGTTAGGCAAAATATGGACTGGTATAAAAAACTTAACTGATTTCCAAGTCCAAAAAGGGCCAAAATTCAGCCAAAACAGTTGACAGAGTTATGTACTCTTGCTTACAGATGGGAATCATGACAATAAACAAGTGTTAAAAGTTTCAAAGCCACATGTCAAAAAAGTTTGACAAAACATTGACTTGTATGAAAACTGAACCAATTTCCAAGTCCAAAAAGGGCCAAAATACTTGACAGAATTATGTACTCTTGCCTACAGATGAAAATCATGATGATAAGCATGTGTCCAAAGTTTCAATGCCACATGTCAAATAGTTTTGATAAAACATGGATTTGTATGAAAACTGAACCAATTTCCAAGTCCAACAAGCAAATTTGATGAATTGGTATCCCCTGCTGAAAGGGTTTGTGGTGAGAAATGGCAAAACAGTATATCCAGCAAAAAGTTAAGGATGTTACTGAGAGGCAAATAATTTCATTAGTCAAAATCAATTTAACAGAAAATGAATGCTACTTTTGGGTGGGGGTGTGGGGGGGGGGGCAGTGGGGGTGACTGGGTGAGGGTACAAAACATCATATGTTGATTATAAATATTGATGAAAATTAAAAATGAAAAAAAAAAATGGCGGAGGGGGGGAGGGAGTTGAAAAAAATAATAAAAAGGAATGAAAAATTACCTTTTTTGGGGGGAGGGGGAGGGGGTGTGACGAAGGCAAGGTGGTGACCAGGTGTGGGTACACAACTTCACATGTTTATAATAAATGTTCATAGAAAAGAATGAAAGACGTTTAATGAAATTCTACCAATTGGTTGGTTTGTTATGTAAAAATCTGTAGATTTTTTAACAATTAAAGGGCAATAACTTTAAGGAAAATTGACCAATTAAAAAAACAAGAGGACCATGATGGTCCTGAATCGCTCACCTCTTCCCATATGACCCAGTTTTGAGTATGACGTCGTTTTTTCTATTATTTGACATAGTGACCTAGTTTTTGAGCTCATGTGACCCAGTTTTGAACTTGACCTAGATATTATCAAGGTGAACACTCTGACCAATTTTCATGAAGATCCATTGAAAAATATGGTCTCTAGAGAGGTCACAAGGTTTTTCTATTATTTGACCTAGTTTTTTAAGGCACGTGACCCAGTTTCAAACCTGACCTAGATATCATCAAGGTGAACATTCTGACCAATTTTCATGAAGATCCATTCAAGGGTATGGCCTCTAGAGAGGTCACAAGGTTTTTCTATTTCAAGACCTACTGACCTAGTTTTTGATCGCAGTTGACCCAGTTTCAAACTTGACCTAGATATCATCAAGATAAACATTCAGACCAACTTTCATACAGATCCCATGAAAAATATGGCCTCTAGAGAGGTCACAACATTTTTTCATTATTTGACCTACTGACCTACTTTTTGATGGCACGTGACCCACTTTCAAACTTGACCTACTTATCATCATGATGAACATTCAGACCAATTTTCATACAGATCCCATGAAAAATATGGCCTTTAGAGAGGTCACAAGGTTTTTCTATTATTTGACCTACTGACCTAGTTTTTGACGGCACGTGACCCACTTTCAAACTTGACCTAGATATCATCAAGGTGAACATTCTGACCAATTTTCATGAAGGTCTCATGAAATATATGGCCTCTAGAGAGGTCACAAGGTTTTTCTATTTTTAGACCTACTGACCTAGTTTTTGATCGCACGTGACCCAGTTTCAAACTTGACCTAGATATCATCAAGATGAACATTCAGACCAACTTTCATACAGATCCCATGAAAAATACAGCCTTTAGAGAGGTCACAAGGTTTTTCTATTATTTGAAATACTGACCTAGTTTTTGAAGGCACGTGACCCAGTTACAAACTTGACCTAGATATCATCAAGGTGAACGTTCTGACCAATTTTCATGAAGATCTTGTGAAATATATGGCCTTTAGAGAGGTCACAAGGTTTTTCTATTTTTAGACCTACTGACCTAGTTTTTGACCGCACGTGACCCAGTTTCGAACTTGACCTAGATATCATCAAGGTAAACATTCTGACCAATTTTCATGAAGATCTTGTGAAATATATGGCCTCTAGAGAGGTCACAAGGTTTTTCTATTTTTAGACCTACTGACCTAGTTTTTGATGGCACATGACCCAGTTTCAAACTTGACCTAGATATCATCAAGATAAACATTCTGACCAACTTTCATAAAGATCCCATGAAAAATGTGACCTCTAGAGTGGTCACAAGCAAAAGTTTACGGACGGACGGACGGACGGACGACGGACACCGCACGATCACAAAAGCTCACCTTGTCACTTTGTGACAGGTGAGCTAAAAAGACAGACATCATCGAAGTATGTTGGTTCATATTTATTTCAAGTTTCATGAAATTCTATCAGCCTGTTACTGAGAAATTGCTGCAGACGTGGACTTTTCATTAAATCAAGGGCAATAACTCTAAGGAAAATTGACCAATCAAAAAAAAAAACTTGATGGGCATCATTGCAGTATGTTGGTTCATGTTTATTTCAAGTTTCATGAAATTCTACCTGCTAGTTACTGAGATAAGGCCGCGGACAGACGCACGGACGCACTGACGGACAACGCCATTTCAATATCCCCCTCCCGATTTCATCGGCTGGGGATAAAAAAGGTGAATAATTTGGCCAAAATGCTTGACAGAGTTATGTACTCTAGCCTAAAGATAGAAATCATGATGATAAACAAGTGTTCAAACTTTCAAAGCCACAGGTCAAAAAGTTTGACAAAACATGGGCTTGTACAAAAATTGTACCAATTTCCAAGTCCAAAAACAGCCATTATTCACCCAAAATAGTTGAGTTATGTACCCCTGCCTACAGATAGAGACTGTTATAATAAACAAGTGATTAAGTTTCAAAGCCATATGTCAAATACTTTACACAAAATGTGAACTGGTACGAAAAACTTAACCAAGACTAATAAGTTAAAAGGGGCCATAACTCAGCCAAAATCTTTGATGGAGTTATGTACTCTTGCCTAAAACTGGACATGGTGATGGTACACAAGTGTTGAAAGTTTCAAAGCTTTATCTCAAAAGACTTTGTCAAAATGTGGACTAGTACGAAAAACTTAACCAAGGTGTGACGCTGACGCCGTGGTGAGTAGGATAGCTCTACTTATTCTTCAAATAGGCGAGCTAAAAATGATGCAACAGATAAAGTTTCAAGAAGATCCATGAAGCGGTTCATGAGAAGAAGTTGTTTAAAGGTACTTCCATCTTTTGCTACAGGGGCCCCGATTCAAAGAAAATTATAAGAGGACATTACAATGATGCTTCATACCAAGTTTCATGAAGATTCATCATGTGGTTCACAAGAAGAAGACATTTAAATATATTTCTTTTTCTAGCTATATAGTAGCCCTTTAAAGGGGCCGTTGTACCCAATCTGAAAAAAATTGCAGCGAAACTCCTAATGACTCTACAGACAATTTTGATGAAAATCCATCAAGCCATTCACAAGGAGAAGTTGTTCTCTAAAGGTTCTCTATTTTCAGCTCTAGCGGTCCCAAAAAGGGCTGAGTAGCCCCATTTAAACTAGAGCTATCACTAAAGGTGATGAATGTATCCCCCGCATGCACTGACACAATACACTGCAATTTGACGCACACAAGATTGCATAATTATGTGGACTGTATGTATATAGACCGTATGTATACAGTATAGTAACAAAAAACAAAGTCCCATAACAATGCAGAATATTTATCTAAAAGAATGTAACATGCACCATGCACAACTACTGTTGGTACTGATCACTTGTGTGAAGTTTCATTAAATTGTGTGCAAGGGTTTGGTAGATTAGGCACACACAAGATTGCATATGCAGACTGTATGTACATAGTATGTTAACAAGAAACAAAGTCCCACAACTCTGCAATTTTTGTTGCTGAAAGAACATAACATGCCCCATGCACAACTACTGTTGTTACTGATCACTTGTGTGAAGTTTCATTAAATTGTGTCAAGGGGATGAGGAGAGATGGTGCACACAAGATTGTGTCTATGTATATAGTATAGTAACAAACAAGAGCTGTCGGAGGACAGCAACGCTCGACTATTCAACAGCCTTGTCGACTGAATGAATAAGGAAGTCGAAAAAGGGACATAATTTAGTAAAAAAGCAAAATAGGGTTATGGAACCTACATAGTGCTTATCAGCTCATGACAGTGGACAAGTGTGTGAAGTTTCAATCCATTCCCATTAGTGGATACTGAGATACCAGCTTACATATAGGAATTTAACCAAAAACTCCTAAGTTGAAAAAGGGGCATAATTTTGTAAAATGCGAAGTTGAGTTATTGACCCTTTGCATTGCATGTCATATCATGACAGTGAACAAGCGTGTGAAATTTCAATCCTTTCCCATTAGTGGATACTGAGATACCAGCTAACATACAAAAACTTAACCAAAAATTTCTATGTTGAAAAAGGGGCATAATTTTGTAAAAAAGCAAAATAAAGTTATGGGACCTGCTTTGTGCATGTCAGATCATGACAGTAAATAAGTGTGTGAAGTTTCAATCCATTCCAATTAGAGAGTACTGAGATACCAGCTTACATACAAAACCTTAACCAAAAAATTCTAAGTCGAAAAAGGGGCATAATTTTGTTAAAAAGCAAAATAGAGTTATGGAACCTGTGCAATGTAAGTCAGTTTATCACAGTAAATAAGTGTGTGAAGTTTCAATCCATTCCCACAAGTGGTTACTGAGATACCAGCTTACATACAAAACCTTAACCAAAAGTTTCTAAGTCGAAAAAGGGGCATAATTTTGAAAAAAGCAAAATAAAGTTATGGGACCTGCTTTGTGCATGTCAGATCATGATAGTGAATACGTGTGTGAAGTTTCAATCCATTCCATTCAGAGAGTACTGAGATACCAGCTTACATACAAAACCTTAACCAAAAAGTTCTAAGTCGAAAAAGGGGCATAATTTTGTAAAAAAGCAAAATAGAGTTATGGAACCTGTGCAATCTAAGTCAGTTTATCACAGTAAATAAGTGTGTGAAGTTTCAATCCATTCCCACAAGTGGTTACTGAGATACCAGCTTACATACAAAACCTTAACCAAAAATTTCTTAGTCGAAAAAGGGGCATAATTTTGTAAAAAAGCAAAATAGAGTTATGGAACCTGTGCAATGTAGGTCAGTTTATCACAGTGAATAAGTGTGTGAAGTTTCAATCCATTCCAACAAGTGGTTGCTGAGATACCAGCTTACATACAAAAACTTAACCAAATCGGGACGCGGACGCCGACGCATGGGCGAGTCCAATAGCTCTACTATTCTATGAATAGTCGAGCTAAAAAACAAAGTCCCATAACTCTGCAAATTTTTTTTCTGAAAGAACCTAACATGCCCCATGCACAACTACTGTTGTTACTGATCACTTGTGTGAAGTTTCATTAAATTGTGTCAAGGGGATGAGGAGAGATGGTGCACACAAGATTGTGTCTATATATACAGTATAGTAACAAAAAAAAAAACAAAGTCCCATAACTCTGCAAATTTTTTTTCTAAAAGAACCTAACATGCCCCATGCACAACTACTGTTGGTACTGATCACTTGTGTGAAGTTTCATTAAATTGTGTCAAGGGGATGAGGAGAGATGGTGCGCACAAGATTGTGTCTATGTATATAGTATAGTAACAAAAAAAAACAAAGTCCCATAACTCTGCAAATTTTTTTTCTAAAGAACCTAACATGCCCCATGCACAACTACTGTTGGTACTGATCACTTGTTTGAAGTTTCATTAAATTCTGTCAAGGGGTTAAGGAGAGATGGTGCGCTCAAGATTGCGTCTACGGACAGACGGACAGACAGACAGACAGACAACCTGAAACCAGTATACCCCCCCTTACAACTTTGTTGTCGGGGGGTACAACAAATGTTAGAGAGGACCTTATGATGCTACAACTATTCATCAAGCCGTTCATGAAAAGATGTCATATAGATGTATTTAGATTTTTAGCTCTAGTGACCCCTGAAAGGGTCAGAGAGCCTCCATTTGAATAAAACTGTGAGAGGACCATAAACCAAGTCTGATGAAGATCCATCAAATGGTTCTGGAATAGATGTTGTTTAAAGTTTTTTCTTTATTCAGTTCTAGTGGACCCTAAAATGGATTAAGTGAAAATGTTTGAATACAATTATTGAGAAAAGACCTTGCCAGGATGATGCAAACTAAGTTTGGTGTAATTCTGAGCAGTAGTTTTAGAAGAAAAGATGTTTATGTCAAAGTGTGGACAATGGATGCTGGACCATCCATCTATTCTAATAAGCTCACCCTAAACCAAAGGTTCAAATGAGCTAAAAACTAAATGATAAACATGTGTTTTAAAGACTTCATGCTTGCCTCGTGTAGTAATTTCTCCACTGAGCTTATGTGTACTAGAACAAAACAACTCAATCAAATTAATGACTTAACCAGGACCAAGATCAATGGTATCACTATTGTTATCTGCACTATTCAATTATTTTACTATTTATGTCAGCAAAAAAATTTCTCTGTTAAATAAACATGCAATTCATTTCTTACTTAATGATTACCTTGTTGAGGCCTAACCGTGTACCACCATGTCCGGCAAGGTCTATTTCAGATATATCTGTAATTGTTACGGTATGTTCTGGAAGCTCCGTCACTTGTTTTTTTACAATGTCTTCTAATTCTGTTGGCACTGACTGATGTTTTCTCTCTGTGTGCTCCTGGAATTCCTTTGCCTGAAGAAAAACAAGAGCTGTCTCCGTAGGATGACACATGCCCCCGATGGCACTTTGAATGAATAGTTATGGCCGATGTTAGAGTTTAGGACCTTTGACCTACGGACCTGGGTCTTGCGCGCGACACATCGTCTTACTGTGTCACACATTCATGCATAGTTATTTTAAAATCCATGCATGAATGACAAAGATATGGACCGGACATGCCTATCAATGCACTATCATGAAAAATTATCTTTAACGTCTAAGTGTGACCTTGACCTTTGAGCTACGGACCTGGGTCTTGTGTGTGACACGTCGTCTTATTGTGGTACACATTCATGCCAAGTTATTTGAAAATCCATCCATCGATGACAAAGATATGGACCGGACACGCCCATCAATGCACTATCCTTTAACGTCTAAGTGTGACCTTGACCTTTGAGCTACGGACCTGGGTCTTGCGCACTGCACGTCATCTTACTGTGGTACACATTCATGCCAAGTTATTTGAAAATCCATCCATCGATGACAAAGATATGGACCGGACACGCCCATCAATGCACTATCCTTTAGCGTCTAAGTGTGACCTTGACCTTTGAGCTACGGACCTGGGTCTTGCGCATTGCACGTCGTCTTACTGTGGTACACATTCATGCCAAGTTATTTGAAAATCCATCCATCGATGACAAAGATATGGACCGGACACGCCCATCAATGCACTATCCTTTAACGTCTAAGTGTGACCTTGACCTTTGAGCTACGGACCTGGGTCTTGCGCACTGCACGTCGTCTTACTGTGGTACACATTCATGCCAAGTTATTTGAAAATCCATCCATCGATGACAAAGATATGGACCGGACACGAAAATTGCAGACAGACCGACAGACCGACAGACGGTTCAAAAACTATATGCCTCCCTTCGGGGGCATAAAAACAAAAACATTGCAACTTACTT
Organism: Mercenaria mercenaria; assembly: GCF_021730395.1. NCBI lineage: Eukaryota > Metazoa > Mollusca > Bivalvia > Venerida > Veneridae > Mercenaria > Mercenaria mercenaria. Next base: position 83,907,795 of record NC_069362.1, read on the forward strand.
CATCATCTGAATATGAAAAATATGACTAAATGTTCTATTTTATCATTTAGTTACTGGTCAAACATTAATATTCTTGAGAGATTTTTGTGGATGTTTTGGTTGCGTCCATAAACTTTACACTCAAAATACAAATAAAATTCCCAATAATTTCATTCAGAAAGTCATGTGCTATAAAAATTTTGTTTTGTCTGAGACCAAAAAAATTAAAGCAACGAAATCAATGTCAAAATAGTAACACAGCTTTTGTGTTTATCTGTAAAATGTAACATAGGTATTTATACCAGTACTAGGTTTCAATTCTTGAATTTCATTTAAATATTAGATCAGAATTGACACAATGTTTTTTTTCATACATGATAAGGCTGCATACAAACTTTTCAACTTCAATTTTGCGAATACATTTATATATTGACTGTTTGGGGTCACAAGGGAAAGAGCAAAACACTTGAGTTATCGGAGTGTTGTGTGATCCAAACACACTGGAATCCGTTAAAGCCACAATTGACGTGTGTAAAAATGTCTTTTTAGAAAATCAAGTACTTCTTTTATCAAATACAGATGTCAGTCTAGACAAAAAAATATGGTCGATCCCCAGTTATTTACGCTCAAACTATTATCAGAATATTTTTAATGAAGCACAAAGTTTTCACTTTTGTTTTTGTCGACCAGTAAATTTAACACTGTTTGTTTACATTTTAATGATTTGCGACAAAGGTTGTTCACATATTTATTGGAGATGGATATATATTTAGCTAAAGGTAGACTGCATGTGATTATAGGATTAGCCATTTAACTGATGCACAAAAAGGAACATCATATACCTCTAAGTTTTGTAAATAGAATATCTTTACAAACAGGTAAATGACCTTTGTGGGGCAGGTCAGTTTTGAATAATTTGAATAATTTGACATTAGTATATCCACATTTAAAATGATTTAATTCATTACACTTACATGCAATGATTATTAACAAGAGCTGTCTCTAAGAAAGGTGGCTCAACTTTTCTCAGTGCTTGACTCTGAGTTAAAAAGAGGCATAATTCTGTCAAAATTCAAATCAGGAGTTATGGGGATTGTTTCTCCTGGTGTAGACTTTCATAGTAAATAACTATTTTAAGTTTCAAGTCAATAGTTTTGATAGTAACAGAGATATTTGACTTTATCAAAAACTTTAACCAAAGGTGATGCCGACGCCGGGGCGACGGATATAGCTCTACTTTTTCTTCGAAAATTCGAGCTTAAAGGTATCACCATAATTATGTATTTAACAACATTTGGCATGTATTGGGGAGAATATAAATCTTATTCTGGACCTTTTTAGCGGATTTAACTAAGCCTGAGAAGAGAGCAGTGTTTCATAGAACATTAGAAGGAATATTTCTTGCATCATCAGGTGAAAGATCTTTATAACTTGCAAAGCTATTCAAATAATTTTGTTGTAAAATTATTCTCTGAAATTTTTTGAGTTACTTTTTTTACAGATGGAGAAAACTTTTTACATTTTCAAATGACTTCACATTTCAACAAAAATTGATGAAAAGGTAACTTGAAGAAAATGTCAATGTTAATTGGAAAAATATCCTCAGAAACCTTCTGTTTCATTTTTTTCCTTTCCTCCTTGATCATACGTTCCACCTGTTCTTGTGCTTTCTTTCTTCTCTCATCTTTTCTCTTCCTAAAACCAGTCAAATATTCCCTGGAAAACATACGTTATATATCATTACCATAATTAATAAAAGCATGAAAAAAAGAAATGTTCATCTGCTGATAATATGTAATTAAACAATTAAACTTCCAAAGACTGTACAAGAAATAAAAATAAACAACTGACAGGGTGAATTGTTTAATACAAATATAACAGGCAAAAAAACCCGTATCTTACGCATAATACTAAAATAGACACAATGTTCATCAAGTTGAAGAATTATGTTTTTAAGTTCTGTCAGCTTTCACAGCTAGAGTATTTTAAGTCGACAGAATATAATATCTTGAGCTTGTATTTTATTAGGAACAAAGCTAATACCACATAAAGATCACCTTACCTTACTTATTGCAAAAACGTCTGAAATTAGCTTTAAACAGAACGTAACTTCCTTTGAGTAATTTGTGTGTGAACAACGTTCATTTTCATTCACAAACTTATAAAACTCAAGCACACAATAAAATATAGCCTAAGGAAGTTTGAAAAGTTATGAAAACAGCTGTGATTCTTTCATTACAGTTTGCCAGGTACGTAGTATGAAAGGAATATATGTAAAAATTATATTAGTTGTATATAAGTAATTAGTCTATGTTCCAAAATGACAAAAATTACTTTTGCTCTTCATAATTTTACTATTAATTAGCAATTAAAATGTGTACCAAGGTGGTAGCTTTCAACAAAATCATGTTTTTCTATGGACTGACAGATTAAAATGATAAATTCTAGCAGTATATACTGAAATTGCTTTACTGACTTGATAACCCTGTGATTCCTTCATGGAACTCTATAACTTTTTTCTTCATAAATAGATGACGTTCTGAGAAGACAGTTCGAATATATCCGAAACAATCTTTATCCGGATACGCCAAACTTTGGTAAATCAAGTTTCAGAGTAGTTAGAAATCTGGATGAGAAATTTAGCAATTCAGTTCTGATAATCATACTTTCTAGCTTTTTCGTCAAAAACTAAGAGTGTTTTGGTTTGTCTGTTCTTTTTATTTCTCTGTTTTTTCTTCTTTTTGTCGAAACCCATGTTTTGTTCGTGAAAGAATTTCGTACTCAAAACTTTCGAACACAGTTTGGAAGAAGGTTAAAGACCGCTATATTATTTCTATGACCTATCGTTTACAACCAATATCTCTTTTCGCCAAGGTAGAAAATAAAGAAAAAACTTCAAAGAAATGTCTTTCAAATACACTGGATCCCAGAAGGATACAAAACATAAAAATAAAATTAAAGGGTATTATAAAATATATGTTCAAACCGTGTCAAAAGTTTCATCTACATCTACATCTTTCACCCAACCATCGATTTCCGACTATCACTGGGCGGCGCTGTCAGAGAAACAGTTGTTAAAGAAAGGATCTGTTACAATGTTAAAAGAATAAAAGCTAAAAAAGACAGTATGCTACAGTTAAAATGGGACAGAGGCAATAGAATTACATACTGACCACCGCCAACCTCTCTCTAAAGATACTGAGACTGGGGCTAGATTTAACATAAGTTGGTAAGGAGTTCCAGAGTTGGATGGTCCTTTGGAAGTAGGAGTTAGAAAAGTACTGAGTGTGAGACATGGGGATTAAGTAATTTAGGTTTCTAGTTGGAATAAGATGAGATTGGTCGACTGCAACTGTCTGGGTCCTTTATAAAACATTACTAATGAATTGTGTAACCTTCTATATTGGAGTGTATTCCATTCTAAAGATTTCAGCATTTGTGTGACACTACTGGTGTAGTCGTACATGACATACCTAGCAGCTGACCTTTGGACATTTTCAACTTTGCTAGTGAGGGTTTTTGCCAAGGATGCCAGACACTTGAACAGTACTCAAGTTGAGGGCGGACATATGTGTTATAGGCAGCAATTTTGACCTTTTTATTGTCAGTTTTGACATTTCGTTGTATGAAGCGAAGAGTGGAAGTTGCTTTGGAAGTGATATTGTCAATGTGTTTGGACCAGTTTAGATCTTTAGAAATGGTTATGCCTAGGTATTTAGCTGCCTCACAAGTTTTTAACTCTATGTTGTCAAGTTTGTAGGGGTAGATCACAGGATTTTTCTTTCTACAGATTCTAAGGACTTCACACTTGTCCGGGTTGAACTCCATGGGCCATGTCTTCTCCCAGGTTTCTAAGCTAATGAGGTCTTGTTGCAGAGATATACTATCTGAAATGGAGTTGATGGTAAGGTATATTATGGTGTCATCTGCAAACATTATTGCGTTACATTTGACCGAGTCTGGTAAGTCATTGATATATACCAGGAAGAGACATGGCCCAAGAACAGACCCCTGGGGACCTCCAGACAGTACATGAAGTTCACTGGAAAAAAATGACCATCAATAGCGACTTTCTGGGATCGGTTGGACAGGAAAGATTTGACCCATTTGGTAATTTGTGGATTGACACCAAGGCTTTGTAGTTTATAAATTAGTCTTATGTGATCGACCTTGTCAAACGCCTTGGAGAAGTCCATAACAATAACATCTGTTTGTTGACCCTGTTCAGTGTTATTGTAAAGTTCTTGAGTGAAATAAATGAGCTGAGTCTCACAACTGTGACCTGATCTAAAGCCGTGCTGGAACTGGCTAAGTAGCTTATGCTTGTCAAAATAGGTTATAAGATTGGAAACAACAATGTGTTCAACGAGTTTAGAAGCAATGCAAGTTAGGGAAATTGGACGATAGTTACTAGGTTTAGACTTGAGACCTTTTTTGAATACGGGGGCTACGGTGGCTTTTTTCCAATCACTGGTATACTAGGCCAGATTCGAGAGATAACCTGTATATATGGGCAAGTACAGGAGCAATTTCATGATGGAGTTCTTTTAGGATGCGTGGGGATAATTCATCAGGTCCTGAGACTTTATGTGGGGATAGGCCATGGAGCAGTTTTTCCACACCTTCAGTGGTGACCTGAATCTTATTCATCTTGGAGACTGGGGATGGGAGGACGTTGGAACATGTATGCTTCAGACTAAGGGGCTGTGGAGGGGAAAAGACAGATTCAGATTGCTTGTTTAAGATAGTAGCCTTTTGGATGGGGTCTGTGTAGGTAAGACCATCTGATTTGCGGGGGGCGATGCCGACATTTTCTTTTTTGTTGTGCTTGATGAAGCTGTAAAACGTTTTGTTTTTACCAGGTTGTGAATCATGGTCAAATATGGTACTTTCCATATATGACCAGTATTGGGCTCTTATTTGCTTCTGGATAGAAGACTTATGGGATTTGAATCTTTGTTGGCGGGCTGGGGGTGGGGGGGATTTGTGTAGTTTCCGGTAAGTTTATCACGCCTGTGTATAAACCTGATAATTCTCGGGGTTAACCATGGCAAGTCGGCACGGGGTTTAGACATTTTGGATGGAATGTGTTTTGACTGGGATTCATTAAGGCAGTCCTTAAATGAATTCCATGCTACTCCAGGGTCTGAATGTTTTAGGGTGAGAAAGCTAGCACCAAAAGCCTTCATATCAGATTTTAGCCTATCCCATTTAGCCTTCGTGTAGAGTTTTATAGGGCGTCTAGGTTGGGTTGGGTGACCCCTATTAAGATTCAGTTCATGAAAAATTATATCATGATCCGAGGTGGCTAGACTCGGTAGGGATTTAACCAAATGGGCATGGGATGGATGGTTTGTAAAGAAGAGATCAAGGGTGTTGGATAACCTAGTTGGGATCTTAAGTATTTGTTCAAGATTATAATGGGAATATCTTTCAATAAATTCTTCATAAAATGATCTATTTTTACAAGTTTGTTTAGGGGACTCTTTTGACCAGTCAGTGTCGGGGAGGTTGAAGTCTCCAAGTAGCCATACTATGCTGTCCTTGGATATTTTACTAAGGAATAACCAGAGTTGGGACAGGGAGTCGGCGTCTAATTCTTGGGGTTTATAGTAGGCTCCGACAAAGATATCCTTAAGGCCAGTGATGGTAATTTTGGCCCAGGTTATATTGCATGAAGTCTTGAGGTCTGGTTGTTCTTGGCTGATCAGGGAGTTAGATATAGCTATTATTACTCCTCCGCCTTGACCTTCACTCCTGTCATCCCTATATACCTTATAATTAAGATTACCAAGAAATATTTCGGAGGAACTGATGTCTGGCTTAAGCCATGTTTCAGTAAGGCAAATAACATCTGGTTTAATTTGGTCAATGACTAGGTGTAATTCAGGGATTTTGTTTTTAACAGAGCGACAATTAATGTTAAGGACTGTGAGACGTTCAGATGTTTTTAGTTTAGGTTTGGGAGTAACCTTTTTCTTTTTGGGGATTGGGGTAGATGAGGCCTTTGGGGTTTCTGGGGGCTCATGGAGAAAAGAAGAGATATATTTAAGCTGAAACGTACTTTACTGTGGTCGTGATTTAGAGGGGAATAGTAAGAAGTGTCACTGAGAGTATCTAGGGATTCAGTCAGTGAACTTGAGTGGTTAAGACAGCCGCACTGTTGACAGTACCAGCTGAACTTTGAGTCTGAGAGTTTATCGTAAATATGACTGCCAATGCCTTCGCAGTCTGTGTGAAACCAAGTTTCGCAGTTGTCACACAGGGTGCCATTTTGTGACCAGGACACATTTTGGGAACATATCCCGCACGGGTACTGGGCAGGACAGGAAGCGCCTGGCGGGCCTGGGTTTGGTTCAATGTCTGGGGTCTGACATGCCAGAAGACAAAAAAGAAATAATAAGGAGGTCTTACTAGCACTGGGTTTCTCTTTGTGCTTTCTAGATGGAATTACTGTTTTAAGGACGTTGGCAACTGAGATACCAACAATACTGGATTTTGGAGGGAAATGGTCGCACAGTAAATTACTCTGATTTGCTGAGCAGGGAAAAATATAATGTGCAACTATAAAGATGAAAAGGCACAACAATGTCAGCCTTAGTTCCATCCTTGCTGGATTAGTATAATTCTTAACCAACCAGCAATTCTTTGTCCGAATTAGGTAATTATCCGAAAATTGTATAGTTGCAGTACGAGTCAAAAACATCCAATAAGCTGGGAAGATAATAGGAATTATCTACACAGCTGGTTAACTAATGAGTATCTTACCACCACCAGTTATACAAAATAAGGATACTGTTGGAAAGTTTTAAGTAAGTTATTATTTTGTGTATAGTTTACGAAAAAGATGTGAAAAAAATATAATTATATATCTGAGCGCTTTCGGCTTAAAAAATCCCTTTTTCTAGGGTAGCATAAATCAAAACAATATAGTCGTATTTCCGCCTTTATAGTTCGATATATCAATGCTAACTGAACATATTGATCAACAAAATTCCATAAGATCTGGTTAATTGGTAACAGATGCCAGGCATCTGTTTCGGTCATTGGAAGTATTTAAAGAATATTTTCATAAGTACTTCCAATCTTCTAATTTTTAAAGTTTGTAGCTGAGATTAACTTAACAGCTCGTCATAATCTGACTGGTAGTTAATGTAGATGAAACTTAAAGTTCTTTTTTGTATGTTTTCTATCTTTTTAATATTTGATTCCCCATAGAAATGCCATGTTAATGGACAGAAGTTGAAGTTTGAGAGACTAAAAAAATAATATATGTTAAGTTTTCCCAATTTAAATAAATGCCTACACAATTTTAATACGTTTAAAACATTTAGTTGACTGGACGTTTTTTTTTTTACAAATATTTGAAATATGAGTCTCATAATTTAGCATAAAATCAATTGTACATAACATCTGGCAGATTTACTTTATAACCACAGTTTAATTTATTGCAAGACAAATCAAATGTAACATTACATTTTTTAGTATTAGGTCCTATAGCTACTGCTTGAATCGTTTCTGGATTGGCTTGCATTTTATTATCTGAAAACCACTTTATCAAAGATGTACTGTCATGTTCTAAGGTAGACTTAATTGTGTCTAGATAATGATTTTTAAAGGATAAAGTATTATCATCAGCATAGTTGTATCGCTGACTTTCTTGAACAAGATGAAATATGTCATTAATGAAAATGTTAAAAAAACACAGGACTTAATATTGAGCCTTGAGGAGTAAGCCGTTAGGCAAACAATCTAAAGCTTTAGAAAGGTCCATTAAAACTAATACTGTATATGTATTTTCATCTAATGCATGTTTCCAGTCCGCATTTCGTCTAAGTAGGTTTGTCTGACAGCCGTAACCTGATCTAAATGCTGAAAGATATGTACTGAAATGTTGGTAAAAAAACTGGATTTATTGTTTATTTATTGCTCTTTCAGATATTTTAGAGTCAGCAGGGAATATGCTGACAGGGCGATATAATTTTTCTTATCTAAGGTTCTCTGTTTCTTGTGCAAAGGTGTTACTTCCGCTATTTTCAAATTTTCTGGGAAGATTGCTGTTTCAAAAGATTTATTCCCCACAGAGGTAATGTGGCTTGAGACAGTGTGCTTTGATAATTTTAGTAACTTTGGTGAGATACCATCAACACCAGTGGATTTCTTCTTCTTCTTCGTTCGCCCTGCACTATCAGACCAGTAGCCTCGATGAAACTTGTGGTTTTCCGCAGATCCTCAATACAGTTTCTGGTGGATCGTGGTATCTATCGGCCAAGTCGCAGCTCGCTCCGGGTCACGCTTGTTACATTTCTGGAGAATATGCTCCGTATTGTCTGGTCTTCCACATGGACAGGTTGGTGATGTTGCCAGTCTGTACTTTTTGTACATGTGAGCATTGAGCTTGTTGTGTCCAGAGCGAAGTCTGACCAGCATCACATGTTCAGTCCGATCAAGGAGATGAAAAGCATTTTCCTCTATCCTTGGTCTCGTTAGTGCTTTGGCGATGGTGACTTCCTCCTTGTAACTCACAGGTGTTTCCTGTGGGTGCATATAGGATTTCTCTCTTGCCAGATTGGTATAGTATGAAAACTCTTGCTCCCCAATCTTTGATGGCGCACGTGGCTGGTCCATCTGTATAGACATGAGTCTATGTTTCCGGAGGATAGTTTTCATTGATCATAGCTAGTGTGAGGCTTTTTCGAATACCTTCATCCTCTTGTTTCCCGCGGTCAAGATGAGGAACAGCAAGTCTCATAGTCACTGAAGACAGATCATTTCCTAAAGAGTTTATAATGTCTTCTCTACCTAAGGGAGTCGTTGGTGTGTTTAGCTCAGTTTCGAACTCTCGATCGAGTTTCTTTGCCTCGTGAATGAAACTGAGCACTACGCTTCAGCCGATTTTTGGTGTATCCAACTTTGCTTTCATGGGATAGTCTCGTAAAATACCTGCATGTCTCCCGTCTTGCAACGGCTGTATACCTGTTAGCTTCTCCATGAAGGAGATTGGTGTAGACCTTGTAGCACCTGTCATGATCCGCAATGCTTGGTTTTGAACCTTGTCTGGAACCTGTTGGTTAGTTTTGGCAGTACTTAGTGGACCAGGCAGTTGAACTATACTCTAAATGGGGTTTCATTGTTCCCTGATATTCTGTCTCATTTGCTCCCCACGTTGTTCTAGCATCATGGCAAGCTTCATACGGGCATTCCCTTCTGTTTGACTAATGTGGGGTCTCTAGGTTATCCGTTTGTCAAAGGTCACTCCAAGGTATGTTGCCTCGTCTGCTTCAGTCAGCTTTCTTAATGCTAAATTTATCTGTTTGTTTATCTATAAAAGAAGATTCATTTAGATGGAAGCAAAGTTCTGATCGGACATTATTATTTGATTTTATTGATGTTATACTGGGGTGGTTTTCATCAACAAGTATTTTGTTATTTCCAATATTTTCAGCAACATAAGCTAAATTGCTTTGCTTTCTAAACTGTTTCCAGTTTTTAGATGTTTTCTTTTATTATATTTGTTTGATGACATCCTGTTCTTGTAAACTGCATTTTTAATGTTTTGTTCAAAAAAGAAGCTTTTCGTAGTATTACTCTCTTCCTCTTAACAGTAGTAAGCAGGCTTGCAGTTTACAATAATAACAACGAAATCACTGTACATTTTGTTACATCGTTATATGAAGTATCTAATTTTGAAGGATTGGCTGTAAGATACTTTCTTCGTTAACATGCTTTAGACTTCTATAGGAACATAATTTGTATTTTGACTGTTTGGTCTCCTATTTGAATTGGACGCCAATAAAATTATGGCAGCCAAAGTTACATATATAAACCTAAAACTAAAATATTTTTACTGTTTGTCAGTGCATCGGTAAGAGTATGATTGGCTTTGTTTGAAAAACAAGTTGGTTCGGTAACAACGTTCACCAAGTTAAAAATATCACAATTGTTTTCAAAGTCTGACACTTTTCATTAATTGACATGTTGTAGTTAAGATCACATGTTACCTGCATACTATCACATCACAAAATGCTTTATCTAAGATATTATCAAAATGTTCCTGAGGTATCGACTTTGACATAGATGGCGGTTTATATATACCGAAATTAGCGTTTTAGAAACAAGTATTCTTATAATGGATCATAAATGATGATAATGATAACAACACCGTATTTGTACTTCTTATTTGGTCCTATAATTTCCTCGTAATGTTCTAATTTGCAGACACTCCCGACAGTATTGCCACACAAACAGTATTTCTAATTATCTCCCTTTGAAAAAGTTTATTACAATCTCTTTAGCAATGTTACTGTTAACTTCTCCAACACAATTATAACGATAATTCTGTACGGCTAAAAGAACGTTTTAACAACTTCTGATCGAGTCTGTCGTATCCTTTGCGCTAATGGAACAATAGTACTATGAAGTTTTCATGTGTGATGCATTCATAGATGATTCCGAGGTTGACGCATATGGTCTAGAAGCCATGGAGCTTGCATAGCTGTCTACGATGCCACTGGAGTTGGTCAATCAATCAATCAATCAATCAATCAATCAATCAATCAATCAATTTTATTAGCAAATGTTGTCCGAAAGTTTCGTCTGCTACTATTTCCAGCCCGGCGTGTATAAACAAAGGAGCGTGACGACCTACCATTTAGCGCCATACATGCGCTAGAAACAGTTCTATCATATTTGATCTAAATTTTACAATAAAAACTATATTAGAATCGAAATGATTTATAGCAAAATTTATAGCTGCGTCCTCCTGAGGGTAAACATTGAACCAGCATCTCCAGCAGCAAATACGTCACCATTCACATATGCAGACTGCAGTAACAGCAACAGCTTTCGTGACAATAAGTATGTATTGAACACTCATTTTCTTACTTAATATGTGACAATCTCGCTATCAATCATGTGATATAGAGATATTCTACTTTTTGGAACACACAAACCACATCTCTATATTTATGTCAGTAAGGTGAAAGAAGTGATCTATCATCTTCATTATTCTACTCATCAGCAGAATCGAGTCTAATCCTGGACCCGTAAATCACTTGACAAATCCCAATCAAATTTGGTCTTTTGCATTATTTTAAGGTCCTCCCTCAATTTTATTCCAATAAGGGCACTTGGCTCCTTTTACGGGCCACTAGAGATAAACATAGAAAAAACTTTAACAGCTTCTTCTCATGAACCACTTGATGTATATTCATCCAGCATGGTCTGTAGCGTCATTATAAGATCATCTCTCAGTTTTGTTCAAATCAGTACGAGCTTTTAGTACCATCAACCTAACGAAAAATCGATAAATTTGTCTGTATAAACAAAAAATGATGAAATCACTTAAACATAAATAGAGAAGGGCCAACGGTACCCCACAAATTGAAGATTTTTCCGGATCTTCTGAATATTTAAAAAACAACAACAACATTTTAATGTTTGGTTGGTCCTTCTTGTCTTTAAACAGGCTCTACCCAGTTCATACAGACTCTGTAGAAAGCGGGATAAAATTTGACTACTTCAAATATAACAGATAAAATGAGATATTTTCCGCAAATAATAATATAAAAACGGTACCCTTAAAAATGTAGATACCTTTTTCAATATTTTTTGTTATGTGTTATTTGTTTTAAAGTTGGTTTTCTTGGTTCTTTTTGCATTTTAAAGAGTACAATGAGCAATTCTTCAAATATTCCAACTTTTTCCGCGGTTACGCGTAAGTACTCGGAAGTCCTTTTAGGGCCCACTAGAGCTGAAATATCACATTTTTGGATTTTATTGAAAGAAGTATGTGAAGTTTACTTTATACCCCATGAGCTGAATGACCTGTAAATTCCCATAAATTCTCTTGTTATTCATTTCTTGGTTTTCTCAAACGTGCTCTCGTGTCATCAAGGAAAGTATAATCAAAGCTATCTATATAAATCACTAATTATTTCAGTAACACGCAATAAACAGAATTACTATATTAGTGATCTAATTTTGTATTGGTAAAAGAGAAGAAACATACACCTACATTATTGATGATGTTTTTCTCGGAATCTAAAGAAATGCACACGAAGCAAAAGCTTCTAATTTTTAGTAATTAATCAACTTGTTTTTTACGATTGTTTCACATCTGCATCAAAGACTTTATGCTTTTTATTGTGTGTGTTTTGACTCAACGAAATGATGCGTTATTTTTGACTTCTGACGTCAATAATTACTAACAAGTCTGGCGTTTCGTGACTAATCAAAGTGAACGAGGTCTGTATTGAAAAATACAGCATGATTTTATTGGATACTTTATTTAGATGAAATACAAGGAATTAAAATACAAAAAATACATATATGTTAACACAAGAAAATGTTCTTTTATTTGTAATGTAAAGCTAACACACTTTCGTACTGACCAACAGGTGAATGGGTTTCTCTGTCAAATGATGTAATACTGTGACCCAAAAGACATATAGCTTCCGTTAGTTCTTCTGGTCGGCTTTAATACAGGCTTTTAAAACAATATATAATGGTCATATTGAATAATAGTTGTATTAATATATATACTTTAGGCTTGGTTGATGACCGAATCCGACCCTGTATAGCCTGCTGCGAAACAATATTAGATTAATCGAATAAATTGTTGAGAAGGAAACAATAATCAAAGTGAAGGATTGTTAAATACAAGTGTAAAGTATTCAAATTATCTACAAAAATAGCCCTGTCAAACATGAAATCACTGTATGACCTCAGTTTTGTGATTGTATTCCTGTAACCGCACGCATAAAACGTAAGTTGTTGTGGAACATAATTAATTGTATGATCTGTTGTTCTGTAAGGATTTTATGTCCATTTAGATCCAAAGAAGAAGAAAACGAATTCATGATTAATGATGTGTTGTTTTTGGCTAAAATTGATCATCATGTTTTCTAATTATATTCTAATTTTACTGCTATTTTATGTTGTTTTCTTGTTTTTGACTCCACCACTTAATGCGCCTTTCTGTGATACTCGCACGCCAAGCCACAAGGTCACGAAGCAGTTAGCAGGAGGACAGTGAACCAGTTAGTGTGATTCGTTCAAGGACGCACCTTAGTAAAGAACTGCAGTTCTCGCGAGATGTGTGAGATAAGACTACATAAAAGGAGATAAACGGTATAATCCTTATTTAGTGAAGAAAATGAAGACTTAAAACTTCACCCCTTACACATTTTTTTTTATTTCTCGTCCATCGGGATCATGGTTTTGTTTTATTCATTTTTATTTGTTTACGCTGCGCTGCGTAGTTATGACTGTTTCCAGTCTAACTAATCAATCGTAGGCCCAGCGAGATCGGGATCATGGATTCCATTCAGTTTAACTTATATCAGAGTTCCGTGTAAGCCGGTGGTAGGAGACATGAAGACGACACTATCCAGCCACATCTGCTATTATTTTGCGTACTTATTTTCAATTCTTTAAAAGGCTCTTTCTTAAGATTTAAATTGATTTTAATACAGTTGTCTTACCGTGCCACGCAGCGTTTGTAAGAAGTAGACACGGTGTTGTTTCTTTGATTAAGGAATCCATTAAATTTCCCTCTCTTACCTCTATTCATGAACAGACTCATTCAAACCAGTTTGCTATTTTTTTTGCTTGGTTGCATTCTATTTTCTCCAATATATTTTTTTCTAATTTTGCTACCGTTATCCGGTACCTAATTAGTCAATTAATGTGCGTTGACAATCACTATGTCTATTTTGTTTTCTTTCAATGTATCTTACGTGACTTCATCGGCGGCTTGAATTATAACCCTTAGACGTTCGACTGTTGTTGCGCGATGCGGACGTTACGTACTACTTCGTTTGGAAATTGAGTGAACTGTAATAAAAAAAAAAACTAGTCATTAGGTAAAATCCAGATCTTATATGCTATATTTTCTACATGTTTAGATCTACATGAAATCTGGTTAGAAGTTTGACTTTATGAATTCTATAGCATTGTAAAAATGTGATCATCAGATATTAAAATTTAATTATAAGGACAAATTATAGAAAATATCATTGACACTTTAAAAATCATTTTAACAGGCTGTTCTGAAAACATTTTCGTTAGTCTTGAACTTTTTATCCTTGGCTGGATATTGGAATAACTTATCACAAACATTTACCATACAAGAATAACTGACATTATCTTGCATGCATTCAGCTCAATTATGATGTATTTTGGGTTTGAGTAAACAAGTTATGATATAAAACAGAATCAGAATTGATTGAAATCACCTTGATTTTTGTCGACTAAGTAATGTTTGAATGTGAAGAACGGTATTCCGTCTTAGTGACTAGAGAAATCATTGCCCTCTTTAAATATCAGAGGGATATACTTAGATAATTTAGAGAAGTCCGTGTTAAAGTTTTACGCAGACATCACCCTGTATAGATATATCATAGCCGTTGCTTTGTTTTTAGCATCATTTACATACTGTCTCATTCGCAGGTCATATCCTTAGGACACCTGACCACAGTATAAACGGAATTTGCAACAAGACGAATCACAGCCACTTGGGTTCTGCGTACCCCCTCCTCCGCCACTGCCAACTGTAAGTCAATATATTTCAGTATTTTAACACAAACTGATCATATGTGGTTATCATAGAACAGCACGTTTTAAATGAATGTACTTTTAACTATCAATGCTCTAAGTACTAGAAGATGGGAAAGAGAGAAATTGACAATTGAAAACAAAAATCGACTCAGCTCTACAATTAGCACCTACCTATCCATCCCTGGTATCAATCGACGAGTCTGTAACCATTCCGTCAAATGATAACTGACATTAGAATCGATAACTTTCATAAACCGATCAACTTTCCTTCTATGGAACAACTCCGCGCGAAAAGAGCCCCGGTCTATTTATACCATAGGCCGGCGGAGCCGTGTACCAAAATGGATACGCTTTCAACTCCATTGAACCGGATAATTACTACACCTCTTTTTTCATTCTAAGTATTTCTTAGTTCCAGCAGATAAGGCGGCCAACAATGTTATCATCATTTGACGTCTACTTTATATTAATGTTTTACAAAACAAACTAAATAACAGTAAAGTTTATACATAGAGTGCTTCTGATGAATAAAATTTTGTCACTGATCACATCACTTCAAACCATGTATTGGACTCCTAATTCCCGAATAACACTTTACCACATGATTTAATAAAAGACAAACTAACTGCCCTAATTCAAAAGACTTTAGCAGAGACAATGCTACATTTCCCGCTTGCAATTTCGATAAAGCCTTTTTAACTAGCTGCATTATTAAACATTATACAATGTGGACCTGTGACGAAGTTTGTAAAGCCCTTTCCCTTTCCTGTATATACAATATATAAGAGTATTTTTGTGTTTAAAATTACATGCCTTCTGTTGCCTTTGCGTATGTTAGGGTTTCACTTGGCGGGATTTACACTGTCTTGTGACTATGGAACATGGTGGGGGTAAGAGTGAGGTTAGGTGCACCATGAATCGGTTTAAGCTCCCCAGTGGTGGTTTTGCCACTGACAGTTCGGTGCCCCACTCACAGTGTATAGACTCTCTGTACGCCCAAACGGAAGTCGCCAATAACTAGGCGTTCACTTTCGTTTTTCAAATTTTTGGAAGCTGTCGGTAGAGAGTATTTTTATGTTTTTCTTTGGCTCTTTGAAATAAATATTCTTGTTGTATATATTTTTCAATGTATGATAAATGTCTCTGCAACAAACTGCCGTTAAATAGACATTAACACATGAAATTAAAACGTATTTTCACCCAAAACCCAGCAGGTCAAAGCAAAAGACGATACATTCAGGCTAAAAATGCCCATTATTTAGGAACTGCGAGTGAAATACATGTCAGAACCGCTTCCGAATGTTAAATTATAAAACCATGCAAGTGAGTTTATACCTACAAATATGAATTTACAATCCTGAATAGTTTAAATATTGTTTAATTCAACATGCATCTGAATTATGCACTGACCGCCTAGTCGCAAAACTTTCTATAAAACTGTCCCACTTTTCGCCAAGACACTGTACGCCTATTCAATAAATGACGACGTGTTTCGGCTTGTAGGCTCTATACACTGTACTTATTGAATTTATAAATATAAGTTTTGTTTTGTATTTTACTTGCGACAGTGAAACAGTATTTATTGGTCTGTTTCACCAACGATGTCCTTGTGTTGGACAAGAAATATAATCTGTGTACCTGTTTCCGTTAACATACGAGAAAAATATATATTTATTCCGCTCAGCTTGACAGGACACTGTTTTATTTTCCTTTGTATTTTCAGCTCGACTATTCGGGGAATAGCGGTGCTATTCTACTCGCCCCGGTTTCGGTTGAAGTTAAGTTTTTCGGCAACCTTTTTTCTGTCACATCTTTTTCTTGTTTTACTTTTGCTTATACCTTACTGTAACTTCACATAAACATTGTGCAAACAAAGCCTTTTTATGCAGGGACTTCCCATTATACCCAAGGTGAATGTCACTCTGTGTTGTTCTTGAATTTTATTTTTTTTTAGTTTAAGCTCCGCCAACAGACAAACGCGCTGTCTATATGAAAACTTTGTACCACCAAAGTGTCCAAAACGAGTCCGCTCATATATCTTCCAAGACGGTGGTTAGTTATACGTGTAGAACAACTGATGTAAACGTTAGGAGCCAGGTCATTTTCATTTTGATTTGTAGCGATTACTGCAATAATTATTAATGCAAAAAAAAAAAACAAAAAAAACTGGATATTAGCTTCAATCTGCTTGATTTTGACTGATATCAATTGTGACTTGGAGCCGGATGTTAAAATAAACAGAAATTACCAATAACCGCGCCGACGGCAGCTGTTTCTTCTGTGAATGATGATAAAGTTCCCGAGGTAAAGTTCGAACAAGTCTCTGAGATGCCGGAAATGGATCAAACACTGATTTGTGCCACGTAACGATTATATGAATGATGCGTTAGTGATTTATGTGTAAAGAATCTAGTCATTATTACAAAAATAATTTCAAACACTATGCAGGTTAGAGTTTATTAGTACGCATTTACCAAATTGAATTAGTCGCGCGGCAGTGCCGCGCTAGACTAAATTGATTTGATAATTACTTACTAATAAACACTAACCTTTACTAAAAGTGGATTCGAAACTGCAGTAATAACATATAAAATGGTCCGTGGCTGTTACGAAAACGAAAGATATTATAACTATTACTTTTTAACTGTTGGTTATCATAACACAAAGTCAAATTATTGAAATAAATGAATGAAAAGAAGTTCTGAATAGGCGTACAGTTTTTCGACTAAGCGTTCAGTCCGGATTTTAGAAATTGCGATTAGTGGGCCAGTAATGTATCGACTAGCGGGACAGTGTAATCGGCATATATGTCCAGAAAAACACATTTTCCTACAAACGCATTCGTTACCATAGAGCCATGCTAGTATTTATCGATGCGTAAGATATTTATCTACGCAGAAGCAAAGGTTTTAATTCTTTGCAAAAGCTCAAGATATATGCATTTCAAAGAATTGATAGTTTTATTACAAACAACAAATACCCACACGTAATTTGACTTGAAATGAAGTATATTAAGAGTTTTAATAGGCGTGTTTGGTATCTACGTAAACAGTAGCTCTTAAACAATACGTTGATTAAAAGTACACTTACTTTATACGATATTAACGAAATAAACAATGAAAATCCAAGCCATCCGCGACAGCAAAACTTTGTGTTTTGATTTCTGAACGCCTAGTTTTTGGCGACTTCCGGTTGGGCGTACAGAGAGTCTATACACTGTGCCACTGTGTCCCTTTATTTGTTCGTTTTGTCCTTGTGTATTTGCTTTGTGTGAGTGTGTGTGTTGGTTGTGTGCGCGTCCACGTGCTGGGTTTACGTTTGGGAAGGCTCCCTTTTTAGAACGTGGCTTTCCCTGTTGGATATTCATCCTTGTTTTTTGTTTGTTTATGTAACAATTAATGAGGATCTTGTTAGAAGGGTTAGAATCGGCGATAAACAATAGTTGACAAGACGGCAAATCAATAAAACTATTTGTTAAATATTATTATCTTCTATTCAATTAATCTATTTACCAATTGTATCACATATATAGCCTTAAAATCTCTGAAAGATAGAATGCTACTTAAAACTTTTTTGTGATGACAGGTGTTAAATGGGTCAACCGTGTTGTTGTACTTATAAAAAAGACTGACCCGGTTTATAGGTTGGTCAGGGCTACGATATGTATTGTATTTTGCCATCGAATTATTTCCATAAAATGCTTCTTCCCCTTTCGTTTGGATCCGCCCATGTTTACAAACACGTTTGTTTATTTTATGGACTGTATAATTATGCGTTGTCGCTTGTGTTATAAGTCAGAAAATGTAATTTTGCTACTCTTTTTTTGAAATCCTATTTTATCCACTCCCTGCTAGCCTACACCATTTCACCATGGCAACTTGCTTTAGTTTGTGCGTCCCTTCGCCTCCTCCAACCTCGAATTCTTGGTACGCCCGTGGAACACTTATTATTGAAAAGGTTACTTACATGATAATGACAAGTGAATCATGTGTGAAGAAATCCACATACTATTGTTCTACAACGTTATCTATGAATTTCTACTAATAAAAAGACAAAGAATAAAACCAGCTGATAAACGCACATATTCTGCAGTTAAGCAACTGAAATAGTAGTTATGCCCGAGACAATTTATAATCATGGCAATGCAAACACTAGGCTCACTCTCATCAACTGTTTTAGTCAATGTTTTAGTGTAAATTACTATTTTCACCGATATTTTCTGCCTAATTGTTATTTTGAAAAATAGTAACTTAAATGTAGGTATATGTATATTTCTAGACACACGAAAATGCATCTCCACTTTCATTTTCATGAATGATCTAAGCATTCCAATAGTATTTATTTGACATTGATTTTAGAGAAAGTTCTTGACACTCGGTCATTTCTGACCAGTACTCACAGCCTCGATAAAGGATTATGCTATTACCAGTTTTCATACACGCGGCCTCAGGACCAGCTTGCTGACGCTTTTCCAATGAACCATTTATCTCCCATAAATTTAATTTGCATATGCGAACATATTTATCGCGATGTATGTACATTTTTAGTTATGATTAGCGTGCTCAGTATGCGCATTTAATAGATTTATGATTTTAACAATTTAATGCGCATATCATTTATACTTTGCATGCGTATCTGCACGGCCTAGGTTAAATAAAGAATAAATGTATTATTATTTTGTTTTCGATTCATTTTGTTGCTGTTGTTATTATTATTAGTATTATTATTATTAGTAGTAGTATTTTTACATTGTATTATTAAAACTATCACCACCACCATCATCGTCATCATCATCCTCATCATTGCATCATTGATGATGATGATAATGATGATGTTGCCATTGTTATAACAATAATAGTCACTATTGTTTCCGTTGTTCATTGAATGCAACTGAAGAAAAATGCGAAATACATCAAAAGGTAATATACGTGCACTAAAATGCGTCACTTTGAGAAATTGTGCGGACAGTATAACTAAGTCTGATGCTACTGCCTTTCAGTTATAGTTGATGCATTTAAATCTATTAAAAACATATACTTTTTTCTATTTTATCGTTCGTGTGCGGATTTCTTGGGAACTCGACGCTTTTTTTGCGTCTATAAATCGCACGCTTCTTTCCATAGTAAATTAAAAATAATGCTCTATGGAACGCCTTTACTGCCTCTCGATGCCCCAAAAATAAGGATAAAACTTTACATTTGTGCAAACGTTTTTTGTATTGTGTATAGCAGAAACGTCGTTTATTCACGTACAGTCGTCTTTATAAATACATTGTGTGCTCTATAAAATGTTTTATTGTTAATGCATTCAAGTATATCATTAGCACATGGCGATATTTCACGGGCAAGAGAAGTTATATTGTACTCAAGCATACTGACGTTTATGTTCTCGTTCCATCTTGTGTACATTTCGTTATATCATAATAACTGAATATGATATCATGTTGATATAAAATTAACATATGACGTAGTAAATAGTTGCGGTATCATCTGATTATTTATTTGTCAAAACTGTCATTTGCCCTCACACTAATGATCCGGATGGGAATAAGAGGAGTAAATGTCAATGTTTCGGAAATATATTATTCTGTCAAAGTTACATAATAGGCTTGAAACGGTTCCTATAACCTTAAAACTATAAAAACATTCTTTCATTATAAAATATATACATTTTGCTAAGTTGAATGAAACAACGGATGTAAATGTATGTTTATGTGCTTTTAACTCTGTAATTTGCATTGGTAGCAAGTATGTATACATTACATTGTATTTTAAAATAATCAAATATTTCAATTAACGATTCCCGTTTTATTTTACAGTAAATTAACAAAAGGCGCGGTATAAAAATAAAAAAAATAATCAGGGCCTTCGAGTGCTTTGTCGCTTAACTTATTAAATATGTAAGCACTGTGGCAGTTAATGGACTACATGTATACTGGAAGGGGAGACAGCGAAAGGAGATTGCTAAAAATAAGACAAGGCGTTAGTCATTCCCATGAAGCCAAACATACAAAAAATAATTTTCAACGGCAAGTATTTTTGCCAGAGTTGTGACAGATATATGCCTTAAATATTATTGATGTAGCTCAAACTGCGTTGCTATGCTTTCGCTACACATAACGACATTGCCAGTAGTCCCGACCATGTTGAATTAAAAACAACAACAGGCAAGTTATTTATTATTAAACTAGCATAAAACTGATACCAATATCAAAGTAATAAGACGGCATAGAATCCAATACTTACAGGTTGACAGTAAGGAACAAGAAATCTAGTATGAATAGTAACAGAGTATTGAAGATGTTTGTAGCTTTTAATCTTTGAAAATGATGAAATGAAAACAAGAATGTAAACACTGGTTTTAGTTTTTTCTTCAATCTAAATATCATATCAAGTTTGAACACAATAAATAGATCCCGAGTTTGCAGAGGGTCAAAGGACACTGTGATTCATTGGAAATTATGATCACATGTCGTTGGAAATATTTTGATCTGCGTTTGCTGTTTAACTCCATTTCAAAATAAATCGTCTTAAAATAACGACAACATTTTAAATATTTTCTTACACGTATCTGTCACAAAATAACTTTCGACAAAAAGTCAGTGAAACATTTTCTATATACCACGACCACTGAAATACAATGTGCTTTTATCTAAGAAATTGTCAAAATACATAAAAATGTACACGCTTTACAGTATCTTATTGAAAACTTTGAATAATCATGCAGTCCTTTTTCGGGCAGTGCTGTTCCACTTTTGTGTATAACAAGTCTGTCTCACTATGATTTGGTGATGTTCATATAAATAATCGTTGCATAAATCTTTAACACAGTAAGCGAAAAGTGAACACAGCGCAAAATGTTGCTTAAGTTACCACCTTTTTGTGAACAAACCACAAGGTTTCAGTGTGACGTAAGCTAAAAAAAGACACAAAAATATGTCTTGAAATAACGCTTGCTGTAATAATATTATGAAATAAAAGTAAATTATATTCTATTCTATTTGATGAAAAGACTTTATGTCATTCCAAGCTGCACCCCAGTTCTTCCTCAAGTGTTCATACTTTGCCAGTAGAAACATGGACGATTGCACATTTTTAGAAAGATGTTCAGACTCAAGTAAATTATATCCATGTCCGCTTTCCATATTCCGTTGAAAAACACCGGCTTTTAAAGCAGCAAAGCCAGTAATATAAACATCATCTATCCAATAGAATTTCACTTCTCTGGAAGCATGATAAAGTTTCTTAGTGACGTCATATGACATGACGTAAGCAAATCCTTCGCAATATGGCGGATATTTTGAATATGGGTATTCACTTTCTGGCACGAACCATTTGTCATCCTTTGTCCTACGTGGTCCTTGGTTATGGTATATTGAACAATACAGAAAGTCTTCTACATTTCCATCCGGGGACTTTTGTAAAAGGAAACGAACCAAATGATAAATATCAATAAGGGTGTCATCGTCAACCTTGACAACGAACTTAGTATGGTTACAATATTTTTGAACCCAGTGCAATCCCATTACACATTTATACGTCAGATTGCGATACGAGTCTATAAAATTTCCTTGAATAATATCAAGATTTGTTTTACTTTCCAAAACGATTTTATCTTGTAAGTTTTGATCTTCCACTTTTGCAAGAATAAACAACGGCACAATATTAGCACCTGAGTAAAACCTTACTGATCCCCAAGTATCTCTTATCAATTTCCGTTCCTTATATTTTCTAGGATCACTATTTATTAGAACCAAAACTAAAACATTTTTGTTGCACGCATGTTTGTTATTTAGAATAAAGCCATAGTTGTGAAGATTTACAAAAGAGTCTTGTATGTCATTATCATTTGTATCCTTGAAATATTTAAGGTAGCTATCCTTTCCGTACTGGACAGGCGGCTGTAACTTCTTCTCAGATTGTGGTTGTCCTACACTAGTTTTTGCATCTTGTAATTGTTCAATTTGCATAAAGTTTTCTTGTATTTGCTTTTGTTGAAATGGTGCAAATTTTGCTGATATCCGATTCACTGTTGCTAAGCTTTCGTCTTTTGCAAGTTTCTTCAGTGTTTTTAATTTGGCTTGATCAACGTCTTCAATGCTTGATCTTATGTAGAAAATGGTTCGGTTGGTAATCAGGACGATGATGACAACAATAATTAGGACAACGAGCTTAGGTCTATAGGGCATCGTCCGTATCCGCATGTTTCCTGAACAGAGAAACAAAATACATCACATGTCTGTTAACTCGATGCCTGTTTGTAACATCCAGTATATTTACATCTAGAAATTAGAAAATGATTTAAGTAAAGACCATCTCTTTATATTTCAAAAATGTGTTTTAAATAACAATTGATTGAAAATTTACATTGAATTATGGTGACTGCATTGTGAAAAAGTACACTAACTTATATCTACCAACCAGTTCCTAAGACCATCCTAACACCAACCCTGAAAATAGTTCCAGACTTTTCATGAAAAAATATTTCAACGTGCAGATATGCAGTGCTACCAGTTATGCCTTGACAACCATTTAATTGTAAATTCGGTGACTATAACAACATAAACTGAAGTCTACGGTTTAATTAATATATCCGAGAGTATGAATACAAATATTCAAATTGATGGTCACGAGAACAAAACAAGACCTCGTGTCGCTTGAACTCTATCAGTATAATATTTAGCTAGTGACTGCTCCTTATCATCGTATCAAACCATAGTATTGACCTAGAGGTCACGTAGCTAATAACACAGAAAAAGTGGAAACCCACAGGTCGCCCAACATGACAAATATGAAAATGGTGCAGACTTGGCTTGACTAAGCCAGTTCGTGGACGTAAGTGGAAATGCAAGCTACCGTATTATTGATGGGTCCTAGACGAACTTGACAGAAAATGGGCCGTATATATGAACTTGCAACGGTAATATTAATAATTGCCTGTCTGAAATGGCAATCTTTAGCAAGTCATTAAATAGAGATTTGATCAACATTTAACAGATTTAACTAAATTTAAACATCAGTATTTAGTGGAAAACTGGCTACTCCAATTATTGTCGATAAACAAGTCCCTGTTTCGTTCAAATAATTGATATATGTTTGATACCTGTACTTACATAACTATGGTGGCATATTTCTGCTACAAGGTAGCTTTGTAGCTTTCACGATAATATTTTAAACTTTCCAGGAAATGTGTGCAGTTTTTTTAACGCATTTCAGCGATAAATATTTTTTTCTAGATATTTTACTTTTTTCTTGAAAATATTTTAGCGAAATATTTCGCGTTGATACTTCAAACTGCCACGAAATACTTGGTAGCTATCCCGATGATATTCTAAACTTTCCATCAAAGTTCTTCATTATTCTGAAAACATTCTCGCAAAAAGTATTCTATATAGATATGTTTTTATTTCCAGGAAATTAAAGGTCATAGAGGTAAACTTTTCAGAAATGTTCGAAAGATACTTTCTTAAAGTATCGAGATATATCTATCTAGGTAATACATGACAGCTGTGTACGCTTCCGTAAAACGTATCGAGATAATAAAAGTAAGTTATCGCAATAATATTTCCTGGAAAATTTCAGCTATTGAGATAATCTTTTCAGAAAACTTTGCATTATTAAGATATTTTTTTTTAAGTATCACGATAGCTACCTAATTATCTCGTTGCAGAAATATGCCGCCATAAATAACTGATATCAAACGATTGTTACTACATGTAAAATAAACTCATAATCGCTTACTGCAACACTATAATCGATCAAAGTTATTTAACATGAAATGAATTAGAAAAAAAAGCAACCCATTGCCTATTAACGGTTTGACTTTTCGTACCAAATATTCCCAAAATGTAGAAAAAATGCATACATATTTAAATTCCTTCACAGTGATGTTAGACCTTGAATTTAATTTTAACACTTTCTAACTTTTTTTTAAATATGAAAATTTCAGTATCTTTCAGCCTTAACCCTAGTAATTGACATTCCTACCACCATTACTTTTTTTTTCATAAATAGAAATATTGAAATCAATACATTGTTTTTAAAAATGAATATATCTGAAACGGTTTTGTTTCGTCAGTTACCTATTTTTTGATTATTTTTTTTCTCTCGGTCAAAAAGAAGTTGTAAATTTGTCTGATCGGATGTCAGGCAGTCTGTTTAGCACGTTCGCTAAGCCTTTTTTTATATACAGTGGACTTTAGGTGTAACAGATAGGGTGGAAATGTGTGCATCGCCGCTTGGTTTACTTAAATACTTACTGACATATAATGGCTGCAAGACTGACATTCTGAGGTACATTTGTGGTGCATGCTAGTTGTGTTCTCTTTCATAATAATCTCATGAAAACGAAAGCTGTTAGGCCAGGCTTTAGGCAATCTGACTAAAGTACTTGATCTTCTAAACGAAGATCTGAGGGTCATCTTTCTGCATATTTGGATTTCCGATACTGCTATTTTTATTTTCGCAAATCTATTTTTATTTGAACCAATCAGACGACTCGTTTCAATAAGCATTTGGCTGAACTATCACAAAAGCGTCGATGTCAAAGGGTGAGAAAAATATGCAGTCAGTCCGGGGCTCGAACCCGGGACCCCTCGCTTACAGGGCGAGTGCTCTACCGACTGAGTTTACCGGCTGCCTGACACCTAACGTGACCAAGTCCGAACCGTGAAATATGATTCCTCTCAAAAACACGACGGCGCAGTCATGATGTGATCGTCATAAGAATTGTAAATATGAAAACACCCAGGCTAAATATAGATTTTTTAAACTTCTACTTTCACTTTCAAAATGTTGGAAGCAAGGCTCTGATTGGCTAGCGGATGGTAGTCAGAACGAGGCTATCAATAGCACGTCTTCAGATCCAAAGCGTAGCGTTAATTGGAGATGTACATTAGTCAGATAAGGTTTTAGGGACTTTATCATCAGTGTGTACATAATCAATTGCAGGCAGTGTTTAAGGCCATTTGAAAAACATCTCAAAGGCTGAATGATTTGAAAAAAAGAGTACATTTTATTCTTCTTCTTAATAGTAAAACCCTATTGTGTAAGTTCTGTTGTAGTTTTCATCATAAATAATCAAATAAAGACCACAACGACCCAATAAGTGAGTATGTAAGCAATGACAGGTAATGAAAAGAATTAATTTTGAAAGAAATTTCAAAAGCCAAACGGAAGTTGATTAGCAGCAATTGCAGCCACAATCAGTGCTTTGAGTGCTTTGATTTGGTGTATATCATAATTCCACAACATGTTTTCTTTGTCAAAAGTTTTTTTTTTTCGATTTCTGAATCATTCTAAAAATAAAAATGTAGTAATAGGCATATTATATGTATATCTCAGGTAGTTAAATATGCTTGATGACATATTTTTCATTATATTTCAGAATTTTAGGCTGAGAAAATCTTCTTTTGACTTTTCGGATCCTCCTAAACTTATTTCTGAATAATTCTAAAAATAAAAATATAGTAATAGGCATATTATGTGTATATCTCAGGTAGTTAAAATATGCTTGATGACATATTTTTCATTATATTTCAGACATTTTAGGCTGAGAAAAACTTCTTTTGACTTTTCGGATCCTTCTAAACTTATTTTTGAATCATTCTAAAAATAAAAATGTAGTAATAGGCATTTTATATTATATCTCAGATAGTTAAAATATGCTTGATGACATATTTTTCATTATATTTCAGAATTTTAGGCTGAGAAAAACTTCTTTTGACTTTTCGGATCCTCCTAAACTTTACAAAGTTATGCTGTTAGGCGTAAAAAAATTGTTTGTTTCCGGTATCCCGACCTGTCCTAAATTTTTGGCCCGATCCTATATGTTTTTATGGCCTTGGAAAATATTTCTTTCAACTTTTTAACAAAAAGTTGCAAAACTGCACTTTTATGCTTTAAACATGGTCGGTGATGTTAGAAATCAATTTACTGATGCTCTTAAGGCATAACCCCCTTATTTTGTATTCATTTTTGACACAAAAAATAGTTTCCGAAAAGTCTCACTTAATAATAATAAAAAAAAAATCCAAAAAAAAAAAATCCGACCTACCAACCCTTATTTTTTAAGCAAAGTTTTTTTAGGCCTTAACACCAAAATCAAGATGAAAATTTCAATATTGTCTTAACATTAATATTTTGCATATTATATAGCATACTGCAACGTTTGACACGCTATTATAGAAATGTTAAACATTTCTTTTGACATAATGTTAAGGAGGTAGGTTACCTTTATATTTGTATGTGCGAATGTCCAACCGGAAGCTAGCGTGACGATTTACGACGACGTTTACGACAAACTAAATGTATTTGTATATTCATTCTTCTGAAAACAAATCATAGACCTGTCTTCGATCTGACGCTTTTTGGTATAATAATGCAGAAATAATGAATAAATTGCCGCAGAAACGCTTCAAAACAATGTTGCCTTAAAATGACGTCATTGACGTCATGACGTTACGTGTCAGTTACCGCGCAAAATTAATAGCTTTTATCTTGAAAGTACGTAATTCTGTGCATTTTCTTTATTCAAACTATTTTCAAATAACCATTATTTGCTGAAATATTTTTTATGAGTCTTTTGCTCTGAATAATAATCAATATTTTGCTTCTTTTATGTAGTTATATTGAAATGTTATGCGGAATGTAAGAAAATGGATGATGGTAACCAATGTTATTTGGAATATAGTTGGGTGAGAGGTTACTTGTTACGGCCATTTTCAAATAAAAAATCTAGCAGTTTGATTTGTAATACCTATTTTACAGGTTCCGTTGATAATTTGTTACTTATATACTAAAACTAAGATCTAAAATTGTTCAAATTTCAGTAGAAAATTGTGGTTTCTTGAATTGAATTGATGTTACCATGGAAACGAAGCCCGTGACCTATGTATCTAAATGTAAAATTCAAAAGCGTTGACACTAGTCTATTTAAGAAACACAGCTTCGGCTTTTTATTTTCATTTCAACAATATCCATGAGAATAATAGTAGCATGCTGAACGATTTTTCCATGAAAAATGCCAGACGAGGGGTACTGCTGTAAGTATTCTAAGCTTAGAAATTTGTTTGAATAAATGCAGATAACACGAAAATATAACTTACGTTAGAAATAATATGTTTTAAAGCTACATCAACTAGAAAGATAATCTTATTCAATATTATTTTATAAGAAATTATGACAAAAAGCAAGATATAAGCCATTTTAAACATCTCTGTTGCCATGGTTACTTTAAACTTTAAGAAAAATAGGGTACCATGTATAGTGCTTGGTATTTTGCTAATAATATTACCCAAATATTTTATGTTGGTCATTAACAGGATGGCACTGAAGCCGTCGAAAACTCCTATTTTTATACATAGTTGTTTAAAACTGAGAGAAAATGCGTTACCATGGAAACACGAGCCCCGCGACATATACATTTTAAGCTTATATTAGAAAGCTAACGTGCATACTAATAAAATTATAGATTATGCTGACTTCTACGGATATCAATGAAACTAAAATACACTGAAAAGTGTTAAATATCCGTACTTTTCTTCTTCTTTCAATATGAAATACCTTTGGAGGGTCATGTTCTTCAAACCTGGATAAAAATTGAACTTGAAGGGACAGAGACAAACGAAACTGAGATTTTAGCAGTTAAAACTTCATATTACACGAAATACAAAAAGATGCTGCGGTTCAACTAATTTGAATTTACCCTTGTAACAAGGTAACCTACCTCCTTAACTCATTGTTGTGCGCCTACCCTGGAAGATTACCAATGTTGCAGTATAAAAAGAATGTTATAAGGAAGTGAGCCCGTAATGACACTCGGCAACTTCCGTATGATTACACACTATATAATTCGACATTCTTCGGACGTAAATGTATGGTTTTCCGTAGAAATTGTAGAATGCCGAAATTGTATACGGAGAATACATAATTTGACAGTGATAATGAGTTAATTAATTACCTTAACAAGAGTAAGCATTATAACTGATTAAACAAAATACTCAGGCAGTTCTTTTATTTGATTTATATTGACAGATCTTTAAATTGTTTTGTAATTAAATTAATTAAATTATGTATTTTGTTAATTAAAGATGTATTTTTATGAATTAAAACCTAACTTTTAAAATATATGGTAGAAAATGTACAGATATTTTATTGTAAACTTACTTACCATCTGTTTAATTCCGTAGATTTATTCCTACTATTACAACATCAGATCACGAACTTTACTGTCTATCTCATGTATGTTTACTACACAATATAGTATGACACACTTCAGCAGTGATTTCCATCTTATAGTGTCAGAGGTTCTTATCTGTGCAAACCTTATCAACATATAGATAAAGTTTCCGCTTTCTACCTGTGAATGGAAGAAACCATCTTTGTCTATAAATATTCCTGGATCTCACAATCTCTAGTCTAATACATTAAATATGCACGATGTTCATTAAACCGTATGTGGTGATGGATGAATATTTTACGACTCGACGTATATGTATTAATTAAATATATTACATAAGGTGTACACAATTTAGGTCGTCTTTCCTAGAAGATTATTATTTATACTGTGCACTAATACCTCGCGAGCATCATAATAGACATTTTTGAATTAAGACAAAAGGGACTGCGAACACCTAGGACGATGAAAATTTAATGGGGACCATCTCAACATAAATTAATTATATTATATGCGGTCGGAAAACCATGCCCATAATAGTATTAAGGTCTGCCTTATCATGCCAAAACACTGCGGTGAGGGATATAAAATTTGCTTTGTCTGTCAGTCCGTCTGTCGGCCAGAAAAAAAATTGTGT
Organism: Mercenaria mercenaria; assembly: GCF_021730395.1. Taxonomy (NCBI): domain Eukaryota; kingdom Metazoa; phylum Mollusca; class Bivalvia; order Venerida; family Veneridae; genus Mercenaria; species Mercenaria mercenaria. Next base: position 83,937,145 of record NC_069362.1, read on the forward strand.
TGCCAAAAGCGGCCGACCCACCGTCGTTACACTTTACTGAAATGTTCCTCAACATTAGAAGGTGTGCATCCGAGACAAAACGGTCATTGTTAGCTCTGCTGTTACTAATCACATTAAAATGGCCATATCACCCTTGGTCGCTCACATGATATTGATTGTTTAGCCCTGAATATATGTCAAGACAAACTGTAACATGGAAACTGACATTTGTAATTAAAAAGAAATTAGATTGACATGGAACAATTTAACATGTGATTTCTAAATACCATAACCATAGTGACCTACATTTTATGCAAAAGTCATCCCGCAGCCCGTCACGCAAATTTATTCAGGACGAAGGTGTAGAATGTGACCAGAAGCTTGATATTAATGTTAAAGTGTTAACAAGTATTTTCTAGGAGTTTACAATGTGACCTACCTTTCAATCCCGGTTGACCTAATTAAGTATCAGACGTTGCTCTCATATAGATAAATATTCTGACAAGGTTTAATAAATTATTGCTGACGTTTTAATGTGACATCAGGTTACCCAGTTTCAACCAGTTTTAACCTTGATAAAGTTTTTATACGCAAAAATATTCTGAAAGGTATTTAGGAAAAGAAACAGATTGAAAAAATGTTACCCTAGGTAACCTGTTTTAGAACTTGATCTAATTTTCCGAGAAAGCATTGAAACATATTTGTTTATAAAAAAAAACAAAGAAAAATATCAAACAGGGAATGCCACGCACCAAAAACGTAGCCTCCTCAAAACGAAACCCCCAGCACGCAGACGCGTGCACCACACACACATACACACACCCAAAGCCAACACATAAGGACAAAACGAACAACACACACACACACACGAAGCCAACAGATAAGACGAAACGAACAAACAAAGGAACACAGTGGGGCGCCGCCTTGGAACGGTCAGTGGCAAAAACACCACTGGGGAGCTTAAACCGGTTTATGGTGCACCTAACCTCACTCTTACCCCCACCATGTTCCAAAGACATGGGACAGTGTAAATAAAAGTAATCCCCTCCAGGTGAATCTCTTACACACGTAATGGAAACAAAAAGGCATGGCATGTAAAACACAAAAATGCTCGTGTATAAATATGTAAAAAAACAAACCTTAAGAACCAAAAACGTATGTACTCAATGCCTTTTCAGAAGACAGAGCAACAAGAGAAACACCCTTAAGGGCCCAAAGACAAATATGAAAACATTTCAGTCCTGGTAGGATTATAAAACTGCTTATCATAGAGTCCTCCCCCTCTTCCGTCAGACGCAATCAAAGAGGGAAGCGCAGTGTCCAACTGTAAACGGGTTGAACACTAAACATGCGGTATGTCTCAAAACAGTTGGGTCGTAACCTCTTTTAATAAAACGTTTGATAATCTTTCCAAATACATTTTGAAAATTACCGTGACCCAAGATCTTACGAAGTGTGTAAACCACATCCCCATAAAAAACGGGTTTAGAAATACCTTCTCACAGAAGTGTCTTTAAATTACTATTGAATTTTAAAACTAAATCAGAATTACGATAATAAAATTTAGCAAAATATTTACGCAATTTGTAATAACGGTAGACTTGCTGAAGAAGTTTACCTGTAATATATTGATTACGTTCATTGAAATGCTTGACATGACTAGACGCTCTGGCAAACCGAATTAATTGAGAAATATATACCCCATAAGATGTAGCCTGAGGTACATCCCCATCCAAATGGGGAAAATTTACAATACTAAAATCAAAATCATCCCTCTTGTCATAAATTTTGGTATGTATAAAATTGTCATAAATAGAGTGATGTAAATCTATAACTTGACCTAATCTTTGACCCCAGATAATGCACTAGGTTTTATAACAGACAAACACTAACTATTTTTCATATAAGTTAATAAGTAGAGTATGGTCTCTAGATGGTAAACAATTTTTTCTTTTTTCTATAATTTGATATTGTGACCTGTTTTTTATTCAAGGTAAACCAATGTTTAGACTTATCTAGACTTCATGAAAACAAATACTGCATGCATATCAAATACAAAACATTGCCTCTATGGTGTTAAGAAGTTTTTTCCAACAATTTAGCCTAGTTACCTAGTTATTGACTCCAGATAACCGACTTTTAAACTGGATTTTATAAAAATCTCCCATGGTGGCATAATTAGCCTGATCTTATCACCGTAAATAAGTACAAATGTTTTAACGAACCGCATATAATATAAAAAATATATGTTGAGAGAGCCCCTTGAAACATCCATCGTCCTAGATGTTGAACACTTCACTTCGTCTTAATTCGCAAATTTCTACGTTCTGTTAAACAGTGCAGGGGCATCTACAGCAAGTGGTTACATGTCTTTTACGAAAAAACAGGTTGAGATATTACTTACAAGTTAACGTCAATATTATTATCCTGCAAACTTTATTTTCATTTTGTCACTAATATATAACTTATTAAACCAATGTATATGTGTTCTATATCCTTGAATACTCAATGAAACATTGAAGTCGTAATAATTAACCACTTCAATGAACGGTTGTAACCAGAGTGTCATGCTCAATGCTTTGTTGTACTTCAACTAAAATTCAAAACACTTTAAAAGTTGTTTAAGTATTAAGTAATAAAGGTGGTCAATAACATTTGAGGAATATTTTTTGGCATTTTTTTAAGGTTTCATAATTTATATTCTGTTAGAGATTTATCTTAGGAACAAAAAGACCCATTACATAAAGGTAGATGCCTACTCGAAATGTATAATTTCATTACTTTTCATGAGTTTTTTGTAATCACTTCCCTTTAAAATAAAAATATTCTAAAGGTGGACTATATTAGATTTTAATATAATTTCAAGTTTTACATTTGCATTTGATTAATATTGGGATACCTCAACTACAAGAAACAAAAGGCAAGTTTTAGAACAGCAAGTAGCCTTTGAATTCATGATCCATTTTTAATCTATCTTGGTTGCGCCACCGATATAAGCTTTGTTTGTTTTGTTTGTTTTGGGTTTAACGCCGTTTTTCAACAGTATTTCAGTTATGTAACGGCGGGCAGTTAACCTAACCAGTGTTCCTGGATTCTGTACCAGTACAAACCTGTTCTCCGCAAGTAACTGCCAACTTCCCCACATGAATTATCAGAGGTGGAGGACGAATGATTTCAGACGCAATGTCTTTTATCAAATCGTCACGGAGAACATACGCCCCGCCCGAGGATCGAACTCGCGACCCCGCGATCCGTAGACCAACGCTCTCCCTACTGAGCTAAGCGGGCGGGCGCCGATATAAGCAAATGAAGGTAAAATAATTTTATAAATTTGCATGTCTAATAAATTATGTCAAAACATACACTTGTTAATGCAAATCTTTGACGAATTTAATGCAATAGTGCTTTTATACATATTATTTCTTAAGCAAAATAGGTTTAGTAAATTTATACTTATGCTAAAAATGCTATAATGGTTGCGCAACCAGATAGGAAAATCAAATTTTAAGGAAACAGTGAAATTCTAACATGTATTAAGAACTCAGTGAACACAAATAAGTGTAAATGATTAGCTATTGGAGTTTTGAACAAATCCTTTAGTTGACTAAAATCTGATTAACCACCTTTAAAGAAAAGGCAATACTACGAAAGATCCGTGGTGACATTTCAACTTCATTATTTTAAGCCTTCTGCTTCATGATTTCACGATTTCCACTTCATGAATTCACGAATTCACGATTTCACGATTTCACGATAAAACTTCACGATTTCGCGATTTCACGATTTCCACTTCACGAATTCACGATTTCACAATTTCCACTTCAAGAATTCACGATTTCCACTTCATGAATTCACGATTTCACGAATTCACGATTTCCACTTCACGAATTCACGATTTCACAATTTCCACTTCATGAATTCACGATTTCACCATTAGACTTCAGGAATTCACTATTTCTTGATTTCACGAGTTCACGAATTCACGATTTCACCATTAAATTTCACGATTTCACGAATTCATGATTTCCACTTCAAGAATTCACGATTTCTCGATTTCACGATTTCATAATTATAGTACAATTTCAACTTTTCGCGATTTTATTAGTCACATGACTAATGCATGACGTAGAAAACCGCGGGTGATGTTCGCTACCTGTAAGATGGCGTGTTATATAATTGTACAACCAGGTTTAGGTACTGAAAGTGAAAACTGGCCGAAAATGCCTCAACTGATGAGGAAATAGACTTACAAACAATACTTTTAGAATGCATGATTGCTTAAAATGTGAAATTGTTCCAGTCCCTTTTTTCAGTTTTAGTAAGCTCCTCATCTTTGTGCTATTGAATGAAATTAAATGAAAAGCGATGCATCTTATTCACATGTAAGCTATTGCCACCTGCTGTGTAAATGGTATGCAAACTGAGTTGATCAAGAGTACGGCCTTACCACGAGGGCCGTTTTAAACGTAAAAAGCGTCTTATACGTTACAGGCGTGGAAAGGATACACATACAAAATATAAATTCAATCCATGCAAGCATTCTCTTTTAAATGAACAGAAACCAATGTGTCTATGGACGGAAAGACGGATTCCAAAATAACGGACTGACGGACGGATAACTGCAAGGCTTAATGCTCCGTCGCCATAAATGGTGTGGGCATAATAAACATACTTATATATTTTGGAACTGTCTAAAACAGTAAAGCTACTTGGGCATCTTATATTGTTCATACATGTTTTAGTGTTGAAAGTACCCAATACTGTGTTGGTACAGGCACCAATATCCCTCCCCAACCTCCACACAGACGTATGCAGGAGTATAGACTCATCCTCTGTAACCCAGACCATTCATTACGTTTACACTTCATTGAATGGAGTGGATTGGCCAAATAGAACAAGTGAAGTCAAGAAATCATGAAATCGTGAAGTTTAATGGTGAAATCGTGAAATCGTGAATTCAAGAAGTGGAAATCGTGAAGTCAAGAAATCGTGAAATCAAAAAATCATGAAATCGTGAATTCGTGAAATCGTGAAGTTTTTTCGTGAAATCGTGAATTCGTGAATTTGTGAAGTGGAAATCGTGAAATCAGGAAGCAGAAATCGTGAAATCGTGAATTCATGAAGTGGAAATCGTGAAGTTTTTTTCACGAAATCGTGAATTCGTGAAGTGGAAATCGTGAAATCAGGAAGCAGAAATCGTGAATTCGTGAATTCATGAAGTGGAAATCGTGAAATCATGAAACAGAAATCGTGAAATAATGAAGTTGAAATGTCACCACGGGTCTTTCGTAGATTTGACAGATTATTGCATCCGCCGGGATATTGTTATTTTTCTATAAAATGCAATGTCCTTCCTTTCTTGATACTGTTAACATTACTTTAACAGAGAAAGGATTATAAATATGTAAAATGCAATATGTATGTTATTTTTCTGACCAGATATAATACCGTACTAACTTTGATGGGTTACATTTACTAGAAAAGTTCAAACAATGGTCTTGAAATGTCACCACGGGTCTTTCGTACAAATCTGAGAGTGGGTATCTCAAGATTTAGATAAGCATCTGCTAGGTGAATTCCCTCTCAAGTTTTAGTTGTTTCGTGGCTGGAGTGGAGTCCTGTGCTCAGAAAAAAAGTAAACAGGACCAAAAAATAGAGGAATACTGTGAATTTATGATAATTTTAATCAGCGTCAGATACGAATTATTTTCGAATGTAAACCAGGTGTAAAATTTTGCAGACAGTTTACTAATTTGAATATAATCTTTTTTCTTATTCTTTATCAGAAACATGACACATTTTGTAGAGCCATCAGTTGTTGTTTTTTTTGCACGTGATGGTACATAGGTTCAAATCATGACTGATTTTTTTTTAAATTTCTAATCTCCTTTTTAACTACGTCTCTGTCAAAGGCTTCCAGCATGATTGTAGCATATCGCTGTTCTTACTTTTCATCGGCCAATAATCCCTTGATGAAGAGCTGTTTCAGAAACCTTGGTGTATAGTATCAACAGGTTTGTTAATTTCTAAACTAATATAAAATTATAAAAAATATGTAAAATAAAAACGGAGACATTACAAAAGGAAAGGCAAAATGTCATATTTGAGGTGACAGACACTGCGTGTTGCCATAATGCTACGGAGGCTTTTCTTAAGTTGTAATCAAGTTGATCGTAAAACCATGTGACGTGACTGTCCCGTTATCGAAATAAAACCACAGAACACAGTATTAATAATTCAGCACGACTCGCTGTCAGTGATTAATGCATGTACACATGTTTAATGCATGCTTCACATGCAAGCTATTCTATATACACATGAAATCTTAAGAAAAGTTAACTCTAGGGACACTGGGGATGGGAAATGTAGCAAACATGCAGTCAGAGAAACAACATTTTGTCCTGTCACATTGCCCTTTTAGACTAATAAGCAATTTTTGGCAAAAAGCGTTGTCTTTTATATTTTGAATTTTCTCTCTTGTTACCAATATGTCATCCTTTTTTAGTTGCAAAGTTGTTTTACATAATTATAAAATGTTTGCCAGTTAAGAAAGAGAAGATAAATTGATAGATATTCAGAAGACATATTATAATTTTTACATTTGCTATCAACTTTCACGTTTCACGAATTTCAAAATTATTGCCTGGATCAATAAGAAATACTTAGTCCGAAGTGGGAAATATTTACTAATAATTCCTGAAATACCTGTGTTATTTTAATGTGCTCTCTTTCATTATTTTATATTTCTTTACACTCCTCTCAGTGGATCTTACTGCGCAAGGAACAATACGACAAAATTAAATTTCGAAGATAAAGTCAAGTAGGAGTTAAACAGGACAGAGTTACTGTTCATACGCTCAACATCTCTTATTATAACATTAGATTATTTAACATTTCACTAAATTTCATCCGGTCGTTTCAAAGTGTGAATACAAATGTTCCGGATAAAGTTATGGTGCTTGTGTTCTGGAATTTATGTGACTGCCATGCATTTTACAATACCCCCGTCTCAACACTTGATTATTGTTTCCGTCCGTCCGTAACATTTTTTGTCCGAAGCGAAAGTATAAATCTGTTGAAGTGATTTTCTTAAAAAAACAACAATTACAGAAGCCATTGAAAGAAATTAAAGTGAACAAGAATCAAATATTTATCCTGCTTTCCTAATTATTGCTCCCTCTTTCTTCCTTTTTTATTTTTGTTTTTGATACTTTTGTCTAGGGTATGACTCGAAAAATGTTAAATGGATTTTGTAAAATTTTCACACAATGATAGTGGCAATCAGGAAAAAGTGCCGTATTTAAGTCATATAGTTCTACATTGCTTATTTTTTGATCATCTCCTTTTTTATGAATTACTCATAACACTTTTGTCTGGAAGATAACTCACGATAACAGAGGAAAAATACGTTATATCCTCATATATCTCAAAATGCTTTGGAGCATTTACAACAGTTTAATGACCGATTAAATCGGTATAAAGACTGTTACACCATAAATAATAATAACTGCAATTAAACAAACAAAAATATGAAAGAACATTCTTCAACATTTGTTTTAAAGTTATATCTGTGTATTCAATATTGTTGAACTGATGAGGAAAAATATCTGAAATTTGTTTTATAATGAAATCAAATGATTTATGTTCTTTATTAAAAAGGGTTTTCACAAGCGTAAAGGAAAACCAAAAGGAGACAGAATGTGTATTGTAAACTTCCTTCGTACTGAACTGGACATTGTTCATTCAGACCATGTGTATCATGTCTGTTTACTGTACAACGTCAAGGAATATAGTATGATATATTTCAGCAGTAACGTACATCTTTATGTATGAGGCTTTTCTCACCAGCATCTAGATAATGTTCCCGCCTCCCACCATTGCCTTAAAGATACCATTAATGTCAGTCCTTATTCCTGGATCTTACAAACGCTAGTCTAAGAAATTAAATATGTATGATGTTAACTAAGCGTATGTGGAATGCTAAGTTAAACGACATGTACCTTTGCCATTGACGGTACATATTAATTAAAAGCATTACTTTAGGAAGAAGTTGGGTCATTAGACCAGTGTTGTGTTGTCTGAATGTGAGAGTGGTGTGACCTATAATAGATATTTTGATGAAGAAATTCCATACTCAGAGCAAACTTTTACCTAGTATATTTTCGGCAGTGTCTAACTGCCTTCTTCAGCACTGACTGACCAGTGTTACGGGGGGAGCTCGGTTGAGCGATGGTCTCCGCTGTATTTTCTCTATAGCCTCTTTGACTTTGCGTTTGATAAATCCACTTTCACTTGTCAGTCAGTGCTGAAGAACGCAGTGAGACACTGCCGAAAATTACACTAGGTAAAAGTTTGCTCTGAGTATGGAATTTCTTCATCAAAATGTTAAATCCAGAGCATGGGATCATCAGTTGTATAATAGATATCTCCCAAACAAACATTATGTATTGCACGTATATAATGTGCAGTCCTTATTCCGTTACACACTGCAGTCATTATACTTCACTTACAAATGAGAAAATAGGTTCAAACATATTACTTACCAGTTTCCACTTAAATTTGATTGATTAATGTTTTAAAACGCTACATTAATGAAAATTATATCATTCAATATCCCCAAGAGCCTTTTTAGAACTGCATAATTGAACACCGAGACCGAATTTCGTGGTCAGCAACATATCCCAGACGTTATGTGTATTATTCCTACATCAACTATATAATTTACGTTGACAGAAAAGGAAAGACACCTCCTTTTGTAGAAAAAGTAGCCATAGCCTGGCTGTAATAATCTATCGAATTGAATGATGTATCATCTCTGACAGTGATTATCTCAAGTTTCAAATAAACACCTCCCGTAACAGTATTGCTTCAAATCCGTGATAGAACTTTGTTCGAAAGTGGCTGTAAAATTGTCTTTTAAAGTCAGTGTCAGAATTTTTATCCCAGCCATTTTTGACACATTATGAATAGTGTATTTACAGCAATGTACTAAGAAAACTGTCGTGATAGATTAATTCATGTGCTTAAAAAAACGTAATAATTAATTATAGCTCAGAACATTGATTATTCAACATGATTTGATGTCAGCGATTAATGCACATATGTGCGCGTTTAATGCATACGTGACATGCAAGCTATTCTAAATACATTTACATTATTTAAATTTATCTTTGATTTATGGAAATAACTGTAAGCACTCGACACTTGGAATGAGAAACGTCGCAATAATACAGCATAAAAAGAGCTTTATGCCCCATCGTCTTCTTCCTTTTAGAAAAGGAGATAAATAAATAATTACGGGATGGACTGGCAGCTCAAATTGAAAGCTGCGTGGTTATAAATTACGACAAGAACAATGGCAAGCATGTCTTTAGTATGATCTCGCAAATCTGAAATGTGATAAAGAGAAGAGTCCGATGGAAAATGACCTAATGTTCAACAAACATATTACTATCATCAATAACTTTTCTAACTCTACACCTATTTTTTTATCTCTGCCAGATTTTGAAAGATTTGAATGAAAATCATTAGATGATTACTTAATACAACGGTTACCAGATTACAATCGGAGTAAACCCATTTAGCCGTCCCGGTTATAATAAGTGTAACCCTTAAATTAAAAATCACATAATCAGTAAAACACACATGAAAGCAGCACACGTTGAACGTATTCAAATTATTATTATAGTTCAAACATATTTTTATCCAATGAAAAGCAAAGGTTTTTCAAAAAAGTAACCAGCTTATTTTCATATTATTGTAGGATTTATGTACCACATGTTTTATGTATTCTATATCAATGCTAAAAGCTATGATTTATTTCATTTAAAGTTAAATCATAATGATGTTTGTATTTCTTAAGAATGACAGTTACCTTTTTTTTATCCTGCAATGTCAGTTATTATCTTGCACGTTTTCTCCCATGTTTATGCATGTATCTTTTTGTTATTTCATATTTCCAAGGAGTACATTGCACTTTAAGTAAATTGTCACCATTTATTAACTTTACTCCATCCATTTATCTGTATTTTGTGTGAATGTTAACTTCCTAAAACTTTTCCTGAAATTTATGGAGGCTGCCATGTTGTTTACTGCAGTGTGTAGAAATACCTCCGTTTTCATATTCTAATGCAGCATATTTGTATCATTTTGTGTAATGTTCATTGATAGGATGTTAGAAACATATTTTAATCATTAACTGTCACTGAAACTTTACATTATTGTTCATTTTTGTGAAAGAAGTGCGTACTATTTGTAAGGTCATTCGCGGTGTAAATTTGGAACTTTCAATCACCGGAATTCTCCATTTTATTGCATCAATTACATTTTATCTACCCAAATGTTACTCATCATTAGATTTAATACCATAAAAGATATATTGTCTTTGTGTATTATTGCTCACATTTTATTGTATGTCGTATTATTCGTAATTTTACTTGGAGACATCTCTCCTAAATTCCTAAACGGGTCAAAGCTTATAAATAGAGCGATCTGCCTCACTTTGAAAGAACAGTTGCGAAGGCGCCATTATTCAAATCATTATTGGTCAAAACAACTAACGTACAATTCCTAAATCCAAATTTTAGTAAGTATTTAGGAATCTTTCCTAAATATCGGTTATCCAATCTTAGGTTCATTGAATTAGTATTATATAAATACAAGTATAGGTATACTTGTATACGAAATAGTTTTTAGTACGAACTTTAGGAAATAAAATCCTAAACTTAGGATTTTATCTTAGTTTTTAGGAATACGGTTTAATATATTTACTTAGGCAACTGTCCCCATGTGAGAGCCGGCGCACTTCATGAATATGATTATTTTTAGGATTTAGGATTACTATTAAGTATTTGTATGTTATATATATATCAGTTATAATGCATTATTGCATTTAATACAGAGTGTTAAAACTGATATCGTTGTCGTCTTCTATATTGAAGTAATACTACTGCTGGTGTATTGAAACTCCAGTAGTCCTGTATATTGTAGTGTATTTCATCAAGGCATCCTGACCCCCCCCCCCCCCCCCCCCCCCCCGGCTGAAGTACGCTACATTATTTCACACCTGAAAAAATGGCCCACTTTATCATGAAGTGGTACAAAATTAAGGAGTATTCATTGTTCCTTCTACTATGGATGGAGGCGGAGCAACTGTCAAAACAGGGACTGCATACTGGTCTAAAAATAAACTATACATAAATGTCGACAGTAGTTATTACTTTGTCTTGTTTTATCTTTAATTAAGTTCTTGAATGTTATAAGTGCTTAAATAGAACTGTTAGATTATTATGAGTTAAACCTACATATTATATTTTCATTGAATAAGAATGTAATATTGTGATCTACAAACTACTCGATAAGTGAGTCATCTGCTATGTATTTATATTACATCCGCATGATTTTGCGTGCAAACAATGTTGGCCACACCTCCCAGGGAAATTCAAATTAAAAATTTCTCTTGACATGCTTTAACTCTTTTCTCAAAGTCACCTTTGCAAAATAAAACAGAATCAGATTTTTGAATAAGATGTTGTAAAAGTCACAATGTACAAATGTGCAAATTTAAAAAATATCTTTGTACTGATTTAAGATAATTTCTAAAAGGGTTCCCTAAGTTTACTTGAGACGGAGATGTTGTTGACTGATGAAAAGGGGCATTTTAACTATAAGTCGGTTATAGATTACTTATTGACATTCTAATGCATTAAGTTTTGCCTTCAATACGTTGCGCTCCGTTTCGGCAAACTTAATTGCATTAGAATGTCAATAAATGATCTATAACCTATACATACTGATTTTTCAACTCCAGTTAAGGCCTAAAAAATGTTTGTTAACGGTATCCCGACCTACCCTAAATTGTTGGCCCTACCCTAAATGTTTTATGACCTTGGAGAATTTATTTCATTTTTTGTGTTACTGCACTTTTTATGCTTTACACATGGTCAGTGATGTTAGAAATCAACTTACTGATGCTGTAAAGGCACAACCCCTTAATTTGTATTCATTTTTTGACACAATTATAATTTGCGATAAGTCCCACATAATAAAAAAATATATAAAAAAAAAATTACCGACCTACCTACCCTAATTTTTTAGCATGTTACTGGAAACAAACAATCTTTTTTAGGCCTAATTGAAATGGAGCGTATCGTGCAAGCTTCGTATCAGGTGTGTGACGTTACCAGTTTCACCGCATTATTGGGTGATGTGGCGTCGATAATTTTCGAATTTATTCAGAGTAAAGTATGTATTATTTTATAAGTAAAAATGAATATGCAACAAAAAGACGATTAACTTTGCATGCAGAAATATGCACTCTTTTTGTCGCGTCACTGACAGTACTATGACGCGCAAAATATCCTCTGCATAACTCGTGCATATTTCTCGATTTAAATCTGAAGATCTACTAATGCACAGTTGCAAAACAGCAACCGATGTCAGGATGAGAGTATAGTCTATCCTTTGAACCGTATAATGTTGTCCGCAACAGTTTTATCCCGCAGATGGCACTACTTGCAGCACAAGGTTGCACTCATTTTTAACGGTCACGACTCAATGTTATCATGGTTATATTTTTAACACAACTAATCATTTAACAATCAATCCAATTTTCATTACAATCTATCAAAATGTGGCAGAGATATTTGAAAAAATCAGGTCAGGAACTAGGAAAATTGTTGAGTGTATTATTACCAATAATGTTCTTTGACTTCTATATTTAACAAATACCGATTTTGTCAGAAAGTAAAAGGCTGTTGTCAGGCCTATTATGGCATATGCAAATTTTATCTGGCAAAGGCATTGAAAATGATGAAGTTTTCAACATGTAGTAGTAAACAACAAATGGGTGGAGAGACGGAGGGCGTATAGAAAGTCGAACAAAAAAAATACTGTAAGACCTTTTCATTTCGCGACAGGAGATAACTTACATCTATTTAATATAACAACAATAAACAGACAGTGGGGGAGCTTTCTTCCTTGGTATTATAGTAAGAGGAATGAAACTCATGTCATACTCATGGCATGTTGGTTTGGAGGAGGACATGTATGAAGTTTAAATCAGTTGTAATGTGTCTGTATTGAAAAACCGTGAACATGGTTCTGTTATGTTTAGTCCTAAAAGTAGAAATGTAATCAAACTTTAAGTGAAATATATAACATTACCAATGAATTGTGAAGAAAAAGACCTGTGTGAAGTTTTATTCAGTTCCAGTATGACGTATGAGATATTATCGTACAATTGTAAATATATTGGTCAAATGTGATAAGGATACCGCTGTCAAAACTGTGAAGTTACTTCAGTTTCACGGAATTTAAGCTTGTAGGACCTGTGTTCAATAAGAAAAACTGCCGTTAAATGGACTGATATAATAATTTCACTAATGTACCAAATCTTAAATAGTTACCTTGCATTATATTTGTCTTGCTGTTATTTATTTAAGTAGGGGTGTACATCCTGGCTCACTTTGAACAGCGACATCTCAACAACATCAACTTTGTTTTCGGTAATTTTCTAATTAATTATTTCTTTTCATCAATAAAACATACTGAACAAATTCTCTCATTAAAAACAGTGTATCGTTGAAGAATATCAATATCTTTCAACGAAAATAATACGTTAAACTGAAGCATATATATTTTAGACTCTTTTGCCATTTATTTCTCTAGAAATCATTAAACAGTCTAGCCTATTTATAGGTGTCTTATGTCTTCTTATTAAAGTTATATCTTTCAAGATAGGGCAACTAAATTCATTTCCGTCGGCGTGTTCCCAAGTTCTTGCATCTAGATGGTTTTGCTACATTATTTTAATGTCAGATCATGAATGATAGCTCTAGACAATAGTTGTTATTTAGTTGTTTATTTCATTTCAATTTTAAGGAGAAGTCACTTAAATAGTTATGATACCATATATTGACGGCATTGAGGTGATTTTGTATGGTCATTCTATTTGCAGTTATTGGTGATTTAAATTCAAGACATCAAAACGTCGACTGGACCGCTAGCGCGTTAAATATCCCCTAAATCGTGTAATGTCGGTATAATAGATTGGATTTCGTATCACAAGAAAGTCTATTCAATGTCACTATGTACGTACTTTCTAGTGATATGAAATCTAATTTACGTATTTGTTTACACTCGTACGGTGATTTATGTTTATTCTTTCAGGACAATTAAATTTATATATTACAGTTGTATTTGCCCTTTAATATATGGCAGCGGTTAATTTTCATTTCAAAGCGCAATTACTAAAATCTGAAAAGTAGATCCCTCGGAAGCACCGAAAACAAGGCAAACAGTGAAAATTGCAGACTCGGTTTGATTGAGTCGGTTCATGAGCAGTAATGGAAAATGCAACACTGCCCACGCCCCCTAGCACCGGCTTAAGCAGTATTCAATCTTCAAATCTAAATGAGTTGAAATCAATGATCCCGAAGGACCAGAAAATATAACAACACTGAGATGAAGTCGGGGCGACTTTTTACGGCCGCCACACAGCACTTAACACTCGCTGTTGTGAAGTAAATAAAACTAAGACTTACCTGTTCAAAATATTCATGTTAATCTTTGTGAGGATTTGTAAAGGATGCTTTCAAAAACAAATAAATGGGTTTTCAATAAATAAGTATACTTAGGACAAATATGGTTTATAACAAGTCATAATGTGTTATTGTTTAATAAATAATGTTTTTAAGGTCTGCTAGATAAGGAATGGTAAGCAATGCAAAGATTTTCGTGATACTTACCTACTTTTAGTCTTTAGGAAATGCGACAAGATTAGTACATGTATCTCTCATTTTTATAGATGGGACGTTGTTAATGTTATTTTTCAACAGAGAAGATCATATTAAAACAATCAGGCAGTGTCAGGAACCTCGGTGCTTTCCTGGATTCGAAAAATGCGATTTGGTGACAGGAGCTTTCAGACAGCAGCTGCGAGATTATGGAATGCCCTCCCATCTGACATAAGTGAGTGCAAGACCTTGCAAAGTTAAAGACGCATTATTTCATACAATTCTTTGGGAACTAATCTCACTGATTACGTGATTAATAATGTAGGTACTTTGCCGACCAATCAATTACTTTAATTAAGAACTCTAGTGTGACAGAATAATGTTAGCGGTGTTTTTTTTCTGTGGGATGTATAATGGATGTTTTCCGGACCATTTAGGTGGGGATTAACCCAATCATCCGGGACGGTTTAATATGCTGTGATGCATTTCGCAGACATCATACCGATTAATTCTGTCTGTTCAAAATGTATGATATCTTCTGTTCTATTCTGCTCTAACCTGTGTCTTTAATAGGTCCGTTAGTGTTTTACGATATTGTATTTTTGTTTCAGGTTTTGATCTGTCTACCTTCAATTTAAAATGCTTGGTATCTTATTACCGTAATATAATTTTAAGTTCTTCTATAATAGTTCAATTACCATTTTTTATTGAACATGTTATAAATGTTTTTATGTAAAGCACTTTTGAACGTATTTTTATATGAAAAGAGTGCTATATAAATGTGGTATATAATGATAATAATAATATAATATATATTGATGTAATGGTGCCGTATTTAAAGGTGCTAATTTACCTCCGATACAAGTAACGATAAAAAAGATCAAAAGATGTCTGAAATATGCAAACGCTAAACATTGTAATCATCTTAAAAGACAATGTGTTTTAAAGATTTTAATATCATTAAAAATGAATAACAGGGACCCCTGTCACCAAATGACCTTGACTCACTTGTCCCTCGCCAATCTGGGTTTGGACTTCGCTTGAGGCGTAGAAATCTTCATGGCAGAAAGCCATCAAATTGCCTTACGGAAGGTCGGTGGTTCTACCCAGTGTCCGCCCATGCCTGAAATAATGCCAAGAGGGGCACCTGGGGACTTCCTTCGGCACAAAATAAAACTGGATATGTCGCCAAATTACCTAGATTGTGTGAGTCTAAGCTAAACAAAATGTAACCAGTGAATACCTACTGTTTATCATATATTTTCAAACATTTTTATTTATCAAACAGCTTTTTTAAGCAAACGTTTCTGTAATAATAAAAAAACACGTACATACACACAATTTGGTGTAACATATCCCTGTAACCATGAACCCAATGTCCATCCTTCATTTCATAAATTTCTACATACTACTTGTTATGAAGATCTTGAATAATTTTCCATGCAATGTCCCAGTTCTTTCTCAAACTTCTATATTTTGCCAACAGGAACATTGAATTGTCTATGTCTTTTCTCAAATGTTCGGACTGCATTAGATTGTATCCGTGATCTTCTGTCATGTCCGTGTGATTTACTTCCGCTTTAGCTGCAAGCATTCCAGTGACATAGACATTATCAACCCAGAAATGTAATACAGATTTTGTTGCACCAAGAAGCTTTGACAAGACGTCATTGGATATAATGAAAGAAAAGTCTTCGCAATGTGGTGGATATTTTTCAAAGGGATATTCGTTCATTGTGACGAATGATTTGTCTCCTGGTGTTCTTACTGGACCATTGTCAAAGAATGTTGAGCAATATAAAAAGTTGTCAGTTTTGATTCGCTGTTGTTTCTGAAGAAAGTCAATCAGGTGGAATGGATCTACCATCGTATCGTCGTTGGTGCTAAGTATGAAGTGTGCGTTATCACAAAATGTCTTTGCCCATGACAAGCCCATGATACTTTTATACGTTTGATTTTTTATGTGTTCAGTGAAACTTCCCTGTATGATGTCCCCGAATTCGGTATTCTCCCTCTTGAGCTCTTTCTCCAAGTTAGAGTTCATACTTGTAATCTGAGGTTTGCCCATAATAAATATTGTAACAATATTTGCACCATTGTGACTTTTCACAGACGACCACGTGTTTCTAATAGCTTTTCGTTCCAGATACCTTTCAGGTTTGCTTTTTACTAATGCTAGAACAAAAACATCTTTTTTACAAATATTTTCATTGTTAATAACGTATGAATATCTCTGGTGGTTAATCAGTGGATTTTGCAGGTCAGAAAGACTTCCTTGCCAAAATGTTTCTATAAATTCTTTGTCGTTATAGTCCTCGGCTTCATATTTAACTTCATTCGATTCTTCAATGTAAACAAGCGATACTGCCATTGTCTTTGTTGCTAACAGAAGGAATATAAGGTTGCTGTACATCTTGTCTTCTAGCCTGTAAAGCAGAATTTAACAAATGTATTTTCTTAAAACTAAACATACTAAACAATGAAAAAAACTTACAATACAATATCATTTACGCGCAGTTTTCATTTATCCATGTACAAACAGAATGGCAACTGGATTTATGATATGCCTACAATGTTTTTGAAATAGTTACAGAAAATAAGCAAATTCCATACCTGCTGAAAAAAATGTCGCTTCTAAAATGAGATTTATATTCTGCCTAATTTCAAGCGTTACAAAGTATTTTCCGAAGTTGTGTGAATAGTGCTTAGTGTTCGTGAAACTAATGATTGCTGGGCTATGACCGAGAGCGGTTTTATACCCCCGGCAAGTAAACTCCTTAAATAATTGATATGTTTATACACTTTAGCAGTGATGAAAACCACAAACAGAGTATTTTTCACAATCCGATGACGTAAACAAAGCTCTTATCCGGGTGTATTCATTAAAAAGTAAATACTGAATTACAGACTTTCGAAAACCTATTGAAAATAGACACGCAATCTGATACTTTAATCGGTCGGTTATAGCTAGTATTAAATCTTATTACTGTTTCCTCCTCGAAAATAAAGTGCCGAACGTACCAAAAGAAGAAAGAAAGAAAACCTGGAGCAAAAATGTTATTTTCATGTAGACTATTTTCAATAAAAGAGATCATTGAACTAACTTGGGTGTCTCCAGCATTAAATACAAGTATGATGCCATATAAAAGTAACAACATTGCTTAAATATTCCAAAAAATCGCGCCATTTGTTTATAACAAACTACAACCATGTAAATACGCTTTTAGCACCGGGCGTACCCGAAATATTATCGATAAGTACCAATAACCAAATCGGAGAATTTTCTTTGTTATACTCAATAAAAAAAAAACATTTTTTTTTTCGAATTTTCGGGCACCTGGCATTTATCAAGACTGGAATTTAGTTCTTTTCACTATTATGTTACATCCATTTTAATGTATACTGTTACAATATATATGAGTATCATCGAACGATGTTGCATTTGTTCCCGAACTAACACTCGTGCATTATACATATTTATTATATACCTATATAAATTCTGTAAAAAATCGGCTTGTATTTCACAATTACATATGAACACAGACAAAAATTCCGGATTGTACCTTTTAAATTCCGTATTGTACCTTCCGTATTGTATGCTGCCGGACTATTTTCATTAATATGCATGATCCGACACATTTCTATAAATAGCGTACATAAAAACTTCACTAAGTTCCATTTAATATCGATAAACATTGAAGATTTCGTTCAAGAACAAAACAAGAATCAAAATGGTAAAGGTATATAATAAAAGGGTCATTATAACAGTAGCTAGATCTGGGACTTTGTATTCGGCTCTCGTGGATTTTTCAAGGTCGGATCACACTCGGCGCTTGCGCGCCTCGTGAGATCCGATCTGGTAAAATCCACTCGAGCCGAATACTGCATCCCAGATCAAGCTACTGTTATAATAACCCTATTTTATTATATACGAGGAGCGTTCAGTAAATAATGATACTCCATGTATAGTTCCGTAACCGATAGTTATTTTCAAATGCGGTTTTCAGGACTTATAAAGCAATTTATTGGAAACAAAATGCCATAAGAATGATAAAAATCGGTAGATTCAAAGTAAAAATATAATCATTTGAGTGAGGTGTACACAGGTATACTGGGCCATTTTATGTCCAAAATATTAAAATTGTAATATGCAATTCCTTTATTTTACTATTCAACAACTAGAACGGTAGTTCAATTTTCAGTTTAAACAGTTAAATCAAATCATCATCTTTACATAAACATTTGAAAACTAAAATAAAAAAGAAGGATAACAGTATTAAATGAAGTGTGTATATTTTTACTCGAAAAATGAAATGTTGAGTACAATATGCCTCTGCAATTTTGTCAGATGTGCTGTTCATCGTTGAAAGAATTCTTGTATTTTAAGTTGATACTAATTTCTTAATTCTCGATTGCGAAACAAGTTCTTACAACTTAGATTAATTGCTCTCGAGACTCATTCCAGATGGAATCAACCTCGAGTTTAGATGTTTTAGTTGTGTTGTAAAATGAAAAACGCAATAAGTGGTTAAAACAAACTCAGACTCATCACAAATTGCTGTACCTCGTAGAAAAACAAGAGCTGTCTGATGACAGCGCGCTCGACTATTCGAAGAATTGATTGAAGAATGGGGTCAAAATATTTCCACGGATATTCAGACAAAAGGAATAAATATATTAGACAAACAATGTTCCTGTATTACTTTGATTTCGATAAGTCTTGCACTAAATGGCAATATATGAGCCAATTTCAAAGTCCAAAAAGGGCCATAATTCAGTCAAAATAGTTATGTACTCTTGCCTACAGATGGAAATCATAATGATAAACAAGTGTTCAAAGTTTAAAAGCCATATGTCAAATAGTTTTGACAAAACATGGACTTGTATGAAAACAGAACCAATTTCAAAATCCAAAAAGGACCATAATTCAGCCAAAATAGATGACAGAGTTATGTTCTCTTTCCTACAGATAGAGACTATTATACTAAACAAGTGATAAAAGTTTCAAGGCCATATGTCAAACACTTTACAAAACATATGAACTGGTACGAAAAACTTAACAAAGATTTCTAAGTCAAAATGGGCCATAATTCAGCCAAAATCCTTGATGGAGTTATGTACTCTTGCCTATAACTGGACATGGTGATGGTAAACAGGTGTTGAAAGTTTCAAAGCTTTATCTCAAAAGACTTTGTCAAAATATGAACTGGTACGAAATATTAACCCAGATTTCTAAGTCAAAAAGGGCCATAATTCAGCAAAAATCCTTGATGGAGTTATGTGCTCTTGCCTATAACTGGACATGGTGATGGTAAACAAGTACTGAAAGTTTCAAAGCTTTATCTCAAAAGACTTTGTCAAAATATGAACTGGTACGAAAAACTTAACCATGATTTCTAAGACAAAAGGGGCCATAATTCAGCCAAAATCCTTGATGGAGTTATGTACTCTTGCCTATAACTGGACATGGTGATGGTAAACAGGTGTTGAAAGTTTCAAAGCTTTATCTCAAAAGACTGTCAAAATATGAACTGGTACGAAATATTAACCCAGATTTCTAAGTCAAAAAGGGCCATAATTCAGCAAAAATCCTTGATGGAGTTATGTGCTCTTGCCTAGAACTGGACATGGTGATGGTAAACAAATATTGAAAGTTTCAAAGCTTTATCTCAAAAGACTTTGTCAAAATATGAACTGGTACGAAAAACTTAACCATGATTTCTAAGTCAAAAGGAGCCATAATTCAGCCAAAATCCTTGACTGAGTTATGTGCTCTTGCCTATAACTGGCCATGATGATGGTAAACAAGTGTTGAAAGTTTCAAAGCTTTATCTCAAAAGACTTTGTCAAAATGTGGACTGGTACGAAAAACTTAACCCAAGGTGTGACGTCGACGCCGACGCCGACGCCGTGGTGAGTAGGATAGCTCTACTTATTCTTCGAATAGTCGAGCTAATGACAGAATTTTGTGATTTTTCAAGTTATTCTATTATTCTGAGACACTGGATGCACAGGACAAACCTAAGTTATATTTATTTTTGCTATGGTCCAGTATACCTGAGTACACCTCACTCAAATGATTATATTTTTACTTTGAATCTACCGAATTTCATCATTCATATGGCATTTTGTTTCCAATACATTGCTCTATAATGTGCTGAAAACCGCATTCAAAAATAACCACCTGTTACGGTACTACACACGGAGTATCATTATTTATTGAACGTCTCATCGTACCTATTTAAATTCTGTCAAAAATACAGCTTGCATTTCACAATGTAATACGAACAGGCTGAAAAAAATCCTTATTGTACCTTCCAAAAATCCCGTATTGTACTTCCGATTTGTATGTTGTCGGACTACTTTCATTGAATATGCATGAGCTGACACAGTTATATAAACAGCGCAAACAAAAACATCACTCAAACAGCAACAAACATTTAAGATTTCGTTCGATAACAAATAAACAAACAAAAAGGTGGAGGTATATAATAAATGGGTCATTACAACAGTAGCTCGATCTGGGATTTTGTATTCGGCTCTAGTGGATTTTGCAAGGACGTATCACACTCGGCGCGTGCGCGCCTCGTGATATCAGATCTGGCAAAATCCACTCGAGCCGACTACAGCATCCTAGATCGAGTTACTGTTGTAAAAACCCTATTATATAAGTCATTATACATGTAATATATGAAAACCTTATCATTTGTGTCAATAATTTGAGACATCAAAATATTAAAACACCCCAAAAATTTATCCAATTAAAGTTCCTCAGATGATAAGTTATTTCACATTTCGTATGAAAACTACATATAACAATTCCCCGACTGATAATGATGCGCAATAAAAAGACTTTTTTTTCAAGTTTAGTAGATGCAGCAAAATAATGAAGATGCATCTATTTGAACACAAGCATGGACTATAATTACTTAAATTCATTAGAACAAGACATTATATTTTATGTTTTTAATTTTGAACAATGTTATAATCGGTAGTTTTTGCTAAATGTATATATGTCGTCTTCAATCCTTTTGACAAACACTTGTTATAAACAGCCGCTCGTATTGTATGTCGAAATTGAAAATGTCCATTAATTAGAAACTACCATTTATGTAAAGACATAAACTATGCTTTTTAATTCACAAACCTCATGATAATATTTTGGACAACAAACACGTTTTTTGATGACGCGGGACTGTATCTGAATAAATAAATGAACTTATTCAAGAATAAATGTAAAACACAATGCCATGGAATGCATTAATTATTTGACACTTAACGGATAAGGAAGTTATCCTAGACGTACAAATATAAACACACACACACATTAAGTTTGCTTTGTTTTCAAAACATTTTTTTTTGAAATTGCCAAAAACTGAGGTTAGTATTTAGTGTCATTTGGAAGCGCGTTTTACTTCTCTCCTTATTCTGCACGCCCGCTTTTACACGTAACCCTATCTTAGCACGTGTACAGATGCTAAAAAACTAAGACGCCACTTTTCACAGAATGGTATTACATAATTACATTTCATGAGTACATATATTTGAGTTCTGAAATTAATTCTTTCACACCTACGGTTACACTCTGCATCTTCTGTACACCTGCCTATAAACAACAGTACTTCTTTAAGACATTCCATTAAAGCTACATTCTGCAAAGTCATCTTATATTCTACGTACTAATTTAAATTCTCCATCTATTTTTCGTAATAATCTAAGTATTTGTCTATCACTAAACTTCTACTGTACTGAAGAAATACAAACAAATTTGCCGCAGAAATGTAGACGGTACCGTTATATTAACAAGTGCAATTCTAAGAGGTACGGTTGTTGCAATCATATATCGGACATGTCTAAAACGCGTAGTATTCAATTTCCGACCTAGATGTTCAAACAAACGTTATTAACCGGCCTACGAACAGGTTTTAATATAATTGGTTTTACATGAAACATGATATTTCTAGCCTACTATGACAATTTGCATATTTAACTTCTTGTTTCGTTTTCATTTTGACTTATGGCGAACCTTACAATGGATATATAACAGGAATTTGTAAATATCTACTTTATACTATATTTTTGATGAAATGTATTTATTACAACAATTTGTAAATATATAAAGTTTCCGTGTAAGATCGATACAATTTGCACCGAGTGAACAAGCAGCAGATGCAATATTTTTACCATTATTATAGTCACAAATGAGAGATTGAGTTTTAACATATAAAAATTTATGTATTTATTCGTTTCTCTCTAGGGTTATGATTAGGTTTGGACTTTCTACTATGCATCATTTCAGCTTAATGTTAGAAAAAATAATATGAGTTAAACTGATCAGCAAGAATCTTTGGTAAAAGAAAAATAAGTATTTTTGGTTAAATCAATTTTTAAATGGATAACGTGCCTTCCATATAGTATCGAAAGGGAAGAAAATATGTAGTATGGTCATTTATGGATGAGAATGATGCTAATACATTAACGAATATAGAACATTTTTGAACGGTACAGTTTACAATTAAGCAAACATTAAACTAACTTGCTCAAGTTAATCTACACTGTAGGGGAAAGATAAGTAAACGGAGTGTTTCAAAGATACATTTTATTTCACTGAAAACTATGAAAATGAGCAGAGAGTGAATAGTACGTGGAAATAGAAGTTAAAACACTAAGTTGATTCTACGTTGGATCGGTAAGTGAACTGGGGATTTTAATGCGTTTAGTACATGTATTTTACGCAGTCCCTTGGTGTACTCTTACACGCATGATAAATTTTGAAAAGAATACATTAAACTGATATAGATTTAACTCAACTGAAAGGTTTGGGAAACCTGATATTAGCCTTTATGTACGTTTAAAGATCCTTTATAAATTAAATTTAGGAAAGTTATTGGACTATTATATTGTTATAACAATAATAACATATTCACAGGTATTTAATGTGTTCAAGGAGCCAATCTAAAATTATCATTGTTTACCACCCGCGATCCATACCATTCAGGGTTATGTAGGACATTAAGAATTTTTATACTATAGCATATAATATCAAACGAATCTTGCATCCTGCACATATTTAATTTTTCCAGCTATTAACCAAAAACAAAACTAATACACCCATCTAAACTGCAGTGTAATCAGTTTGATTTGAAAGTGACAGTTTAAATTAGAATTACAACCACACAAATTAAACGCTCATCTGTAAATGCTTGAAATTAGGCAATCAATACGCAAAAAAAGAGCTATAGTTCTTGAAGTTCTTACTCACCTACTGACAATAGGTGAGAAATGTTTAGATTGTGTAGTATTCCGTGAAAGTGGTTACAAATATAACAATGCCAACATTCCAATTTAAAAGCGCCATAATTCTTTTTCAAAGTGCAGTTCTGAGCCTGTCTACTCATTTTATAATAATAATAACAAATGTTCAATGTTTCAAAGCTTTAAAGCTCTTGAAGTATTCAAGAAAAGTGGACTCATCTATACCAATATTCTATTGATGCAAACAAGATTTATAATACTTTGCATATATATATATATATATATATATTATTTAGGAAAATTGGACCTAAATATAACTTTAGAAATCCCAATTTTCTAAGTATAAAAGGCTATAATTCTGTCAAAATAGAAGTGAGAGTTCTTGGTCTGCTCATAAAATTTAACCAACGCCGACATCGGCGATCAAGTGATGTCAATGCGTCGTAGTTTTTTTTTTTTTTTTTTTAATATACGAAATAAAGATATATTGCTTTCATATTTGTAATAAATTACTTTTAGTAAGGTCAACTTTTGTGAGTAGGGAAAACAAAGACTATTACACCTTAGGCCTGAAAAGGTAGCGAAAATAGCGAAAACAAGAACTCGCGAAATATCCCGATTTACAGTACAAGACCTAAGGTATGTGTCGAACAGATTTTCCAGTGAGGTCAAGGAAATGATGAACAAAACTAAGCATAACAGTGTCACAGGTATACACAGATACAGAGCCTTGATTTAATTTGTAGATTACTATTATCTGAAACGAGTGGAAAGCATCAAAATGTAGAAACCTCTTGTTTGTTTTTCAGATTAATAAAAAATTTGCATTAGGCGACTTCGAAAAATGGGCAGAAAAAAGAAGTCGAAGAGGAAGATTAAGGAATTGACAGGTAAAATCACCAAATCATTTTACCAGGTAATAAAATTATGATTTCTGACCTAATGACTATACTTATCTACAAAGGGCAATAGTTTGCTATATATCTTTAACCGAGTAAGCACGTTATGCAGTAGTTTCAAGATTAGAACATAAATGAGAGAAAATGTAAAATTCGATGTCCTTTCCCTGTATTTTCAATTGTCCCATTTTACCCGCAAGACGTCATATATCTTTTCGCAAAAAAAAATATACTGTTTTATGTTTAGATTTATTTTTGCATTTTAATCAGCGTATATTTTCTTCTTTTTGTAAGACCTGGTATACATTTTTGTCTTGATATTCTTCCACGTTCAAGTGCATTAGTGGGACCATATGGTAATTTCTCTGTTAATTTTTCAATTCCTATCTCTGTTTCCGTAGGTCGGGAAAGAGAACAAAAGAACAGAAATGAATGTGAGGACAGCAGTAATGACACATCATTTCCATCAAGGAATAGATCGGATGCTAGAATGGAACCAGTGGAACAGTGTGCCAGTTACATATCCGAGAGTAAATGCAGGGAAAAAAGAGATTGCATGTTTACACTAGGACCACAAGGTGACGAAGAAGCAACAATCCAGTCAGTCGTTAGTTCACCTTCATCAGACAGACTTTCAACAAGTATACTTATTACATATTGTTGTCATGTAAGACTGATATAAAAGAATCAAAGGATTTGAAATTTAATTTTATATAGAAAGTTTTGATGTCAAATATCTCATTGTTTACTTTTTATAGCGTGACCTATGTTAGGAAAACCCAGTTGTACAATAACATTGTCAAAAATAGATTTTCAAGATTAATAACTAAATAAGCGAAATTCATTAGTAATATTTTATAATTGTTTCAGTGGTGTCTATATTATATACACGTTAAACATCATATTTATTAAAGCTTCTTAACTAGAGGGCGTGGACGGTAGCATGCATTCCCACTACCGTCCATGGACAGGCTCAATCAAACCGAGTCTGCAACATGTTCCTTTATATCGTGCTGAGCGACCTGTAGAGTTTCCATTTTTTCTATTTTATTCGGGATGTCAAAAAATGTTGTTGTTCTTTTTTGCATTTGTATAAGAAAAAATATTATTCAATATGTGTCAGATATAAATCAATTACATCAAAATTAAAACTCAAATCTACATACACATATGTATTATTTTTAGGTACAAGTTCTTCAAGTATCTTTATTAACCAGAACATTAAATGTAAAAACATTATGGTTGGCAGTCAAAACAGTATGACAGATATGAGCAGGCCTACAGATGATGATAGTTCTGATGAAGAAGGTAAATAGGAACAACTTAAACATAAAACTTATATATAGATATTACGGGCTGCGTATGGTTGCGAACTAATAAGATTCGAACGCACGAGACCATGGATGGAGAGGCCGACACACTATCCTCTTCATAATTTTTTACTTGTGTCAGACCAGTAGTTACTTAGGGTGACGACGTATTTCTCAAATATCATAAATCTTGAAATATTTTGATTTATCTCATGTTGTTCTATTTCAATATAAGAGTGAAATATACAGGCAAACCTGTCTGTAAAGACCATCATCGGGCAACGAAAAAGGTCTTTCATCTCAGGTAAATATACACTACGTATAGTGGTATTTAAAGGCAGTTTCTCGGAGGTGGTCTTTTTGCACAAGTTTACATATCTGATAATTTGGATCTGGTGTTCACTCCGTGAAAGATATTTTGATTTTACACTGAAACAAGTATATATCATCTATAGTATAAGCTTTATAGTATTTATGTCTGAATAGAAAATCCTGTTTAATATCATACAAATCTTGAAAATGAAGTTATAAAAAATAAAATAATTTTATTAATCACCATAGTCACGAGCGATTTATTTTCATTTTATCATATATTTCTTATTCAGAGACTTACTCCCCTTCTGGAGCACGACATTCTACAGGACCTTGCTCTGAAAGTAAAGTGATAACGTATGCACACGCATGTACAGGCCAGCATATAAGTGCAGACACAGTCAACATTAATATCAATCCTCCTGAGTCAGAAAAAGAAACATCTACACAAAAGCAATCTGGTTTGTTTTTAGAATCCGTTCAGAATTTTAATCGAGGACACTATATACTAGTTTTAAACAGATTACAAACCTCAATGATTCAAAACTTAGATGCATTATTATTAGTTCAATGGTCAGTTGTGTTTGATTTAGATCCTGAGAGTAGGTCATCAGGGATGCTATCGTTTGCTGAACATTCTGTTTCAAGACAACGATCGTTGCACGTGATAAGTTGGCAAGATAAGGATAAATGCAATTTCAACGAGAACAGTCTTTATTGGATAGGAATGAAAGGTTACTCTGAAAGGCCCGGGACGAGGACAGATGCAGATTTCCGAAAATGGAAGAAACAGGTAAAAGGAAGTTTCACACAGATCCTAGAACAACTGCGGAAATTTGGAGAAAGCTGTACAGAATTTACGGTCGTCTCACTATGGCCAAAACATTACACAGAAGCACAGCATATGCAGTATATCTTAGAGGAAGTTGGTGAGACGTTAGCACCGAAGATTGTTTTAGTTGACGAAAGCTTATCAAAGAAGGTTGAAGCAGATACCGTTTTGAAGAGCACCCTTCTTTATCACGAAGACGACATAACACGAGTTGAAATGTGTCTTCAGGATGTGTGTCGAGCAATAAGAATAGTATGCAAGCCAGTAGTAACAGAAAGTTCATCAAAATTCCAACTTCCCACAAGTGACTTAACAAGTGATACTGATATCACAGATGAAAATGCCCGGTGGCTAAGAGAAGATCTTGACGTTTTATATATCAACAACAAAACAGGAGTAGAATATACTCAAGATGCCCTTGAGACACAAGAAGATACTTTTTTCAAGGGAGGAACACTTCCATGGCCATGGTGGTACCATGTTGGACCTGGTCATGTAGATGTAGAGCGAGATATTACGAAGAATATGATAGATTTTATAGTACAACAGCATGTCGACACATATCGACCAGGATGTGTAACACTATTACATAATCCTGGGTCAGGGGGAACAACTCTGTCGCAAAGAATCGTATGGAGCTTAAGAGAAAAAGTTCCATGCGCACAGGTCAAGCACAGACATGGTTTAACTATCACAGACTTAAAAGAAAAGGTAAAGTTTTTGAGCGATAAAACTCGTCTACCGATTCTTCTACTTGTCATCGGCGAAGACGAACAAATGGTCGACTCCATTCAACGGGTTTTGAGAGACAAGTGCACAGTTATAATTTTCTATGTGAAGCGCAGTCGGGAAAGAATAGAAAAAGATGAAATAGACAGAGAGAAAAGCAGATGCAAGCTGAAATCTTCCGTGTCTTTAAAAGAAGCAAGGCAACTAGGTCTTTTGTACAAAAAGCAATGCACGACAGAAAGCAAAAAGGAA
This sequence comes from Mercenaria mercenaria, assembly GCF_021730395.1. Taxonomy (NCBI): domain Eukaryota; kingdom Metazoa; phylum Mollusca; class Bivalvia; order Venerida; family Veneridae; genus Mercenaria; species Mercenaria mercenaria. The sequence goes on from NC_069362.1 coordinate 83,965,448, forward strand.
AAGATCAAGGAACTTGTACATCGAGTTGAAAACGGTGAAAAACACACTATGTTCGAATTTGGACTTACGGTGCACAGTTATAAGTACACTGGGATAGAGCCGTACGTCAGAGATTACTTGCTTCTTAGTGAAACGTTACAACCATGGCAGAAAGCTTTAGCTTACTTGTCATTGGTTTACTACTATGGTCAAGCATCTGTCCCATGCAAGTTCCTTGCAGGATTTCTGGGACCAGAGGATGCGGATAAAATCCTTAAGTTTGAAGAATTTCCATATGAAATGCAGGAATTCATGGTGAAAGATGTACAAGAAAGGAAAACCAACATGGTGCGAATTACACATTATTATGTAGCGAAAGAGATACTTGATCAGGTGCTAACTTTCTCTGCAAAGATACAGCGAAGTCCATTTCCACAAATATGCCTAGAAAGCAAAAGACGTCTCGGCAACTTCGCAGTTAATTTCATAAAAGAAGCTGGTGACCTTGTCAAAGAAGAACAGTCTCCAACCATTGTACACATAATGACAAGGACATTTATACTGAGAGACAACAAAGCAGCCGGAGAAAATGAAACACAGACTTCCCACTCGCGCCGTCCAAAGTTTTCTCCTATTTTAGATGATGTTTGCAATCGTCCTCCATACACTGAGCGATTTGATATCTTGAAACAGCTCACAAAGTCGTTTTCAAGCGCTGCACAGTTTAGAGCACATCTTGGCAGACTTTATACAATATGTCGTCCTGAAGAAACGGATAATGCTGAAGAGTGTTTTAAAGGAGCGTTAGATACGATATTTAAAGAATACGAATCCTCGGATGACTTACCACATTACATCAAACTTGATTTGATGCATATATATCACATGTATGGAAACATGATGCTTACTCGAGTAGGCGCTTATACAGGGAAATACCTTGGAGATCGCCCCAAAAAAAAAACACCAGCTGAGGATTTCGAGTCAGCTGCCTACAAATTACTACCAAGTGTAAAACAGGCTTGTTCGCTGTTTGAAAAATGTCGTGACGTTACCCCTATTGGACTCGAGGAAAGCTTTGGGTATATTGGCGAAATCCAAGTCAGACTAATGTTCTGCAGTTTTATACACTATAAGAGTACAGACGGTGTTCATAGATATTCTCATAACAGGCAAACAGAAGTGGCCAATTTTATTAAAGATTGTTACATTACACTGGACGAGCTTTTCCTCCTTTGCTTTAGCAATACTGAGCCAGACAAAATGGACGACGATAGCATTTTTAACTGCCAAAAATGGTATAACGCCCTTTTCAAGAAAATACCAGGAAAGATAGTTCACAAAAGGGAGGAAAGTGTTGCCTCTCGGCGATTGCAAATTGCAAAAATCAAAATGAAGTATTGTACACAAAATGCTTATGGAATTCTTGAACAAGTAACGGATGCAAGTGACATAGATACAATTGTAAATGAATATGAGAAAAACTTCACAGATTATGAAAATGATGCTCCACAGCACAATGTCTCCATTCGAATCATTGATTTAGATCACAGAGAATGGTTATTTGCAATAAGACATCCACGTTTCCGAGAGATGTACAGCATAGAGAGAGTGCTTCAGCGTGTTGAGATTTGGCACGACAAAGTAAAAAGTCCGCATTCAAGATTTTATCTATTTGTGTTGAAGAGTCTACTTGGCTTTGGAAGTTCCAAAACTCCAGGTGATCCTGCAATACTTACGGCAGCCCAGCAGTTGAAAGAAGATGTTCTTCGACAGTCTAAATATGTCACAAAGCCTAGGTATCCAAGAGAATGGCTTGGGATAGACATAGAAAGCATCCGTAGGCTTGCACCAGGGAGAAGGTTCTTTGGAAAAATTGAAGGCAGAGAAGTACATATCCATGGCATCGAACTAGGAAAGCTTGAGACACAGAAAGGAACCATATGTGCTCCTAATAATAAACCTGCAGTTGGTTTCATAGATCTTGACTTAGGTTCAGACAATCGGGTAGAAGTCAAAGTTTTCTTCGTCCCAGCAAGATCTGCAGGAAATCTCAAAGGTACAGCGTACAATAACAAAAGGGTTGAATTTGTTTTAGGGTTCAGTCTTTCGCATGGATACGAAGCATTCAATGTAAAATTACTTGGATATGAAGCTTGTCCTAAATGTATACAAACTGTTGAAAAAAGAAGTTGTGACACAAGTGTTAGATGTCCTAGATGCAAAATTGAATTTAAATGCAAAAGTTCTCCAGCTAGTTTATCTGCTGCTCATAGAAACGGGGAACGCAGTGGTTTAAGATAGAGTCTTACATAAGTTAGGTACTGACAGATATTCAAAGAGATAAAAGTTCATCAGGCCGATTGAATTATGGAATAAAATCTGTAATAAGATCTTTTGAAAGCATAGAATGCAGCCAGACATATTAGCAGAGTTGGTATTATTAAGTCTCTTCATGAGAGTTAACGGATAGGGCAACACCCCTCACGCCCCCTAGGCCCGGCTTAAGCGGAATTCTAGTAAATATATATTGAATGTACTCCATGATCCTAAACGGTCAGAAAAGATAACACCGAAGTTGGACAGAAAATAATCATTTATACGTTTTAAAAGTAGTCCTGGTACTCCCGATATTTGTTTTTCTTTAATATGAGCTATTGTATGGCAAACGCTGTCCATTAGTTCAGTTGTGAGACAGCACCATGCGTCGAAAACGTCGTGTATGAAAACATAAGCAATCTCACTTGAGACCAGCCACTTCACTTAGAATAAACAACCTCACTTGAGACAAGCAGTCTCACTTGATCGTGAAAGAGTTTAGCATAGTTTCGATGAAACTTGCATTCACATTGAATGTTTGAAATTCACAAGTACTTAAACGTACTTTACATTGAAGAAGTGAGTTATTGATGTCGAAAATTGATAACATATTTATAGCGCATTAATGTAGCGTGACGTACCGCGCTTACGTCTCTTCCGACGTAACGTTGTTTTGTAGTTACACATAATGTTTGAGTAAAGGTCGAACCTGGAAACCACAACGCAGTTTGTTTCTTCACTGTACATTCCCACAATGTTAGTGCCGTGAGAAATTCTACAATCGTTACGATGAATCTACAAAAGTTTCCTTCCCTGCTCGAAATCATGGAGGAGAAGGCAAATATCATCAAGAATCTCAACGAGAAGGTTGTAAATCATCCAGATGTTGACAATTTGGAAGTAAAACTGGTAGATAGTAATTAATATTCCATTGACTCACGTTTGAAACTCTAGTGACACTGATAGCGGCAGCGTGATCCGTGATTCGCAGGACGTTAACGGTAGTGCTAGAACTGTATCAGGTGAGAACGTTTCTTACTCTAGTAGATGTATTCATAGAGTACCGTCTGATAATTCGTCATTTCATAGACTAACTAAACTGAGGTTACCGACGTCTGTTTGATTGAAATGTCGCACATTGGCAGTCATTTAGGGACTCGTATGAGGCTGCTGTACATTTGAACCAAACACTGTCTGATGTCCAAAAGTTTAACTACTTACGCTCCTTACTGCAAGACACTGCATCTACCGCCATAACAGGTTTTCCACTGACTAACGCAAATTATCAGAAGGCTATAGATTTGTTACAAGAAAGATTCGCACAATCTCGCAAGATAATAGATACTTACATGCAGTCGCTTCTAGATTTGCCGATTCCAGACAACAGTGTGGCGAGTCTACGTAGATTTCACGACAAAATGTAGAACTATATCCGGGGAATAGCATCTTTAGGTGAGTGTCAAAACTTCTATGGTGATTTACTGGTATTATAATCGGGAAAAAACTTGCAGCCGAATAACGACGGAATTTAGCGCGAGAACACGGAAACGCACGATGGCAACTGCAAGATTTGAGAGCTGCTATCGCAGAAATTAACATTTGAAGCGGGTCAGACAGACGACATTAGAAAACCACACGTGCCGACGGCTTCCTTATTCACCGGAACCGGAAAGAATAAATACACAACAAAGAAACATACGTGCACGACTAACAGTAATAACAGCGAATCAAAGAAACTGTGTCTATTCTGTGGAGATGAACATACGTCGCTTAATTGTAAAAAGGTGAAAACCCTTGAAGAAAGACTTATCATCGTAAAAGTTTATGGATGCAAATGACATAGATACAAATGTTACAAAAAATGCTACAACTGCCTGGGAAACCACCAAGTTTCTGATTGCCGTTCCAGGAACTGCCAGCGAAAGCACCATTCAAGTATTTGTGACCAGCCATCGACTGTGCCGGGTTTGAATCCAAGTGAATCGCCGTTCGTGATTTCTACTTCCGGTCTAACGGGAACGACGGGAACCGCTATTCTTCATTCTACTACACATCAAAGGTCGAACGTTCTGCTCAAGACTGCAGTCGCTCGAGTAAATTCGCAAGATTATACTAGAACCGCTACAAATATATTATTAGATGAAGGCGCGCAGATGTCTTTTATTACAGACGATCTTGCTGAGAAACTGAAATTAAAACACACCGGTTTGGACACTATATCTTTAGCATCCTTTTGTGGTAAATCAGAACAGTGTCGTTACATACCCACGAGCATAGTGTTTCTACACGTCGAACAGGGAGAGACCATACCGCTAGACGTACTTATTGTACCGACCATTGCTGTGCCATTACCAAACTGAATAGATACGCCATAACAACAAACATCGAGAAGGCTTTTTTTAATATTGGTCTTGACGAGAAGGATCGAGATGCGACGCGATTTCTATGACCCAACACAGACAGCGACTTTACAACGTACGGATACCGTGCAGTCCTTTTCGCAGTAACAAGCTCCGTGTGCAAGCAACCAACGATTCAGTCTTAGATTTAGACCGATGTCCTAAGGTACTCGGTATGACATGGGATACAGACAGTGACGTTTTACTGTATCCGGCGAAGAACATCTTAACAACCCAGATTATTACCAAGACAGCTATATTGCAGCAGCATACGTCTCGACTCTACGATCCCTTAGGTCTACTCAGTCCAGCTACTGTCAGAGCAAAGCTACTTCTCTAAGAATTATGGCAACAAAATTATCATTAAAAAATGGACATGCCCATACCTGACGACATCAAGAAAAATGGCGTAGTTTAATTACAGACATGAATTCCGTGACAACCACTACGTTCCCTAGATACTACTTTTAGAGTACACCGCATACATCAAATCATACATGTATTCACATATTCTGCGACGCTTGATTTCGTATGGTGCTACGGCATACATCTGCAGAGACAACCAGTCTACACTGATGATGGCTAAGACCCGTGTTGCTCCGTTGAAAAAGTTAACGTTACCGAGGTTAGAGCTGATGGCAGCAGTGATTGGTTCCCGACTCTGTTAGCACCTGCAGCAGAACACCAGCATTCCGCAAATACACCTATGGTCATACAGCCCGATTGTGCTGTACTAGCTCCAGACGTCCAAGACACTCAAGCGATTTAGTAGGAATCGTGTGACTGAATTCCACGAGCTGACCGAAAACCGGAAATAGAGGTATTGCACGACAAAGGACAATTCCGCAGATTTACTCACCAGAGGAATATCGACGATTCACTTCAAGAACAGTAATCTATGGTCCCACGGACCTAAATGGCTCACCACACCTGACAATTGGCCAGTTTGGCAAGAAAGAGATACTTACGCTATCATTGCAACGATTACAGACCCAGTACCTACTAACCAATCAGAAGATACAGCTTTACCAGTGAACAACAGCAGTTTCGTCAACATGTCAAGATTAAGTTCGTTAGCGAAGTTACAGCTTATGTACTGCGCTTCATAGACAACTGTGAAGGTCATCGGGAGGCGGGAGGTCCACTGAAACAGTAACTACAGATGGACTTCACAGAGCTGAGAAGGTGTGCATACGAAGCTGCCAGATGTCCAGTTATCAAGCAGAAGTGAAAGATATACAGACCAAGAGAAACAAACTCCCACTATGTGGACAACTTATACTATTTAGCGACAATGGACTTCTGAAGTGCCGTGGACGTATCCACAATGAACCACTAGACGAAATGGCCCGTACCTGCTACCAGCTAAGCATCCATTCAATAGCTTGGTTGTCAACGACGCACACTCTAGGTCACTACATGCCGGCGTTAGTTCAACTATCACATTCTTAAGACAGAGGTACTGGATTCCGTCTATCCGTAAAAGTGTGAAAGCCATACTACGTAAATGTACCTGTTGTAAGAAGATTGTTGGTAAACCCTACTCAGCTCCACTACGAAAGGGCAGAGTTTCTGACGTCAAGCCGTTTACTTACACAGGAGAAGATTTCATTGGGGCATTATTGGTTCGAGATAACAACATAAACGTTGTTAAGGCCTAATTATGCTTGTTTACATGCACTACCACGAGAGCCGTTCATCTAGAACTAGCTCCAGATCTATCAGCAGAGTCATTCCCACAAGCATTCCGACGTTTTTGAGGCAGAAAGTCTGTTCCTCACGTCATGATGTCAGACAACGCCAACACCTTCATATCAGCATCCAGACAGGTACAAAATTTGTTCCCGTCCATCACAGTTAGAGAAGAACTCAACGACAGAGGAATCGAGTGGAAGATGATACCGAATCGCGCCCCTTGGTTCGATGGAATGTGGGAACGTCTTTTAGGTATGACGAAAACCACGATAACGTTCCTGTGTCACCTACCAAACGTTACAAACTGTTATTACGGAAATCGAGGCGTTGATTAACGACAGGCCGTTGACGTATGTAACTTCTGGTACATTAGATGAACCGGAAATACTTACACCGTCACACTTACTTTACGGCAGACGAATCACAAAACTACCGTTTGAAGAATATGTTCCTACAAACCCTATAGCGAGTGACCGCCCGTCAGTTTTCAAACGGGCTACGATAAAAACGATGATAATCAACCACTTCCGGGATAGATGACGTCACAAATACTTAACCGCTTTAAGAAAACGTCATCAGACGACAGGCAGAAATGACCAGACGATATATGTTGGAGACGATGTGTTGCTCAATGACGATGTTCCCCGTTTGCTATGGAAAATTGCCGTGGTTGAAGAACTAGTCCCGAGAAAAGATGGACATACTCGAAGTGCTAAAATTCAAACACAAAATGGACTTACAAATCGCGCAGTTGTAAAATTGTATCCTCTAGAAGTGCATTAATTTTCATGAAGTGACTGTGAAAATTCAAAGGAAAATTGATAATTGAATCAGAGACAGTGTTTCATGTAAGATGTGATTTACGTAGGATATTCGTTAAGTAATAATGATTTCTTCAAGGCAAATATGTTATTAACATATTTCATTCTATTCAGATTACTATTCGCGGCCCCGAGTATGTCGGGAATCGATAACACATTTATAGCGCCTTTATGTATCGTGACGTACCGCGCTTACGTTGACGTCACATTTGAGTAAAGAGCGAATCTGGAAACCACAACGCAGTTTTCATCTTCACTTTACATCCCCACAATTGGTTATCCGACAGTTTGTTAAGATTTCCGGCAACACTTTAACTATATGATGCATTAATTTGTCCACTTCCACATGTCTTAAATGTAAACCTTTAATTTTACCTGGAAATAACATTTGTATTTTAGCAAGAAATATTGCAAGATGCAATACCCAAGTTATGTTTATACATAAAACTTAATTTAACTGCTTCATGTTGATATATTATTGTGTCCTTTACATGCAAAGATATTAATGATTTTTACTGGATTCTCTTGTCCGTTTAAAATTGTAAATGTCTAACCGAACATGAATTGTATATTTTATGCATTTTATTGTTAATTTTTGTATTTATTGAAAACTTTATATAAATTATAAATTGCTACTTTCATTTTGTATTGATTCATTAAACTGCCCACTAAGTTTTCTGTTTGGGAACAGTTTATATTTTGAACAAATTATAAAGGAATTCATACCTTATAAAACTTGTCTCCCAGAAAAACTACCATTCTATTAATCATATGACAGGAATCCTCAAATATAGAGAAAACATTACACGGGGAATCGACATTTATTATTTGATGGTATTATTCAAATATGGGAAAATGATTACATGGGCAATTACCATTAATTATGTGATAGGAATATTCAAATATGGGAAAATATTGCAAGGAAAATTACTATTAATCATGCGATAGAAATCCTCAAATATAGAGAAAACATTACAAGGGGAATCGATATTTATTATGTGATCGTATTATTCATATATGGGAAAATCACTACAAGGGAAATTACCATTAATTTTGTCATAGAAATATTCAAATATGGGAATTTTTTACATGGGAAATTACCATTAATCATGTCATAGGAATATTCAAATATGACAAATCAAGTAACATTACTGTGCTGTAGGGAAATAGAAAGTGTCAAGAAAACATTTTGATAATATGAATCGTCCAGAAGATAATAATTTGCCTTGAGGAATGTTCATAAATGTAATGAAATACCAGCTGACTAGATAACGGAAAGAATATAGATATATCTTATTTAGTTTACGAAAGTATCGTAAACAAGATTATCAAGAAATTTATACTGACATGGAATACAATGGCACATTCATAGAAGGTCGGAATTCAAATTTTCAAAAAGCAAATATTTAATGACATTGAATTGTGTGTTATTGTATCACCGTTAGACGCATCCGTAGCGACATCTTAAAGCAACACTTTTATGCGAGACAAATGGCGTCTGCGATGTTATGTATCCCAACCGTCCCATTCAAAAGCTTCAAAGCGTAAAATATAGCGCATAAATTATACATTTTCAACACATCAAATATACATGTAAAGAAAATTGTCTTTTAACATCCGTCAGTACAGATGGCTTAAGATTTTGACATTTCTCTTGTTCATGTTTATGATGAAAATTTATCAAATAAACGACATTTTACAATTTCACCCAGATATTACGCAAATGTGAAGCAACATCATATACTACGGAAGCACTGAAGGGACTTTTTACTTACCAGCCATAGCTTATAGAGTATATTTTGTTTATTAGACTCGAGCCTGTACATATAGTGTATGGTCATATAGTGGGACAGGGTCAGGTAAAACTTTTCGATGCTGAGGTTGAATTTCTATCTGATTTTCAGTTCCAACCGGTAAAAGACAACTTATGCGTTTTTATTGGTATTACTGAATACTACAGAAAATGTCAAATTTTTTCTTTAATTTTTGACCCCTTAACAAGTTTATAAACTAAAAATTCAAAACATATCTGGAGTCATATATGTCAAAAATGATTTGAAAAATTTAAGGCACTAATCTAGATTGAATAAGTTCTTTTGGCACCCATATTGAAGAAAAACACATATAAGTTAGCACTAGATGTTAATGATATTGGTGCTTGTGGGGGCATTGTTACAATGAGATAACTTTGGAATTGATCATCCTGTCTGGTAATTCTCAAACAAGTTTAATAATTATCAAGACAAATTACTGTATTATTAAAAACAAATGTCTTCTTCTAATTTTGGCAATTCAGCACTTTGAAGTATATCTAAGTGCGGCCATATACCCTGTCGTTGTCTGCAGTGACTACAATCCCCTCACTTTCATTAAAATGGGAAAAAATATCAGCGATTGTTGAGTAGAGTCTTTTACTCTAAGAGTACATCTTTGATAATCAACATATCAGGGGCAAAGATAATGATATATCAAGTATAATGAATATATATATATATATAAAGATAATGTTGTATCAAGGATTTCAACCAAGTGCTCTGCATTTTATAAAACTAAATACAAGTACTATTTTGTATTATGTGTTATAATTGTATTCCTAGGTTTAACATGCCACATTTTCAGTTTAAATATAAAAGCCACTGCCATGAAGCTGTCACAGCATAGCAAAACCCGCTCACTATCCTAGTTCAGTGTCACTTAATGTGCTAAGTAACGTATGTTTTGTAATAAGTTTCTTTTCAATTTTGTACGCTGTAGAAAATGACTGATAGGATGCTTTGCAATACTAACGCATGTGTCATACATAAGCCATGAAGACTACTACATGAGATTTGTAACTGAAAATGTGGCATGTTAAACCTAGGTAAGGTATGTTTAATTCATAAACATCCTCTGATTATTTATTCCTGCCGAATGCTGAAAAATATCCAGGCATCGCAATAGTAATTAATCTTCGTTCAAGTATCAAAATACCGGTATTATAATTGTTTCCAGCAGAAATCATCGACAAATGCAAATGCTAACCTGTGCTACCTTTACAATGATATTTAGAGAAGCATCATTGTTTTACAATAGTTTATTGACATCAGATTATACAGTGTAGCATCACGAACTAGTCCAGCAAATATTATAACGGTCTTTCGTATTGTTCAGTAAACATTGTTTATTTTAAAAGCATACAAATATTGCGACAGTTACATTTGTATATATTTGTACTACATAACGCATACAACGTCAATCTGTACATATGAACTTACTTAAGCATCGACAATTAGAGGACTCTATTGAGTCACCAAATCATTCTGAGTAGGAGTTATTCGTTTCTCGATTTATTGCAAAAGAGCGTGTAGTTGATGCGCTTTTTTTTCTAAGCACGTTCTCTTTAACCCCAACTGTCTGTAAAATAATATAGTATGTCATGTAAACAAAGCAATTATGAATCGCAACAGAATTGTTTCGCGAAATCTATTTATTTAAATAATTTTATGAGTTATTAAATTTGCCGAAAATATAGCCCTGGTAGGTGGGGTATTCTAACCCCTAACTTAAGGTAGAAAACGTCAAAATTTAAAATAAACTGTTACTGAAACCCTTTAATTGATTTAGAATAATTACTTAGTAAAAAAGTAATTATTTTAATGTCAACATTTTAGTTTTCATTTGTAAACGATAGCAGTTTCAAAGGAAAGAATTCCGCACTGCGTGTATAATTTTTGTTAAGCGACATCCGGCCTTTAACGGTCCCAAAATAAATTTATTCATGGCTGAATAAGATGAACTTTTGATAGATGTCTGGGTTACGACATTGTAATACAGAAACTGGCCAACCTACCAACATTACTTCTTTTAAGTACAGCTTTTTATTTTGTACTGTTATATGTTCTGACATAAGCTGAAGGAAAAAATCCTTTATGATTTGTTCGAGAGTTCCTTCCTTCCCACCAGTTTGAATCTTCGTAATATGTAACAGTGATCACATCTCCCTTTTTTACTAGCAGTTCATCACATTCTCGAGGCTGAAAGTCGTACAATGCTACTACCCCTTTCTGAAAACAAAGAAACAAACACAAAAAGTGTTGTCATTGTTTTCAATAGTCAGCAAGGCAAGTGTCAAATAGAAACAATGCTACATCAATGTGGTGTTTTCTTTCGATATCAAGGCTAGTATCCATTAAAAATAAAATGCTGTTTTCTTGTGATATCAAGCCTAGTATCCATTCAGAATAAAACCCGACATTAATGCCTTATCTTTTTACGATAACAAGGCTAGTGAAAGTAGGTCACTAGGTCAAGATCAAGGTCAACTTATGTCAAGGTTCATCTTGCCACTCAAAACTATACATGTGGTCCATGTGGTCCAAATTTGAATGATGTAAGTTATGGACATTGATTCTAAGTTTTTCCCTATATAAGTCTATATGAACCATTTGACCTCTGAGGCAGGGCCATATTTGACCCGAGAGGGATAACTTGAACAAACTTGGTAGAGAACCACTAAATAATGCTACATTACAAAATACCAAAGCCATAGACTTTGCGGTTTGGACAAGAAGATTTTCAAAGTTTTTCCCTATATAAGAACATGTAAACCATGTGACCCCCAGGGCGGAGCCATATTTGACCCTAGGGGAATAATTTGAATAATCTTAGTAGAGGATCACTAGATGATGTCATATACACAATATCAAAGCCCTAGGCCCTGTGGTTTTAGACAAGAGGTTTTTCAAAGTTTTTTCCTATATAAGTCTATATATACCATGTGACCCTAGGGGTGGGGCCATATTTGACCCCAGGGAAATAATCTGAACAATCTTTGTCGAGGACCGCTAGATTTTGCTACATACCAAATATCAAAGCCCTAGGCCCTATGGTTTTGGACAAGAAGATCAGAAACCATTTAACTGTTCCTGGCCAATGTGACCTTGACCTAATGACCTCAAAATCAATAGGGGTCATCTGCTGGTCATGGCCAACCTAACTATTAATTTTCCTGACACTAGGCCCAAGCGTTCTTGAGTTATTACCTGGAAACCATTTTACTGTTCCTGGTCACTGTTACCTTGACCTTTGACATACTGACCTCAAAATCAATAGGGGTCACCTGCTGGTCATGACCAACCTCCCTATCAACTTTCGTGACCCTAGGCCTAAGCGTTCTTGAGTTATCATCCGGAATCTGTTTTACTGTTCAGGGTCACTGTGACCTTGACCTTTAACATACTGACCTCAAAATCAATAGGGGTCATCTGCTGGTCATTAGCTGGTCATTACCAACCTCCCTATCAACTTTCATGATCCTAGGCCCAAGTGTTCTTGAGTTATCATCCGTAAACCGTTTTACTATTCAGGGTCACTGTGACATTGACCTTTGACATACAGACCTCAAAATCAATAGGGGTCATCTACTGACGATGACCAACCTTCCTATCAAATTTCATGATCCTAGGCCCAAGCGTTCTTGAGTTAACATCCGGAAACGGATAGGTCTACATTTCGACCGACCGACATCTGCAAAACAATATACCCCTCCTTTTTCAAAGGGGGGGGCATAATTAAAGAAACATAATTACCTGATAGTTTGGTAGTTGTAAGAGGTCTTGTAGTTGCTGCTGAAAGTAAAATTAAAATATGAAGTATTTGTTAAACTTAGTAAAATCATGTGTATGCTCTTACAGTAAATGCTGCAATCATTTATACAGTAATCTCACAATAATCACCTAAATGAAACCAATTTACGACAGAAACGATTAAATTGTAAATCTGGGTCACCAGATTCTATTGCTGGGTTGATTTCCTTACCTGCTTTGCCTGATTTTAGTTTATTTCTTACAAAATCCCGCTGTGAATTTTATTTCTTTTGCCATCCAATGGAAAAATGTACCTCAGAAACAATGTAAGTTCCGAAATAAGAAAACGCGGACAAGGAATTTGTTTACAAACCTCAAAAAGAAAATTCAAGGCTTTGCAATATCATACATCCCCATGTAAATGAGAATTGTCTTGAATGAATAGTATTGCAGATGTCTCAGTTAGAAAGATGATTCACAAGCACCCTACATATTCAGTTTTTTCATATATTTGTGTAAAATCCAGATAAAATGACCATTCTGTAGTTTTATTTGAGGTTTGAGAGATCAATTTATAGACTCGTCCACCGATTAGGCAAATCCGCATGATTTGCTTTGCTTTGTATAAATAAGAACCACTTCCAGTTATAACTATATAGAATAATGTAATGTTTGTGTGGTAGCCTGTCACACAGGTGGCTAGTGTTCAATACTCCGACGACCCTTTTGGTCATTGAAACTTTTTCGGTGTCTTTATATTCATTTCATAATTCTAATGCTATTTTGTAAATATATAATTTCTATCTATTTTGTCGTGTTCAAGTTAATTTCCTTTTAATGTAAACTTCCATACATAATGGTCATTAGCTTTATATTTTGTAAGTTTCGCAGCTGTGTCAGTAGATTCTTGGAGTAATAATCCGCGGTACAGTATTTCTAGCCAAGGATTTGATACAAATATAACTGATTTTAGTTGCACGTGTATCAAACACAAAGTTGTGGTCTGTATTATATTTTAACAGACTTCCATATTTTTCACTTAATCTGTATCTCATTCACATAATGCTATGTTAATATGAAAAGTTTAGAATTAAATACTAAACAAAAGACTCCTTTAGATTTAATGCACATATAAAGCAAGATCTGCTGTGAAACATTGTGCAAGTAAATCGACTTAACGGCCTACTTCAGTACATCATACATACTATACGGAATATTGGCTTCATACGGTTGTCGCAGGGTCATCTGTATGTACATATCCTATATGAATTACTATCATGTATTTTCTTTCCTATATATCATTCCTATAATTCCATTTCATATTCACTATACATCCACATAAACATCATTCAAGTTCTGATATCATGAACTAACATGCAGTTTAACCACAGTGATGGGCCTCATTATGAATGTATTGACATCGCTGCCAATATCAGTCACGTACAACCAGAATATATTTTGAACTGAATACCCGAAATCGTTGTCACTTGTAACTTTATTACATCGGTGTTTGCGCGTGTCTTTCAGGTAAACTATTTACATGTTATGCTGAAATATGACCATTCCTCATATTCGCATTCATTATTTGATTCATATCGTTGTAATTATTCAATTGTTATGAAATGAATGCGCACAACCTATTTCCAATTGGTTTTTGTCCGTTTCGTATTTAATTTTGCGTATCTTGTTTTGTATGTTGGCGGTGTTTCTTTTCTTATTCCCCCGTCCCCTTGCTTTTACGCCCTCTTCTCCTTTATCTATGAATGAGGTTACATACCATCAGTTTTGCCACCGGGCGTACCTTACCGGAGATCGGCTGTGTTTTTTCACACTTGTCTGTGTGTTTTGCCTTGTCTGAGTATGAGCGTGTTTGTTTATCTCTCTCTCTCTCTCTCTCTCTCTCTCTCTCTCTCTCTCTCTCTCTGTGTGTGTGTGTGTGTGTGTGTGTGTGCGTGTGCGTGTGCGTATGCGTGTGTGTATGCGCGCGCGTGTTTGTGTGTGTGTTGGTTTCGTACGCGTCCATGTTTACGCTTGTGTGGTTTGCGCTCTAGGGAGACTGTATTTCTTTAGCGTGGCTTTCCCTGTTAAAGATTCGTCCTTCCCTTTTTATTTCCACAAACACGCCACCCCTCTGGATATACCTTGGCAATTTTGCATTTTTTTAAATTTAATTTTTACATATACAAAGCAATACACACATTTCAATATTCTACATATTTTTCACTGTTGTACAAGACGAAGATTCCAATCTTATTATTTAACAGAAAAGTATTAAAATCGGCATTGCTTATATAGAGTAAAAAAGAAAAATAGTACAAGAATTAGAAAAGGAGAGTAGAAGAGTGGTGGCGTTTAGGTGAATTTCTAATTTGAGCGTTGTTAATGTGTTTCGAAACGAGTATTTATATGTATATATTCCCTGTTAAATATTTATACCGCTCCATTTAGAATTATGCGTAGCTAGTTTATTCTTAGTTTGTGCTATGATTTCGTTGTTTTATTTCTGATAGGAAATTTGCAATATATGGTTTGTGCTTGTTCAGTCTGCATTTATGTAAGAAATGTTTGACCATTATTAGTATGAAATTTGCAATATCTTTTGTTTTCGCTTAACATACTAGACCAAAGGCTATTATTCTGTAGTCAAGTTGTATGTTTATCTTGTTGTCATGTAAGAAACGTGTGACGTCTGACCAGAGTGCTTGACTTACTGGGTATCCCAGAGTTTCAGTGCGCATAATACACAGGTCACAAAGACTTGAATTCTAAATTTTGCATTTATGAAGGAAGTCATTTGTAGGAAGGATGCGTTTTATAGACTTGTATTTGAACGCTCTTAGTTTGGTGTCAATGGTACTCCGTAAGGGGTTCATGCAGATAAAAGGCCATTCTAAGCTTTCATTTACTTTCAGATTTGTTAATTATTTTTGTATTGCGTTTCAAATGTGTCAAGTAGAAAAAATTATTTGGTTTACGTAACTTTATGACCTGTTGAATGAAAGAACTTTTTGTTTGTTCAAGTCTTTTCTTTTGTAATTCTGCCTTCCATTGTCTGGGGATGCTAGAAATAAAAGAGAGATGTTTTAAGTAATCAGTTGTGGGGATACCATACAATCTTTTTACGCCATCCAATGTATGCATTGCCTTATTGTCTACATCATATAGATCTTTCATGTATTTTATGCCTTTAGAATGCCATGTTTTGAAATAGACTGTTTCGTGATTTATTTCTATATGTGAAGTATTCCAGATAATTTGATTGTTTATCCCTGTTACGTCGGTTTCAAAGTTTATTTCTGTCCAACTATATGTAGTTGCAATATCTTTTAAAAGTCTGTTTTGTATCTTTTTATCAAATCATCTTTTGCACAGTTTTCTGCAAATAAAAGAATTTCACCATAAGCCTTAATTTCTTTTAGATAAATGTGTTTCCATATTGCAGCATCATCTTTAAATATTCGTTTTAACCAGCTACATTTGATTGATGCAATGTATGACCTTTAAGCCTCCGTCTTTATAATCTTGTGTAATAACGTTTCTTGCAATTTTCTCAGGTTTTCCATCCCATAGAAATTCATACAATGATTTTTTATTAAGCTTATTGGATGATCATGTGGATTTTCAAGTACGGTAAGTGGAAATATTATTTTGGGGAGTGCGAATATTTTGCTAACCGTTACTTTGCCAATTAACGTTAATTTGTGTTGTTTGTTTTTTTTCCATTTGTTTAATGTCGCAATCATTTCATTAATTTTCGTGTTATATTCGATTCGTGTTTGCAAGTCGTTAGTGAATGTTATACCTAATTGTCAGACGTCCACTTAAATCGTTTCATTTTACAGAATAATTTCTCGTCATTTCGTAGTGATCCAACCCGTTGTAATGTATTTGTGTGTTGTTGTTGTTTTGCATTTAACGTAAAGCATGAAGAATCTCCAAAATAATCTATGACGTTTAAAAGATTATCTAGTGTTTTCTCAGTTCCGATGGTAAAGAAAGTTGCATCATCTGCAAAGACTGATTCTTTAAATGCAGTTCCATTAATTATTATGCCTGTTATATTCTTATGCTTTTTAATGCTATGGAAAGTATCTCGATAGTGATTATAAATAGGTAAGAAAATAAGGGGCACCCTTGACGAACTCCACGTTCTATTTTTTAAAACATCCGTTGTTGGTTATTCAGCTTTGCATATCATTGTAAAATAATTTAATCCACTGCAATAGCGAAGGTCCGAAGTTGAAGAATGTTAGTGAATCAAAGACAAATTTATGACTTATACTATCGAACGCTTTTTCGAAGTCAACAAAGACCAGGTTTACTATTTGCGTTCAAAAAGTTAATGATTTCACTTATAAGCCGTATATTTTCTCCTATGTATCTCCCTTTTAAGACACCTGGTTGTGAACGGTCAATTATGTCATTTAATATGGGTTTTAATCTATTAGCAATTGCTTTAGTTGCTATTTTATAATCAATATTTAGAAGAGATATAGGTCTCCAGTTGTTTAATGAACTTGTATCTTTATCTTTCTTTGGAATTAGATTTATTATCTCTTGTTTTTTGCACTTGTGTCAAGTTGCCGTTTCTATATGGTAAGGTAATTGACGCTATATAAAATTGTTTTATGTCGTTCCAGAAGTTTTTGTAAAATTCCGTTGTCAAAACCATCCGATCCGGGACTTTTATTATTTTGCATTTTTAAAAGCGCATTAGTACATTCAATTTCTGTTAATTCTCCGAACCAGTTTCTCTGAACTAGATTGATCTTTTTTGATTCGTGGTCGAAAAAAATATGCTATGTGTTAACTGACGAGGTATTCTTGTAAATGATTTCATAAAATGATTTAGTTTCGTGTAATATCTTTTTAGGATCCTTAATAGTTTCATTGTCGATAACTAATTTTGAAACGGTCTTTTGATCACTTTTTTCTTTTCTAAGTTAGAAAAATATTTTGTATGTTTTTCCATACCTTCTATGTATTGAGCTTTTGTTCGTATGTAATATCCTTGTGCCTTTTAGAATGTGATGTCTTCTAAAGATTTCTTTTTTTCTATGAGTAATGTTTCTAGAGTTACGTTACTGTCATCATCAACGTTTATCTGGTATTTTAAGTTATCGATTTCTTTAATAAGTTGTTTCTCGGTCCTTAATGTTTCTTTCTTTTTCGCTGAGCAATATTTGATTGTTTCATTTCTGATTGTCTCTTTGATAATTTCCCATAATGCATTTGCATTTGATTCCGCGTTAATCCTAACTATTTCTCTAATGGGTGTTCTTTTTTTTTTTGTTCATATTCATCATCAAACAAAATGGAGTTATTTAGCTTAAAGTAACCTGGTCCCCTACTACGTTTGTTTATGTCTATGTTTATATGTACCATTGA
This sequence comes from Mercenaria mercenaria, assembly GCF_021730395.1. Taxonomy (NCBI): domain Eukaryota; kingdom Metazoa; phylum Mollusca; class Bivalvia; order Venerida; family Veneridae; genus Mercenaria; species Mercenaria mercenaria. The sequence goes on from NC_069362.1 coordinate 83,983,610, forward strand.
GTGATCCGAGCGTATACCAGTTGTTATGTTACAATTTGTTGTGTGTTTGATAAAACTGGAAGATATCAGGAAGTAGTCAAGCCGACAAAATTTTGTAAATTTCGTGTTAGAATGCCACGTGAATTGTCTCTTTTCAGGAAGTTTTAATCGTCATATGTCTACAAGTTCGTAATTATTGATTGTTGTGTTTAATTTACCTATTTTTTGTGTTTTTCGATATAACTGTTCTTCTTGTCGATTTTTACATCTAAGACAGTATTGAAGTCGCCTCCTACGACCATGGACTTATCATCATTATTTGCAATTAAAGATTCTATATTTTCAGTGAAAGTACTATCGTCTAAGTTGGGACCATATATATTTAGTAGAAGTATCTCAAATTCACATACAGATAATATCAGATATTGCAATCTGCCTTCAAAAAATCCATTGTAACTTTCTACTTTAATATCAATGTTGTTTTTCAATAATATGCATAAACCTTTACTATTAGAACTGTTTCCACTGAAGAACGCTGTATTGCCCCATTCTCGATCCCATCTTATATAATCTTGGTTCTTACAGTGTATTTCTTGTAGCATAATTTGATACTAAATTCACTAGCACGGAACCAGTTGAAAATAAGTATTCGCTTTTTCATATCAGCAATACCTTTAACACTGAATGTGCATATTTTTAATGTCATTGTTATTTTGTGAGCGGAGCGCGCGAGACTTAATCATCGGATATAAATATAAAGTGCCGAGTACAGCAGTATTTAGAGAATTCTCATAAACACCAAAGATTGAAGAACAGAAGTCACATGTTCTATGGTGAAATGACATTTCTGATTCGGCGCATGTGTTCTGCGGAAGAATAGGATTAAAAATATAGGTAAACAAAGATGTATTCAAACAAAAATATTCGACAAATTTATCATAACCTACCGAAGGCTGCAGTTTATGCCAGATGGAGATATATCACTGTTTTGATGAATTATTTGTTCTTGTTTTACTAGTTCATTTAATACGGTATGTTATATTCCTGACGTGTATATTTAACCAAAGCGAACGTAATAGTACCTATAAAACACCTCCTGGGTTCTAAAACAGTAAATGAAATGTATTTGGCCAAAATTTAATAATCTGTCCTATTTTTTTTCTGTTTTTTTTTTTTAGGTGGGGCGGTCATTTGCATTTTCTTTAGCCTTTGAGTACGCATTTTGACAATACAAGAAAAACACAATAGATAGTGGTGAGTTACGTTTTACGAGGACTGCATAACTTATTGTAGCGCAAAATCACCTTGCAATATTAATAAAGCCAGTTACAGGCGTGTTCATTTCCAAACAATTACATAAACAGTGCAGGTAGCTATGCTATGACAAATAATTATCAAGTAAATCAAATGATGAAAACCGCTGATTAATTATGCGCATGGTGAGGTCAACATTAAGAGCATTTAAATTATGACTATATATACATGCATGAAAGAAAGTGTGGTCGCTTGTATAGTGTACATTACAATATTGTATATAATGCCTGTCGGACAAATGTATACATCAGGTGGCGATCATATAACAAATAGTTTATCTTACAATTACCTATGTTTATCATATTTGTAAAAAGTAAATCGAATGATGTAAACTGCTGATTAATTATGTAAATGGTGAGGCCAACAAAAGCTTTGTTGTAAAGTTACTACAAATAGACAAGTACACCCACACACACACATATTTATATATATATATATATATATATATATATATATATATATATATATATATATATATATATATATATATATATATATATATATATACATGCATCAAAAGTGTCCTCGCTTCTATAATATACATTTCAATATTTTATGCACTACTTGCCGGATAAAAGTTTAAATCATTGTTTTCATTTTACCAGGTAAATCACTGTCTATCGTATAAGTGATAACAATATTTTTATTGTCTGCCTGTCTATATTTAAGCAGAAACGAAAATTCCGTGATTTGTGCAATGTACACCGAGCGCAAGAAGTTTGTCACCGCTCGTATTAATCGACATTGACATCTTGGGTAGTATCTGTGATGTTTTGCTCGTCTTTACTGCTTGTCGTTTTTGCAGGCCAAGGCAGGTCAATTCAATCCTGAGATTTTTGCGGGTAAGGTACTCATTTACAAATATTCCGGTACCCTTCAGCCGCTTGACATTTCTCAGTATCTCATCTTTTGCATACCGGGAGTGAAGTTTTACAATTATTATTATTATATTATATTATATTATTATTACCCTGTTATAACTATATTTTGTTTGGCAGTCTGTGCGCTATGTCAATATTGTGTAAGTGAATATTGCATTATTTGTTCCTTCGCACCAGATCTATTACTTTATATGCTGTTTCCGCGGCGTCTCAAAGTAGCTACCTGGTTCACACCTGGTAAACAACAGAGCTACCTCTTTCGGAGGTATACGGTAAATCGCTCTGTCGCAACTTCCGAGCTAGTGCACGTCGCGATAAAAGAACATCAACAAAGGTGAGTGTCATCATGTTTTTTGCATTTGTACAAGCAGTGTATCGAATATCAAAAATCGGGGAATAAAAGGCGATGTAGATATGATTTAACTTTACAGAGAACTTAATGTTTGCTAATTTAGTCTTAATTTGTGGTCGTGGCATGATACCCCACCCAGTCACATTATACTGACACCGGGCTGACCAGTCCTAGCACTATCCTCTTAATGCTGAGCGCCAAGCGAGGAAGCTACTAGTACCATTTTTACGTCTTTGGTAAGAGATGTCAGAATGTCAATTATCAAAACATAATCTCAATAACGCAAACGTTCCTATTCCAAATTAAAATGTATATAGAACTGCCAATCAACTGCAACTTTGAGAAGTAAAGTACAGAATGTAAAAAAATCATATAAAATCTATTGGTGTCGGTGAAACTTAGAAGTTTTACTGTGTAATAGAGAAATATGCTTACCTGGCATATTTTTGCCATATCTTTCAAATATACTGTTTGTGATCGGCTGACGGAAGACGTCCGATAATAATCTATCAACTGGTGTACAGAATCAAACTTTACAATCCACAGAAAATAATAACCAGCTCTATCAACAAGAATATTAAAATGTTTAACGACATCACCAAATCTGAAGAAGAAAACATTTATTTATTATAAAGACTTTTAATACGGCTTATTTTTATTCAATCAAATCAGATAGATAATCGTTCTTTTGCTTTAACAGTGAGCATGAAACTATATTTAACAAGAGCTGTCACTATTAGTGACAAATGCCCCCGAAGAGTTCCCAAGAATTCTACAGTTGTCTGCGTAAAATATGCCAGAATAGTTTAGTATGAATCATTTTGTGACCTTGACTTGTGAGACCTGGGTCATAGGTGCAACACTCCTTCTCTTCTCAATATGTATAACATTTGTGTCAAATCATTTTCAAATACCTTGATAAATGGCAGAGTTATGGACCAGACAAGAAAAAGACCATGTTAACCTTTGACTTCTAAGTGTGACCTTGACCTTCGAGCTAGAGGTCTGGGTCTCGCGCATGACATGTCTTCTCATGGTGAAGATTTATGCCAAGTAATTTGATATTCCCTTCATCTATGGCAGAGTTATTGATCGGACAAGAAACAAACCATGTTAATCTTTAACCTCTTAGTGTGATCTTGACCCTAGAGCTAGGGGTCTAGATCTTGCGCATGACACGTCGTCTCATTATGGTGAACATTTATGCCAAGTAATTTCAAAATCCCTTGATGAATGGCAGATTTATGAACCCGACACCTGTTAACTTTTGACTTCTAAGTGTGACCTTGACCTTGAATCTAGGGGTATGGGTCTTGCGCACGACGCATAATCTCATTATGGTTAACATTTTTGTCAAGTTATTTCAAATACCTTCATGGATGGCAGAGTTATGGACCGAAACAGACCCTGTGAAACTTTGACTTCGAACTGTGACCTTGACCTCGGAGCTAGGGTTCTGGGTCTTGCGCATGACATGTCATCTCATGGTGAAGATTTATGCCAAGTAATTTGAAATTCCCTTCATCTATGACAGAGTTATTGATCGGACAAGAACTTTAACCTCTAAGTGTGATCTTGACCCTAGAGCTAGGGGGTCTAGATCTTGCGCATGACACGTCATCTCATTATGGTGAACATTTATGCCAAGTAATTTCAAAATCCCTTGATGAATGGCAGACTTTTAAGAACCTGACACCTGTTAACGTTTCACTTCTAAGTGTGACCTTGACCTTGAATCTAGGGGTCTGGGTCTTGCGCACGACGCATAATCTCATTATGGTTAACATTTTTGCCAAGTTATTTTAAAATCTCTTCATGGATGGCAGAGTTATGGACCTCACTCGAAACAGATCCTGTTAACCTTTGACCTCTAAGTGTGACCTTGACCTTGGAGCTAGGGTTCTGGGTCTTGCGCATGACACGTCGTCTCATGGTGAATTATGCGAAGTTATTTCAAAATCCCTTTACGGAAGGCTGAGTTACTGCCCGGACAAGGACTTCGGACGCACGCACGCACGTACGGACGGACGGACAATGCGATTTTAATATTCCTATTTTCGGGAGCATAATAAAAAGTTCAGGTAGAAAAATATGATGTGGAAAATTTCGCGGTATACACATACAGAAACTGTGACAATATATCCATATTCAGATTTACAATGTCTTGCAAAACAAAATCTATAGCAACAATTTTATGTTCAACAGAATTAAAACGAATTTAATATATACTTAAAAATCTTTTGTACCTCAACGCTTGCGTTTTTGTTGATATTGCCGAAAAATATTAACCAATTCCCATGCACATTGCACACAATTTTAAATGATTATTCGATTTAGATTGATGTTAAATCTTTAAACATAAACATGCATTTTTGTACTGAAATGTATGTATTAAGAAAATACCTGATACATGATATAAACTCTTGTGAATCACAGAATATAAATAAAACAACATTCATCATTTCTTCTTCATTAAATCCTTTCTGTCCATTCTTTATTCTTATTACCTATAAAATGCACTGTTTTTCGCCCCCCTATATTATTCCTAAGATGAGATTGCATAAAACTAGAGATACTTTTGAGAAAAGCGCATGTCTCCAACAACTGCCTAATCATCTAAATAGTAAGTTAGAGGGCGTGGGCAGTGTTGCATTTTACATTACTGCTCATGAACAGACTCAATCAAACCGAGTCTGCAATTTTCACTGTTTGCCTTGTTCTCGGTGCTTCCGAGGGATCTACTTTCCAGATTTTATTTACTTCACAACAGCGGGTGTTAAGTGCTGTGTGGCGGCCGTAAAAAGTCGCCCCGACTTCATCTCAGTGTTGTTATATTTTCTGGTCCTTCGGGATTATTGATTTCAACTCATTTAGATTTGAAGATTGAATATTGCTTAAGCCGGTGCTAGAGGGCGTGGGCAGTGTTGCATTTTACATTACTGCTTATGAACATACTCAATCAAACCGAGTCTGCAATTTTCACTATTTGCCTTGTTCTCGGTGCTTCCGAGGGATCTACTTTCCAGATTTTATTTACTTCACAACAGCGGGTGTTAAGTGCTGTGTGGCGGCCGTAAAGTCGCCCCGACTTCATCTCAGTGTTGTTATATTTTCTGGTCCTTCGGGATTATTGATTTCAACTCATTTAGATTTGAAGATTGAATATTGCTTAAGCCGGTGCTAGAGGGCGTGGGCAGTGTTGCATTTTACATTACTGCTTATGAACATACTCAATCAAACCGAGTCTGCAATTTTCACTGTTTGCCTTGTTCTCGGTGCTTCCGAGGGATCTACTTTCCAGATTTTATTATATATACTGTTTACTCACTACAAATATACCTTTAAAGAGTAATAAGGCTGACTTTGTGTAATTCAAGGGCCATAATTCTGAAGTGCCTCGGGCGATTTGGCTTATTAATGAACTTAGCCAAAGAGTTATAGTCAAAAATATTTGGTTAACGTTTTGTGAAGATCGGAGAAAACTGTTCGACTAAGAGCACGGACAAGAGTAAAAAGACCGATTTTCGGTAATTCAAGGGCCATAATTCTGAAGTGCCTAGGCCGATTTGACTAGTTATCGAACTTGGCCGAGGACTTATGATCAAACACATTTTGTACAAGTTTGGTAGAGATTGAATTTTTGGCGCATTCATCACCCCAAAAGCAACCCTAAACTACTAATAATTAGTAGTACAGGATTCCTTTTGTGGTGATGAATGCGCACAAAATTTCAGCGTTTTTCTGGTAATTCAAGGGCAATCATTCCGAAATGTCTAAGCCGATTTGGCTAGTTATCGAACGTGGCCGAGGAATTGTGGTCAAACACATTTTGTTCAAGTTTGGTGAAAATTGGATGAGAAATGTTCAACTTAGAGTGCGGACAAGCTTTGTGACAGACACACACACAGACACACACAAAGACAGGAGTAAATCAATATGTCTCCCACACCTCTGTGTGGTGGAAGACATAATAACCATGGTAACAAGAAGATATTTTGTGACTGTTTAACTGAAGGGATTAGAACCATATGTTTATTGTTAAAAGATGTAAAAGACTTTTGAGGTAAAAGCAGTCTTTGTAAGTTAATAACTTCACACTTATAAACGACTGGACTCACCCTCTTCCTGTTGCGACCGATCAAAACAAACTGGCAGGACGAAGGTTAGAAATGGTCTTCAGTTAGTTACTAGTATTTGTGTGTATTTACGTTTTACGATAAGTTGAATCTAAATATGTGTACGTGGTGATATAACGGATGAAACTACGGTGTTCCGTTGGAGCCATCGAAGTTTCGCGTTGTCGTCCTAAGGGCGAAATCGCGAAAACACGATATTTTTACGCGAAAATGCGATACTTTGACGCGAAAACACGATGCTATAACGCGAAAACGCGAAGCAAAAATATCGCGTTTTCGCGCTATTAATATCGTGTTTTCGCGTTTTCGCCCTAGATCTGCCATCGTCTTTTCGTGTTTTCGCCTTCGTGGTAAGTAGGGCGAAAACGCGAAAACACGATATTGATAGCGCGAAAACGCGATATTTTTTGCATCGTGTTTTCGCGATCTTGTATCGTGTTTTCGCGTTTTCGCCCTCTCAATTGCAAAGGCGAAACCGCGAAAACACGATGTCTTAATATCGTAATTTCGCTTTCCTGTTGGACTTGCGCAAACGCTTGAAAGACATTTCGAGAGACCGTAAATTCGACCCCGATACATTTCAGGCCCAACTTACGGTGTTCCTTGGACATTTCGACCCCTCCTTAGACATTTCAACCCCAATCTATGATAAGCATGGCAGGGAAAAATATGTCATTTTTATGGCGGTGTACCTATTAATCCCATTTTCGACACCCATTCTGTGATATGCACGGAGGTTAAAAGGTGTAGCAGTGTAGTTATTGATCCATTTTAGGGTTAATCAATAAAGATAATATGTTTAACATGCTATTCCCCACACTCCCGCCCTCACAATAATCTCTAGCAAGTCACTATGTACCATGATTGTTACTTAGTACATTAGATAGTTGTCAACATATTTCTCAGTTGCTTTACGTTGAAAGAATATGGTGTGCTCGTTGGACAGTCGACTGTGGTGGGTGCCACTGGATCCGCGCGTGCTAAATTAAAAATAGGGTTTATTGGACAGAAATAACTTAGTTTGTAAATGTATGTATTTATAGCCTTGTGTCATTTTTTTTTGGGACAATACATGGTCGCGCTGCAAAACAAACATGCCCGTTTCACTTTTTGTATTACTTTTTCTCAGTCATAATTGTTTACGTGTTTGTTTCTTGTTGCAGAAGTTGCGTTAGATTCTGCTTTAAGCAACTTATGCAGCAGGAATTGGACTTAGTACGAACAGAGTGGAATACACATTAGGCCTAAAAAAATAGTAGGCAGGTCGGAAAAAAAATAATTTTTGGAGTTTTTTTTATTAAAGGAGACTTTTCGGAAAGTATTTTTGTGTCAAAAAATGAATACAATGTACAAATAAGGGGTTGCCTTTAGAGCTTCAGTAAGTTGAGTTTCTAACATCACTGGTCATGTTAAAAGTATAAAGGGTTTTTTTTTTTTTTAACTTTTTTACAAAAACTAAATCTCCAAGGCCATAAAAGCATTTAGGATCGGGCCAAAAATTTAGCGTAGGTCGGCATACCGGAAACAAACAATTTTTTTCCGCTTATATAAGGAGGCAGACACGAGAAGGAACACCTGAACACCTTGAGGAAAGCCAGACGTTTTATATTTGTATCCAAAATTATATGGTAAACTAATTTCAATTATGGTCTTGCCACAATAAACATTGTACTGGGTAAAATGGGAAACATACGCACATTTTGAGTATTTACTAGTATCCTGCTCTTGTAATTGTGGTGTAAAAATGTGTACACGTGTCAACACAGTGCAGGAATAGGTCAAATTAGCTTAACAGCTATTACAAGAAAGATAGATTTTTTGTGCAATTACCCAACAAATGTTGCGTACATACAATAAGTGGAGCAAATGAAGTGAATGAACTGGAGAATAGACGTAACTTCATATCTTAATAAATTTGATAAAAAAAATAATGCAAAACAGTCAGTATCTAAATAAACCAAAAGTGGGGTTCGTTGTTCTATAAATACAACACATCAGATGGGATTCAATCCCACGATTGTCAGTTTTTTTGGTCTTTTACATTACAAACCGTGCTAAAATGACTCACAAGATAAATTTGATTAAAATTCATTTGCATAAGGGTATGTTATTCTGTACAACCATCTATAACTTGAAAGGATTGAGGGTCAAAAGGGTCAAAACTGAACCAGCGAGCAACTATTCCGTGTTCGCCCGAAGTTGGTTGCCTTTCATAAAGAATTTCCCCAGAGTTCGTAACGTATTATATTCTACTTCGTACATCCGCATGGAAACTGAAATACGTGGTAAAATAAAGTGAAATTGCAGGAATGTCGTGTCCGTTCAAATTGAACACTGACATTACGTCATGTGCGCAGAATTATAACACAGCGGAGTAAATTTAAATTATGCGACGTGATGTAATGTATTGAAAAAGCTATTTACAGGTGTATAGGGGTATATGAAGAATGTCTACATTTGTTGGCGATTTCACGAAATGATTATCTTATTTTATGCACGACTTGTATATAGTTTTGTATGTTTCCTGTTAAATAAACATATACATGATCTAAATTGTATTTCCTGGAGTGCTCGCCAGTAACATTCGTACACTCTCATTGTATTCATAAAAACTAGTTACATAAACTAGTGAAATTTTAAAAGAAGTTATTCCTATTCATAGGCATATAAGCCGGCATATTATATTTCGTCTTTTACCTTCTAGCTGTCTATCTTACAACAAGAGAGGATGGCCGGATTGACGAACTACCCGTACATTTCAAAATAAATGTTCACTTATATAGAGGATATTATATAAGTCTCTTTTCATATTGAATTTATTAAACGAGTTCAATAAAATATCAAATGCTGCCCCGCTTTTTGTTGTTTTATTCGACTAGTTTAACACATACAATGTGGAAAGACATAAATGTAATATCCTTTTTATCACATGTAAATTGTCGTTTTTTTTTCTCTCTGCTGTAATCAAACTTTCTCCTTTCTGTACCTATAATACTTTATTGCACTAGTGTATTATTAAATTTATTTATTATATACGTTAATACAAAGAGTGACAAAAAACCCGCTTAAAACGGTCATTACGGCCTCTATTGACGAAGCCATAATGACGCAGTGCGCCTCATGCGACATAATCATAATGGCCCCGGGGAACCGGAATGTCATCGCGTTCTAACGTTGACGTCATGTAACGACGTCATTATGGCGGGCGAAAGGGTGCTGAATAATTTTCAGGTAGATTATCAAATACTGATGCCACTGTTGATGAAGAAATCCAAATGATGCTTAGGCCCCGTAAGTTTGTAGAAAAAATATGTAAAATGAAAATACCAAGATGAATATGAGGCGAAGATATATAATAAAAAGGTCATTAAACGCCTGGTTGTACCTTCTAGCCATGATGGCCCACCTAATTTTATAATGGCCCACGGGCAATTATGACACTAGGTGTGCCATTATGGCAAGAAGGCACAACCAAGCCGTATATTATCCTCTTAGTAATAACTTTGTTTCATTCCCGCGACATCAAACATTTGATAAAAATATATGTGCAAGTGTAAATATGTATGTGAATGCTTATATGAACGTGCGCGCGTGTATAAAACTCGTCTATATAAACATGAATGCGTATGTATACGTGTATCCGAATAATTGCAAGTGTACGTATAAATTTTCGCTTGCTTGCATATTTGTAAATATACAAGCACCTAGAATCAAGCGTGTACGCATTAACTTATACACTTAGAATGGTAAATATAACGGTGCACGTGTATATACTAGCACCCAAAATTAAGCAGGCGCACGCGTTAAATTATACGTGTACGTATATATTTACGCGTACACTTGAAAATGTATAAGTACACGCGTATATTTAAGTGCAGCTGTAATGTGCATGCACGCTTAAATATATACGTCCACGCAGGCCCGTAGGAAGCATTTACAGATTGGGGAGTTGAGGTGCACACATTATAAAAATCAGCCGACCCAGATCCAAGGAATACAGTATTCAGGGTTGTCAATACGTTTTTGTTGAACAGGCTGAAATAGAAAAGTAGGTGACTAGGTAGAGGGGTCCGGAAAATTTTGAAATTCAGCACTTCATTTCCTGCATTCTGGGGCATTTTGGGAGCATTTAAGAATACTTTTACCACTGCAATTTTATAATACAATATACCCCGTATTTTGACATTTTCAAATGAATACAGTTTAATGAGTATAGTATAAAACCCCTCACCCTTTTCTAGGGCTTGGGTCCGACAAAGAAACGCTTTACTAAGGCATTTTTTATCATTTTTACATGGTCTATTTTGATTTGACACTAATAAGGTTAACAATATAGTTATTAAACTGCATGTCTGGTGACAGGTCATAGCTAAAATGGACTCGCTGTCAAAAAATAATTAATTGCTAAGATAATTACCATAATCAGTCAAATTATTGGGCCCCCGCCCCGTTCCTACGGCCCTGCCACGTGTATATTCTAAAGATGTGGATGCCACCGTACATGGACATACACGCGTACATTTATACGTGCATGCATTCTGACAAGTGCATGTATTTTTACACAAACAGGTCCATATAAGTGCGCACCTACATATTTACGCGTACACGTATAAAAATTTCACGAAGACGTATATATTTACGAGTGCACGTATAAATATAGACACGTGCAAGTCCATTTAATCGTAGCCTACACCTATATATTTACGCGTGCATGTATAAAATATACATGCGGACGTATATATTTACGCGTGCACGCATGTTTTATACGCGCACGTATGATTTGAAATATGCGCGAACGCAAAACAAACTTTCGACCCAAATTTTATATATCATATATAACTTTTATGTATATTTTACACGGACGAAGGTATTACTGTGCCTCGTATACGACTTTTAATTATCGAAACCTGAACGATTCAGCCAAAAAAACACAAAGAAAATGTTTTAATTGTTTAACTGGACAAGGAACCGACACTTGTATGAGAGTCTATAAAAATTATGTGGGATTATACGTTATATTTTACTTGAAAAACCTATAATGAAAAGTCAGGAACTTTAGTATGGCGGAATATTCAAATAATGATATCTAAACGGTTTTATGTTAATATTTCAATTGTTTGTATACTTAATTGTATTAAAATATAAACTGCAATAATTCCAAAATAACTCCGAACCGGCGCCAAAACATTAATATATACAAGAGTTCAATATACTACTAGGCACGTGTAAATACCTCAAACGTCGTCTGCTGAAGCCAGGTATCATACAATGCATACTAAATATAGGTAAAAATGTCATTACGAAATAACGAAAACTCGTCCAAATTATTATTATTTTTTATGTTCTGTTGTTGTTGTTTTTTTTTTTTTTTTTTGTTATTTTTTTATGTGTAAATTTAAAGACATTGAACAATGAAACTAAAATAAATGCAAGTGCCGGCAGATCTCTTGCTGAATCAAGAGATTTTCCACCGGTTGGGAGTTGGTTGCACTGGAAATATATCATCTAGAAGTGCCACAAATTAAGGCCATGACTTCGGGGAAAATCAGTTAACCGTAAAATTTCAACTATATACACAATCAGGCTAGGAAGGCCGATGTGCCATGCCTATTTCCAAATGCTTAAATGCCGTGCGCATGAGATGAAATGTCTTACGCTCGAGATAATACGTCGTCGGTTCGTAATAAGATGACGTGCGCTCGAGATAAGATGTCGTGCGCACGAGATAAAATATCTTGCGCTCGGGATAGGATGTCGTGCACACGAGATAAGAAGTCGTGCTCACGAGATAAGATGTCGTGCACACGAGATAAGATGTCGTGACCACGGGATAAGATGTCGTGACCACGAGATAAGATGTCTTGCGCTCGAGATAAGGTGTCGTGCGCACAAGATAATTTAGTCTTAAACAAAATAAATGCATGATCCAAAAATGCACCAGAAGCCACCATTTTGTATCCTTATTTCATTTTTTTTTCAGGAGAGGAGTTAGGATACCCCTTCCCGTAATACCCGACTCTATGCACATTGCCGATGATAAGCTGGTGCCCCTAATCAAATATTTCTGGATACGAACCTGGAAAGCATCCTATGAAATGAGTTTTCTTGCACGCTTGCGTTTCCCAGCACGTGTTGTTCTTTTACATGTCTTTTTTTCTTCAAAGGTCTGCGTATTGACACATATATTTTCCTACAGGACTCTCCACATACCCAAATGGTACGCATAAACATTTCTAAAGTTGGGATGTTTTAAAACATTGACTAATAAAAATATTACTTATGTAACAATGTTCACTGAGTGTGTATTAGTCCATAGAAATCCTAATAATATTGGTGGGTTCGCTCATTTGAACTTGCATTTGAATCACATTTTAACATGTAAAAAATCTTTTTCGCGAAACAAAGCGTTCGGAATCTTTACAATAAACAACAATCAACAAACTTTGAAAGTAAAGTAACAGTAGGCAGTACCGTGCGGACATTTCGACGTTCAAATGTAGAATTGCTGCTGAATTATTAAAACCATGTAAAACAAAAATGTCTAATCGTAGCGGGTAATGTACAAAATTAAAAATAAGTTTGACTTGCTGTAATAAAAGTGTCAATAACGTAAAATATAACAGATTTTTATACGCCCGAATTATGTTATGGTCCCGGTGTCCGTCTGTCCGTCCGTCCGTTAGCAATTTCGTGTCTGCTCTGTAACTCTTGAACCCCTTGAAGGATTTCAAAGAAACTTGACACTTATGTTCACCACACTGAGACGACGTGCAGAGCGCATGTTTTGGATGTCTCATTTCAAGGGCAAGGTCAAACTTAGGGGTCAAATGTCATATGAGTGTGTTTCGTGCCCGCTATGTAACTCTTGAACTGCTTGAAGGATTTCGAAGAAACTTGGCACAAATGTTCACCACACTTAGACGAGATGCAGAGCGCTTGTTTCGGATGACTAGCTTCAAGGTCAAGGTCACACTTAGGAGTGAAAGGTCAAATATGACTTTGCTGTGTCCGCTCTGTACCTCTTGAACTGATTGAAGGATTTTAAAGAGGGCATGTCTTGGATGACTCGCTTCAAGGTCAAGGGAACACTTAGGGGTCAAAGGTCATATATGACTTTGCTTTGTGTATATTGCTATGCATTGCAGTGCTCTTGTTTTTATTTGGCAGATACCTTTTTTTTCTCTTACAATAATTTTTAGTCACTTAATTTTAAAACAATACGATTTTACAACGATACTCTGGCATTGTCTTGTAATTGAAAATGTGTCTCAAAATTCAAGTTTCACTGCACTTATGATTGATTAGCAATGGATTTAACTAGCTAGGACTACGCCAATAAAAGTGAATAAAACAACAACCAAGTAAATAATGAATAAAATGACTTGAATACATGTTTATCTTAAAATCACGTTCACATTCCTTTCGGTCACTTTTTTTTTCGAAAAGGCCGACAAGAGGGATACCAAATGTTCACGGATGTTTTACCAATAAACCATGAACAATAAAACAATTAGTCCTATTTCAGAGGTGTTTTCACTGGAAAACATACAATATACAAAGATATATACACACTTTTATCAATTTTTCAGAACGTTTGGATACTCGCTGATTATATACACACCAACACATTTAAAATTTTAAAATGATGTTTGTTTTTTTAACTTTCCTTATATGAAACTTCTTTGGTCCAAACCTTTAAATAATGCTCAACAGAATTTTATTAAAGACTTGTACATGGTATATAATCATACACATGATAAACAACATCTGCCCCAATCTGAAATTGCTTCTTTTAGCTCCCGCTAGTTTTCACAGGATATTTTTTTCATTTCAAAGACAAACTATCGCAGATTCCATTTGTAGTAAATGACATACAAACATACATATATATAGACAGACAGACAGACTGACAGACAAAACGACAGACAAAACGACACATAATATATAGATAAAATATAGAGAGAGCATTTTATGACACTGGGCTTATTCTCAGCTGAACTGATCACGAAACTCAAGCCGACGTGCTTTGCAAATAAAGTATTAATGCGATTTGGGTGATTATTCTATTTCTACCACTGGTGTGAAAATGTAAAAGAAACAAGTTTTATTTCGCATAATAGCAAAATATTCAATATTTCTATGTTGTTGTAAATCTGAATGCAAGCATTTTTCTGACTATATATAGCGCCGTATGGAAACTATAACTGACTCCCGGCATGCAGTTTCTATCTTTTTCTGACCTTGTAGCTATTTGTTAAAGTGTGCCATTGTGTTTCTCGCCAATCCAAATGTCAAATGTTAGTTGTTGTTTTTGTTTGTTTTCTTTTTGGTGGGGGTGGGGGAGGGGGAGGGGGTGGAAAGGGGCATAACTTGAGATTTTCATGATGACATCTTAAAGTTGAAAATTTGTTATTCTATCAGTATGTTATCATTTTCTAAGTGCAGATGCCGTTCTATACACTTAGTGCGTGTTTTTCAACTAAAGCATCGCCTAGATTCACACAGTATTTATATATATTTACTTACAAAAACGAGGAATACATTTAGAGACATTTCCCTGCTCTAAATAGAATACTTGTAAACTGGTACGTAAGTATATCCTTCAGACTGCCTTCTAATTATAAAACAGATTTCATGTAAAAACACATTTATAAAGTCATAGCAAGTTCTACCTTATCTGACTGATGAAAAGGTAGAAAGGCGAGCAGGCAAATACACGGATAATATTGAGTAACAGTTGTCTTAATATTCAAAAACATTTAAACCTATATCACCTTCTGTCAGGATTTCATCATTCTATTACATGTTATACATATTATCTTTATTAATTAACTCTAAAATGGATTAATAACTACATTGCTACATTTTTAACATCCATGCATATCACAGAATGGATGTCGAAAAAGTGATGACATTGGGGTTGAAAAGTCCAAGGAGGGGTCGAAATGTCCATAGAGTTGGGGTTGACATGTATCGGGGCGAATTTACGGTCTCTCGAAATGTCTTGCAAGCGTTTGCGCAAGTCCAACAGGAAGGCGAAATTACGATATTAAAACATTGTGTTTTCGCGGTTTCGCCTTTGCAGTTGAGGGACGAAAACACGATACAAGATCGCGAAAACACGATGCAAAAAATATCGCGTTTTCGCGTTTTCGCCCTACTTACCACGAAGGCGAAACCACGAAAAGACGATGGCAGATCGAGGGCGAAAACACGATATTAACAGCACGAAAACACGATATTTTTTGCTTCGTGTTTTCGCGTTACAGCATCGTGTTTTCGCGTCAAAGTATCGCGTTTTCGCGTAAAAATATCGTGTTTTCGCGATTTCGCCCTTAGGACGACAACGCGAAACTGCGATGGCCCCAACGGAACATCGTATGAAACAGACAAATAATGTTTACAAAATGCTATCAAAATGTTGACTGATTACACTCATTGCATGGAAATTCACTCGACCAAGACAAGAAACTGGTGAATAACACGTCTAATTGAATATTCTTTGTTGTTTTCTGAATAAATATATATGTAAATAAGATGCTGCATAGCTGTTGCGTTTTTAAAAGAAATTACTCTGTTGACGGTAAAAAACATTCACTGTATGCCGACTTGCCAATTTTGATATCTGATCTGAACTCTTATTTGCGACTGACACTGTATTCCATTTTGCGACTTAAGTATGCGATTTATGTCCTCTAAGGGCGTAAATTAGGTGACAAGAAAATTATTACCCAGTTGTTATATGTTGACGATTACGTTGATGTATTCCTCACCTCCTCCGTAGTAGAACAGCTTATAAATACGCAGCAATAAATATTGACTAAACAGTTCACTACGAAAAACACTTTTACCACTATATATAGTATATTATACTGACCAGTTGGTATTTTGAAAGGACAAACTGTCAATATTGTGCAAACAGTCACCTCTCAAGAAAGGCCATTGTTCTCAGCCTGTAAGAAACCTACATTGAGATAATAGAGCATGGATACTTTAAAATGCAACTCTACTTGGTTCAAAGGCCAGTTTTTGCCTTATTCTTAGGTGAACTTTGTAAAAAGTTTGACTGTAATTATGCATATCAAAAATTAAACACAAAAATACTTAACTTAAAAAAAATCAAGGTATAAAACTAAAAATATAAGACACTGTCTTTCGATTTTTGTTCCAGAGGTACGTACTGTGTAATAAGTTTGGTGTACTGTTGATTACGGAAAGAGGAATGGGTATAGCCATGCCTATATTTAGATGTCAGAACCTTGTACCTGTAAGAAGTTGCAGAGTGAATCACAAACAATACATAGGAACAACCACATATTTACAACACAATACACAACATACAACAATCCTTAACTGCTTTTACAGAAATAGTAGTATAAACTTACGTTTAAAAATTAGCATCAATTAACTTTAAATGCATTCAAGGATCAAAATGTTGTAACTCCATAAAGCTAAACAATTGTCAAATGTTTATTATTCCAATTTCATAGAATAAAATGTCAAATAAGGAAGGACTCCTATAACTAATCATTTGAAATTAAAAACCATCTTCGCTGAACGTCCATGAATGATTTTTTTTCATTTTCAACTGAAAAACAGATTTTATGAAAAATGTCGAATAAGTAGGCACTTGGTTATTCACGAGCGAATTGAAAACTGGCTCTCCTGAATTTTTCGAAGACTCATCTATATATGGAAAGTTTTGGATATTGATATGTAAGAACACATTGAATGTTAAATTGAATGCTTTTTATTCCTTTATGCCTGAATAAAAAAGGTTTTCTGAAACTTGTCGCGAATTGGCAACTGGCTTTCCGGGTCATTACGACGACTCCTACATACATTTAAATGGTTAGATATCTTAGAACCAACGGTTATATTGAACAATTTTATCATGTTCGACTGAAAAACAGATTTTTTTGAAAAAGAACGTCGAATAATCAACTGCCTACAGATAATTATTCGCAAATGAACTGGAAGCTGGCTTTCTTGAATGTTTTCCAAGACTGACCTATATATTGAAAGTGTTTTATATTGATATATTAGGCGAGAGCAAATTAAGTATTAAATGATTTGATCCCTTTAAAACAGGTTCGTTCCTTTTTTCTTTTTCAAAATTTGAATAATAAACTACCTTCCAGTAGTCAGTTCGATATTCGTGCGAAATGAAAACTAAAAATTCTATACCTCCAATTTGATAAGGTTTGCTTGACTGTGTTTTAAGTTGAGTTTAAAATGTGATCGAACTCTCTGATAAACTTTGAATAACCAACTTGCAACTAGTATTTAGTAGGTTATTCAAATGTTCAACTACCAACTGCCTACCAACTTTACTGTCATTAGAAACCTTTCAGCCTATAAAAATAGTTATGTGAAGTCATCTCAAAACAAGACTGACCAATAGCTAGTACTTTCCAGACCAAAGCACTTTTGCGCGGTAATTAACACGTATTGCCATAACGTCGATAATGTCATATGAATGCTCGTTCCCGTCACAATTTATATCAATTGTTTAAATATGATTATAGAAAATGTTATTTCTTTATTTGCCGCGCTTTAACATACGACGTCGCGCTTGTGACGTCTACGTCATATCCGTTGTTGTTATATGATTCTAAGATACGTTACAACGGTAGAACCTTGACACAGCGTTGTAGTTCTTTACATCTCCTATGCGATATGAATGCCGTGAAAAAAACATGAATCTACAGAAATTACAAACACAGAGAGAGGGCCACCGACGTTTCGTTGACAGATATCTAAAAAAACGAGCAGGCGAAGGAGAATTCGTCATTACTGGAGTTTAACGCTATTCTAGAGTCAGTTGAAGCAAAGGTGTGAATACTAGAGACACTTAACGAGAAAATACTTTCAAACAGATTCGTATAATTCTACTCAGTTTTACAGACTACCTAAAATTTCCCTGCCCACATTCAATGGCGTTATTTTAACATGGCAATCATTCTGGGATTCTTATGAGTCTACCATACATATGACCAATAACCTTACCGATGTGCAAAAGTTTAATTACTTGAAATCCCAACTAGAAGGAAAAGCTGCACAAGTGATTGAAGAATTCGGTATGACAAATGTAAACTATATCCGGGCTCTTGATCTACTCAAAGAGAGATTCGGACTACAACATAAGATGATGCACGTAGCCATGCAAGCATTGTTGAAATTACCTGCCCCGTCAAATAGAGTTACTAGTTTGAGAAACTTTTACGATAAAATGGAGACATTCATACGTAATTTAGAAGCCATGGGACAGTGTCAAGAAAGTTATAGTGGGACACTTCCAGTTTAGCGGTCCCCGGTTGGAAATACGTCATGACGCCACGTTACTTTGGGGGCTGCCGCCCCCACACCCCTGCTTTTTCCATTAGTGCTACTGGCCCCATACCAACGCTATGTTATTTTAACAAGAATTTAAACACAACCCTCCTAAAATAAATAGTCAAAGTCAGTGGGGACCGCTAAAATGGAAACTACCCATGTGGAAAATAACTGGCGACTAGCAGATCTACGAGGGTCCATCAGTCGAGAAATCTGTAACATGGAGGCTGGTACGGTGAGAAGTGAACCGGATGTCAACGATTGCGAGGCTCCAGCAGCATTTTTCATGGGAGGGAAATCTAAGTGAAAATCGCAACATTTCACGCAATCATCATCCGTAAGTTTTAATCTTAAAAATGACATAAAGTGCGCATTCTGTGAACAAGGATACAAATCTGTTGAATGTAAAACTCACTGTGATACTAATTCAAGACTTGACAACGTGCAAAAGAAACGCTTGTGTTTTAATAGTCTAAGAAAACATCCCGTCGCTAAATGTGATTCGAGCAAAAGATGCCAAATTTGTAACCGGAAACACCATACGGCAATTTGTAGCAGACGACAAACAGCTCAGCAGCCGAATTCATCCCTAACAGAAAATACGCAGACACCGGAAACTGGAGTATTTCATTCATCAGCAGGTCTACACGACAAAGGAGTCTTGTTGAAAACAGCCAAGCAACCGTTTCGTCAACTAATATACAGTTAGATACCAACATACTGTTCGATGAAGGCTCACATAAATCCTTTATTACGGAAAGCTTTGCACGAGAACTTGAACTCACCAGAGACGGCACAGAGACAATCTAATGACAAGATAATGCAAGTAGGCACGGCAACAGTTTACCTACTAACAGACAAATATCAGAAAATGCCTGTCAAAGCCCTGATTGTACCTACGATATCAATGCCAATCAACAATAGAATACAGAATACAGCTACTAAGTAACCATGCCTAAGAGGCTTAAAACTAGCTCACCCGGTGACAGAAGACAGTAACTTCACCATTTCTATGCTTATCGGTGCAGACCTTTATTGGGACATAGTAGAAGACCGTTTAGTAAGTGGCGAGGGACCTACAGCCGTCAAGTTGAAGATAGGTAACTTGTTATCCAGACCTGTCCCAGCTGAGAGCGCGCACAGTACGGATTACGTCTGCAATGTAATTACGTCGCACTTTTGACCAGACATGCTTGAACGATTTTGGAGCCTAGAAAGTATGGGTACCACGCAGACTACTGAAGACAGCGACAAAACAGATTACTTTAAAAACTATCAGCAATCCTGCATATAATTCAAAGATAGCAGATATTCGGCTAAGTTACCATGGAAACTAGAACATCCGCCGTTGCCAACTAACTATGAGGTAACTAAGAAGAGGACAGAAAACACCATAAGAAGACTATAAAAGGGACCCGTATTTACTACAAAAGTACGATAAAATGATTTCCGAGCAGAAACGCAGAGGTTTTATAGAAAAAGTCATTACTGATACCCCACCCACCGGACAAGTCCATTATATACCCCACCACCCAGTCAAAAAGGAATTTGCAACTACAACAATTCGAATCGTGTACGATTGTAGCTGTCGACAGTCACCCACCTAACTTATCTGGTTTAAATGATTGTCTGGAGTCGACCCCGTCGATACTTAACGACCTTTCCAACATACTAGTCAGATTTCGTCTCCACAGATACGCTGCTGCAGCAGACATAGAAAAAGCTTTTCTACACGTAGGATTGGACGAGAGAGACAGAGATGCTACTATGGTCTAGTGACATTCGAACAGTCCACTATATATTTACCGTTTTAAGGCAGTTTTGTTTGGAGCAACATGTTCTCCTTTCTTGCTTAGTGTCACCATTTTGAATCACCTAGAACTCAACAAACACGTGCAGGCAGCGGAAATCATCCAGAGATATTTATACATCGACAACGTCCTGTCAAGTTCAAAACTTAGTCGTCCGCGTGAACATACTTCAAAGAAGCTAGATGTCTGATGAGTAAAGCCGGTGTGAATCTAAGGTCATGGACATTGAACTGTGAAAAAATTGTGATTGTTAGTGGCAGACGACGGAGTACTTGACAACTACGTCATCGTCAAGGTACTTGAAATGCAATGGAACCCAAATACAGATGAACTGTCATTTACCAATAGAAGTATTCCAAGCTTAAATGTAATTACCAAGAGAACAATTCTCAAACTTTCTTAACAGGTATACGACCCTCTCGGTTTACTTAGCCCAGTCACGGTTTGAGCTAAGATCTTATTTCAAGAGCTCTGGCAATGTAAATACAACTTGGACATATTACTACTGCAAGTTATAAGAGACACCTGTACAAGAGTTTTTGGCAATCCGTATCGAGCACTAGACCCACCGCCACTCCCCGAAGATCCAACTAGAAGAAGCCCCGCCGTTCAGTGTTACAGGTGTGGATTTTACTGGTGTGCTTTACGTCAGGAACGTAACCGGAAGTGAGTCCAAATGTTACATCTGCTTATTCACACGCGCAACTACAAGGGCCGTTCACTTGGAAGTAGTTCCAGATTTATCACGAGTTCATTCCTACAAGCATTCAGGTTTAGCAGCCAAAAAGCCTTGCCGAAACTTATGATCTTGGACAACGCCACAACTTACTTGTCAGCATCCAATCAACTTAAGAAACTTTTCCAGTCAACTTCTCTACAAGAGAACAAAGGGAAGAGAGTGGAAATTTATACCCAAGCGGGTCCCGTGGTACGGCGGATTTTGGGAACGGTTAATAGATCTTACCAAGACGACTTTGAAGAAAATTCTCGGAAGAGTTTTGTAACTTTGGAATCTTTACGTACAACTGTGACTGAAATCGAGGCAATTTTGAATGATAGACCTATTACGTACATTTCCTCAAACTTAGAAGAGCGCGCCCGCTTAGCTCGGTAGGGAGAGCGTTGGTCAACGGATCTCGGGGTCGCGAGTTCGATCCTCGGGCGGGGCGTATGTTCTCCGTGACTATTTGATAAACGACATTGTGTCTGAAATCATTAGTCCTCCACCTCTGATTCATGGGGGGAAGTTGGCAGTTACTTGCGGAGAACAGGTTTGTACTGGTATAGAATCCAGGAATACTGGTCAGGTTAACTGCCCGCCATTACATGACTGAAATACTGTTGAAAAACGGCGTTAAACCCAAAACAAACAAACAAACAAAATCAAACTTAGAAGACACGGAACCATTAACTCCGGCTCATCTTTTTTACGGACGTAAAATGACGTCACTTCCGTATTATGACATTGATACGGAAAACGGCCTGGTGTCTATTCGGAGTGGCCAGTCTATAATTACCCGGAGAGCGACGACCCAAGCGGATATCATTTCTGGAAACGCTGGAGGACTGAGTATTTAACCTCTTTCCGAGAATTGAATACCACAAAACTACGGGATCAAACGAACGATCTATACGGGCCGGAGATGTGGTAAAAGTTAGCGATGAAGGACCAAGGTTACACTGGAAACTTGCAGTAGTCCAGGAACTGATTACTGGAAATGATGGTTTAGTTCGTGCCGCGAAAATAAAGACTTAAATGGGCTTACGACGAGATCAGTAGTGAAACTGTATCCGTTAGTGACAGTGAATTTCAGTACCTTTAAAAATCAGTTTGTTTGAATTACAGACTTTAAGTAATTACAAGTGATACTTATAATAGAGACTGTGAAAATTGTTTTTCATGAGAGACTACTATTCATAACAGTAAAGTTTGATGCAGAGACTGTTCACATTATATTTTCGTGCGGATACATTGTAAACGATTAAAAGTACACTATAAACGATTACAAGAAATAGTAATGATTGATCAGGAGATCAGAGATTAAGTGAATACTTAGATTACGCCTACTACGTTTTGAGAAAGAGTATTTCTTATTTAAAATGAATAATCTTCATTTTACTGAGTGTGTAATACTTGTACGGACTAAACATACTTTTGAGTTAATTTCTGACAAGTGTGATTCAGATATTTAAGCATTCATGTTTCTTCTTTTTAAGTACTTTTTTTATTGATAATACTTTTTGCGGCCCCAAGAATGTAGAAAATGTTATTACGTTATTTGCCGCGCTTAAATGACATCTACGTCATATCCGTTGTTGTTATAAGATTCTAAGATACGTTACAACGAAAAAAGGTAGAACCTGGGCGCAGGTTGTAGTTTATTACATTTCCTATGCGATAAGTATTTCACCATTTATCATTAGGACGGAAACAAATGAGCCGCACATGAGAAAGCCAACATAGTGGTTTTGCGACCAGCATGGATCCAGACCAGCCTGCGCATCCGCGCAGTCTGGTCAGGATCCATTCTGTTCGCTTTCAAAGCCTATTGTAATTAGAGAAACTGTTAGCGAACAGCATGGACCCTAACCAGACTGCGCGGATGCGCAGGCTGGTCTGGATGCATGCTGGTGGCAAACCCACTATGTTGGTTTTCTCATGTCGCGGCTCAAATGTCAACGAAATACCATTCTGTAAATTATCTTTTTTAACCACAGGAGGAGAATGTATGTATTCAGATCAGTTACGCAAACAGTGAAGCTATATTATGTTTTCATGATGCACTAATAAGTGCTAACACATGACTTACCACAACATGTTTCACGATACATTGAAATGAATAAATATACACTCCTTGTTAATTTGTCAGATATGGTTTCTGGTTGTAATTTGTTATTCAGAATACATTTTTATGAAATGGGCAGTACTTCCTTGGCACTTTATACATATTGTTTGATATTCTTAACATTTCCATTCACCTATATTTATAAAATGAAGTTGCAACATCAATTATTTACGCTTTTCCCTATCGATCTGTTGCTATATCTAAATTATTCTTTATAAATGTAGCCATTAATAATGGCGTTGTACATGGAACATGGAATATAAACAATTTGCTATTTGATTTAGTCCAAAGATCTGTACCAGAATGATATCTACTCATAATATCTAAACTTTCATCGATGTGGTATTTAATAGCAAATGATTTAAATAACATATTGAAAAAATACCATCATATTTTAACATATACAAAAAGTTGTTTAACATTAGTGATACTTATATAGCTCCTTTTATAATTGTAAGTTCTAAGCAATGATTATCATATCAAAACTCTAAATTTAGATTATGAAGAGATTCTGGGATTTAAGACAAATACAAAATTTAAATGGAGATCTTATTACCTAACTTTAGCAACCTGTAAATCGCAGTTTTGATATAACATGTTTTATTACATACTCGTTTCTATAACACGTTAAGTTGCAATGGAACCGGAAACGTCGATATTTTTCAATACACTGACGCCTGAATTTTATATCGTGTGCGTGACGTTTTGAAGTGTGTCATTGCATTAGTTCTTTTATTCTATTTTATTTTGTGATGGCTTTTTGTGATTGCATTGTGCAGTGTCTGTCGTAAATGAAGATTTTTTTCCTTTCGATTTGCGAAATTTCATTTTTTTATTTTTAATGTCTGATCTGGCCAATGACAATGGCATCAGATTAAGCAACACAAACAAGAAAAATAGGTTTCACTAGAAAAAAAGAAACAGGAAAGAAATTGAAGAGCAGAAAAGTGTGTCGGACACCACTTTGAAAATTAAATATTAGAACAGAGAGGTGGCTGATTGCACAACATTGACCATTTGTCCTTCCAAAATACCAGTTGATCAGTATATGACTTATAAAGTGGTAAAGGTGTTTATAGTAGTAAACTGTTTAGTCAGTATTCATTGCTGAGTATTCAGAAGCTGTTCTCCTAAGGAGGCGGTTAAGAAAACAACAACAATTTAGAAACAATACCCTCTAAGTAAATACACCTTCGTAATCGTCAACATATAACACTTGGGTTATAATTTTTTTGTTCCTTTTAAACTGTGAGCTTCACGCCACTAGGCGAGATAAAATGTTGAATTTATTTGTTTTGTGGGGTTTAACGTCGCACCGACACAATAATAGGTCACATGACGACTTTCCAGCTCTGATAGTGGAGGAATACCCCAGGTGCCCTTTCATGTATTATTTCATCACGAGCTGGTACCTGAACCACTGACCTTCCGTAAGTCAGCTGGATGGCTATCTCACGTGAGGAATTCAACGCCCCAAGTGAGGCTCGAACCCATACCGATAAGAGGCAAGTGATTTGAAGTCAGCGATCTTAACCACTCGGCCACGGAGGCCCGTGGGATAAAATGATATTTATTGTGATTCATTCATTGTACATCT
Source organism: Mercenaria mercenaria (assembly GCF_021730395.1). Taxonomy (NCBI): domain Eukaryota; kingdom Metazoa; phylum Mollusca; class Bivalvia; order Venerida; family Veneridae; genus Mercenaria; species Mercenaria mercenaria. The sequence continues at coordinate 84,008,862 of NC_069362.1, forward strand.
TAGTCCTTCCTCATCAATAACTTGAAAGTACCATATAGAACCCACATTTCTGATTAGACATTTATCAGAATAATGGTCTTGATAACTTCTGAGCTAAGTTTGAAACTCAGTCATTTCGGATGAACAACAACGTAAATCTGAATCTAAGCACAACCTTGTGTATACAATACATTTCATTCCATATACCGAAACTTAGAGGTCAGTTTCATATATGGGTCATGGTTATCACTAAATACAACAATAAAATTCCTGCTCACACTATAAAGACAATGTTTTTTCTCAAACATTCATGAAACATCATGAGAATGTCTGTTTACCTAGGGTCTACAACAGATCGTTATATCATCTCCTGTTCTATCAGTACTACGTACACTGCTTTGTTTGGCGCGGAGTTTCCTTTTGCTGCATTTGCAGCAACTTTCGTTCGTGCTTGTTTAGTTCTGTATTGTCAATCTTATTCATGCTATGCATGAACAAATTCATAATATTTACATTACATTTATACGTGTAGATACGTATGTGATACAAATGCTATAAGTTTTGCATCGGGAAATATGCACTCGTTCTTTAGCGGAAGAATATTACGTACCTAAAGTCACGCAATATTTCCCGATGCAAAGCTAATAACCTATAATTCTTGAACAACGACTATGCCGCAAACAACCTAACATATCCATTATCGGATACTTGTTAATAACCAGCATTATTACATACCCATTTACAAACCCCGATAAGTTACAGTGGAATCTGAAACGTCAATATATTTCCAAAATTCTGGAAGTCGGGCAAATGTTAGCAGGACACGTGTTTTTGCATGGCACAAAAAATTTAAGGGTTTGGCGAATGATTCAAAGAGAGGGCAACATTTTATTAATATCATATGACAGCGTGTTTGATATGGATATTGTCAAAACGAGGGCAGAATGCCACCCGAGGCGAAAGCCGAGTGATGGCATTCTCTTTCAAGGGTTTATAATATCAATGTCACACACGCTGCCATATAATATTTATTTTATTTTATCGAACAAAACTAAGCGCATAAAAAAGTTTAAAAACATGTCTTTAATTCATTTAATTCGACAGTTTTATTTTTTTAACATCCTCGTGAACAAGTTCGACAATAAAAGTAAACAAAATGTAAAATTGAATAGTGAAGTCACTACTATGTGTGTACTATAATTATGTGTACAAGGCAGGCAATCATTTAATGATTTGGCTAAAAAGTTGAAGCAATTATTTGCCCCTATATAACATTCAAAATATCAGCGCGGTCATATGACCTGACAGTCACTTTCGCTTGGTCACGTGTCAAAAGGGTTGAAAATGTTTTTAATAGTCAAAATATCTCTTTCTCTGGTATTGGGATTTTATCATTGCAGCCAAAATCGAGGCATAATGAAATACTTTAATACTTTCCGCGCCGCAAATTTATCTGACGTCGCCATTTCTGAAATGGCGAGCGACCATTACTTTCAACATTACGTCACTACTTTAATAAAAGTGATGTCAGACTTGAAACGCTACATAATTACACACCACACGTTGCTGTTAATGATGATATAAAGGAAGCCGTTTCCTTTTGTAGGAGGAAAATTGAGAGTGCGCCGACTAGCACTGACTGCCTTCCATAATTTAAAAAAATACTCAAATAATATGACAGATTTTAAAATTTTAAACTCTAAAGTCCTTGTGAGTATACATTGAAATAACATCAGTTAAAATAACTATTTGATGCGTCGCTTTTTTCCGAAATAATAAAAAAAAAGTTCGCGATATTTTGGGACAACCCTCGTATAAGCGTAGTACTGTATGTAATAAAAAGATAATTAGATATGCATTGAGAAATGTGCACTCGTTCTTCACGGAATGATATTGCGTTCCTAAAGTCGCGCAATATTTCCGCTGCAGATCTCATGCATATATCTCGGTAAAAATCAAATAACCTATAATTATTGCAAATCTTATTAAATTAGTATCTAATGTGCACTGAATTTAAACGTATATGAGCAGCGTGAGGCCGATAGTTTTCGTGTGAGTTGGTATGCCCGATATATATATCAGGCACACTTCCGGCCATATCAGGCACAATACTGGCTGCGCGAAAGTCCAGACTTTATACTTCCACTGACACGATGTCAAATATATATATAAATCAACCTTTATTTTACAAATGAAAGCATGGTAAATTAAGATAATTTCGCTAGCTTCCTCTTCCAGCGTGGTTGAATAATGCAGACACAAGAAACCAAGACACTAGAATGCATGAATGTATGAAAAAATGTTCGAAAGGAAATAACGTCAGCGTCATCAGACAACGTTGACGTTCCTGCGCATTACATGAACATTTAATGACGCTTTGCATTAAATCATTTTGATCTTGTTTTCACATTATCAGTAGAGTTAAACATATGCAATGAAAAGGTTATAAAACAGGGCTGGTGTGCTTTAAGGCAATATTGGAATACTAGCCCGGTATAAGCCATCGGGCCAATACCTCACCTAGTGTGCCAATATTGCCTTAAGGCATACCAGCCCTGTATAATAACCGCTAATTATCTAGCATTCAAGTAAAACGTACCGGGTATATGTAATAGAATTATTTTAGAACACCTACAGAAAATGCCCGCAAAGCTTTTTGTGCGAAACGAATGATAAAATTAAAATGTTCTGAGTCAAATGTTTTGTTTTCTAAATCAGCATGAGTTGACGTTTCGAAAAAAGTTTTTAAAACAATTAACCTCTTCCTGGCATTAGATACAGAATAGTTTACAAGAATCATAGTTCTAGCTGCAATACATGCAGTAACAACTTTCCGGCTGAAATAAACATGCCATGAGCGCAAAGGACACGTGTAGCTTTACTGACAGGCTCGTTACCTCTTCTGCTGCCGGATAGGACTAAAATCGTTAGCCACAGCGGTGTTTAATACAGAGAGACTTATCGAGAATCAGTAAATATTTAAAGGCACTTGCTACAGTTTTTCCGGACGGGTCGATATTTACCCCAACACCGTGCCAATTTGGTTTCTATTAAGCTCACTTCAGTCTTAGTGCGGTCTTCTGCGCATGCCCGGATGTGATTATCTAATGTCGCGTGCGGCAAAACTTCGCGAATTACCGGTATTATATGTTCGCATGCATTTAATGTACAAAATGTATAATATACTGACTAAAGGTTAGGGTAAGTATCACCATGATTACAAAATATATATATTTAAAGTACTTTTAGTTCAAATTGCTTCAATCCTACATATACTGGAGTCTGTTATTTATACCAACGCTCCAACTCTGCATTGAGTCACAGCTGTTTCTTATACCGTACCGTACCGTACCGTACATTCGTAAACTTTAGGTTTTGTTAAAAAAAAGGCGGAAACTTTCATCGTTCTATGCCATCAAAATGCTTCAGAAACACCTTAAAATCCGATTATTAAGAAATCTGCCGTTTGATAATTTTATATATATATTTCTAAGTCATTTGCTCAAACACTGAAAGAGTATTTCGTGCCAACCTGCGTTGTATAAATGCCCGCCACACCCCACCTCGTTGTAATTTGATTTAAGCGAAATCTAATATGGTGACCTATCAGTTTTCTTTTTGTTTTAGATTAGGTAGACATAACCAAAGGTATGTGCAGAGTTTGATTAAATTATATTATGCGAAAATAGATAAAATAGCAGAAGTACCAACTTAAAACTGACAAAAATATGCAAAAATAGCTCTTGGGTCTGCTGAACAAGTATTCCTTTCTTTACAAAATCATGTTCTTTTGATTTCTCTTAGCGTGTTTCAAATAGATATATTGTCTTCCGTTATAAAAATGCTTAGATAATCAAATTTATGCTGATTATTATACTTTACTGAAATATATTTTAGGATTACAGAAATATTGAAAAATGTTTAAAATAGCACCATATCTAGGGGCAAATTAAACTGAAACAAAGCTGGTGACCTAGTATTTTTATTTCATTTTTCAATACATCATAATATGATCTTTTAATACAAAACATTTCATCAAAATCTATTATTGAGAAAAAAAATACGAAACTGTAGCGAGCGTCCTTAACATTTCGAACTTACAGAATGTAGAACTAAATACGGACTTTGTATTTAAACAGAGATATAAACATGTTTAATAAAGCAAATATTTAGCTTATAACTTACTTGACCGACAGTACAAAGCGTGCCACCCGAAAGTCGTCTTTTCGAACAAGAAATGCCCCAGTGGGATTTATATATGTGCCATTTGGCCACGATCCCAACAGTACGTCTTCTGCAATAGCATAACTCAGTTCGCCTTTGAACCACCTAAAGTATGTAATATCATGAACAATTACAACAGAATGTGAGCATTTATGATATAAGAATAAATAATCTTGTCATGTGATATATGTACCTTATTGCATATGTTACTAAATATAGTACCAAATTTGCATTGAATTTAAACGTATCTGAGCAATGTGAGGACAATTTTAGCGTTTGTGTGAGCTGTTGTGCCTGATATCGATATCAGGCACACTTCTGGGTGTGAAAAAAAACATATCAATCACACTTCTGGCTGTTCTAAACATCAAGATTTTATACGTCCACTGGCAGAATGTCAAGTATATATAAACTAACATTTATTTTACAAAAGAATACATGGTATGAATACATAATTTCGCTAGCTTCTTCTTCTATCGTAGTTGAATAAGGCTGAAACAAGAAACTACGGCACTAAAATGCATGAATTTAAAACAAATGTTTGAAAGGAAATGACGTCAGTGTCACCAGAAACGTTGAAGTTCCTGCGCATTACATAAACATTCAAAGACGCTGTGCAACATGAAATTATTTTAATGTCGTTTTCACTTTAATGGTATAGTGGAACATATGCAATATAAAGGTTATAAAACAGGGCTGGTGTGCCTTAAGGCGATATTGGCATACTAGATCGATATTTGCCCTCGGGCCAATACCTCAGCCAGTATGCCAATATCGCCTTAAGGCACACCAGCCCGGTATAATAACCTCTAAATATTAACTACATGAAGAACCTGACCATCTGATACAAAGTAATTTCAACCCTTTCTCGGATGCAGCTATATTAATGCTTATACTGCCAGTTGGTTGTGATTTGTAACTTATTGTCATCACAATGTTTCAGTTATCACAGTCTTACTTTGTACTTTTTACAAACATATATTTGAAAATACTTGAATGACATGTAATATCTCAGAGCACTTAATTTACAATATGTATGGATAAAAATGCTTATTCCTCAACTTCACTTTTCTGTAAAGTCAGCTGGCAGTAATATTTTCAAAAGAGACTTGTTTTATTACCCCCACTTTGAGCCTCATTTGTATAAAAACAATGGTTTGAAAATAATGCTTGCTCTAAGAAATTAGCAAGACCTAAAGAAATACTTTCTTTAGAACTTTTGTACAACATAATAACTAGTACATACTTATCAACTTTTTTAACTATACGCTTGTCTTTTGTTGTTGTTATTTCTGCTATGTACTGACCAGTTTCAATTAAAAGTTAACACAATATTTAATTATTTATATGATTTAATAAGACATGATAACAATAACAATCGGGTGAAAACTGTTACACCATAACAATTACAAAATCAAAAGTCAAATATTACTAAAGGAGTCATGTAATTCCCAACAATACAAACTCATTTCTTACTCCTTTTGCTTGAAATGAAACATCTGTCAAAACTGTTATTAAAGTGTAAATTTCAAATCAAGCGTTACCTTATTTTTACTCACTCTAACGTTCCATTAATTGTAATTGTTTAAAACATTTAACTAAGGTAGAGTTAGAAAGGTATATTTAGATAGAGCATAAATGTCGACCATTTTGAAAACCATTTGGGTAATACCGCAGTTACCATGTACAAAATGTATATGCCAATAAAATTGAAACACACTTTATCAGGTCGTGACATTTCAAAAGAATGAAAATGTGTTAAAATTGGTTAAAAAGTGCTTTTATGCTATTTTAACCCTTGTAGATTGTTTTTTGACCTTTTGACCTTGCATATGACCTTAACAAACACTTCTGGGTTCAGGTCAAGTGCTCATGTTTTTAAGAATTGTTTTTCATGAATTTTAAGCACACACTTCTTTTAAGATATACATATTTTAGGTACTGCATGTATATTCCTTTCTATTTACATACAAACTTTTATTTTCATATGTAAATACTATTAGTTCCTTCTAATTACCGTGTGATATTTATCTGAAAGTATATTACTGAATTAATTTGTTCTAGCTGTCTCTTGTATTTTGCACGGACGCAAAGCTGCAGAAGCCCGGAGAATTATAAAATTATTTTACGAATGAATGACAAGCCTAAATTCCTAAACTGACCTACGTTGTTCACTTTAGGCGGACCATGCAAAACGAGATATGTTCGAAATTTTCCTAAGAATCGGCACTAATTTTCTTCTTATTATCTCCATTTTTGTTTTGGTTTCTAATACATTATTTCCCACATTGGGACAAGCACATGCATCAGGGAGCATCATTCGGTTTTACCGATGGAAGTGTCTAGTCGTCCAGTAACCGGACGCCTAGCCTGCGTTCTAGCCGTCCTGTAATAAATTTCCTTATGAATAAATAACTATACCTGTTATTTACCAAAGATATCAATTCAAATCTGCAAACAAATTTTGTGTGAATACATAATAAAGATTTACATTTATTTGTCTCGAATAAATCACTGCATTATTCAGTCGATAAAACGAAAGTTTGCGGATATCAATCATGGCGAATTCACCATGACGTCACTCATTATTTAAAGTCTGTTTAATATCTGGTTGCGGGACAAAACAATGTTTTTATGGGATCAGAATTTAAATTCTAATAACCTTTTCACTGGATTTTCAAAATTACAACAGTTTTAAAACACTTAAAAAATTTCATATTTTAGTATACAAATATTTTTTTAATGAATAACTGTTTTAAATGACATATAATTTCGGCAGTGTGATGTTCTAAACTTTTAGAAAAACAGTAGATATGTTCATAACTAATCCATTTTATTTCGAAATAATAGTCAAAATTAATTAATGAATTGCTTGTTTTATAAGCTTTCCATTCATAAACAAGAGCTGTCCATAAGACAGCGCGCTCCACTATTAGGCGATTTGACAGTAAAATGAATATATGTCTCAATAAGAGAACTCTACTATAAAAGGAAGATACACCAAGGGGCATAATTCTGTCAAGAACACAAATTAGAGTTATTGGGATTATTACAGCACATGCAGATGATGATGGTAAAGACATATTTTGAGTTTCACCTCATTATCTTATATAGTACCAAAGTGAAACGTTATGTCCAGAAAACGAAATTTGTCAAAAAAATTAAGTACGAAAGGGGCAAAATTTGGTCAAAAATACAAATCAGAGTTATGGGGATTGTTACCACACATGCAGATGATGATGATAAAGATACATTTTAAGTTTCAAGTCTTTATCTTATATTGTACTAAAGTTATATCCAGAAAGCAAAGATTTCCAAAACACTTTAAGTATGAAAGGGGCATAATTCTGTCAAAAATACAATTAGAGTTACGGGGATTGTAAACACACATGCAGATGATGATTAAAAAGAATTTTTTTTTAGTTTCAAGTCATTATCTTTTAAAGCACCAAAGATATGTCTATAAACGAAGCTTTCAAAAAAAAAATTGTGACCTTGACCTTGTGTATAATGGGCCCAGCCCCTGCACATACTTTGTTTTTATGCTGGACAATGTTTATGTGAACTTAAGTAAGATATAAGCAATAGTAACAAAGATATGACAGTAAAACAAAGGTAGCCGAAAAACTTTAACCAAGAAGCTCACGCCGACGCCGCAACGGGGCGAGAAGAATACCCCCCCTATTCTCCACATAGTGGAGCTAAAAAATGTGTTTTTAGAATTAAAGTTAAGGTCGTTAGAATCTAGAAAACATCACTTTTTGCAAAATAACATGGACATTCGGCGATCACTGTTTTATCATTTCTAAAAATAGAATATCAATCTTTTCGAGACTTTGGTATGTATTCTCACAATATTTTGTTTACAGAGGGGTATTGATATCTTAGGTAAATAACAGTTAAAACTATATAAAATCATTACTTATTCATTAAGAAATCAATTACTGGATGGCTGGAAAATCTTTTAGAGACGTTCGATGATCCCATGCAGTTTTATTTCTCGGGGGAAGGTTGGGGGTGGTTAGATAAAGGGTCAAGGTCACTGTGGCATTGAACAGTAAAATTTCCCGAGAACGGTTATGCTAAGAGTCTTTAAACTTGGTGGATATACATCTCGTGAGCTTAATTATGACTACCTGATGAAACTTATTTATGTGTTTATAGATCACATGTCAAGATTACTTTGACAATGAATAGCAAAATTCTTTCCGACCAATCACTAGAAAACAGTTAGTCCCAGAGTACCCTTGACATTTGTAGAGGCCGCCACAACTGTAAAAGGGATGCATGTGCAAACAAACTTATTCAGACACAGACAACTGTTAGAATGTAATATACATGTTTGTTGTGACTTATATTTTTTTTCAATACTGATAAGGTGTGTGTTTATGAAAAATGTTTTCTAAAACAACTTAAATCTGCATTTATGTATTTTGCATTTCAAAAATACTACTGATTTTTAATATCTTTTACATGCTTTTTATATGGGGACCTTGTAAAGATGCTACAAATCTAGTCTGTTGGAGATCCATCCAGTGACTCATGAAAAGAAGTTGTTTAAAGGTTATTCTATTTTCAGTCCAAGCGGCCTCTAATCTCTAGCAGCCACTGAAAGGGGCAAAGTAACCTCCCACCACCCCTTTTAAAAAACTTTGGAATGGACCTAAAGATACTACAGTCAAAGTTTGATGAAGATGCATCAAGTAGTTCATGGGAAGTCTCTTAGAGATATTTTCTATTTTTAGCTCTGGCTGCCCCTATATGGGGCCAGGTATCCCATTTGAACCCATTTGGCATAGAACCTTAAAGTGATGCGAAAGACAAAGTCTGTTGAAGATCCATCAAGCTGTTCATGAGAAGTAGTCTGTTTTTTTTCATTTTTAGCTATAACAGTCTTTAGAAGGGGCAAACTGCCTTTTGACAGGACGTGATATAAATGCCATAGATGGTATTCCAATCATCCTGCCTTGTGACAGGAAATTATACAAATACTATAGACAGTATTCTTTTCATATAACAAAACCATTTCATCCTTTTCTTATGCATAAGCTTTTTTTTTCAAAGAATATTTTGATTGACCTTACATTTCAGTCTTATGGCAGTCACTGGATAGTTGTTCCTTTACGAAAAATTTCTGGGATCAAATTGATTAATCACGTTCTTCTAGCTTTGTCTTTGTACAAGTTTACAACTTTATGTTTTCTTTGACTAATAATCAGTGCTTGTCCATATTTTAATACTTTCACTTTTCTTGCTATGTTGAGTTTGTATGTATTAATCTTTTAATTCTAAACCTGAACACTCTAGAAAACCTTAGTCTACAATTCTTCCCTTCATTTTCATTTGCTCAACACTTTTCAACATGCAATAATTTTCTGTAGTTTACCGTATATAATAAAGATCAATGAAGGAAGCAAAAATCTCTTGTCACATCATTTTTTATTAATTGAAACGTGGAAAGAACCACTAATAGAAAAACTAGAAAAACTAAAAATATTCAAAAACGTAATTATTATCAAACTTATTAGACTATTTTCAAATTAAAATCTTAGAACTACTGCAGGAGTAGTTCATTAAACTGAAATGTGATCAAATTCTTAATTGTGTACTATCATGCTAAATTTATTCCTTTGCAAAAAAACATATTTGATATCAGTGTCAAAAATGCATTATCAAGGATCTAATGAACTTGCAATAAGGATCCCTAAAATAATAGTTATTGTTAATACGATGCTGATATCACAGCTTATGGAAGTAAATTTTAATTTATCTATAAAGAGAAAAACACAATTTTTTCTCGATAATCAAATCATTACAGATAGTCTCATTATACACTTAATTTAATAAATAAATAATAAAAGTGTGATTGTCTCCCTGCACTTTGTTAGACAGAATAAAAACCAGTAAATAAAACAGTTTATTTCCCATCACAAAATATTATGCAAGCACACCAATACAACTGAGCAGTGAGAAAACCAAATTTGGCACAGCAAAATCTTCCTGTGTGTCTCGTCTTTGGTTGCTAGCCGTCTTGCCGCCACCTCTAGTCATGCTTCAGATGATGTTTGTGATGGGGTTTACCTGCCAACGGACCAGACAGTAGCAGGTTGAAGCACCACACAAGTCCAAGGAAACACACCCCGCAGATGATTACAATGTATTCCATGTGGTTCTCGTATGGTGTACCACAGATCGTGTACCAACGTGAACCATGCTCCGGGACGTCACTCACACAGTGGAAATCAAAAACTTTTTCGTCATAGTCACTAAGGCACAGGTACTTTCTTTTAGAGAGAACCTGAAACAATGAAATACAATGTTTTGTAACAAAATTTTCACCTTACAAATTTAAAGGTATTAAATGCAATAAATTATGCAATAGGACTCCTCAACAAGCCAGATGATCCCCCAACTTTTTACTCCAGAAGCTGCATCAACCCCTGATCTTGCTTTATGTACGGATGACATACATGGACATGTCAAGCGGGAAGTCAATGAACAACTAGGAGGTAGTGACCATCGCCCAGTCTTACTATGGACCGTACAGCCTCTACTTCACCTAACATCCCCAGATGGAACTACAAGAAGGCCAGGTGGACCTTTTACCAAAGTCTGAGTGATGAGCTCTGTAAGGACATCAGAGTGGAAGGTAGAGACATCAACCGGGTTGTCAAAGACTTCAACGCCAGTATACTTAAGGCTGCTTACAGCGCCATTCCAAGGGGAGCAAGAAAGGACTATAAGCCCTACTGGAGTGATGAGTTGGAGAATCTACAGGCAAAGTTATCAGAAGCCAGGGAGGAAGCAGAAAACAATCCCTCACAAGAAAGTAACCTCTCTCTACAGCAAGCCAAGGCCAAATTCCTCAGGCACAAACGGGAGGCACAGAGGAAGAGCTGGATAAACAAAACAGCCTCGCTCAACCTAGAGCAAGATGGCCAAAAGCTGTGGAGACTGACGAGACAGCTGAACGATGAAGAAACAGGAATAGGCTCAGTAACTCTTGAAGAGAATGGTGAACTGTTGACGGGTAAACAAGCGGCAAACGCTTTTGCCTCTAACTACAAATATGTTTCCAACATCCCCATCAACAGGGAACGGCAAAGGGAAGCCCGGAGAGAAAAAAAGGAAGGCAGATAAGACAAGTGACACCAGAATGCATGAAGCAGGGTCTTAAATTGGACCAGATGGAGTCACAAATGAAATGCTGACCCATCTAGGCACTGAAGCAATTTGCAAACTCCTGGAAATTTACAACTACAGCTGGACACAAGGACTGCTTCCACAGATATGGAAAGAGGCAGTCATGATCCCCATCCACAAGAAAGGGAAGGACCCAAAGAAAGCTGCAAGCTACCGCCCAATCAGCCTAACCAGCTGTGTTGGAAAGACCATGAAGAGGATTGTGAATGCATGCCTGAAGTGGAACACAGAGACTAACAACCTATTCACAACGTAACAAGCTGGCTTCAGACAATTCCGCTCCACTAGGACCAGACCACTTATCTATCGCAAGAGATTGAGGACGCCTTCCAAGAGCAGAAAGTCGTGCTTACAGCATGGATTGATCTGCAGAGGGCGTTTGACAAAGTCTGGACTGATGGACTCTTCGTCAAGCTGATGAGGACTGGAGTAGGAGGTCACATGCTGAGGTGGATTAAGTCATACCTCCACAACAGGAGAGCAATAGTCTGTTTAGAACATGCCAGCAGCAGGAAGTTCCTGTTGCGTCATGGTGTCCCACAAGGCGGAGTCTTATCCCCTACACTCTTCTTGCTTTTCATCAATGATATGGTGTCTGAACTACCGAAAGGAGTTAAGGCTGCTCTGTATGCTGACGATCTGGTGTTATGGTGTAAGGAAGAACATGCCACTACAGCCACATACAGGATGCAACAAGTCATCAACAAGCTTTCAGTATGGGCTGAAGATTGGTGTGTATCGATCAATACAGAGAAATCGTCCACCACACTATTCTCCCTGTCGTCAAAGCAGAGGGCGGGTAAAATCAAGATGGGAAATACTTCGCTGATTGAAACAGACGAGGCAAAATACCTCGGAGTGACCTTTGACAAATGGCTAACCTGGAAGCCCCACATTAGTCAAGCAGAAGGGAAGGCCCGTAGGAAGCTTGCCATGATGCGCAAACTTGCTGGAACAACATGGGGAGCAAATGAGCAAATACTCAAGACAGTATATCAGGTAACAGTGAGACCCCATTTAGAGAATAGCTCAACTGCCTGGTCCACTACTGCCAAAACTAACCAACAGGCTTTAGACAAGGTCCAGAACCAAGCATTGCGGATCATGACAGGTGCTACAAAGTCTACACCAATCTCCTTCATGGAGAAGCTAACAGGCACACAGCCGTTACAAGACAGAAGACATCCAAAATTTCTGCTGCAAGCAGAGAAGTTCAGGTCTTTTCAAGACCATCCCATGAAAGCCAAGCTAGATGGCTACATAAAGAATCGGCTCAAACGTAGCAGCTTCGTACATGAGGCAAAGAAAATCAACCGAGAGTTCAAAACTGAGCTGAGCATACCAACGACTCTCCTAGACATTATAAACCCACTAGCGAATGACCTGTCCTCAGTGACTGCGAGACTTCCTGTTCCTCGTCTTGACCGCGGGAAGCAAGAGGATGAAGGCATTCGGAAGAGCCTCACACTTGCTATGATCAATGAAGACTATCCTCTGGAATCATGGACTCGTGTCTATACAGACGGATCAGCCACATGCGCCATCAAAGATGGAGGAGCAGGAGTTTTCATTCAATACCCATCTGGCAAGAGAGAAACACTACATGCAGCCACAGGAAAACACTGCAGCAATTACAAGGCAGAGACTGAAGCACTCATGAAGGCCGTCTCAATGGTTGAAGACTCGGCAGAAGAAAGCTCCTCAGTCGTCTTTCTCACTGAAGCACTGTCTGTCATGGAAACTCTGATCAACAATAAAGCTCCGCAGCTAGCCAGGAGAATGCAGAGCCTGAGTATAACCTGCAAAGTAGCACTTCAGTGGATTCCATCCCATTGTGACTTGCAGGCAATGAAGAGGCAGACAAACTGGCTAAGCCAGGAGCTCAGTCAGAACAACCAACAGAACCTGTGAGTTACAAGGAGAAAGTCACCATCATCAAGGCACTAACGAGACCAAGGACGGAGGAAGATGCTTTTCATCTCCTTGATCGGTCTGAACAAGTGATGATGGTCAGGCTCCGCTAAGGGCACAACAAGCTCAATGCTCACATGTACAAGAAATACAGACTGATATCATCGCCAACTTGTCCATGTGGTGAAGAAGATCAGACTGTGGAGCATATACTTAAGAGATGTTAAAGGTAAGACCAGGAGCGAGCTGCGACTTGGCCGATAGATACCTCAATCCACCAGAAATTGTATGGAGGCATTGAGGATCTGCGGCAAACCACAAGTTTCATCGAGGCTACTGGTCTGACAGTGTAGTCGTGAATGATAAGAAGAAGAAGAAGATGCAATAGGACAAGAGAGCCATGATGACCCTGTATCTCGCCCACCAGAATTTCACAGCTCAAGCAGGTACATCAAAAGAAACATTATTAATGAGCCTGCAGACTGCACCGATGCACAGGCTGGTCTGGATCCATGCTGGTCGCAAATGCACTATGTTGGTTTTCTCATGGTGTGGCTCATTTCATAAACTTGCCTGCAGATTCAGAGGAAAAGATTTTTAAAGTTTTCCATACAGCCCATATAAGAAAACCAGACCCACTCAACAGTTTTTGTTATGGACAAATCCATATGGCATTTAACAATCTGAGTACATGGCCACGCATGAAACAATTCTGTGATATTATTTCATTTGTTATTTTGTATAATGGCATTGGAAGAATTTTCTGTTTTAAGCTCTGGTGGTAAAGTTTTCTGATAAAATGAAATATTATGAACACTCTTATTAGATGTTCACCAAAGAAACATTGCTATGAAATTATTCCAAAATTGGAACAACAGTTTTCAGCTATGGTTTTTGAGGAATCTGCATAACAAGAACAATCTTGTTAAATCAAGGCTCACACTCGGCTTGAACAAATAACAGCTACATGTTCAACCTAGATAAAGCATGATAAAAAACTGATGCACACCTATCTGTTAAGATTTGTACTGTAATAAAAAGAAACTTTCAGTCCTGGGACTCCCAAACTTTCAAATGTATAAGGGGATAATAATTATGTTTCTGTTTTGTTGACTTTTTCCATACAAATCTGACAGCATGTAAACAAATTTATTTGTTTACTTTTTTTCAACGCTCAGTAACAAAAATGCAGTTTTTAACAGAAAATATGAGTTCCATTTAAATATAAGTATCGTACATACATGTTTAAATGGTGTTTGTACTGGCTCCGTCTCATTACAGGGTCCGACTGGTTCATGGAGTCCGGTCACAACATTATTCTCTGGTTTTGAGGTAAATACCAGGTATATGAAGAATGTGTAATGTAGAATCACTTCTGTCATTATTTCATCTAAAAACCATCCTGTAAATGGCAAACAATAAATGAAGTTTATGTTATTTAACCCTTACCCTTATATTACATATACCCTTAAATTTCTATAATGAACTTGTCCATCTTTCAATTTGAACAGTACCATTAACTAATGAAAGGGTTGCTTACTAAAAGGATACTGACTGAATGGTGAACAGCGCAGTCTGATGCAGGCTGTGTGGTCTGCACTGGTCGCAAAGGCAGAATCACTTGCCACCAGCAGGCTAAGGGTTAAAGGGAACTTGAATTTCATAGCAATGCAATTTTTAGTGTTTTCACAATGGGCTACAAAAGAAGCCCAACATTTGCTAAGCAACCAAACAGAAAACTTACTGCAGTTCAACTAATTTGAATTTACCATGGTAACAAGGTAACCTACTTCCTTAAGTAAGGTTTGTGATTAATTAATTAAAGTAACAGTTACCAAATGGTATTTCTCTTTCAAAGTATAAAAAGTTGTTAAGTTTCTTGAAGACTGCCTTCTCTGATTTCTCAACCGTAATAATAAAATGAGCAAGTACACAGCCTCAAAAAGGATGGATTTTAACTCTTATTTACAAGTCAAATTCAATTTTACCTATAAACTTATTTTACTTCTATTTCTGGCTTCTATAAATACTGTTTAACTTACTTTTACTATGATGAGCTCCGCTCCTGTCAACATTTCTGTCACCCATCCATATAATAAGGCCATAGACAACAACAAGCAGCATCACACAGACTTCGGTGTGAATACCAAAAGTGTCATGCAATGGATGGTATATAAACACAAACTGTACCACGCCCAGTGGGAATCCAAACATTGCTGCCAACAAACAACATACAGTCTCCTGCAAGAAACTGTGAAAAAAGAAGAATCATTCTGATAATATACCCAGTATTTCCCACTATTAAACAGAAAGCATTATAAATATATTTTTAGATTTTTTTAGCAAAATAAATGTCAGGTTTTCTATGCAAGCCAATGAATTGTTACATAAAACTGACATTCATATTTTATACTGATACAAAACTTACCAGGTAATATATTTACTATTTGTTTCTATTGTGAAATTTAGTATTTTTCCCTGTGATTAAGTTAGAATAAGTTTACATTTAGATTAAACATTCTGAAACAAGTCTACACAATGCTGACAATTCAAACAAGATCAAAAACAGTGAAAATTCACTAAACTTGGTTTTATCAACTTAAACCTAAGACACTAAACAATACAGGTATTATTTTTCCTACCCAGCATACTGGTATGTATCCTTGCCAGGGGCCAGCAGTTTATGGCTACCATGGAAAACAGCAGTAAAACTACAGGCGAATGTAGCATGAAAATAGTAGCTTGTCCATGGTACCCAGTAATGTCGGTCATAAATGTTGGGGTCAGTGTCATGCCATGTCCAGAATAGGTTCTTTATACCCAGAATATCATATGGTAGGTCAAGCATCACCACTGTCAGCCCAACTGTAGGTAGAACACATGCATCTCATATGTACATCTGATATATCACAGGAATCTGATAATACAAGCTACAAGTTACACATATATATGATACTGCAAGTCTCACTGTAGTCACAAGTTACACATATATATGATATGACACGTTGCACTGTAGCCACAGATTACACACAATAGGATACAGCAAGTGGCACTGTAGCCACAGATTACACATGATAGGATACTACAAGTCACACTGTAGCCACAGATTACACAAAATAGGACACTACAAGTCTCACTGTAGCCACAGATTAAACACAATAGGATACTACAAGTCGCACTGTAGTCACAGATTACACACAATAGGACACTACAAGTCACACTGTAGCCACAGATTACACACAATAGGACACTACAAGTCACACTGTAGCCACAGATTACACACAACAGGACACTGCAAGTCGCACTGTAGCCACAGATTACACACAACAGGACACTGCAAGTCACACTGTAGCCACAGATAACACACAACAAGATACTGCATGTTGCACTGTAGCCACAGATAACACACAACAGGATACTGCAAGTCACACTGTAGCCACAGATTACACACAACGGGACACTACAAGTCGCACTGTAGCCACAGATTACATACAAAGCTGAAATGACCATAATCTATGAAAAGATCCTTTAGAAGCACAGAACACAACCATGCAACAATAGCAGGCTCGGCCTGACTGAGTCTGTTCATTTAAGCTAATGAAATGCGCCAAACCCCAAATGCGCACTAGCACCAGCTTAAGCAGAATTCAGTTACAGTAAAATTGAATGTTCTGCAAGATCACATTGTAGTCACAGGTTACTTATAAATCGGATACAACGATTCACATTGCAGACTATTCTGAAAAAGAAGAAACAAGGATAAAAAGCCTTCACTATCCTCTTCATCTCACAAATGTAGGAAGAGTACCAAACTGAGAGATCAAATACCATATCTAATCCTATGTTTACCCATGCACTGGTATGACAGCCATACAAAGCCATACAATATGTAAGTACCAGATATCCAGTTCAAAGTAAGATAGTTTCTCCCCCCTCCAATCCATTCATAACAGAGGATTATGTATTTTTCAATGGCCTAATAGGTAGGACTATTTGTAAGAAGAACTGCAAAGAAACTAAATAAAAGACACATATATCAAGATCTCAGTGTGCTCCTGTTTTAAATAAGATTTTAACAATGATGCTCATTTCTGTAAAAATTCAAAATTTTGGTAATACCCATAATTATAATAACGAAGAGCAACATCTGGTAAAATTCACTGCTTTCAATTACTGAAGCTATATACTATACTTTGTGACGTACTTGACAACTCTTAACAGGTAAAAGCAAAAATAGGTGTAGCAAGAGCTGTCCGTAAGACAGCGCGCTCAACTTTTCTCAGTGCTTCACTCTGAATTTGAACTTTGCCATTTAAAAAAAAAAATCCAAGTTAAAAAGGGGCATAACTCTGTTAAAATTCAAATTATAGTTATGTGAATTGTGTCTCCTGGTGTAGACTTTAATAGTAAATAACTATTTTGAGTTTCAAGTCAAAAGCTTTAATAGTAACAGAGATATTTGACTTTATCAAAAATTTTAATAAAAAAATCTAAGTTTAAAGGGGCATAATTCTGTCAAAATTCAAATCAGAGTTATGGGGATTGTTTCTCCTGGGGTAGACTTTGATGGTAAATAAGTATTTTAAGTTTCAAGTCAAAAGCTTTGATAGTAACAGAGATATTTGACTTTATCAAAAACTTTAACTAAAAATTCTAAGTTAAAAAGGGGCATAATTCTGTCAAAATTCAAATCAGAGTTATGGGAATTGTGTCTCCTGGTGTAGATTTTGATAGTTACAGTAAATAACTATTTTGAGTTTCAAGTCAAAAGCTTTAACAGAAACAGAGATATTTGACTTCATCAAAAATTTTAACAAAATGTCTAAGTTAAAAAGGGGCATAATTCTGTCAAAATTCAATTCAGTGTTATGGGGATTGTTTCTCCTGGTGTAGACTTTAATAGTAAATAAGTATTTTAAGTTTCAAGTCAATAGCTTTGACAGTAACAGAGATATTTGACTTTATCAAAAACTTTCACCAAAAATTCTAAGTTAGAAAGGGGCATAATTCTGTCAAAATTCAAATCAGAGTTATGGGGATTGTTTCTCCTGGTGTAGACTTTGATAGTAAATAACTATTTTAAGTTTCAAGTCAATAGCTTTGATAGTAACAGAGATATTTGACTTTATCAAAAACTTTAACCAAAAATTCTAAGTTAAAAAGGGGCATAATTCTGTCAAATTTCAATCAGAGTTATGGGGATTGTTTCTCCTGGTGTAGACTTTGATAGTAAATAACTATTTTAAGTTTCAAGTCAATAGCTTTGATAATAACAGAGATATCTGACTTTATCAAAAACTTTAACCAACGCAGACGCCGACGCCGATGCCGACACCGACGCCAGGGTGAGTGCAATAGCTCTACATTTTCTTCGAAAAGTCGAGCTAAAAAAGTATTTTTACACATTTATTATCTGCCAAAAGTCACCTATATTGACAGGTTGTCCTTAAAACCACACTGATAACGATAGTGATGTCAGGTTATAGTACTACCAAACCTGAGGTATAAAAATAGAATGTTTTACAGGGCTTTTCATCCTTATATAACAACAGTGTGCAATCTACTTATTTGATCAATCAGAGCGAGTTATTCTTCAAACAAGAGGGTCATGATGACCCTGAATCGCTCACCTGAGTAATATGAGCTACATGTTTCAAATGTCAAGCTGATGATTTTCAGAAATTTTTTGGAAGATTTTCCGATGTACAATCAAGTAACCCCTGGGGCGGGGCCAATTTTACCCCAGGGGTCATGATTTGAATAAAGTTTGCAGAAGTCTACTAGACAATACTACATATCAAATATCTAAGATCTGGGCCTTCTGGTTTATTTTAGAAGATTTCTCAATGTACAATCAAGTAACCCCTGGGCTGGGTCAATTTGACCCCGGCCTGAGGGGGTCAAGATTTGAACAAATTTTGTAGAGGTCCACTAGGCAATGCAACATGTCAAATATCTAAGCTCTAGACCTTCTGGTTTATTTTTAATAAATTTTGATGATTTTTCTATGTACAATCAAGTAACCTCATGGGATGGGGTCAACCTGACCCCGGGGGAAGTGATTTGAACAAGTTTTGTAGAAGTCTATCAGGCAATGCTACAGGTCAAATTTCTAAGATCTAGGCCTTCTGGTTTATTTTTAGACTTTTTTTCAAGATTTTCCTACGTAAAATCAAGTGACCCCTGGGGTGGGGTCAATTTTGACCCCGGGGGACATGATTTGAACAAATTTTGTAGAGGTCCACTAGGCAATGCTACAAGTAAAATATCTAAACTCTAGGCCTTCTGGTTTATTATTAGAAAAATTTTGAAGATTTTCCTATGTAAAATCAAGTGATCCCTGGGGAGGGGTCAATTTTGACCTCGGGGTTCATAATTTGAACAAATGTTGTAGAGGTCCACTAGGCAATGCTACATGTGAAATATCTAAGCTCTAGGCTTTCTGGTTTATTTTTAGAAATTTTTTGAAGATTTTCCTTTGTAAAATCAAGTGACCCCTGGAGCAGGGTCAATTTTGACCCCAGGGTCATGATTTGAACAATTTTAGTAGAGATCCACTAGGCAATGCTACATGTCAAATATCTAAGCTCTAGGGTCCCTGGTTTTTGAGAAGAAGATTTTTGAAGATTTTCCTATGTAAAATCAAGTGACCCCTGGGGCGGGGTCAATTTTGACCCCGGGGTCACGATTTGAACAAATTTTGTAGAGGTCCACTCAGCAATGCTACATGTGAAATATCTAAGCTCTAGGCCTTCTGGTTTATTTTAAAAAAAAAGTTTAATATTTTCCTATGTAAAATCAAGTGACTCCTGGGGCGGGGTCAACTTTGACCCCGGGGTCATGATTTTAACAAATGCAGTAAAGGTCCACTAGGCAATGCTTCACACCAAATATCTAAGCTCTAGAGCTTCTGGTTTTTGAGAAGAAGATTTTTAAAGTTTTTCCCCTCGGTTGCCATGGCAACCAGAGTTCTGCATGGAATTCAATTCTTTGAACAATTTTGAAAGATCATTCCTGTGAAGT
Source organism: Mercenaria mercenaria (assembly GCF_021730395.1). Lineage (NCBI taxonomy): Eukaryota > Metazoa > Mollusca > Bivalvia > Venerida > Veneridae > Mercenaria > Mercenaria mercenaria. Next base: position 84,029,202 of record NC_069362.1, read on the forward strand.
TTGGCGTAATTCTGCCCAGTGGTTTTCAAGAAGAAGATTTTTTTACAAATTGTTGAAGCACGACAGACGACGCACAACGGACGACTGACATCAAGCGGTCACAATAGTTCACCTTGTCACTTTGTGACAGGTGAGCTAAAAATGTGGCTTCTTATTCCTGAAGACCAATGAGACTGCAACAATAATTTTCGAAGAACTGCTCTACACGCTGAAGAGCATCGACTGAATGAGCATGCGTCCGTCCATTAATATTCATTTTTTTCTGAAAGTATAGGTATCGTATTTCAAAGCAAGAAGACACATTTTTGTTACTTCAAAGTGTCAGTCAAAGGTAGGTGGAGAATCTGATACCATTTGTAAATGTTAAGTTAAATGAACACGACTGACTCTGCAATTCTCATTGGTCAAACGCAGATTTCACACTATGTCAGATCAAGTCCATGAAGAGAATTCTCCGAGAAAAAGAAACCTTGGTCAGTCACTCCCTACTGGTGTCTTTTTCACGATGAATTCACTTCATAAAGCCTATCTACAAGAGGACCATGATAGTCCTGAATCGCTCACCTCTTCCCACATGACCAAGTTTTGAGTATGACGTCGTTTTTTTCTATTATTTGACATAGTGACCTAGTTTTTGAGCTCATGTGACCCAGTTTTGAACTTGATCTAGATATTATCAAGATAAAAACTCTGACCCATTTTCAAGAAGATCCATTGAAAAATATGGTCTCTAGAGAGGTCACAAGGTTTTTCTAATATTTGACCTATTGACCTAGTTTTCGAAGGTACGTGACCCTGTTTTGAACTTTACCTAGATATCATCAAGGTGAACATTCTCACTAATATTCATGAAGATTTCATGAAAAATATGGCCTCTAGAGAGGTCACAAAGTTTTTCTATTTTTATACCTACTGGCCTAGTTTTTGATCGCATGTGACCCAGTTTCGAAACTGACCTAGATATCATCAAGGTGAACATTCAGATCAATTTTCATGAAGATCCATTGAAAAATATGGCCTCTAGAGAGGTCAAAAGATTTTAATAATTTTAGACCTACTGACCTAGTTTTTGACCGCAGTTGACCCAGTTTCAAACATGACCTAGATATCATCAAGATGAACATTCAGACCAACTTTCATACAGATCCCATGAAAAGTATGGCCTCTAGAGAGGTCACAAGGTTTTTTTATTATTTGACCTACTGAACTAGTTGTCTAAGGTACGTGACCCAGTTTCAAACTTGACCTAGATATTATCAAGGTGAACATTCTGACCAATTTTTATGGAGATCCATTAACAAGTATGGCCTTTAGAGAGGTCACAAGGTTTTTCTATTTTTAGATCTACTGACCTAGTTTTTGACCGCACTTGACCCAGTTTCGAACTTGACCTAGATATCATCAAGATGAACATTCAGACCAACTTTCATACAGATCCCATGAAAAATATGGCCTTTAGAGAGGTCACAAGGTTTTTCTATTATTTGACCTACTGACCTAGTTTTTGATGGCACGTGACCCACTTTCGAAAGTGACCTAGATATCATCAAGATGAATATTCAGACCAACTTTCATATAGATCCCATGAAAAATATGGCCTCTAGAGAGGTCACAAGGTTTTCCTATTATTTGACCTACTGACCTAGTTTTTGACGGCACGTGACCCACTTTCAAACCTGACTTAGATATCATCAAGGTGAACATTCTGACCAATTTTCATGAAGATCTCATGAAATATATGGCCTCTAGAGAGGTCACAAGGTTTTTCTATTTTTAGACCTACTGACCTAGTTTTTGATCGAACGTGACCCAGTTTCGAACTTGACCTAGATATCATCAAGATGAACATTCAGACCAACTTTCATACAGATCCCATGAAAAATGTGGCCTTTAGAGAGGTCACAAGGTTTTTCTATTATTTGACCTACTGACCTAGTTTTTGATGGCACGTGACCCAGTTTCGAACTTGGCCTAGATATCATCAAGGTGAAAGTTCTGACCAATTTTCATGAAGATCTTGTGAAATATATGGCCTCTAGAGAGGTCACAAGGTTTTTCTATTTTTAGACCTACTGACCTAGTTTTTGAAGGCACGTGACCCAGTTTCAAACTTGACCTAGATATCATCAAGGTGAACATTCTGACCAATTTTCATGAAGATCTTGTGAAATATATGGCCTCTAGAGAGGTCACAAGGTTTTTCTATTTTTAGACCTACTGACCTAGTTTTTGAAGGCACGTGACCCAGTTTCGAACTTGACCTAGATATCATCAAGATGAACATTCTGACCAACTTTCATAAATATCCTATGAAATATGTGACCTCTAGAGTGGTCACAAGCAAAAGTTTACGCACGCATGCACGGACGGACGGACGGACGATGGACACCGCACGATCACAAAAGCTCACCTTGTCACTTTGTGACAGGTGAGCTAATAATGAAGTTAACGGTCAGCCACTTCCCAATTAAAAAAGAGTTATGTTTTCCAACTTGTGGCAGAAAAACTGCCCTATATGTTTTTAGGGGTTTTTTTTTGGTGACTTGATGATTATATTTCACAAACAAGAGGACCATGATGGTCCTGAATCGCTCACCTCTTCCCACATGATCCAGTTTTGAGTATGACATCGTTTTTTCTATTATTTGACATAGTGACCTAGTTTTTGATCTCATGTGACCCAGTTTTGAACTTGACCTAGGTATTATCAAGATAGAAATTCTGACCAATTTTCATGAAGATCCATTGAAAAATATGGTCTCTAGAGAGGTCACAAGGTTTTTCTATTATTTGACCTATTGACCTAATTTTTTAAGGCATGTGACCCAGTTTCAAACTTGACCTAGATATCATCAAGATAAACATTCAGACCAACTTTCATACAGATCCCATGAAAAATATGGCCTCTAGAGAGGTCACAACGTTTTTTCATTATTTGACCTACTGACCTACTTTCTGATGCACGTAACCCAGTTTCGAACTTGACCTAGATATCATCAAGATGAACATTCTGACCAATTTTTATGGAGATCCATTCACAAGTATGGCCTTTAGAGAGGTCACAAAGTTTTTCTATTTTTAGACCTACTGACCTAGTTTTTGATGGCACATGACCCTGTTTCGAACTTGACCTAGATATCATCAAGATGAACATTCAGACCAACTTTCATGAAGATCCATTGAAAAATATGGCCTTTAGAGAGGTCACAAAGTTTTTCTATTATTTGACCTACTGACCTAGTTTATGATGCACGTGACCCATTTTCAAACTTGACCTAGATATCATCAAGATGAACATTCAGACCTACTTTCATACAGATCCCATGGAAAATATGGCCTCTAGAGAGGTCACAAGGTCTTTCTATTATTTGACCTACTGACCTAGTTTTTGAAGGCACGTGACCCACTTTCGTACTTGACTTAGATATCATCAAGGTGAACATTCTGACTAATTTTCATGAAGATTTCATGAAATATATGGCCTCTAGAGAGGTCACAAGGTTTTTCTATTTTTAGACCTACTGACCTAGTTTTTGACCGCACGTGACCCAGTTTCGAACTTGACCTAGATATCATCTAGATGAACATTCAGACCAACTTTCATACAGATCCCATGAAAAATATGGCCTTTAAAGAGGTCACAAGGTTTTTCTATTATTTGACCTACTGACCTAGTTTTTGAAGGCACGTGACCCAGTTTCGAACTTGACCTAGATATCATCAAGGTGAACGTTCTGACCAACTTTCATGAAGATCTTGTGAAATATATGGCCTCTAGAGAGGTCACAAGGTTTTTCTATTATTTGACCTACTGACCTAGTTTTTGACCGCACGTGACCCAGTTTCGAACTTGACCTAGATATCATCAAGATGAACATTCTGACCAATTTTCATGAAGATCCATTCAAAATTATGGCCTCTAGAGAGGTCACAAGGTTTTTCTATTTTTAGACCTACTGACCTAGTTTTTGATGGCACGTGACCCAGTTTCAAACTTGACCTAGATATCATCAAGGTGAACACTCAGACCAACTTTCATAAAGATCCCATGAAAAATTTGACCTCTAGAGTGGTCACAAGCAAAAGTTTACGGACGGACGGACGCACGGACTGACGGACGGACGGACGGACGACGGACACCTCGCGATCACAAAAGCTCACCTTGTCACTTTGTGACAGGTGAGCTAAAAAGAAAGTACTGTAATGAACTCATTTAGAAATAGGAAACTACGAACTTCCCTCCTCTGTTACAGGCATCTTTTGCAGACAAAATAAAGGCTCTATTTGAACAAACTGCTCTTTTCCCAAAATAGGCAACTATCGCATAAGAATCTCCCAGTTTGAAAGGCCTGGGCCTCATCCCAATTCCCAGATGAAAAGCCCCATTTTATACATGTATATGGAAAGTCTTGACTTGTTCAAGCACAGAAAAAAGAAATGCAAAATGCAGAAACCATCTGAGCCACTCTTGCTTAACAATGACAGGAGGATTTGAATAATTAATTTACCTGCAAATGGTTGAGCCCACCATCTCATCCCTGAGTGACCTACAGCTACACTGGCAGTGTAGATAAATACAGCATCTGAAACATATGCAAACAACTCAGTACACATGTACTCAGGTTTACAATATTTTTATAAAATTAATGTACCTTACTGGAATTGGCTAGTACATAATTGATTACAATTAATATGCCTCCAGTACCAGAGAACGATTTTTTGTACACTTATTGAAGAGTTAAATTTTGTATTTTATTTAGTGAAAAAACAGTTTGACAATTCAGCACAAAAACTAACTGTTTCTATAAGACATAATAATGTCAATGCAGTTATCCAGTGTTTGCGCTGAGAAGACAAATTATCATTTTAATTAATTATGAATAAGTACACAGTCTACAGATGTCAGTAAGTACACAGTCTACAGATGTCAGTAAGTACACTGTCTACAGATGTCAGTACCACAAAGAAATAATCCTTTAATTACCTGTCAGAAAAACCTATCAATGCAAATAAGAAAAAAATCCAGTTTATTAGAGAATGTGTGTACTTACATATACATATAATATATAGAGGTAATCGCTGTCCAATGAACATAAATATTCCCTGAGCATGCCAGAAGCTGTCAATATCAGGCATCCAGTAGCTTACAGCTTCAACAAAAAGGCCATGAAGAATTACAGCAATCCACAGAAACTTAAATCTTCCACCAATACGCTGAGCTGGAAAGTAAACCAACTTGTTTAAGCCTTCAATAAAACATATATCATCAATCCTGTATATTAACACCTAGTACAACTCTTGTGTTACATTCCCAGACATTCAATAACAACAGCCACAATCAATGACTATTAAAAATTCAAAGTAATCAAGGTACTAGTACTTCATTATAAAACACTACGATGGTTTATTGGTGGTAAGAAAAAATATTTTTGAGCAGTCAAGTTTCTCTAGCTTACGATTTTGATGTCTATATCATGTTCATGAGCATTTTGTGGTACCTGAAGAATATAACACACATTATTCTGACTTTTTTTTGTCACTGGTGATGCCACAGTCCTACTACATCATAACTGGCAAATTTCATTTAGTACAACATACTGGAGCTGAATAGCAAGGTTTAACAACAGAAAGGACAATGCTAAAGGTTACTGCTTTGTGCACTAGCTTCATTATGTTGGTATTTCATAAAATTATCTGACAACATTTGGATACAGAATAACACCTATGATATTTTTCTTATTCACCAGTTCATTTGGAAGTAGGATGTAATACTGGAGAGGAAAGAAAGTTAGACTTGGGAAAGTCGAAAAGGGGGCCTTGATTTGAAAGGTCTCTTTATCTGCATATATTTATTTTGTGATTTTTTATGATCATTCCGAAGAATTTCAATGTGATCCAATTGTTTTTATCAAAAATCATAAAAGGGAGTAATGGTCCAGTGAACAAAGCATCAGCCATTCATTCCAGAATGTCATTTATCCGGATAACTTAGAATAAAGCCTGGACTCGGTAAAAGGAAATGAAAATCGTCTTATAAATTAATGGCAACCCATGGGTAAATTTATTCAAACCGCAACGTAACTATCTTAAGATGAAAAATATGAGATCAGATCCGTTGATACAAATAATACCAAATAATGTCTTAAAATCAGCATGTAAGGTGCAAATCTATTTAATCACGAACACTTATCTCAAAAATATTGACACAGACCTACACATTATATTTCACTTTACTATAGACTGTATGTTTATTTCCGACTTTCAGAAGTTTCATTTAAATCTACATTGTAGGAAATTTTTCTTAACGAAAATGTTATTAAAATTGTGATATTCCCATAGACTCTCATTATGAAAACTTGTGCAATTTTTCATATCCGTCTAGCCAAAAATCAAGCATGCTACTCCATCTTTTTTATTTGCCAATTTTTTTTTATGAATTCTCTAAAGTTTTGAAAAATCAGGATTAAATTTTAATCAAATTCTACATTGTAGAAAAACTTTTGATCCAAATGTGCAGAACTACCTTAAGTTATAGAGATAAAGAGGCAAACTCAAGTCTCCCAGTCAACCAAGTATAAGCATATTATAACACATACATACCATGAATGAATGTAAGGGCTGTACAGACAAAGCAGCTCAGTTCCATTTTCAAGAAATCTGGATGAAGTTTGCTTATTTCCGACGGACTGCGGTATCTAACAAACCAGTCCAAAAACTGAAAAATATCAGACAACACACTACATATACTTAAAATTTTACAATAAAGTTGTCCACAGGGTTTAATCTTAGCTTACCTTTAGTAAACAAGCATAACACTGACTTTTACTTCTTGGTATATATTCGTAAGTGTAGATCATAGATGTATCCAGCAAATTATTTCAAGCAACTCCAGTACAACAAGAGCAGTATTTAAAACATTCCCCCCATAATCATAATAATGGCCTGCTGGAAACAATTTTGTATGCTATGACCTTGACCTTAAACTGGTAGCAGCCCTTATAATGTTTTTCTAATTTTAGCTCTAATGATCCCCTGAAGGCCCCAAGTGTCCCCCTCTGAATAAAACTTACAGACAACATTTAAAGTTGTTTAAAGTTTTGTTTTGTTTTATTTCTAGCTGTAGCAGACTATAAAAGGGGCCAAGTACCTCTGCTAAAGACCAACTTTCATGAAGATCCAGCAAGAGAAGAAATTGTTTCAAGGTTTTCCTATTTTCTGCTCTAGTAGGCCTTCAATTAGTTTGTATCTGCTGATTTAAGGCATTTGCAAAATCAGTCCCTCAAGGGCATATCCAGCAGTTGTTACTGCACAGCAGTAAGTCTGTTACTTATATATTCTGTTTTTCATTTAAGAGAATGTTGAATTATTTTCAGACAGTATTAAACACTTTGCGTTGCCCATTGTATTGCAAGGTGCTGCACCATCTCAAGCTTATTTATGTTCTTTAGAGTGTGAGGTGAGCAGACAATTGATGCGTCATCAAGTTGGGGGTGAATAAGGGTGTTATAAGCAAGAGATAGGACATGTTCATTTTAAGTAACTATGTTTCTGTGGATGAACCCCAATGTTTGGTTTCCTGTTGTGCTAAATTTATTGATGTGTGTGTTCCAAGTTGAAAAGTGGCCAAAGGATTTCAGCATAATCTGGCACTGATGGACAGAAAGTGATCACAGTTTTTAAAGCAAGACAGACAAACACCCGAAACCTCAATGAGTCTGAATATTGGGCACAATTAAAAAATTTATGGTGACTAATATATTTGATCATTTCATATATCTTTTCAATTATAGGAATATATGGAATTTCAGGGGTTCCACTAGACCTGAAAACCCAAGATTCCCAGGACCCTTGGGTCCAAATTTTGAAGGATAGATGATGAGATTCGCATGCGTGCTTTCAGTGACCGCGAGCGTTTATTTAGAATACACAAGTTAATTGTAGGAAATAGGATTATGAAAGGAAAATGCCCCCTGGTTCAGAATGATGCTCAGGCAAGTATAATGCCGGGTCCTTTGAGTGTCTTTGGAAAATCTCCCGAGTCCAGACATGGGGTTCCATGTCAAATGGAAACCCTGTGAAATAATAGGACACTTAAAGAATTATAACTTTGAAACCTAAAATTCTGTCTGTCCTATTACACAAAATAGATCTTTTTACGAAAGAAGAAAAAATTTTTCATTAGTATGTAACAATTTTCATGGAATGGACTTGGTTACGTAAGGGGAGAAAAATGTGCAGTCAGAACCCGGGACCCCTCGCTTACAGGGCGAGTGCTCTACGGACTGAGCTAGCCTCCTGCCTGACACATCTTCTCCCCAAACGTGTCCGTAAGTCTAAAAAATAAATAGATCTACAACTTGAAAGGCATACAGAGCTAATCTCGCCAACATCGCGTGGGAACTGAATAAGATCTTGTTTTACCAGTAAATGAAACAGACCTCAGAATGATAAAAATTTGTGTTGTGAAAAACTTTCTATCAGATCTTTTGTTTATAATGATAATGGTGTTTTTTTAATGTAACAGTTTTAGTAATTTCTACACGGGGAAGGAATGAATTTATGATGGAAGTCTGAGAAATCAACAGTGATCGTTTGAAAATTGGACACGATTCAGTTTAATACGTGCCCGCCATATTGCTAGTGTTATAATTTAATAAGCGTCCGTGGATTTGATCACAAGCGATCAAGTCAGCAAATGCTTCAATAAGATAACGTGCTGACACAAGCTTACGCAAGATTATCTCCTGTTGCCATTCTGTGTATTTTATACTTCTTTGCCGTGGCATAAACCCCCACAAATTTAAAATTCATTCTCAAATTCAAGAGGTACATAATACTGCAAGTGTTGTAAGACTGACCAAACAAGCATGCCATGGCCTAATGTTGGGTGCCATATGTCACAGGGTGAGAAAAATGTGCAGTCAGTGCGGGCTCAAACCCAGGACCCCTCACGTACAGGCCGAGTGCTCTATCAATTGAATCGGCTGCCTGACACACCTTCTCCCCTAAAGTGACCAAATCCATACAGTGACACAATCAAAAGATCTTTTGAAACATGTAAATAAAACATTTGAGATAATAACGATGGTAATTTTATTATCCGAACACATTACATCCGAATACATTACTACTGCATTAGACGTGGACAAAAATTAAACCTAAAATCTGCGCTATATTTCAAGTGTCATCTTATTACAATTGAACATGGTAATTAAACACTTCTAAAATTACGTTTTGTTCCTGATTTTGAGAGGCCATTATTGTTAATGCGGTTGATATATCGCAAAATTCTGAACTTTGTTGTCCGGGATGAGGTCAATAGCCTTGACCTGTGAACTTTGATCTTTATCCGCCTACGCGTATTTCCTTTTCGTTCAGTTATAATGTTTTACTTTATAATTATTTTGTAGACATAATATTTCTTGGATATAATTTATGATATTATTTCGTTTTATTATTTGATATACTAAAAATCAAAACATCTTTTAATACGAATACTTCAGCATAACAAAGTCAGTCAATTTGTGTAAACAATGGCGGACAGCGCGAGCGAGTTGGAGAGCGATACCAGTTCTCTTGATGGCAGTATTTTACCTAAAACTTCGGCCAACTACCAGATTGAGCAGTTGAAAAAGCGAATAGAATCTTTGCAGCAGGAAAATAGAGTGTTAAAAGTGGAACTTGAAACATACAAGCTAAAATGCAAGCAACTCGCAGAGGAGAAACAAGAATTGAAAAGGGCGAGCGTGAACATCGTAAGACTCATTTTAATACTGTTTCAGTAGATATGTTCACGCTATGTTCAATTTCTACAAGGAATATTTTATGAAATAAGTTTCTCTAAAGTTTAATCAAACTGTCACTAGTTTATATCGAATGTATTTGTTCTTATTTTGTCAAAGTTTCTGTGTAAACAAAAGGACGACCACACGTGTTTGCATGCATGAGTCACCACGAGGTGTTGAGCAATATTTTACATATTTATTGTCTGGTCATTTCTATATTTAGTTTTATTGACATATACCATGACCATTAATTTTGACCATACCATTTATTGAGTTATTATAGATTTTATTTATACAAATATGATTACAATTGAATCGGACCTTTAAAATTTAAATTAATTGAATAAAACAAAAAAAAATAACATTAACCTTTTTGCAAGACGGTTCAGCTGCATCACAAATGCATAGTTGAGCATGGTAGAGTGTTAGACTACTGATCTGTACTGTCTTAGTCAGGTCTGTAACTACACCTGCAAATGGAGGTACAAGTTTGCCTTTCGTAAAAATTTCAAGAGTTACCAAATTTTGAAGGAAATGTCAGGAATCCAAACTTCTACAATCTGATGCTAGGATTGTTTAAGAGTACAGATTGTAAATGACATATAGTCATGATGAATAGTATTCATATCCACACGAGGGGTGATTCAGTAGCGTTTCTATTTTTGGCGTAAGGTATATCTTAGTTTAAAAAGAACTAGCTATTAAAGCATCATGTTCATTGTTTAAGATATTGAATCAATAGACTTTAATTAGATATTAAAGCAATACCGCAACAAACACCATTATTCTATTAGTAAAATTTATTCAATAATTCATCAATTGCAAATAAATCAAAAATAATTGACATGACATTCCAGACACAGTCATCATGCACATAAGAAAAAAATCGGCACGGCCGTCATGCGAAAACTTAAAATAATCAACATCATGTGGATGAGGAAAATCTGGAGGGCTGTTGTCAACTTCGCATTGTTTTTATTGTGCCTCACCTTTTTCGAAGAAAAAAGGGGGACATAGAAATAGGCTGCATCCATCCTTCAGTCCATCACACTTCGTGTCCAGTCCATAACTCCATGAAGGGATTTTAACTTTAACTTTATAACTTGGCATAAATGTTCACCATAATAAGACGACATGTCGTGCGCAAGACCCAGACCCCTAGCTCCAAAGTGAAGGTCACAGAGGTCAAAGGTTAATGGGTCTTTTTCGTGTCCAGTTCAGAACTCTGCCATACATCAAGGGATTTTGAAATTACTTGGTACAAATGTTCCACATAATGAGAGGACGTGTCAAGCACAAGATCCAAACCCCTAGCTCCAAGGTCAAGGTCACACTTAGAGGTCAAAGGTCAGATACAAGAATGACTTTTTCCGGAGCATTTCTTCTTCATGCATAGAGGGATTTTGATGTAACTTAGCACAATTGTTCACAATCATGAGACAGAGTGTCATGTGCAAGAACCAGGTCCCTTATTTAGAGTTACTTCCCTTTGTTGTTACTATAAATAGCTTATATTGTAACTTTTTTGTTACTGGCCTTAGAGAAAAATCAAGACCACTTTTCTGTAGTACAACATGCATGTTACGTCCAATTTTTAGGTGTATTTTAGCCTATCGCTATCTGGTTAGGCTTATTGTGTAGACTTTGAATTTTGTTTTAACTTTTTTTCAAGATTTACTTCCCTTTGTTGTGACTATGAATAACTTAGATTGTAATTTTTTTATAATTGACCATAGGAAAAAATCAAGACCACTTTTCTGTGGTACAACATAGATGTTACTTTCAAATTTTTTGTGTATTTTAAGGTATCTCTTACTGGTAAGGAGTTGTTTTTTTGTGGTCTTAGAAAAACAAAACTTACTTCCCTTTGTTGCTATTATGAATAGCTTATTCTTGAAACTTTTTAACCTGGTTGTTAGAATTTAATATGTCACTGTTTTGGCTTACTGTCTACCAAACTTATACAGAATATGTTTTACTGTAACATCTACATGACGGGCGTGTATTGTGACATTCTGGCACTCTTGTTATTTTTTTGTTCATGCCAAGATGCTGTATTGGCATGCAGTATGTTTTGTGAAAAATGTCCTTAGGTGGGGGACGTTGGTAATTCTGTTACAAATTTTTGTTTAAAAGTTGAATGGTATGCTTCTCAAATTCATTATACCTTCTTAACTACTAACCTATTATTATCAAACCTCTCATAAGAATTGGTCTTGGTTAGAGCAGACATCTTTTGGTTCAGGGTCAAGTTTCCCAATTTTCAAGGTCACTGAAGTAGATATTAATAGTGTTGCAATAGTTTTATGGTTCTTGTTTTCACTGTATCTTCTTAGCTCTATTCATTATCATTAAAGTCTAAACCAGTGACTGGTCTTAGTGAGAGAGAAGACAGCTTTTGGTGAAGGGATTCCAAATATCAAGGTCACTTGGGATAACTTCCCAATCTGAGTCATTAAAATATATTTTTGTCACTCTTCTTTTACATGTATCAGTTTCTTATGTAACTACATATTGCTTGTTCATATCCCAATACACAACCATCCCTTCTGTCTCACCTCAGCTCTTCCAAACTACCTCCCTCTTTACACCCCCACACAACATTTAACCTAAAAATGAAAAACTTTTATTACATGTTGTTGCTTATCATCCCCCATAAACCTTCTACTCCCACTCTCATGGCATCCCTTCTTGTCCCGGTACCTGGGTATTAATCTCTGCGGTACCTGCTTGGTGACTGTAGACGGCAAAATGAACTTGATGAAATAATAAGCTACAAAGATAAATTAATATCAAAACGGCGTAATGTCCTCTGCTAAAACAAAAACAAGAAGATTCTACTGTTTAGAAGTTTTTCAATTGTTATCAGATGTAAAGACAAAAAATAGTTCCAGCCTTGCTCCTGTTAACATTTGATACTTGACATTATTAGATAACCAGCAGCATCTTGTCCGTGGCTTTCTATTGAATATATGAAATTAGAATTCACACAGTTTTGAAAAAATTTCAATTAATTGGTCTGGTAGCAAAAAAAGATCCGCACTGAGAACCTGGGTTTTGCCCAGGATAGGTGTCTTCAAGTTTACTTACATAAAACGTGAATATAAAATCCTCGCTTGACTAAAATTGTACTATCACACTTACGTTTTAAGCTTGTACAGAGCCCAATCTGAAACATCATTTTTTGCACATTAATGAAAATATGTAGAAAAAGTAGGTGGTGAAAAGACAGAAATAGATGAAAAATATAGCATTTCTTGGCATTTAAACTGGAAGATCTTTCTGGGTTTTCTTTGACTTGATTTCAGTCTATGCTATTTTTATATTTACAGCAAGCAAGGGCAGAGCAGGAGGAGGAGTTTATAAGTAACACATTACTGAAGAAAATCCAGCTACTTAAGAAGGAGAAAGAATCACTGGCCATGAATTATGAACAAGAAGAAGAATTCCTTACAAATGATCTCTCAAGAAAACTAACGCAGGTATTATCAGTATAAACGTTCCGTAGTTTGTAAAAATTATGTCAGTTCAGTTACGCAGAAGAATTCTACTGTTTGATCCAACTTGTTCGTATCAAGGTTTTTTCCTGATTTATCTTTAATGATAAACAATACCATTGATATGAACTTTGAGGGTTGTAAAAGGAACTTTTAGAATTTTCAAAATATCCTGATTAGTTCTGAATTTATTGTCAAAAAACAATTTGGTTGTTTTTAGCTCACCTGTCACAAAGTGACAAGGTGAGCTTTTGTGATCGCGCGGTGTCCATCGTCCGTCCGTAAACTTTTGCTTGTGACCACTCTAGAGGTCACATTTTTCATGGAATCTTTATGAAAGTTGGTCAGAATGTTCATCTTGTTGATATCTAGGTCAAGTTCGAAACTGGGTCACGTGCCTTCAAAAACTAGGTCAGTAGGTCTAAAAATAGAAAAACCTTGTGACCTCTCTAGAGGCCATATATTTCACAAGATCTTCATGAAAATTGGTCAGAATGTTCATCTTGATGATATCTAGGTCAAGTTCGAAACTGGGTCACGTGCCATCAAGAACTAGGTCAGTAGGTCTAAAAATAGAAAAACCTTGTGACCTCTCTAGAGGCCATACATTTCACAAGATCTTCATGAAAATTGGTCAGAACATTCACCTTGATGATATCTAGGTCAAGTTTGAAACTGGGTTACGTGCCATCTAAAACTAGGTCAGTAGGTCAAATAATAGAAAAACCTTGTGACCTCTCTAAAGGCCATATTTTTCATGGGATCTGTATGAAAATTGGTCTGAATGTTCATCTTGATGATATCTAGGTCAAGGTCAAAACTGGGTCAAGTGCGGTCAAAAACTAGGTCAGTAGTTCTAAAAATAGAAAAACCTTATGACCTCTCTAGAGGCCATATATTTCATGAGATCTTCATGAAAATTAGTCAGAATGTTCACCTTGATGATATCTAGGTCAAGTTCGAAAACGGGTCACGTGCCTTCAAAAACTAGGTCAGTAGGTCAAATAATAGAAAAACCTTGTGACCTCTCTAGAGGCCATAATTTTCATGGGATCTGTATGAAAGTTGGTCTGAATGTTCATCTTGATGATCTCTAGGTCAAGTTCGAAAGTGGGTCACGTGCCGCCAAAAACTAGGTCAGTAGGTCAAATAATAGAAAAACCTTGTGACCTCTCTAAAGGTCATATTTTTCATGGGATCTGTATGAAAATTGGTCTGAATGTTTATCTTGATATCTAGGTCAGTTTCGAAACAGGGTCATGTGTGGTCAAAAACTAGGTCAGTAGGTCTAAAAATAGAAAAACGTTGTCACCTCTCTAGAGGCCATACAAATTGGTCAGAATGTTCACCTTGATGATATCTAGGTCAAGTTTGAAACTGGGTCACGTGCCTTACAAAACTAGGTCAGTAGGTCAAATAATAAAAGACCTTGTGACCTCTCTAGACGCCATACTTTTCATGGGATCTGTATGAAAGTTGGTCTGAATGTTCATCTTGATGATATCTAGGTCAGATTTGAAACTGGGTCAACTGCGGTCAAAAACTAGGTCAGTAGGTCTAAAATTATTAAAATATTTTTGACCTCTCTAGAGGCCATATTTTTCAATAGATCTTCATGAAAATTGATCTGAATTTTCACCTTGATGATATCTAGATAAAGTTCAAAACAGGGTCACGTACCTTCGAAAACTAGGTCAATAGGTCAAATAATAGAAAAACCTTGTGACCTCTCTTGAGACCATATTTTTCAATGGATCTTCATGAAAATTGGTGAGAATTTTTATCTTGATAATATCTAGGTCAAGTTCAAAACAGGGTCACATGAGCTCAAAAACTAGGTCACTATGTCAAATAATAGAAAAAACGACGTCCTACTCAAAACTGGGTCATGTGGGAAGAGGTGAGCGATTCAGGACCATCATGGTCCTCTTGTTTCATTGTAGATTTCAGCCATTTTTATATGCCCGTCTCTGAAAGAACGGGGCATATTATATGAACACCAGTGGCGGGCAGGCGGCGGTAGGTGTCCAAAAGCATGTCCACTCTCTTAGCCGAACAGTTTTCATCCAATCTTCACCAAACTTGCTGACATTGTTTGTGGGCATAATATCTCGGCCAAGTTCGATAACCACCCAAATCGCTCCAGGCACTCTTGGATTATGACCCTTGAATTACACGAAATCTGCGAAATAAGTCTTGTCACTTTTAAACAGTTTTGATCCGATTGTCAATTTCATCCCACATGGTACCTCACAAATACCTTGATTCCTTCTTACTCTTTTTGGGGGTTAACAAGGCATGCAACATCAATATTATTACCTTTATGATAAGTAACTGAATATTTAGATGGGCATATTTTGTGACTGTCTGGCACTCTTGTTAACAACAGCATTTATTATTTTTAAAAACTTATTTTCACTATTTGTGAGTAGAATTTTATAATAGAGCTTTCAGGTAATTTTAGTATAACTGCAACATTTCCATGCAAAACAAAATCTAGAAAACTTTTGTGATTTTGCCAGATTTTTATTTTTGGCTATGATATTGACATTGTTAAAGGAATTTTTTCAAAGAAAAATTAAAAAAGATTCCACTACCACCCACAGAGAAAAATTAAAAATCTGGATCTTGCAAAATTAAACCGCAGTTTATGAAAAAATCTGTTACTGATTAGGTGGATCACACGGTAGTGAATCACTCTTAAAGTCCAATTCCTCGTATAAACCTAGCACTGTGGTAGAAGGTTATGTTTTGGAAAAACAAAAGAACTGAATTGAAAGGCTGACTAGTCCAATATTTTCATCCACACTGAAGTCATTAAACAGTCCAATGAAAGCCCCAATTTCCTCAGATGTGCCCTATTTCACTATCCGGCATCAAATTAGTCAAATATGCTATCTCTTGTGATGACTCATGTTATGTACATCTGGGAGAAAGTAAATTTGAGCCGTGCCATGGGAAAACCAACATAGTGGGTGTGCGACCAGCATGGATCCAGACCAGCCTGCGCATCCGCGCAGTCTGGTCAGGCTCCATGCTGTTCGCTTTTAAAGCCTATTGAAATTGGAGAAACTGTTAGCGAACAGCATGGATCCTGACCAGACTGCGCAGATGCGCAGGCTGGTCTGGATCCATGCTGGTCGCAAAGCCACTATGTTGGTTTTCCCATGGCACGGCTCAAATTTTAATTTGAAAATAATTTCAGTTGCGGCAAGAGAAGGTTGAGTTAGAGGAGACTTTGGAGAAAGAACAAGAGTACCAAGTGAACAAATTGATGAGGAAGATAGAAAAACTGGAGAGGGATACAGTCTCCAAACAAACCATACTTGAACAGGTGAGATAAATATTAGAATAAAAACAATTAGAAGCTGAAGCTTAGATTGACTTCATGTATCATCAAAACAGTCGGACACAGGTGAAAAAAAGATACATTCTAGGATAAAGATTGTTGTAAAGAAGTAACCAGAATTATGAATAGTGGGTTGCAAGGTTTGTGAAGTTTGTTATTAAAATGATATTGACCCATTTACTTGTCTAATATTTCTACAAACTTCTGGCTGATAAACAATAAGATTTGTTTTAAGTGTTCTTGACACTGTATTGTAGAAACTTGTAGTATTTGTTATAATATATACAATGTTGTTGTCAGCATTTGTTATTGACAAGTATACATGATCAGAAACAACTTGGTGATTCATGCAGTGCTCGTTATGCTTTCTCAGGGAATGTTGTACATCTAAATATGTACAAATACATCATGTCATGTTTGAATAGTTTATATTTTGGACTTCAAATTATTAATAGTTAAAAGGATGTTTCTTTAAGGCAGGTATATTTGATTACTGAATGGAACAAGAAGAATTTCAGAGTTGAAACATCTCTGTTAATATGCAGATAGAAAAATTGAAGAAGAAAAAATGTAACAAATAATACAGATATGACACTAATTAGTGAAACTAGTCAGAAATCACCTGTTGTGCAATTAAATGAATCTGACATTATTCAGAGTAACTTGTACTATTCTTATTGAAAAAAAACTGATTTCTTTGGGGGATAATTTTAGAATTCAGAATTTCAGGAATTTAAGACAAGGGATTGTTCTCTGGGTTGGAATCACATAAAACTGATGGAGTTCTGGGTAACTTGAGATGTTTAGGAAATGAAAATAGGAATTGACTTTGTTGGAGGTTCCTTTCATATATTTAGTATTTAGATATTCCAGGATTTACAAAAGATTTACTGTCTTTGAAAGTGTAGTTTAATAGATATTCTCAAAATGATATTCTTGAAAACTAAACAGGAGTTTATAGTATTTTCAGCAGTGTTGGAAAATTTCAACATTTATGTAATATCTAAATGCAGTAATTTATATAAGGGTATTTTTACGTAAAATAGAAAAAATTAAAGAGATTTTTAGCTCGTCTTAGTAATGTAGAAGTACAAGTTTATAGCTTGGTTCATAAAACATTATTATACAAAAAATTAGTAACACTTTCCTGCAGATGATTAAACAAAACTTGAACTCAATTTTGTCATGACTTTTAAAGCATCATCATATCTTTACAGTTTACTGACATTAATTTCACACGCTTTGTTTAAATACATACTGTAAGAAAATAGTTCTGTATATAAAGTAATTTGTCTTTATTTTACTATTATTTGTTGAATGTCATTCAAGAGAAAATTATTACTTATTTAGTTTGTCATTCAAGAAAAAGGTTCAGTCTTTGGTTAGGTGTGGATGGGAATATTTATGCTCTGACAGGAAAATCTCTATGTGCTAATTCGGCAGAGCAATTTGCCTGCCTAAAAAGTTATACTTGAGCTGGATATTCCCATCTGCACCTACAACCAGTGGTAGAACCTTATATTCTAGTTCTCTGACTGGGTAACTTTAGTCATTATAGAGAAAGTTAATGAAACAGACAGTACTCAAGATAGCTTCTGATACTGTAGGAATGAAATGAAACTATTCCAAGTTAGTTTGATATTCTGGGAAGTAGATAGACCGACTGTATTGACTATGGAGCTGGATATTTAGATATTTTAATGAAACTTTATACATAGAAAGTAATTGAAACTGACAATATTTTGTAGTTGAGACGAGAAAAGATAGAGCTGGAGAATGCTTTAGAACAAGAACAAGAATCATTGGTGAACAGACTGTGGAAACGAATGGACAAACTTGAGGCAGAAAAAAGGTATTAAAGATGTTTATATGCTACCAGCTTTTCAGGCAAAAAATTTTTGAAAAAAAAAGTTATACCAGCTAGTGATCTTCATTATGTTGAGAGTTTTAAATCATTTTATTTAGACTATAAAAATGAAATTGTGAATAGAAATTGTTTGTTTCAGATTGATATCACATCAATTTTTTATGCTAGGTTGTTGCAAGAGAAGCTTGAGCAGCCAGTAACAGAGCCACCATCCCCTCGTGATATAAATAATGGAGATACCGCAGAAAATCTTTCCACACACATAGAGGGTCTCCGAGGTGAAGTTACCAGACTTAGGAGACAGCTGAGATCAGCACAGATAGAACGTAATTATACTTGCATATCTTTTCATATTTAAAGAAATAAATATTTCATTTACCAGGAAATCATGATGAAGTGAGTTATCAGATTGTTTGTTTTGTGTTTAGTGCAGTTTTCAACAGTATTTCAGTTATGTAAAGACCTGCAGTTAACCTAACAAGTATTCTTGGATTCTGTACCGTACAGACCAATTCTTTGCAAGAAACTGCAAATTTTTCCACATAAATCAGAGGTGGAGGATGAAATGTCTTACCGGGTATATCAAATTGTCACAGAGAACATACACCTCACCTGGGGATCGAACTCGCGACCCCATGATCTGTAGATCTACTTTCTGTCGAGTTAAGCCGGTGGGCTCAGATACCTTGTCTTTAAACTTACATTATTACATTGTAACTTCAAAGTCTAATATTTCTTCTAATATTTGCGATACACATTTTAATTTTCTCTACATTTTAATGTTGACACCTCATGCCCTTATGCTGGATGTTTGTCAGTACCCAAGCAAATTAAGAAAAGTTTTTTTTGACTGTTCACATTATGTATAAATAAACTTCCAAAGTGCCTGTTATTTTCACACTTTAAAGTGGTAACAGATGACTTCAGCTCTAAGTGTGATTTAAAAACTCAACAGAAACAAACCAAAAACAAACAAAAAACATATTGGCAATACTCTACGTAATCAATACTTAAAGGAGATTGCTGAAAACTGAATACTCATGAAAGATTTTTTGGTCATTTTAGTTTTCTAATTGTATTTTGCATTGCTCTGTACAGATGAGGAGAAAATGGCGCATTATGCTCAAGAGGAGCGTCACATTCGTGAAGAAAACCTTCGACTACAACGTAAACTACAAATGGAGATGGAACGGCGGGAAAGTCTGTGTCGTCACCTGTCTGAGAGTGAATCTAGCTTGGAAATGGATGATGAAAGGTAGTTCTTTTACATGTTATTTTACTTGACATGAATGCCTTAATCTTATTGATGTACCTGCTTTTATTGATGAAACTGTCCTTATTAATGTACAAGTCATGTTGGGGTCTCTGTGGCCCAGTGGTTAAGTTCAATGACTTCAAGTCACTTGCCCCTTAGTGCCATGGGTTTAAATCCTGCTCCTGCTGTCATGTTAGAAAATTGTCCAGCTGGTTTGTGGAAGGTCAGTGGTTCTACACACATGCCTACCATTACTGAAATAATGCGTGATGAGTCACTGCGTCTTCCTTCACCATAAAGCTGGAAAGTTGCTAATGGTCTGAATTTTGTCTGTTTAACCCTTACCCAGGGCTAGACACTAACTTTTTTATAGTGGTGGTCCGAAGGACCAGCAGCTTTTGCAAACTGATGGTCCGACAGAATTTCAGGTGGTCCTACCAAGATGGATGTTGTTTTTTTTTAAGTTGACGGAACCAGTAACATATGAGACCCCCTCTTCTTCCATGGAGTACTTTTTACAAACACTGCAAAACATGTGATTTTTAGCTCATCTGATTTTTTGAAAAAAAATGATGAGTTATTGTCATCACTTGAGCGGTTGTCGGCGTCTGCGTCGGCTGGTTAAGTTTTATGTTTAGGTCACCTTTTCTCCTAAACTATCAAAGCTATTGCTTGAAACTTGGAATACTTGTTCACCATCATAAGCTGACCCTGTATAGCAAGAAACATAACTCCATCTTGCTATTTGCAAGATTTATGGCCCCTTTTGTACTTAGAAAATATCAGATTTCTTGGTTAAGTTTTATGTTTAGGTCAACTTTTATCCTAAACTATCAAAGCTATTGCTTTGAAACTTGGAATACTTGTTCACCATCATAAGCAGACCCTGTACATCAAGAAACATAACTCCATCTTGCTTTTTGCAAGATTTATTGCCCCTTTTGGACTTAGAAAATCAGTTTTCTTGGTTAAGTTTTATGTTTAGGTCAGCTTTTATCCTAAACTATCAAAGCTATTGCTTTAAAACTTGCAACACTTGTTCACCATCATAAGTTGACCCTGTACAGCAAGAAACATAACTCCATCCTGCTTTTTGCAAGATTTATGGCCCCTTTTGGACTTAGAAAATATCAGATTTCTTGGTTAAGTTTTATGTTTAGGTCAACTTTTTCTCTTAAACTATCAAAGCTATTGCTTTGAAACTTGCAACACTTGTTGACCATCATAAGCTGACCCTGTACAGCAAGCAACATAACTCCATCCTGCTTTTTGCAATAATTATTGCCCTTTTTGGACTTAGAAAATAATTTTCTTGGTTGAGTATTATGTTTAAGTCAACTTTTCTCATAAACTATCAAAGCTATTGCTTTAAAACTTGCAACAGTTTTTCACCATCATAAGTGGACACTGAACATCAAGAAACATAACTCTAACCTGCTTTTTGCAAGAATGATGGCCCTTTTTAGACTTAGAAGATCATGGGTAGGACAATATTTCTATTACACAAAAAAAATCAGATGAGCGTCAGCACCCGCAAGGCGGTGCTCTTGTTATATTATTATTTTGATAAACATCTGCCATTTAATTATCAAATAATTTTGAAAATCAAATTTAAAATAAAGATGTCAATAAAGAAGATTTTTTCAGCAATTCATATTTTAAGTGGGTGGGGTTTAGCTTCAAAATAAGAGCTTTTTTTGCAACAGTTGTCATTTTTTCTTAAATGCAAACTTTTTATTGACTTTTCATTAAGATTGCACTAGAAAATCTCGTTATAAATAATGTCCGAAAATTTCACGCCGTGAAAACGGGTGAATACAATTGGAAACGAATAGTACATTAGACTGTAAATACATGCTATAATTTCTTATTTTTTTCATAATACCATGAATATCTTATGAAGTTTCGCTTATAAGATTTTTTTTGTTTTATGCCACAACAAAGTTCGTTATGTAAGATATAATTAACTAACAAGCTATATGATCGTACCGTATCGGCTTTTGAAAAACTGTCAAGCACATAAATAAATGAATAATGATTTCGGTTGATGTCAGATAATAATCGGCAATGACATGACAATCTACGCATAAGCGTGTATACCGTCTATTAAACTACATTATTACAAACTCAATTAATTGCTGCTTTGTTATACAATTAACTTTTAACTTTTGTCAATGTAACACTATTGCTTATGCGGCATTTATTGTCATAATCAACGCGAAAGAGAAAGTGTTTTTCGTGTCCGTGTAGTAAATTACATTAATGTGCTGTATTACATTTAATTATAGATGCTTCGCCTACTGCCATTACTCAACGACATATCGCAAACAAATTTAAAATTCCTGGCAATATTGTGATTGCACAACTGAGGAGAACTTCGAAACTCGAAACCATGAAAGAATATTTCCTGGGTCACGTCAACGCATGGGGCATTTTCATGTGCTGTCAGATACGAGATTTCGATTTTCGGGGGTCACAAATCGTGGAAACCTCGGTCTGCCGAGTGGAATACTGTGTACTGATACCTGTAATTAGTTCGTGTATATGAATAGTTCAAGCAGTTATATAAGTTGACAGTGATTCCGTTCCGTTTTATGTACCTGCGTTTATGGACATTCCTAATTTACAAGAAAAAATACAGGGGGGGAACCAATGTCTAATTTATTAAACTGCTAGTCCGTGTAAATCAATGTTATAATTTCATTTTAAAATGACTTGTTTGTATTCGGAGGTCATCGGTCCACACAGATCCGACATTATGGATACTCCCTGAAAAGCACTGGTCTCTCGACCAGCTGGACCAGGTTAGTGTCGAGCCCTGCTTACCATGCTAAATTTCTATAATGAACTTGTCCATCTTTCAATTTGGACAGTA
Organism: Mercenaria mercenaria; assembly: GCF_021730395.1. Lineage (NCBI taxonomy): Eukaryota > Metazoa > Mollusca > Bivalvia > Venerida > Veneridae > Mercenaria > Mercenaria mercenaria. The sequence continues at coordinate 84,051,830 of NC_069362.1, forward strand.
CCATTAACTGTTAAAAGGGGTGCTTACCAAAAAGATACTGACTGAATGGCAAACAGTGCAGACCATGATCAGACTGCACGGCTGTGCAGGCTGATCTTGGTCTGCACTGGTCGCAAAGGTGGAATCACTTGCCGCCAGCAAGCTAAGGGTTAACTAAAAGCCCAGCAAGAACTATTGTAGCTAATGCACAAGTCTTGATTTATATACATGTATGTCTTAAACATTGAATTATCCATTACTCAATTTCAGCAGCAGAAATATGTATTTTAACCATTTGATATGGTATTAAATGAAAAGGGGTGAGGCGATTTAATGCTTCTTTCTTGTTTAGTTGCCTTTGACCTTGGCTGGTGTAACAAATAATCCAAATGTTTATCATTAATGTGTAACACTTAGAAGTTTTTGATATAATATACAAGTGTATTATTAAGAATTCCATTTTTAAAAACACTAACTGTTATTTTTATGCCCCCGGCATCTACTGATGCGGGAGGCGTATAGTGATTGTCCTGTCCGTCCGTCCATTCGTGCATCCGTTGGTTCGTCCTTCCTTAATACATGTATTAAGAATGTACTATTTTAAATCTTATGCATAGTACACATAAAATTTTATGTTTCCATGAACTATTTGTAGTAATTGTTTATATTTTCAAAAATTATATTTCAGTATAGTATACCTTTAAAAGTAATAAGGAATTTTCTGAACTTGTCATTTATAATTTACTATATTTCTGTAGACATTTCAATGAGATGACGAAGCAGCATGATATCAGTGGAGGAAGTGGATCCTCTGGTCACGGACATTCTAGTACCGGTGGTAGCGGACACATTCGTCCTCGCACAGTATCCAGTCCCATACCCTATGTATCACCCAATTCATCCAGACCATTATCTCCAGGTCAGCTACTTATTAAGCAGTATTACAGTACTAATATGTTATCTTCGGATCATTTCTTATTTGAGTTAAGAAATAAAAAATTTATAGCAAACTGTGTTTTAATGCAATTTATACATGATGGGCAGTTATATGTTGGGCGTAATAATTTCATGAGAGCGCAGCCTGAGTGCAATTATTTCGTATGACGTATAACAGCCATAGTGTATAAATAGTGTTCAGACAAGGTTTTGCTATAAATTATTTTGATTCTAATATGTCTTTTATTATCAAATTTTGATCAAATATGATAGAACTGTTCCTTTGCGCATGTATGGTGCCTAATGGTAGGTTGTCACGCTCCATTGTTTATACACACCAGGACCGGAAATGGTAATACGTGTTGTGGAGAAGTTCCATTAAGGTGCAAATGATTTCGAATTATTCTACACAGCTAATAACAATGTCCGTGTGTGTTTATATTAATCAAGACAGTTATGCTATGTGACATTTCATTTTAAACATGTTTTTAAGTATTAAAAATATTTGATCAAATTTGAAAGCACTATTTCTCAATGCGTACATGGCGCTAAATATCACATTGACGTGATGTCACAAATCTTAAAGCTATAGTATTCTCTTTGTGTGCATGATGTTAAGGCATTTTGTGTAGTCACTTTAGAATTTAAAATTGATAAACAGCATTACAGATTTATATTAATATAGATTGTACATTTATGATTATTATCTCACATTTCATGGTAATCCAAAATTGCAGAGTTTGATGTTTGTGCTTCAAGTGGAACGACCAATGTCATGTTAAACAAATTTCACTTTTTTATAATTGTTATATTGTGAAAAAATACATCTGCCTTCTGTTTTCAGTTCTGGTGGCGGCGTGGTTCTTACTTGGAACTTTCTAAAATAGGATTCACTTGGGCTATTTGAATGAACTTGCACTTCTAAACTAGTTGCGTGTGATGTTAATTTTTAAACGCGTTGCTTGTGTAATGTATTAAATCTGTATTTGCATCTAGGTGCATCATCAGTACGGGCGATGCGGGGTTACCTGATGCTCAGATTTGCATGTTGAGTGGCCACTCGCCATAATTTATTCACCTCCGGGTCAATAAAATTCCAGAAATGCCTAATTTTTTTAGGCTTGTGAATGTTTTGTTTGGTTATGGGATGGTGTGTGTAAGTCTGCATGTTTATACCTGAATCCAAACTAGTTTGACAGTTATGTTGTAAATGTTACTTTAATGTACACACAAATGCATGGTTAACTCCTCCTACTCGCCTGTCAAACTTCGGTCAATCAGAGCAATACTATCCCACTGTAGTTTATCAGTAATGACGTAGCAGCTTGTTATGTATTCTGCGACATGCATAATATCGAGGAAAACATGTGAATAAACATAACTGACAATTATATTGGTCATTTTGGCAGGATCGTGTATCAGAAACTGACACTGGATGTTGTTTTTAGTTTCTCTATGCAGACAGTGTATCGATTTTTCCTGCCTTTTTCAACACATGGTTTTAAATGTGAACCAATTAGAGGTCAAAAAGTATTTCAAACAAACATGGCCACAGACAGCTTATCGGCACTTGAAGAAATATTAACAGTTTTGACATAATAACAAGCAACAAAATGAATTTTGTTGCAGTTCAATTGTACTTCTGTCAGTTTTTCATCCCAAAACGTTTCGAACCCAGAAATATTTCACTTAGAAAAAAAAAATCTGTTACCAGATCCTGCAATGAAATATTTTTGGTTGTGGTGTTTTTTTCGGGTCAAGCGTGGGAGGGGAAACAGGCCCTGTCGAAAAACTTCTTATATTCCTTCACTTCTCCCTAAATTTTGTGGAGGGAGAAGTCACTTCTCCCTAAAATTTCGACCTAGGATGATCCCTGTTGATACAAGAAAGCTATCCCATTAGCTGAAGGTTGTTGATTCTACACAAATGCTTGTCAATACAAGTGCACCTTGGATCCTCTTATGCTATTGAAACAGGAAGTCGCCATACAGTCTGAATTGTGTTTCAGTTTATATGACTTAAAATACAACAAAACAAACAAGCATTTTAACAGAATATGAAAGAACTTTTACTCTCTTCAGATGCAATCTATAGATGCCAGCTCAATCTTTTATAAATTGAGACTTTGTGTGAATAATGTCCCTCAGAGTCTCATCAGGAATGCGTAGTTCCTAGTGAATGTTTTATATTTTATAGTTGACAGATTATATTTAGCATGGAACCTGTATATATGAATATGTTACAGCTGGAGGTATGCACCCAATCTTTAGCCCCCCAAGTCCCATGAGAAGAAACACAGGGGAGTCAACATCATCTAGATCAGCATTTCATCCACCAGGGTTTGGTACTTCACCCCCGGTACATACCAGTAGTCATATGCCCATGGCCCACTCTGGACCACAGGTAAATATTTTTCCAGAAGACTATTATATCTCTTAACTGCTTAATATGCACAGGCACAGTGTGTAGCCACTAACGAAAGTCAGTTGTACAAAGTATATGGGGGGATTATTGGAGTCATACATGTTCTTTGGTCAGTTTTTACATCCATAATTCCTGCCCACATCTTCTTACTCCTGGGATGATTTGTTTAAAACTAACATCAGTTATTTTCTTCATCAAGATGATGTGCGGAGCACTGCATCCAAGGCCAAGGTCTTAGTTGGAGGTCAAATGTCAAATACCATAACTTTTAGTCTGCAACATATCTTCTGAACTGTTTAGAAGGTTAGTGGTAAGTCCATGGTCAAGGTAACACTTGGAGTCAAAGGTTAATGAGCTTAAATTTTTATCTGCTCCATATCTTCTAAACTTTTATTTAGAACTAATTATTTGCCTCATCAAGATAATGTGCAGAGCTCACAACAGGTCAGTAGGTTAGATTTAAAGGTCAAACTTTGTCTGCTCTTTATCTTTTAAACCACTTGAAGGATTTTTATAAAACTAGCATTTATTTTAACTTTATCAAGACCACAGGCATGATGCACAGCCCAAGTTACTAGGTTTAAAGTCAAGGTCGCACCTGAAGATCAGAGGTCAAAATTCTACTTGCCCTGATTCAAAGCAGTGTCTATAAGTGTTTATCACTTGTAATGATAGCTCTAGTTGACTTTGTGATTGTGATTGATGCTCTAGTTGACTTTGTGATTGTGATTGATTGATCTACAAAAGCATTATGGGAATCCTGCACATTGTGTTTCATTGCATAGATTCAATGGCTGTATGAATTATTCAAATCACACTTTCTACCCTTACTACAGTCTTAACATAGGATCTTTTCTGGTTAGGATGCTATCTTAAATATACTAGATCATTTTAGCTGATGTAACAAAAGCTGGAAGCATATAGAGTGACAAGTTTTTTCCTGGAAGGCATTGAAGTGCTGCTGTTTTATTCCATGGTAGTAGTAGGGTTGTGTACAATTTGCTTTAAAGCTTTACCACTATGTGGAACAGTTATCAGAGTACTCATTATGTAGTTTATAGTTTATTTAAGTCTCATCCAATATAAATGTTACAATTTTCACAATGCACATAATAATAATTATGTATGTATATATATATATATATAGAGTATGAGAAAAAATATATGTTCAAACAGTGTCAAAAGTTTAATTATAAACCCGAGCGCTTTCGGCTTTTTAAAAAAGCCTTTTTCAAGGGTAGCATAAATCAAAACGACACAGCAACGGCGTAAATACCGCCTGTATAGTTCGATATATAAATGCTCAATGAACATATCGATCAACAGAATGAGTGATAAATAAAAATAGCGGTTTTATAAAAATAGAGCGTTTTTGATTGGTTCCCTGTATTTTTCCTGAGGATTTCGTTCATTGGTTTTGTGTTTAACGCCGTTTTCAACAGAGAAGGTAGCGGAAAAAGAAAATCTATGTTGTGGTAGATGTTAATTAAAAACTATGTCCGATTGCCTGAAGTGATTTAATACACTCAACACCTTACAACCTATTGGCATCAATAAGGGAGACTAGATTAGCCTGCTATAGCATTATTTTCCCCACTAAGGTTAAAAACACAGATACTAGTATTTTATTTTAGCAGATATTAAAAAAACGCTATTTTTATTTATATATCGAACTATACAGGCGGTATTTACGCCGTTGCTGTGTTGTTTTGATTTATGCTACCCTTGAAAAAGGCTTTTTTAAAAAGCCGAAAGCGCTCGGGTTTATAATTAAACTTTTGACACTGTTTGAACATATATTTTTTCTCATACTCTATAATTTTATCTTTATGTTCTTGTATCCTTCCGGGATCCAGTGTGTTTGAAAGGCATTTCGTTGATGTTTTTTCTTTAATATCTCACTTATATATATATAACAAATGTATCTAAAATGTTATTGGTCATTCAATAAATGAATTATAAGAGACATAAAATCAGTTTATATTCCTTATGTTTCCACTCTCTTTCATATTTTAAGAGAAAGAGAAACATTTAAAAGGTCAAATTTACGGATATAGTAGCTTACCTTTTTCCCTTATCTTGCAATTGGAGATAATATGTTGGAATGTTTTATATTTCAGAGACGTGCATCTGGTGATAAATTTGTCCGTCCCAGCAGTTATCCTAGTATTGACAAGAACGATAAAACTTGAGAATGTTTCAGGGGGAGATTACTGAAACAGCTTCATGTGCTTGCACTTGTTCGAGGGAGTAACTTGTAATGGCTTATTAGCATTTCTGTTCTCGTGCCCTCATTGGCTTAGCAATTCATCCATGCAGAACTGCATACTGCCCAGGTGATCAGCTTTGTATCTTTCTTATGTTTTGGTATAAAGTGTCTTGTTTGGTGCTATGTCTTAAGCAGATTTGTATACAATATTGCCTCACGGAATAGTCAAATAGACGAGTATACTTGTCCAAGATACCTCAAGAACTGTGTAACCTTTAAATCTTTATTGCACTATGTATGTGCTATCCACATTTTAACTCTTTATATAATTAGCACTATTTTTGGATCACACAGTTTGTTATCTTCAGACAATATGTAAGAAATAACAGTAAAGAATGTTTTTCTTTTCAGCATTACCTTGCTTCTTAATAAGTTTTTGAAAAAATTGCTAGAATATATCAAGATTTTATACCTGAAGGTTTTGAAATATTAAGAAATTGTATATTTAAATGGATTTTTGAACAAAGATTGTGCAAGTTTATTTTCAGGAATGAAAATATCAGTTTTCATGGATACATCTGATGCCCAGTTTTTCATTTCATCAGTTTTATACTTTAAATCAGTATTGCTGAACAATTGTTACGTTTCTCTTGAAAGTGTTGTTAAAAACAAGATACATTTATCATGATAATCTGGAAATGTAAGTTTTTAAATGTATGTGATTTTGTTAATACTGACAAATTTGTAGAATTGAAAATCAGACAGTCAGGAATTGAGATAAAATTCTTTATACATGTATATTTAAAAATGTGGTTGAAAAAAAAAAAGTTGTATTTAATATTTGAAAATATTGTTATAAGTGATACAATTTGTAATAAGTACTATAGTTTATAGGTTTTGAAATATCACAAAGATGATTTTGTGAGAAGAATTGTGCAAGGTGTTACAAAACAAACTATAAAAGACATCAGTTTTCCCTTAATTTTGTCTCCTTGTTTAAGCACAGAATGGGTTAGACAGAATTTTTACACAGAATATAAGAGGGATTCATTGAGTAGTAACATATACAGAGGTATTTGAGTTGTGCCTTTGCATTACTATGATTTCCTCTAACATTGAGACAGTGAGACTTCTCTATCTAGTCAAAGATTGTTTTCCTTAAACTTCATTTTATTAGTATGCTTAAGTATGCTCTTTTTTCTTGAGGTATTTCTCTGAAACAGACTTACCGCTATTGGTAGACTAATTGCTTTTTTTGAAACAGAGCCTGGTGATACAGATATGTTTTGCTTTATCTGGGGTCTTCGTTTGTGTTTTATGATATAAGTTATTGTTGCATCTCATAAAATGGGCATTGCTGTGCTTTACCAGATTTCATAGTATACTTGAATGAATCGTCTGTTCTTAAATGTTCATGACATTATCAGTTATAAGAAGTTAGGACCTGCTATCACATAGTGATGAAACATCACACAAAGTTCATTTGTATCTGTAGATATGTTCTCTGTTTCATAGAATTGAGACGTTGTTTCAGTGTAATTAATTTTTAAACATACTTTACAAACTTTGCTTTGTTGTTAGGGCACCGTCTTGTTATCAGAATTCTGTACCATTTCTCACTGCTAGGACCGTGGTGGCTAACTAATATCAATAAAGAATTCAGTTTTGTTAAATTCTTAAGAACCACATGTATATTTGTGTTTTCATACACTGCAGCTATGTTATCAAGGACTGTAGCTATGTTATTAAATACTGCAGCTATGTTATAAAAGTGTTATTAAATACTGTAGGTATGTTATAAAAGTGTTATTAAATACTGTAGGTATGTTATCAAATACTTCAGCTATATTATTAAATACTGTAGCTGTACTATTAAATACTTCAGCTATATTATAAAAGTTATTAAATACTGCAGCTATATTATAAAAGTTACTAAATACTTAGCTGTGTTATGAAATACTGTAGCTATGTTATTAAATACTGCAGCTAAGGTATTAAATACTGCAGCTATATTATTAAATACTGTAGCTATCTTATAAAAGTGTTATTACATACTGTAACTGTGTTATAAAAAACTGCAGCTATGTTATTAAATACTGTAGCTATTTGGGAGATGCAACAGTGGTTGAGGCATGATACAATTGGCATTATATCCTGATGTGTTATCAATTTAAATAGCAGGTAGGGAAAAAATGGAGTAAAAAATAGTTGTTATGTTTTGTTGTTGCTTTTCTTCAGTTGTGAATAATGTGATAATTTTTGTAGCCTGAGCATTTGCATTTTTTGGGGCAGAACAGAACTCATTTTAATTAAGTTTGTTTTTCATTAACTAATAACTCTCAAGTTGCTGTATCCAATTTACATCTACAAATTATAGAATGTCAGTTGACTTTAAGTACCATCACATATGTATAAAGTGACATCAGTTTTTGATTTTCTGTAAAGCATTGAAATCAGTGCTTTTACCTATATAGTAGTTTTCTTTCAAGCTCACAAAATTACCGTAATTCTGGCGTAAATTTATCTTAGTTATGTCCCATACCCAGTATGCCAGCCCTTTAAGTGCTTGAACCGGTAATCATTATTTCCGTGCTTAACCCTTAGCCTGCTGGCGGCAAGTGATTCTGCCTTTGCGACCAGTGCAGACCAAGATCAGCCTGCACATCCGTGCAGTCTGATCATGGTCTGCACTGTTCGCCATTCAGATAGTATCCTTTTGGTAAGCACCCCTTTTAGCAGTTAATGGTACTGTCCAAATTGAAAGATGGACAAGTTCATTATAACAATTTAGCAGGCTAAGGGTTAACTATCAGATTATTATTATTACTGTATGTTTGCCAGTGCATGATGGTGCCATTTAGATCTAGTTATTGAATTTTTTTAATGGCAACCAAAGACAGAAAATTCCAGTTGATTGATCTGTTCGCTGATATATTTCTGATTCACTTGATACCCTGTCTCAGACAGTTTTTATAGCCAAAAATCTGTATACAAAAAATAAGAGCTTGGAAAAAAAATAAATTTTGAAAAAAACAACAACAGCAAACTGTTAACAGAACATATTTTGACAATTCAGGATATACATGTTGCAAAATATATCGGAGATGTATCTGAGTGGTAATTTGTTAATGGAAAATAAATATATATTTTACTATGTTCTGTATACTGGTAATTTGTGTACACAAGATATCCAGGATTCATAACTATATAGCATTTTCTTTACTGCCATATTTAGTGTACTGCTTGTTGTAAAGAATTGTTCAGATTACCATATGTATTACCCATTATGAAAATCAATTTAAAATATTGCAGTAAATTGCCTATTAATTTCCTTAATAATTTTGACAAGAACTATTTTCTGGTGTATAAATATATGTTGATATATTAGCAATGCATAAAACTTTCACCTCTGCTCTACAGGCAGTGCTACCAGTGTAAGAATAAGTTGACATGTTTTGTTGGAAGGAAAGAGAAATTTTAAAATTTACATGATTTTGTTTGGTCTGAGATATTCAAGACATTTTTACACCACATACTTTATATTTGGGTGCTAAAATATTCCCTTTAATTCCAGAATATTGGTACATGTATAGACATACTTTTACTCATGAATGGATGGTTTTGTGTGCGTCTTGGATGTTGTTACATTAGATATGTGCTCATTAAATTGGTTCTTACGCAGCTATTTATTTAATTTTTGTATTGATATTTTGAATTTGTATGATATTCCCGACTTAATACTGCCCGCAGCTTTACCTGTATGTCGTTTGCTTTTGTTGTATCACAATTGATTTGACTGAGGGTGAAGTTGACTTATGTTGTTTGCATACATCAGTGATAGAAGATGTATCAGAAATATTGTCAAAATCCGCCTCTCTTTTTTTTTCTCCAAGAGATAGATAAAATACAAATGTGTATAAAAACTATGTTATCAGCTCACATATTAGTAATATTAAAGATATGTTACTCTTGAAGTGAACTTAATTGTTAAAGAGAGATTATGTTCATCTGCAGATACAATTGAGCAAGGGCAATATTTTGTACTATATTCAGAATATCATTGTTTGACAGGTAACATTTATGCGCTTCAATTTCCTACTAAGACATTCATTCAAACAGCACCTCCCTTCACTGGAAAATACCACTCCACCAATTCTAACATAGCCACTCAAGATCCACCGTAATATTGAGGTCAAAACACAGCACTGTCAATTTATACAGTACTGAAATATGAGACCATAAATTGCATTTTCTTTTCTGCTACTTTAGAAACTTAGCGTAAACAGAAATTAAGATGATAGGAGCGATTTTATCTTCCAAATAGCATGAGAGAGGATTGGGAATATTTGAGCCGTGCCATGGGAAAACCAACATAGTGGGTATGCGACCAGCATGGATCCAGACCAGCCTGCGCATCCGCGCAGTCTGGTCAGGCTCCATGCTGTTCGCTTTTAAAGCCTATTGAAATTGGAGAAACTGTTAGCGAACAGCATGGAGCCTGACCAGACTGTGCGGATGCGCAGGCTGGTCTGGATCCATGCTGGTAGAATACCCACTATGTTGGTTTTCCCATGGCACGGCTCATTTTATATTGATATAAAGTATTTGTAATTGCTGAAAAGTGAAACAGTGTATGGAAGAAATTATTTCTGTAGTATGAAAATGTTAAAATTATTTGTTAAATTTGTTCTGTGGTGAACACCTAATGAATGTTGTTATGGTGAATATTTTCTGTTTGTTTGTTTTTAGCCAGTTGTAGTTGTGGAAACAGATTTATGGTATACACATTGGGACAAATATTGTTGGACTTAAAAAGGCTTCTTTTTTTTGGTTTTAATATAAATTTAGATTATCATGGGGTTGCAATTTTAGATGTACAGTGTAGGAATTTATATTTCTTACAGCTTTTGAATTGTCAAAATATTCAGGTACCTAATTAAAATTGAATTTTTATTAGTCTATTGAACATTAATGGTATGAAATGGGACACACGCCTGGCATTTAAGCTGATACTGTATCAAAGATTATTTTGTACAGGTGGTGCTAAACACCTTTAGTTAATTCTATCCAAGAGTGACACATACTTAGCTATTTTGACATAATGTTTATCATTCAGCAAAATTTTGTCATTTGAAATTTTAAATTTTACAAGATCATTACAAGGCTTAGTCACAGTTCATGTACTGATACATGTATTTTGAGAGTTTACTTTTAACTTGCTTATGACAGTCATTCATTAAGCCCTTGTTTTTAATTCACAGATTTTCTCATCTATACCATCATTGTCATATTCCATTTCCTTATTAAGGTTGGTTAGAATAATCAATTTTAAATATAGACTTTAAAAAAGTAGAAGAGAGGTTGCTATTTTGTTTGGTTTTGTTGTTGTTACTTTTACATAGATGTTAGAAGTTCTCAGCACAGTTTGTTTAGATTTTCTTTCCAGTTATTTATTGAATTATTGCTGTAGTACATATAGGAAGAGATGCCAGTCTCTAATTTTCTGTCTGTTGTAAGGGGTAATTTCTCTGTTGTCGGGGAGAATTCCTCAATTGTTGGGGGAATTTCTTGTTCACTGGTTCTAATCCTGTGATGATATGCAGCATCATATCTGTAATAGGAAATCAACATTTTTTAGTGATATATATATCAGTGTTATGTGGAATATTACTGAATTATAGTGGTTTTGTAATGATCAAAATGATGTTCTATAGGTTATCACTGCTGCTTGTGTTTTCAAGCACAGTATAGGTATGTGAATGGGGTTTACATTATATGTATGAAATAGCTGGGTCAGAATTAAGGATTAGGATGTTTTGTAGAAATGCAGTATCTTGCTTCTTAGCTTGTTTGGGATCAAAAGTAGTTTAAGGTTGCAACAATATGACAGTATAATTCCTCAAAAATCATTAATATTTGTGGGGGATTAATTTCTGTGGGTTTTGTGATTGCATCAGTCCCAACAAACAGCAAATACCTATTCGTTTTATCTTCAGATTTTGAAATCAACAAATTCAGATCCCGTAAAATAAGGGTTTTGACCAAAACCATGAAATTCCATCCCCATAAAATCAAATGATTCCATAGTTTGTGAAATTTTTAACTTTTGATTAGATTTATTAATAATTGATATTGTTAAGATTACATGTAAAATAAGTTTTTCTTTTTTTTCATCTCGTTTAAAATCTTTATTATTAAAGTTGATATAATTTCTCATAATTGTTATTATATAAAAAAAGTCGTAGTCCATTGCACTTTACTAGTGTATAATAAAACTAAACTCATTTCAACAATATGATAATGTGTATGACTACTAAGTTCTGTACAGGAGGTACTACTGTACTGGTGTGAAGATGAAATACAAAATGGAAAGTTCACCTGTGTTACCAGAGTTTGTGATAATATGTTGGTAAAATATTGGTTAGTCAGGTGATTGAGCATGTAGAGAGGATGGAAGATTGGTGATACATCCATTTTCTCTTTCTACTGTTTTAGCCGGTATCACTGTCATTGTTTCCTTATTTGACATGCTAATAAATATTTGATTTTCTTAAATCTCATTTCTCTTTATTTATTGCCAGCAGTGTAAGCATTTGACAGCTGTATACAATGGTATATATTTAAACTTCAGTTTGTATAATTTATCAACAGAGTTGAGGCATTTTAGTAAACTACAAACTCCTGCATACTCTACTTACAGGGATAGTCGTGTATATTGTTTTCAAGACAGATGTATTCTATCACATTAAATCTTGGTACTGTATGTATATGCAAAGTAGCAAACGTATGTGAGAAATTGTATGACCAATACTTTGTCCATTGTAAAAATAAATTATATTGAAAAAGATAAGTTAAATATAACATTTTGTAGCAACCTATATGTATTCAGGCATGGCATACGTAGGTCAGTTTAGTAGAATAATGAAAAGTAAAAAAATAATTGATGTATTCTTATTATGAATGCCAGTAAAATATAAGAAACCTGAATTCCATAATAATCAAAGGGATTTAAATTTTTCATCAACTATTCCTCTTGTCCTGCCTCTGTAGCCTAGTGGTAGAGTGCCGCTTTGAGTTTGGGAGGTCCTTGGTTTACTGCCCGACTGCGCCATACCAAAGACATGAAAATTGGTACTAGTAGCTTCCTAGAGTGGTACACAGCATTAAGGGGATAGTGCTAGGACTGCGCAGTCCGGTATCAATATAATGTGACTAGGTGGGTATCATGTATGATATTCCAAGTGAGGCAGCACTATAAAAGCTGGGCATTGTATTCGATGCTACAAGTAGACACTTGTTTATATAACTGCAAAAATGTTGAAAATGACGCGTAACCTGAACACTCGTGCACACACACTGTTCTGCTTTTTTAGCTCCACTATTAGGAGAATAGGGGGGCTATACTACTCGCCCCGGCGTCGGCATCAGCGTGACCCTTCTTGGTTAAAGTTTATCGGCAACCTTTGTTTTTCTGTCATATCTTTCTTACTATTGCTTATATGTTACTGTAACTTCACCTAAACATTGTCCAGTATACAAACAATATATGTGTAGGGGCTGAGCCCATTATACCCAAGGTCAAGGTCACCAAGCTGTTATACTTAGGTTATTTTTAAGGTTAAAGTTTTTCGGCAACCTTTGTTTTTCTGTCATATCTTTGTTAATATTGCTTTTATCTTACTGTAACTTCTCATAAACAGTGTCCAGTATGCAAACAAAGTATGTATAGGGACTGGGTCCATTATACCCAAGGTCAAGGTCACCAAGGTGTTATACTTTGGTTATTTTTAAGGTTAAAGTTTTTCGGCAACCTTTGTTTTTCTGTCTTATCTTTGTTACTATTGCTTATATCTTACTGTAACTTCACATAAACATTGTCCAGTATGCAAACAAAGTATGTACAGGGACTGGGCCCATTTTATCCATGGTCAAGGTCACCAAGGTGTTACACTTGGAATTATTTTCATGTTAAATTTTTTCGAAAGCTTTATTAATAGACATATCTTTGGTACTTTAAAAGATAATGACTTGAAATTAAAAACATTTGTTTATAATCATCATATGCATGTGTGGTTACATACCCCATAACTCTAATTGTATTTTTAACAGAATTATGCCCCTTTTGTACTTAAACTTTTTTTGCAATCTTCACTTTCTGGATATTATTTAAATGCAATAGAAGATAAAGACTTGAAACTTAAAATGTATCTTTATCACCATCATCTGCATGTGTGGTAACAATCCCCATAACTCTGATTTGTATTTTTGACCAAATTATGCCCCTTTTATCCTTAATTTTTTTTAACAAACTTTGTTTTCTGGACATAACTTTGGTACTATATAAGATCTCAAAATATATATTTACCATCATCATCTGCATTTGTTGTAACAATCCTAATAACTCTAATTTTGTATTTGATGGAATTATGCATCTTGGTGTATCTTCCTCTTATCGTAGCGGTCTCTTATTCAGACATATATTCATTTTACTGTCAAATCCCCGAATAGTGGAGCGCGCTGTCTTACGGACAGCTCTTGTTATCAATAGAGTGAGTAAGAATTGTTAGCTTTCACAAAAATGTGAATGACAATGTTCTAACATACTTGCATGTTACAACCATTACTTGATGTAACATCTGCTAACAGCATCACAAGCAAAAGGTTGATTAAAATACAGTTTGAGTATTGAGTTGTGAATAGCTTTGGCCACTGGTGATCTCAGAGGCATCCAACCAATAACTGGACAATTTCTTTTGGTTTCATTTTTTTCCATAGCTGTTTCGACCATTGCTAATGAATTGTAAGCCCGGTGAAATTTGAAATTTGAAACATATTTACAATTTGAGGGTGACAACTGTATACAGTCTTTCATTGTTTATACCTCGATTGTTCAAAGAGAGCTTTTGTACTTGCCCAGTTGCATTCTAGTTAAAAATGTATGGCAAGCTGCTCAACTTCACTGTATTTTCTTACCTTCTGCCCCTGTTATCATCAAACTTCACATATGACTTGTCTTGCACGGACGTGCAGGCTGATCTAGGTCTGCACTGGTCGCAAAGGCAGAATAACTTGCCGACAGCAGGCTAAAAGTTAAATACTGTCCCTATAATCATCAAACCTAATATAAGGATTGATCTCGTACTTCAAAGGTCAAGGTCACTGGAATCAAATACTGTAATAGTGCTTGTTACAGTTTCATGGCAACTTTGCAAATTTCACTATAGCTTTTAACTACTGCCTGTATAATTATCAAACCTTACATGTCGTAAGGATTGGTCTCAACAGTGGGCATACATCGTTTGGTTAAAGTCAAGAAAAGTACCGACTTATCTATTTCTATTGAGTTATCGTATGCAGAAATATGTCACCATAAATTCTTACATTCTTACAGCAGTATCTTCAAATCCTTGTTGGACAATAATATTTTGTTCTGTCATAAAGAAAATTCTGACAGTTTTTGAGTTAAAGTATTATCAGGAGATTGTGTCTTAGAAAATGCATCTGGTTTTCTGGTTCTTAATATTTTGCAGCATTGTTTAACACGCAAGCTTGGTACTCAGAATGTTTGTATGTTGATAAATTTGCTGACTGCCTGATTGGAGCCCATCCGCTTACTTCGATAGGGGCAGTGCAGATCTATGGATCTTTGGTTTGTTAATTAAAGCACTGGTCATGAATTTAATCTCTGGGCGAGGTCTATGTTCTCCGTGGTATTCTGATAACAGACATTGTTTCTGGAGTCATGATTTTGTAAGCAACCTCTGTTTTATGTGGAGAAGTTAGCAGTTACTTGCGGAGTACAGGTTAGTACTGGTACAGAATCCAGGAATAGTGAAAAATTGTGCTAAACTAAACTTACGAACACATTAAGTGATTGATTAGAAACGTAACATTCGATCAGAAAATGTTGGCACATGGAGATGGTAATTTGGATGTAAAAAGAATAATACTGGTAAGATAACTATAAACAAGATTGTGACTTGACAAAGATAAAACCGTGTGTAATAAGATAGTATGTTTACAAACAACTGCATTACATAGTATCAGCGAAAAAGTAGAGCTCATACTTTGGAAGGTCCATCCCAGTATCAACATACACCTATATCGAAATTTTGTTTTATTCTGGTTTCATTTTTTACAATTTAACAGGGAATTTCTGTCTCTCAAACATTAACAACAGTTTTTTAAATAAAAAGATCAAGAATATTTATAATTTTCCGCGATGCAACAAACGCTCAATTTTGATAGTGCCAGTCTTGATGAAATTAGCGAGTTCGTTGTCAAATTGGCGATTCTTATTTCAGTTTGGCTATTCCTGCCAGCCCAGCATCTGTGAAATCTTTCTTCATGTTTTCAAACTCTTCTGTCGTCAACTTCCGAAGAGGCAGCCTTACAGGTCCTACATCCATTCCTGATAGGATATTAAACATTGCCTTGCACGTTCTTGCAGAACCTGCAATCGAAGCAGAATATATATATCTGTGTAACAGAGATGCACAGGGACGACGTCGTTAAAGGTCCAGTTAATTAGCACTTGACAAAAAGCTGTAATTGACTTTCAACCATTCCCGTGTATTATGTTAATATAAGTTAAACAAGCGTGAAACATAGCTTAAAAGCTAAAACCCATATTTTCACTATTGTGGTAAATTTTCTTATTGTGAAGTTTGAATGCTGTAAGGTATTTTCCTAACTATGTGTTAGCAATACAAATATTCTTTGTAAAAATGTTAATTACTGCATACCTCCATATTTAAATCTAATGTTGTTTATCCTGTGGGAAATTTTCTGAATATCTCGTGTTTTCTCGATGTCCCCAGCTTCAAACGCTGTCCTCATGTCGTATGTGATGTTACCAAGATACGACGCTGTTACTATTCCCTTGACCCCCAAAACAAGGCTGCTGAGATATTGCTGTAATATGAATGTAAACATTTACCCGCATGCAGAATACAATAATGCTTAAACTGTACTATACATTATGTTGTACTCAGACTAACGTGAGGGAATGAAATGAACACCACCGCCGGGTATATTTAAACATGTTTTGGTTGAACGAAATGAAGTGGTTAAAATTTGCTGAAATTTAGGTCAGCCTTCACAATTCATTGTAACCAGTACTGGACAAGATTGCAAGGCAAAAAGACTGTCTGTAATACATTTGCACATGTAAAACAAAATGTTCCAGCAAGACAGTAATCACATATTTGAAACATGGACGGATTAGCTTCCATGTATTACTAGTATACTTCTAATTCTGTTTTAACAAGTTACTAGCATTCAAAGGTATACGTACAAAGTCTGTCCCAACAAGGACCTGTAAGTTCTCTACCATGGAGCAGTCGTGCAGACTCGGCATTTCCCGTTTGGAATGTTTTAGTCCACGGAATGATGGTATCTTCTTCATTGCAAGCTCGCAGAATTTACGCGTGTTTACTGAAAGACCATGTCGTAAATTTAGAACAAGTGCATTACTGCTTCATATTCATATTTGAAGAATAGTCTTGCAGTGTATGGTCATAGGAACATATCCAGTACCAGCCAGCACCAACATTTTTTTTTTGTTTTCCTTATGGCTGTACTAATGTTACTTTGGAACTGTTGAAAAACGGCGTTAAACCCAAAACAAACAAACAAACAAACTTTTGCAAAATTCTTTGCTTTTCAGTACATGACAACTAAAGCGTACTGTTTGCAAATACTTAATTCGCATCCTTTAATTTTACTTTTTATGCTAATATATGGCCTTGAAGCAATTATAATGCCCTTAAAGATTTCCTGTTGTTATTAACGTCAAATTATATTTTACATTAAGCGACATCATTTGCAGTTACAATATGAAAGATAAACAAAGAAAATGATCACACTGTGTACTCCTGTCATAAAGTTTATTTCGTAAAAATAAAATGGCGTATTTGGTGCTTCTCCTGCAATTTCCGCCATCACATCTACCAGTACTTCTGCAAGAAATGAAAACTTGTCGTATAATAAATGAATAATAGAGGTTATGTAGAAGCGGAATAATTGCAGGCATGTAATAAAACAAAATAAATAAATATCTGACACAAAACGCTAGAATGCTTAAAATTATTAATACAGCCTGGTATAAAAATCTTGAACGAATTTTCAACCCGAAATTTTAAGTGCAAAACCCGTTTGTAAGATATTTCACTAAAATAAATAGGCATGCAAAAACATTTTTCATAATGATTAACAACAAAATTACCCTCATTCTCTGGTTTATAGTATGAAGGACTGAAAGCAGCTATGGCCGTGGCTCCAATTTTCTCTGCATGTTTAGCCTGTTATATTGAAGACATTAGTGTGATTAAAGATATCGAACATACATCTTTGACTAATATATTTTATATTTAGATATTTAATTCAAGTGTAGAAAAATCTGATCAGATGTATTTAACTTTACCTACATTCATAATCAAATGTCATGCAGTGAAAGTCAATTGTTAAAAAGTCCAATTTTTAGTGGTAGTGTATGTCCAGCTGTACATGCTATAAGTGTTCTATGATACTGTTTACAAACGTGAACTCGTTACTTTTTATTTATTTATATATTGTAATCGTTCATATTTTGAAATATGAATTTTGGCTCTAGTATACCTTTAACATGTATATATTAAACCGCTTCATCTCATGGGCATATTAAAATAAAATACAGATAACACCATATTCTAACGGAAATGACACGAATTCACACGTGCTAAACTATGACTTGCACAAGAATCATCCAAGGTCTTGCAAATTGGAAGATAACTACTTTCTCAGTTGTGTATAAAAATACAAATCTGATACATTTTTTAAAATAGATGCATTTTAAGTAGAACAAGCTAACTCGTAAACTCGTGGCAATGTTTTTTTGTTTTTTTTTCTCAAATAACAGCATCTCGAATGATACGAATAGTATCAATGTTAGATTGGAACACGTTACATTACATTTACTTATTGCTTTATACTACTTACCAGTTCCTGTGAATCCTTTATACAGTTGGTACCAACGTGAACTATGACCTCTAGTCGACCGTCAGACGATTCTATCCAGGTTTCTGCCATACGCTTTCTCTCGTCCAGTGTCAAGGAGGATCCTTCCGCCATAGAGCCATTTACTGAAAATGATAAATGACATTTGATAATTTTATATTTATATGTGTGTGTCTGTTTCTATCATTGCTTTATATACTTGCTTTCCTTCTCCTGATCAAGTTAAACATATCTACCTTCCATAAATGAAACATGCTTTTGGCTATGATCAAGTTAACATGCATTTACCTTCGTTTAAATTACAAGTTATAAACGAGTTCATATGTGCAGCTGAATCCTTACGTCATAAATATCCTCCAGGATTGGACCACTAACTAGCTAAATAGCTTCAAATTGAACACCTATTACCTATTATTTTCTTACTGATTTCCTACCCATATGAATTAAAAGAGGTAAGAGGTTCTGTCTCTACTTACTGAATACTCCCGTAAAGTGAGTTTGTACCAGATAGTCGGCATAGGTTTTCACGAAAGAATGATTTATCTCTCTGCAATTGATAAATATAAAACATTCATGAACACTGAAATGATGGCGAGTTTCCGTTATACGGAGTATGGACACGATTTCATCTGGTTTAATGATACTGCAAACGGCACGGTGATCAATTGACTTTTTTACTGTAAAGGGTTCAGTCAAAATGTTACAGAAATTGATTTTTCTAATTACAATAAAATCTGTAAAAAGATCCTTTGGAAGCAAAGAATGCAACCAAGAAGAATAATAGCAGACTCGGTTTGACTAAGTTTGTCCATGAGAGGTAATGAAATGTGCAACACCTCTCACGCCCCATAGCACCTGCTTAAGCGGAACTCTCTTACTTATGCTGAATGGACTCCATGATCCCACTGGACTTTAAAGAGTGACACAGCTTGAGAAAACTTACCCGTCATCTTTCATGGGTGTAAACGGGGCACATATCTGTTCCTTCACGTGAAAATTTGCAAGCTGAAAAAGTCAAAAATGAGAGTAAGACATCGATATCATTACAAGATTTGACTATTGCTTGCAGTGAGAAAATAAGAACATTAGCGTTACAGGCGGAGAGATAATTCCCCGTGTTCATAAAATGCATAAAATTCCGTAAAGAAGAAAAATGTGCAACACGTTTACGCAGGCAAGCAAACGATTTGATGGTAGCTAAATTATGTAAATAAAAAAAAAGAGTAATTTTCTTACCTTGGACATAATGACGAGACGTCTAGATAACTGGGTTATCATGCAATAGCCGCGATACGTGGGAATCATATAAATTAATAATATGTAAGCACATGTTATCAGCTAATCTTATAACCTTTTGTACATATGTTAACATTTTAGTGACATTTTAAACCTCTTAATAACCAGGTTATTTAATTATTTTTATACTGTTGTGATTTTAAGCTCGACTATTTATACTGTTATGATTTTAAGCTCGACCATGATGGGCGGTTATACGTCGGGCGTAATAAGTTCACGAGGGCACCGCCCGAGCGTATAAATACTGTTAAAATACGGTTTTTGTTTTGCTTTAAATTATTTCGATTCTAATATAGCTTTTATTTTAAATTTAGATAAAATATGACAAAACTGTTTACTGGCGCATGTATGACGCCAAATGATAGGTCGGCAAGCTCCTTTGTTTATACACGCCAGGACCGGAAATGGTAATGTGTCTTGAGGAATACATTTTTTGTAGTTCCATTAGGGCGCAAATGATGGCGAATTATTCTGTACAGTTAATAACCAACTTTATGTGTGTGTTGATTAATTAAGACGGTAAGGCTATGTGACATTTCGTTCTAAACATGTTTTTAAGTAAAATATTTGATCAATTTTGAAAGAACTATTTCTCGATTCATACATGACGCTAAATATCACGTCAACGTGACGTCAACATGATATCGTTTCGATGATTTAAAGCATTTTTAGTCATATTAGAATATTTTTTATTTTAGAGTATTTTTTCATTTTACACAAATATGTATTGTTGACATGGCATGGGCACGGGGCAGTCCGACTCGGGACCAGCACTTTCATTTCATTTCAGTCTGATATAACGGACCGTCAGGGGAGGCAACTAGAGTCACGGATTGGGACTAGGGCGCGGGTACAGACACGTGAAATGGCCTTAATGAAATGTCATACCCCATTTTCTCATTTTCTAAATTTGATAGTTACTACAAAGATAAAACTCAATAACCTGTTAACGAGATTCTTACAGCAAAATCTGCAAACCCCTTTGGGCAATAACATTCTATTCTGTCAATGAATTTGATGTGGTGCACATTTATGTAAGAAAATTGTGACATTGTTATGTCAAGTACTATCAGGAGACGATATATCAGAACTGCATCAAATTTTCTGATTCTTGCAATAACTCTTATGCAATGAAAGAATGCTCTACCATAATTTACCATGTGAAATTACATAACAATCTATTTCCTTAAAACATCCCAAATACTCAGGTACAAAATCTTTAAATATTTCATTTACCAGCACTGAGAGAAACTAAAAATGGGATAAGAGTCCCATGCATGGGTGCTTCACACCTGGCACGCCGAAGAACCAGTTTGGAGCATCTTCTGTATCTTGCACTATCCTCCTACTAACATTGCTAACAGTCTTCTGGAGGAGTCGCCCATACGGGTTACCGATGGTGACTATAAATAAGCTTACATACAAACAAACAAACTGAGAGAAACCGAAATCAACTTCCAATACGTTCAAATGTTCAGCTGTTTTAAATTGTGACGTAAATGGGTGCCTAAACGTTGCATTACAAATTCATATTGATAATATAACATCTAAGAGGAAGACTCCACTTTACTAGAATCAATGTGAAGACAAGCAATAAGAAAATTGAAATAAAACCTACATCCTCAGTCACCAGCTAGAATATCAATATACTGTTTGACACCTCAAGAAGCCGAAAGTGGAAAGTGTACATGTATTGTAAATAACTGATGAACAATACAAGCTGATAAATAAAAACCCACCATCCTATGTAAACACTGCTTAGAATTGTAGATAATTCTTATAGCTATCATCAGGAAAATCTAGCTATCTGAAATAAGTTTGGAAAACTTAAATATCAAATAGATCTAGAAATGGCAAACGTAACTGACAAGAGCCAATAATACCCTCCCAGTCTCGACTTGGTGTAGTTTATATGGTGACCCTATGCGCCAGTCTTGACTAAACAATCTATCATTTTTAACCTTTCTTTAAATATTTGAAATATGTATAGCTTATGAAAAACTTGCTTACATTTTAATAATTTGATTTTGATTTTACTTCTGTATTATAGCTGTGTAAATTACTGCTAGGACTACCAAGCAGTAAAATTAAATAAATAAATATTCATATAATAGGGAAGATGAGTAGCCGTAATGCAATGGTGTACATTATGCCAGTATTGCGAAAGTCTTTGCCATCCTGCAAACGGATATGCTTTGTCAAATGATTTGAAGTTCGTGTCTTTACAAGAAATGTGTGTTTCCACTTTAAAATCTGTAGGAATTTGATTGCATCAACTAAAATCAGATTTCTCTGATGTAACTATGTATTTTTCAGGTATGTCTATGCTTTATGTGTAGTTATACGAATATCGCCAAGACGATGAGTGAAGTATTGATGCATGCTGCCAATTATTCGACATTTCTAGGGCTGCGAGTCGTATACTGTTTATGTTTATATCATCTTTTGACAGGATGAATTCAAACAGCTAATATGATAAATGTTCACAGCACAAGGTAAAGAGGGAGCGTGCATGTACGCAAGACGAAGCCTACTCCCATGTTTAAGTGAAAGACGGTAATAAATGTATGGTGGGAACTATTTTCTTTATTTTATAACGTGCTGCTGCTTATTATAAAAGTATACACTGCAATGTATTTAAAGAAATACACATAATACAAATTCATATATTCACTAGATAACCATGCTTAATTGCGCGCCTTGTATGATCCAGGACTGGCAAAATTTATTCCAGACAAATACATTCCAGATAACACTTCTGTTATAATAACCCTTTTTACAAATGTACAGGCAACAAAATACTTAAACGAACATAAACCGTAATACAATACCCCAGATAAAAGCTACTGTTGTGATAGATCTAACCTTTTTTGAAAATGTACAGGCAACAAAATATCTAAACAAACATAAACCGTAAATTCGGATCCGAGATACAATTATTTCTCTTTTTTTATAATGTTTGTACATTCTTCACTGTTCTCTCGGCTGTGATATATTCACTAGTCCAGCGGCATTGAAGTCTTTCTTCATATTTTCAAACTGATCAAGTGACATCTGCCTGAGTGGAAGACGTACCGGACCCACATCCATTCCAGTTAATATTTTGAAAATGTATTTTGCAACATTGATTCCTCCTGAAAAGAAAATTATTTGCTTGAATAAAAATCACCAATTTGAAGAGTAATGATTAAATTAATTCTCCAATAGATTCATTGTAGACTAGCTTAGGCCTACGTATTCTGCTGTTCGCAAGTGTCTCTCAGATTTTAGAGATAAATGAGATAGGACATATCACTTTAAAAGGGAGATGGAACAGAGATATGATACGGTTATTATAAGAGTACCTTGATCTGCAATATTGTAGATATATTCGGCTCGAGCCGGTATCCGGTCTGGCAAAATCCTCGAGAGCCGAACGCATCATTGCAGGTCACGGTACTGCTTTAACGACCCTTTTATTATATTTCTAATGCTAAATCTGTCAAAATTGATTGTAGTCTTTTATAAATACGGCTGAAAACTCATTTGAAACCATGGATTTTTTGACACATGAAACGTCGAGACGCCATCATTATGTCTTTTCTCAGAATAAAAGTAAGCAGTTGATTTTTCCGTATCAGATGGGAGTTACAAGTATATTCATTAGTAATATACTGACTACATTTCAGAGAGGTATATACTAATATTTCTTATTTACCTCCATATTTTCCTCGAATAGTGTTGACTGCTTGAGCAGTGTCCTGCAAAAAAAATCAAACTAATCATTGCAAAATTGTTTTACTGTATAGATCTAGATTTTCTAATGAGATAAGATTATAATCCTTTGTTAGATAAATTAGTGAAAACACAGTAAAAGTAAACTTGGTTCTTGGAACTACAAAGAAATCACGTTAACCTTAGTTTGGACTATACAAATACATAATAAATAAATATAGTTTTAAATACCTGAAGTTTCCGTGCTTTTGCCACGTCTCCCGAGTCAAATGCTTTCCTCATGTCGGAAAATAAGTTGCCGAGATAAGATGCTACAACAACTCCTGGCATACCAAGGGCCAGACAACTCAAGTATTGCTGAAAAAGTTGGCGTTTATAACATGACGTCTTATATAGATCCAGCTACATGCCAGGTGTGTATTCAAGTTATAAAGATAAAATGATGCAAATTTCAGGTTGTAAATCATATTGTGTATGATTTATTTACTAGTATACTTCACAATGTTGCACTATCAGATCGTTGATGTAGGACTATATAAAATTATTATAACAGTATTGTACACGTGTCTAATTTTCTAAGTATTTAAAGAGACGCTATAGAAAGTGCAAAACGAGTGGTTTTAGAAGAGGCAGACGCTGTTCTCACGTAGGTACGGTGATACTGTACTTACCACATCTGTACCAATAAGAACTTGACAATCTTCAACTTGAGTCACAGCATGAGCATCCGGTAATTCACGTGAGGAATTTTTCAAGCCTCTAAGCGTTGGTATTTTCTTCTTTGCCATTTCCATAAACTTCTTAGCGTTTACTGAAATGACAGCGAGCGATACAAATAGAGACTTTTCGCGAAAATGACAGAAACAGTTTGTCACCGGACTGTTTACACAGACTACATCCCAGATACAAGAACAACAATAACTAATACCAAAATACATTTTTATTATTATTACCTATTATTACCGTTTGTACAAAATGTACACGTTTTGTGGCCTCCGCTAGGCATGACTTTACCTGTGAAATGATAACATGCATGCACTGGCCTTCTGCCTCTGTTTCACATGGCCCCTACTTGTCGATATCTATCTAATCACTGTTTATGAAATATGGTATAGCAAATTTATGTCGACTCAAACTTGGACTTATGAAAGCTTAAAGAATCTTTTCCACAATGCAACAATATACAATCTAACGAATGTAAAATTCTTACTGTATAATCCCGTGCAGAAATTGATGTCGTAGTAATAGAACGGTGTTTTAGGTGCCGCCGACGCTATCTGTGTCATTACTTCTAGTAATACCTCTGGAATAATATACAGAATATGGCTTTAAATACCTTGCTGTCGTGTTATATATTTCATAGAAGAATATGAGAAAAGTTGTTGAAATTTGAAAGATCATATCAGTTTAGCATACAGCTAACAAACTTAGAATATTACGGTTTGTCATATGAAGACGAATGTATTGAAAATCATTGTTTGTCTTTGAAACGGCATTAGCACTGGTATCTCCAATAGACCTGGGCACTGCTTCTTTTTTCACGTGTCACGGGTGATTGTCATATTTTCAACCTACCATTTCTTGTAATTTTCCTTTTATACTGGTATTTTATAAAGTGTTTTTGTTGACAGTTGTAAGTCCAAACGTAAGAAACAACCGACACCAGAATAAATTGGGTCTATATTTATATATGGATATATTTCATTATTTTGTTTATCTATATTTATTGCAAATGTCTCTGCCACCACTGAAAACCCAGTTTAAAAAAAAACATAATAAAATTACTTTAGAAAAATCGTTGAATGATCATTATGTGATGACGAGGAGAAATTTAAGTGACAAAGTTTAACATAAGACAAAATTGATGATCTGTATAATAAAGTGTATAATACAAATGTTCACAATAATTCCAAAATTTCACAGACTAATTAATTTTCTGTCAATGAACAAAAAAAATGATTTTGAACGAAGACTTCTGGATGAGGGTAGGTGTTTGAAAATCAATTTTTAATTAGAAAATAAAGGTAAAACATTATAGAAAAGACCCCCCCCCCTCCCATATAAAGGGGGTGGGGGCATGTGTGTTGGATGTAAAAAATGGAACTAGTTAATACGTTCGATAGTTTACATATCGGAAATGATGCGGATAAGGACGGAGATACCATTCTTCATGTGGCAATAATATGCTATATGAACGACAATGCTCTGACACTCATCGATAAAAGCTGGTTACTATATCAATTAAAATGCCCTAATTGTAGTGAATACATCCTACGTTTATAGTAATTAGAACTTTAAACATCTGTGCCCATCATTTCTTTATTGTTCCCTAAACCAAACAGTTAGCACTATGTTTAAGAAGCAGTTTCGACAAAAACTACTCACCAGACTTTTAATTTACGGCCATGCTTACTGCCGATATCAGAAATGCTCACCCAGGGGACATTTGTGTAATATTTATTTTTTTTTTCACAAATCGAAAAAGATTTGAACAGTCTAAGCAAAGAGTCATCAATGAAACAGTCAGGAGAAACTATTTCAAAACGTAACCAGAGGTGTAGGAGGACATGTCATTTCACAATTGTTCTAACCACCCAAATGGAACCCTTGGCACAGGATCCTCCAAGGAACATCCAGGCCAAGATTCATCGAAATTTAAGACAAGATGTTGTTAGACGAAAATGGTTAACGGACGGAGGAGGGATACCGGACGACCCCAATAGCTCAACCCGAGTACTGCGAACTCATGTGAGCTGAAAAACATCAGTTATGAAAATACGATAGTAGAGTGTTACACATGGAGTTATGGCACTGTAGTCCTTATTTCATATGAGATTATATGCAAATATGTTTCTCCCCTAGAAGATATGTAGTACTTTAGTTATGTCGATCGAAATGCAAGCTCTACAGGGAGAAATAAATCCGCTATGGTTGTAGATCTATAAACTATTCTGAAAGATATCTGAAGTTCTTTACATTTTATTAGATTTTGAAAATAACAATTGTTGAAAGAAATGATCCATTTTCAATGTAATGCTACATTAATGGTTTAGTTCTAAATTAATTTTTAAGACCGTCGGCAATTTATTTTATATTTTAGGGCAAACGTTTAATGCCTACATATATACACCAGATGGGTGGCAAAGACTTCTGCAATTAATGCATATGTATAAAATTATTGGAATGCACTTGTATGCAAATTTATGGTGTAAACGTTTAATTCGGTTGGTCTCGTTCAATATTTTTGGGAGGTTCTGATTCTAATTTTATTTTCTGTCTCCTTGACAAGTGATCCCATTAGATATATTTAAGTTTCATATGATGTACCCACCTTCGTTCTCTGGTTTATAATAAGAGGGTGTAAATGCTGCAATGGCGTCTACCTTTATTGCTTCAGCATGACGTGCCTGTAAAAATATAACATTTTGTTTAAATATATCAAGCAGGATTTTAATACTAAAGCAGAGGAACTAGTATTCTAAAACATAAGTTACAAGTGGTTTCATAGAAAATACCTCAAGTGAAAGAAAATTCAAACTGTATGTGATATATGACAAAATGCTAATCTGCATCATCTATCAACATGGGCCATGATTTGTTTAAATTTAGCGTAATGCAGACCGTCAGATCGCCAATTATAATTTACATCATCTATCAACATGGATCATGATTTGTTTAAATTCAGCGTAATGCAGACCCGTCAGATCGCCAATTATAGTCTGCATCATCTATAAACATGATCATGATTTGTTTAAATTCAGCGTACTTCAAACCCGTCAGATCGCCAATTATAACCTTCATCATGTATCAACATGGGTCATGATTATTTTAAATTCAGCGTAATCCAGACCATCAGATCGCCAAATCATTGATCAATGTGATACCCATATCTTGCTAAATGTGATACCTGTATTTTAAATTGTGCATATGATCTTACACCTGAATAAATAATAGAATAATACAGATAAGGAACATACCAGCTCTTGTACATCCTTGATACAATTTGTGCCTACATGTACAACAACCTGTAACCTGCCTTTAGACGCTTTCATCCACTCTTCAGCCAGACGCTTCCTTTCGTCAAGTGTCATAGACAGACCTTCAGCCAACGATCCATTTACTGCAGAAAATAACGATAAATAAGGTATTTAAAATGAAGTAAGATAAAAAGATAAAATTGCAGTGAATAAGAAGGAACTTATCAATGAAAACGATCAGATTCATTATGAACACAGGCGTATGAGCTGGGGAGCATACTATGAAATCGCTCCTTACGCCAATGAGACAGTTTACAATGGTAATAGAGAAAGGTCTCACTTTTGCCCGACAACAGCTTCTTAGACATTTAACGAGTACTCGTACCGTTGAGTATTTCAGAAACTGCCTTTGATTAGACTGAATTAAGACCCAGGACTCCAGAGTTTGACTGAATTATGACTCGGGACCATGATGAGAGTACTTGTCTACATACAAGTATTACTTTTCATTTTACCATACACACGTCGTACGTCGCACGCTATTTTGCACAAATGCGTAACGTTATTTTGACGTCAGTTTGACGTACAAATTACTTATTGAGAAAATAAATAGCAAAAAATGCGTTGAGATAAATCTGCATATTCTTTGATGGTATCGTAATTTACAGTTATTGCTTTGAACACATTGTTATTGTTATTTATCTTTTTTTGTTATTTATGTTTTTTTATCATTAATTATTACCGCCCGTTTCTTCAAATTAAATATATATGCATTTTAAACTGCAATTAATTTTATCATGTTGTACCGTGTTGATCGCAAACATAAATATCAACTTCCGAACGTTAACAAACCTAGCATCAACAGTGATCAGGATGATTATAACCGACAAAGAGGCAGTGATGTCGCATGAAAACATTTGAAAAAAAAATAGTTTCATTAAATCGTAAAGCACTTAATTTTAGAACTTTTATGCATTTAAGTATATAACAGGTCCTGTGGATTTAAACTTTTTTCATGCTAAATTCAGTTTTGTACTCTGACTTTTGTTTAAAACAACACCAAATTTTAATTCTAACACGACCAACAAATAACCCTACAAATAGAAGAAAATCAGACAACGGTTATTTTGCGATAATCCTGTGCGTGCAGTTACGTCTTCCGATCCAGGTGCGTAGCACGGTCGTAAAACGTAGTTACCTTTTTTTCTAACACTAGTACTGTTAATACTAGTATGTCTTGTTAGAATCACGCCATGTACCCGGATAATCTTAACTCTGTTCAGCGACCCTAACTCAGTGCCAACATGGCGGATGTAAAGCCGATACAACTTTGTTTTCTGTGTAATTTCGATGTACACGCCATGTACCCGGATAATCTTAACTCTGTTCAGCGACCCTAACTCAGTGCCAAAATGGCTGACAGAAAGACGATGTATGTAGCTAATTTACTTGTCTTTTTCATGTTTTTATGTGAGTATGCAATGTTAGCGTAAAACTTTTGATAGTCATAATATCCTGTATTGATGACATGTTTTGTGAACTAAATATTTCAATCGAAATGTCACATTATGTGGCTGGAATTCATTAAAATGTACTAAAAAAAGTCTTCAGAATGAACATGTTTTATGTTTCTAACTGTTTTAAAGTACCAGAAATTGCAGTAAGACCTTACTTATTAAATGTATTAGTTCCATAAATATCTCTTTGACAATGTTTAACAGTATCAAAGTTTGAAATTGATTTTTATAGTTTAAAAATTGTATTGATTATGAGGTAGGTTTAAATTTTCGGATAATTCCTAACTGGTATAGGAAACAGTGTCGGATAAATACGAACTTAGAATGGATAAACACCTAACCAAACGAAAACGGCTGTTCGTTTGTGCTTTTTTATGGACTGTTGATGCTCGAAGTTCTTTGATCTACCCACCCCTGCAGGGATGTGGGATTCCTATGTCCAACTTATCCGACTCGTGATTTTTTTGCCAGCGACAAGTGCATTTTTCATTCTGTGTGTCCGCGGACAAGCATACTTTTTCAGGTATAAAATGATAAAACATAAAATATCATTTAGATTGTGTGTTGCTTCAAGTGTATGGAGGTGATAAAGATAATGGGTTCTTTGACTAGGTCTCGCGCACACTGTAATTCGGTGACTATGATAAAATATCAGAGAAGATTTAGATACAAGAAGATTTATTTAACGTCGGATAAGTATAAACATATAACACTAGCTTAAAGCTATTTTCCGACAAACACATGTAAATAAGCTCAACATAACTAAAACAGCTGTAATAAAATGCAAATATGTTAAAGCACATTAAAGCAAATAAAGCATCTGGCTCTAAGTAGATAAGAAACAAATCACAAAGTATCACATACATGTTACAGCGCATTAAAACAAAATAGCACATGATAGGTACTTGCAAATAAAAGTAAAAAGTAATTTACCACATACAGATTTAGCACATTTAAAGCAACATAAAAAAAGATTAGCCGACACTACAGAAAAATAAGAAGAGTCACATTTTACAACATGCATTTAAAAGAAAAACAACATAAAAGAAGAAATCATATACATGCTAAAGGGAACATAAGAACTACTTAAAGTAGCTGAAGAAAAATATTTGCATCATCAGCATATAGCATTCTGTAACTAAAACTAAAACAGGAAAACAACGGTTACACACAGAGAACTATAAGGACATTTAAAGACATCAGAAACGTAAACAACTTAAAAAAGTATTATGACAAGTTTGTAAGTAGAATTCCAACTGCTGAGACAATAAGTCACTGTCAAAGGAAATATTTGAGCCAGCCAGTAGTCAGCCAAATTAAAATCAAAAGCACACAGAGATCGCAAGTATGACTTAAATAAGTCGGAAAGTTTTAAGAGTCTTTCTCTGAATTCATCTGGCTTTGCATCATTGCGTGGGCAGTGTTTCGGGCATGACCCCAAAAGACCCCGAAACCTGCTTACGCGATTTCAGACTTTTATAAACGTTAAAAGGCAAATATTTCAACTGCTTATTTTTACCACAGTTACTGAGATATGCTTTTCTATTTTATTGTCCTAAATAAAGACCTCGATCTCAAGTCTATTTGCGCTTTCATGAAGGTTTAATATTACAAATCAGAGCAAGTGAAATTTGACTATGGACAAATGGGTTTTTAAGTGTCCGTGGACAAGTGAAAAATGTAAGGATAACCACACCCCTGTCCCGTCAGTCCATGCATCATTCCCCACACCACACTACACACATACACACTTTTCTTCCCTATTTACCGTCTGAAAAATATCATATTTAATAATTAATCATAAATCTAATCCAATTTAAACAATGTCAAAAATATTCCATTAGCACCTCTATAAAAATCTCTTACACTATACGATATACAAGATTTGAAACAAACACAATTCTTCTGAAACAGTGTGTGTGTGTGTGTGTGTGTGTGTGTGTGTGTGTGTGATGGAGGGAGAGGGTTGGAGACTACAGAACTTCGAACATCGGTGGTATTAAATAATTTCTTATATAAATATAATAATTTTGACATTTATACTGAGTTATTTTTGAGGGTTTATCCAGATTTTTCCAAACATTGCTATTTGCATCATATTAAAATTATGAAAAAATATTTGACTGTAGTGGGCATACATATAACATGTCAACTCATTCATTTCTATAGAATACTAGCCAGTTAGGTGTTTATCCGTCACGCAATTTCGTGTAAGTTAAGTTTTTATCCATTCCTCATGTAAACTGAGTTCGGTTTTTATCAAATCAAAGTTAGGCTTTTATCCCTTTTCTCGCTGTCAGTACATTTGAACATGTATTGTGTCAACATGTAGTGGGTTAACAACACAGTGTAAACGGGCCTATAAAGCAGTATATCTTTGCTTTCAAACAACAAAATAGTCGAGACATCAAAAGGATAGAAGTATTTTTAAAGATTTTTTGTAAAAGTTTTCATTGAAAAAGTTGCCTTGTTCGTCGTTTTTCCACCTGAAAACACAAGGGTTGATCTATTTAACATGATACATTTTGAAATAAATATATACTTGATCAATGGAGATAGATATAAGAACAGAAAATTCCTTTATACATCACGCCATGTACCCGGATAATCTTAACTCTGTTCAGCGACCCTAACTCAGTGCCAACATGGCGGATGTAAAGCCGATACAACTTTGTTTTCTGTGTAATTTCGATGTATAAAGGAATTTTCTGTTCTTATATCTATCTCCATTGATCAAGTATATATTTATTTCAAAATGTATCATGTTAAATAGATCAACCCTTGTGTTTTCAGGTGGAAAAACGA
Source organism: Mercenaria mercenaria (assembly GCF_021730395.1). Lineage (NCBI taxonomy): Eukaryota > Metazoa > Mollusca > Bivalvia > Venerida > Veneridae > Mercenaria > Mercenaria mercenaria. The sequence goes on from NC_069362.1 coordinate 84,083,683, forward strand.
CGAACAAGGCAACTTTTTCAATGAAAACTTTTACAAAAAATCTTTAAAAATACTTCTATCCTTTTGATGTCTCGACTATTTTGTTGTTTGAAAGCAAAGATATACTGCTTTATAGGCCCGTTTACACTGTGTTGTTAACCCACTACATGTTGACACAATACATGTTCAAATGTACTGACAGCGAGAAAAGGGATAAAAGCCTAACTTTGATTTGATAAAAACCGAACTCAGTTTACATGAGGAATGGATAAAAACTTAACTTACACGAAATTGCGTGACGGATAAACACCTAACTGGCTAGTATTCTATAGAAATGAATGAGTTGACATGTTATATGTATGCCCACTACAGTCAAATATTTTTTCATAATTTTAATATGATGCAAATAGCAATGTTTGGAAAAATCTGGATAAACCCTCAAAAATAACTCAGTATAAAAGTCAAAATTATTATATTTATATAAGAAATTATTTAATACCACCGATGTTCGAAGTTCTGTAGTCTCCAACCCTCTCCCTCCATCACACACACACACACACACACACACACACACACACACACACACACACACTGTTTCAGAAGAATTGTGTTTGTTTCAAATCTTGTATATCGTATAGTGTAAGAGATTTTTATAGAGGTGCTAATGGAATATTTTTGACATTGTTTAAATTGGATTAGATTTATGATTAATTATTAAATATGATATTTTTCAGACGGTAAATAGGGAAGAAAAGTGTGTATGTGTGTAGTGTGGTGTGGGGAATGATGCATGGACTGACGGGACAGGGGTGTGGTTATCCTTACATTTTTCACTTGTCCACGGACACTTAAAAACCCATTTGTCCATAGTCAAATTTCACTTGCTCTGATTTGTAATATTAAACCTTCATGAAAGCGCAAATAGACTTGAGATCGAGGTCTTTATTTAGGACAATAAAATAGAAAAGCATATCTCAGTAACTGTGGTAAAAAATAAGCAGTTGAAATATTTGCCTTTTAACGTTTATAAAAGTCTGAAATCGCGTAAGCAGTGTTCGGGGTCTTTTGGGGTCATGCCCGAAACACTGCCCACGCAATGATGCAAAGCCAGATGAATTCAGAGAAAGACTCTTAAAACTTTCCGACTTATTTAAGTCATACTTGCGATCTCTGTGTGCTTTTGATTTTAATTTGGCTGACTACTGGCTGGCTCAAATATTTCCTTTGACAGTGACTTATTGTCTCAGCAGTTGGAATTCTACTTACAAACTTGTCATAATACTTTTTTAAGTTGTTTACGTTTCTGATGTCTTTAAATGTCCTTATAGTTCTCTGTGTGTAACCGTTGTTTTCCTGTTTTAGTTTTAGTTACAGAATGCTATATGCTGATGATGCAAATATTTTTCTTCAGCTACTTTAAGTAGTTCTTATGTTCCCTTTAGCATGTATATGATTTCTTCTTTTATGTTGTTTTTCTTTTAAATGCATGTTGTAAAATGTGACTCTTCTTATTTTTCTGTAGTGTCGGCTAATCTTTTTTTATGTTGCTTTAAATGTGCTAAATCTGTATGTGGTAAATTACTTTTTACTTTTATTTGCAAGTACCTATCATGTGCTATTTTGTTTTAATGCGCTGTAACATGTATGTGATACTTTGTGATTTGTTTCTTATCTACTTAGAGCCAGATGCTTTATTTGCTTTAATGTGCTTTAACATATTTGCATTTTATTACAGCTGTTTTAGTTATGTTGAGCTTATTTACATGTGTTTGTCGGAAAATAGCTTTAAGCTAGTGTTATATGTTTATACTTATCCGACGTTAAATAAATCTTCTTGTATCTAAATCTTCTCTGATATTTTATCATAGTCACCGAATTACAGTGTGCGCGAGACCTAGTCAAAGAACCCATTATCTTTATCACCTCCATACACTTGAAGCAACACACAATCTAAATGATATTTTATGTTTTATCATTTTATACCTGAAAAGTATGCTTGTCCGCGGACACACAGAATGAAAAATGCACTTGTCCGCTGGCAAAAAAATCACGAGTCGGATAAGTTGGACATAGGAATCCCACATCCCTGCAGGGGTGGGTAGATCAAAGAACTTCGAGCATCAACAGTCCATAAAAAAGCACAAACGAACAGCCGTTTTCGTTTGGTTAGGTGTTTATCCATTCTAAGTTCGTATTTATCCGACACTGTTTCCTATACCAGTTAGGAATTATCCGAAAATTTAAACCTACCTCATAATCAATACAATTTTTAAACTATAAAAATCAATTTCAAACTTTGATACTGTTAAACATTGTCAAAGAGATATTTATGGAACTAATACATTTAATAAGTAAGGTCTTACTGCAATTTCTGGTACTTTAAAACAGTTAGAAACATAAAACATGTTCATTCTGAAGACTTTTTTTAGTACATTTTAATGAATTCCAGCCACATAATGTGACATTTCGATTGAAATATTTAGTTCACAAAACATGTCATCAATACAGGATATTATGACTATCAAAAGTTTTACGCTAACATTGCATACTCACATAAAAACATGAAAAAGACAAGTAAATTAGCTACATACATCGTCTTTCTGTCAGCCATTTTGGCACTGAGTTAGGGTCGCTGAACAGAGTTAAGATTATCCGGGTACATGGCGTGTAGAATCGAAATAACAAATTCGCAAGTGTGATTTATCATAGGATAACCCGATTTTTTCTTTCTTATGCGAAACAATATATCATTCAGTATGAACTGTGCCATGAGAAAACCAGCATAGTGCGTTTGCGACCAGCATGGATCCAGACCAGCCTGCACCTCCGCTCAGTCTGGTCGGGATCCATACTCTTCGCTTTCAAACCCTATTGGAATTAGAGAAACTGTTAGCGAACAGAATGGATCCTGATGCGTATTACTTTTCATTTTACCATACACACGTGTGATTGTTATATACTAAACTCTGCTTTTCTGTCTCCTCTTCAGGATTCAGTACATCTTGTCCTCCAAGACAATACCTGCTCTGTCTTTTAAAATATTTCACTTACTGAAAATGCCGGTAAAATTTGTGTTCACCATATAGTCGGCATACTTTTCTAGCAGTGAATAGTTTATCTCACTGGAAAATAAATAAGAAATAGATAAAGTCTTTCCTACTTTAGACAGATTTTAAGCATGATTTTTTCAGCTCTATCTTGTATAATGATGCGTTTTAGACATCGAGTGTAAATAATCCAAATAAAGGGATCCTTGCTATGGAAGTTAAACTAAGAAAATACTTGTTTTGGAAATGTAAAATACTTTGCATAAAGTGTGTATATAAACCGAAACAAACGCTTATCTGGAAGGATGAACAGCCGGAAGAAAGGACCTCTCTTACCCATCCTCGTTCAGCGGAGTGAACGGCGCGGCTATCAGCTCCTTCAGTCGAAATGTACTCGTCTGTAAAATAGTCATACCAAAATAGAGTTAAATAGATATTGTCTGAAAATATATCAACGAATCAATCCAAACTAGGAAAAATATTGTGTCATGGAAAGACAAAGATTCATCAAAGTAATACTGTGTACTTACGTCCGCCATTTTTGAAAGTCAAAGTGCACTCTGAATTGTTATCATTTCTAGTCTAGACATGAAATGGGCATTAGTTATTAAGGTATACGAATGTGTATGTGTTTGTGTGCATATATGAGCCGCGCCATGAGAAAACCAACATAGTGCGTTTGCGACCAGCATGGATCCAGATCAGCCTGCGCATCCGCGCAGTCTGGTCAGGATCCATGCTGTTCGCTTTTAAAGCCTACTGCAATTAGAGAAATCGTTAGCGAACAGCATGGATCCTGACCAGACTGCGCGGATGCGCAGGCTGGTCTGGATCCATGCTGGTCGCAAAGCCACTATGTTGGTTTTCCAATGGCACGGCTCATATTTAATTCAGACCTGCACTATCTTTAACTATTACATATGTAATCTTAAAGTTGGTCAGTCACGTTCAAGCAGATCAATTAACATAATATTTGTAGAACAATCTAGCTGTATTCCTATATACATGTTTAAAAGGTATTTAAAATTGTTCCGGATTTACACGCATGTTTTAGAGCTAAAGGTCGCAGTTCAATATATCATACGTACACCGTAGATGAAATGAAACTTTGAATCAGTCGCATGAGTTACTTCCAAATTGACTCAAATTACACACATGAACCAAGGCAGTATCAGACCACCTAGGTGGGAAACTGTATTGTTCAAACTTTAAAAAAAATGGCAGTAATAAACAATGAATAATTGACTAACGAAAGCCCGTAGGAATAATTTGTTTTTCATGAAAGTTACAAGCGGTTTATTTTTCACGTAAAAAACTATCGATCCCGGCAGGACTCGAACCTGCAATCTCCTGATCCGTAGTCAGGCGCCTTATCCATTGGGCCACGGGACCTATATACCACATGTTTAAGTATAAGAAGATTACATTTGAACAAAAAGCTGCGAAAGAGGAGGCTTCGCGTTTAAATATCGAATAGAAAAAACCTTTTTTTTTGTAAGACTTATCCAGCGCCGTAGCCACACTGAGGCAAACCGAGGCAGTTGCCTCGGTTAAAATTTGAGGAGCCAAAAAGGGTAAAAAGTAGGCATATCACACTGATGAAAAATTCAGTTATAAAAGTTCAATAAAAAGTATATTAATGTCATTAGAATATATCATAGTATAATTTGCCTCATGGCAAAGTGAGGCAGAAATCATAGCAGCCTTGCCAGGCCCGGGTCCAGGGTCTGGCCGAGAAGGCCGGTGCCCCACCCCCAAGTTGGCTGAGAAGTGAACTATACTCATCAAAGTTGCACCCAATTATTTATTATTATTATTATCAAATTTAAACCCAAAAGAGCACCAGAGGCCACTATTTCATACCAATATTTCGAAAATATTCCAGGAGAACAGCCCCCTGACCCCACTTAAATGAGGGGGAGCCCCCTCCCATACATCAAAATTAATACCAAAAATTCACCAGAGGCCATCATTTCAATTTTTCCAGCGGGAGAGCCCTCTGACCCCCTTAAAATGTACCATAGGCCAACATTTCGTATCTGTATTTCAAAATTTTCCAGGAAAGAGAGCCCACTGAATCCACTAAAATAAGCGAGGAACCCCCTCCCATACCTTAAAATTTAGACCAATAATGAACCAGAGGTCACCATTTCATACCTGTATTTCAAAGTTTTCCAGGGGGAGAGCCCTCTGACCCCCTTAAAATGTACCATAGGCCAACATTTCGTATCTGTATTTCAAAATTTTCCAGGAAAGAGAGTCCACTGAATCCACTAAAAATAAGCGGGGAACCCCCTCCCATACCTTACAATTTAAACCAATAATGAACCAGAGGTCACCATTTCATACCTGTATTTCAAAATTTTCCAGGGGGAGAGCCCCCTGACACCCCCACCCCCATAACGAGGAGGTTCCCCTTAGAGCGCCTAAAAAATCTAGACAAAACATGCGCCATAGGCCGTCATTTCATATCTGTATTTTAAAAAATCCCCAGGAATAGAGCACCACCACCACCACCCAACCACCCACCCACCCCCTCATCCCATAAAAGGAAGGGGTTACCATTCAGTACCTCAAAATTAAAAAGAAAACACCTGAGGCCACCATTTCATATATGTATTTATAAACTTTCCAGTGGGGACTCCCTGACTCAAAGCAACCCCCATCGCCCCCTAACACGGACAGAGCTACCACGCCTACCTCCTCTCGGGCTATAAACTAATAAACTACTAGTAGTAAACTGATAAATAGCATGTCGTTGTATGTCTTTACTGGTGGTTTTTATTTCCATGTTTCTGACTTTATTAGACTAGGATAAATCCCCAATTATCATTTTTATCAATATAATTTTTTCTTAAAATATGAAAGTAACTGTGATAAATAGGGCTGAAAGGACGATTTTTACCGTGATATAACACAATCTGAGAGTGCTCCAGAACGCACCAGGGACGTCCTGTGGAAAAAAATCGGGGGTGGGGGTGGATGTCCACCCACCCCCTAAATTGCCTCGGTTAAAATTTGTGTATGGCTACGGCACTGCTTATCACGTACTTTGGGACCACATGGAATTAAAAAAATGAAGGATTTTGAAAGTTTGAAACATAACCAGTTTGTATTTATAAGTAAACTGCGACAGATGAGAGAGGCGATTGGCATTTAGCAGTTTCTTCAAAAGGAAAAGCAAATGAAACATTTTTTTAAAATGAAGATGAAATGAAACTTTGAATCAGTCACATGAGTTACTTCCAAATTGACTCAAATTACACACATGAACCAAGGCAGTATCAGACCACCTAGGTGGGAAACTGTATTGTTCAAACTTTAAAACATTGGCAGTAATAAACAATGAATAATTGATTAACAAAAGCCCGTAGGAATAATTTGTTTTTCATGAAAGTTACAAGCGGTTTATTTTTCACGTAAAAAAGTATCGATCCCGGCAGGACTCGAACCTGCAATCTCCTGATCCGTAGTCAGGCGCCTTATCCATTGGGCCACGGGACCTATATACCACATGTTTAAGTAAAAGAAGATTACATTCGAACAAGAAGCTGCGAAAGAGGAGGCTTGGCGTTTAAATATCGAATAGAAAAAGATTTTTTTTGTAAGACATATCACGTACTTTGGGACCACATGGAATTAAAAAAATGAAGGATTTTGAAGGTTTGAAACATAACCAGTTTGTATTTTTAAGTAAACTGCGACAGATGAGGGAGGCGATTGCCATTTAGCAGTTTCTTCAAAAGGAAAAGCAAATGAAACATTTTTAAAAAAGAAGAATACACTTTTGCAACACATTGTCGCATAAGGAGAAGTATGCGATCGCGGGATCCGCAGTCAGGCGACCTATCCATTGGTCACGGGACCTGCGGAGCACATATAGAAGTTAAGGTTTCGGTTAAAGTGTGTGTATTAAAAATGGAGAAAAACAGAATAAACTACATGTGTACCAATATTTACGGACTGGATTAATGAGAAAGATATACGACAGATGAGGCGGAATGGCGATCAGGCGCCTTATCTATTGGGCCACGGGACCTACATCGCACATGTAAGTTAAGGACATTATAAGCCGTTGGGTAAAAAGAAAAGTCTAGGCGTTTAACTGTCTGAAAAAAAACAAAGAGGAAGGAAAGACGATATTTGTTTATGTTACATGAAATAAAAATATACGATTCCCTCAGTAGTAGAACCCGCAATCTCCTGATCAGTAGTCAGGGACTTGCCAAATGGGACATTTGCCGTGTAAACCACTTTGAAAAGATAACCCTGGCATCCTTATCGAGGAAATGTTAGCAATTATAGGTTTAGGAAAATATTATCTCCCTTCCTATGATAAAATTCACCGTCTCACTCCGTATACACACCTTTATCCCCACTAACACACATACACCACATATTACAAAACAAATAAAAATCTAGGGAAAAAATGAAGTGAAATAATGGTACGAGATTAGTTTTTGTGTGTAATTTGTTTCTTAAGTGACATGGATAGTTTTACATGGAAAAGCAACCGTGAGAGCTATTGGAAGAACTACTCAGTAACAAACTTGTAATGCATCTTTAACATTTTTTTGCATGCTTTATTGTGTCATGACAATCAATGTTTAATATGACATACACCACTTGTTGCTAACATAGTAAAAAAAACGTCTGATATTCGAGCAGTGCTAAGCTAAATATAACCAACATTTGCAACAGCTTTTTGTCTGTGCACGATAATTGCACGATCTCTCGTGCACGACCTTAGTTGCCTTCTTTAGTCAAGTGATGCCGGTAGATTTTTGACGCCGGTTGTTAAGTTGGCAAGAGAGTTCACAGTGTGTACGTTGGCATACCGTCAACTGTAGATAAGACACATATTAACACCTGTATAATCAGCTACCTGTAATCTGCGTACATGATGATGGAATCAGGCGAGCATTTGTTACAGTGGGTCGGTCACAAAGTAGCGTCACAAAGAGGGTAAGGAAAACATGATGTGACGCAACACGTTAATCTTTAAATTATTTTAACCCAGTCATTGCAAATTCACTACAGCTGACTGGATTAGATTTATCCCACATTTGCTATAAAATCACTGGTAGTGGGAACATCTCAGAAAAGACATATAATGGAAATTAGAAGGCTTTTCTAATAGTAGTATACAACTGATAATGTACGCATTCGAACAAACTTCTGTCTCATGCCTCGCATCTGTTTATAAGGTGCTGCATCTCCCAGTTGGTTCGTAACCTTCATTCGTTTTATATTTCTTATATCTATATTAAAAATGTCCATATTATTTTGCTAAAAAATGATCCAAATAGATTAAAACGATGTGCTTTTTTTTTTTCGTTTTTACTTTGTGGCTTGTCCTTCTGGAAATGTAATATTATAATGTCGGCAAAATAACGCAACAAAAAACACTTCATTATTATAATAATTATATTGTGCACAATAAATGAATAAGAAATATGCAAAATGGAGGAAGAATTACATGAAAAAATAATAAAAAAAATATCACATAAGCAATCGAGCAATAATTTTGAGAGAACGTGACAGGTGCATTTGTATGCAAGCAATTACTTCGGCTGTATGTGATTTACATTATAATTCTGATTGCCAACATTTCAACGAGTATTTGATGAAATTGTTGATAAAGGGAAAAAACCTGTTGTTACACACCATACTTCGATTTTGAACGGTATCAGATACTGTTTTCACCCTATACACTAATTGGTTTACTAACAGAACAAGATTGACCTCACCAGATAGTAACCAAGAAGAAGTCTTTAATATGATCTAATGTTATATCAATTCATATAAATATCTTAATTATCGGAATTTGAGTACTGGATGCACAGTGGTATGTGCTAAAGAGGAACTCGACCGCGACTGGTCAATTCCAGCAGGCATTTCTAGAAACCAGAATACTGTAAAGTTAGAGGGTGGATAGTGCATGATACAGGAGACGCTCCAATTCCAGAAGCTGCCCTGGTTCTTTAGTGTGCCAGGTGTAAAGCACCCATACACGGGACTTTTGTCCCAGTGTCAGTAATTTTTAGTCGAACTCGCGACCCTTGGTTCGTAGTCAGACTGTGTTACCACTGAACCACTGCGTCCTTTCCTAAGTCAATGTCAATTATGTATAAACAATATTTTACAATATTGTACTGTTAATACAATATGTTATTACACAACGTTTTGGATTAAAATTTGCATATATAAAAATCTACAGTAACTTGTCGATTGCTGATAACATCTATAAATATAAAAAAGTATTTAATTTCACTTTTGATAACATTCCATTTTAAAATTGGTGGGAAAATATGAGAAAAAATGTATGAAGTCATCATATTAAAAAGTTATTCTGAACAAAATACACCAACATAAATTTTAGTTAGGTTCATATGACACATGAACTTATATCAAAATATTTTACAGACCGGACAGGAAAAAATCAATGTTGTCTTTTGACCTTCAAGTGTGACCTTTACCTTTGAGCCGGCGGTCTTGGAGCATGATACATTGTCTAATCATAGGGAACATTTGTGTCAAGTAATATTAAAATCCTTTAATAGGTTACAGGGTTATGGACCAAAAAGGTGGGAAAATGCCTTTGACCTTCGACTTCGGCTTGTGACCTTTATCTTTGAGTCAGGGATAAGGGAGTTTCGTAAGACACGTTGTCTCATTATAGGAAATATTTGCGCCAAGTGATAAAATCCCTCAATAAATGAGTTGTTGGCCGGACAGATAAAAAACCCAGCTGACCTTTGACCTCGGAGTGTGACCTTGACCTTTAAGATAGGGGTCAGGGTATTGCGTACGACTCGTCATCTTATTATGGGGTATATTTGTGCCATGTAATATTACAATCCTTTCGTGGGTTGTTGAGTTACAGACTGTACAAGAAAAAAACCATGTTGACAATAGACCTCCAAGTGTGACCTTGACCTTACATTGTATCATCCAGAGGAATATTTATGCCAACTACATGTTAATTCCTATTTAACATGACAAAGTTATTGACTGGACAGGAAAAAACCTCTATTGACTTTTGATCTTCAAATGTGACCTTAACCTTTTAGCTAAGGTTCTGGGTATTGCGTATGACATGTCGTCTGATTTTGGGGAACATTTATGCAAAGTAATATTGTAATCCCTTGATGGATGACAGTGTTCTGGACTGGACACGAAACGAAACAGACCCTGTTCATGCCATGTTAACATTTGATTGCCAAGTGTGACATTGGCCTTTAAGCTAGGGGTCTGAAATGGTTATGCATGCACATCAATTTATTATAGGGTATATTTCTGCCTTACTGGATTGTTGATTTTCAGACCGGACAGAAAAATACATGTTGACCTTTGACCTCCAAGTGTGATCTTGACCTTTGAGCTAGGGGTCCGGGTTTTGCATTTGACAGGTCGTCTCATCATAGGGAACATTTATGCCAAGTAATATTAAAGTACCTTTATAATGACGGAGTCATAGACCAGACAGGAAATTGTGGACGGTGGGACAGGCGGAAAAGCGCAATCCTATGTTAATCCTATAGTTCCCGAAACTGGTTTCAACCAGTAATGGACTAATAATTTAAATCATCGGAAAGCGGATTGTATAACATGAATTTCAACTGTGTTATATAAATTTCACATTGCAAAGTGGGCTGTATAATATAAATTTCACATTACATACTGAATTGTAAAATTACATATTGACTTGTATAGTACAAATTTCACATTGCATATTGACATATGCATATTGACATATGTAATACAAATTTCACAAGATCAATGTGAGTATAAACTAGTGGATTACTAACGCTTTTTTGTTAATGACTTCATTCTCCTTTCTTTATAACTTTCACCATATAATGTATAGCTGTTGTAAAAAAAGCTATTAAAACCTAATAAAACTGACTGTATATGATCTCCCGGTATCATGTGACTTGCACACCGCGTATACGTAAGGTAATCCATCTTAGCATTGTTATCTTCTGCTTAATAAAATCAATCGCTGCAAAGATCCATTATTTTTCCCGCCTTTTGGAATAACTTCTGCATCCGCAACCATCCAGTTTTTTTTTCTTTGTCGTCTGCAGAACCCAGGTGCGTGCACGATGTCTGAACAAATAATGATTGGAATATTTCTAAGAAAGACTATAGAACAAAAACATAATAATCCCATTGAAACATCTGGCCTTTAAAATGAAAACTAGCAATAATGCTGTAAACGTTGGAAAACAAAAGTCGAGGAAATCTTATTATATTGGTACCATCTGTGTAAGGCATAAAATAAAAATAATTATCACCTGCAAAACATTCTTCGGGAAAGACGTAAAAAAATAAGGGATAGCCCATTCTCGTCTTTTGTCAAAGCGTTGCACACTCAGAATATTGTAGGTGTGAACATGAAAACTCTTAAAAGCAATAACATGTCCATCTCCCGTCATCAGACTTAAGACTACCATATAAACAAGTTATTTCACCTTTTCCCCTATAGTGGTATTTTCAGGTTTCTCTCTAGTGTTTTTTCCTTGCAGACTGAAATAGCTGCAGCGGACGGGCAGCGTTCTTCTGTGTTTCTGCAGATTCGAACCTGAAATTTCCGTAACCGTCTTTTTGGGCCACGGATTGAAAGGGTTGGAATAAAAGGACGTATGTGTATTTTAATGCATAAGCTGCGAAAGATGAGGCGAACTGTTGGTGTTTAACTGTTTGTTCTGAAGCAAAGACAAAAGAAAATGGAAAAAAAATATTTAACTTTACAGGACAATGTTGCACGGACTAAAGAATTCGATCTATGAAGGACACCAGCCTGCAATATCCTAATCCACTTGGCCATTGGACCTGTCGGTAAGGAATTAAGGATCTTCAAAGGTTGCCTTGGGATTTCCTGTGATATGTCAAAAGAATAAACTGCCAATATTTATGGATTTATAAAAGAGCAGAAATGCGATAGTTGAAGCGAACGGGAGACAATCAAAATCCCCTTGATCAAAATCCCCTACACTGAAAAATGACAGGGTGTTACAAAATCCCCTTCATACTTTTGCAGGGGGTATCATAATCCCCTCTGTGATTTTTACTTGTTTCATCAAGTTCAAATACAACTATATACAACTTAAAAGTCCATTGCATAAAGCAAGTAAATACAATGCCTTTAGCAAACATAATATAATTTGGAGCACTCATATCTATATATCTATAATGTTAATCACAGAGGGGATTATGATACCCCTGCAAATGTGCGAAGGGGATTTTGTAACACCCAGTCATTTTTCAGTGGAGGGGATTTTGATCAAGGGGATTTTGATATACACTCGAAGCGAACTGGTAAAAGGTGGGCGTGTAACATTCACGGTCTTCAAAGGCAGAGATGAGGGTGGGGTAATATATATAAATATCACAAGACGTGGTCACGTAAGGAAACATATACGATCCCATTAGGTTTCCAACCTAAAATTTTCTGTAAGTACCAAACTAAACGTTCAGGACTGCGTCGGGTTATACCAAACAAATATTTTTCCTGATCCGTAGTCATGCGCCTTATTCATGAGAGGGTGATGGAAAATGCAGTAAATAATTATAATTATATGTACGATCCTTGCATGTCCCGAACCCGCAACCCCCGAATTAGAGTCAGTCGCCTTATCCATTGGCCAATGAACCTGCATAATATTATCTCACGTTTAAGTAAATCAATAAAAGACTTTGTAACTTAAAAACATAAACACAAAACGAAGTAAAAATAATAATAAAAAGAACAACATTTCAGACATTTCACATGAACAAAAGCATACGATCCCGGCAGGACTTGAACCTGCAATCTCCTGATCCTAAGTCCGTATCCATTGGGCCACGGGACCTGTATACCTACCGTTTAAGTAAATGAATCAACGACTTTTAAATTTAAAAAAGAAACAAATACAAACGAAGGAAAGATACAAAAAAGAGAGATAATTGAAAGACACATGAATAAAAGCATGCGATCCCGGCAGGACTCGAACCTGCAATCTCCTGATCCGTAGTCAGGCTTCTCATCCATTGCACACAGGGACCTGTATACCTCGCGTTTAAGTAAATGAATCAAAGACTTTGAAACTTTAAAAAAAACACACACACACGATATAAACGAAAGAAATATACAGAAAAACACTTATTTTAAGACATTTGACATGAACAAATGGATACGATCCTGGAGGGACTCGACCCTGCAATCGCCTGATCCGTAGTCAGGCGCCTTATCCATTGGGCCATTGGACCTGTATATCTACCGTTTAAGTAAAAAAATCGAACACGTTGAAACTTTAAACAACAAAAATACAAACGAATTAAAACATACGATCCCGGCAGGACTCGAACCTGCAATCTCCTGATCCGTAGTCAGGCGCCTTATCCATTGGGCCACGGGACCTCTATATCTCTCGCTTAAAGACGTTGAAACTTTAAACAACAAAAAAACAAACGAATTAAAAATACAAAAACAATCATTTTAGGACATTTCATATGTATAAAAGCATACGATCCCGGCAGGACCCGAACCTGCAATCTCCTGATCCGTAGTCAGGCGCCTTATCCATTGGGCCACGGGACCTCTATATCGCTCGTTTAAGGCGTTGAAACTTTAAACGACACAAATACAAACGAAGGAAAAATACAAAAAAAAATCATTTTAGGACATTTCACATGAACAAAAAGCATACGATCCCGGCAGGACCCAAACCTGCAATCTCCTGATCCGTAGTCAGGCGCCTTATCCATTTGGCCACGGGACCTCTATATCTACCGTTTAAGTAAATAAATCAAAGACTTTTAAATTTAAAAAAGAAACAAATACAAACGAAGGAAAAATACAAAAAAAAAGATAATTGAAAGGCACGTGAATAAAAGCATGCGAGTCATGGCAGGACTCGAACCTGCAATCTCCTGATCCGTAGTCAGGCGCCTTATCCATTGGACCACGGGACCTGTATAACTCGCGTTAAGGTAAATGAATCAGAGACTTTAAAAAAACACACAAAAATACAAACGAAGAAACAAAAGTACATTTCACATGAACAAATGCATGCGATCCCGGCAGAACTCGAACCGACAATCGCCTGATCCGCAGTCAGGCGCCTTATCCATTGGGCCATGGGACCTGTATATCTACCGTTAAGGTAAAATAATCGAACACGTTGAAACTTTAAACAACACAAATACAAACGAAGCAAAAAAAAAATCATTTTAGGACATTTCACATGAACAAAAGCATACGATCCCGGCAGGACTCGAACTTGCAATCTCCTGATCCGTAGTCAGGCGCCTTATCCATTGGCCACGGGACCTCTATATCTCCGCTTAAAGACGTTGAAACTTAACCAACACAAATACAAACAGGAAAAATGCAAAAAAATGCAAAAAAAAATCATTTAGGACATTTCACATGAACAAAGCATGCGATCCCGGCAGACTCGATCCTGCAATCTCCTGATACGTAGTCAGGCGCCTTATCCTTTGGGTCACGGGAACTCTATATCTTTCGCTTAAAGACGTTGAAACTTTAAACAACACAAATACAAACGAATCAAAAATACAAAAAAAAAATCATTTTAGGACATTTCACATGATCAAAAGCATACTATCCCGGCAGGACTCGAACCTGCAATCTCCTGATCCGTAGTCAGACGCCTTATCCATTGGACACCGGGACCTGTATAACTCGCGTAAAAGTAAATGAATCAAAGGCTTTGAAACTTAGAAAAACACACACGAAAACACAAACGAAGAACTTTTTTTTTTAAAAAAGAAGACATTTCACATGAACAAAAGCATACGATCCCGGCAGGACTCGAACCTGCAATCTCCTGATCCGTAGTCAGGCGACTTATCCATTGGGCCACGGGACCTCTATATCTCCCGCTTAAAGACGTTGAAACTTTAACCAACACAAATACAAACGAGGGAAAAATGCAAAAAAAAATGCAAAAAAAAAATCATTTTAGGACATTTCACATGAACAAAAGCATACGATCCCGGCAGGACTCGAACCTGCAATCTCCTGATCCGTAGTCAGGCGCCTTATCCATTGGGCCACGGGACCTCTACATCTCTCGCTTAAAGGCGTTGAAACTTTAAACAACACAAATACAAACAAGGGGAAAATACAAAAAAAATCATTTTAGGACATTTCACATGAACAAAAGCTTACAATCCCGGCGGGACTCGAACCTGCAATCTCCTGATCCGTAGTCAGGCGCCTTATCCATTGGGCCACGGACCTCTACATCTATCGTTTAAATAAATGAATCAAAGACTTTGAACCTTAAAAAACACACATACAAATACAAACGATGGAAAAATACAAAAGAACACCTTAATTTAAGACATTTCACATGAACAAATGGATACGATCCAGACAGGACTCGAATTTGCAATCTCCTGATCCGTAGTCAGGGACCATGGGACCTGTATCTATCATATCTAAGTAAACGAATAAAAGACCTTGAAGCTGAAAAAAAACACACATACAAACGAATAAGAAATACAAAATGATATAATTTTTAGACATTTCACATGAGCAAAAGAAAACGATCCCGGTAATATTCGAACCTGTAATCTCCTGATCAGGCAGCTGATCTAGTGGACGACATAACCTGCATTATCCACATTTAAGTAAAGAAATAAAAGACTTTGAAATTTTGAAAAACAAATGCAAACGTAGAAATTCAAAATAAAAGGATATAAATTTAAGACTTTCACATTAAGAAAACTATACGATCCCGGCAGGATTCGAACCTGCAATCTCCTGATCCGTAGTCAGGCGCCTTATCCATTGGGCCACGGGACCAGTATATTACATGTCTTACTTTAGGAAAGTAACAAAAAATGATTGTGATATTTAATAAGTAGAAAAATGAACTACGACATAAAGATTATGTTGATTTGTGAAACTCTTTCTAGCCCGTCTAAAATTATAGAAATGTTGTTTTTTCTGCGAATTGTTGCAATATAAGATTGAACCATATCTGATGTTTTCACTTGGTGAAAAATGCCCTATATACACTATGGAAAACATTGAATTTAAATGTAAATGTGTTGGTAATAACACTAAAATATATTTTTTTCACGCGTAGTGTTGAATCTGGTGCTCACTAGGTGACAAAAAAATAAAATATTTTAGGAAAAAAAAATCCCACACCATAAGTAATAGAGACGGCTACAGTAATATTTTTTTAAGATTTTTTTCTCATCGGTGGTTGAGTGATAATCTAGCCGCGTTTAAAATTTTTGAAATACAGTGCATCTGTCTGTATATGATAGTAGGTAAACCATCATTGCGGTTTTTATCGAGACATCTGTCTCCATATGACACATAAAACCGTGTTTTAATAAATCAGCCCTTGCGATAACATTTAATTTTACATTTCACGGGTACCGTCTCCTTGTAAAGTGTCTTTATCCAATCAGATTACTTCAGTTTTGCGACAATCGTAAAGTAAACTTTAAAAAACCACATTGCTATTACAAGTGGATTTTGTCGCACAAGAAGCCGTTGATCAAATATAGTGTTACTCCAGTATAAGTAAGCGCAGGTATGCAGACTGTCCGGCGCCTAAAACAGTCGACTTGCTTTATTTTGCCTTAAACGAAATAGGTGTGAATTGGATGAACCATTGAAACGACAAATCGCATTTGTTCAGTTTGTGTATTTATTAAATACTTTGCAAGACGGGTTAACGTCATTTCTCGACACCCTTAACAGATTGCATCAAAGGAACAGGTGATAAACAGGCGCCTGAATGAGACAGATTGGCGGCGATTTAGATAGTAAGAGTACCAGTCTTATTATAATGGCAGTGTGCTGGCATTTTAATAATTTTGTGAGTCAACAGTAACCTTTTAATTGAGTTAAAATCAAATATTTTATTTGTTGATTTGAATGAACAAATAATTGGAACAAATGGGCAACTTGCTAAAAAAAGAGTTTAGTCGGAAATACATCTGTAATAGGATCAATAGTTCTTCAACATAATTATCATATATATTTATGTATATAACTTGTATTTTAATGGGGCGAAACTGCACATCGTAGACCGCAGCTCATAATCAGCTATTAACAATGACACGCGCAATTTGATTGTGATATTTCAAATACCGATACAAATCTTAAACTGCAATTTGCAGCAATAAAACATTATTTCCTGTTCAAAGTTAAAATGAATAAATGGAATTCTCAATCAAGGCATAATAATTTCATATTCAATGTTTTCAACTATAAATTCACACCAAGAGTCAAGCAATTAATGACTGAGTTTGAAGTTTATTTGGATATATCCCCTCGTTCGGCGCCACAGAGCCGGGCTCTCGCCAATTTTATGATGAAAAATTGCTGACACCTTGTGTTTACGGTGTAAATCTGGCGAACGCACTTATCTACCTGCCTACCATATGGCTGTTATGATCCCATCAAGAGTTATTATATGTAAATACGCAACAAATTGCTACCACTATTTATAGTCTAATCAAATATCTCTGCCAGATTTTCATCAAACATTTGCAAGGTAGTTGAAGAGGAAGATTACTCAAAATATCCCGTGATTTTTTTTCTAGATTATTAAGTATTTTATGAGGTTTAACAGATTTTCTAGAAAACAAAATTCAAATTAGAAAAAAACTATAGCCATGAAGATTATATCCGGAAACTTTGTGGGTAGAAAATATGGTGCACTTGTTTCCCGCCAGTCATACAGAATTATGTTCACAGCTGTTTATTGACCGGGTTAATGGAACGTGCACCTCCAGGGATCCCGTGTGTTGCGTGGTGCTGATTATCTGTCACAGATGTACCAGATGTTATTGGTCAAGTACTAATTCCATGGATAGGGTAATTAATCACCTGTCAAGTTCTAACAGGATCACAAACACCATCAGTGAGGAATATCGCGCTCGTTATATTATAGATTTAGAATTAATACCCGTTCAAAAAGTACAACACTTACAGTAGGTCATTGAATTAAATCAAAGGTTCAGTTTTAGTACTAAAACTCAAAGAAGTAAACACGCCATATCATTTTCTTGCCCACGGGACCAGTTAGTGTACGTGAAACATTGATGTTTGATTTGACAGTCTATGTGGCGACATCAGCCCGATACATTATCTTTGATGATTCCCTTAGGGGCCCTATATTGCAAGGTGTCTTGCTTTCACATATTTTTGTTGTTAAACATGAATTTTCACGGTTGCGCTATACATGCAACGAAACAATTCAATCGGAAACAATCCAGTGCTGGAATTTCATTTTCCGTCGGGGGACTTCGCTTGTTTTCTGATATCTATGGCGTGAATGTTTTCATCTGCTACATATGTTGTATCTCTCGCTATAATGTTTCTCTGTATTGATTAGCTACATTGTGATTAGTGTGGTTGAAAGAGAATCGATTCACGAAGCGAATAGAGCCACCTGGTGCTGAAGCTGGTAAATAATAGGATTAATGGGAGTGCTTGATTGTTATCAGTAGCCGGTGTGGACACAAACAAATGCCAAGATCGATCTCCCGGCGGGCAACAAGTAATAATAAGTCACGCAGTGAATTTTGTCAATATTGCTCTGAAACTCAGGTCCGCTGTTAAATGTGTTAATTGAAATATTAGATTGCCCAAAATCAGTAATTTTACTGTAAAACAAATCCTCTAGGTCGATGACCTCGTTAAAATAAAGGTTAAGAAAAATTATAGGTTAAACTTTTTTTTAAAGTATGGAACTTAAAAGATATTAACAGGAACGAAAATATAACAATGTGAAAAAAAAAATAATACAGACATTTTAACAAGTGCAAACGGGTATATTGGACGAGTAATAATAACCACTTGAGAGCGGAGAATGTGATAGCAATCAACTCTCTGATTAGTCAATAAATAAGCGAGATAGGGGAAATCCTCTCTGTAACCATCTGGCAGACAGAGCGGCGAGCGCGCTAATGTAAACACGTTTACGCTCAACTATTATAATATCACCACCGACTGTATAAACGGATCAGTTTTCTTTAGGCAGTCGTAGTATTAACATACGGTAAAATATTGGATAGAGTGAAAAACTGCTAATCGTTTGACAGATAGAGAGAAGAGACACAAATAATTATTTTTTAAATGATTTGACAGAAAAATAGTGTAATTGATTTAAAAATGGCTTTGGAATTAACGATGCGGCACGGGACCGTAGGAAGTTTAGTGGTGCCGGATATTAAACCTCGGTTCCAGAGACAGGACTCTGATACTCCGTTATCACCATCAGACACCCCGAGAAAAAATAAAAGGAAATTAAGTGAGCCCAAGAGGCGGACTACGGATTTTAGTATAAAACGCTTATGCCCGGACAGTCCTGGCAGTGCTTGTTCTGAAAGTGGGCGTAGCGAGGAAAGTACTCCAGAACGATTGCACGAGGACTCTAGGGATTCTGGTGATTGTTTAAGCCCAGACGGACTGCCAGCCGAAAGGGACATAGTCCCGCCACATTTTAGACCACCTTTTGTGTTTCCAGACGTTCGCCATCATCCGTACTTCATTCCACAGTTTTATTATAATCGTTTTCCCGGTTTTCCTGCCAGTGGACCTTTGCCGACGGGTTTTCCTGCCGGTATGACTGGATTACCCACCGTTCCTACTCTCAGTGTTCCAAATGTTCCAGCTCAGCATAAGTCACAATCTAGTCAGGATATTTCTACAAAACATAGTCCACCATCTCCATCGCAACCGGTGCACGTGCAAAATAAGAAACAGTCACATTGTAAATCACGAGCATCTAGTCCTAAACCAAACCGAGAAGAGGAAGATGATGACATTAGTTCACCAGATAGTCCTAAGGACAGTAAAAGAAATCGCAAAAATTACAAAAATATGACACGTGAAAGAAGAGTAGAAGCTAATGCACGTGAGCGGTCACGTGTACATACAATAAGTGCTGCATTTGACGGATTACGACGTGCCGTGCCATCTTATTCTTATAACCAAAAACTATCCAAACTTGCTATTTTACGGATAGCTTGTAGTTATATAAATGCATTGACTAAGTTGGCAGATACCGATGATGGCAGTCCTCAGTTACAGAGTACATCATTTGCAGAGTGTGTAGACAATTGTACTAGGACAATTCAAACGGAAGGAAAAGCCCGACGGAGACATTAAATATTTCGCCGGTGATTTAAAAATGTGTGACGCGAAGTATATCTTAACTTAAACATTGTTATAGTTCCATGTTGAAAATGGCTTTTTTTTTCTTCTTGGACGATATTGGTGGTCTCTCGGAAGACGAAATCAATAGAATTTACAATGTTTGTCATTTTGATTATTTTACTGGTAATTTTTCCCTCAAGGATATGATTATACGGGATAATACTGTGATCAACAATGTCTTATGACAGTTTTGCGGCACGTTTTTCTGTTCAACTTAATGTGTCTAAACATCTGGGGAAGAGTTTTTGTTCATCGGCACGCATGTAAAATCCGTTTGGCGACAGAATGTCTGCGGATTAAAATTGATTTTAACTAAGTACAGAGCGCTGCATTAAGATTCTAATTCAATAAACTGAATTTGGGCTAATGTGCAATATCGGATGTATTTTTCTCTCATTTGACAGAAGTGAATGGCCAAACTACCGATTTTTTTAGTTTTTTTCGTCAGTTCATTTTATACAAAGATTGAAATATGTCTCAGTTGTTTTAATTGTTTTTAAAGATATATAAAGAAATTTATAAAATGAGAATGTTCGTTTGTGTTCATTTTCTCAATTGTTCACATGCCAGGGTGCGTAAAATACTCGAAAATAGTGAAAGTTTGAAGGAAAAGCTCCTTTGGCGGAAAGATTACTTCCTACTCCCCGATGCCAAAGTTCAATTTTAGACAGTTAGATTGGTTGAAACTCCTTCCTTTTTATAGCGATTTGATTAAACCGGCGGTGTAGAGGTGGCAGGTTAGCTAGCCGCTGGTGTCGTGGTAATTTTCTCAAAAAGGCTACAGAAATTCTTTTCCTCAGGCTCTAACGTTCCGTCCATTTAAGTGTTGAATAAATTTGTATAAACTTAATCAAGTGAAGAAAAAAATATTAACACTTGCGAACTAAATGACTTGACATTAGCTGAACCCTAAACTTTTCTGACTCAGCCTAGGCCTAAAAAATTGTTAGTTTAAGGTAACTCGACCTTACTTAGCTAAAACCACTTGTCCTATAGATTTTGTTGTTTTTTGGGTTTTTTTTTAATTATGTAGCAATTAAGATAAAGCAGCTTTGAAAGGGAAAAAAGCAAATGGACACTTTATTTTTAAGGCAATCTCTATGTTTTAAAACACTAACAATTCTAGTTACTGACCTATGAAACACCGACAGTCTATACAAAAATAGACCTACCTGCAAATTTTGGGTAACGTTACCCGAAACAAATAATTAATGTTGTAGGCCCTATGAAAAAAAGTAAAAGCACATTATACTGTCCATTATATAAGTACTACATCATAATCATAAATGTCACCACGTTAAACCTGGCATTTGTTTACTTTTTGTCCTGTAATCAAATTGAAATATGTGTTTTGATCACCTTTTTGTAACCAGACTGAAATGCGAATTATTAACAAAAAAAAAATAACTAAATCAAATTGACAGATTTTATTACTTTATTTGAATGCAACTATTTGATAACATTACAACGAAGGTGGTAAACAAGTTGTTCTACAATGAATATGATACAAATGTACCGCGAGTTGACAGTAAGCGCCGAGATGTCTGAAGGCAGGGCCGTGTCAAGTGCATATAAACTTCATTAGATCGCTCATTATCACTTCAATGTGTCATATTATTAGCGGGACAGGTGGTTAGTTTTCCCCAATTTTATTTATTACTTTTTCCTTATTTATGTCTGTAATATTTATACATCTTTACACACAAAAAATGAAAAAGTATATTTATCGTGTTTAAACAACTTCCGCTTTGGACCTTTATATGATGATGCCTTAATTTTTTGTGAGTTCACCTTCAAGTGTAACCGTGAGCAGCAACATAAACCTTAAATAAACAACGACAAAATTTCACACAGGATCGTGAAAATTAGGCCTAATAATATTTCTATCTTTTTATGTATGGCGTACCGTTAGGGTCAATAGTTAAACAGATACATACTGTACATGCAGGTTAAACACACTGTACATGCAGGTTCAGTTTTATACTTGAAGTTATAATTTTACAGACAGAAATGAACATCATAGGTATAAAATTGTACGTGCTGGTATAAAACTGTACCTGCACATACCATTTTATACCGACACGTACAAAAACTTCCTGCACTTAGAATTTAATAGCTGTAAGTAAAAATCTTCAAAAGTACCTGCAGGTAAAAACTTGTACCTGTGAGTATAAAATCGAACCAGTACATACAAATTTATACCTGCACGTTCAAAAAATTTAACTACAAAATTTAAGGTATAAATTAAACTTGCAAGTGCATTTCTGATTCGTATCTGCAGGTACATATATTCATACCTGCAGGTGCATTTCTCAGTTGTACCTGCAGGTATAAAAGAGTACATGCACATACAAGGTTAATATTACTTTTTGGTGTATTCCTTTTCTTTTGACCAAAATGGTACGCCATATAAACGTTTGGGTGCTTTGCCTCTCAAACATGATCATTTTTATTAAATCGGTCCCAATGCATATCTGCTTGAGATCGTTTGGAGTCAGTACCTCCCAGTTTCATTCTAGACAAGTTCGGGTGCTTTCCTCATGTCAGACAGTACTCTTCTGATTCAAACAGTACAGATATGACCGCCCTGTGTTAGTCATAACCCACTGTTTCAATAAAAAGGGACCGTTTTCAATGCAACGGTTGCTGCATTTCTGCTTTCATCAGTACTGAAATGACTGCTTTGCTCCAGTAGGTACGATAAGACTGCTTTTGCGTCAGTCAGAATCTCTTTGTTTTTATTTAAACAGTACTGTTCCTTTCTGTGTCACTCATTACCGATGGAAATATTTCGCAAGTTGGTAACTCTTTCGCTTGAATTGCTTCAACGTGTACAATACGTCCAATAAGCGCCAGTGAGTACCTGTCTGTTCTTATTAGTACAAATACGACCGCTTTGTGTCAGTCAAGACATCTTGTCTTCAGACATTACGATCCGACCGCTTCGCGCCAGTCGATACATCTTTGTTTCAGTCAGTACAATAAGACCGCTTCGCGCCAGTCTATACATCTTTGTTTCAGTCAGTACAATAAGACCACTTCGCGCCAGTCGATACATCTTTGTTTCAGTCAGTACAATAAGACCGCTTCGCGCCAGTCGATACATCTTTGTTTCAGTCAGTACAATAAGACCACTTCGCGCCAGTCGATACATCTTTGTTTCAGTCAGTACAATAAGACCGCTTCGCGCCATTCGATACATCTTTGTCTCAGTCAGTACAATAAGACCGCTTCGCGCCAGACGATACATCTTTGTCTCAGTCAGTACAGTAAGACCGCTTCGCGCCAGTCGATACATCTTTGTCTCAGTCAGTACAATAAGACCGCTTCGCGCCAGTCGATACATCTTTGTTTCGGTCAGTACAATAAGACCACTTTGCGCCTGTCAGTATGTATGCTTCAGTCAGTACAATAAATCCGCTGTGCGTCAGTCAGTACCGCTATGTTTCGACAAAGTACAAATATGACCGCGTTGCATCAGTCAATACACCTTGACTGTAGTCAGTACAACTCGCCCGTTTTGCGTCAGTCATTGCATCTTTGTTTCATTCAGTACATACGCTCCAGTCAGTACAATAAAACCACTCTGCGTCAGTCAGTACCACTATGTTTCGATAAAGTACAAATATGACTGCGTTGCGTCACTCAATATTTTTGTAGTCAGTACAACTCGACTGCTTTGCGTCAGTCAGTACATCTTTGTTTCATTCAGTTCATGTGCCCCAGTCAAGTACAAATACGACCGCGTTGCGTCAGTCAATACATCTTTGCTTCGTCGAACAAAAAAACTGTTTTTCGTCAGTGAGTACTTCTTTCTTTCAATCAATGCTGTACCATTCCGTTCGTTTAGTACCGTTTTAAATCCTTTTGTCTGTCAGTAACTCAGTACAATACGGTCAGAACCTTTCTGTTTTCTCCCCAGTATAAATATAACCGCTTTGCGTAAGTCAGTACAACTTCTTCCCTTTTATCACATTTCCACAAGAAAATTGTATTGCTGAGAATATAGAAATTAGGAGAGAGAAATCTGAGGTAGTTTGAAAAAAAAGCTGAATTATTAAAATAACTATTTAAAAAATGTGAAATTAATACATCTAGTTCTTCCCACCCTTTCAAACTACAGATATTCCATTGATATCATACTGCAAAGCGCAACTTTGTCCCAACATCAGCAATTCTTTAATGTAAAAAAAATAATTTTTTTATCAAAGATGTTTTGCGGAATTTTTGTTGAGGCGATAATTTTGTTCTCATGCAAGAATTACACCAAAATTTTCTTAACCTACGAAAAGGAAACCAAATTACCACGAAAAACATATTCAGTTTATTTTTTATAACAACAAGGAAAACTCGTTTTGTTTTCCATTATCGATGTTTAGAAGGTAGCAGGTTGTTTCTCTGGTGATATGTGTCAGGAAAACTTGGCTCAAATAATCACTTGTCGATACTCCACACAGATGTTTCGACGCCATCTTCTCTGTATGTCTACTTTATTCCCTTGCAGACGGATTTTTGAAATCATGCCAAAGTTATTTCTTCAGTAATAAATTGCATGAGTATTTACTTCTTTAACTGGACATAACAGTATATTGTACTTAGTTATGTATGCAGCAGACGGACACAAAACTAACAACGGAAAGTATATGCAGTTATCCTAGCGGGCTTTTTCCCATTTAGACCTACAGCAAGACTTAACAGGTTTAGCTGGTCTTAGTCCCTTTTCCTTCGTTCTACACTCATTACTTGGTTGCCCAATGTCTTCACTATCATTGAGAAGGCGTTCTGTGGCTCTGTAACGCTCTAATAACTTTTCTTCCATCACTTCTCTACCCTTTTTATCATCTATATGTTCTGTGCATTATCTATCGCATCTCCAGTGTATCTGTCGTCACCAAACAGAAGGTATTCACAATATTTTGTTCCTTTAATTTTTCCGCCTATACCTCCTCTTTCTCGGCCTACGTCGTACGCCATTTCCCAACGCCAGTTGCTACTTGCAGTTCTGTCCCTTAGTGCAATGCATAATTATCATCATCGTTAATAATTACATGTACGTAAATTTCGCATTTTGCTTTATGACTTATTTGAGTGTTTATGTATACGTAAAGTTGATTTCGTTAGACAAAAGACATCAACTATGTTTTGGAATGTATGCGCATCGCCGTCAATATCATGCAGCGATCATTTTTAATTTACATTCAGTAGTATAAAGAGTACATTGATGCATCGTTATAAGGATGATAGAGCAGTTTGCTACGATGATAATACATCGCTGTGACTGACTTGTGTTCATTTTAAAAGGATCGTACCATCGCTGCATTCTGTCATTGTTGTAGTTTGATGGAAAAGATTGCCAAAGTTTTGATGTTGTGTTTAATCATAAACTGATGGAGACCATTCTTTGATGAACCTAACAGTGAAAAATACATAGACTTTTCAAATCTTGTTGCTTAAGCCTCTGACGTAGATGGCTGTGTCAAGCTACACACGTTGTCCTTTTCTGGACAAATAGATATTTTCCTCTTTAAAGCAGGATAAACTATTCTATCTTGCTGAAATTGTGTGTGCACATACCTTTTAAATGATCCACCTCAGTCAGGAATGTGTCTATATATATATACTGTACCAAGAAAATGTTCAGCACAAAAAAGATAACCTGGGGTCTTCCTCCACCATTAAAGCTGGAAAGTCGCCATGTCGCCATATGACCTATCATGTGTCGGTGCGACGTTAATCCAACCAAAACAAAACAAAAACAAAAAAAACCTTGAATCATTTAATTGTCAGAGATTCTTCTATCTGCCCTAAAATGTCATGTGAATGCGAGGGCACCACTGAATGTAATCACAAAAGTGGTGCAATCCGGTACCAATATTAGCTACATATTTAATAAGTGTGATTTGTCGATGAGACAGTTTTCCAAAGGGATTACTGTCTAGTTAACAAATACGCCTATTACATTCCTCTAGACAGATTTGTTCAAAATGTAGATATAAAAATGCAACTGTAGACATAAAAGCAAAACTATGTTGGGAAGCCAAAGAGTATAACAAGAACAGTTGTAGTGATCATGTTTAATTAAGTTTTGGAAAGTAAGAGAATTGTAAAACTGATTTGACAGGTGACAGCAGGAGGAGGCAGTGGCGTATCTGAAGTACGTGTAAGCAGAAAATATCACGGATAACAAACTCATTGGTAATTCGACATTCCTTTGCAGAAACTTTATCTGCAATGTACCAATAAACACGAGGCTTTTATAATGAGAACATGATGCTTCCATTGGATTCTTTAATAATGATCCCATGGCAAAACATGAACCCTTTTGTCAAATTATACAGTTAAAAATTTGCTTTATGATAATTTAATTTCAACAAATGTCATGCGATGTAATAAGTTTGAAGAAACTTTGCAAAGCTACACCAATAAACATGGGATTTTTGCCATGGCAACATGTTGCTCCCATTGGATTTTTAAATAATTATCCCATGGCAAAATTTGAGCCTATTTTCTCAAATTACATATAAGTTTAAAAAAAATTCTTAGTGATTGTTTGATTTTCAAACAAAAAATGTCATGAAAAACAAATTTACTGATTTAATTATGACTCTAGAGACACTCTTAGCAAATTCACACCAATAAACAGGACGGTGTTTGGCGTGGGGGTGGGGGGCGGGGGGGGGGGTATTTGTCATGGCAACATGAGATCCTACTGCAAATACATGTCAAGTTTTCAAATGAAAACTCGTAATAATCTTATTTCTTGATTATATTTCTTGGCAATAATGTAAACATTTTCTAACGACAAGATTCCGTCGGCTCTTGTAGCGAATCTCACTGCGCTTGCAGAGACGGAGTTCGAATCCTAAGTTCTATACACCAGGAATCGTTTTTACTGGTAGAATAGTCGTATATTAAAAAAGAAATATCATTCAAACACAATTCTTAATCATTTTTATATTTGTGAAAATGACTGGCACAGCACTCCGTTTTTAAGAAACGGGGTCCTTGTACAACAACCCCTGCCGTTAATTAGCTCACGATTGGTAATTGTTTTAAATATTCATTAATGCTCTATCATGGCCACCGAGCTTGTAGCTTGTCAGTCTACGTCAATGATTAGAGATCCTCTTCGTACACACATCCAGTCGCTACCAGGTGAAAGGTGGGAGTAACAAAGTACGCTAGAAGTTAACTATGCGTGACAGACCGTCAATGCGGCGCCACTTCTGTAGACAGGTGTTTACTTCGCGACCCGAGAAATATGTTAACGGCGCATCGTTTCACTGTACCTCACGATTCGTAATGATAATGCTGTATTTTAATTTCATATTGAGCGCCAACAGGTTTAACTTGAAAATAAATTGAAAGTTAAAAAGATAACAAATCGAACATATGGCGTTTACTTTTTTAAATCATTACTGTTAAAATATTTTATGAATCGTAAATTTTGCCCGCAGTTTATCTTGTTAAATAAAACGAAAAAAAAAACACACTAGAAATAGTGACCGAATGACAGTTTGCTGGTGTGAGGGCAGTTGAAGCTTAATTCATTTGGCGTTCAGGTTTGGCCCATTTTATATACTGATATTTATCTTCCTCTATGTCTTGCCTATCAAAAACTTTCTCGATGTCGCGAACGAATTGGACTAGTGCTGCTGCTGCTTCTGCTGCTGCTGTTGTTTTGTATTAAAAGTGCAGGTACTTTAGAAGTTGACCTACGAAGTTAGCCGAGGAATGGAACCTCGGTGCGGTCACTATCGTACACGCCGTCACATGAGAAACGCTTTTAAAGGACCGATACTTCATAATTAGACAAAAACTATCTAAAGGTATTATATTGTATCCGAAATGGCCCCCACTAAAAATAAATACAGTGATGATACTGACGAGATATCGTTATCACGCACATATTTCGTCTGTATTATCTACAAAATTATGTCCTGATTATTTTGTTTTACAAATGGAAAATATGTTATTTAGTGCAAATAGTTATTACATATTTTGATTCAACAATTAGACATAATTATAGTACGAAATCTAAAACTAAACATATCGGGTTTCATTGGAATGGGGCACTGACGCCAGTCAAACATTTTAGGAGCATGATATATAATTAACCTGATAATAAACCTATTTTAGACAAAGCAAAATGTTAAACTGACAATAAAAACAGTTTATTTTGGTATATGATACCCTGGTAAACAATAAATACATGTATTATTCGAGTAGTTTGTACAGCGAGATAGGTGGTTGCGATTTTGAAACCTTCTCAAAGACTTGTGGCGCTAATCGAATTACTGTCGCCATGAAAAGGTTATCTGGGATCAACGATAAAGGTAGAATATCACCGAAATATCAAACCACGTGATCTATAACGCTAAACACCTGTTGCATAGATAGGCATTCTTCCGCCATTGAGGCGCCACCAGTATTTACATACGTTTGGTATTTACACCCCAGCGAGATATCTTTGCAAATGCATTTCTCACTTACAAAAACTGATATATTTTGAGATGTTATGTAGAATAACATCTGTTCCTTTCAGAAACAAATATCGCACGAGAATAAAATAAATGGCGCCATGTAAGATGTATGCTGAAGCCGCAGAATAAAGTCGCTTTTGTTTAGATTATGATCTTTCCAGGGTTTCTGTTTTTATTGCATGTCACAAACTTTCTACTATTATACTTAATCGGAACGGAATGCAAATATTTTCTTAAATTAAAATCTTCTTAATGAACCGATTCTATTTCTGCGGTTACTGTACTAGCAGTATCACGTCGGCACGTTCAAAATAACGCTATTGGACGGTATTTTAACATTATGATAAAACAATTTCCTTGTTTAATATTAAAATATTTTGAACATTTTAATTTGGAGAACAAAACAAAAAACAATCAAACGAAAAAAAAAACTGAGCATCAAAAGAAAATGTCTACTAACTAGCAGAGATAAGTTTTCCGTGATGAACTATGATGATTGTATAAATCATTTTTATTGCCAACCAGACAGCTTATTTGCGCGATTTTCTTTAAACCTCCCATTTCGTACTTTGTTGACACATTACCGGTTCCAGAATGTCTGAGCAGTGTATTCAATTTTGTTGAAAGTAGTTTTGACAAATGCTATTAACATTTTAATGCTCTTTACCTCCAGCTACTTTAAATAGTTTCAACAATTACTTTTAACCACCTGTTGCAAATCCGATAAAGGAAATGTAAAATGTTTGACCAACTCTAGCGGCAATATTGACCGAGTAGAAATGGATTGGTGCGCACCAAATAGTTACAATTCACGATGAGAGGACGCGTGTCCCAGGTAATAAAGTGATTTCATGCGTTTTCATATAAAAAAAATTAAAATAAATATGTTTGTGCATTCATAGTGTAAACCTATTGGGCTATGACATGCCTGGATCTTGTTAACGGTTACTGAAGTATTTCATATTCCACGCAGATAATTTTATATGTAAATAATAAATAAAACATTTAAAAACCTAATTACGCCTCAGCCAATGTACCCAGATATGTTATAAATATGATAACGGGACTTTCTAATATTTGAATTATTCAAGTATCCTGATGCACCTATCTATCCCGCTGGGCCTCCGGTTTATAATAAAATAACATAAATACGTTTAATACAGAAAATATCTTAATAATATTTCTGTTGTTTTTCTGGAACTTCAATGAATGTAGGAAAAAAAGGAATTAATTTTCTGCAATATTGCTGGCCATACTTGTATGCTAGATCTAACCGCCTGTACGTGGGTGGACATGCACATTTAGCCAGTAAGCACACATGCACGCTGTAAACTGAAGATTTATTTTAAACCAACATTGAAAACTGTACACTGACAACAAATGTGTACAATTACAGATATGAAAACTTGTTTTTATTTTTTATTTTAAAGGGACATAAACATTAACACACAAAACGTAAATCATTGAGCCGCGCCATGAGAAAACCAACATAGTGCGTTTGCGACAAGCATGGATCCAGACCAGCCTGCGCATCCGCGCAGTCTGGTCAGGATCCATGCTGTTCGCTTTCAAAGCCTATTGCAATGAGAGAAACCATTAGCGAACAGCATGGATCCTGACCAGACTGCGCGGATGCGCAGGCTGGTCTGGATCCATGCTGGTCGCAAACGCACTATGTTGGATTTCTCATGGCGCGGTTCATTTCTTACTGCAAAAAAGTAGTAAAATTTTTACTCCACTTAACACACAAATGCTTCTCGTAGTAACATTGAATCTCGCGTTACGCTAATTGTATCTTAAACACTATCAAATAACCCGTACAATACCCGTACAATAGGGTATTCGCTTTCAATTATCATTATCGGGTAAATATCTTGCCGTCAAGATGTCTCAACTATTGTCGCCTATCAAAATAATGTATATTTGCTCGCAAGGGCTATCGTCCGTCAAAGAGCTCCGTTAACATTTTGACACTTTTTATCAACGTTTGCTGACCTTGAGATGCTCCCAACGTGTACATTCCTCGTGTCTATCTTCTGTTTCCTTTTCTTTTCTATCTGTGACCATTATTTTTTAAGACTTCTCCAGGACAGAATTTGTGAAGATGCAGTTCCCTATGTGAAATCAGAGCCTTGAAATGTCTGATGGTTGCAGGTTTTTGGTAGATTTATTTTCTGTTTAAATGCCAGTCTTTGTATATACATGAATGAGAAACAAATACAAATTTAATGTGCCTCATATCCAAGCTGAACTCTGCCTGACCCAGCTTGCGATGTAACCATGGGCCAGAATACTTTATCATTGATAGATCTTATATAATCTAATAGTCAGTGGAGTGGATACAGGCTGAATAAGAACTGCTTGTTCATTGATAATTCATCCGCATTGTTCATGAATGGGACTTTTTTGTGTAGCACATGAACATCCTTCGGATGTGATTCGGAATCAAATAAAGATGCTATGATTGTCAGAAAACCACTTTTAACTTTGGTAGCGGGATAAACCCGCAACCAAAAAAGCAGACAGCTGCTGCTATGAGTAGACATATCAGCTAAACAATGATATTTGAGAGCAAATTGCGTGCATGTCGCAGAAACTAAGCATCACCTGAATGATGATATAACGGATTTCGTGTTTTGACGAACGAAGACCACTTTCGAACGAACTGCACGAGTCCGCGTGGGATGTCGAGTGGACAGATTATATGTTTGTCTACAAGAAAACCATTTGCCCTTATTAGCCACCTTTTGTCCTCATCAGTTTTCTTTACGTATACATTTCTTATAACGTTTTTATACGCCCGAAGGGACGTATTATGTTATAGCCCCGGTGTCCGCCTGTCCGTCTGTCCATCCGTCCGTTAGCAATTTCGTGTCCGCTCTGTAACAAGAATTTCAAAGAAACTTGACACATATGTTCACCACATCTGGATGACGTGCAGAACGCATGTTCTGGATGGCTCCCTTTAAGGTCAAGGTCATACTTAGGGGTCAAAGGTCATATGAGTGTGTTTCGTGTCCGCTCTATAACTCTTGAACTGTTTGAAGGATTGAAAAGAAAATTGGTACAAATGTTCACCACATCAAGACGACATGCAGAGCACATGTTCTGGATGGTTCGCTTCAAGGTCAAGGTCACACTTAGGGGTCAAAGGTCATCGCTCTGTAACTCTCGAACCCATTGAAGGATTTCGAAGAAAATTGAAGCAAATGTTCACCACATCAACACGATGTGCAGAGCGCATGTTCTTGATGGCTAGCTACAAGGTCAAGGTCACACTTAGGGGTCAAAGGTCATACCTTCGGGCGTATATTGCTCCGCATTGCGGTGCTCTTGTTTTTTGTTGTTTTTTGGGGGGGGGGGGGAGGGGTGGGGGTTGTGTGTGTGTGTGTGTTGTTTTTGTTGTTTTTTTTGTTGTTTTTTGCTTAAAACGTAACATGAATTGTGAATTGTATTCTAAACTCAGTCTTTTATCGTTATGGAGTATCTAAAGTTAAAAAAAACATCACTGTATTATGCAGTATAACAGCGAATCTTCCTTCCGTTTTGTCCTTGTTGATTTTAGCATGTGCATGTACTTGGTATTTGATACACGAACCGTTTAAAACTTAACACAGTTTTATACTTCTAGCACTATTTTTCAATTTTCCCCCTTTTTATAAGCTGTCAATACTGTAATCCTGATATGCCCTCAGAGATAATTTAGTGACATATTTGATAAGTTTGTCAAAGTGTTTGAGACCCCACGAACCGCAGACAGCCTACCAATGACAGTTTAAGAAAAGAAAAATCAAATCTTATTATTCCACTTGTCAAAAACTTTAGACATTGCTTAATCGGACTGGAAAGTTTATGCTTGGTGACAAGACAGAGCTGTCACTGAATAGATTAACTAAATGTCAGGATGGCAGAATGTATTATGTTAATTGATAATCAATAAAAGCGAATTTTTAACATTAGAGCCATAAATCTGCTGTCATTAATTGAAAAGAAGAAAACGGTATATCAGATTTGTAACTATACCATCTGGTAACGTTTTGATGCTGTCACGATGGCCTTGCGTAGGCGTCTACATAATGGTTCCATTGTCAAGCAACTGATTTGCAATTCTGATTTTTTTAAACGGAATCTTTACTATTATTGTTATTATTACTATTTGAACTGAAAAACAAAGAGGACAAAAATATAGTGTTGTCTATACTCTGACACAACGCTCTGCACCTCTCCCCCAACTCCTACATAATTAGTGCTTGTAATTCAGCCTTCACTAAATAATCATGTTGATCATTTTCTAATAACTTCTGCCTATATTAAATGTTTCGAGAGGGGTTTTGCTCGCCTTGGGTTTCTCCAAAACTATGGGAGATACTTTTTTCCACTTCATCATAATCCGGTAGAAGGGTTTTTGTCCGCGAAAAGCTAGCGTCCACTGACCTGAATAGTTTTCCATTACTGTTTATACTAAGTATATGAAGGGGAAAATGGTATACGTTTTATACTTCTTGTCCAATATGTAAAAACTGTTTTGAAAATATATGATAAAGGCGACAGTATACGTATTTAACCGTTTCCGCGCATTATCATTCGTTTTTGCTGGAATACTAGGCA
Source organism: Mercenaria mercenaria (assembly GCF_021730395.1). Lineage (NCBI taxonomy): Eukaryota > Metazoa > Mollusca > Bivalvia > Venerida > Veneridae > Mercenaria > Mercenaria mercenaria. The sequence goes on from NC_069362.1 coordinate 84,117,003, forward strand.
GCGTTGTTGTTGCTTGTAGATTGTCGGCTATAAATTTTTAAGTGTCCACCGACTTCAACAATTTAGTTTAATTTTACAATTATCGAGCTGACCAATTTCTATCAGTTATTATGTTTTATTTCCCAGTGGCCAATTCTTGTCAAGTAAGTAACAAACGCGACACCAAATAATCAGACGGCAACGATATATTTGACCGGAAGAATCAATATTCCCCATGTCCCACAAAAACCACTTGGCACAATATTGTTTCACTTGCAAACAGATTCTGAATTTCGATCGCGATCGCAGCTGCCAGATGTGAGGAATAAATTACAATCTTCATAATTGTCACAGGCTTGATCGCGCGCTCTAAGAGCTATAAAACACGAGAAAATCGATCAGCCGATAACATTGCGAAAATGCCATGGAATGGGCTCGTGTTTTTGTGAGTTTTGTCTCTGCTGAGCGCGCGAGAATCGATGTAACAGGTTCTTTTGTTGGCCATAAATTGTTCGTTATCACAATCCATATTAGAACAAAAGCACCGGAGTTTCTGATAATAAAAATTTTGACGTCAAAGTCACTGATGAATCGATTTATCACGATGTGAACCAATCACCAGCAGCATATACGTCACTTGAATAGATTTTTGTTTCTTTCTATAAAATGTATAAAGAAATCTAATTTCATGCGCCATTGCCCCGTTAAGAGTTGTTTTTAATGATGCGGGCATTAACAGTTCTAGTCCCATTTTTGCATTCTCGGAATGACGATAAATTCGAAGTAGACATCTCAGTTCAACAGGCAGTTCCAGTAGACTTGTGATTTTTCCCCGAGATATAAGGGGCATAAAAATATATCGCTTCCTTTAAAACTTTAGACCCAAAAAATATGACATATTATTAGATAACAGAAATTAGCTTGAAACAGAAATGCCTACAGATATATTTCTCCCATCATGTATATTTGGGTCATGATGAGAAACAATCTATTCTACATATATCATAAAGGCATCGATTTTTGACAGGTAATAAGTGTCGCAACTTTAAAATGATGGTCTATCAAAGTTTAAAGTATCCTATGAAGTTCAAGGTAATAGAGACTAACTGTCAATGTCAAGCATATGTTTGAAAAGCATATCAGACAGGTAGTGGTATAATCTCCATGCAGTCGGGGACAAAAATATAAACTACATGTACACCTTAAAAAGAAATGTTTCTTACACAAACTGGAGCTCATGACATTAGTTACTAGTCTGATAATAAATGATTTTATATATATATACTGCTGTCTGTTGAAAGTCCTTACATTCGGCAGCAAAAGATAACCATGTTATAACTACACTACATGAAATATAAGAAGAGAATATGATTGGCAAATGTAAGGACTTTGACCAGTCACCTAGTCTAAGTTCTTAAACCATAAATTAACATTCTTGACAAGCATTTCAGTTTTTGTCAATTTCGTTTCCTTTAGAAAGAGATATTCGAAATTTTTATTACTACTACAGCTATCATACAGAGAATTTTAAACTATGACTCGTCTTTGAATTTTACCGGACATATCTAGATTACTTTTGCCGGCTCTGTCCAATTAAATATAGTGAGTTTTGCCGTTCAGTTCATAATTTGAAAACGTGATTGTGCTCGGATTGATTAAAAAAAGACATACAGACAGACTGACAGATTTAAATCCGTGGCATATTAATCTTGAAACCTATAACCCTTGCATTTTGTAAATTTAAACATTCTAAATATGTATTTAAGTAAGATGATTATATTTCTTATATATCTGCTGCATGAGAAGTTTTTGTTAAAAGACACTGACTTTTCCTCTCGTGATCCTCGCACCTCATAGACATTAATTGTTGGAATCAATTTGCCGACCGGTTTATCAACATAATAATCGACTGCCTGTAACATATGGTCCTGTAACTGCGGAACACGACATTTCCATGTGTCCTTTTATAATCATATTGATTAACACCAGGTGAAATTCAAACTAGAGCTACAGATACGGCAGTAAAAATATAATTAGAACTCACATCAAGCGGATATGCGCCACCTGCTTCATTTTTCACCAAAACGGGCGTGCAGTCTTTTCCAATATTTTATATGTTGTGGAATTGATAACAGGGCAATGAATGATTGTAATTTAATGATAGCAATATGCAGATGATAATGAATCATATTAATTTATTCCCAGATTTACAAAACATGATTTCTGTGTTTGTTGTCAAAATTCGAACACAATCAGTAAGTGTGTTTTGCAACTTCCTGATTTACTTCTTCTCTATGACAACTTCCGGCTTCTGATACTGCCATCTCCATTGTTTTATACAAAAAAAGCTCAGGATTTTATTTCACGGTGGAACCAACATACAAATATAAATAAACTTGATGTTGGTTCTAAACAGATGACCTGTAGTCAGGTATGCTTTCATTCTATGGCTTATCCTAATGTTCGCAAATAACTAACTATTGCACTGTGTTCTAAAAATTTTTGGATATTTTAGTGGGATGAAAGTGCAAGATACAGATATTACTCCAAATCCAGAAGCTTCCCTTGTTGTTTAGCGATACAGGTGTAAACACAGGTCTCTTTCCCCAATGTTTGTAATATTTACTTGTAGGAGCAGGGTCTCGAGCACACGACCCCTGGTTTCATAGCCAGACAGTGTTATCACTGGACTACCGTATTACAAACCCGCTTTTAAACTACGTTTTAATACTACTGCTCAATATTTTCAAACAAAAAAAAATTAAAAAAATAGCGCGATAAAAGGTTCTTTTGACCTCCGATGTCCGTCACGCAGCCAGGTCCCAATTACTGATTCAAAGGTCAATTAAACCTAATTGTCAATCATCATGGTCTTCTCAGATAACATTCAGCAGGTTTCGTCCAACAATTTGTAGCAGACGACAATATTCAACAGGTGCGATGATAATGAAAGACTAGACTGGTACCATTCACCTGCTGAAATTTGACAACAGGTTAGGGTGAAAGGTCAAACTAAGACAGATGCGACAACAAGTGGCAAACGGGTAACGTCCCGGGTACATGGGTTAACAGTCACCTGAGAATCATTAATTGAAATTTCTCCGGGACTTCATTTTTATTCTTCTTTTTTCCAAAAAGCTTTTTCATCGATGGCTGGTGAATTTGGTCAGTGTGAATATTAATACTAATATCAAGTAAAAGGTAGTGGTTTTTGTAAAATTAATGATATGAAACCAAAATGAAAGTTGCATTTCCTTCGCACACCTCAACTCTTACCATTAATAAGGAGGTCTTAATAAATTTCCGATAAAATCTTTGAAAGTGCTTTTCTTTTTGCACCATCTGTTTCAATTATCTAGCGTCTCGATCTGAAATTATTATTGGTATCGATTGTTGCTTTAATATCATTGCTATTGATGAAAATGAAAATGATGACCAATGATAACAAATAATAATGATGGCCATGATAATTATCAGTATTCGCCGTGTCGTCAATCACATCAAACACTGCAAAAAATAAAACATCATGAAATAAAATTTTAATTTACACAAGACAAAACGGACACGCCTTGCATATGTATACTCAAAATGCAAAACATGTTTTATTATTGCCATTAATATGTTTTATTTATATTTAAATCAGGAATAATTTAAAAGGCACTCACGGAATATTTGTAATAATCTGTATAAAACAGAGGAGACACTGTTCTGTGACATTTGTTATTAGTTCCTTGTTGCTTTTTATACCTTCAGTAAGTGCAAAGAGAGGTGAAAGTTTCTCTAGTACATAATTCACCTTGAAAAGTCTCAAAACTGTATTTCAGACTACTTTCATAGAAAGTGATTATATTCCCCAAGACTGATGGATGTGATGTTTAAGGGTATCTACAACAGAATTCCCAAACCAGTTTCACGAACTTTAATTTCATCCAATGGATTGACCAAGTCGTTATTTAAGAAAAACATTATTGTTTCTGTAAACTTCCACAGTAAACAATCACATTCTTATTTATCATTTACAACCACTTACCAGTATGCAGACTACATAGAAACGCTCACATGGCCTGGATGGGTAAAAATTAATTAAAGGGCAATAACTTTTGTGGCCATGCTTAGATCCTTTCTAGTTCATATACACATGAACATGAAATTATGGTAACCGAAAGAGCTTATTAGTATATAGTATGGTAGTGATACCAACAAAGTTATTATCTTAAGCCAGATCAGGGGTAATAACTCTGGAGATACCAGGTTGATTTTCACAACAATTACAGGGAATCAACTATATTCAGTGTGACTAACCGTTAAAATGATATGACACCAGAGGGTTTTAAATAAATGAAGGTAATATTGTGTAAATTGTGCTTGCATCTGCTGGAAACAATCTCCCGGTACATAAATGGTAGACTGTTCTTACTGTAACGCATAATCAGGAAAAGGGAAGGGCGATAACTCTGATTATACTACGTTCATTATTACATTTTTTTACCGTTACAAAGAATGGTATGTTCGACAATTGTGGCAGTAAACAGCAATAAATCTGGTATAAGTCTGTACATTCTCACAAGAAAAAAAACGGCAATTTAAACCAAATAAGTGCAAATAAATATGGCCATTCTAAGATGATTCTCACAAAATTTGCCAGAAAGCAGACAGTAGCTGCAGACAACTACACGAAAGCCGGATTGTGGCCAAGAAACAATATTTTTTAGTCTATTTCTCACGTAATTAGAAGATAACTTTCTTATAATAATTATAATAGTTGTTTTCTAGTAATAAAATTATCTTGCAATCTTCTTCTTCGTACGCATCATAGCGCAATCTCAAAACGAAGAGAAAAGACCTCGTTAAGATGAGTCCTATTGTTTTGAGGGTCAATTTATTTCACAAGACTTTATATGGCCACTGGCTGCCATAAACAGCATATAAACTTTACAAAGAGTTTAAAAAAGGGACTTAAATCTTGCCAAAGTTTAAAATCATGGCGGACGGAGGTTTTGACCTTCCGATTTATACAGTGGACGCGTTCACAGATGAACCGTTCAGTGGCAACCCTGCAGCGATATGTCTTGTACCTCATGGAAAGGTGAGAGAATTTTCTTTAATGTTCATTTTTCGTCAGAATTCTATTATTAGATGTAAAGTTGTCTTGGTTTTTGTACTTACGACAGAACAGAAACGCTGTTTAATACCAATAATTACTGTTTAAAGGGAGGGAATAGCCCATTATCACTCCATTAATGTATGCCAGAGTTACGTTTCCGCAAAAATCCTATTAAAACATGCGAACACATGCCCACACCTTCAACCCCCATCCAAATGAAAAAGTACCCAGATAGCCTAGTGGTAGGGCATCCGCTTCGAATGTGGGAGGTATTGGGTTCGATTCCCGGCTGCCTGATAACAAATCAATGAAAAATGGCACCAATAGCTTGGCGCTTACCTGGCTTCTCTTTTATACCCTTGTGGCGATGGTTTCCATAATATAAATCAGTGTAAATGGAAAATATGGACTTTTGGTCATAATTTGCGCCCCACTCCAATATTTGTATGAACTTAGTAGACGATAGTTATAGATGTCTTTCTTTGTAACAGTTTTTATAATAAATAATTAGCTAGTAAATAAGTTTTAAGTGTTTTAATAAAATGCACAAATTAAAAATTACAATGTCGTTATTACCACTTTGTCACAGGCTATTATGTACAATATTATTATTATCGTATAGTGCATTTAACATATTTCTCAAATTTTCATCTATAGAACACTTTTAGGTGACTAAAATTGTCCTTAAAAGAAGTTTTAATTATAACACAATAAACAAGAGCTGTCCGTAAGACAGCGCGCTTCACTATTCGGCGATTTGCCAGTAAAATGAATTTATATCTCAATAAGACACCTCTGCTTTAAAAGGAATACACCAAGATATAAAAAGACCCTAATACTCAGAGGGGTTAAAGGTCAAGTATGGAAGGGGTAATGATGATGATGGTAAAGATATATTTGGAGTTTCAAGTCATTATCTTGTATAATACTAAAGTTATGTCCAGAAAACTAAGTTTGTCAAAACATTTAAGTATGAAAGGGGCATAATTTGGTCAAAAATACAAATTAGAGTTATGGGGATTGTTACCACTCATGCAAATGATGATGATCGTGATAAAGTTTAAGTGTCAAGTCATTATCTTATATTATACTAAAGTTATATCCAGAAAGCAAAGATTTCCGAAACACTAAGTATGGAAGGGGCATAAGTCTGTCAAAAATACAATTAGAGTTATGGGGATGGTAACCACACATGCAGATGATGATTATAAAGAAATATATTTAATTTCAGGTCATTATCTTTTAAAGTTCCAAAGATATGTCTATAAACAAAGCTTTCGAAAAATTAACATGAAAATAATTCCAAGTATAACACCTTGGTGACCTTGACCGTGGGTAAAATGGGCCCAGCCCCTGCACATACTTTGCTTGTATGCTGGACAATGTTTATTTGAAGTTACAGTAAGATATAAGCAATAGTAACAAAGAAATGACAGAAAAACAAAGGTTGCCGAAAAACTTTAACCTTAAAAATAACCTAAGTATAACACCTTGGTGACCTTGACCTTGGGTATAATGGGCCCAGCCCCTGCACATACTTTGTATGCTGGACAATGTTTATATGAAGTTACAGTAAGATATAAGCAATAATAACAAAGATATTACAGAAAAACAAAGCTTGCCAAGAAACTTTAACCTTAAAAATAACCTAAGTATAACACCTTGGTGACCTTGACTTTGGGTATAATGGGCATAGCCCCTGCATATACTTCGTTTGTATGCTGAACAATATTTATGTGAAGTTACAATAAGATATAAGCAACAGTTACAAAGATATGACAAAAAAAAAACAAAGGTTGCCGAGAAACTTTAACATTAAAAGTAACCTAAGTATAACACCTTGGTGACCTTGACCTTGTGCATAGTGGGCCCAGCCCCTGCACATACTTTGCTTGTATGCTGGACAATGTTTATGTAAAGTTACAGTAAGATATAAGAAATAGTAAAAAAGATATGACAGAAAAATAAAGGTTGCCGAAAAACTTTAACCTTAAAAATAACTTAAGTATAACACTTTGGTGACCTTGACCTTGGGTATAATGGGCCCATCCCCTGCACATACTGTGTTTGTATGCTAGACAATCTTTATGTGAAGTTACAGTAAGATAAAAGCAATAGTAAGAAAGAAAACAAAGGTTGCCGAAAAGCTTTAATCAAGAAAGGTCACGCCGACGCCGACGCCGGCCGACGCCGGGGCGGGTAGAATACCCCCCCCCCCCTCCCCCGGGCCTGGTGGAGGTAGTGGCAAATGTCCTATACATACCGTCTCAGCAGAGTCGCAAATGTCCAGCTTTCCACTTTTCAACGGATTTTTGATTTCTGGAGTGGGGGCAAATGTTATCTAGATATTTCGGGTTATTTGTTTGGGTTAATGGTGAACTATGTTTTTATTGAAGAGACAGCGGAGAGGAGACACACCTATCGAGATCTTTTCAGTATTTGCTTGCTTTCCTTATATAGATCGTGATGATAAATGTACCTGCTTTAATTCTCATGTAAGCTTACTTGAGGTCAAATATGGTCATTGTCTCCCGAAATTTGGCTGTGCTTTGTTTCTCAACTCTAACCCTTCCCCCCCCCCCCCCCCCCCCCCCCCCCCCCCCCCCCAACCTTCGACTGACCAAGTACAGAATAAAGCTTGTCGTCGACTGCAACTTCCTTTCGGAGGCAGGCCACAATGTTGCCTCCAGAGTGAGATATAGTTCAGAGACCTCTCAGACCTTTTGTTCGAACTGCTGATGTTTTAGTTATTGGAGTTTTGTACTAGCCTGTGGTAGCTAATAATCCGTTTCTTACTAAGGGCCATACTGTGTTATTTGTAGCTCATTGATTGTGTTCTGTTCCTGGAATTCATCCTTCTTTGCACCTACTCTACTGACGTAGTGAATGGTTGCTTTGAAGCTAAGTGGTCCCGTTTTACTAGACTATGTATATACGTAGTAAACCATGGCCATGCCGTTGCGTGACGTTCTCCTAGTCAAACCTGTTACGTCTTTTGTTCCTACCTTTCAGTAGGTTTTTCTACTCGGTCTGTAGCTTTTAGGGTTTAAGGGACACATTGATAAAATTAATTATTAGGGATTTGCTTTATTTAACTTGGGCGAACGTCAAGAAATTCTAGGAAAGTAATAGTAATGTACACTGCGAACATGACTTCTTATGGTGTATTTGTTTTGATATTTTATGCAATATTTTATTAATATCTTCGTAAACAAAGAAAAGAAATATTAACGTAATTATGATATGCTTAAATGGGAGGGAAATATGTGGGGTCAGTAAGATAAATAGTGGGACTCGACTAACGCCTCGCCGCCACCCCTCATACTGACCCCACATATTTCCTTGGAGGGTCACTAACAGACCTAATAATTAACAATGTACTTGTTGAGTGGGTCGGCTGTATTTGATGTGTCCGTAGCATTCATGTGCTAAAGGATAATTGGATGTTTTTCTTTTTTATTTATATATACACCTATATCAGAACAACAAATCTATATTTTGCAGATGATGAGCGATGAAACTTTTCAAAAAATAGCTGCGGAGATGAATTTGTCAGAGACAGCGTATATAGAACACCTTTCTGAGAATAGCAACTTCGCCACTAGTATGTATATTATTATCATCCGATCAATGGTGTTTGTTTTCAGCTCACCTGTCACGAAGTGACAAGGTGAGCTATTGTGACCGGACGATGTCCGTCGTCCGTCGTGCGTCGTGCGTAGTCCGTCGTCCGTCGTCTGTCATCAATTTCTAAAAAAATCTTCTTGTTGAAAACCACTGGGCAGAATTACACCAAACTTCACAGGAATGATCCTTGGGTGGCCCCCTTTCAAAATTGTTCAAAGAATTGAATTCCATGCAGAACTCTGGTTTCCATGGCAACCGAAACGAAAACCTTTAAAAATCTTCTTGTCCAAAACCACAGGGCATAGGGCTTTGATATCTGATGTGTATCATCATCTAGTGGTTCTCTACCAAAATTATTCAAATTATCCCCCTAGGGTCAAATATGACCCCGCCCTGGGGGTCACATTGTTTATATAGACTTATACAGGGAAAAATTGAAAATCTTCTTGTACAAAACCACATGGCATGGGGCTTTGATATTTCGTATGTAGCATCATCTAGTGGTCCTCTACCAACTTTGTTCAAATTATCCCCCTAGGGTCAAATGTGGTCCCGCCCCGGGGGTCCCAAGTTTTACATAGACTTATATAGAAAAAAAAGTTTAAAAATCTTCTTGTTTGAAACCACAACACTAAGACCTTTGATATTTGGTTTGTAGCATTGTCTTATGGTCCTCAACCAAAATTGTTCAAATTGTACCCCTTGGGTGAAAAGAGGCCCTGCCCTTGGGGTCCCACGTTTTATATAGACTTATATAGGAAAAAGCTTTAAAAATCTTCTTGTCTGAAACCATACGACCTAGGCTTTTGATATTTGGTATGATGCATTGTCTAGTAGTCCTCTACCAAAACTGTTCAAATTATGCCCCTGGGGTTAAAAGAGGCCCCGCCCTGGGGTCACTTAGTTATTATGTGAGTTATTTAGGAAAATACTTAAAAAATCATATGCTCCTATTTCCAAGACTGTTTAATTATAATTACCTGATGACCCCAAGTAATATGATGTCACTTGACTTTGACCTTGACCTGCTTCCTTGTTTTTTAAGATACAGCCTTGAAATTTTGATGACATACACAGTTTTGCACACAAATCGTAAAACTGAATTTCATTGACCATGAATGTGACCTACTGATTTTCTTAATATTTTATCATCAGTTTGACATTTGAAACATGTAGCTCATATTACTCAGGTGAGTGATCCAGTGTCATCATGACCCTCTTGTTTATTACATGTATTATTAAAGTATTTTAGTATCTGTTAACCCTTGATATTACTAAATTGTCAATTCACTACAAAAAATAAACATAATCTTAAAAGATCTGTTTGATTTATAATTGCATCTAGGCAACGAGTTCAAGCTCCGATGGTTCACACCGACGAATGAGGTACCGCTGTGCGGCCATGCCACACTGGCGTCTGCAGCAGTGCTGTTCTTTTGCTCAAGTAAGTTTACTTCTTTTAACAGGTACTCGCCGGCTGATGTAATTTTCATGCGAGTTTTATCTCGGAAAACAAAATACATTTTGTATGTTTGATATATGAATTAGTAAGGATTTAGTATCTTTAACATAGGAGTACTTGGCCTGAAACCATTGTTGTACATAATTTAGACTTAAATGGTTTCTTTCCACAATACGTTTTCAACAAGAAATGGAAATTATATGAGCCGTTCCATGAGAAAAGCTATATTAGCGATATGACAAAATTATTGCATGATGAAATTCATGGCAAACGAAATTCCAAAGCACCCGTGCACTATAGGATATAGATATTGATATTGATAAAAGGCCCGTGATGAAACCAAAAACACACGTTCGAGTTATTCTTAATAAAACTATATTAAACTGTTTATAAATTATAAAGTTCAGAACAGAATATCCATTTTTATACGCCCTAAGGGACGTGTTATGTTATGACGCCGGTGTCCGTCCGTTTGTCCGTTCGTCTTGCCGTTAGCAATATCGTGCCCGCTCGGTAACTCTTGAACCCCTTGAGGGATTTCAAAGAAACTTGAAACAAATGTTCACCACATCGGTACGACGTGCAGAGTGCATGTTTTAGATAGCTCGCTTCAAGGTCAAGGTCACACTTAGGGGTCAAAGGGGCATATGAGTTTGTTTTGTGTCCGCTCTGTAACTCTTGAACTGATTGAAGGATTTTAAAGAAACTTGACACAAATGTTCACCACACTGAGACGACGTCCAGAACCCTTGTTTCGGATGGCTCGCTTCAAGGTCAAGGTCACACTTAGGGGTCGAAGGTCATACCGTCGGGTGTATATTGCTCCGCATTGCGGTGCTCTTGTTATCCATGCATTACAGCTTAGCATCTGTCATTGTGACACATTAACAAATGACATTACATTGTGCTAGTACTTGAGTAAACATTCTGGTACAACGTAACATTTATACTCATATTGTACACATATACAAGCATTATTTTCGCATTTTTGTTACAGAAAAAGAGTAGATGTAATGTTTGTTATACCGAAATATTCGACGAAAACTATTAGGCCTTTCCGACACAAAACCAGTATCAGTGACAAAAAATCAAAATTGTGATAATAAGATATTCACGAAGATCATTCTTTTATCTTTCAAATATGAAAACTTGAAGAAATGTTCACTCTTTCACGACTTAAAATAATTTTTCAGATAACTCCAGCGGTGCTATTACATTTAGAAGTAAGAGTGGTCCGTTAATTGCACGCCGTGACGGAGAGAGTATCACATTGGACTTTCCCATCAATCCTGTGGAACCATACGACAGAACTGCTGCATTGTCCATAATTAAGGTACTGCTGGTCAGATTCATTTATATTTATACAAACATGCACAATGTGCAAGAGTTCTTCGCGTACTTTGATTTTTATAAAGAATGACAATCGATCCTAGTATAAAAATGTACTAAATATAAGATTAATCTAGAGGTTTGGCGTGATTTAGCTTAATGCGACAAAATAGATAAAACAGTTTTAGTGAGACGACAAGTGGGCCCCTCTGATTCACTTTTTTTTAATTCTATTAGTATAATTTGGACACCTAGGATAATAGTGTTAGGATAAATCTGTTGTAGGACTCCCTGTTCGCTCCTTGGCTCGGTAGCAAAGACACGGACTTGCGCTATTTCCTACTTAATCTGTGAGCTAGTCACTAGCTACAAGTAGGCTACTTAGCCGGGCATCGCTTTTGGCTTCGTCGTTTGGGTCACACCTTGGTTTAAGTTTTTCGTCTTAGTATCCGTTGTATTTATTGGACCGAAACTTTACACGTGATACTTACTAAAATAATCAAGTTAGCCTACTCTTGGTTGAATTTAATTCAAATTACGGCCGCTGTAATGTGGTTAAAATTTTGCGTGCAACTATCAAGCTGTATGTCAGAAACAGAAACTTCACACAATGCTTCCCATTCATCAGAGATACTGAAATAACCAAGTTAGATAAAGTGGTTGAATTGAATTCAAGTTGTGACCCCTTATTTGGTTAAAGCTGTATGTATAGGATTGAAATTTCACACAATGATAACTCTTATTTGAATAAAATAAGTCGGTTACGTAATTCTTGCCCTTGTTTGGCTTTTGAAAATATCGAAGTGGACTGGTTTATACTTGATATAACAATATTTGACAATAAACAGAAGTGCAGATCAAAAGAACCATAACATCTGTCTGCAGCGATAACTCATCTCAATTTTTATCTCCGTCACATTAGCATCTGTCTGTCCGTCCGTCATTAAATGTTGGCAAACTGGTAATTTCAAAACTTCCATATACTAGTATTTATTATACTGATACTACTGATAGTTGGCAATGAGAGAAAATGGAAAGCCAAGCATCACTGCTTTTATCTTCGAAATTTTCCCTTTTTGTACACTTTCTTCTTTTTTTAACTTAATCGGAGAATAATCATGGGAATTTAAATAACACTTAAGGGGACGCATATTGCTACATTCACAGTTCATACAGCAATGCGGAAGGAGTGCATATTCAAGAAATCGATGGTGGGAAAATAAAAAACATATTCCTAAACTGATATAATACTGATGGACACCTGTAATATTCAGTATTCTGTGAATAAGGATGTGGTACTATGAATGTAATAGGAAAACAGAGGTGTTTGTGAAAGTACATTCAACACAAAATATTAAGCTTTTGTATAAGGAAAAAACAGGTTTTTTACAATAACAGTGTTCCAAATAATGTTGAAGGGATGAGATTTTCTTTCTAACACACCAGTTTGCTTAAACATGTAAAAATTTAACGCCACGTCAGTTCATCTCGGGATGGACGCCATATTTCCATTGATAAAAAATGTAAACAAAAAAAAATCAGAGTGGAATTAGCATTGCAAGGACATAACATGACATTCTACACAATGAATACCTTAGAACAGATATCTAAGATGCTACACAGGTCAGGCGGGTTAAATGCATAATGTCGATCACTTGAAATTCATCTTGAAAAGGTGGTTAATTTTAGTTTGTTTACATGGTTTTTTAATTTTCCCACGACTTCTCGGCGATTCACTGCAAATGTATTACTGCGCCGGACGAAAGGTAACTCTAATAAACAACGGGAGACAACTTAGGTGTCAGCACGTGTACGATTTTTAAATAAACATGTCGATGATTATAATTTCTTATCAAATAATGAATCCTATTCAGATATTCGTCTTTAATATTAGAAAATTATTAATTTCTGTGGACATTTGTCAAAAAATATTACTTACAGTGGACTACTTTGCGCATCAAACTGGTTTCCGCTTCAGCTGTGAGGCACTTCCGTTATACTTTTGACAACAATAACAAAACACAAAATGAATCAATAAAGTCACTTATAAACCGACTGCTACTTAAATCAGTGTAAGTAAAGTTGTTATTACAACATTATACATGTTCGTTACGTTATGAGATGAAGTTTATCTTGAACTGCATAATCCATTAACTACGTTTACATGATATTGCATTAACAATTTATTTGACCTCATTTTTTTACGTGAATGACAGCATTCTCGTGCAACTCGTGCAAACAGAGTTATGAAAAGTATGGTGGAGAATTCAAGGACAAATTATAAATGACATTAAAGTGAGGATAACTGTATATTCGTCCAGTTTTGATCATTCATTGACATTCCTGCTGTGTATTAGTAACTTTTGTGAACAAGATTAGAATGTTACTTTTGCACATATACACATTGATTGGACCTCTCAACCAAATTTCATACCTTATTTTAGGGATTTTTAAGACAGTAGATTTTCAAAACTTTGTTGAATGTGTTTTGATATTTAAGTGCATTGCAGTTCATGAATACCAAGTTAAAAATTAATAATGGCAACATTTCTAGGCCTTTATTGTAAGCCACTAGACTTCTGTAATGATAAATGTTTAATGTATTAAGGGGAATATACTCTTTTAGTTTTGTAATGTGGCATTCCTTGACCACCGTATCTTTTCTTATGCACTACTTTGTAAACAAACTAAATAATGTGTTTTAGCTCACATATGCCAAATTAAAAGCAAGACAGTGAACTTATTTCACATTCTTTCTTTAAATTAGAATCTGTAGGACATTGATAAATGTTTGGACAAAGTGAAGCACTATTATTTTCGCACCAAAAAGTCTTAATTGTTGACTTTGAATGTACACAAGAAGTCTTATGTAATTCAACAATAACTTTCTTGTTTCAGTTTTTCTCATTTTTATTTTAGTGAGCAATCCTTTGTGTACTTATAACAGTTGAAACAGTATTCATTTCATTTACCAAAACCGTGTACTTTTTTGCAGGTAAATTTTATAATACCCCACCCACTTTTTTCTAATTTCAAAGTATGCGTCCCCTTAAGTCTTTACAATGACTGCTGCCTCACAGACTGTACTATTTTTTATATATTTGTTTAATCTTTGGAAAATTACTTTGAAACTACTATAGGGATTTTGGTGAAGTTAAAATTATCGTAGAAGTACCAAATGCCAAAACCATATATAAACTGTATGAAAAAAATATTGATTTTATGCCCCGTTTGTTCGCATTTTTTGAAAACAAAACGGGACTTAATGTATTATGACGATATCCGTCTGTCCGTCCGTATGTATCGTCGGTCTGTCTCTGTCCTGGATAAATATATGTTTCTCCTAGTTTGTGACTAAGGACTTCCATTTTGTCTGTACAGTAACATTAGGAAAGTTCATTCATCTTGATATATTGATAGACGGCAGTTAGAGGACAGACAGCGCGTAAGAAATGTTATGTAATACATCAAGTGGCCGGTATTATTCAATTATTTGGCTAAACATGACTTGGCTAGTTGTAAGAAACCACGCCGTGAACAGAGAAATGCTTGTTCCTGATAGTTAATCAAATCTCGTTAGTCTTTTAAAAAAATACTTGTCACGTACTGTAATCGAATAACAAGGATGGTTTCATGCCCGGACGTCCCGTTTTATAAGTTTCTTTTGTAAATTACGGGCTACCAAAATACAGTGTACATATTTGAAACTTATTTTATTATATTATCTTTCGATCCAAAGGTAACCAACAGCTTACAATGGATAATACTTGTATATAATAATTATGTAGTACTAGTCTGTCCTGAGGTTTAACCATTACCGTGCTAAATTTCTATAATGAACTCATTAACTGTTAGTTTAAACATATTTATTCCACATATATGTACACATAGTTACATAAACATGTATTACATCTGTATGGATAGGATTAGAACGAAAGATAATGTCTTATAGAGTTCTTCTCCTAACTATTAAAAGGGGTGCTTACCAAAAAGATGACTGAATGGCGAACAGTGCAGACCATGATCAGACTGCATGGATGTGCAGGCTGATCTTGGTCTGCACTGGTCCCAAAGGCAGAATCACTTGCCGCCAGCGGGCTAAGGGTTAAGCAATACTGACAGGTAAAGTCATACTCCTACTTTCAATGAAGACCCCAGTCGCCCATTTGGCGTATTATTGTTACGAAGTATATTGTTCGTGCGCCGATGCACTCTATGCCCAAACTTGCTCCAGCTACTGATCTGGAAAACTGTTCAGTCTAAAGGTCACTGTGACCTTGAACTTAAAATTATTATGAGACTATTCACAGAAAGTAAAAGGTACTTTAAAAAAATGATAGATTTTAAGTACGGGAAGTGCATATTCCTTGATCAGAACGAGTATACGCGTATTTCCCTTTTGTGTAACTACTTATAATGTTTGAGAACTATCATAATTTAAACTACTTCGTTTTATTTCAACATGTCCTTAGTTTTCAAATCCACAATTTGATTAAAGTCAAAATTTGAAATCGCCCACAGACTATATCTTTTCTAAAGCCTGACGACATTCTGGCATGTTGGATGCACATCATCAACAAACTCGCTTTGCTTATATTTTTAGCAGAAGTGTTATAAAGAATCAACAGCATAGTAGCCAAATTTTCCTTTCTTTGACGTTGCATTGCAGGAGATATGTGACCCGGCTTTGGTCAGTGACGTCCAGTACTCCCCGGGAACCAAGAAGCTTTTGCTTCGATTAGAAGACAACTTTTCCAGGTGACCGTTTTATACATTCCTAAATCTGACAGGTCGAGAGTCCCGGTGTATTATATACCTATGAGGAAATGATTATCATTATGAGGAGGACGCATTCTTATAGAATAACATTAGCTCAATGTCCCACTAGAAATCAAAATATGAATATTGTTTGCATTAGGTTAACCTATTATTGTCTAAACAAATTAGCAGAGGGATTTTTGGCACCCAGGTGATCCTTGTCAGCAAATAAATACTTTAACATATGAAAATAGTCTGCAGAACAGCGAAATAGAACTTGATTAAACCGTCGACAGAAATCCCAAGGCGATGTCAGAGATGGTCGCCAAATGTCAAAGATAGTTGCCAAAGTCTGGAAATTGAGTCATTGCAACATCAGTTTTGTCCTTACATTTTCTTAGTACAAATAGTTCAAATATACATAAGCTGTTAAAAAAAGAATTTTCAAATGATACTACATTTGTATAACAAATATATCCTTATACCTTGCGTATTGGAAGCCAGTATTTTTACAACCATCTGTTATAAGTAACGTTCTCCTATCAAATGTTATCTATATATAGTGGGTACGTATATATAAATGTTGTCATACAATTAAAATCGCAATAAAAATCTATTCTCTTTCGGTGAAATCCTTAAGTTTGACCTCTGAACTTACTCATTTTAATACATCTAAATAAATAAAGAGACTTGTTCATATACCTTTCAAGTCAAGTAAAGTATTCTTTATTTAGAAATCGGATGTACAAATATGACAACACAGGCTGTAATGATCTTTTGATACCGAAAGATATTTGGAGTATATATCATGCTTACATGTAAAATACTAAAGATTTATAAGAAGTGTATATAGGTTAGTTTATTTTTTTTTTCAATTTGACGCCCATATTGGATGCCATTTTGATGATCTTATATTTCCATCGACTCTCACACTTTTGATAACATTTTAGTATATTAATTCATTGCTGATTTAGATGGTTGACCCCCTGCCATGTAGACCAGTTATCTACGCTATCATTATAAGTTAGTATTGCATATTTCCAATGTTATGTGATACTAATGCAAATGTATATTGTTATATATTATAAACAAAAATAGTACGAAAATACATTCTTATTCTTAAAAGTATGTTTCAGGGAGCTGTTTGAAGGTTTGTGTCCAGACCCACGTGCATTACAAGCCACAGACAGCACGGGCAAAGTAAAAGGTGTAATAGTGACAGTGAGGGGAAGCTCAGTGTTTACAGATACATCTGGCCAGTCTTTCGATTTTGTTTCGAGATATTTTGCACCTTGGAATGGAATACCGGAAGACCCAGTTACAGGTTAATCTTAGAGCCAGACACTTAGATAAGCACGTGTCGTCACGTTAACAAGGTCCATCTCCAGAAACAATGCTTTTATTTATTGAGAAACGACGTTAAGTTAATTGCTCAAAATTACTTAAATCGTTCTGTATATACATATGCATCAAATACGCATTAACATTCGAAATGTTGATGGTATAGACTCGTTTATGTTATAATGAAGGGCCTGGCACTTGATGTAGGTCGAAAGCTATTTAAAGAACGATTTTATATCGTATTGTTGTTCCGTCTGTGAGTCAACTCTGAATTTAGTTAATTCAATGATGAATTTAATGATTTTATATATTCGAGTAAGGGGTAGGGGGACAATGAGATATGTTTTCATATAATATAACAATTATATACCGAGATGAAATTATTATTAATGATAAATAATGTTTTAATAATTGTCTTTTTATCATATTTAGTCTTTGGATGGTAAGTAAGCAAGATAGTTAATCTTGTTTCAATCATAAAAAACGAGGTCGCTGTAGCGATAGGTAAAATATGAATTAGTGACATTATTATACATATATCCTATGGAATATGTTTGACTATTTAAAACGTTAGAATGTTAACTTTGATTATAGGCTCAGCGCATACAGTTTTAGCTGACTTTTGGAGAAAGCAGATGGATAAAAGTGAGTTTTATGGTAAGTAAAGGAAACGCTAATATCGCTATACAAGTGGTCTGTAGATGCAACCATTTGAAACGTTGCCCAATGAGTTGTTTTTGCATAAGAATAATTTAATAAACATTCCTCATCTAGGGAACGATATGAATATAAGAATTTATATCATAGAGTTGCATTTACAACTATATATGTAAACGAAATTCATTATCATAACCTCCCTTTGTCTACATTGACAGATGGGAAATAGATTAATTCCAAAGCTACACGCCCTTTTAAAACTTGCATTTTGGTTCATACTGATGAAATATCAACGGAAATGTAAAACTAGACATTGTATTGAAATCGAAAGAAATTCTCGGCTGTTCAAATACTTTCATATTAAAGGGGGTAATTAAATGTTGTTTTTTTTTTTTATAAAACATGCATTTCTAGTTATGTATAACTATATGTAATTGGTCATTTTCCTTTAAACAAATCTGTAACAGAATATACAACAGTGAAAAAAGATCATAAAATGATGCTTAAATGCGATTTACCTCCATTAAAAAATAAAAGGTAAGGATAGATTTACCGGTAACACAGAGCATCCCAAACTGCCAGAAAGCCACACAACCTAATAATAATAATAAACGTTGTGAATGTTTACCGACAGTGCAATGTCAAAAGGCATTTTGATATGCTGGTAATAGTAGCACAAGCGTAATTTGGTTTTAATTACCAAATACCATATATTGTTCAGTTTTCCAGAAAGCTTTATACAATATATACAACGTAGATACTTTATAGACATTATGACAAAAAAATCCTCTACCTCATGCCCATCAACAGTGAACAACTCTTACAATGAACATTGCCTCTGTCGATATACCTTTATTTTCAAAGGTATATGATTAAGACATGTTGAAGCAGGTATAATATCCGGCTCTTGTAAAACTTGCTCTAATTTTTTACAATCACATTGATACAGTAGCTTCATTTATATTTTCTTCTTTATAATTTCATAGCCAGACAATGTTCAAAGAGGGGTGGTGATGTAAAGATAAAGATCATGTGTGATCGAGTGGAATTGACGGGCAAGGCAAAAGTTGTTCTTCGAGGTACCTTTAACATGTGATATATCAAACTGTCGACGTGGAAAAGTTATGGTTTAATGATACAGAAGACAGCATTAGGACCAAAGTGAAGTCTGAAAATATGTACTATAATATCTGTCGATATACATTGCACCAAAACTCTGCTTAAGACGGATAGACATTGCTATGATTAACTATACAATGAAATTGTTGAATGCATTGCTAATCTTGTACATGTACAACGGCTGATTTCCATTGAACTAAACTCATTTCAATGTTAAGATCTGCATGGTACTTCTATAGTTATGTTCTAAATTAGTAAACTGGTCAAATGTCTCTCCTATTTGTTTGTTACGAAATACTAGTACCAGAAATGTTTCGTTCGGACTAAAGAGGTTAAAACTGCGAGCTGTCCATACATTCTTTCAAGAAAATGTGGTTCTCATATACTCGTATTTCAAGTCGAGATGAAGGGGAGATGTGTGCAGGAATCGTTCCGGACAGTTTGGTTTCCGAACAATACCAAGAAATATCTTCGGCCGGCAGCGGTCAAAATTCATAGGGTGATTTTCTTCTATCAAAAGTGGGCGTATGTGTGACAGCCCTTGCCGATTCTGAAACCAAAAAATAATGGCATCTGTTCGGACTTAAGTTTCAGTTTTCATTTCATATTTGAAATGGCGTTGAAAGTTACCGCAACCTTTAGAAGAAAGAATGGTTTCTTATCCATATCATTTTATAATAATGTAATGAAAATTTCAGAAAATATATAAAAATTTCAACACCGGCTGCACGGAATTCCAACATAGGTGGTATACAGTTGGCAAAAGAAGAAAATATGCTAGTGTATTGTATGGTTTACTCCATAGAACAAAAGAAAGCAATCTACAAAATATAAATCGACAAGTTTTAAAATTTTCCTATCAATTATTCTTCTGTAAAATGTCCCTATACTGATGCTTCTTTTATCTCAATGTATATTAGAATGTCTGTCACTCACTTGAACCTATAATAGCCCACCCAGCTATCGTTGAGATTTTAAAGATAGTATAAAAACAATATAATTGAAACATTTGCATCACTCGTCTAAAATTAAAAAATATTTTTAAGAAACCCTGCAGGGACCCAGTTTCCAAAATAACTCTTGTGGTGGACATGATATTTCAAATTACAGTAAATTCAATCTAAAATAGGTACACATTTCATCAAATAATGACAAAATAATTGTCCCCTTTTTGGGCCTCATAAAATATCAAAAATGGATTTTTGAGCCTTGTATCTACCCTGACAATAACAAACGTTTTGGGACATTATATCATATTGTACTAAGCAATGCCTACAGATTTGTTAAGCAGTTCGCCAACTGTTTGTGGCAACTTATAATGCCCAATCACACCAAACTAGTTCTTAAAACGTCCCAACCCGTCCTAAGAAATAAAACGGGCTGCGATCTGGCTAGAACGTTTGTACTTTGGCCGAATAATATCCGTAATGCGTTCGGAGTTAGTTCATAAACAGTTCTTGAGACGTCCGTCGCATCTTTATCCCGTCAGAAGTCCGTTTATAAATAGTTATACCCCTATCACACCAAGCTCGTTTTCAATACGTTTTAAAAAATGCAGCCGAACGGGCTCAAACTGTGTGCCAACTGAACAGACGTAGTAGTGACGTTCTACTGTCTGTCTAAGAACTTTATGGACTGGCTCGGACGGGTTTGAACGGGAACAGTGCTCTAGAACTTTGAGCCTTCTCAAAATTTTCTGCCGATCATCCCGTCCTGCAGTTAAACGGACTGACGGGATGGACGTACAAAGAATTGGAATGCCGTACTATAGAGACGTGGTATGACGTAATGCGATCGGGTGTCAATTTCAGTACGTGTGCACACAGATCGGATCCATTTGTATAGCTCGTTCAACCCATTCACAGACAGACTAAACCCGATCGCATTACATCCTTAGTGCGTCGTTTATTCCGTCTGAATACGATCAAAATAAAATACTAAGTTTGCAATACGTTTCATATCGGTTCTAAGAGTTTGCAGTAGGTTCTCGGTACGCTCCACTCGTTTTTAGTACGTTTATTAAATGATAAAAAGTGTTTATGTAAGAAAAGTTTAGGTGGGTCATGGATTTCACGAATGCGCATTTCCCGTGCGCTCGCCGAATTTCAGTCTCGTTTAAAAACGTCTTGAGCGAATGTGTTTTATTTTCCTTTCGTTAATTAATAATTGATGTTATGTACGAATGAATTCTGCCATAAACCCTACAAAAATACCATTTATTAAAATAATACTGGTGCATTTCGGTTATGGAAATTTCTGTGCGCTCGCCGAATTTCAATCTCGTATAAAATTGTTTTGCGCGAACGTATTTTATTTTCCTTTCGTAAATTAATTATTTATGTTATATACGAATGAATTCTGTCATAAACCCTACAAAATACAATTTATTTAAAAATGCGGGTGCATTTCAGTTATGGAAATTTCCCTAGCGCTCGCCGAATTTCAATCTGATATAAAACCGTTTTGCGCGAACGTATTTTATTTTCCTTTCTTAAGTTAATTATTATGTTATTTATGATTGAATTCTGTCAAAAACCCTTCAAAAATACCATTAATTAAAAACATACAGGTTATTCCGATTATGGAAAGTGTATTCCGGTTTTTAGGTGGATTCCGGTTAAATGTTTGACCGCATTTATTACGTTCGTTCGCAGTTCCTACAACGTCGATCCAATCCCGTCTACAGTAAAATTACACAAGGTAGAGTGTAAATACAGGCCGTTGCCGTACAGGTTCAACATTTGGGCACAAGGTTTAGCCAGAAGATGTCTTTGCTTTTTTCTTCTTTGATTTCTGACTCTGTCCTCCTTCAGCTTCGGACTTTGAGACAGAGTCGTCAGAATGTGCAGGGGACGAACTGCGACGTTCATCCTCTCGACTTTTTCGTTCAGGGGCTGGCTCAGGAGGCTCTGTATCGGCTTCTGTTGTGCAGGAGCTATGAGACGTTCGGTCTTTTACTGCTTTAACATCCCGTCTCTGTTTGGCTCAACTTTTCTTTGGCGGCATATTGATACTTGCCAATTGCTGTGGATTTTTGTTTGTTAATCTTGAGAGGTTGAAGAGACAAACGAAAATGAGAACTGGACGAAATTGGTGGCTTTCTATAGCCGTCGGACCAGAACGTGACCGCAAGTTACGTTCTGAATGTACTAGAGACGAAATGAACGAGTTAAACTATCTGTGAAATTACAAACTAGTTAGATCGTATTTCGGCGTACTCGGAACGAAGTAGGACTAGTGACGAACTGTTTTAATCTGACTACAGACGGGCTTGGACTGCTTACAAACGGTGTCCACATGAGGTAAACGGGCAATTTTTCCCAAACTGAACTTACTATAAACGGACTTCAGACGGGATAAAGACGCGATGGACGAATCGAGAACTGTTCATGAACTAATTACGATCGCATTACTGATATTAACCGGTCAAAATACAAAAGTTCTAGCCAGAACGCGGCCCGTTTTAAGTTTTTTAGGACGGGTTGGGACGTTTTGAGAACTAGTTTGGTGTGATAGGGGCCTAAGTTCTGTTTGGGAAAAAAATGCCCTTCACCTCGTGTCGACACCGTTTGTAAACAGTCCAATCCCGTCTGTAGTAACTATTCCTACGTCGAAACACGTTCTAACTAGTTTGTAACTCGACCAACTCGTTCACAGACAGTTTAACTCGTTCTGATTACGTCCTCATCTTGTCCCTAGTACGTTCAGAACGTCAATTGCGATCACGTTCTGGTCCGACCGCTATTAAACCCATCTTCGTCCAGTTCTCACTCTCGTTTGTCTCTTCAACCTCTTAAGATAAACAAAAAACCACAGCAATTGACAAGTATCAATATGCCTCCAAAGAAAAGTGGAGCCAAACAGAGATGAGGTGTTTGAGCAGTAAAGGACCCAACGTTTCATAGCTCCTGAACAACTGAAGCCGATACAAAGCCTCCTGAGTCAACCCTTGAATGTAGAAGTCGAGAGGATGAGCGTCGTAATTTGTCCCCTGCACCTTCTGACGACTCTATATCAAAGTCCGAGGATGAAGGAGGATAGAAACCAAAGAAGAAAAAAAAACCAAAAGACAGACACTCTTCTTATGGCTAAACCTTGTACCCAAATGTTGAACCTGTACAGCAACGGCCTCTATTTATACACTACCTTGTGTAATTGTACTGCAGACGGGGTCGATGTTGTAGGAACTGCGAACAAACGTAATAAACGTACTCTAAAACGAGCGGAGCGTACTGAGAACCTACTGCAAACTCTTAAAACTGTTTAGAAACGTATTGCAAACTTAGTATTTTATTTTGATCGTATTCAGACGGAATAACGACGCACTAAGGATGTAATGCGGTCGAGTTAAGTCTGTCTGTGAACGTGTTGAACGAGCTACAAACGGATCCGGCCGGTCGGTGTGCACAAGTACTGAAATTGACGCCCGATCGCAAATTACGTCATACAACGTCTCTAGTACGATCGAAGTACGGCAGTTCAGTTCTTAGTACGTTCTCAGTCCGTCAAACTGCAGGACGGGATGATCGGCAGAAAATGTTGAGCACGCTCAAAGTTCTGGAGCATCATTTCCGTTCAAATCCATTCGAGCCAGTCCATAAAGTTCTTAGACAGACAGTAGAACGTCGCTATTACGTCTGTTCCGTTCGCACACAGTCTGACCCCGTTCGGCTACATTTTAGAACGTATTGAAAACTAGTGTGATGTATTATGTCATGATTGGATAACGCTACTGTTTAAAGCCATCGCACTTTATGGCATAATTATCTATAATCAGGGTATTATCCTCGTTGTTTTTCGGCGTCATCTGGTTAAAGGTCAAAGTCACTGCATGCTTTACGTATAAGTCCTCAGTTACCATCATGCGAGAATGGCAGTTCTTGGTCTTTTATTTGTATGACAATTAAGTTAGTCAGTACTGGATAATTTATAAGTATGATATCAAAGACAGCTATACTTTCTACACACTTATCATAAGTTATGGGTCCGGCAGCCTATTCTAATAAACCAGGCGAGCACCTTGCCTTAAAATCATATTACGACGTTTAAATAATGCCACCAAATACCAATATAGCGGTAAATAACGCTTTCAGTCGTAGGCTAGTGCTGAGTTTTAACCCTAGTCAGGTTTGCTTCAACAGATACACCTGGAATATAGTGAACACTCGAAAAAGTGGGTTTTTAGCTCACCTGAGCAATGCTCAGGTGAGTTTTTCTGATCGCTCAATGTCCGGCGTCCGTCGTCTGTCTGTCTGTCTGTCTGTCTGTCGTCTGTCAACATTTGGCTTGTGTATGCAATAGAGGCTGTATTTTTCAACTGATCTTCATGATATTTGGTCAGAATGATAACCTTGATAAAATCTAGGCCGAGTTCTAAAATGGGTCATCTTGGGTCAAAAACTAGGTCACTAGGTCAAATCAAAGAAAAACCTTGTGTATGCGATAGAGGCTGTATTTTTCAATTGATCTTCATGAATATTGGTCAGAATGATTGCCTTGATGAAATCTAGGCCGAGTTCGAAAATGGGTCATCTCGAATCAAAAACTAGGTCACTAGGTCAAATCAAAGAAAAATCTTGTGTATGCGATAGAGGCTGTATTTTTCAGTTATTCTTCATGAATTTTGGTCAGATTGATAACCTTGATAAAATCTAGGCTGAGTTCAAAAATGGGTCATCTCGGGTCAAAAACTAGGTCAAATCAAAGAAAAACCTTGTGTATGCGATAGTGGCTGTACTTTTCAATTGATCTTCATGAATATTGGTCAGAATGATTGCCTTGATGAAATCTAGGCAGAGTTCGAAAATAAGTCATCTGGGGTCAAAAACAAGGTCACTAGGTCAAATCAAAGAAAAACCTTGTGTATGCGATAGAGGCGGTATTTTTCAATTGATCTTCATGAATTTAGGTCAGAATGATAACCTTGGTAATATCTAGGCCGAGTTCAAAAATGGGTCATCTGGGGTCAAAAACTAGGTCACTAGATCAAATCAAGGAAAAACCTTGTGAATGCAATAGAGGCTGTATTTTTCAATTGATCTTCATGAATTTTGGTCAGAATGATAACCTTGATGAAATTTAAACCAAGTTCGAAAATGGGTCATCTGGGGTCAAAAACTAGGTCACTAGGTCAAATCAAAGAAAACCTTGTGTATGGAATTGAGGCTGTATTTTTCAACTGATCTTCATGAAATTTAGCCAGAATGATAACCTTGATAAAATCTAGGCCGAGTTCGAAAATGGGTCATCTGGGGTCAAAAACTAGGTCACTAGGTCAAATCAAAGAAAAACATTGTGTGTACAATAGAGGATGTATTTTTCAATTGATCTTCATGAAATTTGGTCAGAGTGATTGCCTTTGTGAAATCTAGGTTGAATTTGAATATGGGTTATCTGAGGTCAAAAACTAGGTCACTAGGTCAAATTAAAGAAAAATCTTGTGTATGTGATAGAGACTGTTTTTTTTTCAATTGATTTTTATGAAATCTGGTCAGGATGATTGCCTTAATGAAATCTAGGTCGAATTTGAATATGGGTCATCTGAGGTCAAGAACTAGGTCACTTGATCAAATCAAAGAAAAAACTTGTGTATGTGATAGAGGCTGTATTTTTCAGTTGATCTTTGAATTTTGGTCAGAATGATTGCCTGGATAAAATCTAGGTCGAGTTTGAACATGGGTCATCTAGGGTCAAAAACTAGGTCATATCTAAGAAAATGCTTGTTTTATCGCAAGAGACCAATTTTTTGGTCCAATCTTAATGAAAATTGGTCAGAATATTTGTTTCCATGAAATCACAAGGTCAAACATGTTTTACACTGTTATTGTGTGTTTCTTAGGTGAGCGACCTAGGGCCATCTTGGCCCTCTTGTTTTTTTACTGACAGACAATTACCACCTATATCACTATAAGGATAACGACCATACAAGTGAATCTGATTTTTCCTAAATATTTATCTACAATACTCGCAAAAATTGGGAAAACAATTTTATATTGAACGTGCAAACATTATTGCTTGAAATATAACCTAATGAGATAAAACCAAATTATCCTGGTTCATCTATATTCCTACTTTACAACTGGAATACAAAATGAAAAATCAAATCTTGGGTTAAACACAAATTAAGTTTTACATTTAACTGAACTCACTTAGGTGTTCTGGACTTTCCTCAACATGGCAGTATGTGTATTAATTAGCAAAAAGTACTAAATGAAACAACAAAACCACGTTATAAAATACAATTCAGATACACGGAATGTGCATTAAATTTCCTCAGAAGAGCCATTAAGAAATCGATTACAATGCTGGTACATGCAATGTCGTTTTCTAATTCTTCGATCATGTCTTGTTTTGAACGTAATATTACCTGCAATGGTAAAAGTTAACGGCTGAAACGAAACACATTTGAGCCGTGCCATGGGAAAACCAACATAGTGGGTGTGCGACCAGCATGGATCCAGACCAGCCTGCGCATCCGCGCAGTCTGGTCAGGATCCATGCTGTTCGCTAACAGTTTCTCCAATTCCAATAGGCTTTAAAAGCGAACAGCATGGAGCCTGACCAGACTGCGCGGATGCGCAGGCTGGTCTGCATCCATGCTAGTCGCAAAGCCACTATGTTGGTTTTCCCATGGCACGGCTCATTTGTCTTGTACACATAACTGCCTACTTTTTGCAACTTGTCATATCTGTAAAAAAAAATAGAATCTTCACAATAGGTATACATGTAAACAAACGAAGAAATTCATGTGTGGCTCCTGCTAACATGATCCGCACTCTTTGCAATAGTTTGCACGTGAACATCATGCTTCATTCTTTTCTTACGATTTCAATGTCGTATGGGTACCTGGAACGTTCATTCTTAAAGGAAAACGCATAATAGTCCAAGTTAATCACGAATATCGATGCAACGCCTTAGCAAACGAGAGAGACTGTAGGCACTAGTACTACTGGCGTGTGGAACTTCCGTTCATGACGTTGCACGGCAGTTAAACTGCCATAGGAATACAAATTTACGTCTCAATGTTCGAATTCGATAACTGGAGATATTTCAGAGGCCCAGGTCAGATAGACCGAAGGTAAAAACGGCTAGGTAGGACAGTTACATAACATGCATTTACGTCAACGTTTCAAAACGGCGTCAAGTACGGCAGATCAGCTTGGTGTCAGTACGCAAACAGTACTGAACCGTTTGCGAGCCGACAGAGTTCCGATTAGACCCAGGCGACAGTTACAACTGGCCGCAATCGCATGATTACGTCTGCGTTGAGCAAGGCGTTATTTACGCTGGACACATGCGCTGTGGGCAAGAATGCCTTTTAGGGACGAATCTTGCTTCAGTTTAAGTTTTGCAGACGGTAGAGTTTATGTTTACCGTTTTGCGTAGCCGTTTTTGGTGCCGGGAATATAATGGTCTGGGATGGAATTGTGGGAGGAAGAAAAACTAGCCTTGTTGTCATCAATGAGAATTTAAATGCTTAGCGTTATGTGAATGAGGTATTGGGATTTCTTTATTAGCATCACGGAATTTGTATACATGTACGATAACGTCAGGCCCCCATGTAGCTGCCCTTACAAAGGGATTTCTTCCAGGGCAAAACAGGTTGCAATCCCATAGGGCATATATGGAATCGTTTTTGGGAAAAATGCGATCGCATGTGTATTCATAAAACAACATTTTCATAGGTGTTATGACTATATTTCTGATTTGAGCATGGGGAGGGGCCGCCGTGTACGAGTGGTTAAGGGTACCTGCTTAGAATAACTTGCCTTCCACCGTTGTAGCGGATGTAGAATTATTTCATGTGAAGAAGTCATCCAGCTGGCTTACGGAAAGTCGGTGGTTCTACCCATTTGCCAAGGGTCACCTGAGGGCGTCCTCCACCATTAAAGCCGGACTTATACCTTTGTCGACGTGACGTTACAACTAAACAAACATATTTGGACAGGGGACTCCAAAATTCACTAAAGCGTTATATGGCCTACAAAATTTGGAACATTTTCAAAATAGTGATAAATGAAAAAAAAAATATTGTTTACTACCAGAATAATTATCTTCTGTAGTGTATTTAGCTTTTTTGAAACAGATTAATAATTTTGTTCAAAACATGTCTCTGAATATTGCTGAAATCACAAATTTTCTAAAATAAAAATGGGCATTTTTTGTTATATTTAGATCATATAGGAATGTTTTAATAGCACAGTCAAGGATCACTTAAACAATTTCACAATAGGTCCAGCTTCTTTCACAGAATTTATCGTCAATGTTTGGTTGTGGTCGACTGAAAATTTCTGATTTGTTTCAGTCAAAAATGAGGGTTTCCCATACCCGTAATGTTAAAAGTATTTTCATTTACGTCAGATATTTTCTTCGATAAAGAATAAATGGTTAAATATTGGATGTATTTGATAAAACAATACTTTTTTATGAAAGAAAATTTGGAATTATCTCCATTTTTATTTATTTTGGTGCAAAAGTGAACCATATCCGTTCAAACTAGTGCGAGAAAAATAGCAAAACAACAGGGTATTTTTATGGAGGAATAGGGCGAAAATATTATAAAGACATAGCCGTCAAATGTCAGTTTCAATTCTTTCAATCATTTTACGCAAAAATGACCTTTACAAATAAACAATTACAATAAAATGGTCATAAATTGAATATAAAAAGCCTCTCATTCTTTTCAGAAAACTGACCCGTCCAAAAATGTGCTAAGTGTCCCTTGCCACTTTCGGTAAATTTTATGTCAAGTGGCCAAATTTGATTTAAAAGCTAATATATGTACAAGTATATATTAATGGCATTCCAGATATCATTCAATATATCATTCCAAACTCTGGGACCTACAGTACTTAAGCTCCTGTCATTAAAAGACTCTAACTGAACGGAGCAACGTAGCACCCCGAAGTCAGTACAGCGCCGAAACCCCAGATTCTGCTTACGCATAGGCCGGCAGGAAATAACTGGAGTTCTTGGTCACTGACCACAAGAAGAATATAAAATATAACAACGTTTTTTGACTTCAAAAGATGTTTCTCAACAAAATGTCGTTCTGGAAAATCGGTATATAATATTTACTGCGTACGTATTGTAAATTAGAAACAAGTCAAGGCACATATTCACCAATGTGCGTTGTCTAAAATAGTTAAACCGATTCTAGATGATAACTTAAGAACGCTTGGGCGTAAGATCATGAAACTTAGTAGAGAGGTTGATCTTTACCAGCAGATGAGCCCTATTGAGTTTTAGGTCAGTAGACCACAGGTCAAGGTCACATTGACCCAGAACAGTTGAACTTTTTTGCTAAATAACTAGAGAATGTTTTGTTTTAAGATCACAATTGATATGGTGGTCACTTATGACTGGTGAATGACCCATAATTATTGATCTGAGGTCAGTACGTCAAATATCCAGTGTACAGTGACCAAATAATGTCTGTTCCTTGTGCAGTTACTAAATGCATCAAGGGGTATTTCGTGTTCTACGAGCTCTTGTTCAGATCCTAATCCAGATCCTGTTGTTGAAGCCACAGGTTGCCAATTGATTTCATTTTAATTGTTTCCCGAAATGATTAAATCTAATTAAAAATAAATCTAGTCTGTTGCTAGATCGAGGTTCCAAATACTATTCCAAGTAACACTAGATATTACATCTAGCAAACCACTTGAAATGATTACCTGTGAGTTATTCCAAGCACGTACAGTAAACACCCCCGCCGTAATGCGTAGTAGCTTGTAATCACCTTGGCTGGCATTCAACATGTTCATCATTAAATTCTATTTTGCGTTTTTCTTAGTCTGATGAGTAACACGTATTGCTTTAGTGTAAACAGTTTAGAAAGTTTATGCATTTATTTGAAATGTTACATTGTGGATGTGCTGGGATAGGGTGGAGTAAACATCTTTCGTAAAATATAATTTCAGTTTTGATATTAATCGCGTTCAGGACCATTTGCCTCTGACAGGGATGGAACACTCCGTGTATCAGTTTATAGAGGAAGAAAGCACATATAGCCATATAAAGTCGATTGTGCGACTCTGGTAAAATGACTGGATAAACGCATCTGTTAACACCTCCGCCTAAGGGAGAAAATGGGAGGGAGGGATACTAAAATACAATATCAAGAAACAACAAGGGCTGTCGGGGGACAGCAACGCTCGACTAATCAACAGCCTTGTCTGTTAGGAAATATAAAAGTAAACAATTTGGTAAAATGCAAAATAGAGTTAAGAAACCTGTACAGTGCATGTCAACTCATCACAGTGGACAAGTGTGTGAAGTTTCAACCCATTCCCATTAGTGGGTACTGAGATGCCTGCTTCCACTACAAAAAACTTAACGAAAAATTTGCTTAGTCGAAAATGGGGAATAATTTTATTAAAATGCAAATTAGAGTTAAGGAACGTATGTACTTCGAAATCTTTAGGCTTACCCAATCATTGTGTGAAGTTTGAAAGCCGTAGCTTTATAATATATGACTTAAAGCCCGGAAATTATTTTCAGTCTCCGGGTCACTTTGACCTTAACCTTTGACCTAGTTACTCAGAAAACAATAGATACTCTCCTCATATGCTGCTTAGTCATCCTGTAAATTTTGAAAGCTGTAGTTACGTACTTCGTGACCTAGACCCCGGAAACGGAAAAAAAAACCCAAAAAACCCAGAAATCAAATAAGTTCCTGTGACCTTGACCTTTCAGTCACTTAACCAAAAACCAGTAGGGATCTTTCTAAAGTGGTACTCAATCATTGTGGGAAGTTTGAACGCCGTAGCTGTTATATGTTTTGACTTAAGAGTCTGGAAACCATTTTCCTCTGGTCACTTTGACCTTGACCTTTTACGTACTGACCCCAAAAACAGTAAGGACCTCCTCAAGCGGTGCTTAGTTATCGTCTAAAGTTTGAAAACTTTCTGACTTAGAGTCCGGAAACGGAAAACGTTGATATTGTTCCATATTTTTTCAAACTGAAGCCGTCAACGATAAGGTTAAAATTCACAAAGTGACACAAAATTGTTAAAACAGTGGCTTTTTACCTGATACGCTGTGAGAGCAGACAAGTGAAACAAAAATAGTCAAAATAGCTTTCTCTTATACATGTGTATCATATTGATGATTACTTAAAAGTTTTAAAATCTATTCCATCAGTTACCCCAGTTGCCGCCGGACAACGATTGTTTTAGGGATAATCGGGCAAAATCTTCCGGCGCCCGTCCGGCGGCAGGTGAAATCATTCGGTTAGTTTTGGATTATCGGACGGCGCCCGGGAAAGGTTTAAAGAAAAGTTGAAATTCGGCGGCGATCGGGAGGTTTTTTGGCCTTCGGATAAACCGTAAACACATCCATCGTCAGAACATCTTCCAACTGTCGGAAGGGGACCGGACGGCGCTTACTGAAACCGAGCGGTCACAGTACGATTTTGTTCATTTTACCTTCAAAATCCTCCGACGACCATACTGGAACATTAACAGGCATAACAGGCACCGGTCCGATGAACAATGATCGCCCGGGTATAGGATTATGTCCTACAGAGTACCAGGCGTCGTTGATTTTTGTCGCGTGGAGATAATTATTTCCGGGCGGAGGCCGGATAAAAATTTTACTTAGGTAACTCCTGTTTCGTTACTCATCTGATCATCAGGAAAGGTGACATTTGTTCCACCGCAACACCTGAGACTTTTTCTCATCCATCGAGACATTGCGTAACAAGCCGGGCGCAAGATGTCCGTCCGATGTTTTGCACGGTCGCCTGCCGGGTACCTGTCAGATATGTAAACTGCTTTCACGGCATGTTTTTGCAGGAAAGCTGTCAGGTACCCGCCTGTTTCTGTGATCGCGTGAACAAAAAACTTCGAAATAGCCCGGCGCCTGTTATAGCCTACTCTCCAAATCTTTGAATGGGTGCCGTTAAAAAAAAGAAACGGGCTGCGCCTGTTTCATTTGTGACTGGAGCATATGCTAAAAAAATGAATTTCAAAATATTTTACCAGGAAAAACATATTGTGTCGCAATGTAAACAAAATCAATCCTTTTGATAAACTCATCCGACATGTGCGTCTATTTAGAAAATGTATACAAATAAAATATATCATACACATTTAGACTAATTGCATGCGCGATAATTAATGTTCTTATAGTGTTTGGTGTCTATGCATCGAAGTTGGAATATAGAAAAATATAAAAATGTGCAAACGTCCGACTCAGGAGAAAAGCTCTTGGCATCACAATGTATACAATATTTTAATATGAAAATAAATCACCTGTTTGCTAATTGATACCGGTGATACCTGCACGACGGGAATCCCGACAGCTGCTTTCCCTATCCCACGATTTTTGGTGGTGAAGCTAGAGTTTTGTAACCGTGCATTATAAGAAGAATTAAATTCATTCCAAAACACTACTTGGTAAAGTTATCTCAAAATAAACTATATACGTACATGTTATATACCGATAGACAGAGCTCAATATTTTGTATTAAACGATCGTGGGTTTCTGTTCCGAACCGCGTGGCGGTAACGTAAGAGGCCTAATGGAATGTTGATACAATGAGGAGCTGGTCAGGGGTTCAATTAATGAAATCAGCAAAACAAATGCATCTTATATATTCTTACGTTGGATGTACAGTACCCTACACCAACAAGCTGGACGTATAGAATCCTATTTCAATGTCAGGTTGGACGTACAGTACCCTACACAAGTGACATATCGGACGTACATAATCCTATTTCAATGTCAAGTTGGACGTACAGTCCTTACAACAGTGACAAGTTGGACGTACAGTACCCTACAGGGACAAGCTGGACGTACAGAATCCTATTTCAATATCAAGTTAGATGTACAGTACCCTACAACAGTGAGTCACTGTCAGTGACAAGCTGGACGTACAGAATCCTGCTTCAGTGTCAAGTTAGACGTAAAGTACCCTACAACAGTGACAAGCTGGACGTACAGAATCCTACTTCAGTGTCAAGTTGGACGTACAGTACCCTACACTAGTGACAAGCTGGACGTACACCAGTGACAAGCTGGACGTACAGAATCCTATTTCAATGTCAAGTTGGACGTACAGTACCCTACAACAGTGACAAGCTGGACGTACAGAATCCTACTACAGTGTCAAGTTGGACGTACAATACCCTACACCAGTGACAAGCTGGACGTACAGAATCCTATTTCAATGTCAAGTTGGACGTACAATACCCTACACCAGTGACAAGCTGGACGTACAGAATCCTATTTCAATGTCAAGTAGAACGTACAATACACTTCACCAGTGACAAGCTGGACGTACAGAATCCTATTTCAATGTCAAGTTGGACGTACAGTACCCTACAACAGTGACAAGCTGGACGTAAGTAATCCTACTACAGTGTCAAATAGGACGTACAATACCCTACACCAGTGACAAGCTGGACGTACAGAATCCTATTTCAATGTCAAGTTGGAGGTACAGTACCCTACAACAGTGACAAGCTGGACGTACAGAATCCTACTTCAGTGTCAAGTTGGACGTACAATACCCTACACCAGTGACAAGCTGGACGTACAGAATCCTATTTCAATGTCAAGTTGGACGTACAGTACCCTTCACCAGTGACAAGCTGGACGTACAATGTCAAGTTGGACGTACAATACCCTACAACAGTGACAAGCTTGACGTACAGAATCCTATTTCAATGTCAAGTTGGACGTACAGTACCCTACAACAGTGACAAGCTGGACGTACAGAATCCTATTTCAATGTCAAGTTGGACGTACAGTACCCTACACCAGTGACAAGCTGGACGTACAGAATCCTATTTCAGTGTCATGTTGGGCGTACAATACCCTACAACAGTGACAAGCTGGACGTACAGAATCCTATTTCAATGTCAAGTTGGACGTACAATACCCTACACCAGTGACAAGCTGGACGTTCAGAATCCTATTTCAATGTCAAGTTGGACGTACAGTACCATACAACAGTGACAAGCTTGACATACAGAATCCTATTTCAATGTCAAGTTTGACGTACAGTATCCTACAACAGTGACAAGCTGGACGTACAGAATCCTATTTCACTGTCAAGTTGGAGGTGCAGTACCCTACAACAGTGACAAACTTGACGTACAGAATCCTACTTCAGTGTCAAGTTGGACGTAAAGTACCCTACAACAATGACAAGCTGGACGTACAGAATCATACTTCAATGTACAGTACCCTACTCCACTGACAAGTTGGACGTACAGTATCCAACGTCAGTGTCAAATTGGACGTCCAATTTCCTGCTATTTGCATACAGGGGATTATCTCATTCACACGAAAATTACCACTATTAATATGTCTTTGTTGTTCGTCCCCTATTTTGAATTGTTTTATAAGTATCGATCATTGCTCACACTAGGAGAAGATAAAAACAGGGAGATTCAATGTGGTGCATGTCTCCGTTTGTCTCCATCGTATGTATAGACAGACTTAAAATGCTATACCGATTGAGACTCGTGACAGATGGGCTTTTACAACTAGCCATTATTAGTTCTAATTTTAAATGTCCATTGTAAGTAATTCTTACAACATGTGCTCTTCTGGCGAACTGGACAGAAAATGAGACATATCTACTATTTTGGTGGAACTAAGATACTTCTTGAAAATCATGTGATTAGATATACATGTACATGTTTGGTTGTTCTTTGTCAGCAAAAAGTGTAATATTTTGAAAACCGTTTCAACCTATCTCGATGTTTTTGTGATCTTCTGTCATACTGTGTGGCGAACGAGTGGATATTTGGCTTGAATCAGCTAGAAGGCCAATGGTGACAGGACACATAGTTGCGAGTGTAAAATAGGGCAAACAGTTACCAGCACAATTATAGTACAATGATACAACTTATAGTTGGGGCTTGTGATAGGATTTTGTGTAGCATTGTTCTATAAGTGCAATGATATAATTTTGCTGGTTTGGTCCATTTTTACCTCACATGCAGTTATATACACTGTTATCCTTGATGTGGGCTTCTCACCTGCGACACCTATCGGTGCCCCTCGGAGATGATTACCCACAGTACTCTTCTGAAGTTTGATGGAAAATACGAGAAGCTACAATTATTGCAACACGAGGAGTTATTTTTTGTCATT
Source organism: Mercenaria mercenaria (assembly GCF_021730395.1). Classification (NCBI taxonomy): domain Eukaryota; kingdom Metazoa; phylum Mollusca; class Bivalvia; order Venerida; family Veneridae; genus Mercenaria; species Mercenaria mercenaria. The sequence continues at coordinate 84,152,489 of NC_069362.1, forward strand.
TCTTTTCTGAATCGCATTAACTGACCGCGCATTTTTTTTCTTTAAGAAGGGTTTTACAGCAGCCACAGAGACTTTTTACTTCAGTCTCGTTGGGTGTAAGAACAGAAATGTGCGAATGCAGTTTTCCGATTAGAATCTATATAAATATTTTTTGATGATAATTATGTTCTTGACATATTCTATAGGTAGATCTAGATCGTCTTACTGATCAGTAGGCCTAGGGGGTGGCTGCGTAATAGGGTTTGTTGACAAAAGCCACCATGTTCCGTTTAAAAGAATTTCTTAGATCTTAATCCATCACTAGCAAAGGTCATAAACAACAGTCAAACTATTATTAATTTATTTAACGAGATGAATAGAATGATTTCGTGTGTAGACCTAAATCACTTTTGCCAATTGCACGAGCGTTTGTGCTTACTGTATTTTATTGACATGTTATAACTCTAAACTTGTTATCGCGTTTACTGTATGCATTTGTTTATATTTTTTAAAAAATTTCATGAAGTGTGATCAAAATTTTATTACTGATGCAGGGACTGCGAGGACAATGATGAAAGCTTCCAATAACTTTATTCAGCTCTTTGGACGGCTATTGATTCCCAGGCGTTGGCAATGTTGCGCAAAACTATGCGCACAAAATCATTTCGTATGCAAATAAGATGTTGCCAACGCCATCTTACAATAGGATATTCTGACTTTACGGAAATCCATTTATATCTCTCTTACGGCGGGCAATCGCCGGATTTTGACTTTAAATAAGTGATAAACAGACATTGAAGATGGCTTCGCCCGACGGCAAGCTCTCTACGACAGAAAGGGTTGTGAAAAGTAAGTGATTGGTGTTGTTTGTTTATTCGCTACTCCGAAGTACGCCATATTGGATGTCGGCCATTAGGCGATATATATTCCGTATTTGCCAGGACTAAACAAACGGCTGTTGTGCATACAAGATTGTGACGGAGTTTTTATGCTGCATCTTTTTAGCAATTTTCTTGCTGTAATCGCGCTTTGCCGGAAATGAAAGTTCTGCTGCAGTGACCGGTTTCACTTTCATGACGTTTGACAACAAACCGGAAACGTCAAAAAGTTGCATAAATAATTAATATTTTTTGCAAAAAAAACATAATTTGAGGTGCAGACAAGCTATGGTATTCAACATAGTTGAAGCAGCCGCATTAATGTACCTGGTGGCTGCATAAATATTTAGTCTTCAAGACTCTTGGTAGCATTACCAGTTTGACATTCTAAATACTGCACTTGACAAGTTGACATTAGGCATAACAATAGACAATACGGGTATATAGGCAAATGGGAATGATTTTGGAGAAGTTTATTATTATTGAAATAAGAAGGAGATATTACTAATTCAACTTTAACTTTCCACAATATCCAGTGTCCCATATCTTTTGGAGAATAAAATCTGTAAAACGATCCTTTACAAGTATAGAATGCAACCATAAAGGCATATTAAATAGCAAGACACAGTTCATGAGAGGTTATGGAAAGTGCAAAACTCAAATAATTTAGGCAGTGTCAAGCTGTCCAGCTCTGCAGTAGCAGGACACCTAGCTTCTCCAGTCCTGCAGTAGCAGAGCACTTAGCCTGTCTGGTAATCAACAGGGCTTTTTCTAGGCTTTTAGAAAAACGCACATGTTAAAATTAGAAATTTTTATGGGGTGAATTGTCAGAATTGGGAAAGAAGTATTGACACATCAATTAAACTCTGAAAGTTTTAACATTTATATATATTATTTTAAGGTGATGTCACTTTTTGAATTTCTGGTGAATAACAAAAAACCAAAGAATATTCAGTTCTTTCCAAAAACTGTTATATTATGATTCAACCAAATAGTTTCCATTGTCTACCAGAAAGGAACAATTCTTATATCTTAATATTGAGATTTCATACCTTTATAACAGACAGTAAACTAAAACAATAGACATTCATATGTGACGTCGGTGAGCTCAACAAAGCAATTTCAAGCACAAGTATTAATGTGGAATGTAAAGTAAGTTATACACTACAATATCCGTCCAAGATACTTTCAAAAACAATGCATTTGCAGAATAGAGAGATAAAAGTAATTTTGACAGCTCGTGAAAACTAATGACAAATTTTGACAGGTATATGATGATTCATGACCTAATCAATTTTTTTCTGTTATTTCTAACTTCCAGTTTGATTTTCATAAAATGGGTATTTATTGTAGCTTACAACTCGTACATTAAAACAATAAAAGAATATATTGTTACCTCACTGTCGTTTTGTCTATCTACCTCTCGTACGAATTCCTATTGTTTCAGTCATTTGTCAGTAATTAGAGCAACTCACAGTGTTGCAATCATACAAAACACATCCCTTATTTTCACATAGATATTGAGGATTTATCTAATGAGCACATGTATTGGAAACACAATATCAATACCGACTGTGTATTGTAATAATGCTAAACTATCTCAGCCGTGACATCTCCTTAATATTATTTTAAAAATTAGTTTTGCGAAAGAGCTATAAAAATAAATGGATCAGCAACTTGAAAGGCATATAGGGCAAAGCACGCTAACATCATGGAACTGAATGAGATCTCATTTTACCGGTGTATGAAACCAGACAGCAGAGGGATAAAAATTTGTGTTGTGAAAAACTGTATCAGATCGTTTGTTTATAATGATAGTGGTGTTTTTTTTAATGTTATTATTATATTCAACATGAATTTATGATTGGAAGTCTGAGAAATCAACAGTTGCTCTTTGAAAATTGGACCCAATTCGGTTTATTACATGCCGGCCATATGCTAGTGTAATACTTAAATAAGCATCTCTTGATTTGATCATGAGTGATCAAGTCAGCAAACGCTTCAACAAGATAACACGTTGACATGAGTTTATGCGAGATTATCTCCTGTTGCCATTCTTTGTATTTTATATTTCTTTGGTTTTACTGATAATCATTCATTAGAATTATTCCCCTACAGGGCTAGAATTTAACTTCTTTTGCACTCGCAAAACAGAAAATTTCAGCTCGCAAAATATGAACTTTACTACAACTAGAGATTTTGTTCAACTGTTTTTTGGTAGAAACTATATGTGCAAAAGTATAATAATCATAGGACTGGTGCTTGATTGGTGCGTTGCCTGGTCAAAAAAATTATCCCACTTTATAAACCCTCCACAAAATATTGCCATAATTGTTTTGTATTTCTTGTCTGTACTAACATATAGATATGTAAAAGTGTACAAGAGAATTACAAAACTTGTACATTATCTTTTTGTGCTTTTCCTAGGCCAGTTCTTTGTCCAATCTCTAGCAAGGTTGTGAATTATGCAGTTTATATTCCAGTGTATGAACAGTTTCAAAACATGAACATTTAAGCTAGAACTTCTGCCAAAAAAAAGTATGAAAAGTGAAAATTACATTAATTTTATGCCTATTCGTTAGGGATGAAAATTCAGTTAGAATGCATAAACCCTATTAAATACATGTCACACCAGCCCTTCTCGGCGACATGTCAATGGTCACTTCTCCCTCCAGCTGATTTAGGGAGAAGTGGGGAGACTTTAGGGAGAAGTGGGAAGACTTTTCCTTCCGCAATGCTGTTGAGTGATACGAAAGGTGGCTGTAATTTTCTTGTTTCTAAATTCTATATAAAAAATATTGAAGTGACCATCTATTTTCTTAGTTATGTCATTTCCCATACTGTGGTTATTGTTTCATTACAAAATTCTGAAAAAAAAAGTCATTTTCAAAATTCAAGTCGATGCTGTTAATGTAACCCTCAGATTTTTGATGATAATTGTATGAAGTAACTGTATTTATTAATAACACCGAGTCACCACTTCGGAGAACAATATCTTGCTCGTATAAAACTGAAAGTAAACTGTGTAAACCAGGGGTCTAGCTAGGTCCAATTTTTTGGGAGAAGTCACTTCTCCCTCAAGCTGATTTAGGGAGAAGTGAGGAGACTTTAGGGAGAAGTGGGAAGACTTTTCCTACTGCAATGATGTTGAGTGATTTGAAAGGTGGCTGTAATGTTCTTGATAAAAAGTATTGATGTGACCATTCATTTTCTTAGTTAGATCATTTCCCATACAGTGGTTATTGTTTCGTTAAAAAATTCTGAAAAAAGTCGTTTTCAAAATTCAAGCCGATTCTGTAAATGTAACCCGCAGAATTTTGGTTATATCTTGTATGAAGTGTTTATTATTAAGGTAACTTGACATGGACAACCAAGATGGCGTCACGAAATTGGGGTTGGTCACATTATTTACTCGTATAGACGATATGCTGCTACAGAGGTCTAAAGATGCATTTTAATCATTTAATACACACATATACAATTGTAAAAATGCATTTAATTTATAAAATTATAAAATCAAATGTTCTGAAACTCACCATGAAAACTAGTCAATTTTTGTGCGCAAAATGCGGAAAAGTTATGTATCCAAACTGAAAATAATTTATATCCTCATATCTTTGAATATGTCCTTTAGGTGCTCCACCTATTAACAAAAGAACTTATCCACTGAGTTTTATGCTATTTGCTATGTAATTTCATAAGGAAATTATAAATTTCAATATTTTGTTGCAAATAAATTCAGTAACAAGGGTCTATGCAATTCCAAAACTATGTTTATCGTAAAACTCACCCAGTCCTATGAACGGAAAGTGAACCCAAACATAGCTGATTTTGGGTATACTACATTGTTTTTTATGACTCCTGCATGTTCAGATGCTGAAATCCTCATCTAAACTGGCTCTACATTTTTTGGGGGGGCAACAGAAAATCAAGAAAATGTACTTATCAATTACATTAAACATACATTAATTTAGTATGGCCTAAGACCCACGCTTTGCATGAGATTTCCATGCAAGTCAGTGAAGTTTTGAAATTGAGGGTTATTCAAACAGTAGCAAGCACATTTGAACTAGGACACAGATTGAAAAGATTGTTAACGTTTTATAAAATTAAAATACAAACACTGTAGAATTACTAAGAAATGAACACAGCACTCAAAACTCTAAATATGTGAGGATGTAAAGTCTCAGAAATAAGGACAAAGTAAACTTACATGTACTTCGAATTTTTTTAATTACCCTCATACTGCAGGCAGGTTTCAACTTTTTAGGGTGTAAAATATAGAGATTTATAATTTACCAACGAAATTCCAGAGCAAATAGCATAAAACTCAATGGATAAGTTCTTTTGTTAATAGGTGGAGCACCTGAAGGACTTATTCAAAGATATGAGGATATAAATTATTTTAAGTTTGGATACATAACTTTTCTGCAAAATGTGCACAAAAATTGTCTAGTTTTCATGGTGAGTTTCAGAACATTTGATTTTATAGTTTTATAAATTAAATTCATTTTTACAACTGTTTATGTGTGTATTAAATGATTAAAATGCATCTTTAGACCTTTGTAGCAGCATATCGTCTATACGAGTAAATAATGTGACCAACCCCAATTTGGTGACGCCATCTTGGTTGTCCATGTCAAGTTACCTTAACACCGAGTCATTCACCGAGGAATGTCAGTATCTCACTCGAATAAAACTGAAAGTAAACTGTGTAATCTAGAAATACATATTCAAATAAATTCATCGATGGAAGTCAATTTAAACATAGTTTATACATTACATGTCGTTCTTTTATCATAGATAACAAATAATTGTGTACCAAATTCCAATTAATCGCATGGTTAATCAGCAGATTCTTTAAAAAAAACTTTGCTTTTTGCACTCAAACATGTTGACAATTAAGAACGAAGTGTCAAAGATGTAAACGCGACGCTAATTGGCTGAACACAATCAACGAGGTGTATCGGATAATTTGATTCGCTTTCACACTTCTCGGGAAAATCTCGCAAGTACCTGAAGTAGGCGGAGCTTAAATTATGCTCCCGGTGTGTGTTTGTGTATTCGGCACTCGATATGACACCGTGCAAATTGTCAACAGTCCGGGTAGCACTAATTAGTGAGTGCGGAAATCAAAGAAAATCGGGCGACTTGCATTTCGCTTTGAGGTTAGATTTGAGCGAAGTTTGAAGTTCTAGAGCGCCTATTTCGCTCAAGTCGCCCACTCGCGAGAGCCCTGTAAACTAGAAATACATATTCAAATCCATTCATCGGTGGAAGTCAATTAAACGTAATTAATACACTCCATGTCATTCTTTTACCATAGATAACAAATAATTGTGTACTACAATATTCCAATTAATCCCATGGTTAATCAGCAATTTGCCAATTTCTTTACAAACATTGTTTTTTGCACTTGAACATGTTGACAATTAAACGCAAAGTGTCAAAGACGTAACCGCGGCGCTAATTGGCTGAACACAATCAACTCTGGTGTATCGGATAATTTGATTCGCTTTCACACTTCTCGGGAAAATCTTGCAAGTACCTGAAGTAGGCGGAGCTTAAATTATGCTATTGGCGTGTGTCTCTATGTATTCAACACTTTTGACACTGTGCAAATTGTCAACAGTCCGGGTAGTGGTAATAAGCGAATGTGGATATCAAAGTCAATCGGGCAACTTGCATTTCGCTTTGAGGTTAGGTTTAAGCGAAGTTTGAAGTTCCAAAGCAACTATTTCCCTCAAGTCGCCCACTCGCGAGAGCCCTGCATGTTATCGAAATCATCTGAACACTTTTTAATTGAGTCGGCTAAAGGCTGAAAGCCTTTTTACGAGTCCTTGCTATCCAACGATTCTCTAAATGGCCCAAATAACACAGTGAAGGGATGTAGTTCCATTAGATTTCTCAAACTTCAAACAGTTCACTGCATGAATGAAGTTAAGTTGTGTCAATTCCCTTTGCTATGACCAATATACGATGTAATCTGTCATATTTATGACTTGTAATTGTGCAGCTCTCGAATGTAACTCATTAAGCATAAATGTGCATTTTAAGAATTGCGCAGGCTTACAAAGCTTGGGTAACAGTAGCGAAAGACAAAAAATAGTTCCACAGGGCTCCAGATAAGATGCGTATTAGCGTAAATTACGTATAGAAATAATTCAAATACCCATGTCTAATAATTTCTAAGCGTATAAAAACGTATATAAAATTACAGAAACGCACACAATGCTTTTTTAAAAACAAAATCTGAATCGTCTGGATGCGTTAGGTAACATAGTCGATCAGCCTTAATTCTTCCACATTGAACGTAAACACACATCGTATGATTTCTATAAACTTTGCGTGGGTTGAATTTTGCAGTCAGTAAACGGATAAATTATCGGAAGAAGAAGCTCTTACTAGTTTGTTTAGTTACTACTGATATTAAAAATGATTTTAATTCGTATTTTTCGAGAAATAAACAAATCGGCGAAACATTAAATTGTATTTTCTTGTAGTTTTTGAAATCGAAAGTAGATCGTCTATGTTTGGCTGCTTTCACGAAACGAAACAATTTTTTTATGAAAAGATTTAAATGAGGTAATTTAACCGTAAACTTCAATGTCAGATACTGCCAATTGCTGCTAAATGTCTTCTTATCATCATAATTTGTAAAATATATTGTTCAAACTGGAGAAAAGTGTAATCGTATCCGAATATAATATTTTGGGTAAATATCGAGCTGTGTTATGAAATTTCTAAGAAAAAAACTAAAAACAAACTGAAACTGGTAGACTATACTGTCAGTACATCAATCATTAGCCGACTCAGGCCATTCAGGCCTTTGATTTTAATTCTGGAAAGGGAAATCCCCGATAATTTTAAAGCGACGCTAAGGGTTATATCTGAGATGTTCCGATTGTGGCGTTAAGAATGCATTTACATAGAGAAACTGTCAGTAAAAAAATGTAGACCTATTAATCCCTCAGCGGTGGAAATTTTCGCTGATCAAAACGACTTGCGGTTGGCTGAAACCACAACACTTAGACCTTTGATATTTGGTTTGTAGCATTGTCTTATGGTCCTCAACCAAAATTGTTCAGATTGTACCCCTTGGATGAAAAGAGGCCCTGCCCTGGGGGTCCCAAGTTTTATATAGACTTATATAGGAAAAAACTTTAAACATCTTCTTGTCTGAAACCATATAACCTAGGCTTTTGAATTTGGTATGATGCATTGTCTAGTAGTCCTCTATCAAAATTGTTCAAAATGCCCCTGGGGTTAAAATAGGCCCGTCCTGGGGTCACTTAGTTATTATGTGAGTTATATAGGAAGAAATACTTAAAAAATCATCTGATCCTATTTCTAAGACTGTTTAATTTTAATTACCTGATGACCCCAAGTAATATGAAATCACATGACTGTGACCTTGACCTACTGACCTACTTTCCTGTTTTTTTAAGATACAGCCTTGAAATTTTGATGACATACTCAGTTTTGCACACCAATCGTAAAACTGAATTTCATTGACCATGAATATGACCCTACTGACTTTCTTAATATTTTATCATCAGTTTGACATTTGAAACATGTAGCTCATATTGCTCAGGTGAGCGATCCAGGGTCATCATGACCCTCTTGTTCCAAACTTCCCGGAACGCTGTGGGGAATCACATGATCAAAATAATCTCTAAACCAAAGTTATATTTTGAAGAACATGAATAAATGTCCTGTCATGATAAGCAATCAGGGCTCCGGAAATTTTGAGAACTCAATCGGTCCGAAACGAAAATCCTGACATCGGCGCTACCCCACCCACCGCATTACCAATATACCATATTTGTAAAACGTGATAGAGTAAAGAAATAAGCATGTCATGCATTAAAACTGAGTTACGTTAACGCGAGTTACCATACAATGAAGACAGTTATTCAGTGTTATGTGTGATCGTTACTTTGTTTAAATTTCAATGTTTTTCCGAGAAAATACTTGCAAGGATAAAATTACCGAGGCATACACCGTGTACCTAACTAGTCTAAAAGCCAACGCACGTGACTTCGGTACCGTATACACAGCAGATAATTTGTGATGTTCCCTCATTCTTTGACGGAATTTTATAAAATACAATGCGTCAAAGCGAATTACAGTACACATATTCTCTGCTATACAGCCTCAGTTTTTAGCTCACCTGTCACAAAGTGACAAGGTGAGCTTTTGTGATCGCGCAGCGTCCGTCGTCCGTCCGTCAGTGCGTCCATGCGTAAACTTTTGCTTGTGACCACTCTAGAGGTCACATTTTTCATGGGATCTTTATGAAAGTTGTTCAGAATGTTCATCTTGATGATATCTAGGTCAAGTTCGAAACTGGGTCACATGCCGTCAAAAACTAGGTCAGTAGGTCTAAAAATAGAAAAACCTTGTGACCTCTCTAGAGGCCATATATTTAACAAGATCTTCATGAAAATTGGACAGAACGTTTATCTTGATGATATCTAGGTCAAGTTCGAAACTGGGTCACGTGCCGTCAAAAACTAGGTCAGTAGGTCAAATAATAGAAAAACTTTGTGACCTCTCTAAAGGCCATATTTTTCATGGGATCTGTATGAAAGTTGGTCTGAGTGTTCATCTTGATGATATCTAGGTCAAGTTGGAAACTGGGTCACGTGGGGTCAAAAACTAGGTCAGTAGGTCTAAAAATAGAAAAAACCTTGTGACCTCTCTAGAGGCCATATATTTTATGAGATCTTCATGAAAATTGGTCAGAATGTTCATCTTGATGATATCTAGGTCAATTTCGAAAGTGGGTCACGTGCCGTCAAAAACTAGGTCAGTAGGTCAAATAATAGAAAAACGTTGTGACCTCTCTAGAGGCCATATTTTTCATGGGATCTGTATGAAAGTTGGTCTGAGTGTTCATCTTGATGATATCTAGGTCAAATTGGAAACTGGGTCACGTGGGGTCAAAAACTAGGTCAGTAGATCTAAAAATAGAAAAAACCTTGTGACCTATCTAGAGGCCATATATTTCATGAGATCTTCATGAAAATTGGTCAGAATGTTCATCTTGATGATATCTAGGTCAGTTTCGAAAGTGGGTCACGTGCCGTCAAAAACTAGGTCAGTAGGTCAAATAATAGAAAAACCTTGTGACCTCTCTAGAGGCCATATTTTTCATGGGATCTGTATGAAAGTTGGTCTGAATGTTCATCTTGATGATATCTAGGTCAAATTCGAAAGTGGGTCACGTGCCTTCAAAAACTAGGTCAGTAGGTCAAATAATAGAAAAACCTTGTGACCTCTCTAAAGGCCATATTTTTCATGGGATCTGTATGAAAATTGGTCTAAATGTTCATCTTGATGATATCTAGGTCACTTTCGAAACTGGGTCAACTGCGGTCAAAAACTAGGTCAGTAGGTCTAAAAATAGAAAAACCTTGTGACCTCTCTAGAGGCCATACTTGTGAATGGATCTTCATGAAAATTGGTCAGAATGTTCACCTTGATGATATCTAGGTCAAGTTCGAAACTGGGTCACGTGCCTTAAAAAACTAGGTCAGTAGGTCAAATAATAAAAAAAACCTTGTGACCTCTCTAGAGGCCATACTTTTCATGGGATCTGTATGAAAGTTGGTCTGAATGTTCATCTTGATGATAGCTAGGTCAAGTTTGAAACTGGGTCAACTGCGGTAAAAAACTAGGTCAGTAGGTCTAAAATTATTAAAATCTTTTGACCTCTCTAGAGGCCATATTTTTCAATGGATCTTCATGAAAATTGATCTGAATGTTCATCTTGATGATATCTAGGTCAGTTTCGTAACCGGGTCACGTGCGGTCAAAACTAGGCCAGTAGGTATAAAAATAGAAAAACCTTGTGACCTCTCTAGAGGCCATATTTTTCATGAGATCTTCATGAAAATTAGTGAGAATGTTCACCTTGATGATATCTAGTTAAAGTTCAAAACAGGGTCACGTACCTTCGAAAACTAGGTCAATAGGTCAAATAATAGAAAAACCTTGTTACCTCTCTAGAGACCATATTTTTCAATGGATCTTCATGAAAATTGGTCAGAATTTTTATCTTGATAATACCTAGGTCAAGTTCAAAACTAGGTCACTATGTCAAATAAGAGAAAAAACGACGTCATACTCAAAACTGGGTCATGTGGGAAGAGGTGAGCGATTCAGGACCATCATGGTCCTCTTGTTTAAGAAAACTCTACCACGGACCAAATATGTATGTTATGTGAGCGCTGAGATCGAATTTCCCGCATGTGTAGTACCAAAAGTTCACACGGGTTGGCCACGGATATTTCATTTCACTGGCGTTGTACTTCAGTAAGCAACTACATTTTTTAAGTTATATGTTCTCCAGTTATGTAAACAAAATTTCATTTTGAAACGTTTTTTAAAAGACCGATTTGATAAACAGCGGCACTCCGGTTTTCTTTATCATTCGTGTTTATTTTTTTTTTTATTAATTTTTTTTTTATTTTGTACTGTCGGGTTGCAAAGACGATTTTCTGCACTTGTTTCAACTGCAGCCCCAACAAATGTATCATGTAATTTTTACAAATCAAGTAATTATAAAAATTATTTATATTGGTTTCCCGTGTGATGTCTCATTAAATGCAGTGACCATTTGTTTCTTTTTACCCGAGATCAAACATAGTCTTTTGAAATAAACCATCCGTCGGATTCTAAATAAAAGAAGTGGATCCCCGTCGAAAAGATTTGGATCCAGTCAGAAATATTTGGAAACCAGTCAAAAATGTTTAATACATTGCAGTCGAGGCTGTCTGCAAACATTAAAGGATGTGCCGCGCGAGCACTGATTGCGTCACATGCTAATTACGGACCTATTATCAAGGTGACAATCAGACCGTTTGACACATTTACTGATTATCTGCAGGTGCGACCAACAATTTCCTGCTTGGCAGGTGATTGTGTATTGAGATTTCAGACCGAAATTTATACTTTTCTCCATTTTTATGATTTTTTTCGTTTTTTCTCTTCACAAATCGGTCTGAAAAGTCAAAAATCGGTCCAAAACCGACAAACCGGCAAATTGAAGCCCTGATGATAAAATGTGATATTTAAACATAGCCTATCATGTGACTAATGAAAATTGTTAAATTATCATGTAGTTGACAATAATGATTGATATCCTGTAATTACAAACACTAAGGTAAGTAATAAGTATCAGTTTCTTGAAGTGTTCCAGATAATCAGAAGGTGATTGTGATTGAAATCGATGTAGTTTTAGGATACATGATGATGTATGTTGGCATATGATAGGCTATATTTTAGATTTTCAGCAAAAGATTCTTCAATATTATCCCATATTATTCATAAATTTATTTTGGTTTTGAGATTATTTTGATTATGTGATTCCCTGCAGTGGGAAGTCTGCTGTCTATCTTCCTGTCTAACCCTTTTGACAAGGACATAGACATTTTCGTGCGAAAAAGCTGGTAAGCGTATGCAGCAAAGGGATCCGGCATATGAGTGGACTGAGTTATTAATGTAAATGACATATTTTTATGTCCTAGAGCCATAATTATCAAAAAACCCATACTAATATGACAACTCCCTAGACAAGGGTTTTTATCTCTCATAGGCTATGTTTACAACTACTTTCTTTATATGGCGAGGAAGAAATACTGTCATCTATTTTCCCACTCAAACTTTGCCTTCAGTTAGCTAAATTTGTCAATATTATTTATTTATTTTTTAAAATTGCATCAACACATCACATATCTTTATCTGTTTTTAGCTCACCTGAGCAATGAACAGGTGAGTTATTGTGATCGCTCAATGTCCGGCGGCTGTCTGTCTGTTTGTCAACATTTAGTTTGTGTATGCGATAGAGGCTGTATTTTTCAATTGATCTGCATGGAATTTGGTCAGAATGATTGCCTTGATGAAATATAGGCCAAATTCGAATATGGGTCTTCTGGGGGTCAAAAACTAGGTCATTAGGTCAAATCAAAGAAAAACTTTGTGTATGTAATAGGGACTGCATTTTACACCAGATCTTCATGAAGTTTGATCAGAATGTTGTCTGGATGAAATCTAGGTCAAGTTAAAATATGGGTCATCTGGAGTCAAAAACTGTGCCACCTGGTCAAATCAAAGAAAAATTTTGTGTACGCATTAGGGGCTGCATTTTACACTGGATATTCATAAAATTTTGTCAGAACGGTTGCCTTGATGAAATCTAGGTCAAGTTCGAATATTGGTAACCTGGGGTCAAAAACTAGGTCAGGGCTTTTTCAGCCTGTCTCACGGGGTCGATATTCGCCCCCATTCACAATGCCAAATAGTGACCATTTTTCCTAATTTCAAGAAAAAACTCCAAGTTGAACTGAAATACCTTTTGCTTATAAAAAAAGAAACAAATAAATAAACGAGAAACCTTATAATCAAGAGACTTCAAATTACGTGAATTTTTTGTTTACTGTTGATCGGTGATCTGTGAAAACTACATTTGGTGAATTTATGTATATGTAACCGGTGTTAAAACACGGACAACGGTCTTTATACCTTACCGCAAGTTGAAGATGCATCGCGGCGCCATTCCTGATTACTTATATTTTGGTCAGTAAGTTCGATACTGGGTCATGTTGGGTCAAAAACTAGGTCACCACTCAAATCAAAAGAAAAGTTGTTAACACTGTAGAGGCCACATTTATGACCCTATCTTCATGAAACTTGGTCAGAATGTTTATCTTGATGATTCCAAGGCCAAGTTAAACAGGTGAGTCATATAGGGTCATCATGACCCTCTAGTTAAAAAAAATGAATTTGCAAAAAATGGCCTACTATACCACCGGGAGGAATAACACCAAACTTCAAAAATACTTTCTATGCCCCCCTTCAAAGAAGGAGGGGTATGTTGTTTTGCAGATGTCGGTCTGTCTGTCTGTCGGTCGGAATGAAGACCAATCTGTTTCCAGATGATAACTCAAGAATGCTTGGACCTAGGATCATGAAAGTTGATAGGGAGGTTGGTAATCACAAGCAGATGACCCCTATTGATTTTGAGATCAGTGTGTCAAAGGTCAAGGTCCACAGTGACCCGGAACATTTAATCGGTTTCCGGATGATAACTCAAGAACGCTTGGGTCTAGGATCAGGAAAGTTGATAGGGAGGTTGATCATCACCAGCAGATGACCCCTATTGATTGTGAGATCAGTATGTCAGAGGTCAAGGTCACAGTGAACTGGAACAGTTAAATAGTTTCTGGATGATATCTCAAGAATGCTTTGGTTTAGGATCATGAAAGTTAATAGGGAGGTTGGTCATGACCAGCAGATGACCCCTATTGATTCTGAGGTTAAGCTGTTTCTGGATGATAACTCAAGAATGCTTGGGCCTAGGATCATGAAAGTTGATAGGGAGGTTGGTCATCACATGACCCCTATTGATTGTGAGATCAGTAGGTCAAAGGTCAAGGTCACAGTGACCAGGAACAATAAAATGGTTTCTGGACGATAACTCTAGAACGCTTGGGCCTAGGATCAGGAAAATTGATCAGGAGGTTGGTCATGACCTGTAATGATTTTTAAGTCAGAAGGACAAAGGTCAAGGTTACAGTGACCCGGAACAGTTGAGCCGTTTCCAGACGATTACTTGAGAACGCTTGGGCCTAGGATCACAGAACTTGATAGGGAGATTGGTCATGACCAGTAGATGACCCCTATAGATTTTTAGGTCAGTAGACCAAAGGTCAAGGTCACATTGACCCGGAACAGTTAAACCCTTTCCGGACGATACCTTGAGAATGCTTGGGCCTAGGATCATAAAACTTAATAGGAAGGTTGATCATGACCAGCGGATGACCCCTCTTGATTTTGAGGTCAATAGGTCAAAGGTCAAGGTCACATTGAACCAGAACAGTAGAATCTTTGTTTACAGGGAGCAAATAATTTCTGTTCCTTGTGCAATTACTGAATGCATCAAGGGGGGCATTTCATGTTCTACGAGCTCTTGTTTGCTTTGGAATTACCTCCTTTTACTGGAGGTAAATTTATAGGGGAGAAAAGCCCTAAGAGTTTGTCTTAATGAAATCTAGATCAAATTCAGAACAGGGTCATCAAGAGTTGGTAAGAAAGTCATATCTAGATGAAAATACCCAAGAGGATACATTTTCTTCCTGATACACAGTTACAATGAAACCAGGTCAGAATGCTGCCACCAGAGCTAAAGATAGAACCGCTTGATGGATCTCCTTCAAACTTGTTATGTAGTATCATTGTAAGGTGCGTTCAAATGGGGATGTTTGGCCCCTTGAATGAACTGCATGATAAATCTTTATAAAACTTAAATCTTTAGCATCATTAAGAGGTCCTCTCCCAAATGTTTTTAAACGGGGATGCTTTGTCCCTTTTAGGGGCAACTAGAGGTAGAAATACTTTCAAGAATTTTTTATGAACAGCTTGATGGATCTTTAACAAGTTTGATACATAGCATCATTTTTTCGTGTGAACCGCGTTGAGATCTTCATCAAGCTTGGTCTGTAGCATCATTAGAAGTTCCTCTGTCATGTTTTTACAAATGGGGTTTATTTTACTAAGAGGGGAAAGACCAGGTCTGTGATTTCCAGAAAATTTGAGAAAACCATTTTGGGAAAAACTGCATAATTAGAAAGAATTGAGTTTATTTTACCAGTTTTCAATGTATATTGAGAATGGTCACACACCGGGTGACCCTTTAAAATTGGGACTGTACATGGCATCTTTGTCAACAGTATGATGTAGCTCTCAATGTCAAGGTCAGAAACCTAGGGGCTTCATGGCTACTCTTTATGTTTAATTCAAACTTTACTTATCTGTACATGTTTCAGGTGTGCCATTTCCTCCTAGTCACAGACTTACTATGAATGAAGTGTTTGATGCCAAAGGTAAACCTCGTCCTGATGTTCTTAAACAACATTTTATTCTCGAAGGCAAAGTCACAGAAGATGTTGCTCTGCGTGTCATTAATGAAGGTGCTGCCCTGCTACGGCAAGAAAAAACCATGATTGATATTGAAGCGCCAGTCACAGGTAAGTTTAACTAACTTAGTGTCTGTCTTTTTTATTGAAATGAGATGTTTAACTTTTGGGGTTTTTGCATAACCGAGGGGGCCTCCGTGGTCGAGTGGTTAAGGTCGCTGACTTCAAATCACTTGCTCCTCATCGATGTGGGTTCGAGCCTCACTCGGGGCGTTGAATTCTTCATGTGAGGAAGCCATCCAGCTGGCTTATGGAAGGTCGGTGGTTCTACCCAGGTGCCCGCTCGTGATGAAATAATGCACGGAGGGGCACCTGGGGTCTTCCTCCACCATTAAAGTTGGAAAGTCGCCATATGACCTCATGTGTCGGTGTGACGTTAAATCCAACAAAATAAATAAATTTTGCATAACCGAAAAAATTGTTTAAAAAAACTGTGTTAAACCTAAAACAACATACTACTTACTCTAGAGTTCACAGTTTGGGACCCTGTCATTAGAATGTTAGTTTTATAAAATCTTGGGCGAATTCAGTACTCCAGATCATCTAGTGTGAAAAACTAGGTTAGATCGTAGAAAAGCCTTGTTAACACTCGAAAGGTCAAATTTTGTTACAAGGTCTTTATTAGGCTTTTTTTGTCTGTAATGGATCATTTAAGGGCTCTTACCAATTTGACCGAATACCAAGCTTTTTTTCCAAATAACAGGCACATATCCCATCCCCTTTTAATTTTAAATAAGAGAAAAATAGCCATCTATGAAACAAGGTCAAGACAAATGGTTTGTCTTTATGAAATCTTTGTAAGTTTCAAACTGGTTTCATCTAGGGTAAAACAAAACAGCTGGGTTAAGACCAAGGTCACAGTAACTTAAATTAGATTTTTAGCTCGACTATTCATAGAATAGTAGAGCTATTGGACTCGCCCATGCGTCGGCGTCCGCGTCCGCGTCCCGATTTGGTTAAGTTTTTGTATGTAAGCTGGTATCTCAGCAACCACTTGTGGGAATGGATTGAAACTTCACACACTTATTCACTGTGATAAACTGACTTACATTGCACAGGTTCCATAACTCTGTTTTGCTTTTTTACAAAATTATGCCCCTTTTTTGACTTAGAAATTTTTGGTTAAGGTTTTGTATGTAAGCTGGTATCTCAGTAACCAATTGTGGGAATGGATTGAAACTTCACACACTTATTCACTGTGATAAACTGACTTACATTGCACAGGTTCCATAACTCTATTTTGCTTTTTTACAAAATTATGCCCCTTTTTTGACTTAGAATTTTTTGGTTAAGGTTTTGTATGTAAGCTGGTATCTCAGTACTCACTAATTGGAATGGATTGAAACTTCACACACTTGTTAACTGTCATGATCTGACATGCACAAAGCAGGTCCCATAACTTTATTTTTCTGTTTTACAAAATTATGTCCCTTTTTCAAAATAGAAATTTTTGGTTAAGTTTTTGTATGTAAGCTGGTATCTCAGTATCCACTAATGGGAAAAGATTGAAACTTCACAACTTGTTCACTGTCATGATATGACATGCAGTGCAAAGGGTCAATAACTCAACTTTGCATTTTACAAAATTATGCCCCTTTTTAAACTTAGGAGTTTTGGGTTAAATTCTTATATGTAAGCTGGTATCTCAGTACCCACTAATGGGAATGGATTGAAACTTCACACACTTGTCCACTGTCATGAGCTGATAAGCACTATGCAGGTTCCATAACCCTATTTTGCTTTTTTTTAAATTATGCCCCTTTTTCGACTTTCGTATTCATTCAATCAACAAGGCTGTTGAATAGTCGAGCGTTGCTGTCCTCCGACAGCTCTTGTTTTCAGTGTGATCATCAGAAAGATGGTTTCCGTTTATAACTTTAGGTTAGAACATGATGTATAGCAAGCTTATATGAAAAACTGGCTATGGATTATATTATGGGTCACTGTTACAGAAATATAGAAAATGGTATATGCTCAGTATCTATACTTGCGGTATAACTATTGTCACTAAACTTCATTGTGTACGTAGCTTTTATCAAAGACGGAAGTTTGGAACATATTGGGGGGAGGGGGGGTCACTCCAGTCAAAATTACTGTTACTACAAGAAGAGAAAAAGGTTTCCGCTGAATAACTGTATTGAACTAATAACGAGTCAGGAATGTCATCTGGCAGTGAAACAACCTTGTTTATTGTATCTGTACTTCTGAGTAGGTTGATAGGATGCAATCAAATATGTATAACAAAACATGACCTTTTTTAAACAGAACATGTTTGAAAAGCTTGTTTTCATGGAATTTCCACAATTCTTGTTTAGTTTTAGAACAGTAGAGAAGAACACACGGGGGTTTTCCCTCAAGTATTTTGATAGAGGGTCATCATCTAGGTCAAGTTTGAAACTGGGTCATAATTGATTAAAAACTATCACAAGGTCAAATCTTAAAACTAGACTAAAGGTCACATTGTTTTCAGATTCACCTGATATGTCTTTATAAATAGGTATAAATGTATGTGAAAAGCTTGGTAACCAGGAAGAAACTGTTTCCTAATGTGTGAAATGTGGTCAGATTAGGCAAAAAGGGCCCTGTTATCAATCTGTTCATGATTCAGCTGGGTTTCAGAAGAAAAGCACAAAGTCATAATTATGTTTATCATTAATTGCCTTTCACCTATATATTCTGTTTCCTTTGAATGTGTGTTGAAAGTTGCCTGTATTATCTTGGATGATTTTCAAATAATGTCAGATTTTGTATGAGCCTGTCTGTCTACAGGTAATGAGAATTGGTGTGGATAGTGGGATAGTGGCTACTGTTAATATAACATAGTGAAAATTATGAAATTATATTTCATAATCATATCAAGTCTGTAATCAAATTTATGTACAGGTCTTACTCTTCTCCCCATGTGTTAATAAGTAAGTATTGTTTAAGTACATTGATGTATAATAATATTAGTTTCAGTAAGAAATCAAAAGAGCTGCAGACGGACCCCCTAGCTTGTATAGTGACGCCAAATTAATAATCGAAGACTGGTCAATGTGGGAAACTGATAGGGAGTAAATGAGAACTATATCAGCGATTTTTTTTTCCCTTCTTTATAAAGTACCCCTGAAAGGACCTTTTCCCAATTGAAAAATGCAATCTTTTTTCCCAATTATCATCCAAAAATTCCCCAGATGACCAAATTAAGTTTGCATTTTGATGATTGCAGAAGGAAATCTTAGTTACATTGACATTCACTATGATTTAACCATTTAAACAGTTTGTTTGATGCTATTTGTAAACATGGAATTAAAGGAAGAAGCATTCTAAATGATGTTATTAATTAACTATAATCTGAGTAAAAACCCAACTATTTTTCCCAATTTATCCGGTACCGGACCTTTTCCCAAAAGGGGAAAAAAATCACTGTATATGTGTGTGATTGACAGGTGTGAGGTAGGAAAAGTGAACAATGAATGATAGTTATTATATGCCCAAAGGGATGTTTTATGTTTTGAAGTCGGTTTGTCTGTTTGTCCATCCATCCGTTAGCAATTTCGTGTCTGCTCTTTAACTAGAACCCCTTGAAGAATTAAATTATCAAGTTCAGAACAGAATATCCATTTTTATATGCCCTAAAGGACGTGTTATGTTATGATGCCGGTGTCTGTCTGTCTGTCCGTTCGTCTTGCCGTTAGCAACATCATGTCCGCTCAGTAAGTCTTGAAGCCCTTGAAGGATTTCAAAGAAACTTGACACAAATATTCACCACATCGATATGAAGTGCAGAGTGCATGTTTTGGATGGCTCACATCAAGGTCAAGGTCACACTTAGGTGTCAAAAGTCACGAGTTTGTTTTGTTTCCGCTTTGTAACTCTTGAACTGCTTAAAAGATTTTAAAGAAACTTGGCACAAATGTTCACCATATCAAGATAACATGCAGAGCGCATGTTTCAGATGGCTCGCTTTGAGGTCAGGGTCACACTTAAGGGTCAAAGGTCATACCTTCGGGCATATATTGCTCCTCACCTCATTGCGATGCTCTTGTTAATTAATGTAAATTTTAGGAAGTTAGGGTAGGAAATGAATGTTGATTTTAAGAGGGGAATAAGGGGTGTGTCTTGATATGAGAGTAAGGGAGCTGAAAGAAACAATAGTGGTAGTAGTAGGAAATTAGGTAACCCGTATAGTTTTTTGGGTCAATTTATAAGTCAAAGACTAAGGCCTGAACCTTGAAAAGGATTTCTGCAAATTGTAATGTTGGAACCATTTGGCTGAATATTCAAACTTGGTAGCATGATTAGGCTTATGATGTTGAAGACCCCTTTTGTTCTGTTGATCAATAAGTCAAAGGTTAAGGTCACAGGCCAAATAGTTTCCGAATCACTTGACGCAGAGTAATAAAACCCTATTGTTTATGGGGGTCAATAAGTCAAAGGTCAAGGTCTAAGGGGCCTTAATCTTGGATACCGCTGGTTTCCGCTCAATAGCTTAAAACCACTTTATCAAGAACCTTAAAAGCTTGACAACTTGACTGGGCTCATGGAGTAGATGACCCCTATTTGTTCAGTAGATTCAAGGTCAAGGACACTAGGACCTGAACATTGAAAACCATTTTTACATCGTTAAATTTTGGATGGGTCATGTGGGTTCAAAAACTAGGTCACTAGGTCAAATCAAAGAAAATGCTTGTTTACACTCGAAAGGCACTTCTATGCCACCGGCATCTACTGATGCTGGAGGCATATACAGTGTTCACGAAAGACTCTGAATATTCACAGGACAGTCGGTCTGGTAAACATGATTTTTTTACAGGACTGGATAATATTTTACCAGACCGAATTCTTTTTAATAAATTTGATATCTGATCTTTAAAACTGGTATTTATACATAGTCTATATAGACAGCATTACACAAATTAGGATCTACATCCTTTTAGTTTATTTCCACATATTAATTGAAACAGATTTCAGACATTAAGTTTTCAGGCTGTAAAAAGTCTCCCTGTACTTGGATTCAGTGTTGTTATATTTTCTGGTCCTTTTGGACCATGGAGTCCATTCTACATATGTGTAATAGATTTAGAGTCCCGCTTAAGCCGTGGCTAGGGGGTGTGAGAGATGTTGCACATATCATTACCTTTCGCGAACAGACTCAAAACGAGTCTGCTGTTACTCTTCTTGGTTGCATTCTTTGCTTCCAAAGGATCTTTTTACAGATTTTATTCATATTCATTTGCTATATCATCGCTGTCTTTTCCCCCACAAGTCTATTGTTTGCACCGAGTCACGTTGATGTTGACATATAAAGAGAAATATGACCTCGGAATTTCTGGAAATTCCCGTCTGGTTCCCGCGTACATAAATCGAGTACCATCCAGGATTAGTAAGCATCCAATGATAACGCGCGTTCTTAGAATTGTCGTGACGTCATGAGTGGTTTCCACTGTTTCTGTTTTAAGTACCAATGAAATAAGCGCTTACTAAAATATAGTTTGACATCAATTTCTCAGGATTCCATGTTACAATTTAATGATGAAAGTCAAACTTTGCGAAATCGTGGAGGACTTTCTTCTTATTTTATCATATTGACCTGCAATTTTTATCGGACACTCGGTCTTGTGAACTTGATATATCACGCCGGACGGGATCAAAATTTACCGGAAATGTCCGACGGTCCAACGGCTTTCGCGACCTCTGCATATAGTGATTGTCCTGTCTGTCCGTCCGTTTGTTCTTCCGTCTGTCAGTACGAGGTTAATCAAATGGGACCGTTTCATCTAGCATCAATACCTCTTACTAGAATTACTTGATAGTAATGCAGATGTAACCTGTGATCATTCCTCATCTTCAGACATCACCTGACCTCAGTTTGACCTTGACCTTGACCTCGTTTTAGACTTAGGTTGCTTTGTATGGGCCATCTCTTGGTAAACCAAATGGGACCGTTTCATGTAGCATCAATACCCCTTACTAGAATGACTTGATGTTAATGCAGATGTAACCTGTGACCATTCCTCATCTTCAGACATCACCTGACCGCAGTTTGACCTTGACCTTATTTTGGACTTAAAGGTGGTCAATCACATTTAAACAACATTTAATGACATTTTTTACTTTTTGTATATTCTGGTAGAGAATTATTTAAGGAACAAAAAGACCGATTACATAGAGTTAGATTCCTATTTGAAATGTATATTTTATTATTTTTATAAAATTTTGTAATTACTCCCCTTTAATATGAAAGTATATAAAAAGCTGGGTATTTCTTTTTATTTCGATACAGTGTCTAGTTTTACATTTGCATTTGATAGACATATCAACTATTGAACAATCTGAACCAAAATTCAAGTTTAAAAGCTGTGTGTAGCTTCTGAATTCATTTATTTCCAATCATCTTGGTTTGCGCAACCAAGATAGCAAGAGGAAATAATAATTTTTCAACTTGCGTTTTCTATGAATTCCATCTAAATACATAATTTTTAATGCAAATATTTACAAATATATTACAATATGTCTAATATTTATACATTTCCTAGGCAAATGATGTTTACAATTATACTTATGATAAATTATCTATCTTGTTGGGCAACCAGGATAGGAAACATGAAATTTTAAAATACCTCCAGTGAAAATCTAATTTGTATAGTGTTAAGTGAACTAAATGATGTAAATGATCAATGCTAAAGTTTCGAACAATCCGTTACATGGCCAAATCTATTATCCACCTTTAAGTTGCTTTATATGGGCCATCTCTTGGTTAACCAAATGGGACTGTTTCGTCTAGCATCAATACCCCTTACTAGAATGACTGATACTAATGCAGATGTAACCTGTGACCATTCCTCATCTTCAAACATCACCTGACCTCAGTTTGACCTTGACCTTGACCTCGACCTCGTTTTGGACTTAGGTGCAAAATCTATCGACAAAGATGCCACCGGGGGCATCAAGCGTTTATTGAACGCAGCTCCTTGTTTGGTCCAATCTTAATGAAAATTGGTCCAAATATTTGTCCATGAAATCTTGGACGGGTTAAGAATTGGATCAGGTTGGGCCAAAAACTGGTCTCTAGGCGGAATTGAAGAAAAAATCTTGTTAACACTCCAGAGGCCACATTTTTGCTCCAGTCTTCATGAAACTTGGTCAGAATGTTTATCTCCTTGAACACTTGGGTAAGTTTGAAACTGGGTCATGTGGTTTCAAAAACTAGGTCACTAGGTCAAGCATGTTTACACTGTTGTGGTGTGTTACTCAGGTGAGCAACCTAGGGCCATCTTGGCCCTCTTGTTTGAAATAGAATGGAAAGTTTAACATCAGGAAATAACATCATTTCCAGAGAAGACCTAACATGATGAATTTTGACTTGCCCAATGGGCAATTGTCTACAACTTTCTGCTTAACCTGAATCAACTTTTACCAGCCCTGGGGAATCGGACAGTTGTTAACGTTGAGCCCTGGAAGCAGTTTGGTAACCCTCATAGAACTTGACATTAACAAACATACAGTGAGAAGTAGTTGACTTTGGAAATGTTGTAGGAAAGTTGAATCACATTTGCTATAATAGTACTATTTTATATTACAGTATGTGGAGATATCCATGGCCAGTTTTATGATCTGATGAAGCTTTTTGAGGTGGGAGGGCCCCCAGCAACCACACGCTACCTCTTCCTTGGTGATTATGTTGACAGAGGCTACTTCAGTATAGAGGTAATTATCTTTTATTCTCATATCTGATGTTTTGTTGTCTAATAATTAAATACATTATACAAATAGTTTTAAGTGTCAAAAGGATAACGAACTTAAGATAAAATGTGTAAATTAATTGTTGTATCTTGTAATGCATGTTACAGGAAATAGAAATTGTTACTAAAGTGTTGTATTTTTCTGTATTTAACCATTGAAAGTTTGTTAAGAATAATTTTACACAATGTTTTGTTTAGATTGGTATGAATTAATTAATACTTTATCAGCTATACATGATGTAGTAGCCATGTAGACATCATTTCTCCCTACTTTTTTTTTTACATGATTTATGTTAAGATGATTTTCTTTTTATTTTCAGTGTGTTTTATACCTGTGGGCTTTGAAAATCCTGTATCCCAACACATTCTTTCTATTGAGGGGTAATCATGAATGTCGGCACTTAACAGAATACTTCACATTCAAACAAGAATGTAAGTTGCTTTATTTCTGTGCTTATAGTTTCTTAAGTTAGATATGATATAAAACGTCATGTGGTAAAATAAAAAAAACAACAGCAACAAAAAAACCACCCCATAGCATCATCCCAGAACAACCACACCCCAATTTCACTAGATTGATGAATATCTCTGTTTCTGAATAGAATAAATAATTTGCGTAAAAAGATTTTATGTGATATTTGTTTACACCATTTTAAGTTGTTGTTGTTAACATTTAGTTTGATAGTGTTTGTACATTAACAAGACCCATTCTCGTTAAAAATTGGCCCACAATTAGGTAGTAAGTATACAACGCAGATGTTTTTACTAAAAGGAAATGTATTTATACTCGTCTGTCCAGGAGTCCTGCCCCAAGACAGCATAGTACGACTACTGTATTTTAAAATGAAAAAAATTGTATAGTTGGTAAAAATCACAAAATCCATCTTAATTGAAAAAACATAATCATACTTTTGTTAATCGCGCAAAACCATTACTCAGTATTATTTTTATGGAAGGAAATAAGTAACTTAGACTATAAAATATTGTATTGTTCTTTATATTAAATGATTGGTAAATTTAATACAGAAGAAAGTTTTTGAGGGAAAATGGAGGATAGAAATGCTTTTAAGCTCACTGAAGCATAACTTGGACAAAATACTGTTTATGATCTTGTTAGTGGCTCATTGTTACAGAGACAAAATTTCGAAATGACTTATTGGCAATGTTTTCCCCAGAACACATTATCATTGTACCTATAATATATTAAAGTGTATATGGCTCATGGACTCATACTGTATCTTAGATACGTTACTTCCACCTGTGTTGGGAATGGGGTCGAATATCGACCCCGTTGAACAGCTGGAAAAAGCTCTGGTCAGCAGCAGGTCACATTGCCTGATCAGGCTTTTTAGCCCAAACAAAGCTTGCTTAAATTTATGAGTACTGTGAAATAGTGACCAGATTCAGGGTGATTCTTGCAAGTCCTGAAACAAGTACATTTTGACTAAAAAAGTACAATTTTGAAAAAAAAAAATCTTTAAAAATTATCTTGGCTCATAGATTTGTTGGAAAATTACCTTTTTGCATGTAAACATATAACAACTAGGACAGACTTCATTTACCAGAGTCAGTTTATTCAAGAAAAAAAGCCCTGCCCCTGATTGCATAAATCAGGAACTTCTGCCGTTCATATATCATATGTTTAAAGCACCAATTCAGCTGTAAGCGGCATGTACCCATTTTAGCCGGTTAATCAATATAGGGCCATCATAACCCTCTTATTAATTGTGAAGATACTATCCTGCTGAAATGATTTATTGAGCATGCATATTATTGATGTAAACAGTATATGAAAATCAAGTAATGAGAATCACAGCTGAGGGAGGGAGTGGGTGAATGAGACAAGTCTTCATAAATATTGTCAGACTAAAGGAAATTACACAGCTTCTTCAATTGTTTGTTGAAGTCGTGATGCACTGTTCAAGACAAATATTGATTTGCTGTCTTTCTACCATTTGACAAGGATTTTAGTTTACTAGCAGGAACGGATTTATTTGATGAAACTGAATTCCAACTAGCGTTAGACTTGCAGGGGTGACAGTCATCTCAGTCGTTTCCTTATTCAGTCCTTTTAGAGTGAATGGTTACAATGAAACTAGTTTTATGGGAAATTATTAGTAAGTTTTGATTTGTTCCATACATTTATCCTCCCCATGATCTTGTTCATCAATATCTGTAAGATAACAAGTAGGTAGATTGCAGGCATGTTCTGTGGGAAATACAGGTGTCAGTTACTCATGTTGTAGACCAGATTGACAGCTGAAAATAAAATATGTACATCACAGGTGATGAGATGCTAAGTAATTAGCATTATGGAATTTGTGTTCCTGCTTCAAGATTATAACTTGCTTACAGCTAAACCATGTGAAATTGTGAACCATTGGACTTGAAATTCACAGTGATGCTGTTTTACAAGCAAGAATTTTAGATAGATTAGTATTGGTATGTGATAATGATAGAATTGAAGCTTTGTTTTGTAACTGAAAGAGAGAGAGAGAGAGCGAGAAAGAGAGGGTTGTTATACTAGGACTCTATTGAGTCTCGGTACTTTCAATCCCAAAGTGCCTGTTTCATTTCCCTGCCTTTTTTCTGCAGGTTTATTAGTCAAGTAAAGCTTACTATGCTTCAGCATTCATTAAGAGTATCTCGGGCTTTCATACATGAGCTTAGTACCAGGCCAGATTGTAACATTGGTGTTTCTATTTGTAACTTTAACATAATGTTAGGAGGCATGAAAAATTAAAGGTTGGGATAAATATTTTGTAAATTCTTGTCATCATGGCTTTTATTTCTCAGACAAGCTGTCTTGGATCATGTTTTTGAAGCATTCCGTTTACATTTCATATCAGTTTTGGATACTATTGATGAGTTTTAAATAGCTTGTATTAAAATTTCAGGCAAAATTAAGTATTCAGAGCGGGTGTATGATGCATGCATGGATGCATTCGACTGTCTGCCACTTTCAGCTTTAATGAATCAACAATTCCTTTGTGTCCATGGTGGGCTTTCTCCAGAAATTCATAATTTAGATGATATCAGAAAGGTAATGTATGCAAAATGTTTTTTTTCCTCTTGGAATTCATTCAGAGTTCCATCTGTTAAATATACTCTTAAAAATTAACTGCACTTATATTTGCTTTTACATTTGTGTAATACGTCTGCAGTATACAAATTTTGATAGATTAAAGTGTGTGTGATCTCTAGGGTGTATATTATAATAACTCAAAATACACATTTTCTGTTTATGGCAGTACAGCAGTGTTTGTTTACCCCTAAGAGTTTAGTCCCTTGACTTAGTCTTTGATATGCAAATAAGTGCCTAAAAGTTTTTGTTGCACATACCTCAAAAAGGTTTTGTGTTCAGATGATTCCAGTTTAGAGGTGTTTCACAATTGTGTTCTTTTTTATCAGATCTAGCAAAAGTCACTATCGTAAC
Organism: Mercenaria mercenaria; assembly: GCF_021730395.1. Taxonomy (NCBI): domain Eukaryota; kingdom Metazoa; phylum Mollusca; class Bivalvia; order Venerida; family Veneridae; genus Mercenaria; species Mercenaria mercenaria. The sequence goes on from NC_069362.1 coordinate 84,179,487, forward strand.
AAATTTTGTGTCATTCTATGCATTTCAAAATGTGCTTTATATTATATACAAAGATGGGATAGAAATAAGAAATCTTTAAGACTCCAGCAACAATGGTAAAAATAAAATATACTGTAAAATCATTTAATTTCGTGGGCATGAAATTTCGTGGTCTTGGTCAAAACGGCAATTTCGTGGGGATATGAATTTGTGGATTTCAACTTTTGAACGTAAAATGAATGGGAATTTTACTTGTTTGTTGGGATTAAATTTCATGGATTGACTCAACCACGAAATCCACGAAAATTAGTCCCACATGAATATTATTAATTTCACAGTAAGTAGTAATGAAGGAAAAGTAATTAGAATGCCTTTGACATTTAAACTAGTTTACAGAAGGTCTTTGCTATATAATAAAATTCTATATTATTCACAGGGCTAGGATTTTTCCAGATTGGTCTTGATTTCAGAATTTTGACCTCTATATAACTATTGAAGGAGATTTCAGGCTTGAGAATGTAGATTTTCAGGCTTTGGTTTTTTGACTGAATGGAGTATTAGAAACATGCATACATGCTGCTTTAGTTCCTATTTGTTGCACTAACAAATATAAGTCTTATTTCTAGGGGCTGAAGTAATATTTATTCAAGAATGCTCTCTTGAAAATGCAGATATACTTTACCAATTATCTATTTACACATTTTCTAGTAGCACAGAATTTCTTGGCATTTGACACTGTTTGTTTTTGAAATTGGCTCATGTAAGCCTGCTGTGCCAAAAATAGATTTTCCCAATTTCCATTACAGTGAGGGGGAGGTTTGATGATTATCCTTTCTACAATATAGTCTGTGAGCTTCTAGGAAATGAATTTCTGATTTTACTTCTATTGGGAGATAACTGTTCAATTGATTTTTTGGTGGCTGGTTTGTCTAAGAATTTATGTTATAATTCCCCTGCTGTATAAACAAGCTGTAAGAAAGATAGTAATTTGGTAATGAATATTTGATAAAATGCTCTGCTATGTGGAAAATACTGGTGTCTTTTCGTAGAAGATAGTTGGGTTTGCCCCAGAATTAAGTCGATGGGACTTCCATTTTTTATGTCTGGACTGTAACTTTGTTGCTCGTGGATTGATTGGCACAAATAATCAGCATGAAAAGACAATATGTCATGTGCAAGAACCATAAATCTGACCCTCTTACTTTCTTAATCATCTCCCTTTATTGAATGTCCATATGAATTTTTAGTCTGGTCTGTAACTTTATCATTCATGGATGGATTTCAAAATACCTTGGCACCACTGATTAGCATGACATGATATATGCTGTATGCAAGAAACATAAATCTGCCTTCCTCACTTTTTAAGTTATCTCCTTATATTGAATTTATTTGTCCAGGGCATAACTTTAAAACTGAAGTAGGAAATTGATGCAAACTACATACAAAGATAGAGGACATTTAGAGGAAGTGCAGTATACAAGAACCATAACTCTACCTTACTTACATCAGTTATATATATATAAATGCAGTTGTAATTGTAGATTTGCACTGATGTAGGTACTTTTCATCTTGGGTTTACAATATTTTTTGCAAGCAGTACACCAGTATTTAATAAGTTTTATGTGTTTAAAGTAATACATTACAAGATTTAACCAAAAAGTTAGCAATAAAATCTTGGACAAGTTAAAAACTATGTCATCTAGGGTCACTAGGTCAGTTAATAGTAAAACCGTTCTAACAGTCTATAGAGGCCACATTTTTTACTTGATCTTTGTTAAACTTTGTCAGAGTGTTTGTCTCAGTGAAATCTAGATAAAGTTCAAAACTACATTACCTGAGGTCAAAAACTTCAATTAAATGTTCCTTCAGTGACCCTGTGCCAAGTATGTTCAGATTTTTCCACCAGAGGAAATGTCACTTTTTCATGTATGTTCATTTTTCCTATATGCTTATAGTGGAAACTTAAAAAATTTTCTTGTCAGAAAACCCTGGCCCAGTTAAAAATTATTTCACAGATATACTAATTTGTTTGGGCAATCTGTGAAACTTTGGTTGGTGATCTAAGGCCATCATGGCTTTGTGTTGAAAAGAAGTCTCTTTTGTTAGGCTTATGTCTGTATCTTTCCCATATTAAATTGTTGTTCATTGAAAGCTTATTACTTGTGCATAGTGGTAATGCATTTTGGCAGTTTTTGATATATATTGTTGCAGCGACAAGGTATGTGCAGAATCTATTGCCAGTAATTGTATGAAGGAAGAACAAACAAAAAATACATCTGATGTATCTACTGTTAGCTAAGTACTTGCTATATTGTAGTATGGTAGGTAAAAGCACAGTAACTCATTCATTATTCATGCTTTAGGCTTGTTCTATTTCAGTTGGATAGATTTAAAGAACCTCCAGCATTTGGTCCAATGTGTGATTTACTCTGGTCAGACCCTTTAGAAGATTTTGGCAATGAAAAAACAACAGAACATTTTACACATAATAGTGTTCGAGGTTGCTCATACTTTTATAGGTAAGTTAACCTTTAGCAAACTGGCGGCAAGTGATTCTGCAGGCTCAGCCAGTAAATTTTCAGTGAATGCCCCTTTGAAGAATAAATGGTACTGCCCAAATTGAATGATAGACCAGTCCATTTTAGAAATTTAGCAAGGTAAGGGTTAATGGCCAGTTTTACCTTCTGTTATATGTGTCACTCCCCTATTGTGTAATAGTCTTGAAGTGCATGTACATAAATCAAGATAAATGATAGAAACATGTCTTCATGTTTTCACAGTAATGTTAGCATTGACAATTGTTATTATTCTATAATTTGGAACATTCTAGATCTCGCTTACAAGAAGCCCTACTGTGATTTTCAATTATGCATGTGCATTTGTGTTGTTTACACTGCAAATACTGCCTTTCTATCAAGCAGTTACGGTTAAAAAAATATCTGAAAGAGCGGCATTGAAATGCAGCAGTATTATTATTACAGACCTCACATTGATTGGGAAATGATTTTTCTGCATAACAATAAAATAGTTCCCTCTGTTGGTTTTTTTTTGTTAGCTCACCTGACACAAAGTGACAGGTGAGCTATTGTGACCGCTTGATGTCTGTCGTGCATAGACCGTCGTGCGTCAACAATTTCTAAAAAAATCTTCTTGAAAACCACTGGGCAGAATTACACCAAACTTCACAGGAATGATCCTTGGGTGGCCCCCTTTCAAAATTGTTCAAAGAATTGAATTCCATGCAGAACTTTTAAAAATCTTCTTGTCCAAAACCACAGGGCCTAGGGCTTTGATATCTGGTGGTCCTCTACCAAAATTGTTCAAATTATCCCCCTAGGGTCAAATATGGCCCCGCCCCAGGGGTCACATGGTTTATATAGACTTATATAGGGAAAACTTTTAAAATCCTGATGACCCCAAGTAATATGATGTCACTTGACTGTGAACTTGACCTACTGACCTACTTTCTTGTTTTTAAGATACAGCCTTGAAATTTTTATGACATACACAGCTTTGCACACAAATCATAAAACTGAATTTCATTGACCATGAATGTGACCTACTGACTTTTACAATATTTTATCATCAGTTTGACATTTGAAACATGTAGCTCATATTACTCAGGTGAGCAATCCAGGGTCATCATGACCCTCTTGTTGAGAAACTGCTTTGACTATTTGCATTTTTTTTTCTGTTTCAGCTATGCAGCTTGTTGTGATTTCTTACAACAGAATAATTTATTATCAATTATACGAGCACATGAAGCACAAGATGCAGGGTATGTTATTTTGGTGTACTGAAATTTGATTTTATGCTTTACTTTTTCACTTACAAGAAATAAAGTTTGAGAAAATTGAAGGAATTAATATTTAATTTAGAAAATAAAACTGTCAGTGTTCAGGTACAATTTGTATGTGCTTTCAATCTCATTATCCACATAAAATATTTAGAATCCAGACTGTAACAAAGGACATGTTGAATATAGTTTTTAGATGTCAGTTTTGCAGTTATCAGCAAGTCTCTTTGTTGGGCTGTTTTCAGTGGCATTTATGAAATGGAAGGAATGAGAAGCCCATTTTTAGCTCGACTATTCGAGGAATAGTCTAGCTATTCTACTCACCCTGGCGCCAGCGTCACACCTTAGTTCAAGTTTTGAATGCAAGTACATATGGCTGACAACTTTGAAACTTATTTTATCTTTTTCTAGGTCAAATACAAACCCTACTTGGTAAAGTCCCATAACTCTGGCATGTATTTTGGCCAAATTATGCCCCCTTTTGGACTTAGAAAACCCTGGTTAAAGTTTGTGTGCATGTTACTATCACCAAAACAAATTCAGATATTGAATTGAAACTTCACATTTGTCTTAAGGTTATTAAACTAGGTGATAGCATCAAGTCCCATAACACTGACATGCATTTTGGCCAAATTATGTCCCCTTTTGAAGTTATTAACTTCTGGTTAAAGTTTAGCATGCAAGTTACTATGTCCAAAACTAATGCAGATACTGGATTGAAACTCTATAGATTATAGATATTTTAACATCTAAGGTAATATTCCTGCTTCTGGGACAACAATTCGAATAGTAGAGCATTAGCTGTCTTACGGACAGCTCTTGTTTATATTTTTTGTAGTTGAAAGAATGAGTGATCTGTTGTCACATGATGTTGACAATTTGTTTTGTATTACAGTTACAGAATGTACAGAAAAAGTCAGACCACGGGATTTCCTTCATTGATAACTATCTTTTCTGCACCAAATTATTTAGATGTTTATAATAATAAAGGTAAGACGTGAGAAATGTATGTTTACAAAGTGAAATTTCTGTTGCCAAATTTTCATTGAAAGTAAGAGCCAAGTTAACACATCAACAGTTTCTAGAAATATCAGTACAGTTGGTGAATAATTGTAACACAAGACTGAATGTATGTACCAAAACAAGCTTGATTAGAATGTGGGAAGAATTGGTAAAGTTGACATGGATGAGAGGTTTAAAGTCCCGTGTCTTACATTTCACAGCCTTTGCTTTCAGTAAACTTGTGATCTTGTTATTCACCTCATCTCTGGTTGTACTGGATTTGTTCTTTCATGTTAAAGCCTGAAAAACAACTTTTGACTGCCAATTGGTAATATTTATCTTCCAAAAACAAACATTGTCAGTTTGGTTTGGCTTAGCCTTTTTAGCTCATCTGATTTTTTAAAAAAAAAATGATGAGTTATTGTCATCACTTGAGCGGTTGTCGGCGTCAGCGTTGCCTGGTTAAGTTTTATGTTTAGGTCAGCTTTTCTCCTAAACTATCAAAGCTATTGCTTTGAAACTTGGAATACTTGTTCACCATCATAAGCTGACCCTGTATAGCAAGAAACATAACTCTATCTTGCTTTTTGCAAGATTTATGGCCCCTTTTGTACTTAGAAAATATCAGATTTCTTGGTTAAGTTTTATGTTTAGGTCAACTTTTCTCCTAAACTATCAAAGCTATTGCTTTGAAACTTGGAATACTTGCTCACCATCATAAGCAGACCGACCCTGTACATCAAGAAACAAAACTCCATCTTGCTTTTTGCAGGAATTATTGCCCCTTTTAGACTTAGAAAATCAGTTTTCTTGTTAAGTTTATGTTTGGGTCAGCTTTTATCCTAAACTATCAAAGCTATTGCTTAAAACTTGCAACACTTTTCACCATCATAGGTGACCTGTACAGCAAGAAACATAACTCCTCCTGCTTTTTGCAAGATTATGGCCCTTTTGACTTAGAAATATCAGATTTCTTGTTAAGTTTTTTATTTAGGTAAACTTTTTCTCTAAACTATCAAAGCTATTGCTTGAAACTTGCAACACTTGTTCACCATCATAAGCTGACCCTGTACAGCAAGCAACATAACTCATCCTGCTTTTTGCAATAATTATTGCCCCTTTTGGACTTAGAAAAATCATTTTCTTGTTGAATATTATTTTAAGTCAACTTTTCTCATAAACTATCAAAGCTATTGCTTTAAAACTTGCAACAGTTTTTCACCATCATAAGTGGACACTGTACACAAGAAACATAACTCTATCCTGCTTTTGCAAGAATGATGCCCTTTTTAGACTTAGAAAATCATGGTAAATATTTCTATTATACAAAAATCAATGAGCGTCGCACCGCAAGCGGTGTCTTGTACTATCTGATTTTTTTAAAAAAATGTTGAGTTATTGTCACACTTGAGCAGTTGTCGCGTCGGCGTTGCCTGTAAGTTTTATGTTTAGTCACTTTTCTTCTAACTATCAAGCTATGGTTTGAAACTTGGAATACTGTTACATCATAAGCGACCCTGTATAGCAGAACATAACTCCATCTTGCTTTTGAAGATTTATGGCCCCTTTTGTTAATAGAAAATATCAGATTTCTTGGTTAAGTTTTATGTTTAGGTCAACTTTTCTCCTAAACTATCAAAGCTATTGCTTTGAAACTTGGAATACTTGCTCACCATCATAAGCAGACCGACCCTGTACATCAAGAAACATAACTCCATCTTGCTTTTTGCAAGATTTATTGCCCCTTTTGGACTTAGAAAATCAGTTTTCTTGGTTAAGTTTTATGTTTAGGTCAGCTTTTGTCCTAAACTATCAAAGCTATTGCTTTAAAACTTGCAACACTTGTTCACCATCATAAGTTGACCCTGTACAGCAAGAAACATAACTCTGTCCTGCTTTTTGCAAGATTTATGGCCCTTTTTGGACTTAGAAAATATCAGATTTCTTGGTTAAGTGTTATGTTTAGGTAAACTTTTTCTCTTAAACTATCAAAGCTATTGCTTTGAAACTTGCAACACTTGTTCACCATCATAAGCTGACCCTGTACAGCAAGCAACATAACTCAATCCTGCTTTTTGCAATAATTATTGCCCCTTCTGGACTTAGAAAATCATTTTCTTGGTTGAGTATTATGTTTAAGTCAACTTTTCTCATAAACTATCAAAGCTATTGCTTTAAAACTTGCAACAGTTTTTCACCATCATAAGTGGACACTGTACATCAAGAAACATAACTCTGTCCTGCTTTTTGCAAGAATGATGGCCCTTTTTAGACTTAGAAAATCATGGGTAGGACAATATTTCTATTACACAAAAAAAATCAGATGAGCGTCAGCACCCGCAAGGCGGTGCTCTTGTTTGACAGGCCTCTAGGCCTGCAGTTGTCAAACTTCATACGTTGGTTGCTGTGGTCAGTAGCTGGTCACTTTCGTTTTGGGGTCAGTAAGTCAAAGCTTAATGATCAGTGACTTCGAAACTGAAAATGGTTTCCACTCAGTAAAGAATGCTTTGGCCTTAAATTATTGTTAAACTTCATAGGGTGATTGTCTGTTGTCAGTCTAGTTAGTAGGCCAAAAGTGAAACCCAGACAAAACAAACAAACTAGGTCAAGAAAAGCTTGTGAACACTAGAGGCTAGAGTTGTAACAAAATCTTTATGAAATTTAGTCAATGTTTTTCTTGATGATCTTTAGGTCAAGTTCAACTCTTGGTCATGTGGGGTCAGATCAATGGAGAAGCTTGTGAACACTCTAGAGACCACATTTGTGACCCAATCTTTAAGAAACTTGGTCAGAATGTTAGTCTTGATGATCTCTAGGTCAATTTCCAAACTGAGTCATGTTGGATTAAAGACTTGGTCACCAGGTCAAATCGAAGGAAAAGCTTTGAACACTAGTCTAGAGGCCACAGTTGTGACCCAATATTTATGAAACTTAGAAAGTTTGGCTTGATGATTTCTAGGTCAAGTTTGAATCTTGGTCATGTGGGATCAAAAACTAGGTCATCTGGTCAAATCAAAGGAAAAGCTTGTGAACACTTCAGAGGCAACATTTGTGACTCAGTCTTTATGAAACTGGGTCAAAATGTTTGTCTTAATCATTTCTAGGTCAAGTTTGAATCTGAGTCTTGTGGGGTCAAAAACTAGGTCACTAGGCCAGATGAAAGGAAAATCTTTTCAGCATTCTAGAGACCACAATTTAAGTTTGAAACTCATGAGAATTAGAACGTTTTTTGTTGATAATCTATAGGTCAAGTTTGAATCTGGGTCATGTGGGGTCAAAAACTAGGTCACCGGTCAAATCAAAGGAAAAGCTTGTGAACACTCCAGAGGCTACAGTTGTAACCAAATCTTTATGAAGTTTAGTCAGAATGTTTTTCTTGATGATCTTTAGGTCAGGTTCAACTCTTGGTCATGTGGGGTCAAAAACTAGGTCAGTAGGCCAGATCAACTCTGGGGAGCGATATATGGGGCCGTCATGGCCGTCTTGTTTGGGTCAGTAGGTGAAAGATGAGAGTAAAGATGACCTTGTGACTCAAAAACAGTAGCATCTCGATAACTTAAGAATGATTTGGCCTTCATAGGATGGTTTCCTATAGTCAGTAGCTGTCTCTTATTGTGTTGGGAGTCAGTTGGTCAAAGGGCGAGGTCATAGTGATCTTGAGAGCGAAAATTAGACAGGTCCTCATAGGAGGCTTAAGTGTTTTACAGTTAAATATTGTTTTTCCAAATCAGCACAAAAAAGAAAAACTCTAAAGATTTTTGTTTGACTGTGTAGACTGTGGCATTTATAAATGGTCAGTTTACAGAAAAGTAAATCCTGAACAAAATATCTTTGGTTTTAAATGCATTAAGGGACTATAGAAGTGGGGTTTAATTATTATATTCCAGCAGACATAGTCACCTTAAACTAGTGTGTTAGCATAAGTGATAGTATTTGATATTATCAAAAATATTGACATTATTGCAATAAAAAATTGTTTATATAATTTCACTAGGTTGCTTTCACCTTCATTCATTTGGTTGCTTATACTTACTATGGGAAATTATGTGTTTCTATTTTATGTTTATTTCAGCTGCTATATTAAAATATGAAAACAATGTGATGAACATTAGACAGTTCAACTGTTCACCTCATCCATATTGGTTGCCAAATTTTATGGATGTTTTTACTTGGTCATTACCATTTGTAGGAGAAAAAGGTGAGCATATTTCTTATCGTTTGTTTATTAACTCAGTTACAGAAAGTATTTAAATTGTTCATGGAAATTATGATGGTACGGAAATTCTGAAGCTTGTACACATAAAAATGAGTGACAACTTGGAAATTTAATAGAATATTCATGTTATATGTAACAACATAATAAAAATAGCTTAATTTGTATCTTAAATAGGTCAGTTTGAAGTCAGAATAGTGTCATTGTTATAGTTTTCGAATATGGGATTTTGGTGGCAGTTTCTTTATCTATTGTTGTTCCGCTATGTCTTAACAAAAATTATTTTATTGCTTTGCTGATAGAAATTTCTCAAAGAAGAAAAAAACAATCAGTTGAATGAGAGGATGTCATTAATTTTCTAATCTGACCTTTGTATCTTCCATTTACCTTGTTGTGTTAATAACAGTGCTAAAAAATGAGTTTGATGCATTGCTATCCAATATTACATTCATTTGATCAGATTTCTGAGAATTTATTGCTGATATTGCAGATTAAGTCTCCATCATTAGAGTTTGGATTATTAGCTTACCAGAGCCAAAGGCTCAGGGTGAGCTATTCTGATAGTTCACCGTCCGGCGTCCATCGTCGTCCGTAAACTTTTACTTCAAACGACATCTCCTCATAAACCGCTATGCCAATTTCATCCAAACTTCACAGGAATGTTCCTTGGGTGAAGCTCTACAAAAATTATTCAAAGAATTGAATTCCATGCAGAACTCTGGTTGCCATGGCAACCAAAAGGAAAAAAACTTTAAAAATCTTCTTCTCAAATACTAGAAGCCCTAGAGCTTAGATATTTCGTGTGAAGCATTGCCTAGTGGACCTCTACCAAGTTTGTTCAAATCATTTTGACCCCCGCCCCAGGGGTCACTTGATTTTACATAGGAAAATCCTAAAAAATCTTCTTCTCAAAAACCAGAAGCCCTAGAGCTTAGATATTTGACCTGTAGCATTGCCTAGTGGACCTCAACTAAAGTTGTTCAAATCATTACCCCGGGGTCACTTGATTTTACATAGATTTCTAGAGGAAAATCTTCAAAATTTTTGAAAAAATAAACCAGAAGGCCTAGAGCTTAGATATTTGACATGTAGCATTGCCTAGTGGACCTCTACAAAATTTGTTCAAATCGTGACCCTTGGGGTCAAAATTGACCCCGCCCCAGGGGTCACTTGATTTTACATAGGAAAATCTTCAAAAAATTTCTAAAAATAAACCAGAAGGCCTAGAGCTTAGATATTTCACATGTAGCATTGCCTATTGGACCTCTACAAAATTTATGCAAATCATGACCCCCGGGGTCAAAATTGACCCCGCCCCAGGGGTTACTTGATTGTACATCGGAAAATTCTTCAAAAATTTTCTAAAAATAAACCAGAAGGCCTAGATCTTAGATAGTTGACTTGCAGCTTTGCCTAGTAGACTTCTACAAAATTTGTTCAAATCATGACCCCCGGGGTCAAATTGACCCCTCCCATGGGGTTACTTGATTGTACATAGAAAAAGCTTAGAAATTTGACATGTAGCATTGCCCAGTGGACCTCTACAAAATTTGTTCAAATCTTGACCCCCCAGGGTCAAATTGACCCAGCCCTAGGGGTTACTTGATTGTACACAGGGAAATCTTCATAAATTTACTAAAAATAAACGAGAAGGGCTAGAGCTTAGATATTTGATATGTAACATTGCCTAGTAGACTTCTACAAACTTTGTTCAAATCATGACCCCCGGGATAAAATTGGCCACGCCCCAGGGGTTACTTGATTGTACATTGGAAAATCTTCCAAAAAATCTCTAAAAATCATCAGTTTGACATTTGAAACATGTAGCTCATATTACTTGGGTGAGCGATCCAGGGTCATCATTACCCTCTTGTATCACAGTGCTATAGGTATTCTTCCTCTCTGTTTTCGTATTTGAAGAAAGAAAAATATTGTTACGGCTCTGTCTTGTGGAGACTTGGGGCTATATCTTAAATGAGATGAGAAAAATTGAGGAAATCCAGTGTATGGATCGGTGAAACATGGGTGATTACCATTGAAATACTGTTGATATAATTCTCTGGCTGATTCAACTGATCAATACAGATTACTGGCAGACACTGCGACCCAGATTGTTCAGTTGTGTTTCTCTTTTTTTCTTGCTTTCTTTGTTATGTTGACAAACTGAGCTTCAGCTCTTCCCAGGTAGTTTTTTAAGCTCTGCTCCATGTTCTCCTCATAGCCATATTGAAGATAGATTGCTTAATACCCTTTTTGTGGATCAGCTGTCTTGACCACCACCCCATTCCCCCAATTATTGTTTGTTGATATTGCAGCTTGGAAAAAAGCAGAATTTCATTCTCTCACCATATTCCATACCTCATGGTTTTATTTCGATGTTAATGAGATGTGGAACCAAAATTTGTAGTCCTGTTTGGCGCCATATAACCTATACTGTGTTGGTGCGCCGTAAAACCCAAATAAATAAATATATATTCTCTCACCATAGATAATTGAGATGGGGTATAGTATTTCTCCTGTTTGTGTTTATTTGTCCTGTCAGCAACTTCGTCATATGAAATACTTTGCATAAATGACCACCATAACAAGATGTGTTGCATGTCAAATCCAGACCCCTAGGTTAAAGTTCCAAAGTCACACCTAGGGTTCAGTCCAAATGTGGTTTTAATCAAAGTGCCATTACTCACATGATAATCTTCTGGGTCCTAATGTCACTTAGTGGGGGCACCTGTGCAGGCTGTGCTATATGAACACTTTTTCTAATTTAAGAATTGCTAAACTGGCACTTTATCTTAAGGTCAATAGCCTCCTATGTCTGTTGTTTGCAGTGAAGGAAATTAATACCGGTTACAGAATGGAGAAAGTCATTTCAGCAACTATGATGATTTTGTTACATTGTCAATTTGAATTTAACTTTCCTTAAGTTGCAGTTTCTCAGACTTTGTTTTCTCATTGCACAGAAAATACAATTGTAACAAACATATAAAAATTCAATACACTGGATGAAAAGTAGATTGGGAAAAGAGTATCAAGATGTAATACAGTTTAGTCAATGGGATTAGATTAGTGATCAATCTGACACATGGCTGTACATTGAAGGGGAATTTAAGATTCTAAAATGGCAATTCTTTACAAGTGCAGTGTTAAGTATTTGGTCTTCCATACTTTGTTAGAAAACTTTTGGAGACATTTATAATAACTTGGTATATAGAAACTTGATATTGATTTACAGGATAATTTAATGCAGACTAATATTTGTTTTGACATATCTGGAACCTTTCTTTTTCAACATATCAGATTTTTAGGTAAAGCAAGTGATATGCTAAAAAGTGCTTAATAACTACCAGATCAGTTTGCCCATGAAATTTTTCTCAGTTAAGTTAAAGTAGTTTATAATTTTATGGTAATAGGTTTCTTTTTTAATTAATTTCAAATAGATTGTAGGTAATGCTATTTGTATGCAAGTTCTGTCGGATAAATGAAACTGATTATATTCCAGGTGTTAAATTAAAGCCTGTTTGATATGCTAGAATGCCTGTATTTCATGAATAGATTGTGTTTCATTTTGTCACTTCAGCACAAACAGTTAACTGTTTTATCATAATGAGGTAGTTACCAACTTATTGCACAGAGCTGAAGATTTGTTAACCATCATAGAACTAATAAGAAAATGTAATTTATGAGTTAGAAAAAATTGTATTTCGGCTTTAGATAAATGCAATGAAGCTGTATCTTTTAAAGATTAATTTCGTTTCAAGCATGTTAGTTGATACATGTAATTGTATATGTTAGAATCACTTTGGCAGCTGAATGATGTAACAAATTGATGGCAGTGGCAGATAGTGGTCACAAAGTGAGACCGCATCCTGTTTTAATTTAGACAAGACACCAGATTTAATAAAAAATGGACTGCAAAAATAGTACAATAACGCTTAGTGTAAACTGAAAAGAGATTGGGGTAAAGAAACAGTTATGGTAATTTGAAAAGATGATTGGTGATCAGTAAGATCTGGCAGTCCAGGGACTCCTTCAGTTAAGTCCTATACCGAAGAAAATGGCCATGGAATTAAATTGAAAAGAAATAAAACACCCACCTTACTTTCCATTCCCATTGCTTACTTTAGATGTTATTGACTTCTCTGCTGAGATGTTGTTGTTTTGGTTGTTTTAAAGAAAGCACATAAATAGTTATAGTATTTTTGTTGCAGTCACCGAGATGCTTGTAAATGTATTGAATATTTGCTCAGATGACGAGTTGATGAACGATATCGACGACACATTCGAAGGTAAGTTTCTTCCTGTATCGTGCATTGTACTTTATTTGTACCTTTTCCGGGTTGTCAGTGTTTTTTCTTCATGAAACATTATAAATGTTTGTCCACATGGATAGTTTCAATATTTGCTTATAGAAAACAGTCCAGCATACTTATATGTACTAGTTTTATATTTTACAAAATAAATTGTATACTGTATATACAAATATTTTCTTAGGTTATTGTATGTGACTGCTTCATTTGTGGTGTTGCACATAAAGAAAAAGAAGCAAAATAGTGGAAAGTACTAATCTTCTGATAGTGTTACATTTGACAGATTCCTTACACCCAATAGGCTGTGGTCAAGCTTCCATTTTTCACGAGTGTCATTTTATATACTGTCAAGAAGATCATGCAGAGTTCCTATACTCAGTACCTTTTAATTGACTTACATCTAAAAGTTCCTTTGTTATGCTGGCCTATAAATGGAAACAATCAAAATAAATAGGAGCATTATTGTCATTTTATCATTTTAATTTACATCGTTTTGGCAAATTTTGGGCAAGAAATTCATTATTGTTTCCTTTCTTGGTTTTTTGCTTGTTTGTTGATTGGTTGGCTTTTTGCATGATTTCAATTTTTCAAACAAGAATATATTGTCTAGTTTTTGAAATAAACTGTTGTAATGTAATATGCATGTATTCAAAGCTTCTTAAGCTTTTCTGCTTCAAACATTCAAATGTTGATCCAAGTTGATATCAGAATATAGAAAACAAAGGAAAGCTTGATTAATATTATTTTTGTAGAACAAACAAACCAAAGGAATGTAAAATTGCTGTATTACTATTTAAATAAAGTTGCTTTTGCACATTTAGTCCTTTTTTTGTTAGCTCACCTGAGCATAAAGTGCACACGGTAAGCTTTTAGGATCGTTGCTTGTTCATCATCCGCAATTTCTGTAAAGAACATCTCCGTAACTGATATGACAGTTCAATCAAACTTCTCAGGAATTTTGCTTTCATGTTGCCTTGTGACCAGAATGAAAAACTATGAAAAATTTTCTGAAAATTCCTTTCAAATAATTCTTTTTCGTTCACATGTGGCCAGGGAGTGGGGCTAGTTTTCCCTATATATGGCTCTATGGAAAATTGTGAATGTCTATGAACCTGCTGGTCCATTTTCAGAATATTTTCACAGCAATGTACTTTGATTAAACTTCTGCCAAATTTTTTCAAATAATTATTTTTGTTAAAAACATGGCCAGGGAAGGGGCTAGGTTTCCCTATAAGGCTATGTGGAAAAGTCCTCTCAAACAGCTGGTTTGATTATAAACTAACAGTAATTTTACAGCAATGTACCTTATGTGAATCTCTACCAAATTCCTTCTAATAATTCTTTTTCATTATAAATCTTGGCTGCCAGGGGGTAGCTATATGGCTGTATGGAAAACTTCGAAAATCTTGTCTTGCGAAACTTCTGGCTCAATTTGAAAATGGTTTCACAGAAATGATCCTTTGGTGACCCTCTTCTAAATTCTTTCAGGTCATTCCATTTTATTAAAAAGAACATGGCCACCTGGGGGCTGGGATAGTTTTCTCTATATGGCTATATGGAAAACTTTGAAAAAAATTTTCCTCTCAGACCGCAGATTTCTAATTCAAAATAATTTGGTATCTTGTCTTAGATTCTTGTGTCATTACCCCCGCCAATCTCCCTCCAACCCGTCCAGCCCAACAAAGACACATTTTCATTACCAACTTATAATTATTAAGTGGAAACTTCAAAAGCTTACCTGTCAGAAAATTTGGCCCTACTTCAAAATAATTTCACAGGTATTTTTCTTGCATGACCATCTACCAAAATTGTTCAGGCAAGCCGTGTAACTCAGGTGAGTGATCTAGGGCCATTATTTCCCTCTTGTCGGTAATATATTTAAAGATTTGAACAGCACATTTCAGGTTGCTTAAAAAATTTACCACTTTTGTGAATTGTCTTTATGCACAATTTTAAGATGTTTACATGTTTGATATTGTTCTTTTCACCGACGATCACAGGCGATAATGATGGTAGGGGACTTTTTACAACTTATTGCATGACTTCAAAATTTCCTTTGGATGTGCTTTGTAGTATTGTTATTCAGCTGATAATTTCTACTCTTCTAACCATTATTGTATTTAAGTACACTTTATATTAAGTTTTCCTAAGTTAATCAGCACTTCCACTATTAAAGTATAATTTTGTTGAAATGGTTTAAGCACATCTACATGAAAGTTTCTTTGTACTCCAAAATGATAACTGAAGTTTAAGCCTTACAGACAGAAATCTTTCAAATATTAAGCAGAGGGAGAAGATTCTGTTTGACCTTTCAGTGTTAAAGCATGTTCACAGCTTCTGCCCGTCATGCTGTAGTTGGTGTCTATATTTTTCTTGGGAATATTTGGGTTTCTTCTTACTCCAGGTCAAACAGCTTTCACACTTGAGGTGTCCTCAGTTTCTATATGCATGTTAGATCTGCAGCTTCAGTATTTCTTACTCTTTATGAATGGTGTGACACAGTTTTTTTTCTTGTTTATGCACTATTTAGCAGGTAATATTTTGTTTTTCATTTATAGTAAAATTTAATAATTGACAATGATCGCTCTATTCACTGTTTGCAGCATACATATATGTAATCTAAGCTCCAGTAACATTGTGATTATTTAAAACTGCAATATTTGAAGCTGCTGTCTTGATATAAGCCAGATTGCGGAGCACTGTATTGATTAAAATTGTCGGTATTTGGCGCCTTGTATAGCGTTTAAAACAAGTTGCAGTCAAAATGTGTGGCCATGCATAACCCATACTTCATTGAAAGCTGTTTCTTTATGAATAAATAACATATTAACACCCACAACATAATTCCCACTGCACACTGAATCAATAGAGAACTTGTTAAAGGATATTGCCTATGGTCCAGCAAACAAATGTACATGCCGAAATACTCTGCCACAGATTTATTCATGTGGCAGAAAGTATTTTGTTTTAATGTAGTCATACATGCAATTATGGGTTTGGCATTCACTGCTAGTTTTTTTCTAGAATGTAAAAAATAGTAGCAGTTATGCAGAAGGTGGAATCTCAATTATTTGGAATGCTTGTAGTAATTATTGTCATAAGTGTGTGTGCAGATCTTGTTAATTTCTGCCAGAATGATGCTATCTATGAAGCCATATATACTAATTCGTAATAAATCCTGCACTTTCTGAAGTAACAGTTTTGCCAGAATTTTTATGGGAGGTAATAGTATAAATCATGTGCTTACTGAAGTACTAGTAACAGTTTTACCAGATTTTTTTGTATGCCTGTTTTGAAAAACACATGTTATTGAATAGTGTTGTCCCTTCGGTCAGCATTTTCCGTTTCTGGACTGTAAGTCATAAAGTATAGTTGCTATAGCTTTCAAACTTCAAAAAATAACTAAGCACCACTTTCAGAAGATCCCTATAGGTTTTAGGGTTCAAAGGTCAAGGTCATAGTAACTGGGAGACCAAATGGTATCTGGACTGTAAGTCATAAAGTATAATACCTACAGTTTTGAACTTTACTCAGTTACAAAGTGCGACTAGAGGAAGATCACTGTTAACTTCCGCATCAGTGGTTCAAAGGTCAAGGTCAGAGGGATCTGACTAAATTTCTGGATTTTTTTTTTCATTTCTGGGCTCTAACTCTGAAAGTATAATAGGTATGGCTTTCAAACTTTACAAAATTGCTAAGTACCACTTGAGGAAGATCCCTGATTTTTTGTAAGTAGCTCTAGGTCAAGGTCACAGGGATGACCACCCTCACAGCTATTTTTTGTGTTTAATCTACACTGCAAAAACTTTGTTCTTAGTACCTCTCATACCGACAAGTAATTTTTAAATTTTTGTTTGTTTTTCATTCAGTTACATGTTTCTAACTGGTCATCACGCCACGCTTTCAGAGTAATTGCTGATGCCCATTTTTACTGCTGTGTCCCGTTCTTATTGTGAATGGGCCTATTATGCACAGTTGGCACAGGAAACTTCATTCTTAATTAGTTACAAGTATACTTTTGATTTTCATTAGCTTGTCAAGGTAAATGGGTGCATTTCCAGCTGATGGGAACTTATAGGAGAAAATCATTCTGGAGGCATTTTTTTGTGTGGGAGCGTCGCAATAAAGAAGTAGAACTACCTGTTTTGCAGGAAGAATCCAAGCATTTGCTAATTTTAAAGTTTAATAATGATATTAAGTGAAATGTTACAGAAAAAATGAATTGTTACTGATTTTTTTTGTATCTTAAAAACATATTTAATAAAGAAAGTTTTATTCAAGAGGAAATTTGTCATACAATTGCAATAAGACTTCCAAAAAACAATTTTTGATGTTTCAGGAAAAACCATTTTCAGTATTTGACAAATTTTGCTCCCCGCCCTATTACTGATTTTCAGCAACTTTGTATCACCTCAAAAGTACATTGTGAAACCTTGTTTTGTAAGCTTCAGAAAAAACAAACTTAAAATGTTATTATCATATTGATTTGTCAGTATGATCAAGTTAGGTACATCAAAGAAAGCATTCCTTTTGTAGTTGTATATCTAGAGATATGGTTATATCCCTAATGGCTTGAACTGTTTATGAGCGGCTTATATTAAACTGCTTGCTCTGCCAACTGATTTCTGTCTGCTCAAATTATTGGGTATGATCAATAGAAATTGCATTAAGGTTTCCTATAGTTTGTAGAAAATTGAGCTGGTGGCATTGTGGAGGAATTAATCAGGACTGTCATATCATAGCCTTATGTAACTGTCACTACATAGGCCCGTGAATGACAGCAGTAATTAATTGGAAGCTGAGAAACACTCAAAGGCATGCTTAAACAGTTGCCCTGTCTATTTTCTTAAGGTCTTAGACATTTTAGAATTGCTTTATGGTGTTCCTTCATGTTCATAGTAATAGGAGATGTTCAATGGTTTGTGGTTTCTTACCTGTTGTTCAGTTCTTAACACAATCACTATTCATTAACTCTGAAATGGGAACTTGTCTCAGTCAATGTATTGTGTATTTTCAGTAGGTAGAGATTAAACATAAATTGAGGGGTAGTGAGTTCTGTCCCTGTAAAAAATAGTAGCAATGATACACAGGTCCAACCTGCCACTTATGTGAGAAAGTTGTCTGTTGCTGGAACAGAATTAGTCACTGTTACAAAATCCAGGAAAGCTGGTTATGTTAACTGACTTCTGTCGCATAATAAACGCAGAACTGAAGTAGCTAACATATTCCAGGGTACTGTCATCTAGTTTTTTTTCCAGATTTTTCCTTCTTCGTGATTGCACACAGGATTGTCACTAGTATCAAGTTAAAAGTGGCTGTCAACTAAAACACTTAGGTTTCTTGTTTCTATACATTACCAGTAATATTGATTGCATTATAAACAATTTATGGAGTTGCAGTTTTTTGATGTTGTAGGAGGGTGATTTCCTGAGGGAAACAACTTGTACCTGTAGTATGTTGGAGTAATCTATAAGGTTTTGCCAGGCTGACAGGAAAGAATGTTCATTACATGGGAAACACTGTAAACGTCAGCTGCAACTCGCGCTTTTAACATGCTGCTTGAGCAGCTTACAGTAAGAACAAAGTTAAAATACAAGAAAATCAGCTTATATCAAGAACAAAATCATGACGCACAGTCAAGGTTCAGTTATTTGCACCAAAACAAAGTTTAATCCGATGTATTATTTTCTACAATATTTCTAGTAAAATCCTGTGTTTGCTGTTTCAATTAGGGGAGTTCTAGGACATTTGGTTTTCTAATAATTTTTTTTTCACCATTGATAAAGATAATAAAGAACATGCTTAAATTTATAAAATAAGTAATATTAGTAGGTCTGGGGTATTAATAATAAAATTGCAGCATTTTATTGAATCATTATGAACTAGCATTATATTGTCAAGCAGTTAGGAGATGGTGCTATATAGAGCATTGCATCTTCCCTGTGAAACTGGACTTTGCTTCAGTAAAGTTTGATCTGCTTAGCAGCTTTATGTAAAAAGAGTTTCAGAAACCTTCCCTAAGGTGCATTCATTTAGATAGGCAAATTTTTTGTTTCATTATTAGATTTGTTGATTTCTTTAGGCATTTCAGTATTCTCCTTTATTCATTTTATGTGGACTAGTCTTTATTCGACATTGAAATATTTGCCTCTAAACTTGACTGTCAATTTGGAGAATAGTCGGTGATTGAGTAAGTTGAGGTATTTGACTGCTGTCTTCTGCTGTCCTGTTCATTTGTCAGAGATAATGCTGTTTACCAGAATTAGCTACTAGTGGACAGCTCTGATATAGATTGATATGTGGTAATTGGAACATCTAGATTTATTGTCAGCTATAACTGTTTCTTGTCACAACATGTTGACCTAATGTGTAGCAGAAAAATGTGGACAGAGAGAGCTTGAGGCACTGTCACTCATACCTTAATACAGGATTGTTTGGTGTTATACAGAAAATGCTATTGGGACACAGTAACATATCCTGGCGCATTCATTTTCTACACTCTTAAGATAGTATTTCTTGTCATTTGCTATAAATGAATTAATGGGGCACTTGCCAGACAATTGGTATTTGAAAGATTCAGAAAATGATTATAAAAGGGAAATGGCGGAAATTGCTTTTTTTTATAAAGACTTATTGGGAATTTCTAATAAGTACAGTTGCAGATACATTCAGCTTAATGCTCGGTAGATGTTATATTGTAAGACTGTCAGATGCTACTCGTATTCATAGCTACTGCTACAAAATCTTAAAAACAATTCATGCCTATTCAGAGGCTGCCTGCAATGTATACATATATATAAACAGTTTGCTTAAAGGTGGTTAATCAGGTTTTGGTTGAGTAATATATTTGTTCGAAACATTTAAATAATTATGTTTATGTTCACTGAGCACTTGATTAATGTTGGTTTTTCTCTCAATACGTTGTTAATATTTGATTTTCCTATCCTGGTTGCCCAACCAAGATATTATTATAGTTACTTTAGCAGAAGTGTAAATTTGGAAAACATACTTTGCGCAAGGAATGATATTGATATAAGAACTGTTGTATTATAATTGTGAAAGAAGTAATTAGCCAACATTTATTGGCAATTGGATCGCAAGTTTGCAAAATTATCATTACCTCCATTTGCATGTCTTTGTTGCTTACTAAGTTATTGGAAATGATTGGAAATGATTGAATTCCGAAGGCTTTTGATTTAGATAGCTGAAATATGCCAATACCTGTAAAATGTAAATTGTAAAATGAAAAACTATATAACATAATACAAATCAAAAGAATCCTTAGCTTTTTAAATATTTTCGTATAAAAGGGGAGTAATTACAAAATTTTATAAAAAGCAAAATGACACACCCGCGGCGGGTGGGCGGCATCCAGAACCATGTCCGCTCTCTAAGTCAAACAGTTTTCATCCGATCTTCACCAAACTTGCTGACAATGTTTGTGGGCATAATATCTTGGCAAAGTTCGATAACCAGCCAAATCGCCCCAGGCACCCTTGAATTACTCAAAATCTGTGAATTTGGCCTTGTCCGCCTCTAAGTCAAACAGTTTTCATCCGATCTTCACCAGACAGTGTTTTTGGGCATAATATCTTGGCCAAGTTCGTTAACAAGCGAAATCGCCCCTGGCACTCTTGGATTATGGCCTTTGAATTACTTAAAATCTTTTTATGATACGTAACTGAATATATAGATGAGCGTATTTTGTGACAGTCTGGCACTCTTGTTGTAGCTTATATAAATATTTAATATAATGAAAAGTTAAAAAATGTCATAAAATATTGCTTAAATGTGATTGACCACCTTTAATAGCTACTTCATATGGTAGGTTTAAATGTTATCTTGATTAAGATTGTTTAGAATTATCAGCTTTGGGTAGATATACACAAAAGTACTGATTTGTGTACATGAACTTTCTAGTTGATCTTAAAAGTGTCTGGACATTTTTCCAGGGGAGAGTTGGGACATTAGAAAGCTGATTATCTTAATTTTAAAGTAGATAAAACAAATTATGTTTTGATGAATAAGTTGGACAAACCTTCTTGTCGATATCCTGTATAAGGGAGTTTTGGGGCAAGAGATGAAAGTTTATTTCAAAGGAATTACTTGTCTTTTTTATGTAGGAAACAGTATTTTTTATATAATCAAGAGAAAACCAAATCCCAACTTTCAACTAGGAAATGCTAAAGTGACTGTGCCTGGACTTATGAATTAATGGAAGAACATTTTTTGAAGACTTTGGTGTTTGTTTCTATTTTGTTCTTTGTATATTTTTACAGTTGACCTCTATAGTATAACGTACAATTGCCTTAATGGTATCAATGGTGGCTATAGATATTGTACTCGGTGTTCCATGTACACTGTCCCATGCCCTGTAGAAAGCTCATTTAATTACTTGCAGTATTTTTTTTTTTGCCATCTAGCACGCTGAGACAGGATACTTTCTTTTAAATTTGCTGCTATTTTTTTTTTTTTTATATGTTTGCTTTCTATTGTAAACATGTGCAAGTATTGTGACTGCTACATGTGCAAATCTTAAGTAAAAATGAAAGATTATATTCTAGGCATAGTCCTTTAGAACATGGTGCAAATATTGGGGATTTCAAAGATCATCCAGGTGTCCATTTTGCTGTAGTATATTCACAGATTGCTTAAAATATCCCATTAAAAAGGACTGTACGAGCTACTTACTTGATACTTTCCTGCTTAAACTGATAGTCTGTCAAATGTAATAATGATAACTAACCCATACCAATTGATCTGTACTTTTATCATTAAATTTGATCTTCAAGGATCTAGCACAGTACAGCACATTGCTTACTATTTCTTGTGCATGCATTTTACTTAGGGTCGCGCAATGGTAAGTGGATGGCATCCTTCTCCTTTACGGTATGGCTATATAGCCAGCTTCGCCCTGCCTCTGTCCACTAGATAGTAGCATTACAATCCCTGAGGTCACGGCAACTCGCACAGTAGTCACAAATTTGTTAGTTTTGAGCCATAACTGAAAAAAAAAGACAACAAAAAAAATGGTCTCTTGTTTTTGCATCATCTTGTTTGGCAATATACCAGTATGTCTCTCAATTGATTAATGACTGCTGGAAATATGTGACAGTTGTACAAAAGTCGGTGCCTTGCCTGGTCTTCAGGGATGGAAGCCCAGCTTATCCTAAACCAAGTAGAATCTAATTGATCTATGCGAATATAGGTATATATTACATATAGTTGTCCCCAAAAGATTACTACTGCTTGTGCAATGTGCCGTGTTTTATGTGTGCGTGTGAATGGTGTACCTGTTTTATCTAACCTTAGATATTTGATGTGTGGTTGTTTTGTTGTGTGGTATGTCATATGGAATTTGTTTGTAGATGCTTTAGTTCTCTTTATAATTCCTCTTCTTACAAAAAAAAAAATGTACCTGCCATCAAATCATAACAAAATATGATGTCTCGACTAAGGAAAAGCAATCACGGATGCGTAAAGATTCTGCAAACATCAAAGAACAGTATTTGATGAACTAAGCATTAAGAATTTATTAGATTTTGTCAGTTCTTGCTTAATTCTGGCATTACTGTCAATGGAGCAAACTGTATGCCAGGCACAGACGAGTCATTTCCATGGCGATGCTTACTTCTAGCTGTCACAGTTCCATTTCCTTCATTATTGTTATTCTGCTCATACTTGTCATAGGAACTAATTGTTTTCTGTACAATATTTTATCTGATTTTTACTATTCAATAAAACAGTGCTTGCTTGTAACAACTTGCTGTAGAAAAATAATGACCCCATTGATGTCAGTCTCTACTTTTATGATGTGTTCCAAATGAAGTATGTACTATATATGTCATAAAAACAGAATTACCATGGGAGTAATAATTTTGTGGAAATTATGCATGGTGTAATAGTTTCGCATACATTGATTTCATGATATTGGAACAGTAACATTCAGTTAGTTAGGCAAGTTTTTGACATTCATTGATATTGGGTTCATTTTAGCAAAGTACAAAAAGATGCCTTACCCTGGGCAAACAAAGAAAAAATATGTGTGCCATTTTGTTTTCTATGAATAATACTGTCCGTTTCCTAGAAAACGGCTTTCATCTCTCCCATTGTCTTCATAATAAAATCATCATTATGGTTGAAAAAGAATTCCACTCTTTTTAAGTTGTAAGCAATGTTTTCAAACAGATAAAACAAATACAAGTGCATCTACAAATGAAGACAGTGATCTTAAGAGTAAGTATTAAATATGTAGTAGATAGAAGTTAGCTATCTGAAGTTCCAACACTATCACAGACCTCCAGAAGAGTTAGAACAGTAATAATTTTGCTATATAAAAACGGGCTGTAACACACAAGTCAAGCCAGCCTTTTACAGCAAATTATGCACTCTTTAATGCAATTCATTTTAAGTTTCCTCTTCCTATCCTACCAGGCTTTGTGACGGCACAAAGTACAACACTGACTTGTACTGAGCTTAATCAAGTGTTGCACATCTACACCCACAATGCAAGCATTTCCTTACTGCTAAGAAGTCTTACATACTTCAGCCTTTCTTCACTTGCCTACCTTTCTGTCAATGGTTTTTCTGTAGGTTCAATGGCAATACAAGCATTTAATATTTTACCAAAAAAACTGTCTCAAAGAGTTAATTTCAGAACCTAATTTACAACAAACACTTGTAGCTAATAACTGCATACTGTAGTGCAGAATTTAAGCTTTAGTGCTGCTTAGACAAAAGCAAGACTTAACTAAGTGAAGCAAATGCAAATCTGAGTTTATAGAATTGAATGTTTGTGTTTTTATTAGCACACCTGAGCCCAGGCGAGGTATTGTGATTGCATTGTGTCTGCCATCATCCGTCATTAAAAGTTTGCTTTAAACTTAAAATTCTGGACCAATAAAGAAACTTGATCAATTTTACCCAGACTTCACAAAGATATTAAAAGACTTGCATTTCATATAAGACTCTTGTTGCCATGGCAACAGAAAAGAAAAACATTGGCCAGATTACAAAATAATTTTATAGAAATTTTCTTTTAGTAAACGTAAACAAAGTTTGTTCAGACTGTCACAATCTAGTTACGATAGATCCAGAAATGTAGCTGCTAGCAAGTCAGACTGGTTTTCCATATATGGCTACATTAAAAAAAATTATAAATCAACTTTCTAGAAGCTGCTGGCTAGACTCAAAGACATTTGCTTGGCAGAGCCTCATCCAGAATTTTATCAGTCATAAAACGACTCCCTTTTGGGCGGGGATAGTTTTCTGTTAGTGACTATATGTAAAGCTTTGAAAATCATCATTTGAATCTACTTTAAAAGTGATTTGGTGGAAATGTTTTTTGATGAATCTTGCCAATATTGTAACGTTGTTGAGCTGTAGAACTCAGGTGAGCGATTTAGGGTCATTATGGAAGTCTCTGTTTATATTTGACAAAGCAAATAATATATGTTCTTATTTTTCTTCATTATTTTAGTGTAAAATTATCATTACATTTTGGTCTTGTTTTCTAGATTTCTATTACTGTGAAAAGGAGACAAATTTTTCAGCAATAGATACTAGTACATAAATTTTATAAACATAAAAACAGCAATATTCTTTTATCATTGAATATGAAATATATGTTCAAAATTAGTATCTTATGAACCTGATCTTAAATTATCAACTTAAATGGTTGTATTGTTTCTGCTGTATCTTTGCAGTGAAGCCTGCAAGAGGTATAAACGTGTGTTCCTAGATGACAACTGCTACTAAACTGTTCTCGCATAATCATAATAAATCATAGGTTGCTAAGTCATAATCAGCGGCAGATCATTGCAAACTAACCTCTTTATTGTTGTTTGAAATTTTCATTTTTGTATTTTTTTGTACAAAATGGTTTTATTGGCTAGTTGTTTTTGTCTGTGTTTTTTTTTTCTGCAGTTAACAAGAGGATGGCAAAGTGTGTGGCTGTTTTTCACCATGTTTGTGTCACCCATGTTAAACTTGGCTTGCACAGTATTCTATTTGCTGGTCAAACAGCTATTGTGCATGTCGCCAAATCAAAAATAAGACTTTATCATAAACTAATAACAAAAAAAAAAAAAAAGAAGAAGAAAAGGTTACCAGTACAGTGATTTGCTGACAACTGGAGAAAAATTGTTTTTGTAAATTTGAATTTCATTAAACATTTGTGTAGGCATTTGCCAGTCAAATTACTTTTACAAAATATGTAAATCTGAGACTTTCTTATCCATATATTGGCTTTTTTTTTTAGCATTTTTTTTTTTGCTCACCTGAGCAAGAATTGCTTAGGCTGAGCTCTTGGAATCTTTGCGATGTCTGTTGTCCATCCATAGTTGGATTGTTTTACACTGTAGCATCCATATTTCAAAGAAATTTCAATCAAACTTAAAATGTATATGGCTTAAAACATCAGAATAGTTCAATTTTGGGTCAGATCTGACAACTGGGCCAAGAGTTGTAGTGTGAAAAAATTACATATTTAACCATTACACTATAGCAACTCGGTCCTAATAAAATTTTGTACATGTTTGATTGTGGGTCAGATCAGACAACAAGGTGCAGGGTAATTTAAACTTGTTTCATCAATTGCTCAGTTTTCAGCTCACCTGAGCTCGAAGTGCTCAAGGTGAGCTTTTGTGATCGCCCTGTGTCCGTCGTCGTCAACAATTTGACTGTTAACACTCTAGAGGTAACAATTTTAGCTTAATCTTAATAAAACTTGGTTACAATGTTACCCTCAATAAAATCTTGGATGAGTTCGATATCGGGTCATCTGGGGTCAAAAACTAGGTCACCAGGTCAAATCAAAGGAAAAGCTTGTTAACACTCTAGAGGTCACAATTTTGACCCAATCTCAATGAAACTTGGTCAGAATGTTACTCTCAATAAAGTCTTGGACAAGTTCGATATTGGGTCATCTTGGGTTAAAATCTAGGTCACCGGGTCAGATCAAAGGAAAAGCATGTTAACACTGTAGAGGCCATATTTATGACTGTATCTTCATGAAACTTGGTCAGAATGTTAATCATGATGAACTCAAAGTCCAGTTTGAATCTGGGTCATGTAGGGTCAAAAACAAGGTCACCAGATCAAATCAAATGAAAGTGGTCTGTGTCCGTCGGTCGTCGTCAACAATTTGACTGTTAACACTCTAGAGGTCACAATTTTGGCCCAGTCTTAATGAAACTTGGTCAGAATGTTACCCTCAATAAAATCTTGGATGAATTCGATATTTAGTCATCTGGGATCAAAAACAAGATCAGCAGGTCAAATCAAAGGAAAAGCTTGTTAACACTCTATAGAGATCACAATTTTGGCCCAATCTTAATGAAACTTGGTCAGAATGTTACCATAAATAAAATCTTGGATGAGTTTGCTATTGGGTCATCTGGGGTCAAAAACTAGGTCACCAGGTCAAATCAAAGAAAAAGCTTCTTAACACTGTAGAGGCCACTTTTATGACTGTATCTTCATGAAACTTGGTCAGAATGTTTATCTTAATGATCTCAAGGTCCAGTTTGAATCTGGGTCAGGTAGGGTCAAAAACTAGGTCACAAGGTCAAATCAAATGAAAAGCTAGTTAACACTAGAGGCCACATTTATGACCATATCTTAACGAAACTTGGACAGAATGTTAATCTTGATGCTCTATAGGTCAAGTTCGAATCTGGGTCAGGTGGGGTCAGAAACTAGGTTACTAGGTCAAGTCAAAGGAAAAGCTTGTTAACACTCAAGAGGCCACATTTATGACTGTATCTTAATGAAACTTAGTCAGAATGTTAATCTTGATGATCTTTTGGTCAAGTTCGAATCTGGGTCATGTGGGGTCAAAAACTCGGTCACCAGGTCAGATCAAAGGAAAAGCTAGTAGAGGCCACATTTATGACCATATCTTAGTGGAACTTGGTCAGAATGTTAATCTTGATTATCTTTAGGTCAGTAGGTCAAGTGAGCGATACAGGGCCTTCATGGCCCTCTTGTTACATTTTAGCTCCTTCATTTTTAGCTGCCTGAACTAAGGGTTCAGAATGAACTATTGGTATAGGTGGATGGGCCACAATTTACGTAAACATCTTCTGAAACTACTGGTCAGAAGTACATGAAACTTGATCTATAGCATCCATGTGGTCCTCTGTCAAATTTATTCAAATGGGGGCACTTGGCCCCTTTCAGGGATTGCTAGAGCTAAACATAGAAAAAAAGCTCTAAATGACTTCACTTGATGGATCTTGACTAAACATGGTCTGTAGCATCATAAGGTCCCCTGCCAAATTTGTTCAAATCAGGGCATTTGACCTCTTGTAGGGGCCGGAAGTGTTAGAAATAACTTTAAACTAGTTTTCATGACCTACTTTATTGGTCTTCATCAAAGTTAGTAAGTAGCATCATTTATAAGGCCCTGATTCCAGTTTTCATTAAATAGGGTCCACTACAGCTAAATATAGAAAAACCTTGAAACAACTTCTCTAGGAAATAGGTCTGTACCATTTATATTAAGTCCTCTGTAAAATGTCATTAAGTGGGGTCTTTTCAACCATTTGAGGGACCACTAGAGCATCTCTAATTGACTTTTTTGCTTGAACTGCTTGCCCGGACTTCATGAAACTTGGCTTGTAGCTTCCTTTGTTTAAATGGGGGCATTTAACATGTATTATGTTTTTAATATATTCAAGATCAACTTCAACTGGTCAAGTTAGGCAAACAACTTGGGGCCACTATGGCCTTCTTTTTAGTTTATTCTGCCCCCCCCCCCCCCCCCAAAAAAAAATAAAAAAAAATGTTTAGATAGAATGTTAATATACCAGTAAGGTCACAGCCAAAGGCAAGTTGGTCTCTTTGATATATCAAAAATGGTTTATTTTGCCATTTTCACAATAGCAAGTATTCAGGTGAGCGATATAGGGCCATCATAACCGTCTTTGTTTTATACAGAGACCTGTTTAAATTTGGTTTGAAAGATATGATTTTTTTTTGTCTGAAATTTTCATTGCTATGCAAGGCTTTTTCCACCTGTCCCATGGGGCCAAATATCGAGTCACATTCTCGGTGCCAATGCTCCATTTTTCCCGGTTCAATGCAAAAAAATTCACAATCTAATGAAAGTGTTCTTAATTGAAATAATGAATTTTTGATAATCCAAAGAAAATTCTTGCATAGTAAGTTTTATTCACAAATAAGAAAAAAGCAACCTGTTACTGTTTTTAATAACAAAAAATAAATATATGATTCTGCCAGAATATTGTGTTTCATAAGTAATTTTCATGACCAGATTTTCTTACTTGAACATAAAAAATTCACAATTTACTTGATTAGTTTATTTTTGCTTTCCAGTTTTGACAGTTTACCACATAAAAAATCCCAATTTGACCAGCGGTCTTTTCCTCCAAAAAGCTAGAAAAAGCCCTGATATGTTTTAATTTAATCTACATGGGTGACACCAATAATCCTACATAAGACTTTCCAAGATAATTCCCTTTCTCCCAACCAGAAAGTGTGACTGCCATGACCACTATTGCACAGAGTTTTTCCTCCATCACAATACAGAAGGGCACCAGACATTTCTCTAAACATTGCCAGATTTGAAGTTGATAACACTAATACTTACATTAAATCTTGCTCCTTATCCCATAATTCTAATACTTCCCGAGATTTTTTTTGTAAAGCTAAACTTGTAGTTTTAATGCATAGAGAAATCTTTTTAGAACTGAACTTTGTCAGAATCTATAGAATGATCTTTTAGAATATGTTTTGTAGTAAAATAATTGTACAAAAATAATAATTATGCTTTTTCTTTCACTTATTTCACATTTTTGTTAGTTACTTGTAATTAAAATATATAGACTTGCACAATTATAGTCAGTCAAGAAGGCATGTAGGTGTGTTAATTTTTCTTTGTATTAGAATATGCCAGAATATTGTGTGTTTGAATGTGGAAGTCATATTATAAGTTTAGACACAGCTGTATTATAATAAGCCGTGGCTGATTGTGTAGAGTGTTTAGTGTACAAGCTGCTGTGTAGTTCATATGGCTGATCATGGCACCACCCCTTTGTTGTTGTATGTAAACATAGTATAATCTTGTACATGTAGAGAAAACAGTCAGCCAGAGAATAATTTTTCTTCCCTGGACAATTTGACTTCTATTGCCACAGTATATATGAGATAAACGCTGTAGGAAAAATTGATTTCCTCTCTACTAGTGTTGTCTTCTTTTGCCACAGAAGCATGCAATTGACTTGAGGTTGATAATCGGATAAGCTAACACAGTGAGAACAATAACTGACAGCTGCGACATGGCATCCGCTACATTCAATTTCCACCATTTATTTGTGACACACAATGGCTTGTAGATAGAAAAAGTAATGCTGCCATTCATTTTGATACTTTTTATGAGAAGAAAAACATCCTGGTTACTTATCAGACTTTGTCATAATGTTTTATAGTATGGTCACTTACAAACAGTGGACTCCCAAGTTGCAAGTGAGAAAATCTGTCAGCACTAACTATTGCTTTGCAGCTCCTCAGTTTTTAGCTCATCTGATTTTTTGAAAAAAAATGATGAGTTATTGTCATCACTTGAGCGGTTGTCGGCGTCGGCGTCGGCTGGTTAAGTTTTATGTTTAGGTCAGCTTTTCTCCTAAACTATCAAAGCTATTGCTTTGAAACATGGAATACTTGTTCACCATCATAAGCTGACCCTGTATAGCAAGAAACATAACTCCATCTTGCTTTTTGCAAGATTTATGGCCCCTTTTGTACTTAGAAAATATCAGATTTCTTGGTTAAGTTTTATGTTTAGGTCAACTTTTCTCCTAAACTATCAAAGCTTTTGCTTTGAAACTTGGAATACTTGTTCACCATCATAAGCAGACCCTGTACATCAAGAAACATAACTCCATCTTGCTTTTTGCAAGAATTATTGCCCCTTTTGGACTTAGAAAATCAGTTTTCTTGGTTAAGTTTTATGTTTAGGTCAGCTTTTATCCTAAACTATCAAAGCTATTCCTTCAAAACTTGCAACTCTTGTTCACCATCATAAGCTGACCCTGTATAGCAAGAAACATAACTCCATCTTGCTTTTTGCAAGATTTATGGCCCCTTTTGTACTTAGAAAATATCAGATTTCTTGGTTAAGTTTTATGTTTAGGTCAACTTTTCTCCTAAACTATCAAAGCTTTTGCTTTGAAACTTGGAATACTTGTTCACCATCATAAGCAGACCCTGTACATCAAGAAACATAACTCCATCCTGCTTTTTGCAATAATTATTGCCCCTTTTGGACTTAGAAAAATCATTTTCTTGGTTGAATATTATGTTTAAGTCAACTTTTCTCATAAACTATCAAAGCTATTGCTTTAAAACTTGCAACAGTTTTTCACCATCATAAGTGGACACTGTACATCAAGAAACATAACTCTATCCTGCTTTTTGCAAGAGTGATGGCCCTTTTTAGACTTAGAAAATCATGGGTAGGACAATATTTCTATTATACAAAAAAAATCAGATGAGCGTCAGCACCCGCAAGGCGGTGCTCTTGTTTAAGTGTTCACCTAAGAGTCTTTTCATGCATGAACTTTTCAAGTAATTTTGATCAGTTCAAGTTATTTTTCATGATTTTTTTGATAAATTTTAACAGTGTTAGTCGGATGCCAAGAACGTGTCAGGTTCTCTTTTGTGAAGTTTTATCCCTTGTTAGACTTAAAGCAAGCTAGGCTGATCAGTTCAAATCCTGATTGGGCAAGTATTTTGGTCAAACGTTTCCCTGACAGTTTATACCCAAAGTCATCCATCCATCTTCTGTTTATAGCAATATCTTGTGTACTGGTGGGAAACCCAGGAATATTGTTTGGGTTGCTATTAGAGAAACCAAGTTGGAACTAGTGCAAACAATTACAAAACTTCAAGACAGCAAGTTGTTTGTACATGACTGCTCAATGAAGATGTGACAATGATAGAACGCTAACAAATCATGAGGGAACACTAACTAGTGTCTCCATAATTAGGGACTAAGAGATGACCAAATAATTACTGTTGATAGATAATCATTTGGCAATGACTATGCTAATTATAAACAGTTTACTGTAAACACTGGTCACCAATCATATATATCACTGTATACAATGTTGTACTACCATCTCCCAGCCTACTGTGTGGTTTGCACTAAATTAATACTTTTGTCTACTAATATGATTTATAAACCATTAATTCAAGATTAAATACTTTTAAAGTTTATATAATAGCGATTGCAAGAATTAAATTGGAAAGATGTTATTTCCCAGAAATATTTTGTGTAATATCCCGAAATAACTTTTTACATTTTTTCTTACATTTGTAAAAAATGGCACATAACATTATTTCTTGGAATAAAAGCACTGCTAAATATATTTTGCATTGAAATTATACAGGTTTATTTTAGAAACTTTATTCATTTGCAGTGCACCATTGTATACAGTGATTGTCATATTGATAATATAACGATAGTTCTATGGAGAGCGCTGGTGAATTTGCAAGCAGTCGCCAGTTATACAATTCCATTTGCAAATTAGCTACTGGGGATCATTTCATACAATTAGTATTGATTCACTTTTGTAAGGTTTTATTCAATATCACAAAATAAACATGCTTATATATCGATTTGTTACTGTCATAAGCGCTAATGTGAAAATTTATATTTTCACAGGTGGAGCAGTAGCAGCTAGAAAGGAAGTCATACGAAACAAAATACGAGCCATTGGCAAGATGGCCAGGGTATTCACAGTCTTACGGTTTGTATTAATCTTCTTGTATTCAAAACTGATGTAAAGATATCCCTTGTCAAATGTAAGCAGTTCTTGCCAAGAAATTTTACTTTGTTACACACAGTTCTGCCTATTCCTTCAGACTGTATAGACTGTTAATTGTCCAAGAAAACTTCTGTGTAGTATGCAGTGCTTGGTTGTATACAACTGCAGCAGTACAGTTTGTGTATACCTCATTTAGACACTATCTGAACTTACTGGATGGCAGCTGGTAGAATCTCAAATGTGCGTTGTCATATTTAGAGCCATTTGGAGTCAGTTGGGCAGTTAATATGTTAAGGTCATTAAGGCAGTGCTTTCTTATATGCCCGACGTATCTTGTTATTGTGCTTGTATCTGTCTGTCTGTCAGTTGGTCTATCATATTTTGTATCCAGAGCGTAACCTAACAACCATTTAAGGTATTTACTTTAAAGTTTTTATATAGGTAGGTGCCATTGAAACGATTTGCAGAGCACATGAACCAGATTAGTAGGCAAAGGTCAAGGTCATAAATTGAGATCAGAATTCAAAATTGTTGGTCATATTTCGTATGTGGAGCATAGCTTAATAAGCATCCAAGATATTAACTTCATACTTGATATATAGATAAATGGTAATAAGACAATGTTCAGAGCACATGAAGCAGGTTGGTAGGTCAAAGGTCAAATATTTAGCTCAATGGTCAAGTCCATCATACTTTGTGTCTGGAGCATAACTCAGTAACCATTCAAGGTATGGTCTTCAGACTCGACAGTTAGATAAGTAGCAATGGGACAATATGCAGAGTGCATGAACTGGTTGGTATGTCAAAGATAAGGTCACAGCTTTATTTCAAAGGCCAGATATGTCTTAAAGTGATGTGTTGCATATGTCTCAAAAAAAAAAAAAAAAAAAAAAAAGAAGAATTTGAAAAGGCTTTTGGATCATGAGACAAGCTTTCTTACCATGTTCCATTCCTTTACTTCTTTTGACAAAGTTATTTCCTTTTTTACACTTGGAAAATGTCCCATCCCATCTTAAATATTTCTGGTACCAGTACAGATACCATTATGAAACTTGAAACAGACAAGTTCATATACGAGGTTTTAAAACAAAACGATTTTCCATTTTGCACTGAAGTTGGTATGTTCTGTAGTGTCCCCCCTCACCCCAACCCATGGTAATAAAGAAGTTTATTTAGTCTCTTTTTGTCAGCAAGTAAAATATGATTGTAAAGTGACGGGAAATGGAGTTACGTGGTCAGAACACTGCTGTTAATAAAATCTTGAATGACTTGGTTAATGGGTCATCTGGGATCAAAAACTAAGTTACTAGGTCAGTTAGTAGGAAAGCTTTGTTAACAAAAGGGGCCACATTTTCTACCTCATCTTTATGAAACTGTCAAAAAAGTTTGTCTCTATGAAATCTAGGACAGGTTTAAAACTATGTAACTAAAGGTCAAAAACTAGATTACTACGTCAAATCATGGAAAAACTTGGTTAACACTTGAGACTTAAAACTTTGTGAGAATATTTATCTCCAAGAAATCTAGGTCAGGCTTAAAACTGGGTTACCAGAGGTCCAAAACTGGGTAACAGGGTTAAATAGAAAAAAAAACGTTCACACACTAGAGGCCACATTTTCTGTTTGATCTTCTTCACATTTTCTCAGAATGTTTGTCTCTCTGAAATTTAAGCCAAGTTCAGAACTGGATTGCTTGAGGTAAAAACTGGGTCAGTAGGTCAAATCTTAGAAAAACCTTAACACTGTTAAAGGCCACTTATTTTGATTTGATCTTTAAACTTTGTCAGAATATATGAACTCTAGGTTAAGTTCATACACAAGGTAATAAAATAGGTCACTAGGTCAAATCATAGAAATACCTTGTTAATACTCCTGATGAGACTTCGTTGGAATACTTACCTGTTTAAAATCTTCTTATTAACTGAGTCACTTGGGAAAGAACTAGGTCATTAGGTCAAATTATAGTAAAAACTTTGTTAACTTTTTCATCATATAAAATCTTTGTCAGACTGTTTGCCTTTATGGAATCGAGTTCATAAGTGGGGTACCTGAGGTAAAAAAATATGTCCGTAGGTCAAATCATTGAAAAACTTGGTTAATGATGTATCTGATTTACATAAAACATCGTCAGAATGTTTGTTTGTAAGAAATCTTAGCCAAATATTAGATACTAGATTATCTAGGGTAAGAACTAGGTTAGGTGAGCAACACAGGACCTTCAGGGGCTCTCTTGTTCTTTATTTCACCTTTTTGAAAATGTTGACAAATGGCAAAAAGTGCAAATGAAAGCCTTAGTTACTCCACTAAAGCAAATTTGAAATCATTATGGCTTTTTTTTCTCTGACAACAGTTTTTAGCTTTAGTGGGTCAGATGTGAAATAAAACTGAATAGGTCTTTTAAGCTAGAATTGTGTAATGTAACAAGACCACCAATTATTGTGATACTTTGAGAAGAACTTGACTCTCCTGAGGGTATATATATTCATGAAATTTCAAGAGAATTGATTGATGTGTTCTTCTTACAGTTAAACAAAGTTGACCCTTTCATAAGTTGTCTTGAAGATCGCTTTAAAAAAATCTTTCTTCCATATTAAGGGGATCTTGAAATATGATCCTGAAATGTGGAAACTCTGTAATTATAGTGCTAAATTTGTTATTGATTTGGCTTTCAAGAACGTCTCTTGTGATTTAACTTTTACTCCAGCAAGTGTTTATCTTCATGAAACTTCGGCAATCTGTTGATATTATCAGTCTAGTTGGAGTCTTGTGCATTCTGGATACAGTCAGTAAAAAAAACATTTTCTTCCCTTAAGGGAGTATTGGAATATATTTTCCTTTCTGAATGTGCTTAGAGGCTTCAGATAACTCCAAAATAAAATTGAAATTATGGCATGAATATTCTCTAAAGAGGAAATTGAGAGAAGCTTAGAAGTGTTTAGATAAACATTCGAAAGGACAAGATAGCAAATTATATTTGTTTAAAGCACAAAAAATAATGATCAGTTGATTAGATTTGTGTCACTGAATTTTGTTCCTGTTCTTAGAGATGGTACCTACCCAAGTAAATCTAAGGGGAACAACTCTGAATTGACCAATAAACTGAAGCTAACATAAAACATTGGACAAAAGTGAAAGAAAAATCAGATAGGTCCTTTTTCCAACAACTGATCAGGCAGACAGAATATGACCTACATTTTTATGCCCCCACTTTGGGGGGGGGGGGGGGGGGGGGGGGCATATAGATTTGCCCTTGTCCGTCCGTCCGTCTGTCTGTCCGTCCGTCCGTCCTTCCGAGAATGTTGTGTCGCGCCTAGCTCCAAAAGTATTTGACGTAGAGTCACAAAACTTTACAGGAATGTTGGTCAGCATGTGTAGTTGCGCACCTGGGGTTTCGCGTCCAGATTCATTCAGACATGTAGGAGTTATGGCCCCTGACTTTGTAAAAATTGGTCATTTTAGTGTTGTGTCGCACCTAGCTCCAAAAGCATATGACTTAGAGTCACAAAACTTTACAGGAATGTTGGTCAGCATGTGTAGTTGTGCACCTGGGGTTTCGCGTCCGGATTCATCCAGTCATGTAGGAGTTATGGCCCCTGACTTAGTAAAAAATTGGTCATTTTAATGTTGTGTCGTGCATAGCTCCAAAAGTATTTGACCTAGAGTCACCAAAGTTAACAGGAATGTTGGTCAGCATGTGCAGTTGTGCACCTGGGGTTTCGCGTCTGGATTCATTCAGTCTTGTAGGAGTTATAGCCCCTGACTTAGTTAAACTCATGGTAGCTCCAAAAGTATTTGACCTAGAGTCGCCGAAGTTTACAGGAATGTTGGTCAGCATGTGCAGTTGTGCACCTGGGGTTTCGCGTCCGGATTCATTCAGTCGTGTAGGAGTTATGGCCCCTGATTTAGTTAAAAATTGGTCATTTTAATGTTGTGTTGTGCGTAGCTCCAAAAGTATTTGACCTAGAGTCACCAAAGGTTACAGGAATGTTGGTCAGCATGTGCAGTTGTGCACCTGGGGTTTCGCGTCCGGATTCGTTCAGTATTGTAGGGAGTTGTGGCTCCTGACCTGGGAAAAAATTGTCATTTTAATGTCATGTAGTGGGGGCATCTGTGTCCCATGGACACATTTCTAGTTTGTTTAAATTTCATTGTATTCAATATACAATATGCACACTTTTCTCATGGCTTACACTGACAGTTGTTTTATACGTTGTAGTGAGGCCCTGATAGAAAGTTTAGTAATGCATGAAGATAATGTAAAATTATGCATAAATTCCTTTAAAGAAAATTTACGAAATTAAGAAACGTTATTAAGTTCTGATCTTTTAGTCAAAGTTATTTATTGTTCTTAATGGTGATACATTGGTTTACACAAAATTTATATATTAAAATGTAAAATTTCTATATCCAACAATGAGAAATAACAAACAAAAAGTTAAACTAGTATCACTTTTGTGTAACAAAGTAGCTAGATTGCATATATTTATCACTTAAATGAATCATTTTGAAAGTGTTTCTTATGCTTTAGTCATTTGGAAGAGTTTCTCTTACTGTTCAGGAGTACTTTGCTTCAAATAATGTAACACAAAAATTAATTGTAGTCGAATATAATTACAATGTTTTAAGGTAGTGGTTTTAATTACTTCATTTAAGGTGGCTCATAGGTAATGACTCTATGTAATGTATTTTAAGCAATTCAACATTCTCTGGATGGAACTATCACGATCATTGCTTTAATTGAAAAACGAATAAATGCTGAAAAAGCATATGGAGTTTACTTTATTTGATGATTTTCGATACATATACTTTAAACAAGCTGTAAGGTGTTTTATTTATTGTTTTGAACAAAGTGAGCGGGTAACTTCAGATATCAACATTTATCTATAACCTAAACTGTTTACACAACTTGAAAAAGAAAAAAGTTTGTTAGGGCCTCTCATTTACAATTATATCAGCAATTATCACCTGAATTGAGTGTATACTGTATTGAATTTATTTAGCTGTGGAAACTTTTGATATAGACTATAATTGGGGAAATCCTAAAATCATTATAAAACGGTCAGTACAAGAGTGTCCATTTTGCTTCAGATATTTTGAAAAAGTTGTTTTTAGCTCACCTGTCACAAAGTGACAAGGTGAGCTTTTGTGATCGCGCAGCGTCCGTCGTCCGTCCGTCAGTGCGTCCGTGCGTAAACTTTTGCTTGTGACCACTCTAGAGGTCACATTTTTCATGGGATCTTTATGAAAGTTGGTCAGAATGTTCATCTTGATGATATCTAGGTCAAGTTCGAAACTGGGTCACGTGCCGTCAAAAACTAGGTCAGTAGGTCTAAAAATAGAAAAACCTTGTGACCTCTCTAGAGGCCATATATTTCACAAGATCTTCATGAAAATTGGTCAGAATGTTCACCTTGATGATATCTAAGTCAAGTTCGAAACTGGGTCAAGTGGGGTCAAAAACTAGGTCAGTAGGTCTAAAAATAGAAAAACCTTGTGACCTCTCTAGAGGCCATATATTTAACAAGATCTTCATGAAAATTGGTCAGAACGTTTATCTTGATGATATCTAGGTCAAGTTCGAAACTGGGTCACGTGCCGTCAAAAACTAGGTCAGTAGGTCAAATAATAGAAAAACCTTGTGACCTCTCTAAAGGCCATATTTTTCATGGGATCTGTATGAAAGTTGGTCTGAGTGTTCATCTTGATGATATCTAGGTCAAGTTCGAAACAGGGTCACGTGGGGTCAAAAACTAGGTCAGTAGGTCTAAAAATAGAAAAACCTTGTGACCTCTCTAGAGGCCATATATTTCTTGAGATCTTCATGAAAATTGGTCAGAATGTTCATCTTGATGATATCTAGATCAACTTCGAAAGTGGGTCACGTGCCATCAAAAACTAGGTCAGTAGGTCAAATAATAGAAAAACCTTGTGACCTCTCTAGAGGCCATATTTTTCATGGGATCTGTATGAAAGTTGGTCTGAATGTTCATCTTGATGATATCTAGGTCAAATTCGAAAGTGGGTCACGTGCCTTCAAAAACTAGGTCAGTAGGTCAAATAATAGAAAAACCTTGTGACCTCTCTAAAGGCCATATTTTTCATGGGATCTTTAAGAAAATTGGTCTAAATGTTCATCTTGATGATATCTAGGTCACATTCGAAACTGGGTCAACTGCGGTCAAAAACTAGGTCAGTAGGTCTAAAAATAGAAAAACCTTGTGACCTCTCTAGAGGCCATACTTGTGAATGGATCTTCATGTAAATTTGTCAGAATGTTCACCTTGATGATATCTAGGTCAAGTTCGAAACTGGGTCACGTGCCTTAAAAAACTAGGTCAGTAGGTCAAATAATAAAAAAAACCTTGTGACCTCTCTAAAAGCCATACTTTTCCTGGGATCTGTATGAAAGTTGGTCTGAATGTTCATCTTGATGATATCTAGGTCAAGTTTGAAACTGGGTCAACTGCGGTAAAAAACTAGGTCAGTAGGTCTAAAATTATTAAAATCTTTTGACCTCTCTAGAGGCCATATTTTTCAATGGATCTTCATGAAAATTGATCTGAATGTTCATCTTGATGATATCTAGGTCAGTTTTGTAACCGGGTCACGTGCGGTCAAAACTAGGCCAGTAGGTATAAAAATAGAAAAACCTTGTGACCTCTCTAGAGGCCATATTTTTCATGAGATCTTCATGAAAATTAGTGAGAATGTTCACCTTGATGATATCTAGTTAAAGTTCAAAACAGGGTCACGTACCTTCGCAAACTAGGTCAATAGGTCAAATAATAGAAAAACCTTGTTACCTCTCTAGAGACCATATTTTTCAATGGATCTTCATGAAAATTGGTCAGAATTTTTATCTTGATAATACCTAGGTCAAGTTCAAAACTAGGTCACTATGTCAAATAAGAGAAAAAACGACGTCATACTCAAAACTGGGTCATGTGGGAAGAGGTGAGCGATTCAGGACCATGATGGTCCTCTTGTTTAAATATCAAATAATTCTATTTTTACATGGAGAAGAGGAAAACCATAAATATATTTAGAAAATTGGTGCACTTAGCTATCATTTCACTCTGAAAAAATATGTAAAGATGAATTTGAATTTTTAGCTCGACTATACGAAGTATAAGGAGAGCTATCCTACTCGCCCCGGCGTCGGCGTCTTTCCGCGTCCCCACCTTGGTTAAAGTTTTGGTGCACTTTCTCTTTTTTCAACTTGTCTCTGTTATTACTTGATGGATTTGATTCTAACTTGAAATACTTATTCCTCATCATCATCCACATCATCTGACATAAGGGCCATAACTCTGGCACCAATATTTCATGAATTATCCCCCCTTTTCACTTAGATTTTCAGGTTAAAGTTTTGATGCACTTTCACTCTATCTCTGTTATTACTGAATGGATTTGATTCAAACTCAAAATAGTTGTTCAACATCATCACCCACATCATATGACACAAGGTGCATAACTCTGGCACCATTTTTTCATGAATTATTCCCCCTTTTTACTTAGAATTTCAGGTTAAAGTTTTGGTGCACTTTCACTCTACCTCTGTTATTACTGAATGGATTTGATTCAAACTTAAAATAGTTGTTCAACATCATCACCCACATCATATGACACAAGATGCATAACTCTGGGACCAATTTTTCATGAATTATTTCCCCTTTTTACTTAGAATTTTAGGTTAAAGTTTTAATGCACTTTCACTCTGTCTCTGTTATTACTGAATGGATTTGATTCAAACTTAAAATAGTTGTTCAACATCATCACCCACACCATATGACGCAAGGTGCATAACTCTGGCACGAATTTTTCATTAATTATTCCCCCTTTTTACTTAGAATTTTAGGTTAAAGTTTTGATGCACTTTCACTCTGTTATTACTGAATGGATTTGATTCAAACTTAAAATAGTTATTCAACATCATCACCCACACCATATGACGCAAGGTGCATAACTCTGGCACGAATTTTTCATTAATTATTCCCCCTTTTTACTTAGAATTTTAGGTTAAAGTTTTGATGCACTTTCACTCTGTTATTACTGAATGGATTTGATTCAAACTTAAAATAGTTATTCAACATCATCACCCACACTATATGACACAAGCTGCATCAAAATTTAATGAATTATGTCTCTTTTTGCTTAGGATATACTTATATAGTGTTTTGATACATTTTATCTTTACCTCTTTTATTACTTTAAGTTGATATTTTTGACACAGACTCAGGCTATTGTGTAATATCTTCATCCACAATTGGAGTCATTAAACACTCCAGTGACAGCTCTAGTTTCCTCAGATGTGCCCAGTTTCACTATCCAGCATCGAAATAGTCGAGCGCGCTGTCTCCTGTGACAGCTCTTGTTTAGGTACCATCTCTACTGTTCTTCTTTTTTTTTCTTTTTTTGTTATTTTTGAAGGATCACAAGTATGATATCCCTCAAGTGTAAAAGTAAGGTTCATTTGTTTTTCTCCAGCAGACTACAAGTAGAGATCCTCTACTGATTATGGTTTAAACTACTGATTATGGTTTATGGTTTAATAGCCTGCTTACTTAAACAAAAAGCAAAACTTTTCTCTGGTATTTGCCTTCCCTTCCTATACACACTTCAATAGCAACAGCTTTAATGACTTAGTATTTTCACAATCACTTGTTAGCAGTAGTTGATGGTCTACAGTTCAATTACCTGATAAAAGTATTTGTTGTTATCATTTGATCTTATGGAGTAGACCATAGTTTATTCTCACCCATAACTAAATTGAATGACAGAATCTTGCAATTATATTTTAAGAGGATATAACTCTTGAAAATGTGTATATCCAAACAATATTGACTAAGACCTTAGGCATCCATTATCTTTTATCCGCATTTAACATTTTTGCAGTGTCTATAGCATAAATCTATACATTTGATCAAATGTTACAGTCATCCCCCCCCCCCCCCCCCCCCCCCCCCCCCCCCCCACCATTTTTTAGCTCATCTGATTTTTTGAAAAAAAAATGATGAGTTATTGTCATCACTTGAGCGGTTGTCGGCGTCGGCGTCTGCGTCGGCGTTGCCTGGTTAAGTTTTATGTTTAGGTCAGCTTTTCTCCTAAACTATCAAAGCTATTGCTTTGAAACTTGGAATACTTGTTCACCATCATAAGCTGACCCTGTATAGCAAGAAACATAACTCCATCTTGATTTTTGCAAGATTTATGGCCCCTTTTGTACTTAGAAAATATCAGATTTCTTGGTTAAGTTTTATGTTTAGGTCAACTTTTCTCCTAAACTATCAAAGCTATTGCTTTGAAACTTGGAATACTTGTTCACCATCATAAGCAGACCCTGTACATCAAGAAACATAACTCCATCTTGCTTTTTGCAAGAATTATTGCCCCTTTTGGACTTAGAAAATCAGTTTTCTTGGTTAAGTTTTATGTTTAGGTCAGCTTTTCTCCTAAACTGTCAAAGCTATTGCTTTAAAACTTGCAACACTTGTTCACCATCATAAGTTGACCCTGTACAGCAAGAGACATAACTCCATCCTGCTTTTTGCAAGATTTATGGCCCTTTTTGGACTTAGAAAATATCAGATTTCTTGGTTAAGTTTTATGTTTAGGTCAACTTTTTCTCTTAAACTATCAAAGCTATTGCTTTGAAACTTGCAACACTTGTTCACCATCATAAGCTGACCCTGTACAGCAAGCAACATAACTCCATCCTGCTTTTTGCAATAATTATTGCCCCTTTTGGACTTAGAAAATCATTTTCTTGGTTGAGTATTATGTTTAAGTCAACTTTTCTCATAAACTATCAAAGCTATTGCTTTAAAACTTGCAACAGTTTTTCACCATCATAAGTGGACACTGAACATCAAGAAACATAACTCTGTCCTGCTTTTTGCAAGAATGATGGCCCTTTTTAGACTTAGAAAATCATGGGTAGGACAATATTTCTATTACACAAAAAAAAATCAGATGAGCGTCAGCACCCGCAAGGCGGTGCTCTTGTTTTTTATTCATTTTTAATTTTCCATCCATATTTCAATATTTATAATCAACATCGATGATCAATGACAATAATCAATGTTTTGTACCCTCACCCAGTCACCCCCGCTGCCCCTCCTCCCCCAACCAAAAAATAGCATTCATTTTCTGTTAAATTGATTTTGACAAATGAAATTATTTGCTTCTTTTGCTTCTTAGTAACATCCAACTTTTTGCCGGATATATTTTTTTGCCATTCCTGACCACAAACCCTTACGGCAGGGGATACCAATTCATCGAATTTGCTTGTTAAAGTGCACGGTGTATAGCACCGATACACGTGAAGCTGTCTTTCCTGGGAAGAATCAGTACAGGCCTCATAGTTAGGTGGGAGACACTCGAGAGCATCTCAGAAATTTCCAGTGCCTGGACTTGGATTCAAACTCCGGACCTCTGGATTGACAATCAAGTGTGTTACCACTAGACCACCGTTCCACCTGTAAACATGGACATGGACTTAAACCAGTTTGGAAAAATTACGCTATACACAACAAAACAAACAGTCCCATCCTGAGCAAGAGGATTAAGTTTGATTTAATAACCATTTAAACTTTTATTATGCCCCCGAAGGATATTAGTTTTCAACTGTCCGTTCGTTCGTTCGTCACAACGTTAACTTTTTGCATGAAGGCACTTTACTCGCGAACCACTGTACCCAGGACCTTCAAACTTCACATGCTGATAGTACTTACTGAGTACACCACTCCTACTGACTTCGGGGTCACCAGGTCAAAGTTCAAGGTCACAGGGGCCTACGTTATCTTTTTGCATGAAGGCACTTTACTCGCGAACCACTGTACCCAGGGCCTTCAAACTTCACATGCTGATAGTACTTACTGAGTACACCACCCCTACTGACTTTGGGGTCAGCAGGTCAAAGGTCACGGTCCCAGGGACCAACGTTATCTTTTTGCATGAAGGCACTTTACTAGCGAACCACCACCCAGGACCTTCAAACTTCACATGCTGATAGTACTTATTGAGTACACCACACCTACTGACTTTGGGGTCACCAGGTCAAAGGTCAAGGTGCTGCGGGGTCATTTGTCACCATTAGTGACGGCTGTTGTTACAGCTGTTTTGCTGTTAAAGCTGAAAGTAATGAAAAACATGTATGCTCCTAGATAGATACCCAGGTACACAACTCTAAAAATGATTCCTCTCTACTCGGAACATTTAAAAGAAATAAAGAAATACAGCAACATAGTACAAAAATCTGAATGGTTTGATGAATTGTCTTTACCATCTTTTCTTCAAAAGTTTCTTAAAAATGCATGTTTCAAGTCAAAAGAGTTAAGATGTCTTGTATTTAATTTCTGTTTCTGGCTTGGGGGAAATTACATGCCTGCAGTGTTGAAGAATGTGGAAAATGTTTATATTATTGTATTACCTTGTTATGGTGGCATTACTCTAAGTGGTTTGACCTTTTACTTTCAGGTTAATATTCCGACATTCTAATCAAATTACTTTTGTTATTTTGCCTGGATAGGTTTATCACGAAGTACTATGTAATTTATTTAGTTAATGATTTACATCCATTAACTCTTTCAAAGATAAAGTAGGGAAGTGTTATTTGACAGAAGTAAAGCTGAAATGATTTTAGTGACATTGACACACCGTTATCTTGCCCATTAGAACAGGGGAAACCTTGCCATTTCTGTTCGTTGACATCCACCTAGATCGCTATCTAAAGCATATATATCTAGGTTTTCATAATATGAGAAAAAATGAATATGTGTTCCATTCTTCAAGTAGTTTTTGCATCAAATATACAGATAGTTTTAATGCATAAGTTTTACGACTGTCTCCAGTCTGCTGGAAATGCAGTGAGAAAGCTTTCTGTATTTATACATAGAAAGTAGGCCCTGGAGACTTAGATGTGTTGTAGTTTCTCTTCCATACAGACAACCTTACATACAACTTCCATAAATCTTTTATATCTCTCTCCTGAAAATTCTGTGTTTATTGTCAGCAGTCAATAGCTAGCTGGCAATATTGTCTGTCACTGTTTGTTTAGATGTGTTTTATTTACATTAAACCTTGCGGAACAATTGCTGAATGTGGCCTTATTGAAAATTGTGGCCAGTAAGTTTGCCGAATTTGATGCTTTGCAGCCAACAATCAATAGCAATCAGTGATAATTGTCAATTACAATAGAAATAATTGTTGTTTATATGCTCCCTCTAAAAGAATAGAAAAACTGCTATCTCCATTTCTGTGTAATGCTCCTGAGAAATTTTGAAACTTATTTAATTATCACATAAAAGATAGGACATGCAATGAAAGATATATTTGGGAAATATTTAGAAGCTTTGACAAAGATAGATACACTGTAATGATTTCTACTTGGCATATATAGATTAATTTGAAACGCATCTTTTTATGCTTCCTGAAACGGGAAGCATGTATGTTGCCACTTCGTCCGTCCGTCCCTCCTGCATTCTTGTCCGAAGTATTTCTCAGCAACCACTGACTGGAATTCAGCAAAACTTCATTGGAAGAATCACTCAATGGAGGAGATGCTCATATTTTCATCTTGTTCCGATAGTTTGATTTTGCACTGA
The DNA here is from genome assembly GCF_021730395.1 of Mercenaria mercenaria. Taxonomy (NCBI): domain Eukaryota; kingdom Metazoa; phylum Mollusca; class Bivalvia; order Venerida; family Veneridae; genus Mercenaria; species Mercenaria mercenaria. Next base: position 84,224,179 of record NC_069362.1, read on the forward strand.
GTTAATGTCCATTGATCGTTCTACATTTCTGTAATATAGCACTATTACCTGTCAGGGGTATTCCTCAGCAACCACTGGTAGCAATTCAGTGAATCTTTTTTAGGAAGCTTCACTCCCAAGAGGAGATGCGCATATTGGCTTCATGTTTGGGTCGGATGATTTTTCGCTGAGTTTTTGCCCTTTGATTATTCAACAAAAGTTGACCTAGAGCCATCCTTGTCTGGAGTATTTACTGATGAATGCCACTTTTGAGCTTTTAAAAGGCAATAAGCATACTTCGGGAAGCAATCATTGGTTCTACCAATATTTTCTTGTTTTATTAAGTTTAGAAAACATTCGAGTACAGACTAAACTTTGTCAGTAAAATATCCAGTTTTGAAATATATTAAAATCTGTTATGAAGTATACAAAGTCTAGTTTTTGGTATTTCTGGGAGTATATCTTAAACGATATATTACTAAGTCTTGTCATTATTCTGTTTACCTTGCTTAGCTGTTAGACAGTAGATTGCAATGTTCAAACATTTATTGTCTGAAAGGTCTCCGTCATCTTGGAATAGACAGTTTGTATTATATATTTACTTTTCTGGTACAAAAGTACAGGTAGACCAAGGGCCAATTTTCCAATCAAGGCAGCTAGACATGCCAAATAGCTATTTCCCCACTTGTTTTGTAAAGATTGAGACGAAATAGAATCTGTCTGACTTAGGAAAATCAAAACAACCTGTTTTTCTTCCAGTATTTTTGGTGAAATACCAAATGTTTTGTAGACTGTTGCTATGATGAAACATGATGTATTTACTAATATTGATGTTAATTGTTTGTTTCAGAGAAGAGAGTGAGAGCGTACTTCAGCTGAAGGGTCTCACCCCAAATGGTCTGTTGCCCCTAGGAGCTCTATCGGGAGGCAAAGATACACTCAGTAGTGGTATGTATTATAAATAAACTCTGATTAGCACAAATATTAACCCTTAACTCTTAGCTTGCTGGGGGCAAGTGATTTTGCCTTTGCGACCAGTGCAGACCAAGATCAGCCTGCACATCCATGCAGTCTGATCATGGTCTTCACTGTTTGCTGTTCAGTCGGTATCTTTTAGGTAAGCATCCCTTTAAACAGTTAATGGTACTGTCCAAATTGAAAGATGGACTAGTCCATTATAGAAAAGTAGCAGGGTAAGGGTTAAATGATGATGTAGTATTTCAAGCAAAACTAAGTCTAGGAGTCCTGTATAGCTTACTAGTAGTAGTACAGGACTCCTATGGCCGAATGGTTGCAGAGCTGGCTTACAGAAGGTTGGTGCCTCAAATAATATTTAGTTGTGCAACTGGTTTCTTTACCAAAAGCTAGAAAGTTGCTCTATAACCTGTAATTGTCTTTGTGTGATGTTAAACCAGTCTAAAACAAATTTGATTTTTGCACTGGCTTCACATGCAAAAGTTTGTTGGTTCAAACCACAACTGTGGCTGGACTCTATATAAAAAGTGCTATTATCTCAGATGTCACATTTAATTGAGGTCCTTATGATATGTTGAGATTGTATTTTGGGTCACTTGGTGAAGGTCGTCGTCAACTAGAAATAGAGAAATGGTTTCCACTCGGAAAGACAAATCAGAAATTACATTTATAGTGCAATGGAACTGAGTATGTAGGATTGTATTTGGGGCCGCTTAGGTCAAGGTCACTAATGCTGAAACTAGAAAAACAGTTTCCATTCGTTAATTTAAGTTTGGAATGACATAATCTGAATAAAGTCTGTGTGTAGGTAGCTTATATTGCAACATGGGCAAGAATATAGTTTAAGATAGGTGGGATTTTGGTCTCTTGTGCGAGTTTTGTCCAAATGCAGTCCGGTTTACTTATTTATGCAAGCATCAACTTAAATGTAAATACTAAATTAGCCTGTCAACTTTACAAAATAATTATATATATATATATGGACATTTTGTGTGATTTTGTTTAGTCATGATAAAAGTTATTAAAGTTACCCTGTCAGTCTGGGTAAAATAAATGTAACATCAGGTCAGATTAAGGAAAGTGTTGCCATCTTTTCGGAAATTCTGTTCATTTTATGGATTTCAAACTTTATCAGTATCTGGAATTGTCATTTAGTTTAAGTTGCACATTTTGCCAATAAAAATCTTTAGATTGCAGATAGTGTATATTTGCTTTCTTTGATCAAAATAGTCGGTGAAAATCTTAAAATTATTTTGTCTTGACTTACGACATGCAATTGATGCAAAAAATAATGAATGACTGGTTTATACATGTGTTAGTGAATGATTGTTGCGATAGCCAACCAACTTGAGAAGATCAGAATACATTGATTTGTATAAGCTGCCAGTATCTTATTGGAAAAACACTACCTCAACTGTTAAGTCTGTATCTTGGCTTCTTAATGAAAATTTACATGTTTGCCGGTATCTTTTTAGCTCACCTGTCACAAAGTGACAAGGTGAGCTTTTGTGATCGCGCGGTGTCCGTCATCCATGCGTGCGTCCGTGAACTTTTGCTTGTGACCGCTCTAGAGGTCACATTTTTTGTGGGATCTTTATGAAAGTTGGTCAGAATGTTCATCTTGATGATATCTAAGTCAAGTTCGAAACTGGGTCACGTACCATCAAAAACTAGGTCAGTAGGTCTAAAAATAGAAAAACCTTGTGACCTCTCTAGAGGCCATATATTTCACAAGATCTTCATGAAAGTTGGTCAGAATGTTCACCTTGATGATATCTAGGTAAAGTTCGAAACTGGGTCACGTGCCGTCAAAAACTAGGTCAGTAGGTCTAAAAATAGAAAAACCTTGTGACCTCTCTAGAGGCCATATATTTCACAAGATCTTCATGAAAATTGGTCAGAACGTTCACCTTGATGATATCTAGGTCAAGTTCGAAACTGGGTCACGTGCCTTCAAAAACTAGGTCAGTAGGTCAAATAATAGAAAAACCTTGTGACCTCTCAAGAGGCCATATATTTCACAAGATCTTCATGAAAATTGGTCTGAATGTTCATCTTGATGATATCTAGGTCAAGTTCGAAACTGGGTCACGTGCTGTCAAAAACTAGGTCAGTAGGTCTAAAAATAGAAAAACCTTGTGACCTCTCTAGAGGCCATATATTTCATGAGATCTTCATGAAAATTGGTCAAAATGTTCACCTTGATGATATCTAGGTCAGTTTCAAAAGTGGATCACGTGGCATCAAAAACTAGGTCAGTTGGTCAAATAACAGAAAAACCTTGTGACCTCTCTAAAGGCCATATTTTTCATGGGATCTGTATGAAAGTTGCTCTGAATGTTCATCTTGATGATATCTAGGTCAGGTTCGAAACAGTGTCATGTGTGGTCAAAATCTAGGTCAGTAGGTCTAAAAATAGAAAAACCTTGTGACCTCTCTAGAGGCCATACTTGTGAATGGACATCCATAAAAATTGGTCAGAATGTTCATCTTGATGATATGTAGGTCTAGTTCGAAAGTGGGTCACGTGCCATCAAAAAGAAGGTCAGTAGGTCAAGTAATGAAAAAAAGTGACCTCTCTAGAGGCCATACCCTTGAATGGATCTTCATGAAAATTGGTCAGAATGTTCACCTTGATGATATCTAGGTCAAGTTTGAAACTGGGTCCAAGCTGTAAAAATCTAGATCAGTAGGTCAAATAATAAAAAAACCTTGTGACCTCTCTAGAGGCCATAGTTTTCATGGGATCTGTATGAAAGTTGGTCTGAATGTTCATCTTGATGATATCTAGGTCAAGTTTGAAACTGGGTCAACTGCGGTCAAAAACTAGGTCAGTAGGTCTAAAATTAGAAAAATCTTTTGACCTCTCTAGAGGCCATATTTTTCAATGGATCTTCATGAAAATTGATCTGAATGTTCACCTTTATGATAACTAGGTCAGTTTCGAAACTGGGTCACATGCGGTCAAAAATTAGGCCAGAAGGTATAAAAATAGAAAAACCTTGTGACCTCTCTATAGGCCGTATTTTTCATGAGATCTTCATGAAAATTAGTGAGAATGTTCACCTTGATGATATCTAGGTAATGTTCAAAACAGGGTCACGTACCTTCGAAAACTAGGTCACTATGTCAAAAAAATAGAAAAACCTTGTGACCTCTAGAGACCATATTTTTCAATGGATCTTTATGAAAATTAGTCAGAATTTTTATCTTGATAATATCTAGGTCAAGTTCAAAACTGGGTCACATGAGCTCAAAAACTAGGTCACTATGACAAATAATAGAAAAAACGACGTCATACTCAAAACTGGGTCATGTGGGAAGAGGTGAGCGATTCAGGACCATCATGGTCCTCTTGTCTTCTTAACAGACCAGAATGATGGGACAGAATCCTAGTCATAGGACAATCTGGATTTGTTTGAGCACCTTACTAATGAAAAATTTGTATTATTTAAATAGTTCCGTAACATTTAATGGGCCAGACTAGCATTTTGTAGGATTATTGTACAATATTTTTCAATCCAGTTAAGGCACCATATTTTCTGGACTTAATGTGTTTATGCTTCTAAGAATGATGGCTGTACTATTTAAAGATACATGCAACAATCATATCTGATATGATAAAATCTTTATACAAACAGCAGTGCTCCAGATAAATTTTTTGACATTTGGGCCAAGTTATGAAAGCGTAGTGGTTAATTGGAAAGTATGAAGAAAGTTTGGGTAATTGAGATTTTCTTACTATTTGTCACTCCATGGCAAAAGTTTGAAGATTAACTCCACTTTTGCATTAAAGACGAAATTGTTCATCGCTTCCGGTATTGAGAACTATAAGGAAATACGTTTTCAGTCTTTCAGATGTTGTTTTCACACCAAATGAGTCCTTCAGTTTCTTAAAACTTGGCAAGCTAGATATTACACTATATGATCAATGATGGTTTTTGCTGATTTAAGCTTTCATACATGTTGATTTCAAACCATAATTATAAGATTTATACTAAGTAAACAACACATAGACAATTAAGCAGATTGCACTAAAATTGTTCAAAGTGTTTCCGTGACTGGGAATATATCTGAGACTGGTTTGCATTTTGTACTTGCGTGAACCACTATTGTTGCTCTTAAATAGTTTGACTAGCAGTCAGAGTCTGGAGATGAAAAAAAAAGCTATTCAGAATTGCACTTTGCATGTTTTGCGTACAGGTGTATATCATACCCAAAGATACAAAATCATATTCTAGTATTACTTCATCAGAAAATATGCTAATATACAGTTTATCTGGAGCACTGAACAGTCACCTGCAGATTGTGTACATTTTATATGAGTCATGCCATCAATGTTCACTCATTAACGAGAGCATTATTTAAGGGTAAATGCCACAGTTGCCAAAATGTATATCGGGCAAAATATTTCCTACAGGCAGAATTTTTTTAAAATTTTGAGTACTGACTGAGAATCACGTTTAAAACAGAAATATGTATCAAAAATTATAGGTAACCAGGCTTGATCTTGAATTATCTGCCCTTGAAAGTAGATTTTTTCAGTATTTTCTGACTTTCAAGGGCAGATAATTCATAACCAAGGCTGGGTTCCTATGGTTTGTTTTTGTCAAGCCCGCTTGTGGTGAGCTCGACTTAGTTGCCACTTTTGGCGGTTCATTGTATGTACATCCGTCTGTGTGTCCGTCCGATTTTGTCCGGACCATAACTTTGACATGCATGGACCAATCTTGTTAGCTCACCTGAGCAATGCTCAGGTGAGTTTTTCTGATCGGTCGATGTCCGGCGTCCGGCGTCTGTCAACATTTAGCTTGTGTATGCGATAGAGGCTGTATTTTTCAATTAATCTTCATGAATGTTGGTCAGAATGATAACCTTGATGAATCTAGGTTGAGTTCAAAAATGGGTCATCTCGGGTTAAAAACTAGGTCACTAGGTCAAATCAAAGAAAAACCTTGTGTATGCGATAGAGGCTGTATTTTTCAATTAATCTTCATGAATATTGGTCAGAATGATAACCTTGATGAAATCTAGGCCAAGTTCGAAAATGGGTCTTCTCGGTTCAAAAACTAGGTCACTAGGTCAAATGAAAGAAAAACCTTGTGTATGCGATAGAGGCTGTATTTTTCAATTGATCTTCATGAGTATTGGTCAGAATTAGGGCTGTCATCGATAGAAACGATATCGATGTATCAACAATATTTTTTTGTCGATCGATTATCGATTCCCATTTTCAAAAATTGATATTTTACAGAGAGAAAAAACTATCCAGATAAACACTCAGACCCTCAAAAACAATTAAGCTTACAAAGTTGTAAATTTAGATAAATGCAAAAGAGAAGTGAAGGCAAAATAAAAATGAAAGATTTTATTAATATTTATTTGTTTCTTTTATTTTCATAAATACAAATACAACACAATCAAACAGTAATATGAAAAGTAGGCAATAAAACTAAAAATAGCATTTACAAGAAGGTATTTAGTATGCATATGAACAAATAGGTTGTTAATCTAACTTAATAATCGATATATCGATGTATCATTGATATTTGTCTTCTGATATATCGGTATCGTCGATATGCCTAAGACCCAATCAATGACAGCCCTAGTCAGAATGATTGCCTTGATGAAATCTAGGCCAAGTTCGAAAATGGGTCATCTCGGGTCAAAAACTAGGTCACTAGGTCAAATCAAAGAAAAACCTTGTGTATGCGATAGATAGAGGCGGTATTTTTCAATTGATCTTCATGAATTTTGGTCAGAATGATTACCTTGATGAAATCTAGGCCAAGTTCGAAAATGGGTCATCTAGGATCAAAAACTAGGTCACTAGGTCAAATCAAGGAAAAACCTTGTGTATGCGATAGAGGTGGTATTTTTCAATTGATCTTCATGAATTTTGGTCAGAATGATTACCTTGATGAAATCTAGGCTGAGTTCGAAAATGGGTCATCTGGGGTCAAAAACTAGGTCAATAGGTCAAATCAAGGAAAAACCTTGTGTATGCGATAGAGGCTGTATTTTTCAATTGATCTTCATGAATTTTGGTCAGAATGATTACCTTGATGAAATTTAGACCAAGTTCGAAAATGGGTCATCTGGGGTCAAAAACTAGGTCACTAGGTCAAATCAAAGAAAAACCTTGTGTATGCAATAGAGGCTGTATTTTTCAACTGATCTTCATGAAATTTAGCCAGAATGATTACCTTGATAAAATCTAGGCCGAGTTCGAAAATGGGTCATCTGGGGTCAAAAACTGGGTCACTAGGTCAAATCGAAGAAAAACATTGTGTATGCAATAGAGGATGTATTTTTCAATTTTTTCAATTGATCTTCATGAAATTTGGTCAGAGTGATTGCCTTGAAGAAATCTAGGTCGTGTTTGAATATGGGTTATCTGAGGTCAAAAACTAGGTCACTAGGTCAAATTAAAGAAAAATCTTGTGTATGCGATAGAGACTGTTTTTTTTTTCAATTGATTTTTATGAAATTTGGTCAGGATGATTGCCTTAATGAAATCTAGGTTGAATTTGAATATGGGTCATCTGAGGTCAAAAACTAGGTCACTTGGTCAAATCTAAGAAAAAACTTGTGTATGTGATAGAGGCTGTATTTTTTCAATTGATCTTCATGAATTTTGGTCAGAATGATTGCCTTGATAAAATCTAGGTCGAGTTTGGACATGGGTCATCTAGGGTCAAAAACTAGGTCATATCTTAGAAAATGCTTGTTTTATGCAAGAGACCATATTTTTTGGTCCAATCTTAATGAAAATTGGTCAGAATATTTGTTTCCATGAAATCACTAGGTCAAACATGTTTTACACCGTTATGGTGTGTTTCTTAGGTGAGCGACCCAGAGCCATCTTGGCCCTCTTGTTTATATTTGGCATGAATGTTTACCTCAATGAGAAGGCATGTCATGTGCAAACCCCATGTTCCTATCTCAGAGGTCAAGGTCACAGTTGGAGGTCAAAGGTCAAATTGAAGTTTGTCCGGAGCATTTCTTCTTTTTGCATGGTGGGATTTTGATGTAACTTGGCATGAATGTTCACAATTATGAGACAGAGTGTCGTGTGCAGGAACCAGGTCCCTAGGTCTAAGGTAAAGGTCACACTTGACAGCTGGCGGGCTCGACATTCTGCCCGTGGGCATACTTGTATTTTATATTTCTGTTTTTAGCTCACCTGTCACATAGTGACAAGGTGAGCTTTTGTGATCACCCTTCGTCTGTCGTCCGTCGTCAGTCCGTCCGTGCGTCAACAATTTCGTGTCTGCACGATAGTGGTTTCATTTATGATTTTATTTTAACCAAACTTGCACACAACTTGTATCACCATGAGATCTTGGTTCCTTTCTTGAACTGGCTAGATCCCATTATGGGTTCCCGAGTTATGGCCCCTGAAAGGGCCAAAATCAGCTATTTTGACCTTGTCTGCACAATAGCAGCTTCATTTATGATTTGAATTTAATCAAACTTACACAAAACTTGTGTCACCATAAGATCTTGGTTCATTTCTTGAACCAGCCAGATCCCGTTATGGGTCCCAGAGTTATGGCTCCTGAAAGGGCCAAAATTAGCTATTTTGACCTTGTCTGCACAATAGCAGCTTCATTTATGATTTGATTTTAACCAAATTTGCACAAAACTTGTATCACCATAAGATCTTGGTTCCTTTTTTGAACTGGCCAGATTCCTTAATGGGTTCCAGAGTGATGGCCCCTGAAAGGGCCAGAATTAGCTATTTTGACCTTGTCTACACAATAGCAGCTTCATTTTTTATTTGAATTTAATCGAACTTGCATAAAACTTGTGTTGCCATAAGATCTCAGTTCCTTTGTTGAACCGGCCAGATCCCTTAATGGGTTCCAGAGTTATGGCCCCTGAAAGGGCCAAAATTAGCTATTTTGACCTTGTCTGCACAATAGCAACTTCATTTATGATTTGATTTTAACCAAACTTGCACACAACTTGTATCACCACAAGATCTTGGTTCCTTTCTTGAACTGGCCAGATTCCATCATGGGTTCCAGAGTTACGGCCCCGTAAAGGTCTAAAATTGGCTATTTTGGCTTTTGCAGCCATATAGAGACTTCATTTATGGTTTTATTTGATACAAACTTCCAAAATATCTTCAACAACAATAAATCTTGGATTCCGTGATAAATCAGATCAAATCATAGGTTCCAGAGTTATTTTATATCTGATTACCTCCCCTGATTGTAGTCAAAATGGATTTATATTAGTAAGTACTTATAGGACTTATTTGAAATTTCATTATTGTCATTAGTTGGACTGATCCAATCAGGGTAGATAACTATGATTTTATGTCAGATTACCTCCCTTTATTTATCCCCCTGCCAAAGGCGAAGGGGATATTAGAAATGCTCTCCGTCCGTCCGTGCGTCCGCAACGATCTTTGTCCAGAGCATAACTCCAAAAGTACTGGAGGGATTTTCTTCAAACTTTATACAGTGATAGAACACATTGGGAGGAAGTGCAGTGTGCAAGAACAATAACTACTACCTATGCCTTATGATATATTGAGTTTTATTCTACCCTTATATTCCAATACTGGTTTCTTAAAACATTTTGTCTGGAGCGTAACCCCAAAAGTACTGAAGGGATTTTCTTCAAACTTCATACACTGATAGAACACAATGGGAGGAAGTGCAATGTGCAAGAACAATAACTCTACCTTGCCTATTTTTTGAGTTATTCCCCTTTATCATATTTTCTTAAAAAAATGTCCAGAGCATATCTTCTTCATGCATGGAGGGATTTTGATATATCTTGGCACAAATGTTTACCACCACGAGGCGGTGTGTCATGCGCAAGAACCAGGTCCCTAGGTCGAAGGTCAAGGTCACCTTTAGAGGTCAAAGGATACAAGAATAAAAACCTTGTCCAGAGCATTTCTTCTTCATGCATAGAGGGATTTTGATATAACTTGGCACAAATGTTCACCACCACGAGACGGAGTGTCATGCACAAGATCCAGGTCACTAGGCCTAAGGTCAAGGTCACACTTAGAGGCCAAAGGTCAGATACAAGAATGACTTTGCCCGAAGCATTTGTTCTTCATGCATGGAAGGATTTTGATGCAACTTGGCACAATTATACACCATCATGAGACGAAGTGTCATGCGCAGTTCCCTTCTTTAGAATTACTTCCCTTTATTATCCCCCCGCCAAAGGCGAAGGTGATATTAGAAATGCTCTCCATCCGTCCGTCCGTCCGTCCGCAACGATCTTTGTCTGGAGCATAACTCCAAAAGTACTGGAGGGATTTTCTTCAAACTTCATACACTGATAGAACACATTGGGAGGAAGTGCAGTGTAAAAACAATAACTCTACCTTGCCTATTTTTTGAGTTATTCCCCTTTATCTTATTTTCTTAAAAAAATTTGTCCGGAGCATAACTCCAAAAGTACTGGAGGGATTTTCTTCAAACTTCATACACTGATAGAACACATTGGGAGGAAGTGCAGTGTGCAAGGACAATAACTCTGCCTTGCCTATTTTTTGAGTTATTCCCCTTTATCTTATTTTCTTGAAAAAAAATTGTCCGGAGCATAACTCCAGAAGTACTGGAGAGATTTTCTTCAAACTTCATACACTGATAGAACACATTGGGAGGAAGTGCAGTGTGCAAGAACAATAACTCTGCCTTGCCTTTTTTAGCTCACCTGTCACAAAGTGACAAGGTGAGCTTTTGTGATCGCGCAGCGTCCGTCGTCCGTGCGTAAACTTTTGCTTGTGACCACGCTAGAGGTCACATTTTTCATCGGATCTTTATGAAAATTGGTCAGAATGTTTACCTTGATGATATCTAGGTCAAGTTCGAAACTGGGTCACGTGCGGTCAAAAACTAGGTCAGTAGGTCTAAAAATAGAAAAACCTTGTGACCTCTCTAGAGGCCATATATTTCTCAAGATCTTCATGAAAATTGGTCAGAATGTTCACCTTGATGATATCTAGGTCAAGTTCAAAACTGGGTTACGTGCCATTAAAAACTAGGTCAGTAGGTCAAATAATAGAAAAACCTTGTGACCACTCTAGAGGTCAAATTTTTCATGGGGTCTTTATGAAAATTGGTCAGAATGTTCACCTTGATGATATCTAGGTCAGGTTCGAAACTGGGTTACGTGCCGTCAAAAACTAGGTCAGTAGGTCTAAAAATAGAAAAACCTTGTGACCTCTCTAGAGGCTATATATTTTACAAGATCTTCATGAAAATTGGTCAGAATGTTCACCTTGATGATATCTAGCTCAAGTTCGAATCTAGGTCACGTGCCATCAAAAACTAGGTCAGTAGGTCAAATAATAGAAAAACTTTGTGACCTCTCTAAAAGCCAATTTTTTCATGGGATCTGTATGAAAGTTGGTCTGAATGTTTACCTTGATGATATCTAGGTCAAGTTTGAAACTGGGTCACGTGCGGTCAAAAACTAGGTCAGTAGGTCTAAAAATAGAAAAACCTTGTGACCTCTTTAGAGGCCATACTTTTGAATGGATCTTCAAAAAAATTGGTCAGAATGTTCATCCTGATGATATCTAGGTCAAATTCGAAACTGGGTCACGTGCCTTCAAAAAGTAGGTCAGTAGGTCAAATAATGAAAAAACCTTGTGACCTCTCTAGAGGCCATATTTTTCATGGGATATGTATGAAAGTTGGCCTGACTGTTCATCTTGATGATATATAGGTCAAGTTTGAAACTTGGTCAGCTGCGGTCAAAAACTAGGTCAGTAGGTCTAAAATTAGAAAAATCTTTTGACCTCTCTAGAGGCCATATTTTTCAATAGATCTTCATGAAAATTGGTCTGAATGTTCACCTTGATGGTATCTAGGTCAGTTTTGAAACTGGGTCACATGCGGTCAAAAACTAGGCCAGTAGGTATAAAAATAGAAAAACCTTGTGACCTCTCTAGAGGCCATATTTTTCATGAGATCTTCATGAAAATTAGTGAGAATGTTCACCTTGATGATATCTAGGTCAAGTTCAAAACAGGCTCACGTACCTTTGAAAACTAGGTCAGTAGGTGAAATAATAGAAAAACCTTGTGACCTCTGTAGAGGCCATATTTTTCAATGGATCTTCATGAAAATTGGTCAGAATTTTTATCTTGATGATATCTAGATCAAATTCAAAACTGGGTCACATGAGCTCAAAAACTAGGTCACTATATCAAATAATAGAAAAAACGACGTCATACTCAAAACTGAAAACTGGGTCATGTGGGAACAGGTGAGCGATTCAGGACCATCATGGTCCTCTTGTTTTTTGAGTTATTCCCCTTTATCATATTTTCTTTGAAAAATTTGTCTGGAGCATATCTTTTTCATGCATAGAGGGATTTTGATATAACTTGGCACAAATGTTCACCACCGCGAGACAGAGTGTCATGCACAAGATCCTGGTCCCTAGGTCTAAGGTCAAGGTCACACTTAGAGGCCAAAGGTCAGATACAAGAATGACTTTGTCCGAAGCATTTCTTCTTCATGCATGGAGGGATTTTGATGTAACTTGGCACAATTATACACCATCATGAGACGAAGTGTCATGCGCAGTTCCCTTCTTTAGAATTACTTCCCTTTGTTGTTACTTTAAATAGCTTTTATTGTAACTTTTTCATTACTAGTCGTAGGGAAAAATCGAGACCACTTTTCTGTAGTACACCATGCATAATACATCAAATTTTGGGGTGTATTTTGACCAATCTCTACCTGATAAAGATTTTTGTGTGGACTTACAATTTTTTTTTTTTTTTTTTTTTTTTTTTTTTTTTTTTTTTTTTTTTTAAAGATTAACTTCCCTTAGTTGTTACTATAAAAAACTTATATTGTAACATTTTTATAATTGACCAAAGGGAAAAAACAAGACCACTTTTCTGTGGTACAGCATGGATGTAACTTTCCAATCTTATGTATCTTAAGATATCTCTACCTGGTAAGGAGTTTTTTTGTGGACTTAGAAAAACAAAAGACTTACAATGATTACTAAACAACCACAAAATTAAAATTTCATTTGCAAATACAGCTGCTAGAGTAAAGAAATTTGCTGTGACGGGTGTATATTGTGACATTCTGGCACTCTTGTTCCCTGTTAGCTTTCAATTCCTTCTTTTTACAGTAGCCATATAGAAAAACATCATAGCTATACTGTTCATGAAAATGAATAAAATTTAGCAGTAAACCACCTCACCACTGACTTATTCTTTCTTCCACATCTTTAAAACCCCTGATGCGGACCACAACTAAATGGTTCTTCAAAGTTTTCCCCAAAATTAGTACTTTCAGACACTAACTTGCCAGGAACTTTAGCCTTCAATTATAATATGCCCGGCGGGGGGATTGGCCATGTCTAACATGGCTCTTGTTTCAAATTAAAATGGGTATATCAGCGTAACTAATGAAGATACTGATCTGAAATTTCATCTATATCAACAGATTTATTTGGCAGATCCTTCTTTTGTTCACTTACAATAATTTTCTTTTTAACTACTTTCCTTTTACGCTACTATAAATAGCTTATTTTTAGTAACTTTTTTATTATTGGCCGTAGGGAAAAGCCGAAACCACTTTTCTGTGGTACAACATGGATGGTACCTCCAATTTTTAGGTGTATTTTGACATATCTGTACCTTGTAAGATTTTTTTTTCTTTTTGGTTAAATTTCTTTCCTTTGTTGTTCTTGTCCTTTGGACTTGGATACTTTTTCTGAGAACCTTCTTGTCCTCAAGTGCAATGATAACAGGTGAGCAATATAGGGCCATCATGGCCCTCTTGTTGATTTGATTCTGTCGGTAAAAAAAAGTTTAAAGAAGAAATTCTGTCTGTAAGAAAATTTTTGCCCCACTGTTGCAATTGTCCTTAATTATGAATATGACAAAATGATACTGCAATTCTTTAAACTTTGTATACTGACTACAAATGAAATCTGAAACAGAAATAAAAACTAAAATGCACAGTTCTATTGCCTTGATCTTGAATTATCTGGCCTTGAAAATTGTTTTTTCTTTTATGATTTTCAAGGGCAGATAATTCAAGATCAAGGCTGGGTACTTACGATTTTTATACGCCTGTTTGAAAAACGGGACGTATTATGGGAACGCCCCTGGCGGGGGTGGGGGGGTGGCGGGGGGCAGGTGGCATCCACAGACCTTTTCCAGAGCATATCTTCTACATGCATGGAGGGATTTTGATGAAACTTGGCACAGTTGTTCAACATCATGAGACAGAATGTCATGCGCAAGAACCAGGCCCCTAGGTCTAAGGTCAAGGTCACACTTAGAGGTCAAAGGTCAAATTCAAGAATGACTTTGTCTGGAGCATATCTTCTTCATGCATAGAGGGATTTTGATGAAAGTTGGCACAATTGTTCATCATCATGAGACGGAGTGTCTTGCGCAAGAACCAGGTCCCTAGGTCTAAGGTCAAGGTCACAGAGGTCAAAGGAAACAAGAATGAAAACTTCGTCTGGAGCATTTTTTCTTCATGCATGGAGGGATTTTGATATAACTTGGCACAAATGTTCACCACCACAAGACGGAGTGTCATGCGCAAGAACCAGGTCCCTAGGTCTAAGGTCAAGGTCAAACTTAGAGGCCAAAGGTCAGATAGAAGAATGACTGTCCGAAGCATTTCTTCTTCATGCATAGAGGGATTTTGATGTAACTTGGCACAATTATACACCATCATGAGACGAAGTGTCATGTGCAGTTCCCTTCTTTAGAATTACTTCCCTTTGTTGTTACTATAAATAGCTTATATTGTAACTTTTTCATTACTAGACGTAGGGAAAAATTAAGACCACTTTTCTGTAGTATAACATGCATGTTACATCCAATTTTAAGGTGTATTTTGACCAGTCTCTACCTGGTAAGGATTTTTGTGTGGACTTACAATTTTTTTTTTTTTAAAGATTAACTTCCCTTAGTTGTTACTATAAATAACTTGTATTGTAACTTTTTAGCTCACCTGTCACAAAGTGACAAGGTGAGCTTTTGTGATCGCGCGGTGTCCGTCGTCCGTCCGTAAACTTTTGATTGTGACCACTCTAGAGGTCACATTTTTCATGGGATCTTTATGAAAGTTGGTCAGAATGTTCATCTTGATGATATCTAGGTCAAGTTCGAAACTGGGTCACGTGCCATTAAAAACTAGGTCAGTAGGTCTAAAAATAGAAAAACCTTGTAACCTCTCTAGAGGCCATATATTTCAATGGATCTTCATGAAAATTGGTCAGAATGTTCACCTTGATGATATCTAGGTCAAGTTCGAAACTGGGTCACGTAGGTCAAAAACTAGGTCAGTAGGTCTAAAAATAGAAAAACCTTGTGACCTCTCTAGAGGCCATATATGTCACAAAATCTTCGTGAAAATTGGTCAGAACATTCACCTTGATGATATCTAGGTCAAGTTCGAAACTGGGTCACGTGTGGTCAAAAACTAGGTCAGTAGGTCTAAAAATAGAAAAGCCTTGTGACCTCTCTAGAGGCCATATATTTCACAAGATCTTCATAAAAATTGGACAGAACATTCACCTTGATGATATCTAGGCCAAGTTCGAAACTGGGTCACGTACCGTCAAAAACTAGGTCAGTAGGTCAAATAATAGAAAAACCTTGTGACCTCTCTAAAGGCCATATTTTTCATGGGATCTGTATGAAAGTTGGTCTGAATGTTCATCTTGATGATATCTAGGTCAAGTTCGAAACTGGATCATGTGCGGTCAAAAACTAGGTCAGTAGGTCTAAAAATAGAAAAACTTTGTGACCTCTCTAGAGGCCATATATTTCATGAGATCTTCATGAAAATTGGTCAGAATGTTCACCTTGATGATATCTAGGTCAAGTTCGAAAGTGGGTCACGTGCCATCAAAAACTAGGTCAGTAGGTCAAATAACTGAAGAACCTTGTGACCTCTCTAGAGGCCATATTTTTCATGGGATCTGTATGAAAGTTGGTCTGAATGTTCGTCTTGATGATATCTAGGTCAAGTTCTAAAGTGGGTCACGTGCCATCAAAAACTAGGTCAGTAGGTCAAATAATGGAAAAAACCTTGTGACCTCTCTAAAGGCCATATTTTTCATGGGATCTGTATGAAAATTGGTCTGAATGTTCATCTTGATGGTATCTAGGTCAAGTTCGAAACAGGGTCATGTGCAGTCAAAAACTAGGTCAGTAGGTCTAAAAATAGAAAAACCTTGTGACCTCTCTAGAGGCCATACTTGTGAATGGATCTCCATAAAAATTGGTCAGAATGTTCATCTTGATGATATCTAGGTCAAGTTTGAAACTGGGTCACGTGCCTTAAAAAACTAGGTCAGTAGGTCAAATAATAAAAAAACCTTGTGACCTCTCTAGAAGCCATACTTTTCATGGGATCTGTATAAAAGTTGGTCTGAATATTCATCTTGATGATATCTAGGTCAAGTTTGAAACTGGGTCAACTGCGGTCAAAAACTAGGTCAGTAGGTCTAAAATTATTAAAATCTTTTGACCTCTCTAGAGGCCATATTTTTCAATGGATCTTCATGAAAATTGATCTGAATGTTCACCTTGATGATATCTAGGTCATTTTCGAAACTGGGTCACGTGCGGTCAAAAACTAGGCCAGTAGGTATAAAAATAGAAAAACATTGTGACCTCTCTAGAGGCCATATTTTTCATGAGATCTTCATGAAAATTAGTGAGAATGTTCACCTTGATGATATCTAGGTAAAGGTCAAAACAGGGTCACGTACCTTCGAAAACTAGGTCAGTAGGTCAAACAATAGAAAAACCTTGTGATTTCTCTAGAGACCATATTTTTCAATGGATCTTCATGAAAATTGGTCAGAATGTTTATCTTGATAATATCTAGGTCAAGTTCAAAACTGGGTCACATGAGCTGAAAAACTAGGTCACTGTGTCAAATAATAGAAAAAACGACATCATACTCAAAACTGGGTCATGTGGGAAGAGGTGAGCGATTCAGGACCATCATGGTCCTCTTGTTTATAATTGACCTTAGGGAAAAACCAAGACCACTTTTCTGTGGTACAACATAATTGTTACTTTCTAATTTTAGGTGTATTTTAAGGTATCTCTACCTGGTAAGGAGTTTTTTTTGTGGACTTAGGAAAGCAAAAGAATTACAATGATTACTAAACAACCACAAAATTAAAATTCCATCTGCAAATACAGGTGCTAGAGTAAAGAAATTTGCTCTGACGGGTGTATATTGTGACATTCTGGCACTCTTGTTGATACATATTTCCGTTTTAAACTTGATTCTCAGTCAGTATACAAAGTTTAAAGAAATTCTGCCCGTAGGAAAGTTTCTGCCCTATATACATATAGGCAACTGTGGCATTTACCTTTAAGAGTCTGAAATTTATATGCAATGCCTTGATTTTAAGTTAATTTGCATTTTGTATTTCAGCACTTGGTGGATTTAATCCCTCACACAAAATAAGTGGCTTTGAAGAGGCAAAATCTCTCGATAAGTTGAATGAACGTATGCCGCCTCGTAAAGAAGTGCAAGTAAACAATTCCACAAAGAGCTAGGAGAACAGTCAGATTTAAGATCGAAAGTGAAGGCTCTTCCTTAGAAAACAACGCAAAACTTAACAGTGAGCTTAAAGCCATTCTGAACAGTTAAATAAACTAGTAATAAATGGATGAAAAAGCTTTATAGACAGGGTGCACTGCCTTGCAAAGTTGTTCATGAAAACTGAGGGTGGCATAGTTCACGACTGGATGAGATTTTCGTTTCACCTCAGGAGAGAGCCTTGTACTGCTCTGCTTATTGCAGGGAGTATTTTCTACAAATTCTGCTGAACATGGAGATATTGCCTAGTACTGTATGTGAATGTTTACGTCATTTCTGGGACATTGTCACTATATTTTACTTTACCATGTCACTGGAATTCATGGCGTTTTTACTTGATTGACATTGTACAGTCATGATCTACAAAGTTGACTTTCATCTAGTCAAAGTTGATATTTTTCTACTTTGTTATTGTTGGTTCAGTGTTTTTCTGTTATGCAGACAGGTTAGATACAGTGATCTGTGTTTAGTGGTGCGGGTGTTTGATGAGGTTAGATGACGACTCAAGACCCTCAACATGGCAGCAGTGAGGGCTGTTTGGGTCATAAGTGATCTAACATAGTCTGTCTGGCATTTACTTAATACATTTTGATGAACATTGCTCCAGTGACATTTATACAGAGCAAAAAAAAAATGTATGAAAAAGTGGAGTGGTTTTAATGCATTTTTTTCTTCTTGATTATTTATTTTTCATTTGAATCAAGAATGATCTGTTGTTGTTTACCTCCTGTAGCTGCTCATGAATAGTCTGGCATCAGGATCTTTGTGTACTTCATCATATCATTGTAATTTTGGTAGCGTATGTCAAACTGTGATCGTAAACCCACAAACATGTTTTTGTTACTGTCAGAAGGGATTATCTCAAGGTAATTTAATCCATTCTGATATATTATGAAAATACAACAGAAATAGAATGTTGTACCATAGTACAACTTAATGGAGAGTTGGCAACATCATCATAGAAACGTGACCGAACTGTGTAAACAAATTTTTAGTTTATTAATGATGTACAATTGTATATAACTGTTTATCAGTACTTAAATATTTATATTAAGGTTGCTTTTTAGCAAAAAGAACAAAGTTTTTCAACAAGTTTCATTCCTTATTAAGGAAATGTTATGTATCTGTTACATCGGAGGATGAATCTGTGTGAAGGATTGTTATCAATGTTTGGTTTGATATCCCCCTCCCCATTTCCCTCCCTCCCTTTTTGATATATGACTGTGATAATACAGTTGAATGGCTTTGTGTACTGTTATCAGGCATAATAACACACTGGTCAACATATATGGTATAATGAATGAGTGCAGCTTTTAAATTTCTATGTGTATTTTCTTTGTTAAATGTATTGTATTGTAGGAGTCCCTTTGGAACTAGCTCACTCATGATTGTGTGTGTTTCAAAAGCATATTAATTAAGGTCTTGTATAGTTTAACATGCAAATATTCAGTTGCTCTATTTTGATGTTTTTGTTTTATTAATTACTGTTGGAACATTGCATTGAAAGGAATATGTTAGATAAACTGTTAGTCATTCAGTGCAGGATCAAAAGTGATTTTTTTTATAGAACATGGCTAAGTTTTAGTTGACCAGTGTGGTATACTCAAGTTACAGATAATTTTATCCCGTCATTCTAGTTGTTACAAATTTTTGCTCCTTTTTCCATTAAAAAGAAAATAATGTGAAATGTACATAGCTTTTCAATGTGATGCCTACATTTCATAGGAAGTTTAGTCCCCAGTTCTCACAGACATGGATCATACTGCTATGAAGACAAATTACTTCATTCAAATTACAAAATTTATTATTTTGACTTTAAATATATTTTTGACATGATAGCATTTTCACTAAAATATGGATTGCAATTTTGGTTATATACTAGGGCTTGACAAATTCATTGAAAGTAAGTTGTCCTGCTTGACACACTGCTTAGGATTTTCTCATCTTGTTATTGTAATATTTATTTGTCCTGCAGTTCCTCTTGTATTGTATAACTTGTTATGCATGTAGTAAATAAACTTTCAATATTTATGTTTGAGATGTTCAACTCCGGTGTCTGTATTTTCATTGAATATACATTTTTGATCAAAAATCACACTTAACCATGCAGGATGAGTACTACAGCAAGTTCCACTTGCCCGCAGCCGATTTCTATTTGTATTTACAAGCAGATTAGTGGATTTGACAAGCCCTGTGTATTTACAGTTTGTTATTATGTCTCCCACCACACAGTGGTGTGGGAGACATATTGGTTTATTCCAGTCTCTGTGTGTGTCTGTCACAAAGCTTGTCCGCACTCTAAGTCGAATATTTCTCATCCGATCTTCACCAAACTTGAACAAAATGTGTTTGGCCATAAGACCTCAGTCAAGTTCGATAACTAGCTAAATCGGCCAAGACACTTCGGAATTATGGCCCTTGACAATAATTTATGAATCACCTAGATGCATAAAAATGCTGAAGACTTCATTCTCAAACATGCACCAAAAACCATTCATCTTGTCCGCACTCCGAGTCGAATATTTCTCATCCGATCTTCACCAAACTTGAACAATATGTGTTTGACCATAAGACCTCAGCCAAGTTCGATAACTAGCTAATTCGGCCAAGACACTTCGAAATTATGGCCCTTGACAATAATTTATGAATCACCTAGATGCATAAAAATGCTGAAGACTTCATTCTCAAACATGCACCAAAAACCATTCATCTTGTCTGCACTAAGTCAAACATTTCGGATCAGATCTTCATTAAACTCGAACGAAATGTGTTTGCAAATAAGACCTTGGCCAAGTTCGATAACTAGCCAAATCCGTTAAGACACTGAGGAATTATGGCCCTTGACAATAACTAATGAATCACCTAGACTGATAAAAATGCTGAAGTCCAAGTCAGACATTTTTTTTCCGATCTTCACCAAACTTAAACAAAATGTGTATGACCATAATTCCTCTCCCGGGTTCGATAACTAGCAAAATTGGCATAGGCACTTCAGAATTATGGCCCTTGAATTACTGAAAATCAGCCGTTTTACTCTTCAAAGGTATATTTGTTGTGACTAAACAGTATAAAAACACTGACTTAGTGTTTAGATGATTAGACAGTTGTGGGAGACATGCGCTTTTCTCAAAAGTAGCTCTAGTTTCATAGTAAATTTATATGCAAAGCTTAATGCATAGTGAACTGTTCAAAGTTATTCATATGGATATATACATTATTTCACATCATGTTTGTACATCTTAATATATATACCTACCAGTTTTTAAGAGGTAGGGAGTGTATATGTCATTACATGCTAAAAGTAACTGATTCTTCTTACCAGATATAACTTCGATATTATTCATTAAATGTATATTTCAAGGCTTCTTTTTTAATCTGAAAATTAATTTTTTCTTGGTTCAGTCCCCGCCTAATATTTGTCATTCAATTTAAATGCCATGATACTTTGACATTTAAAGGTTTCTTTTCCAGTTAATACAGCTTTGATATAGCCGGGCATAATTTATTAATATCTTTAAAAATGTTGCTGTTTTCATGAAATCTGCTAATCATATCTTTAACAATTTGATGTTTATTATATTTTGCCTTGGAAATTATTAGGCAGTTTAGGTTGAAAGAGATTTATGTTTCTTAGAAATTAATCCTGTATGCTTACTGTACCATTATTATTATTATTAGCATTATACTGAAGTACAATATTTAAGTTGTATTTATTAATTATGCCCCTCTTGTTTGCTGATCTGTAACCTTTGGTTCAATAACTGAAGAATGCTTTATCCTACATTCATCAGACTGCAAAGTGTAATTTCAACCCCCATTAACAGCCGATGTTTCCATCTGTCCGTACACCTGTGATAACTCTTGAAATAATGGGCCTTGATCTAGTCAAGGTCACAGTTTCCAGTCGCTAACTGGAGAACACTTGGGTCCTTAAACTTAATAGGAGGATTCCTGTATTTAGTAGATGACCTTGTTTTGGTTTAAGGCCAAAGTGACAGAATACTCGAGGCTGAAAATTACCTACCCAGTTACCTCAGTCCTGCCATCAGTATGGGCATATGTGTTTTACTTAACAGTTTTGTTTATTTAAGAAGCAGCAGTGTGTAGTACTTATCTCTATATAACAAGGACAGATCTGTTTCTGAAATTTTGAACAAATGTTGGTACAAAATATTGCACACTAGTTTAGCACTTGTTTTTTTTTTTATTATTATTATTTTATTTTTTATTAGTATTTGTATGTAATTTTTGTTTCAAGTGTTTGAAATTAGCTACTTCCATACAAAAATTGGAAGAAGACCACTAATACAGTTAAAAGATATTTTAATCAGGAAATATTTATGGAACAATTAAGATGTTTTGGCAGTTTGCACCCTGATGGAAATTCAGTTTATACAGAAGAAATCATGAAGTATTTTCAGCATTACAGGTTTTAACACCTGAGAAGCCAACTACTTAAATGTTTATTTTGATGTAAATGAGATGTGAAATCAAAATTTGTAGTCCTGTTTGGCGCCATATAACCTATACTGTGATGGTGCACTGTAAAACCCAAATAAATAAAATAAATAAATACTTAAAAACTGCCTGATAATAATAAACATTGTCAGTCATGTGTTATTTAGATTATGTATAGTTTTATTTTTGTCAACTGTTTCTTTTGCATTGTATTTAAAAAGAAAATCAAGGGGGTCTAAAATCCTACTTTTAATGATTTAGAGAACTGCTTTGAGAAAGTGCAAACCCTTGTACAGCTATTTTTCAAATAGATTTTTATTATTGAATTAAGGTGCAATATCGATAATGTGTGTATAATATTGTTACATAGTAAATGTGCTCCTTTTTTGTTTAATTTTTAAAATTCTACCTATAAATACTAAATAGACAAAATAAGCATTTTTCTTTATATTTTCATGTTAAGAATATAATACATATATATATATGTATATAATAATTATTACATTGTTATATAAATAGGATTTTGGTGTTGGTTTAGGGCTATACGGATAGATGATTGTTGCACTGTTTGAGTGTGTTTAAGAAATTGTTATATAATAATTAATTATTATTATTGGAAATTCCATTCATTTTTCTTGAATCTGTTTGAGTGGCTAGTTTCATGTTGCGGCAGTTATTCAGTGAATTGTTCTAAATCTGTTATTGTATACTTGTGCAAGACTGAAATTTGTATAAAAGTTATTCTTCCAAAGAAAAGCAGATGTTGCTTACCATTATCTCCTTGAATTCCAAAGATTTCTGAAAACTTACTTCATTTCATTTGTGAACAGTCCCAGAGCTGTACTTTAAATATGGCATTTTGTCCTTATTTTGTTTAGAAACTACTGTTTATTCTTCTGGTGAAGTTATGTCCTTGCAGTATACACCATGCAGTAAATGAATGCATGTGAATGATATGAGCCGTGCCATGGGAAAACTAACATAGTGGCTTTGCGACCAGCATGGATCCAGAGATCCATGCTGGTCGCAAAGCCACTATGTTGGTTTTCCCATGGCACGGCTCATATGTAAATACACGTTATGTCTGGCATGCATGTATATTGCTTTACTTACTGTAAAGTGCAAGTTAAAATACCTGGCAAATTAATGCATGACCATTTTGCTGATCATGCTAGATCCAGGAAGGTCAGTGGCTCTAAACAGGTGCCTGGAAATGCCTTCAAAAATTTTTTAAAGAAATTTGGCTTTTTATCTTTGATGTCCTTGAACAAACTTCAATTTTAAAAAATGTGGAACCAAAATTTGTAGTCCTGTTTGGCGCCATATAACATAAACTGTGTTGGTGCGCCGTAAAACCCAAATAAATAAAATAAATCAATTTTAAAAGATCATTCTTAGTCCAAGTCTGGAGGCAAGTGTTGAAACTTTGTACACTTTAAAAGATATAATTACTTTAAATATTTTATTTATCTGAAGTTACACTTTAAAAAAACATACTGTGAAAATGATTCTGAATTATAAAGAATAGGATAATAATGATGCTTGTTTTATATAAGCAGTAAGTATTATTTGTGTATGTTAAATTCCAATAATTTTTATGTGAATGAAGGAAAGGAAAGCTTTCAGGCATCAATTATATTATATTAAAGTAAAAAAAATATTACAAAATTGTTGAATATGAACAGCATGTTTTCATTTGTATGTATTCATTTGTGTAGCCCCTGAGAATAACAGGTGTCCCAGACTCACTTCCCATCCACTTGATGATGAATGAAAGTATGGACTGTTTTAACGTAGGTGAACATTACAGTGACATGTACAGTACATGGCCCTGGCGTATTTGCATGTCAAGAATCTAGTAGCCAGCCCCTGTGCAATAGTCCTTCCACATTTCACCATCATAACAAAAGATTTAATTAAAGTTACCATATTAAATCTGAGTATACTTTAAGTGGATGATGGGTTGTGCACATAATTACACACAGGCAAAATTTCAGAGGTAGTGAAGTAGTCCATGTACAGCTCATATAAAAATGAATTTAATTCTGAATGCAATATTTAAAGTTTTAAGTTTATTAAAGTTAATCCTTTTGAAAAGTTACCAAAAAAAATTCATATTTGAATTTTGCAGATCTGTTGCCAAAACAGCGAACTTAACATTGAAAAAAATCTGTTAATATTGGATCCTTTTAAATACTGCAAATAATTGATGTTAAAAACTGAAGTTAAAATATTTTTAAAATGTATTTCTCACAAATAGAAGTAAGATAAAAGATCCCAGGTTTTTTTTTTTTTCGGCCTTTTTTATAGCCGTTATTGGGCTATATTACCAGTTGCCAATAAGTATGTATTTTTCCCAAAATGAGTATAAATATTCCCTATCTACATTCTGAAAAAAATTTCATCAAAATTGCACAAACATAGACCAAATTATGTACAATTTTGTAATGGCAGTATGTTAAAGAGTTTGTACAATGTGAAACAAGTGTATAAGAAAGTACTTAAACACATCCTTACTATATCCTATGGGACTAAATATTTCCCAATTTGGAACATTTACGCATCAAAATTCCCAATATTGGGGGTATAGGCTATGTTCCCAAAACAAAGAAAAAGCCCTGAATCCAATGACAGTTTGTATTTTACAAGATATTCGAGGACTACTGCACTGGGGCTAGTACAGCACAAATTTAGGGTTGAAGTCAAAAGTGGTCTGTGTGTATATAAACAGTGAAGCATTTAGACTTGTGTTATTGTTCACCATGAAAGTTTCCACTCATCACTTTGAGCTTGTATTTGTGAAAAGCAGCAAAATTGTATCAAATATGTTATATTCATTTATACAGGAAAACAATGAATTAAGCATCGTTTTTATCAGTTTTAGAATAGCAAGTTAAATAGTTACTTGTTTCATTTGTTTTTGAATAGTATGCATTACGTTTTAAATTTATATAAGTCACTTCATAGCTTTAAAATATTTTGTAGCGTGCAAGTTGATACATGATACTTATATCTCTTGTTGTTAGCACTGGGTAACAAGCAGTATGCAAATAGCTTACAGCTTTTATTACGGACGTTTATTTAGCTGGTTTGTTGGCATTTGATGCCTTTTTGCTACTTATATAGCTGTGAAGAAAACATTCCAGTTACCTCATGTTTTTTGCCAGTATATTTAATTGGCAGTGTTTACTTTTCGTTTGGTGATTTTCAGTCATTGCATTTTTGGGATATTTTTCCTTCTTTTTGTCCAAACAAGTAGGTGTTGCTATATGCTGGTCAAATCTGAAATTTGACCTTTTCAACGGATGTTTTTTTTTCGTAAAGTTGAAAATTTTGATGTGATGTGAAGATAATAATACCCAAATGACTAGAGATAATGGCAGCATGTTGACAAAAATAAGCCTGCTTTTCACCTCATTAGCGTTTCTGTTGCTGTATCTGGGTGTGTTTATCTATTATAGAGAGGGTTAATTAAAAGGGGCATAGCCGGTGCAATAGTACCATTTAAATTGGCCTAATTAGCAACTAGTACAGTACAAAATTGCTAGTATCTTAGTAATAATGGTAGGATTAGCAGTTTTGTGCTTACTGATGAATGCAAACCCCGAAATCAAAATCTCTTTTGACTGTGCATGATAAATCTATCTGAGATATACCACGGGTACATTAGGGTTTAGAAAACAGTTTTTTTTGTGGAATGTTTTGTGAAACAACGTGGTACTGTATTAAGCTGTGTAACAAGTCTGAAAGTTTCGTTCACACATGGTAAATATTTTAGGAAGGGCAGTCAGAAGTTTCTGCATACTGAAAGAAAAAACAGTTTTGCACTAGATGTTGACCAGATGAAAAAACTAAATGTTAATAGAAGCCTAATTTTAAAGATAAGGTCTCTTAAATATACAGAAAAACTTCTAGCTGTATATGTAATTTTAGATGTTGCAATAGGAAATGGTTTTTGTCCATAGTCATCAACATTGTCTACATAAATCAACATGCTGTTTTTCCCTGGGAACTGCACACAAATCATTATTTTGTGTGAGAAGTAAGTCCCCAACTATGGATATTAATACATATCTGAGCAACATTAGTATTGTAAAATTTCTTTATAATAATAAGGAAAAAGTTTAATACAGGTATTGAAATAAATTTAAGGTGAAAAGTATTAGTCCTGAACTTAGTCAAACCAAAAAAATGTTTTTGTTTTTAATTAAAATATTAAACATGTACTGAAATAAAGGGTATATATTTACATGCATTTATGGAACATTCCCCAAGTGTGAAGTTCATGAGGAATTTAACTGATACAGGCATGTACAATTAATCCTTTGCTCATATGTGTTGATATATTCTGTTTTTAGAAGTAGATTTCAAATGTAAGAAGAAAACGTCAACTTTATAGTGATAAATTAGTTCGTGTGGATTTTTTTTTAAGAAGTACATGGTTTTATTGTATGCTGACTCGACACTAGTGCTGATTACCTCAACATACGGAATAAAAATTGTCTCTTGTATCTTTCTGTAGAGGGTTGGGAGGCTTTGTTTTGACATTCTTTTACACATTTAGATGAAAATTAGAATAGTCTAGTGATTCCAGAATAGTAGCTATAGATTTTTATTAAATTAGAAAAAAAAATAAGGCAAAGATTTATTTGGGTCTTATTGGTCTTGAAAACTACCATGCGGCGCTAGTTTTGAGTTTGTTATACTAGAACTGTTTTGTCTGTATGTATGATAATGTATTTTATTTTTATAATCTGCAATAATGCACTCAGTAAATACAGCCTTGTGAATAGTTTTCAATTGTAATGCAAAAATTTACTATGTAATTTTCCTTATTCATTTAGATTATTAAATTTTTCCATTCATGTCTTACGTGAACTGTGTACCCTGTTGTAAATCATGCATGTATTCTTATTCATAAAATTTTCCGTGTTGAATTAAATCTTATACTTTTTTCTTCATTTTTGTTTTGTTGTTATTTTGCACCCTGAAATGAATTTAATGTAACACATTGCATCAGGTAGGACAGG
This sequence comes from Mercenaria mercenaria, assembly GCF_021730395.1. Taxonomy (NCBI): domain Eukaryota; kingdom Metazoa; phylum Mollusca; class Bivalvia; order Venerida; family Veneridae; genus Mercenaria; species Mercenaria mercenaria. The sequence goes on from NC_069362.1 coordinate 84,251,219, forward strand.
ACGTTTTATGCCTGTCATTGTTCCTAGCTAGTAACTGAAGAACCCCATACCTCACAACCAACATTTTCCACAATACAGCTGTCCACGGTCGGTTGATGAATCATTTTAAGCTTGGAGCTGTTTGGTCTGATGACAAGGTATCTGGGTACTGAAAACTGTTTCCAAACATGCAGAGAATGCTGTGGTCTACACAAGATAAATGACTGCCTATGTTCTATAGAGAATCTTTTTGGGTCAGTCAATGTCCCATTTACTAAAGCTGTTTAAGGGATGGATGACCTCAAACTTGTCTGCTGATTTATTGAGATGACATGATTGTAGCCTATAACTAGCTTACCAATGAGCCAGTTCTGTACAATTAAGTGACTAAGGTTCAGGAAGCTTACGTATATACCAAAGGGATCTGGCAGATGTGTGGATTGTGTTTAAATTCGTGTGGTTTGAGCATAGCTACTTGTTTCAGTATCCAGGAACCAAAATCACTTGTTTGTACTACTTTTACTTCTCCCTATGATTGTTTATAGTTTTCTTTATAGGAAGCGGCTATGGGTTCTAGACCTGGAGTCTAGAGGTCTGGTAATCGATATACTATATGAATTGTATTACTGGTATATATGCTCATTACTGGGGGGAAATGTGAGTTGTCCAAAAGTTACCATTATTACGTGTTTTTTTTTAGCTCACCTGTCACATAGTGACAAGGTGAGCTTTTGTGATTACCCTTTGTCCGTCGTTAGTCTATGCGTCAGTCTGTCAACAATTTCTTGTCTGCACGATAGTGGTTTCATTTATGATTTTATTTTAACCAAACTTGCACACAACTTGTATCACCATAAGATCTCGGTTCCTTTCTTGAACTGGCCAGATCCCTTTATGGGTTCCAGAGTTATGGCCCCTGAAAGGGCCAAAATTGGCTATTTTGACCTTGTCTGCACAATAGCAGCTTCATTTATGATTTGATTTTAACCAGACTTGCACACAACTTGTATCACCATAAGATCTCGATTCTTTTTTTATACGCCCACAGGGACGTATTATGTTATCGCCTTGGTGTCCGTCTGTCTGTCTGTGTCTTGGTTAGCAATTTCCCTTCCGCTCTGTAACTCTTGAAACCCTTGATGGATTTCAGAGAAACCTGACACAAATGTTCACTCATTGAAAGGATGTGCAGAGCACATGTTTCGGATGGCTAAATTCAATGTCAAGGTCACACTTATGGATCAAAGGTCATATGACTTTGTTTTCTGTGAATATTGCTCTGCATTTGCGTTGCTTTGCAGTGCTCCTGTTTTTATTTGGCAGATCCTTCTTTTGTTTGCTTACAATATTTTTTTCATTACTTCCCTTTTATGTTACTGTAAATAGCTTATTTAGTAACTTTTTTATTATTGGCTGTAGGAAAAAAACTGAGACCACTTTTCTGTGGTACAACATGGATGCTACCTCCAATTTTTAGGTGTATTTTGACATATCTGTACCTTGTAAGAATTTTTTCTTTTTGTTTTTGGTTAAAGCAATGGTACTCAGGTGAGCGATATAGGGACATCATGGCCCTCTTGTTGTAAATATTTTTATGAATAACTTATTCAGGATTGGAAACGTACTGAATTTGAAATTTAGCAGTGATTTCCGCCAGTCACCGATATTTACTTGAGCAGTAAAATAATCCATGATCCAAGTCCAAAATACTGAAGACAAGACAGTTAGTGGAAGTTTATTTGTTTAATACCTAAATCCTTCACTTCTGATAAAAAAGGGGAATTTGATAAAAGCTTCCATTATGACAAAGAAACTGCTGACTACTATTCACAATTTATGGAATTCATGATGTGTTTTCTCAGGATTTAACGATAATTCATATACTTCCGTTTCATGTCATTTGAAATATATTTAAAACCATGAAAAACCAAGAGCAAATATTTGAAATAATCTTTTTATGCCCCCCGGCATCTACTGATGCAGGAGGCATATAGTGATCGTCCTGTCCGTCCGTCCGTACGAGGTTAACCAAATGGGACCGTTTTGTCTAGCATCAATACCCCTCACTAGAATGACTTGATACTAATGCAGATGTAACCTGTGACCATTCCTCATCTTCAGACATCACCTGACCTCAGTTTGACCTTGACCTTGACCTCATTTTGGACCTAGGTTGCTTTGTATGGGCCATCTCTTGGTTAACCAAATGGGACCGTTTCGTCTAGCATCAATACAGCTTACAAGAATGAATTGATACTAATACAGATGTAACCTGTGACCATTCCTCATTCTTCAAACATTTTAAATTAAGGAAACAAACCCTTGAAATTCTAACTGCCTCTTAGTTTAGGGTACAATGTTTTGTTATGGATGATCTGTTTATTTGTAAGTATTATTGATTCTTTATTTCATAGTATGTCTTGACCATATTTGTAATAGATATTGTAAATGGTCAAAGGCATTTGTAATGCCGATTTGCCAATAAATGAAATGAAATGTTAAAAAGAGAAAGTTCCCATGAAGTGGTAAGGTCAAAAGAATAAAATCCCTGTGCTATTAATCATGGAGCTAAAAAAGAGAAATGCCTTTAAATACAAGGGTTGTTAACAGAGGAGAAAATGAGTTCGAGTACAATCGTTGGCTAAAATTTTACACTTAATTGTACTAATGATTTATATTTTAGGCTATAGTCTTTGATTACAGTAACATGAAATAAAAGAAAATAAATTTGGTTTATTAATTTAATTCTTTGCATGGCCAAAGGGAGGTAAGTGAATGTTGAACATCACGAACTGTCTTTCTCATACAATAAGGGGGCGTTACCGAGGAGGTGTCAAAGCTATACATCATGGAAATTTAACCCAATTAAGAAGTAATTGAGAAAAACAGGTTGGTTATGTTGCACAAAAACATCACAGTAATAGGAGAAAATTAACTTTTAATGCTGACAAAGCTTGTGTAAGGCGAAAAGTGTCAGTAAATTTCAAGTGTCTGTGTTTTCGGATAGTGCGTCCATGTATTGTCATTATTGATAAAAACTAGGAAAGTATAGGTTTTCAAACAAATTTTTGTGTTAAATGTCAGAGTTTAGAATCTTTGGATTCAGATGTACTAAAGCTGTCATAAGTTTCAAAGTTGCAATTTTGTAGAATAAGTAAAGCAGAACTGGTTTCTGATTTACATCACCAAAATTTCATGTAAGTGACAGCTGTGCCAAGATGTTGAAGATTTTAATTGTTATAGTTGTAGAGGATATTTTAATGTCTGAGTAAAATTTAAAGTCTACTTGGGTGTTCTGAATCGGCCCAAATTGGGGTTTACTCTTTAAAAACATTTTACAGCTGCTGCAACAATTCCTAGATGACAAAAAATGGAAAACAGTTATGTGTAGATATTAAATAGCTTTACTCATTCGGCTTTTTCAGGATAGCATACTTTATAATTTTGATATTTTGTAGTTATTAAGCTGTCCTATATGTCCTATTAGTTGGACTAGCTCTAGAAACAGGTCAATATTTCTCCCAGTTTTCAAAGAAGGTGACAGATGCAAGGCATCGATTGCAACTACAGACCAGTAATGCTGTTAACTTATAGAACATATTGTTCACAGCCACATCACTAAGTATCTAGACTATAATAATATACTTACTGATGCTCTAAATGGACTCGGGAAGACTTCTATCATGTGAATCAAAGCTTGTACTTACCATCCAAGAACTCAAGAACAATCTGATAACTAGGGACCAAGTTTCATTTTTATCTATGCAGTACTAGTGGACTTCAGTAAAGCATTTTATAAAGCTCAATACCAGTGACTGCTTGCAAAACTCCGGTTTTATGGGGTACGAAATGAACTCAGGTTTTATGGGGTGCAAATGAACTGAATGACTGGATTGTAGACTTCCTCTCTGGCAGGCACAAGATTGTAGTCCTTGTTTTTAATGAAGGATCAACTACATCCTCCACAGCAGTCAAATTGGGAGTTTCCCAAGGGACTGTCCTGGGGCCCCTGCTCTTCTTTGTCTACATCAATGACATGCCAAACTGTGTGACTTCCACCAAGGCGCTTTGCTGATGATTGCCTTCTTTACAGGATCATCAGATCAGAAAATGACAGTGTAGCCCAGGACGCTGCCATCATCATGATCTAGACAGTGTAGACCTCAGCATGATCTAGATAAGACTGCAGACGTCGGAGGAAACTAGGCCAGTGTAGACCTCAGCATGATCTAGATAAGACTGCAGACGCCGGAGGAAACTAGGCCAGTGTAGACCTCAGCATGATCTAGATAAGACTGCAGACGCCAGAGGAAACTAGGCCAGTGTAGACCTCAGCATGATCTAGATAAGACTGCAGACGCCGGAGGAAACTAGGCCAGTGTAGACCTCAGCATGTTCTAGATAAGACTGCAGACATCGGAGGAAACTAGGCCAGTGTAGACCTCAGCATGATCTAGATAAGACTGCAGATGCCGGAGGAAACTAGGCCATTGTAGCCCCTCGGCATGATCTAGATAAGACTGCAGACGCCGGAGGAAACTAGGCCAGTGTAGACCTCAGCATGATCTAGATAAGACTGCAAACGTGGGAGATAACTAGGCAGTTGTCTTGTAATCTGGACAAATGTGAAGTCATTAGAATTACCTTTAATCTTTGATTATAAGATACACAATTCTACCCTTTAAACTGTCAAAAAAGCCAAGTATTTAGGATAGATCATCATATCAAATCTGTCATAGAATCCACTCAAGTACAGCAAAATCTATCATTCATCAGAAAAAACACATATAGTTGCTTGGAAAAGGTAAAAGAGCAGTGTTACACTACAGTAGTGCGACCATCTCTGGAGTATGCATCGACAGTCATAACAAATATAGGTTAGAGACCACAAATTGTTTTCCATCACTCTCTCAAATGATCTAACATGTAAAAATCACATAGAAAATATCAGCAAATCAAACACTAGGCTTCTTAAGACATAACATCAAAGTGCACTCAGAAGGGTTAAAGTCAACAGCATACAGGACACTTGTAAGGCCTTAATTGGAGTACTGCTCCTCAGTCTGGGCACTATATACTGGAACTCTCGTAGACCAACTGGAGAGCTGCCCGCTGGGTCAAACACGACTATGGTCAAATGTCAAGTGTTTCAGACATGTTGGCTTCCCTTCAGTGGAGATGCTTTGACCTTGGCAGAATTGACCAATGCCTGGCCATGTTCCACAACATCTTGAACAACCCGGTTGCCATCCCTCTTCCAGACTACCTAGTCCCTGTCTCTAGATCTTCACGTTCATGTCATTCCTTAGCGTTCCAGCATATCCGGACCAAAACAGATTGTCACAAATTCTCATTTTTCCCTAGAACTGTTGTCCACTGGAATGCATTGCTGCCGGACATTGTCACCTTGTCTGGCCCTGAGTTCAGTCTGGTCATAAGCCAGATTGAACATATCTCTCCATAATATACCTGCTCTGTTTTTAACCTGTTTTTAACCAACCTTCCTTCAATCTTTTATCATGTTTTTATTTTTTATCTTAATTACTAATTTCTTGTCAGTTGATGCATGTCAAGTCTAGGTTCCCAGCAGGGGTTTGATAAATTGGAAGATATACTGTTTTCCCATAGACTGCTGTTATAACATTATTGCATTTTATGCCTTAGATAAATCAAAACATGTATATCTAATCACTTTTGTTTCAAGAACAGTCTTAGTTTCACCAAAATAACGGATGAGAAACAAATGAATAGTGATACTTTATTTTTGTATTTTGCATGAGGATGGTATGAAGTTTACACTGTTGGCATTGCGGGAGAAAACTGTTTGATGTAACTGCTTTTCAATTCGCAACAAATGAATCAAATATTGTCAAAATATGTATTAAAATACTCCTAAGGCACTAAAATGGCTAAATTTTGAAATCATATGCCTACAGGAGGCTAACTTTGTAATGATGTCTGGAGTTATGCACATGCAAATCACCATCCTGGCACAACAATTTCTTTCTCTGACAACTACAGGAATTACAAGAAGCTGTAATCTAATATATCAAGTGCCTCATTCATGTATCAGCACACATCTCTAATCCTTCTTCCCAAGTACCGTCAGACTATGGAACAACCTCCCAGGCAATGCAGTCAGTGCCCCCAGCAGCATTTAAGAGCATGGCTGCTGTGGCCGTAAATGATCTTCCTAACAACTGCATTTTAATTGTATAGCATCTTGACTTTAGGAGCAAAAAAAGGAAAGTGTATATTTTGAAGCATTAGCCCCATTTTTATTTTCTAAAAATTGGTTAAGAATACCTGAATCATGAATGCATACTATTGAACCTGTCTTTGTTTAGAAGAATCTTTTTGAACTGTGGAAAGTCCATCTTCCACATGAAACAGTAATTTCTTCTTTTTTTCGTTGCACTTCCGGTGTTTAGTAAAGTTTTACTGTATTGTCAAATATTGATGGATTGTTAAAATATGTCAGTAGTATCAAATCTAGTATTACCTTGATATCCATCCAACCATGTTTTGAATTGTAGTACATTTTTCATCTTTTTTCATATTGCTTCACTTGTCAGAACTTTTGAACACAGAATGATTTTAAAATGTTATCATGGTTTATTGACCTTTTCATTATGGCTTCACTTGTATTGGTGCTACACACCGCGCATGTTAAAGGACCAGACTCTCTATTCGCAGAGCTAGGCTAAGTTGGCTGGACAGGCCTGTATCTGATGGTTTCTCTCTCTGTGTTCTGGGAGGCTTTCTGTCGTCTGTCCTACTGGTCAGATTGCTCTGTGCCTGTACTGGTAGAGAATGAATGTTGCCAAGTGTGGCTGCTCTTGTATGTAAAGCAAATGTGAATGTGTTTGTCATGAAAAGGGCACTGTATATATTATGACCTCTGGTTTGCCTGTGAACAAATTCAGTTATACCATCAGATGTATTAACAATAGTTTAGTGTTTAAAATTCCAAAACATTGCAGGATAGCGAATAATCTCCTGTACCTTCCTGCACACTGGTATACATACACACATATGAGCCGTGCCATGAGAAAATCCACATAGTGGCTTTGCGACCAGCATGGATCCAGACCATCCTGCGCATCCGCGCAGTCTGGTCAGGATCCATGCTGTTCGCTTTCAAAGCCTATTACAATTAGGGAAACTGTTAGCGAACAGCATGGATCCTGACCAGACTGCGCGGATGCACAGGCTGGTCTGGATCCATGCTGGTCGCCAAGCCACTATGTTGGTTTTCTCATGGCGCGGCTCATATATAATACTGCGTATATAGTATCTGAGTCAGGGGTGCACCCAATGCACAGTAGTTCCTAAAAAACTGCAAGCATACAGTTTTTAAAGCCTAGAATTCAGATCTTTGAGCATCTTAAAAGAAATTTTCTGCTCGCTACCCTCGCAAATCAGATATCAGAAGTATCATATTAACCTGAAGTCCAGGAGAGCAGAAGACAGGCCCACTATTACTCAAATATGTGGGTGAACATTATCAGACATTTTTGCTTGCATTTACATCATATCTCATGGCTCATTGTCACAGGTGCCAATTTTTTTTCAAAATGGCTTTTTGTCATTTTTTTCCTAAGAAAACATTATAATTGTAATAAATTTAAGTGCATATGGCTCATGGACTCATACTGTATCCTAGGTACGTACGTTACTGCCAGCTGTGAGCCCCCCCCCACCCTGACCCCACGCCCCCAAGAAAAGTTCAAATATTTGGCCTCTAATTATAATAAATTCTATATATTATATATGTATTTTTTATGATTTCCTTGCACATGGAGAACTCCAGGTTTTTTTTATTGAAATTTCATAAAAGTATGTATATATTTGCAGGTTATAATGCAGAGAAATCGACTGAGTGTAGATGGTGTGAGATTTGAGCCTGCAGTCATTGAGGGAAATGTTAATGTGCTGGAAACACCAAATTTTGTCATGGTTAAAAGGAGGTAGGTTTGTATGCTCTTTTCAGAGAAATTTACAACTGATGCATTTGACATTGTAACAAATTTAATGAACAAGATTAGGAAACAGCTTTTAGAAGACTAGCAAGGAGACATGTCTCCAAACTCATTTCTATAATTTTGGAGTCTGAAGACCATAAATCTCCATCTTAATCATGTTTTCAAAGAACGATATCGTCTTGATATAACACATGCACACAGCTTGACCAGTTTGTATCTGGCCTGACTTGTACCTCCAGAGTTTCACATGCACAGTTGATTTTGTCCTGTCTTTAGACAACATAGGCCATACATTCTCACATACCAGGGGTCTACCATGTTTCTCTGGTTTGTCTTGGGGAATATTACGAACCTCTTTCAAGAATATGAGGAACCTCTTACGGATGAGAATGGGACCATAATGCATTTAGTATACAGGGGTAGTTATTAATCCTTTCCTCCACACAAGCACCTTATAGTGCCTTGGCAAACAGAGTAGACCCAGATCAGACAGCTACTATAGGATATCATAGATCTGATACTGCACTGGCTGTCAAGGCAAGAATGTAGTTTGTTCATATGTGTAGTGTTTCACAAAAAGCAGTTAAATGATATGCATAAAGTCATAAATTCTTACATGAATATTCTTAGAGTAAATGGTTAATTGATATACATAATGGGAGGGCAAAGTATCGGTTGATTTAACATTCAGTCTCATTTTTAGCTCACCTGAGCCAAAGGCTCATGGTGAGCTTTTGTGACAGCTCAATGTCCGTCGTCCGTTGTCAGTCGTGCGTCGTCCGTCTGTCAACATTTTCTAAAAAAATCTTCTTGAAAACCATTGGGCAGAATTACACCAAACTTCACAGGAATGATCCTTGGGTGGCCCCCTTTCAAAATTAAAAAAGAAATTGAATTCCATGCAGAACTCTGGTTGCCATGGCAACCAAAAGGAAAAACTTTAAAAATCTTCTTGTCCAAAACCACAAGGCCTAAAGCCTTGATATTTGGCATGTGACATTATCTCATGGTCCTCTATGAAAATTATTCAAATTATGCCCCTGGGGTGAAAAGAGGCCATGCCCGGGGGTCCCAAGTTTTGCATAGACTTGTATAGGAAAAAACTTTAAAAATCTTCTTGTCTAAAACCACAAGACCTAGGCCTTTGATATTTGGTATGTAGCATCACCTTATGATCCTCTACCAAATTATTCAAATTATAATCCTAGGGTTAAAAGAGGCCCTGCCCCGGGGGGTCTCAAGTTTTACATATATAGGAAATTTTTTTAAAAATCTTCTTGTCTGAAACTGCAATGCCTAGGCTTTTGATATTTGGTATGTTGCATTGCCTTTGTGGTCCTCTACCAAAATTGTTCAAATTATGCTAACCAAAATTGTTCAAATTATGCTGGGGTGAAAAGAGGCCCCGCCCTGGGGTCACCTGTTATATGAGTTATATACAAATAAATACTTCAGATATTATCAAATCATATTTCCTAGACTGCTTAATTATAATTACCTGATGACCTCAAGTGATTAGGGGTCACTTGACTGTGACCTTGACCTACTTTCTTGTTTTTTAAGATACAGCTTTGAAATTTGTACAGTTATGTACAGTTTTGCACACCGATAAAATGACTTTCAGTGACCATGAATGTGACCTACTGACCTACTTTCTAATATTTTAGCATCAGTTTGCCATTTGAAACATGTGGCTCATATTACTCAGGTGAGCGAATCAGGGTCATCATGACCCTCTTGTCATGTTTTCATTTTTCTTAGTTGGCAACCAGACCAGGAAGCCCAGGCCTGTCCATTATGCAAATGTAAATTTGGTGGTTTGAAACGTAGGCATCACTGCCGGCAGTGTGGGCTTGTGGTGTGCAATAAATGTTGTAATGAAAAGGTACATCAGTTTCTTCATAATTCATTTACATTGCTAGATGGTTCCAGTTTCTTTTTGATGTTTTGAAAATTTTCTTTTAAATGTATATTCTTGTTTGGCAATACATAATTGTACCATAACGTCATTCCGAGTATCTTTGATAAAAATCAGTAGGTAGGTACTGTGAATGATGTTATGGTTATTTTTCATATACATTTAACTCCGGAATATGCTATGATGATAATCAACTCTGAACATTGTTTCTCAGTGAAATATCATTCTGTTGTGATTCTTTTATAGATACCATTGCCACAGCTTGGTATAGAGGAACCTGAGAAGATCTGTGAATCATGCCGACCTGTCACTGCAGCTGTTACAAGGTCAAGGTCACACATGGCAGTAAGTCAGTGTGTTTCACCTTATTTAATTTCTGTAACAACCTACATTTTACCATTTTTAGTCATAATTGAAGATTACAGATATAAAATGAAAGCTTGAATGCTAGTAAGGTCAGATTACTGCATGTCAAATCAGATATTTTAGTTCTGTTTTCTCATTTTATCTTTTTAATTCAGTGCATTTATGTAAATTGTCTTTATCTTGAACTTGATGAAATTTGCTAGAAAAATAAACGGAGCGTAATGTACATTGAAGTTTTTCAAAAGATCAACTGAGCTGAAAAAAGATAGTCCATCTATAATTAGTATTCTATGAAACACAAACGCTTCCCCTATACCTAAAATGCTTACCTATAAATGGTTTAATTTTCGCTAATTTTTTTAATAATGCCATGTGTATATTTCTGATATTATTGTTTTCATATAGTCTATGCAGCTTCAGGCAGCTGAAGAACTGGCAGGGATGTGTAAAGATAGTAGACAGCTTGGAAAGGTGAGTCATATACATAAATTTTATGTGTTTCTTTTTTATATACTCAAAACTTTGGTAAATATGTAAAATAAATATTTTTATGTTCATACAGTTCATGGAAGAATTTATTTAAACAAGGCCCTAAAAATCTAATTATGGAAAAAAACTGGATGGCCTCTGTGGTAATAGTGGCTGAGTTTGAATCAATTGCCCAGTCACCATTGTGGGTATGAAACCTCGCTTGTGTGTAAGGAAGTCATCCAGTTGGCTTATTGAAGGTCAAGATTCTACCTAGATACCTGCCTGAGATAAAATATTGACTAGCTAGGGCCTTCCTCCACCATTAAAAGAAGGACAAATATTTGTGTCGGTTAAACCCAACAAAAAAGGAAATAAATCAAGAATCCAGGATATTGAAGCCCTGACATTCTGTATTCAAAAGTCCTTGATAAGTTATATACATGTATCTGTATTGCAAAAATTTGTGGATACAAACACTTCTATTCAAAAATGCTTATTTCATCGTATGACCAATTCTTTCGGGATTACTAAGTTCACCTGTTGGTGGGGTATTTTCTTGGCAAACTGATAATTACTTTTCCTGTTTATGTAACTATGTTCTTTAAGTTCTTAAGTAAATATTCAGTATACGGTCCGATAGTTTATGCCGTTAGCAGAAACAAAAGGCACTAATTGACTCATTTTAGGATGTAATTTTCTTAGAAACAAATTGTGAAATTTATCAGTCTGTGCCTATGTCACAGCATTTATACAAAAATGAATCAAATTTGGTTTGTAGAATCATTGTAAAGTCCTTTCACAGTTTTATTCAAATTCTGGCACTTCACCCTTTTTAGGGCCAGCTAGAGCTAAATATAGAAATAGTTTTCAACAACTTCTTCTGAGAATCACTTGATTGCACTTCCTCAAACTTGGTCTGTAGCATCTCTCAGTTTTGTTCAAATGGGGGCATTTGGCCCCTAAAAGGAGCTGCGATAGCTAGAAATAGAAAAACATTTAAACAAGTTCTCATGAACCACTTAATTGATCTCCATCATTCTTGTTTTGTAGAATCATTGTAAGGTCTTCTCTCAGTTTAATTCAAATTCTGGCACTTGACCCTTTTTAGGGCCAGCTAGAGCCAAAACTAGAGTGGGCAGACCAATGCTCGGTGTAAAAACTACATATTTTAAATCTAAAAACTGATTTTACATTAACTTACCGTACTTTTTTATCGTCAGTTTGTTGAACAATCTGTGAGTATTCAACCATATTGTTTACATATTTCTAGTCACACCGTGACGTAATAGGCGGGAGCTAAAAATAGTACCAGTAAAACCTGTGCGGTTCGTGCGGAAGTATACCAACGCTCGGCGTATGGCATATGAATCTGCAGGTTGTAATTTTGAACTATTTATGCATTAAAGTGAAGTATAAGACATATCTAACACAAGACGTAGGTTGTATTGATTAACTGATTTTTTTATGTACATAAACAGGTACGTAAATTACCCCTCTCTCTGTTCTGCATCTATAAAGCAAAGAAACACATTTTATACAACAATTATCTTAAGGAATTCATTTGAAGATAATTTATCACAATTCTGTGAGTCTAACTTCAAGAAATCAATAACTTATGATATTTGTCGATTTATTTCCATTAGTATTGGAAATCTTTTCAAAAGTGTCATTAGTCCACATAGTATATCAATTACTTGAACAGCATAAGCTACAGAAAAGTGCAGTACAATGGGTCCGTATAAAATGCCATGATAAGGATTTATAGTTTATTTAAGTATAAAGAAATAAAATAATTAAAAAGAAAAATGCTTTTTTTCTCCATAATTCCGCCTGCAAGCTACTTTTTTAATACCTGTTTTACCAGAAAATCACAGTAGAACACAAAACTGAACTGCTTTTAGCCTTGCATCGTCTGCTCTACTGTGACCACGTGACCATACCGGAAATGAACCGCACTTGGATAAAATTACGCGTGATGTAAATAAACGAAAAGGGACTGACAAGAGCTTATATTTTAAATATATATTAAGAAATTCCCAGAGAAACGTGATATACGCCGAACGTTGGTATGCGCCGAGCACTGGTCTGCCCACTCTAGAAATAGCTTCTCATGAACAGTATGATAGATTTTCATGATACTTGGTCTGTGGCATCATTATAAAGTCCTCTCCCAAGTTTATTCAAATTAGAGCACTTGGTAAAAGGGGCTGCTAAAGCTAAAAATCGAAATATAGAAAATTAATGCCTTTAAACAACTTCTTTTCGTGAACTGCTTGCTTGATCTTTATCAAACTTTGTCTGTGGCATTATTTTAAGGTCCTCTCTATTTTGATCAAACTGGAGCTTGTTTTTGGGGGCCACTAGAGCTAAAAATAGAAATACATTTAAACAACTACTTATGAAGCGCTTAATCTGGTATAATCTGGAATAATATAAGGGGCTTCTAGAGCTATATATAGAAATATCCTAAAATGAATTTTCCCTTAAACTGCTTGGTTAAGCTTTATTTAGCATCCTTGTAAGGCTCAAATGTTGTTCAAATGGGGACACTTGACCTGTTTTATTTTTTTGTATGCTAAACATGGTTTGTTACCATTCATGATTCAGTGTATCATACATAATAACTGTGTTTAAGGTCAAATAGTCAAGGTCAGGTGAGCAACTTAGGGCCACTATGACCAACTTGTTTACTTTCATGACCATTAAACAAACTATTAAATTCATATTACAGATTTTTGAGTTTGGTGGTTTTCATACACTTCTGGCACAAAGTAAAGTTCACCTTGATACTCCAAATATGGAAATAATGGTATGATATTATGTTAATTTTTATTTAACTCAGAACTATGTGTTTCATGGAATAGTAATACTATTTAACTTGCAATGCTTTTAGCACACTAAAGAAAAGTCAAAATACAGCAGACATTTATGGCAAGTATTTTGTTTCAGCAACATATGCAGATATTCATTTATATTTATTCATTAAATCTGATCTAATATGGTGGTTTCTTTTGTGATAATAAAAGCAGGCCCTTTTTCGCAACAGCACCTTAAGAAGTATTTAATGTAAATACAGAATCCATAGCTCGTATCCACAAAAAAGAATGTAAAAGTCAGTTACAAACTTGCAAACCACCATTTCTTCAAAAATGCTCAAGTTTTCATGAATTTAGCATATTTTCATTAAAATAGTTACCAAGTTTTATTTGTGTCAAGAATACACGTTTTTCAAAAATGTTGTTGAAACGTTGTTATGCCACAAGACTGTTAACTCGCAGTTATTTCACCAAAAGTATTCCAGGCCAACTGCATTATAGGAGACCTCATGAGATTTCAACATGTCACCTCTTTCAGTCACATCAGCGTCACATATAAAAACATATTGCAATGTTAAAAACAACTCGAGCATTTTTTGCTTGAACATCTTGCTAAATTGTTTCATCATTTAACAGTGTCTACCAACTTTCAGTGATATTCAGTAAATCTAACTGCTGATGAAATTTATCTATATCTGAATACAAATTTCACTTACATTAATGAATTACAACTTATGCTCCATTTGCAAATTTGTGACAAAGGTCAGGCATTGAGTATCACAAAAATATGGATGTTTTGTTTTAATTTACTTGTCTTGAGTGTACATTCGTATTTTTTTAAAGGTAATAGCATAAAATATCATTTCATGTAAGACACATTTTATTGTTATGGTATTGTTCTATTAGTTGTAATTCTATATTAAAAGTTTCTAAAAATTTTAAAGAGCTTTTATTTTGACGAATTATGAATGTGAAATATAATTTGTTGAATGTCTGATTCAGGCACATATTATCAGTGCTTTACATACATTATCGACATACGAACCAGTACAAGACTACATGGTCAGCATCGGAATTCTTAGAGGTATTTGCCTGTAAGTCATTTATTGAAGTATTTTTATATACTATGAATGGGCAAGAATGTTTTTGCTTTTAGCTAAAACTTCCATTTTAGGGGGATATGAATTCACGGTTTAAAAAATCGAAGAATAGGGGAGCTATCCTACTCGCCCCGGCATCGGCGTGAGCGTTAGCGTGAGCATCACACAAATGTTAAAAGTTTGCTTACCACCCCAAATATTTTCAAAGTCCATTGAGATATTGCTTTCATATTTTGCATACTTGTTTACCATCATGACCCCAGTCTGTAAAAAGGAGGAGGCAGCTCTATCAAGCATTTTGACTGAATTATGGCCCCTTTTCGACTTAGAATAAATGTTAAAGTTTGCGTACCACCCCAAATATTTTCAAAGTCCATTGAGATATTGCTTTTATATTTTGCATACTTGTTTACCATCATGACCCCAGTCTGTAAAAAGGAGGAGGCAACTCTATCGAGCATTTTGACTGAATTATGGCCCCTTTTCAACTTAGAATGAATGTTAAAGTTTGCGTACCACCCCAAATATTTTCAAAGTCCATTGAGATATTGCTTTCATATTTTGCATACTTGTTTACCATCATGACCCCAGTCTGTAAAAAGGAGGAGGCAACTCTATCAAGCATTTTGACTGAATTATGGCCCCTTTTCGACTTAGAATATGCTTATTGTAATGTTAAAGTTTTACTCATAGCTTATATTATACTATCAAGCACTGAGAATAGTCGAGCGCGCTGTCCACCGACAGCTCTTGTTTAATCCCCTGCCAAGGTCAAGGTCACAACTTAGGGTGAAAGGTTTGAGCCTTCCATTTTGTGTCCGCTCTGTATCTCCTAAACCCCTTGAAGGATTTTCATGAAACTTGGGTCAAATGATCACCTCAACAAGGCAGTGTGCAGAACTTATGAGTCAGCCATGCTGGCTCAAGGTCAAGGTCACAACTGAAGGTGAAAGGTTTGAGCCTTCCATTTTGTGTCTGCTCTGTATCTCCTTATTCCCTTGAAGGATTCATATGAAACTTGGGTCAAATGATCACCTCATCAAGGCGATGTGCAGAACTTATGAGTCAGCCATGCCGGCTCAAGGTCAAGGTCACAACTAAAGGTCAAAGGTTTTAGCCTTCCATTTCGTGTCCGCTTTATATCTCCTAAACCCCTTGAAGGAATTTTATAAAACTTGGGTCAAATGATCACCTCATCAAAACAATGTGCAGAACTTATGAGTCAGCCATGCCGGCTCAAGGTCAAGGTCACAACTTAGGGTCAAAGGTTTGAGCCTTCCATTTTGTGTCCACTCTGTATCTCCTAAACCCCTTGAAGGATTTTCATCAAACTTGGGTCAAATGATCACCTCATCAAGAACTCATTAGTCAGCCATGTCAACTCAAGGTCAAGGTCACAACTCAAGGTCAAAGGTTTGAGCTCTATATCTCCTAAACCCCTCGAAGGATTTTCATGAAACTTGGGTCAAATGATCACCTCATCAAGACGTTGTGCAGAATTCATGAGTCAGCCATGTCAGTTCAAGGTTAAGGTCACAGCTAAAGGTCAAAAGTTTACCCTTTCACTATCCATAGCACTGGCGGGGGATTTAGCAGTCTTTCAGACTGCCTTGTAATGTTTGATGTGAAAATGAATGAAAAATTTACTCATTCGCTGGGTTTTGATTTAATTGATTGATTCAACCACGAAATCCATGAAAATTAGTTTCAGTTAAGTAAAAGTGGAAAGTTTACCTAACCAGTGTTAATGAATTCTGTACCAGTACAAACCTTATCTCTGCAAGTAACTGCCAACTTCCCCACATGAATCAGATGTAGAGGACAAATGATTTCAGGCATAATGTCTTTTATCAAATCTTCACAGAACATACACCTCCCCAGAGGATGGAACTCAGGACCCTGCGATATGTAGATCTGCGCTGTCCCCATTGAGCTAAGCAAGAGGGCTTTGTAGGGGACTAACTTAGAAACAGCATAGAAACAGCATAACACTGGACTAACAGGATTAAAAGATCTGAAGTACATTTAATATTAGAAACATTGCTATTTACACAAGATGAAAAGTAATAGCAGCAAATTAAACAAGTTTTCATGATTTTCAGGATACTAGAGAAGGTACCTGGAGACAAGGAACAGATTCTGCTGGATGGAATTAGTACCCTATGTATCTATTGTAAATCTAAAACATACCTGTCTAAAGGTACGAATCTTTTCTAAATATCTACTGTAAATGTAAAACATAAATTTTTAAGGAAGTGTTAATGGTGAGCTTTCAGGATCATTGGAAGTTTGTCATTTGTCTGTTGTCCCTCCTTTGTCTGTGGTCTTTAAAGACTGTCTCCTCCTAAACCACCAAGCCAATATCAACCAAATTTCACATGAGTGTTCCATTGGTGGCCGTCAAGCCTAAGTCATCTATAGAATTCTAAAAAGTCTTCTCCTCTGAAACTGCTGGCCTATTTTGAAATAATTTCTTTGATGACCCTCTTCCAAATTCCTTCAAATAATAACATGGGCACAAGGGGGTGGGGCTAATTTTTCTTATATGGCTATATGGAAAACTTTGAAAATCTTCTTTTCTAAAGCCCATAGCCCATTTTTAAAATAATGTAACAGCAATGTTCCTGCAAAATTCTGTTAAATAACTCTTTTCGTTCAAAAAGATAGCCGCTAGGGCCATGGCTAGTTTTCCGTATGTGGCTATTTTTCTCTGAAACCAGTGACACAATTTCAAAATAATTTCTTAGCAGTATTCCTTGGGTGACCCTCTACCAAATTTCTTCAAATTGTTTTGTTTTGTGACAATACAAGGCCACTAGGGGCTGTGGATAGTTTTCTCTACATGTCTGTTAGGAAAAATATAAATCTCCTCTCAAACTGCTGTCCTGAATTCAAAAAAATGATTTTACACAAATGTTCCTTAGGTGATCCTCTGCCGAATGTCTTCAAGCTTCAGCTCACATTAGCAACTACTGCATCCCCTCAATTTATTTACTTCTACCTAGTTTTGTGTGTTTCTTGATATTGTCTCTTAGAATCACGTTATTTCCCCCTGCCCACAATACGTCCCTCATTACATCCCCCCACAACGGTGACCCTAACCAACCTACTAAAGGAAAATTTTTTTTTTTTACTATTTCTCGATTTCTTGATACTGTCTCATAGTATCATTTGGCATCCCCCCCTCCCCCACACCCCACCCCCAACCACCACCACAGGCACATTGCCCATCCATATTTATTTAGTGGGAAGTTAGAAAACGCCGGCCCTGTTTCAGAATAATTTCACAGATAATAAAACTTGGGTGAGTGATCTAGGTCCATAATCAGGTGAGCTATTAGTATAGACAGATGACCAGTTGTCGATCATATGTTTTCAACATTTTCTCCTCCTAGACTACTTGTCAGAATTACACTACACTAGGTCTGTAGCATCTTGGCAGGGTCCTTTCTTAAGTTTGTTCAAATGGGGTGCTTGGTTCCCTTTTAGGGGCTTCTAGAGCTAAAACTAGAAAACAACTTCTTCACTTGAAGCACTTAGTTTAAACATGTTTTTAGCTTGACTATTCTACTCACCCTGGTGTTGGTGTCACACCTTGGTTGAAGTTTTGCATGCAAGTACGTATAGCTATCATTTAAAGGCAAATTCACATGTGCCTTCGGGGTTATAAAACTAGGTGATAGCTTCAAGTCACATAACTCTGACATGCATCTTGGCCAAATTATGCCCCCTTTTGGACTTAGAAAATCCTGGTTAAAGTTTTACATATAGCTATTATTTAAAGGCATACAGCTTTGAAACTTATTTTTTCTTTTTCTTGGTCAATAACCAACCTCACAGGATCAAGTCCCATAACTCTAACATGCATTTTGGGCAAATTATGCCCCTTTTTGGACTTCGAAATCCTGATTAAAGTTTTGCATGCATGTTACAAAACAAACGCAGATATTGATTTGAAACTTCACATTGTGTCTTCAGGGTTATAAAACTAGGGTAAAGCATCCAGTCCGATAACTCTGACATATATTTTGGCCAAATTATGCCCTCTTTTGGACTTGGAAAATCCTGGTTACAGTTTTGCATGAAAGTTACTATGTCAAAAACTAATGCAAATATTGAATTGAACCTCTATCGATATTTTAGCATTTAGGGTAATATTCTTGCTTCTGGGACAACAATTCGAATAGTCAAGCATTGGCAGTCTTATGGACAGCTGTTTTATCCAGAAATTCATGAAACATTTACAATTTAACATTTCAGGAATTGGACAGAAAGCTTACAGTTGTCCTCTCCTTAATAGAAATACCTTCATGAAACGTTAAATTTATCTTCATCAAACTTGAACTGTAACATCATTATAAGGTTCTCTCTCAAACATGTTCAAATAGGTGCACTTGACCCCTTTAGAGGCTGCTAAAAAAGAAATGCCTTTGAAAGACTTCTTATGAATGATGTAATGGATCTTAATCAAACTTTGTCTGTCACATCATTATTAAGGTCCTGTCTTCATTTTGTTGGAATGGGGGAAACATAACCCCCTTTTTGGACCACTAGAGCTACAATGGTGGATCTTCATTTAACTTAGTCCATAGCATCATTGTATGGTCCTATTTCAAATCTGTTCAAATGAGGGCACTTGACCTGTTTTATGTTTTTCATACTAAACACAATTGTAATACCATTAATGATACAGTGTGTGTCATTTTATTCAAGGGTCAGGAGAGAGACTTTAATCACTATAACCCTATTTATATGAAGGTAGGATGCTTCTCTGTGTATCTCCTGTGATCTGTGAATCTAAAACATTCCTATGTAAAGGTAGGATGTTTCTCTGTGTATCTTCTGTCAATCTAAAACATTCCTGTGTAAAGGTAGGATGCTTCTCTATGTATCTTCTGTGATCTGTGAATCTAAAACATTCCTATGTAAAGGCAGGATGTTTCTCTGTGTATCTTCTGTCAATCTAAAACATTCCTATGTAAAGGTAGGATGCTTCTCTGTGTATCTTCTGTGAACCCAAAACATTCCTATGTAAAGGTATGATGCTTCTCTGTGTATCTTCTGTGAATCTAAAACAGTCCTATGTAAAGGTAGGATGCTTCTCTGTGTGTCTTCTGTGAATCTAAAACAGTCCTATGTAAAGGTAGGATGCTTCTCTGTGTGTCTTCTGTGAATCTAAAACAGTCCTATGTAAAGGTAGGATGCTTCTCTGTGTATCTTCTTTGAATCTAAAACAGTCCTATGTAAAGGTAGGATGCTTCTCTGTGTGTCTTCTGTGAATCTAAAACAGTCCTATGTAAAGGTAGGATGCTTTTCTGTGTGTCTTCTGTGAATCTAAAATGCTTCACTGTGTATCTTCTGTGACCCTAAAACAGTCCTATGTAAAGGTAGGATGCTTCTCTGTGTATCTTCTGTGAATCTAAAACAGTCCTTTGTAAAGGTAGGATGCTTCTCTTTGTATCTTCTGTGAATCTTAAACATTCCTATGTAAAGGTAGGATGTTTCTCTTTGTATCTTCTGTGAATCTTAAACATTCCTATGTAAAGGTAGGATGCTTCTCTCTGTATCTTCTGTGTATCTAAAACATTCCTATGTAGAGGTAGGATGCTTCTCTGTGTATCTTCTGTGAATCTAAAACATTACTATGTAAAGGTAGGATGCTTCTCTGTGTATCTTCTGTGAATCTAAAACATTACTATGTAAAGGTAGGATGCTTCTCTGTGTATCTTCTGTGAATCTAAAACATTACTATGTAAAGGTAGGATGTTTCTCTGTGTATCTTCTGTGAATCATAAACGGTCCTGTGTATCTTCTGTGAATCTAAAACAGTCCTATGTAAAGGTAGGATGCTTCTCTGTGTATCTTCTGTGAATCTAAAACAGTCCTATGTAAAGGTAGGATGCTTCTCTTTGTATCTTCTGTGAATCTAAAACAGTCCTATGTAAAGGTTGGATGCTTCTCTTTGTATCTTCTGTGAATCTTTAACATTCCTATGTAAAGGTAGGATGCTTCTCTGTGTATCTTCTGTGAATCTTAAACATTCCTATGTAAAGGTAGGATGCTTCTCTGTGTATCTTCTGTGAATCTAAAACAGTCCTATGTAAAGGTAGGATGCTTTTCTGTGTATCTTCTGTGAATCTTAAACAGTCCTATGTAAAGGTAGGATGCTTCTCTGTGTATCTTCTGTGAATCTTAAACATTCCTATGTAAAGGTAGGATGCTTCTCTGTGTATCTTCTGTGAATCTTAAACATTCCTATGTAAAGGTAGGATGCTTCTCTGTGTATCTTCTGTGAATCTTAAACATTCCTATGTAAAGGTAGGATGCTTCTCTGTGTATCTTCTGTGAATCTAAAACAGTCCTATGTAAAGGTAGGATGCTTCTCTGTGTATCTTCTGTTAATCTAAAACAGTCCTATGTAATGGTAGGATGCTTCTCTGTGTATCTTCTGTGAATCTGTGAATCTAAAACATTCCTATGTAAAGGTAGGATGCTTCTCTGTGTATCTTCAGTCTGTGAATCTTAAACATTCCTATGTAAAGGTAGGATGCTTCTCTGTGTATCTTCTTTGAATCTAAAACAGTCCTATGTAAAGGTAGGATGCTTCTCTGTGTATCTTCTGTGAATCTAAAACAGTCCTATGTAAAGGTAGGATGTTTCTCTGTGTATCTTCTGTGAATCTAAAACAGTCCTATGTAAAGGTAGAATGCTTCTCTGTGTATCTTCTGTGAATCTAAAACATTCTTATGTAAAGGTAGGATGCTTCTCTGTGTATCTTCTGTGAATCTAAAAGATTCCTATCTAAAGGTAGGATGCTTCTCTGTGTATCTTCTATGAATCTAAAACATTTCTATGTAAAGGTAGGATGCTTCTCTGTGTATCTTCTGTGAATCTAAAACATTCCTGTCTAAAAGTAGGATGTTTTTCGTTGTATCTTCATTCACAAATACTTCATCCACTTGTTTTACTGAGGAAATTTAGCTTAAGTTTTACATGCAAGTTTTTATCATAGTAAAATCCTAATGTGTAATAAATTGTAATAAAATAATTCAGTTAAATTTGCCTTGCCAATTTATTGCTCTTGTTTGACTTAGGAGTTTTTGGATAATCAAGCTTATGCTGCTATATGGACTTACACACTATACTGTTCAAACATTCAAACTTGTTGATTTCACATTTATATAGATACTGCATAGTAATTGCTCATTTTCTCAAATTTTTGGCACAAATTCTCAAAGTAACATTTTTCATGTTGCAGTTTTGGAGACCGGAGGTTTACAGGTAGTTCTGAGATTGTGTTGTAACACAAGTGACACGGTGGTGCTCATGTCTGTCAGTACACTCAGTATGTTAGTGGAGAACCCATCAACACACACAGCTATCATTGACGGTGATAAAGCTGCACTGCAGAGAATGCTGAAACTTGCTGCGGCCGAAAGTCCACAGGTAATACTTAAATACAAGTCAGATGTTACCAGTTTACAACCAGATAGGTTACAGTTGTACCCACTGATTATACACCAGTATGTAATTTCCATTTAGAAAAGAAAATCTGTAAGCTAGCTATTGTTTCAAGAAAACTTAACCATTACCATGCACGACACGACTGATTCTGCCTTTACGACTAGTGCAGATCATGATCAGCCTGCACATCCATGCAGTCAGATCATGACCAGCACTGTTCGCCATTCAGTCAGTATCTTTGGCCGAAAGTCCACAGGTAATACTTAAATACAAGTCAGATGTTCCCAGTTTACAACCGGATAGGTTAGAGTTGTACCCACTGATTATACACCAGTATGTAATTTCCAAGAAAAGAAAATCTGTAAGCTAGCTATTGTTCCAAGAAAACTTAACCCTTACCATGCTGGACATGACTGATTCTGCCTTTATGACTAGTGCAGATCATGATCAGCCTGCACATCCATGCAGTCAGATCATGACCAGCACTGTTCGCCATTCAGTCAGTATCTTTTTGGTATGCACCCCTTTTAACAGTTAATGGTACTGTCCAAATTGAAAGATGGACAAGTTCATTATACAAATTTAGAAGAGTAAGGGTGGTTGATATTTTAAGATAAGGTACTTGCACTAGATTTTAAGTTTAACTTTATTCATTCTACAACCCTTAGTGGTATTTTAAAAAAATGAAAACTGTTGACTTGTCAAAGTCTCATGGAAAAATCTGACATGACATTGCAAAAGAAGCATAGAAAATAAGAAATGTGATTTTAAGATGTCAGAAGTAATAAAATTCTATTACGTTTGTTTTGTAGATGCAGGCCGTAGCACTGAAATGTTTAAACTACTTGTCAATGGGTACAGACTGGAATAAACACAGAATTATACAGGTTTATTATATACCTATTTTTCCCTTCCAATCAGAGATTTTCATGTGTACTGTATGACAGCAAATTGCTAAATAACCTAACAATATATAACCTCTTTAACACCCATATTGCTTCTAAATTATGTATGATTATAAAGAAAGACTTAGAATAACTTTTGGTTTGGCTTAGTCCGGGTTAAATTTATCATGTGAGCATTATTAGGTTGGTTTTGGGAAGGTCATTTGTTCTACTCCAGTTCCTGGACCAACACCAAAGGGAGAGGGCACTTTGAACATCATCTGCCATTTAAGGTTGAAATTCATTGTCATAGAATAGCTGTTCTAGTGGCTGTAAAGCCAACAGATGGTACTCTTGTTTATTGAAGTAAACTGTTTAAAAGTGAATTAAGTATATTATTATTTGTTTGCATTTTGTAATGTGTGTGTAGACTGCAATCCAGAGTATTAGTACTTACAAAACAATTTCTAACTTACAGGAAGATTTTACAGCTGGGAAGCCAATGAAGACAGCTCTACAAACAGAGACATTTAACATGCAGGTGTGGGCTAATGCTGCGTGTCTGGTAGCCAACTTAGCCACAAGTACCGAAGACCAGGTCAGTCCACACTTAAAACTGTTACATACCTATAAAACCTCACATTTTCAGTGTCACAGTCACAGCTTTTAAGATTTTTACTGGTTGTAGGTGTGGATGTGAATATCTGGCTTTAGGGTAACTGTTTAGGTGGTATTGAGGCCCTGCCAAGTTGCCGTATAAACACTTACTCCAGAGACAGATGTTCGCATATGCAGCTACAGCCAGATAAAATCTTTTCCTTGCATACTATATGCAACAAATAATAGTAAAAATAAACTCAAATGAATGACTTTCTTTAAGGTTAGAGACCACCAATTGTTTTCCCATAGACTTACATTGTAACATTATGGCGTGTACGGCCTTCCATACATCGAAACATGTATATCTATTTACAAGTTTTTCAAGAACTATCTTAGTTCTACCAAAATATCGGACGAAAAACATTCGAATAGTGATACTTTATTTAAGTAATTTTCTTGTGAATGAGATGACCCCCTGTTTACATCATTGACATGGCGGGAGAAATTCGTTTGATAAAACTTTTTTTTTCAATACACAAAAAATGTAGCAAATTTTGTCAAAATGTATAATAAAATACTGTAAATGCAGTGAAAAAATATCAATTTTGAAAAATAATCACTTCCTGGGTTTGTTTACATGACTGACCAATCAGAACGCACAGACGATACCGTATTCCTAGATATACACTTACCTCATTCCCAGTAAGTTCCCTGTACTTTTTTAGCTCGACTTTTCGAAGAAAAAGTAGAGCTATTGTACTCGCCCCGGCGTCGCCGTCGCCGTTGCTTAAAGTTTTTGATAAAGTCAAATATCTCTGTTACTATTAAAGCTGTTGACTTGAAACTTAAAATAGTTATTTACTATCAAAGTCTACACCAGGAGAAACAATCCCCATAACTCTGATTTGAATTTTGACAGAATTATGCCCCTTTCTAACTTAGAATTTTTAGTTAAAGTTTTTGATTAAGTCAAATATCTCTGTTACTATCAAAGCTATTGACTTGAAACTTTAAATACTTATTTTCCATCAAAGTCTACACCAGGAGAAACAATCCCCATAACTCTGTTTGAATTTTGACCGAATTATGCCCCTTTTTAACTTAGATTTTTTTGTTAGCTCACCTGTCACAAAGTGACAAGGTGAGCTTTTGTGATCGCATGGCGTCTATCGTCCGTCCGTGCGTGCATGCGTCCGTAAACTTTTGCTTGTGACCACTCTAGAGGTCACATTTTCATGGGATCTTTATGAAAGTTGGTCAGAATGTTCATCTTGATGATATCTAGGTCAGTTTCAAAACTGGGTTACGTGCGATCAAAAACTAGGTCAGTAGGTCTAAAAATAGAAAAACCTTGTGACCTCTCTAGAGGCCATACTTTTCAATAGATCTTCATGAAAATTGGTCAGAATGTTCATCTTGATGATATCTAGATCAAGTTCGAAACTGGGTCACGTGCCGTCAAAAACTAGGTCAGTAGGTCAAATAATAGAAAAACCTTGTGACCTCTCTAGAGACCATATTTTTCATGGGATCTGTATGAAAGTTGGTTTGAATGTTCACCTTAATGATATCTAGATCAGGTTTGAAACTGGGTCAGCTGCGGTCAAAAACTAAGTCAATAGGTCTAAAAATAGAAAAACCTTGTGACCTCTCTAGAGGCTGTACTTTTCAATGAATCTTCATGAAAATTGGTCAGAATGTTCACCTTGATGATATCTAGGTGAAGTTCGAAACTGGGTCATGAGCCTTCAAAAACTAGGTCAGTAGGTCAAATAATAGAAAAACCTTGTGACCTCTCTAGAGGCCATATTTTTCAATGGATCTGTATGGAAGTTGGTCTGAATGTTCATCTTGATGATATCTAGATCAAGTTCGAAACTTGGTCAACTGCGATCAAAAACTAGGTCAGTAGGTCTAAAAATAGAAAAACCTTGTGACCTCTCTAGAGGCCATATTTTTCGATGGATCTTCATGAAAATTGGTCAGAATGTTCACCTTGATGATATCTAGGTAAAAATAGAAAAACCTTGTGACCTCTCTAGAGGCCATACTCTTGATGAGATCTTCATGAAAATTGGTGAGAATGTTCACCTTGATAATATCTAGGTCAAGTTCAAAACTGGGTCATGTGCCTTCAAAAACTAGGTCATTAGGTCAAATAATAGAAAAACCTTGTGACCTCTCTAGAGGCCATATTTTTCAATGGATCTGTATGAAAGTTGGTCTGAATGTTCATCTTGATGATATCTAGATCAAGTTTGAAACTGGGTCAACTGCGATCAAAATATAGTTCAGTAGGTCTAAAAATAGAAAAACCTTGTGACCTCTCTAGAGGCCATATTTTTGAATGGATCTTCATGAAAATTGGTCAGAATGTTCACCTTGATGATATCTAGGTAAAAATAGAAAAACCTTGTGACCTCTCTAGAGGCCATACTCTTGATGAGATCTTCATGAAAATTGGTGAGAATGTTCACCTTGATAATATCTAGGTCAAGTTCAAAACTGGGTCATGTGCCTTCAAAAACTAGGTCATTAGGTCAAATAATAGAAAAACCTTGTGACCTCTCTAGAGGCCATATTTTTCAATGGATCTTCATGAAAATTGGGTCATGTGGAGACAGGTGAGCGATTCAGGACCATCATGGTCCTCTTGCTTAAATTTTGGATAAAGTCAAATATCTCCATTACTATTAAAGCTTTTGACTTGAAACTCAAAATAGTTATTTACTATCAAAATCTACACCAGTAGACACAATTCCCATAACTCTAACTTGAATTTTGACAGAATTATGCCCCTTTTTAACTTAGAATTTTTGGTTAAAGTTTTTGATAAAGTCAAATATGTCTGTTACTATTAAAGCTTTTGACTTGAAACTTAAAATACTTGTTTACCATCAAAGTCTACACCAGGAGAAACAATCCCCATAACTCTGATTTGAATTTTGACAGAATTATGTCCCTTTTTAACTTAGATTTTTTGTTAAAAGTTTTGATAAAGTCAAATATCTCAGTTACTATTAAAGCTTTTGACTTGAAACTCAAAATAGTTATTTACTATCGAAGTCTACACCAGGAGACACAATGCCCATAACTCTGATTTGAATTTTGACAGAATTATGTCCCTTTTTAGCTCATCTGATTTTTTGAAAAAAAATGATGAGTTATTGTCATCACTTGAGCGGTTGTCGGCGTCAGCGTCGGCGTCGGCGTTGCCTGGTTAAGTTTTATGTTTAGGTCACCTTTTCTCCTAAACTATCAAAGCTATTGCTTTGAAACTTGGAATACTTGTTCACCATCATAAGCTGAACCTGTATAGCAAGAAACATAACTCCATCTTGCTTTTTGCAAGATTTATGGCCCCTTTTGTACTTAGAAAATATCAGATTTCTTGGTTAAGTTTTATGTTTAGGTCAACTTTTCTCCTAAACTATCAAAGCTATTGCTTTGAAACTTGGAATACTTGTTCACCATCATAAGCAGACCCTGTACATCAAGAAACATAACTCCATCTTGCTTTTTGCAAGATTTATTGCCCCTTTTGGACTTAGAAAATCAGTTTTCTTGGTTAAGTTTTATGTTTAGGTCAGCTTTTATCCTAAACTATCAAAGCTATTGCTTTAAAACTTGCAACACTTGTTCACCATCATAAGTTGACCCTGTACAGCAAGAAACATAACTCCATCCTGCTTTTTGCAAGATTTATGGCCCCTTTTGGACTTAGAAAATATCAGATTTCTTGGTTAAGTTTTATGTTTAGGTCAACTTTTTCTCTTAAACTATCAAAGCTATTGCTTTGAAACTTGCAACACTTGTTGACCATCATAAGCTGACCCTGTACAGCAAGCAACATAACTCCATCCTGCTTTTTGCAATAATTATTGCCCTTTTTGGACTTAGAAAATAATTTTCTTGGTTGAGTATTATGTTTAAGTCAACTTTTCTCATAAACTATCAAAGCTATTGCTTTAAAACTTGCAACAGTTTTTCACCATCGTAAGTGGACACTGAACATCAAGAAACATAACTCTAACCTGCTTTTTGCAAGATTGATGGCCCTTTTTAGACTTAGAAAATCATGGGTAGGACAATATTTCTATTACACAAAAAAAATCAGATGAGCGTCAGCACCCGCAAGGCGGTGCTCTTGTTTAACTTGGAATTTTTTTTTACTGGCAAAGCTCTAATTCAGAGACAAGCACTGAGAAAAGTCGAGCGCGCTGTCTTGTTGAATTGGTGGTCTCTGACCTTAAAGAACTTTTTTCTTACAGTAGCATATTCAAACAATGTGCAAGAACAGGAAATGTATCATGATGTTTTAAGGACAAGTAATAGCATTAAGTTCCAGTTTTGTTTTTTCATGTCCTGGACATGATCAAATGGGTAAATTTATCTTCAGTAAGTTTCATAGAGAAGGCTACACTATTCAGACATAAATAGAACATGTTAATTGATTCTGCTATATTTTCTGTTCTATATAAGGACATATTCTTGCTTTCAGGCACCACTGTCAGATTGTCTAGACTGCATGATGAAGTTACTGCGGTCAGATATCACAAATGTTGACCTATTATCACATATCACCAGAGGTCTGGCAAACTTTGCAAGATTTCCACAGAATTCCAGTAGAGTTGTAAGTTTAATATTTCAGTGAAAATAATGTAATTTAGTACATTGTAGTTAACTTACAGTAATGTATTGTAGTACATTGTAGTTCACTTACAGTAGTGTATTGTGGAACATTGTAGTCCACTTACAGTAATGTATTGTAGTCCACTTAAGTAGTGTATTGTGGAACATTGTAGTCCACTTACAGTAATGTGTTGTAGTCCAGTTACAGTAGTGTATTGTGGAACATTGTAGTCCACTTACAGTAATGTATTGTAGTCCAGTTACAGTAATGTATTGTAGTACATTGTAGTTCACTTACAGTAGTGTATTTTGGTACATTGTAGTCCACTTACAGTAATGTATTGTAGTCCACTTACAGTAATGTATTGTGGAACATTGTAGTCCACTTACAGTAATGTATTGTAGTTCACTTACAGTAGTGTATTGTGGAACATTGTAGTCCACTTACAGTAATGTATTGTAGTTCACTTACAGTAATGTATTGTAGTCCACTTACAGTAGTGTATTGTGGAACATTGTAGTTCACTTACAGTAATGTATTGTAGTTCACTTACAGTAATGTATTTAATGTATTGTAACATTGTAGTTCACTTACAGTAATGTATTGTGGAACATTGTAGTTCACTTACAGTAATGTATTGTGGAACATTGTAGTCCACTTACAGTAATGTATTGTAGTTCACTTACAGTAATGTATTGTGGAACATTGTAGTCCACTTACAGTAATGTATTGTAGTTCACTTACAGTAATGTATTGTGGAACATTGTAGTCCACTTACAGTAATGTATTGTAGTTCACTTACAGTAATGTATTGCAGTCCACTTACAGTAATGTATTGTAGTCCACTTACAGTAATGTATTGTAGTCCACTTACAGTAATGTATTGTGGAACATTGTAGTCCACTTACAGTAATGTATTGTAGTATGTTGCAGTTCTCTTACAGTAATATAATGGATTACATTGCAGTTCACTTAAATTAATGTATTGTAGTACACTGTATTTCATCTAAAGGAATATATTGCAGTATGTTGTATTTCGCTTAAAGAAATAAAGTATTGTAGTACATTGTATTTCACTTAAAGGAATGTATTACAGTACACTGTATTTCACTTAAAGTAATAATATCTTGTAGGACATAGTATTTCACTTAAAGTAATGTATTGTAGTACATTGTATTTCACCTAAAGGAATAATATCTTGTAGTACATTGTATTTCATTTAAAGTAATAAAGTATTGTAGTACACTGTATTTCACTTAAAGTAATAATACCTTGTAGTACATAGTATGTCACTTAAAGTAATAATTTCTTGTAGTACATTGTATTTCACTAATATTTTGCAGTACATTGTATTTCACTTAAAGTAATAAAGTATTAATTTGTAGTACATTGTATTTTACTTAAAGGAATGTATTGTAGTACACTGTATTTCACTTAAAGTAATAATATCTTGTAGGACATAGTATTTCACTTAAAGTAATGTATTGTAGTACTTTGTATTTCACCTAAAATTATCTTTATAAAGATTCCCATTAAGTATAAAGTATTGTAGTAACTGTATTTCACTTAAGTATATACCTTTTACATATGTCACTTAAAGTATTTGTGTCTTTTCATATATTTGCAGTTTACTAAGTATAAGTATATTTTCATTGTATTTTTAAGGAATTTATACTGTTTTCATTAAGTAATAAATCTTGGAAATATTTACTTAAGTAATTGTAGATTGTATTCTAATTCTTTATAAACCAGTATGATCGTAATTTAATACAGCATCTGGAGAAACGAAAACAATTGTTGTCGAGCCCGCTTGCGGAAGCGAAGACATAGTTGTCCAAATGGCTGTTCGGTGTAAGTGTGTGCGTCAGTGCGTGCGTGCGTGCGTGCTTCTTTCCGTCTGGATTTGTTTGTCCGGACCATAACTTTGCCATGCATGGAGCAATCTCGTTTATATTTGGCATGATTGCTAACCTCAGCCAGACAGAGTGTCTTGCGCAAACTGCAGGTTCCTATCTCAAAGTTCAAGGTCACATTTGGAGGTCAAATGTTAAATTCAATAATGACTTTGTCCAGAGTATTTCTTCTTCATGCATGGAGGGATTTTGCTGTAACTTGGCACAAATGTTCACAACCATGTGACGGAGTGTCATGCGCAAGAACCAGCACACTAGGTCTAAGGTCAAGGCCACACTTAGAGGTCAAAGGTCAGATACAAGAATGGCTTTGTCTGGAGCATTTCTTTTTCATGCATGGAGGGATTTTGATGTAACTTAGCACAATTGTTCACCATCATGAGACGGAGTGTCGTGCACAAGAACCTAGAATTACTTCCCTTTGTTGTTACTATAAATAGCCTATATTGTAAGTTTTTATTACTGGTCGTAGGGAAAATTCAAGACCACTTTTCTGTAGTAGAGTATGCATGTTACATCCAATTTTGAGGTGTATTTTGACCTATCTCTACTGGTAAGGATTTTTGTGCGGACTTAGATTCTTTTTTACTGGTAAGGATTTTTGTGTGGACTTAGATTTTTCTTGAAGATTTACTTCCCTTTGTTGTTACTATAGATAACTTATATTGTATCTTTTTGCAGTCATTTTTTATTTGGCATAAATGTTTGCCTCAGTGAGACAGGGTGTGATGTGCAACTCCTAGTCCTTTTGACAGCTGGCAGGCTCGACATGTTGCCTGTGGGCATCTAGTTTTTTTCCTTCCTTTTCTGGCCTTGGTGTTGAAAACTTGGGAGGCATAGCGTTTTTGAACTGGTCTTCCATCATTCCATCCACCACACTTTCCTGTGTACTCACTTCCTACATTTTCCTTCCAGTTCAAATGGAGTATACATATCAACATAAAGTGGACCTCATTTTTATGTCCAGTTGTTTTTTCTTTATTTATGCCCACATTTTGAACTTTATAATTCATAATTCCACTTGTACCTTGTGTACCTAAGTCATCCTTTCATCCAATTCAAGTGAAAATTGGTCTACAGCATTAATGTGAATTGGATATATGTATATTTTCAGGACTTTCAAGTCAGATTATTCTTTTCCTTAGTTGTGCCCAATTTTGTACCTTGTTAATTCAACTTCTTCAAACATTTTCATCTGATCCAAATGGAACTTATTAAATGAATCATCAACATGAAGTGGATATGTGTATTTTGGGAGGAATATTTGTTTTTCAGTTTTTTTTATTACTCTATAATAGTACAGCTACATTCTCAAAGTTACATCCAATTCAGATGAAATTTAAGTTAGTATACATCATCAACATCAAGTGGACAGGCACATATTGATGGGAGTTTCATGTCTGAATATGTTTTTAGAGTATTTACAAACTTATTAAATATATATAGGAGGTTAAGGAAGCAATTAAATCTGTGAAATTACAAATATATTTTGAATTACCTCCCTTTCACCATACTGAAAATGTATTCGTTTCAGGGTTCAGTGTTACCAGTGTTAGTGAGTAAATGTTTGAAGCACACAGATAAAACAATATCCAAGCATGCTCTGAGAGCCATTTTACATCTTTTAGTTAACCAGACTGACAATACCATCACAGAACTTCTTATGTAAGTATATAACTATAGGGACACCTCTGCCATGTCTCCCTGTGCAAGATAGGAGTTTTTAACCCAAAGGACAGTTAGGAAATGAGAAACCAAGCTTGACCAAAGTTCATGACATTTGAGAAAACATCAGCCTTATACACAGTCACACATGTTACATCATTCTTCTTGCCAATCTTTCTCAGAGATATTTTGAATTACATTTAAATCATGCCTGCAAATTCTGTTTTAACTTATGTTATACGACATGAAAATGCACACATGTATCTTGTTTTTCCTTAAGGAAAAGATAATATGATCTACTACTCAGACAGCCATTTCTTTCCCCACTGAGTAGGTAAGAAAGATCTTGATCTTTTGATGACTCATTTTATTCCAAATTTAATTTGTACTGGTAGGTGGCCATTTGTAAAAATCTGCAAGACCTGAAGAAACAGTAATATACAGACGATGAAATTTTGAGACATGTTTAATGTATGGCTAAGAATTAGTATGGCCTTTAACATAGCAACCAATCACTGTTTTATTGGGTATGGTTTAAACCTCATACATATCTGAATACATGTATAAGTCTATGGACTTGGAATCACTTGCCTCTCACCATTGTTGGTTTCAGGCGTAGAAATTCTTCATGTGAGAAAGACATTCAGTGCTTACGGAAGATTAGTGGTTCTACCCATGCCCGTAAATTCCTGGGGGGGCACGTTTGATCTTCCTCCACCAGCAAAAACTGGAAGGGAAAGTCATTGTATAACACAAATTGTGTCAATGTGTCACTCTAAACCCAACAACATCATCGAACATCTGAATAAATATTCATGTACTGCTCTATATGTTAAACAATTAACAAACTAATCTAAATGCTGACTGTATTAAGTTATACATGTTAATTCAGTTGGGACTTGTGTAAATACCAGTCATACAATATTGAATCACTTCCATGAAAATTTTACAATGTGCAATGACGTATTGAGGTATTTTCATGTAAATACTTGTTTGGAACTTTTGTTTGATTGTGAAGTACTTGATAATCTATCATGCTATATTCATAGAACATGGGCTGCCTAGAGAAGGTTTATTAATAACAGTTGGTTAATAATTAATATACAATGTAATCATGTGTGTACAAATGTCAAAGATGGTATTATTTACTTTAAAAAAAACAACAAATCATGCTATTAAGTGCCTTCAATAAAGTATCAGGCATTGATTTTCTGCTATAAAACTTTTTATTACTAAATTTGTTGTATTCATTATGGAACATGTTGCAACAGGATATGGGTTTTCAACAAGATAAACCACTATATGAAGTGCTTGTTGAGGCTGCAGCTAATATCTGGTCCCGGCAGGATCTGAACACATGACCTCTTTCTTTAAAGTACAAAATCTATCTCTGCATTATCACACTGCAAATTTTAAAGTTGCTGTACTATTTGTTTAGAGAATGAAATATTTTGTGGGAATATTATTGATGATAATTTTATATTATTCATTTTTTGTTATAGAGAGGGTGCATCAGAAGTGTTCAAAAACATAGTTGGAACACTCGACATGACAGACGCAATGTTCAGTGTTCTTCAAGACCTGTGTCCAGATATGGCCAGACCTCTTTGATATCCAAGACAGAAGAAGAATTTAAACTTTGTAGACATTATTTTGATATCAGTATATTATACATAATAAACTATTGTGCTGAGCACATATTGAAAATTCCAAAAATGTATGTGAAACATTTTTTGTAAACTGCGGCTCAATTACCTCAGTTTTCATCATATTGCAAGAAATTTAATATGTAAAGCATTACTTCACAAGAGTTCGGTTCAGTTCAGGGTCAAAATTAAAACATTTATTGCTTTTTATGTTGAAATCATAATGTCATTTAACTCATTCTGTTTTTAGCTCACCTGTCACATAGTGACAAGGTGAGCTTTTGTGATCACCCTTCGTTCGTCGTCTGTCGTCTGTGCGTCCGTCCGTGCGTCAACAATTTCTTGTCTGCAGGATAGTGGTTTCATTTATGATTTTATTTTAACCAAACTTGCACACAACTTGTATCACCATAAGATCTCGGTTTCTTTCTTGAACTGGCCAGATCCCATTATGGGTTTCAGAGTTATGGCCCCTGAAAGGGCCAAAATTAGCTATTTTGACTTTGTCTGCACAATAGCAACTTTATTTATGATTTGATTTTTACCAAACTGGCACACAACTTGTATCACCATAAGATCTTGGTTCCTTTCCTGAACTGGCCAGATTCCATAATGGGTTCCAGAGTTATGGCCCCTGAAAGGGCCAAAATTAGCTATTTTGAGCTTGTCTGCGCAATAGCAGCTTCATTTATGATTTGAATTTAATCAAACTTGCACAAAACTTGTGTCACCATAAGATCTCAGTTCCTTTCTTGAACCGGCTAGATCCCATAATGGGTTCCAGAGTTATGGCCCCTGAAAGGGCCAAAATTAGCTATTTTGACCTTGTCTGCACAATAGCAGCTTCATTTATGATTTGATATTAACCCAACTTGCACACAACTTGTATCACCACAAGGTCTTGGTTCCTTTCTTGAACTGGCTTAATTCCATCATGGGTTCCAGAGTTATGGCCCCTTAAAGGTCCAACATTGGCTATTTTGGCTTTTGCAGCCATATAGAGACTCCATTTATTGTTTTATTTGATACAAACTGCCAAAATATCTTCAACAACTATAAATCTTAGATTCCATGACAAATCAGATCCAATCGTAGGTTCCAGAGTTATTTTATATCTGATTACCTCCCCTGATTGTAATCAAAATGGATTTATATCAGTAAGTACTTATAGGACTTATTTGAAATTTCATAATTGTCATTAGTTGGACTGAGACAATCAGGGTAGATAACTTTGGACTGATTTTATGTCAAATTACCTCCCTTTATTAACCAGGTTTTCAACGAAAACCTGAGTTATTAGATTGGGGTAGATGTCGGTCGGGCGGGCGGGCGGCGGCGGCGGCAGGGGCGGCAGCGGCCGCGTCAAACTGGTGTTTACGGTCAATAACTTTTGTTTTGGTAAAGATATTTGAATAAAACTTGGTATGTATGTAGCTTATATCAAGACAAAGGCTGGGATTGATTTTGGGGTTTCTGGGGTCAAGGTCAAGGTCACTGTTACTTAAAATAGAAAAAGGGTTTCCGGTCAATAACTTTTGTTTCGGTAAAGATATTTGAATAAAACTTGGTATGTATGTAGCTTATATCAAGACAAAGGCTGGGATTGATTTTGGGGTTTCTGGGGTTAAGGTCAAGGTCACTGTTACTTAAAATAGAAAAAGGGTTTCCGGTCAATAACTTAACTTAGGAATGAGCTATCATGATGAAACTTGGTGTATAGAAAACTTATATAAAGTTGTAGCTTGGGATTGATTTTGGGGTTTCTGGGATCAAGGTCAAGGTCATTGTTACTAAAAATAGGGTTAGGGTTAGGTTAGGGTTAGGGTTAGCATATCTTCTACATGCATGGAGGGATTTTGATGAAAGTTGGCACAATTGTTCACCATCATGAGACGGAGTGTCATGCGCAAGAACCAGGTCCCTAGGTCTAAGGTCAAGGTCACACTTAGAGGTCAAAGGATACAAGAATGAAAACTTTGTCCGGAGCATATCTTCTTCATGCATAGAGGGATTTTTAAGTAACTTGGCACAATTATACACCATCATGAGACGAAGTGTCTTGCGTAGTTCCCTTCTTTAGAATTACTTCCCTTTGTTGTTACTATAAATAGCTTATATTGTAACTTTTTCATTACTAGACGTAGGGAAAAATCGAAACAACTTTTCAGTAGTACAACATGCATGTTACATCCAATTTTTAGGTGTATTTTGACCAATCTCTACCTGGTAAGGATTTCTGTGTGGACTTAAAAAAAAAATTTTGAATTTTTTTTTTTTTCTTTTTTTTTTTTTTAAGATTAACTTCCCTTAGTTGTTACTTTAAATAACTTATATTGTAACTTTTTTTATAATTGACCGTAGGGAAAAACCAAGACCACTTTTCTGTGGTACAACATAGTTGTTACTTTCTTATTTTAGGTGTATTTTAAGGTATCTCTACCTGGTAAGGAGTTTTTTTGTGGACTTAGAAAAACAAAAGAATTACAATGATTACTAAACAACCACAAAATTAAAATTACATCTGCAAATACAGGTGCTAGAGTAAAGAAATTTGCTGTGACGGGCGTATATTGTGACATTCTGGCACTCTTGTTTATTCTTATGAAAAGTGTTGAAAACCTGGTTTCGTGGCATTGCCGCGTTTCTTGTTTCAAATTAAAATGGGTATATCTCCATAACTAATGAAGATACTGATCTGAAATTTCATTTATGTCAACAGATTTATTTGGCAGAGCCTTCTATTGTTCACTTATAATATTTTTTTTTAATTACTTCCCTTCTACGTTACTATAATTAGCTTATTTTTAGGAACTTTTTTATTATTGGCCATAGGGAAAAACTGAGACCACTTTTCTGTGGTACAACATGGATGGTACTCCAATTTTTAGGTGCATTTTGACATATCTGTACCTTGTAAGAATTGTTTTTTCTTTTTGGTTAAATTTCTTCCCTTTGTTGTTCCTGTCCTTTGGACTTAAATATTTTTACTGAGGACCTTCTTGTCCTCAAGTGCAATGATAACAGGTGAGCGATATAGGGCCATCATGGCCCTCTTGTTTCTTGAATGGTAACTGAAAGTGTATAAGAGCCAAAGGCTAACTGTGTTTACCCATGTATTTCACAGCAACTCAAGTTTTTGTTACTGTTATGTGCAAGTACTGATATTGGACTGCTCTTAAAATGTGTATAATAAGATATATACATGGTATGTGTGTCATTTCAGAATGTTTTTGTTGGGAATCAGATCATATGTATACAACATTGTGTACTACTTTTATCTCTGCTTTTGATTGTGGTACTTTCAAATTGTCTTGAGTATTGTCCCTAGGAAAAACGTTATGAAGATTAAGTGTGGAGACCAGTCTTGGATTTTAGCATCTGACTAGTTTGTTTTGAACAGCTTTCATATTGACCAATGAAAAGACTGCATTCTGAGAGTGGTCTGCAAACTAGCTTTATAATCAGCTGAGGGCAGGAATAAATGATCACCAGGGGGAGCAGCTGATACCTTCCACACACAACTGCTTTCCATTTGATTTTAGGTTGTCACCATTTTCCACAGTATTTCAGTTACAGTATAACCCGTCTAAACAGCACCTCCAAGGAACAAGCACCTCCCTACAAAGCATGTAAGGATCTTATATGACTGCCTATTTAAGACAGGGTTTTCTACAACCAGAGGGGCGGTGTAAAATGGAAAACAAGCACCAAGGGTTTTTATCCACACTGTCCAGGGGGTTGTGAAAACACCTGCCTTACTCAGGCAGACCTGTTAGATAATTTTTCTTGCCTCCCATTAATATCATTGCAATATTTTCAGATATTATAAATTAACAAGAGGACCATGATGGTCCTGAATCGCTCACCTCTTCCCACATGACCCAGTTTTGAGTATGACATCGTTTTTTCTATTATTTGACATAGTGACCTAGTTTTTGAGCTCATGTGACCCAGTTTTGAACTTGACCTAGATATTATCAAGATAAAAATTCTGACCAATTTTCATGAAGATCCATTGAAAAATATGGTCTCTAGGTTTTTCTATTATTTGACCTATTGACCTAGTTCTCTAAGGTACGTGACCCTGTTTTGAATTTTACCTAGATATCATCAAGGTGAACATTCTCACTAATTTTCATGAAGATCTCATGAAAAATATGGCCTCTAGAGAGGTCACAAGGTTTTTCTATTTTTATACCTACTGGCCTAGTTTTTGACCGCACATGACCCAGTTTCGAAACTGACCTAGATATCATCAAGGTGAACATTCAGATCAATTTTCATGAAGATCCATTGAAAAATATGGCCTCTAGAGAGGTCAAAAGATTTTGATAATTTAAGACCTACTGACCTAGTTTTTGACCGCAGCTGACTCAGTTTCAAACTTGACCTAGATATCATCAAGATGAACATTCAGACCAACTTTCATACAGATCCCATGAAAAGTATGGCCTCTAGAGAGGTCACAAGGTTTTTTTATTATTTGACCTACTGACCTAGTTTTTTATGGCACGTGACCCAGTTTCAAACTTGACCTAGATATCATCAAGATGAACATTCAGACCAACTTTCATACAGATCCCATGAAAAGTATGGCCTCTAGAGAGGTCACAAGGTTTTTTTATTATTTGACCTACTGACCTAGTTTTTTATGGCACGTGACCCAGTTTCAAACTTGACCTAGATATCATCAAGATGAACATTCTGACCAATTTTCATGGAGATCCATTCACAAGTATGGCCTCTAGAGAGGTCACAAGGTTTTTCTATTTTTAGACCTACTGACCTAGTTTTTGACCGCACATGACCCTGTTTCGAACTTGATCTAGATATCATCAAGATGAACATTCAGACCAATTTTCATACAGATCCAATGAAAAATATGGCCTTTAGAGAGGTCACAAGGTTTTTCTATTATTTGACTAACTGACCTAGTTTTTGATGGCACGTGACCCACTTTCGAACTTGACCTAGATATCATCAAGGTGAACGTTCTGACCAATTTTTATGAAGATGTGATGAAATATATGGCCTCTAGAGAGGTCACAAGGTTTTTCTATTTTTAGACCTACTGACCTAGTTTTTGACAGCACGTGACCCAGTTTCGAACTTGACCTAGATATCATCAAGATGAACATTCAGACCAACTTTCATACAGATCCCATGAAAAATATGGCCTTTAGAGAGGTCACAAGGTTTTTCTATTATTTGACCTACTGACCTAATTTTTGATGGCACGTGACCCACTTTCGAACTTGACCTAGATATCATCAAGGTGAACGTTCTGACCAATTTTCATGAAGATGTCGTGAAATATATGGCCTGTAGAGAGGTCACAAGGTTTTTCTATTTTTAGACCTACTGACCTAGTTTTTGACAGCACGTGACCCAGTTTCGAACTTGACCTAGATATCATCAAGATGAACATTCAGACCAACTTTCATACAGATCCCATGAAAAATATGGCCTTTAGAGAGGTCACAAGGTTTTTCTATTATTTGACCTACTGACCTAGTTTTTGACGGCACGTGACCGAGATTCGAACTTGACCTAGATATCATCAAGGTGAACGTTCTGACCAATTTTCATGAAGATCTCATGAAATATATGGCCTCTAGAGAGGTCACAAGGTTTTTCTATTTTTAGACCTACTGACCTAGTTTTTAATGGCATGTGACCCAGTTTCGAACTTGACCTAGATATCATCAAGATGAACATTCTGACCAACTTTCATAAAGATCCCATGAAAAATGTGACCTCTAGAGTGGTCACAAGGTTTTTCTATTTTTAGACCTACTGACCTAGTTTTTTACCACACGTGACCCAGTTTCGAACTTGACCTAGATATCATCAAGATGAACATTTTGACCAACTTTCATGAAGATCCCATGAAAAATGTGACCTCTAGAGTGGTCACAAGGTTTTTCTATTTTTAGACCTACTGACCTAGTTTTTGACCGCACGTGACCCAGTTTCGAACTTGACCTAGATATCATCAAGATGAACATTCTGACCAATTTTCATAAAGATCCCATGAAAAATGTGACCTCTAGAGTGGTCACAAGCAAAAGTTTACAGACGGACGGACGCACGGACGGACGACGGACACTGCACGATCACAAAAGCTCACCTTGTCACTTTAAGACAGGTGAGCTAAAAATCGCTCATACACTATATGTCATAATATGACATAACAAGAGATCACAGAGTGATCTTGGCGCCCACCAATGTGCCATTTTTGAGTGTTCCAAATTTCAAGACTTACTGACTAGCTCAAGGTCAAATTTCATTTCCGTACACAACACAAATCTATGCAAGTGGTCCAAATTTGAAGGCTGTAGCTTGAGAAATGTAAAAGTAGGTCACTAGGTCAAAATCAAAGTCAAATTTTACTTCGGAATACAAAACTATGCATGTGGTCCAAATTTGAAGCCTGTACCTTCAAAAATGTGAAAGTAGGTTACTAGGTCAATGAAAAGGTCAAAGTTTGTTTCGGTACACAAAACTATGCATGTGGTCCAAATCTGAAGGCTGTAGCTTGAGAAATGTAAAAGTAGGTCACTAGGTCAAAATCAAGGTCAAATTTTATTTCGGAATACAAAACTATGCATGTGGTCCAAATTTGAAGCCTGTACCTTAAAAATGTGAAAGTAGGTCACTAGGTCAATGTAAAGGTCAAAGGTCATTTCAGTACACAAAACTATGCAAGTGGTCCAAATTTGAAGGCTGTAGCTTGAGAAATGTAAAAGTAGGTCACTAGGTCAAAATCAAGGTCAAATTTTATTTCAGTATACAAAACTATGCATGTGGTCCAAATTTGAAGCCTGTACCTTCAAAAATGTGAAAGTAGGTCACTAGGTCAATGTCAAGGTCAAAGTTTTTTTCGGTACACAAAACTATGCATGTAGTCCAAATTTGAAGGCTGTAGCTTGAGAAATGTGAAAGTAGGTCACTAGGTCAAAATCAATGTCAAATTTCATTTTGAAACAGGAAACTATGCATATGGTCCAAATTTGATGCCTGTACCTTCAAAAATGTGAAAGTAGGTCACTAGGTCAAAATAAAGGTCAAAGTTTTTTCCAGTGCACAAAATTATGCATGTGGTCCAAATTTGAAGGCTGTAGCTACAGAAATGTGAAAGTAGGTCACTAGGTCAAAATCAAGGTCAACTCATGTCAAGGTTCATCTTGCCCCTCAAAAATATACATGTGGTCCAAGTTTGAATGTTGTAGTTACTGACAAGAACATTTTAAAAGCTTTTCCCTATATAAGTCTATATGAACCATGTGACCCCCGGGGCGGGGCCATATTTAACCCTAGGAGGATAATTTGAACAAACTTGGTAGAGAACCACTAGATGATGCTACATTACAAGTATCAAAGCCCTAGGCTTTGTGGTTTGGACAAGAAGATTTTCAAAGTTTTTCCATATATAAGTCTATGTAAACCATATGACCCCCAGGGCGGGGCCATATTTGACCCTAGGGGTATAATTTGAACAATCTTAGTTGAAGACCACTAGATGATGTCACATACAAAATATCAAAGCCCTAGGCCCTGTGGTTTTGGACAAGAGGTTATTCAAAGTTTTTCCCTATATAAGTCTAAATAAACCATGTGACCCCCAGGGCGGGGCCATATTTGACCCCAGAGAAATAATTTGAATCATCTTGGTAGAGGACCACTAGATGATGCTTCATACTAAATATCAAAGCCCTAGGCTCTGTGGTTTTGGACAAGAAGGTTTTCAAAGTTTTTCCCTATATAAATCTATATAAATT
Organism: Mercenaria mercenaria; assembly: GCF_021730395.1. Classification (NCBI taxonomy): domain Eukaryota; kingdom Metazoa; phylum Mollusca; class Bivalvia; order Venerida; family Veneridae; genus Mercenaria; species Mercenaria mercenaria. The sequence continues at coordinate 84,292,440 of NC_069362.1, forward strand.
ATAGAAATAAACAAAGGGCCATAACTCACTCATAAATTGTTGAACCAGTCTGTTTTTCAGGGGGACACAACTAGGGTACCAATACATCATTCTGACAAAGTTTGGTCAAAATCCCCCCAGTAGTTTCTGAGGAGATGCGATAACGAGAAATTGTTAACGGACGGACGGACGGAATGACGGACGGACGGACCACGGACGCAGAGTGATTTTAATAGCCCACCATCATCATGATGGTGGGCTAAAAATATGCCAATATGCACACGTGTAGCTTATCTTTTCCCTGGGGTAAGGTGATCTCCTTCCTAGATAACCTTGTCTTCCCCCATGTGACAGGCAAGAAATAGGTTTTCTTTCCCAGTGGAGGGAATTCTTAGTAAGTTAACATCTCCAGAGCAACAACCACTTCACTACATATTCTTCTCAGTTGTGTTCACAGGTTGGACAGTAATAGTGGTCACTTAACAGTGTTCCTGGATTCTGAACCAGAACTTATTCTTTTACAACTTCCACACACGAATCAGAGGTGGAAGAGGGATGACTTCACGTTATCTTCTCTAAAATCGCTTTATAGAATGGCCTTGCCAGTAGATGGACCTAGGGAACTCTCTGTTCTTACACTAACCTGGCTGGTGTTACTGCTCTCCTGTTTTACTTCATGTGCAATTATATTGTTCTTATTTACTTTGTTTTATAGCTTATGGGAAATACATTTATAATAAAAGATGTTATTATTTTTATTTTTAATTTTTCCATTTGTTTCATTCATAAATTCATTCAACATTGTAAATATGCAATAATGATAAATTCATCAAACAATAATGCAATTAACAACATGGGGTAATGGAATTTTTATATGATAAGACTATATACATGTAATTTGATATGCAAAAAAATACAACAGCAAGTGATATGTGTAATATCTGGCTCGGATAATAGAGATCAAACATTTCTCTATTATGATATGGAATGTGATATCGACAGTGTCTTTTTCTAGCAATTGTAATTTATTCTTTAACAAGTATCCCTGCTGCCTTTTAAATAAAAATCACAGTGACTGTTAAACATGGCTGTGTAAAATTTCAAAAGCTTCGTGTAAAGCCACTACTGGTGTTCTACTTTTGTTTTGTAGTACTGATGAGGTACAACTTACAGAATTAACAGTTAAGCTTTTACACAGTTACGGAGGAGTATTACTCACAAGGCAGTTTTACTAAATTAACTTTTTACCAACAATATCCAAACTACTGGCTAGGTCTTGAACAATAGGCCCAAAACTGCATTGGGACTTTTCGGTAGCAGGGAACAATGGTCTAGATACATAACTTTGTGAAAACACAACAGTCTCGACAACAATAGATAAGGCCTAACCAACAACATCATTTGATAAGGCAACAGGTGTTAAAACAATACATTTATCATGCATTTCAACACATAACATCAATATTTATGTAAACACAATATTATATACACATATTTTCAGACACATATTAATTGTGTTACACAAAGACATATACATCATGTAAATATTTGATCTGATCTATCACAGGCAAGACTCAATATATACACTTAAGGCAAATACAATTAACATGATTTTAAATGCTGCACAGAACATAAAAGCATTGCAAGATCATTTAAAAATGTCTTACAACACAGTCATAAAATAAATTTGAGCCGTGCCATGGGAAAACCAACATAGTGGCTTTGCGACCAGCATGGATCCAGACCAGCCTGCGCATCCGCGCAGTCTGGTCAGAATCCATGCTGTTCACTATCAGTTTCTCCAATCCCAATAGGCTTTAAAAGCGAACAGCATGGATCCTGACCAGACTGCGCGGATGCGCAGGCTGGTCTGGATCCATGCTGGTCGCAAAGCCACTATGTTGGTTTTCTCATGGCACGGCTCATTTCAATAAAATAAGAAGTTTATTCTTGTAGAATATAGATTTACAAGTTTACAACCACAATATGGATTTCAAAAACAGACTATGATAATATGAATTCATAAAAGGTCTGACTGATGAAATTTTATTATATAAAAAAATAATGTAATGTTAGTGACTAGCACTATTCACCTAATAAAACAATGTATATATTGCAGTTTTCAAATGCAACCCCTGATTTTATCGTACAAGACTTCCTCAACTAAGTAACAGTTTCTAAAAGAATGATAAAATCTGCAAAACTTTTTCAAGAACACGATTATTCTATATTCTTTTAGATGGACATAGTGTTTTTTACATAGATAATTTGAAAATAAAAGTTTTATAAAAGTAAACTAGAAAGATTATATACTGAAAAACCTGAACAACTTGAAAGAACGTGATTTTATTTGTGTCCAATTAGCCTGGCTCCCTGGCTGCATTGTTATTTCTTTATATAAATACTGCAAACATTTTATAAGAAAATCTGAAGCCTCTAAAAAAGCACATTTTTATCTGATGGCTAAACCATACCTATGTTCGGAGCCAGGGACAAAAAAAGAATGTCAATGTAGAAACAAACTGCTGGAGTAACTTTCACTGTTAATTAAGAAAACTTATGTATATGAGAAATATGACAGAACACAGGGACAGGAGACAGTCTAGTGCCAAATTTGAAACCTACCAGTTAATGAAGTCCACAGACATGACAAACTGCATAGAGAAGATTATTTTTACTCTGTAATTTGCACATAAATTGCAAAATAATTTGAACAGATTTGCAATTTCTATGAAAATACTTTGATAAAAATGTCTCCTCTCCTGCGCTTGAAAAGTCTTGTATTTTCTATAATTAAGTGCCAACAGAAAGTCTTGTACATGTAGTTCAAATGCATATACAATTTGTATAGAAAACACAATTTTGTCATTTATGATATGTCAAACATATAGAAAAGGATTTCTATATATTTATGAACACATAGTTTGTTCCTGAACATATATAAAATGGAATGTTTGATCAGTTGATGAATGTTTTAGATGGGAATAATGCAGCCATATTTCACTGACATTAAGCAATACATATTTCACAAGAACAAAACACAATACATAAAAGAATATTTCCTTAAACACATAAAAAGAATCCATTCTTAGGTCAGTAACAAAACAAGAACAGAAAAGGAATGCTGTATATACATGTAAGTTATCTTTAACAATTATGGCAGTAAAACATTCTACACTGTGGTAAAATCTGAGACATTAGTAAAATCTAAACCAAAAATAAACGAGTCATAAAACCAAAAACAGAGTACCTGTACCCTTTTTTAAGTTCTAAAACTATGAAATTTGATGGATGTAGGAGTAATAAAACTGTATGAAGAATCAATTTTTACCACAGGAATGCTACAAAAATATATTTAGTATAGAATATTAAATATTACTCTAGACCTAAAAAATAGGTATATGCTACCTGGGAGTGAATCGACTCATATAATATGTACACTTGGCACAGTAATTTTGCCCTATTTCCACCCCTTGTTTATGACACAGTGTACAAGCCCCTTCCCCTATCACCTCTACAGGTGAGTCACTTGTTGAACTGTCAGTTTCTTCATTTTTTCTATATGAGATCTGTGATGTTACTTTATCATCACCTTGGTACCCAGCGTATGTCATTTGGTTCCCATTACCCATAATGCCAAAGCTGCCGTCTGCTGCAGAAACTAGACAAATATCTTCTGAAAATGTCACAGACTTGCGTGGTTTGTTTAACCTGTCACTATTCTTTCCCTTTTTAGCAAGAACAGATTTGGGTCTTTGTGGCTGCTGGGCCAGAGATTCAGATTCTGATTTACTTCGTTGTCTTTGCAATGTTACACGCGAAGTTCCATTAGGATCCACTGGAACACTATTTACTGGTCCCAACTGTGAATGTGAATTACTGTTTACATTCTGAACACAATTAACTGATTGATTGTCTGTTTTAGAATCACTAGAAACTGTTGCAGATTCGAACCTTGACGTCAAAGCACGTACACTTACTGGCCTGTGTTCATCACCTTCATTGGAGTCGGGACACAGCACCTGGGGTGTCAGTGGTCTTTGTGGTATATTCACTGGTTCCTCACACAATTTCCGCAAATCTGGCTGGCTCTGTAATGAAATGGAAGAGCAAAATTAAAACAACATTCTATTGTGTCAATCTGCAGATTTACAAAAGTGAAAATATTCCTGTAATTTATGCTAATGGAGAGAGAGAAAAAACTTTTAACAAATGTGCTAAAAATGAAACTCCAATTAGATTTAATATCCTGAGAAAATTTATCAAGACTGAAAAATAACAATTCTTTATCAGAAAAAGTTTATTACAGTTATTAAAATTTTGAACTATAAACATTAACAAAATGATTTTTTGCATTTAGTATCAAAGGAAAGAAAGAAATAAGTAGCACTTCCTGTATCTACATGTAGCTATTGTCAACTACCCAAAACAGCCAGTGAGCATGGTATAAAGCAAAACAAGTTATCTGGTAACTATGTCACAAATCCCTGTGATAGTATCCAAGCAACCAAAATATATATGTCACATAGCAGCAGATCTATGTAACAAAGTCTGGTGAAAGTACCGTGGCAACCAAGGATGTGTCTCACAGTGGCAGACCTATGTAAAAAGTCTGGAGAAAGCACCATAGCAACCTGAATATGTGTCACATAGCTGCAGAACTATGTGACAAAGCCCGGGGATAGTCATCTGACAACTTGAGCAACCCATGCTATTAATAAACTGATAAAATTCTTGATGTACGGTTAAGTGGTCCAATACTAAACCATGTCTGTCCATGAAACAGCTTAGAATCAAGACATTTCATCTAATGCAAACATTGGTTATTATTACAAGCATAAACTGATGGAGCTTCTGTGACAGACATGACCACCCGGTTGTGTAGCGTGCAGTATTACCAGTTCTCAGACCCACTGACCCATGTTATACAGTGCAAGCAGACAGCTAGAGCAAATACGTACTTTAGTAAATTAAGAAAAACATCTGTACTTGTGCTATTGTTTTAAAGCTTTTTTAGGAAAGAAGAAGTTCAGCTTTTTTTTGTGAAAACAGCTAGCATACTACAATTTAAGACTTGGACAAAGCATAGCCAAGCAGTCAAGGAAACGTGTCTACATGCAGTCGTATCCTAATGAAATGAATTCATGAACAACCTCAAAATAGAACAACTTGACATTAAAGTGAAGTAATATATGCATGTACATCAGATATTAATAAGCATTTTGTACTTTTGTCTGCATGCTTAAATCATCATGTCATGTAAAGATGTTATGTATTATTTCTCGTCTTGTATACACCTAAACAACTGTTAAGTTTCCACTTAATAAAAGGTACATTCTGTTCTGTTCTGATCAAGTGCAGTGATACCAACTTCCAAGCATGTTTTTAGCTCAAAAGAAAATAAACAAATCAAAAACTCTAAACAAATCTATGACAAGCTATATCCTAAGAACACCCCACTTCAAAATGTGTAGCACAATTTGCCACGTGTTTAAGTGCATTCATATATCTAACTATGAACTCTGCAATAAAAAATTCTAATAAATGAAACATCTAAAGCAGTTTTGTACCCCACACAGCACACAATGTCCATATACTTACTGCGCCATTGTGTTTTGAGTTCATTAACCCGCCCTTACTGCCCAACTTACGCTCATCTAAAATGTGAATTATATTACAAAAATAACTTTCAAAGTTTTAAGCTAAAGTTCTGTATTAAATGAAGCACAAACACGATATTTTATCAATTTCAAAATCAGCAACCTGCAAATTTATACAAAAACAAATTCCCATAAAATTACCATGAACAAATTAAAAAAAAATTATGTCAGGTGAAAATTGTTTAGCATAACAGCATTTTGCTTTGCTTGAATGCATGAATAAATTCTATCACTTAATTTTATTTGGAAACCCTTCAGTTTAGTTTTGTTACTTTACTTGCTACAAGATATGATAGAGTCAATTAAGAAATGTTTTCACTTTATGATTTCATTAAGTTTGGGTGGCACTGCAACTTTGAAACAAATCCTAACTTTAAGGATGATAAACCTTAAAAATTTAACTTTTCTTCAAAAACAAACTTAAAATGTTGGCCGCAAATTATCTTATTTCTAGGCAGAGTAGGTTTTTATTTGCAAATCACCCAACAAAGAGTTTGTTGTATAAACATTTCAAAGTCCTGCTAAAAAACTTATTTAAAAGCTTTAAGTAAAATTTAAACAGTGACTTTAAGTGCAAGATCACTCTAAAGATGACCCGAAAATGTAAACATCTATACAATCTACCATAATAACCTTCTCCACGTAATTTTATCACCATAATCGCTTTCGGGTTTAAATATAGGCTTAAGTACTGAGGATATTTACTCTAGTCTTCTTATGTTCCTTATAGTAAACTGTTGATGTGTGCAAAATAAGCTGTAGTAAGTGAATCAGCAATTTTGTTCATTTCTGCGGAGGTAAAAAATAACCCTCCAGTAAATGATATTCATCATTGCGCTGTTGATTTTGAATATTGAATTTGTAGTCAATAGACTCCATTATATTGTATGCTCGCGTTGAGATTTTGAGAGACGACTTGACAACTTAATTATTATTCAATTTTCAGTCAATATCTTCCAATTAATTGATTCATCTCAAAAGGTGTTTCGGTAACAGTTAAAATCACATAATGCAACAAGAGTTTAGATTGTACAGACTATTTCCGTTGAAAGTGTACCATTAAGAAAACAAAAAAACAAAACTTCATTAGTTGCCTATTCTAACAAAACTTAAAATGAGTCTATGAATTCTTTTCTACTTTCTGAGATGCTTTTGTTAAATATTAAATGAATGGCTAATCTACGCTTTTAAAAATGACACCACCGTGGTTATTTAGAAATTTAATGACTAAAAAGGCTTTTATTATGCATCATTATCATTAGTACCTGCTCTAGGTTGTGTAAATAAATAGGTTGATGGCCTAGCAGGATGTGAAAAAGAAGCACTGCGATCTAGCTGTCTGCGTGTCTCCCTTGACCGGTAGCGGTCTGAACTGCCAAACTGTGCAGCCGAGGCTACCGGCTCACAGAGATCTGCACATTTGACTGGTAGTTGCATGGAGTAAGCAGTTTGAATTGCAGCTGACGAGGCAAAAGGCTTGCTAGTGGGTACTTTACCAGTTCTTACATGGCTGGGCAAAGTGCCATATAAGCCAGGTCTAACTACAGGTGGATTTTTGAAGAAATCACCATTATTGTTATCACTGGCAATGCTCTGGTAGTTTCGGTAACCATGCTCACTGTTGGTAGTCTGACTGGTTGACATTAACGAGACTGGTTCTCTTGTAGATACAGGAAGTGCCACTGATCTTGAATGGTAACAAACCTCAGTATGCTGTGACTGGTTCCCTATTTTTGGTGGTACAACAGGAATTTGTTTAATACCATGATTTTGACCAAAGTTCGTCCCTGAAGACTGGCCAGTGATGTTTCTACTGACACCATCATAGGTATTGTTTGACACAAACTGTCCTTGATGATGGGGATAATTTGGATAATCACTAGGACTGGTCTCATTCACAGGAGTCCTAGCTCCAGAATTAGTCCGACTGTGATTGCCACACTGTCGTCTCTGATTTTCTAAAAAGTCATGATAAACTTCTGCTTCATGTTTCTGATTATTGCACTGGCGGACATGTTCTTGAGATTTCTGGGTCTTCCGTCGTGGAAGTGTCCCATAGAGATCAGCATTGTTTGTATTTGTGTCAGGAATGTTTGTCTCGAAACTCCTGTCCTTGTATGCATTGTGATACTCCGCAGGAGGCATGTGGGGCTCCACAGGAGGAACTCGTTCACTTGTTGAGGGTCTCATCACTTTATCAAAGACAGGTGTCGCACTACGACCGGAGCTGCTCAGACTGTCCATAGAGTTCTGGGAGCTAGACCTAGAAGGTGGCTTACTTCCATTGCTCTGACTTTGTAAGTGAGACTGTGATTTTTGTTGACCAAAATATCCACTGCGACTTCTACAGAAAAAATTATAACAAACATCTTAAAACCATTCAGACCAATTTACAGTATCATATGACTTCAGATAAACATTACAAGTAAACTGAACTAAACTTCAAATAAATATATAAACTTTACTAATTCAGATTATAAATTCAACTTTTAATTTACTAAATTTATATTTTCAAGTACCAAATAAACAAGTATAATTAGCTATTTAATATGAAGGTCTGTTAGAGTTTGTCAGGATTTTATACCTGTAGTCTGGATTGATTCCACTATCACTGCTATTGGAGGATGTGTTTGATTCTTGACGAGCCATCAGTCTTTTCTGCAGACTGCGAAACTTGATCACACAAGAGTTCGATTTCTTCTGAGCTGTGATATACAGTGATTGTCCCAAGTTTGGCATCTTCATGGCAGTTTTTAGGTGGTCTATCGCCTGTTGACAGAACCCTAGAGCACTGCCGTATTGTTCCGAAGTCTCGGCAAGGACACAGCTATCCATAAAGTCTTCTGCCTTCTGGCACAGGGCTATAAACTGCTCGTTACCTGCAGAAAAAAATGTCTTACAGATTTTTTTCAAATTAACAATAAAAAAAACACAGACAAGAACTATATAATTTCTTCTCTCTCTTTTTTAAATCAATGGGATTTAATGAGGCTGGCAAACTATTATTTGTATAAACTTGAATAATTGTGGCAATAATACTTAATAACAAAATCGTTTAAATTCAGCCTTAAAGGTAATGTATGAGCAAGTACCTTCACGAAATGAAGACGGGAGCTTGCTGACTGGCTGGCTGACTGTATCGGGAACATTCTGTGGCATACCTGAAATTTGTTACAAGTTCATTAAAATCAATCAGTTTCATTAAAACATATCACCAAAGAACTTGTTTTTTTCTTTTTAATTTTGCCTTTCTTTAATAGCCAAGACTCAATTATGGTAATTTAAACATTTCGACTTTCTATAATATCTTCAGTTTTCCATGGAAACCAAATATTAGTCAAACTATACACATTCTTACCATATGCATCACTAAGGTAAATGTATGGCGTGACAATCTCCTTGGAATAGAGATTCACCCTAGTCATTGTGACTTTCGTATAAACACAATAACAATCCCAAAATAACAAATGCCACAACAATCACTAAATAACTATCAATTGTATTCCTTGTTACATTATCTCCCTGTTGTTTGAAATTTATTCTTCTTTTAAGTCGCCTTTACAGCTTCTTATTCAATGTATAGACACATTTCATGAAATATTGCCAGATCGCATGATCACAACATTCAACGAAATAAGAATCAGTCCAGATAATCTTGATCGGACAAACCAAAAACATATTTAAACAAATTGCTACTAAGTAGTTGCTAATTATTAAGGTATTGTACGACTTGATAAGTTTCACGCCTCCATGTACATTCCTCGTGTTCACATGCATTATGGGACACAACAGAGACGGTAGAAAAAATGCAACCTATGACCTTGAAGACAATGGTACGTAAGAAAATAAGAACAATAGAGTAAGCTAGCATGATCAATGATTATTACAAATATAAGAGAATTAACATTTATGTATGATTATGCAAATGTTTATGTATAATTATAGACTGATTGCGTATTATTACACAGATGTTACAGTTTGGCGTGGTTCTTTGTCTTGTCTAAACAATAAAATGCAATAAATGAACTGCATGATTTAGTATAAGCATGGTATGCAGATTTGTTTTAGAGCTGAAACAGCTTATACATTATTCAAATACAAACATTGATCATTTTGACTTGTTTCCACCGAAGTCACATATCCTGTATGACTCGAGGTCAAGAACTTATTATTTCAAACTAATGGTCAACAAATTGTAAAATAAGTTTTTAAGTTAACTGTATTAACAAAATTTGGCAACAACTACAATAATTTTATAGAATACCCTTTTTCATAATTTCTGATAGTGTTTGTTATTTTTCATTAAAGATAAATATCTATTTCACCTTGGCCAGGTATACTGGTTAGTATATACAAACAGGACTCATTTAAGCATAAAATAATAATGTAATATAAGGTATAAATCCCTACACCTCAGGTGACACTTGGGACATTTTATAACCACAACTATTTCTATCATGACTATTAAACACTGATCATCCTTAATATTCAATAGCATGATAATAATGTTACCCTAAATATACCAGGTTGTGCCAACAATATACCTGTAAATATTGTAAAATTATTTCAATGAATGAAATGGGCAGATTAATTCCTTTAACTGATACTATAAATTTTTGTGTTAGTGCAAAATCGTTTTATCTCTTTATCAATTTATATGCCCTTACAACAGCTTTTGGCCATAGTATTTCAAAATGCTTCATGCTATTCAATTCTTAAACAGGTGAAATTAAAATTTTTAAACTGAAACATATCTTTCAAAAGATGATCCATCCCAAATTTTTTAAAATATTCAGCTATGCAGTCATGTTTAGGAGATGGCCAATCAGTAACATAGCTAAAACATTATAGAAGATAGTTTCAACAAATTGATGACACTTCTGATTTTTTGTAATAAACTCAATCATTATTTTTCAACTTTTCCACAGCTATTAGTTTCAGATAATTAGCTGTAAGATAATTATTCATTATGTTTCGTCTGAAAGGAAAAAATCCTGGTCTAGTTGATTTAATTTCCCTCATTTTCTTAATGAAGTAAAAGAGAAAAAAAACTATCCTTTAGAATAATCTAAAACTGGAAATCATTAACATACCTTTATCATTATTTCTTTCTGAAATATGCGGCCCTTGACTTTGTTGCAGAGGCCCTTGACCTTGGTGTGGATGACCTTGAGGAAGTTTAGGGGGCACTTGGGGTGGAAGACCTGCTTTACTCCTGCCACTCAAAGCGTCTATTAGGTGTTGATCTCTCTCAGCTTTTGGTAATGTCATGATATCCTTCGAACCTGACTTTGGGTAGTTTGGATTCATCTGCTGGCAATGTCCAACAGTCTGATTCTGTCCATAATACTCATTTGAATTCATTACTAATGATTTGAGATCCTTTTCTTGTGTGTATTCAAGGCCATTCATCCCTGAACCATTGTCCATAAGTTTTCTCATGTTTTCTGCAATGTTCTGCTGATTGATTGTCTTAGGTGGAATCATACTGCGAGATAGAAAATACTGTTCATACGGATTCATGGTGATACTACCGGTAGAGCTTGAACTGTTTCTGTCACTGCTGGCATACCCCGAATCTTTGTGGGAATCCAGGGAGGCAGCATCAAAAGGAATTTCTGTCGACAGGTTATCCTTAGGGGTCACGCCACGCCCTCTGTTATAGGTATCAGACTCTATACTGCTTGTACTGGCTTGGCTCACACAGGAACCTGACCGTTGCAGCTTCTGTGCACTGAGAACACTTTCAACCATCCTCGGGTCTATGTAGTACCTCTCTTCTGAATATCCCTCATCTCCTTGCTTCTTGTCTGGAACAGGAGGAGGTTTGTCTGAATTTGAATTCTTAGAACTTTTATCTTTCTTACTCTTTGTTTTCTTTTCGTCTTTCTTTTGTTTACTTTCATCTTTCTTTTTATCATCCTTGTCCTTTTTCTTACTTTTAGTTTTTTGTTCTTTAGGTTTATCTGTGAGAGTGTCCTGACTGGCAGTTGACATCTGCCTGGTGTGTGAATCAATCTCTGAGACTGGGCATTCAACAACAGTTCCTGAACTCAAAATACTGCTGCTTGAACTCTGACGAGAATGCATGTCATTTTCGACAATATTCTGGTATGTGAGACAGTTTTGGTAGCCTGCATGTACAGGATGGTTAGAGTGAATGGTGTATGGTGGTGGAGGGCCTTCATATGAATATTGCTGATGCGGAGCTGCCATTTGCTGAGATCCTGCTCGGGGTTGAGTATGTGACATCGATGTTAATGATGAAGATGATGATGACGATGGCATTGATGAATTACTATTGCTGTTTGGTAAATTGCCCGATTTCTTACTCCTTGGAAGTGTTGCCAGCCCAGACTGAACTGGTGTATGTGCACGTGTTACAGAATCCTTATTGTCGTACAGTGGAGCACTGGTTGGGAGAGGTTTAACCACTTTATGAGAACTGTTACTTCTGTCTGTCATGTTAGACATATTCTCCTCTACACTCTGAGATCTAGTTTGCACATTTTTAGGTTTCACTGGAAGTGCTGGTTTACTATTAGAGACATGGGGCCCATTTGTTGTTTCACTGATTGAAGAGTTCATATCAGATTCAGAAGACTGTGACGATCTTCTTGAACCATCAACGTGATACCGAATAACATCACCTGCAACTTTCCCTTTCCCTTTTTTGAAACTGTCTTTTCTTTGTTGTTCAGCTGTCCGAGAGAAATTCTGAGTCAAAGGAAGTTTATGTGGATCACTGACATTTATTGCAGGTCTCCGATACTGATCACTGTTTGACAAAGTGTAATTGTAACTATCAGAATCCTCAGGTCCATCAGGAATGTCGGCAAGGTAACCAACAGAATTCTGCTTCACATACCCAGGTCTTGGGTCACACTGACTTATATCTTTCTGAGAATTCATTATCTTGTTATTGTTATGAGGCACAGCATATATCGCTTCTTCTTTATTTTTCTGTCTAGTCACTGCCAACATAAAACTTGACTGACGACGATTCTCAAAACTTGATGTCCTTTCAAGTGGCTCTTTCTCTGACTGGTTGCTATCTGTTCTGTTAAAACCTGGAGTTCCAGATCTTCTTGAATTCTGAGAATCAGTCTGGGCTTTTTCAGGTAAATTTGGTTGTCCTTTGTTATCTTCCTGACCTGTTGATGAATCAACAAAATTGATATATTTATGTGTCAATAACTTTAAAATGATAAAACATCACATTCACAGGTGTTGAGCTCTGTCATTTATCTCCACAAAACAATATTATACTCACAGCTATATCACACCTGAAGTGTGAAACAGATTGTAGATAGTCTGACAGCAAAGCAGTATGATAGTCATTAACTAGTCACATCAAACAAGATTTATAGTCAATCATGAAACACACAACAAAGAACAAATGATTCTGTTTGTTCAATACCTAAAATGACTTGTAATGACAAATGATACACTTTTATGTATAAAATAATTTACAGTTCAATATCGATTGTGTAGGAGTTCTATAAAATGAGATATGTTTTACATAGTGAATTTATCACTTGCAACTTCCTACATATGAATTTCAAAATGTTGAGTAATCTTATAAATAAACTAAACTCACCTTTTCCTGGTGTCATAGAGTATCCAGGGGCCATAACCCTTGTACTTGGTGCAGTCTCAGTAGGAACAGGCTGAGCATTCTGGTTTGTGTAAATTAACAGAAGAGGCTGGTATCTACTTTTAACAATACGTTCTACAACTTGCTCCCATCTTTTTCCAACCTGAAAGTACACAAGGTAATTCATAAATTACCACAGTTTAAATCAAGTTTTTTTTTGCAAGAACTGAAGTTGATTTATATGATTTCTACTGCTAAGTTCTGTGACATATATCCTTTGTTCCATATCAGATGTTCATGGCACAAACGATTTTATTATCAAATCTTTATTCCCACTTATTTCTTACACCAGACAACATTTCAAAAGCTGCTTAAACAGATATATGTGTACCTAAGAAGGTTTTAAAATATACCTAATAGATAGCAAGTGAATTAATTAAAATTCCTCTCTTCCCACCAACAATGATAAATACCATAAAATGACAACAATGGGATGGGTGACATGCCTATGTAAAATATGTCACATTTATGTTACTATAATCTGTTTACTACACACTTAGTCTGTACTATGATGATACATTGAAATTAGTTTTCTCCGTGAAGGTAAATAAAATACAGGTGTTCTTATTGTAAATGTATTGTACAGATGATAACAGAAAAATGTCCAAATTTGGCTTAATTTGTTACTAATATCATGTTGTAATAGCTGTAATAGCAGATCAAATGCATTCATTATCTGCAAGGTGATACATGTTGAAATAAAGTCAAATTCAGTCAAAAATAGTACTTAATAAAGTTAATATTTCCTATTTTTCGCCACTTTAATTGACACAAAACTCTAACTCTCTTAATGTTATTCAAAAGGCATTTTTAAATGATATTTAATTAAATACCAATTTAAAATGATTTCATTCTATATGTTACATTTGATCAAAATAAAGGCGAACACGAAACTGGAGATTTTAGTTGCACAGATTTTTAATAATCTTATACAAATAAAATGGCTGCTTCAATTTATTGGCCACCTGGAGCTATTCTAGACACAGATAGTCGGCTATAAAATATTTATTTTATTTACCTATATGTAAAGTTATTTATGATGGTTGGTTTTGCTAGATAAATGCATGACATATGGGGCACTTGACCATAATAATTTATATTGCTTTTTGCTTTATGCAAAAATATAAAATCTGAATATACCAGTGTATTGGCATATAATGAAGGGATTTAAAGTTCAACAGTTTTATTTTATCTATGGGGAGTGCTAAATCTCATTTTCTACTCATTTTTATCATAATACATAATTTTATCTAAATTCCTAAATCTTGCGCTATCAAAATGTAAATTTAATGAATAGTAAACAGTTTTAATCTTTCACACATGTAAGAATTAGCCAGAGGTGGGCAGTTTTTGCTATCATATATGTAAATACAGCTTTTGAAATCCATAATATCTGTATAAATTCAATTTGTACAGTGAATGAAGCAAGTGAGCTTGTATTTTATCTTTCTGCTCGAGTAGAGATCTGTACTTGGCCTTGTAGTACAAACTCCATTTTCTTATTGCTCTTCACAAGCACTGGAGCGAGAAGCTGATTTGTTTGCAAGATTTTGACTAGTGACAATTTACTGTTTTTCTTGTTTTATACAGGTAGCGCAATAATGGAGGATGCTGCGACCATGTAGTTTATGGCTGTCTCCAACTTTAATTTCAGTTCATAGCCCGACTTTTATGACACGTGTCACACGGCCCTAATGACTTGCCCCGGGGATCTCAGCGGTTTGGCATAATGCCAGTTTACAACAGGTATAGTGTTACAGTACACACTGATTTACGGTACACGATACACGAGGAAACCAACAGTTATAATGCTATCAAAGGAGTTATTGTTCAGTTTGTTCAGCAACGTATTTGTTATGGCGGTTTTGACCAAAGTACAGCATAAAAACCACAGAAAGCTTCAACAATTAATACTCAGTAATATTCTGCACAACAAGTTATATATATGAACTACCAGTAAACAAAAATGTTTGGTTCATTACATTTTCAATCCTTTTTTAAATGATCTGCCAGAACACTGACAGCTATCAAATTTCACTAAAACATCCCTTGATTAAATATACATAAATTAAAGATAAAGCAAAAAAGAAATTAGCATAAAACCTCCCTTGTATGTACTTATATCTCTTGATATGTGTATATCTTAAACTTAGAGACACATATCCCAGTGTAAGCAAGTACAGTTCAAAGTTGAGACCTGTACATTGAACTCACTATCAAATTTGATACAGTAAGGTGTATATTTATAAAGACTTTAAGATGGTTAGTTAAAGAAGCAATTCTATCAATCTTGTTTTCATAGAAATATTAAAAGTTCCTCATTATGAATCCAGAATGTTTTTAATTAACCTAAGACACATACAACAATGCAGTTTATATAAAAAAATTATTGGATGGTCAGTCATTGAAAACAATAAATTCATAGGTTGTTCAACACACTTCCTTCGAAAAAGTAAACCTTAAAAACAAAACTCACCAACAGTATAAATCCAGAGAAACTGAGACTAGCTGTTTAAGAAAAGCCCCTGAACATGTAGCATAAGTCTGCAAAAAAAAGCCCCTAAAACCTGCTGCACCAAAATGAAACTGGAGGTGCTTTCTGAAAGAGCCAATCCTTTCTCTTGTATTAATCTACTTTCCTGCTTTTGGAGCTAAACTTCCGGCCATCATAAAACCAGCTACACTGATTGGATTGACAAAAGCTTCAATGGGATTTAATCTTGTCAATTCTATTTTGTGGTTTAACATGACCCATAATATTAGAGCATATTTCCTTTCTTCAATTTTGTTTCGCTCCCGATTTCATTTATCTCGTCAAGACGACCTGTCATCATTTCCTGTCATAATTGTACAGTGAGGCACTTTTAGAACTGACAAGATAAAAACGTTTCTTCATAAGGAAAACTCCAGTATCTTGCTGCGCAATTCATATTTCACTTTTACATAAATTAAATTTATATTATAATCAATTCTTCACTCTTTTTTTCTCACCATTGATTTAAGTAAGTGAATATGTTCAAAAGGTATTTATCTGATTATATGTACTGTAATCTGAGGGTTAACATAGACATGGGAACAGAATTAAGTCATCCTTCGTGGACAAATTGGAGCCTTGACGATATTGTGGTTTTTATTTTCATAGCTTTGAATCTAAAGATGTCAATCTACATGGCTGTATGAAGTCTTAAACCTTTTAATTACATGCAGTGGGTGGTCAATAGCGGTCAAATTATGGACATTGCTCACTTCACTGACCGTAAAACTGCATGAAGCCGTATGACACTCACTTAAAAATTCATCTTTCTATTTATCTGTAAAAAATAATTTTATCCAATGTAAGGGTTATAAATGGTCAATGAAAGGTTCAGGTGTCATATCTTTTTTTCAGCAAATTAAATTTCACAGGTGTGTCTGTTATCAATATCAGATACAGATATCAGGGTTTCGATGACACGCACACTTTTCTAATTTCCTATATCGGCAAGTTCGGATTAATTTTAAATCGCCTAAATTTTAAGCAAAAAAGAAGAGTGAGATAGCATTATTTTTAAAACATGTCCCAACACAATCTATCAATAAAGTACATAAAGCCTTCAAAATATATAACCTTTTCTGTTATCAAACGTAATTCTGTGAGTTGTTTTGACTGACAATTGTAGAAAATCTAGTCCATGGGTTTTAACCAGAAGTCGTTTAGGAACTTATCACTGAGTTACTGGGTCTAGGTACTAGTTTATGTGGTATACGAGCAAAGAAATTTGGTGCAGAATTTACAGAGGAGTTTCAAAACAAATCTCTTAATCCGTTGTACTCAAAGGCCCCTTAGTATTGATCGATGTTCAAAATATGAAACTTTACCTAACATATATTTAAAGAAATAGAATATATACCAAGATGAAATTTCATGAAAATAGCTTGACCTTGCTGTATAAAAGCCACTGAGGCGGACACTGATGTTTTGTACTTACTTGTCTGACTGTAGCATCATCAAAATAAACCCATTCTTGCAGTTTAGTGTGGAAGATGAAAGTGGAATAGTGTTTCCCATAGTAACATACTACTGATGTCAGGTGTAATCGTGGCAACTGGCTTGCATCATTACACATTACTGAGTGGAACATCTGCAAAATGGAAGTTATCATTTTTAAAAAAATTTGGCAAGATTATTTGGATTTATTTTCATATTTTGTAATTTAAACAAACATAACATTAAATTTTGCAAACTAAGGAAACATTAGCATGTTCATTTTGTTTATGACCTTCAAATACAGCTAGTGTGCATGTCAAGTGTCAAAAACTACCTAATTGTTGTTTATAATTAAAAGATTAGAATATTATTGCACTTAAATACATGCAATCAAAATGGCTGTGGTCAAATTATCCAAAATTTCACTTTTTTCTTCAATGTCTTTGTTTGATCTTGATCTGAATTATTTTGGTCGAAGTGGTGCATTTACGAAAAAAGTTCTATTCCAGGGTTATGTTATAAGGCTTTCACATTTCCTTTTGTTCGCGAGGATGTCATTTATGTGACAGCGTGAAAATGCCATTAGGCAACTGGAGTACTTAAAGCGTGTGTCAAATTATATAGGTGCGTATATCACAAAACATCTTGGACTGTCCATGTTAAAATGATGTAAATGTTATGATTCTTGTAAAGAGATAATTCATCACAGCCTCAATTGGAAATATGATCATATCGCGTGTCTGAAAGTCAGTAAAGTGGAAAAAACATTTATAGCTTTAATGGCTACCTATCCAATCTAAAGAGGCAATTTTGTATCATTTAACATAACTTTAAACATATTTTTGTGATCATCTTCATAAATTGCATTCCTCCAAACCATAAGTTACAGAAATTCAACAAATGTAATAGGAATTTAAAGTGAAAGAACACATCAAATGGTCCACAGAAGTACAGTTGGATATAAATTTCAAATCTCATGTTTTCACTAAAAAGTTACTGCCATGTTATATATAGTATAATACACTGATAGGTTCAGATACCAATTAACAATATTACACAAATTGTAATGATGAGTCAATATGGGAAAGACAGTGTTTGACCAACTATGATGACCACAGGCATTGCGACACTGCCAAGATATTTATGAAACAATTTAAAATCACTTATACTGTGACAAGGTGATCTCTGCTAATTAGTCCCTTGATACCTGTATCAATAATCTGTTTTAATATTTAACACCATATTACATGTATATCTAAAGTGGACATCAAACCTTTCCTTATCAGACATATAGACAATTCATTTACTGTCAATAATAAATGATGCCAAACCCTCAAAGGAATATACCCACACTTGATTCTGTCCCATATACCCAGGAGACAGACCAATAGCCTGAAGCCGTCTCATACTCACTGACACGCTAATCACCTTTTCAATTTAATAACCATACCTGATATATACAACATTATTTTCCTGATGTATAATGAACACCAAAGTCTCCTTATGATTTCAACAAACTTACCAAATATGTTCTTAATTCATATCATATTTAAATGCATTATTTAAAGTGTATTGACCCCTCTAGACTGTAACATTTTAAATGTTCTGTATTTTATTGACAGAGGCAGTACTTACATCTGGGTAAAGTATTGTTGTGCCAATCGTTCTTGTCACCTCGGCGGCAAGTTCAGGATCTGCCTTGTCTGATCCCCATACAAGACCTATACTCACTGAAATAATGAATTATCAACATGCTCAGTCACAAGCAATAGCAACACTGATGTAAGATAATCTGATCATTTAGATCTCAATAAGAAATAAACACAAACTTCTGTCTCACTTACAATCTCTACAATGTTTCCAAACTTCTCCAGTGTTATAACAGTTGTATAATGCGATGAAGAGTAAAATATTCAACCAATAATTTTACTTACCAACATCAGGTATGTTTAGAAGTGTTCTTCTTATCTGTACTCTTTTACCACAGTTACCCTGAAAATAGTGTACATATTTCAATAAAAGATAACTGTCGGACTTTACTTGCACGTCTTGCAGTATATTAAAAGAGAAATGTGAGCAAATTAGCACAAGAAACTTATATTTTGTTAAAAACATTAAGGAAATGAAATAAGAAAATTTTAAATACTGATAAGGGATCTCTTTGTTTACTTACTGGACAATCTCTGATGTCCCCTACAGCTCCAGCATTTCTGAGGAGAAGCCCAAACCTACTGGGGTGCAATATGTCCCCACTCTCCTGCATTGTCCTAGACTGTGACCTGTAATACAAGGTCATAAATGGTTACATACCTAAACATAACTTTACTTCCTACATATGTAACTTTTCAATATATAAAGTAGCAGTTTTATGGTGAAATAAAAACAGGTTACTTATAATGCCAAATGCTGCACTATGCTCCCACTACAAGAAATACGTGACATTTCCTGTTAACTGTCAAAGTGACAAGTTGTACTTCTTCCGTTTATCTAGTTAAGTTTATAAGGTATACTTATTTATTTTCGCGCAAATGTGATGAAAGCTTTAAGCTTATTTGAACCACCCTCGAATCTGTTTCCTGGAAAAGCCAGTACTAAGGTGATATGAGAAGGCACGGTTGTGAGTTCAGTGGGGCTCAAACCCACAAGCCCCAGGTTGCGCAGCTGATGCCTTAACCTCAAGACAACAGCGTTCATTTGAAAATGGATGGTATGATATTTGCTAATGCTAGACATCTTTTCAACAATATCTATGATTCCCAGTTTCTAATGTCTTTGATTCATTAAACAACAATATATTACTCACTTAGATCAAACAGAGTAACTGTAATGAAGTCACTTTGAGGAGACATATATAATTATTATTTTTTCTCCGTTATTACTTTGGGACCATAAAAAACCAAGAGCACAATTTATTCGTTCCGCTGAAGTTTTAAATAGCTCGGCCATGAATAGCCAATGAGCATGACGGCAATTAATGTGACAACTATTATATTCTTTATAATATTCATAGCTTTTTCATAGATTATTTGATATATTTCTTGCATAAATTAACCTTTGACTATCCACAAATTAATCTATGATACACGTGAGCTCAGTTGCATAATGATGAATAAATTACGAACAACCTTGATAACTCCCGCCAAAACTTGTTGCGCCTAGAGAGACTAATATGTTATTAGCAAAACCTGCGGCTAAATACGGTGAAACTAGGCATAAAAAATAACTGTTCCGCACAGTGATAAAATACTTCAGGTACGAATATATACTTTATCATGTCATGTGGTATGTTAAATACAAATATACATGATGATAAAAACCATTTAACAAGCAATTGCTATCTGATCAACAGAGTTTGAACAATTTATATATACCAAATGACCTACATGTACATTGTTTGATAAATCCAAAATCTTTTTAAAACAAGAGGGCCATGAAGGCCCTGTATCGCTCACCTGACCTATTGACCTAATATCATCAAGATCAACATTCTGACCAAGTTTCATTAAGATATGGTCATAAATGTAGCCTCTAAAGTGTTAACTAGCTTTTCCTTTGATTTGACCCGGTGACCTAGTTTTTGCCCCCACATGACCCAGATTCGAAGTTGACCTAAAGATCATCAAGATTAACATTCTGATTAAGTTTCATGAAGATACAGTCATAAATCTGGCCTCTAGAGTCTTAACAAGCTTTTCCTTTGATTTGACCTAGTGACCTAGTTTTTTAACACACCTGACCCAGATTTAAACTTGACCTATAGATCATCAAGATTAACATTCTGACCAAGTTTCATTAAGATATGGTCATAAATGTGGCCTCTAAAGTGTTAACTAACTATTCCTTTTATTTGACCCCCGTGACCTAGTTTTTGACCCGACATGACCCAGATTCGAACTTGACCTAAAGACCATCAAGTTTAACATTCTGACTAAGTTTCATGAAGATATAGTCAAAAATGTGGCCTCTAGAGTGTTAACAAGCTTTTCCTTTGATATGACCTAGTGACCTAGTTTTTGACTCCATCTGACCCAGATTTAAACTTGACCTAAAGATTATCAAGATTAACATTCTGACCAAGTTTCATTAAGATATGGTCATAAACGTGGCCTCTACAGTGTTAATTAGCTTTTCCTTTGATTTGACCCGGTGACCTAGTTTTTGACCCGACATGACCCAGATTCAAAATTGCCCTAAAGATCATCAAGTTTAACATTCTGACTAAGTTTCATGAAGATATAGTCATAAATGTGGCCTCTAGAGTGTTAACAAGCTTTTCCTTTGATATGACCTAGTGACCTAGTTTTTGACCCCACCTAACCCAGATTTGAACTTGAGCTATAGATCATCAAGATTTGACCAAGTTTCATTAAGGT
Source organism: Mercenaria mercenaria (assembly GCF_021730395.1). Lineage (NCBI taxonomy): Eukaryota > Metazoa > Mollusca > Bivalvia > Venerida > Veneridae > Mercenaria > Mercenaria mercenaria. Next base: position 84,314,076 of record NC_069362.1, read on the forward strand.
ATGGTCATAAATGTGGCCTCTAGTGTAAACTAGCTTTTCATTTGATTTGGCTTGGTGACCTAGTTTTTTATCCTACATGACCCAGATTCAAACTGGACCTTAAGATCATCAATATTAACAATCTGACCAAGTTTCATGAAGATACAGTCATAAATGCGGCTTCAACAGTGTTAACAAGCTTTTCCTTTGATTTGACCTGGTGACCTAGTTTATGATCCCAGATAACCAAATATCGAACTCGTCCAAGATTTTATTAAGGGTAACATTCTGACCAAGTTTCATTAAGATTGGGCCAAAAATGTGACCTCTAGAGTGTTAACAAGCTTTTTCTTTGATTTGACCTGGTGACCTAGTTTTTGACCCCAGATGACCCAATATCGAACTCGTCCAAGATTTTATTGAGGGTAACATCCTGACCAAGTTTCATTAAGATTGGGCCAAAATTGTGACCTCTAGAGTGTTAACAAGCTTTTCCTTTGATTTGACCTGATGACCTAGTTTTTGACCCCAGATGACTTAATATCGAACTCATCCAAGATTTTATTGAGGGTAACATTCTGACCAAGTTTCATTAAGATTGGGCCAAAAATGTGACCTCTAGAGTGTTAACAAGCTTTTCCTTTGATTTGACCTGATGACCTAGTTTTTGATCCCAGATGACCCAATATCGAACTCGTCCAAGATTTTATTGAGGGTAACATTCTGACCAAGTTTCATTAAGATTGGGTCAAAAATGTGACCTCTAGAGTGTTAACAGTCAAATTGTTGACGACGGATGGACGGACGGACGGACGACGGACGACGACGGACGCCGGACACAGGGTGATCACTAAAGCTCACCTTTGAGCACTTCGTGCTCAGGTGAGCTGAAAAAGCAATACATTTTTATATGCAACTGATAACACTCAAGATATCCATTTTGAAGAGAACAGGAGCTAAATGCAAGTTCTAAGATGTATAAAGTGATATACTTACACTAAGGCATTAGCAGAGATGTAGTGTACCATTTCATAAAACTTTAATGGCTCCGATGTAGCCCCACATGGACATACCAGCTGAAACAAACAGAATAAATTGTTAAAACTTTAAGTTATACATTACATTCCCCCCTTCATGCCTCCCAAAATTGCAGCTAATATACTTTTGCTGCTGGTTTAGGTTTGACCAGTTCCAGCATTATGCTAGAATGAATTTTAGTAAAAGAACCAACTTAAATGTTCTACAAATGGTCTACAAGCCGCTCCTGATGGGACTGACAGTGAAAAACTGTGACAGCTTAACATGCGCATGTCCCTCTTTTCTCTGACCTACTTGTTAGGAGATATCTTAATTTGTTTGTTTTGTTTGGTACAAATATGTCTTTGTACAAGATGTTACACATATTAATATTAACTCAAGTAAAAATCCTTAAGAGACAAAAACGCACATAAATGTTTAGCAGCTAAACATTATACAGTTTTTATAGGTGTTTTGTGACATGATTAAGTATTTAAAACCATTTTGTGACAAATCTTAAGCTGTATATACTTCTAAAATGCACGCACAGGTAAAAAAAATTGTTTAGACAATGTATAAATCCTCACATGCCAAAAATAAAAACAAAGCTTTTTTTCAAGAAAAAGTTTAATACAAAAAAGTAACCTTTCATAAAATTTTTAACGATCTTTAAAAACCTCAAGCAGACAAGAAGTTCCTATAAAATTTTGTTGAAGGCATTGATGAAAAGAAGTTGGAAGCAAGAGAAGACAAGGGTCTAGATTTACAAGATGTTCAATAAGAAACAAAGCTCACTTGCAACTGGAAACAATCAATCATTATCACCTGAATCACTAACTGGGTTGTCCTTACACAAAACACCTTTCTCCAATTACTGTCATTTGTAAACATCTTGACAAAAAATGTAGACCAACATTCCATAAGGAAAAGGTACTTTTTGTAACTTTTGTAGCAAATGCGAAACTAAACACCCTTTTTTCATAATCAATAGTGTATCAGTTGGGACATTATTCAGAATTTTGTTTTCGAAATCATCATTGTGGTTTAAGCTCAAATAGTACTATTGTTATCAGATTTTAGGGTAGTTTTTCAACAGGTATTATCTTTTAACTATATATCTAGTTTGTATGTCTATTTGGTATAAGACCTTCCAATATTAATACCTCAAAATGGCTATACCATGTAAATATATCAATACATGATGTCAGAAAATTTCTCTAGCCAGTCCCATAAATTTCTAAACTCTCAAGTGCTAATTTCTTGCTAAAATCTCTATAATCACATGATGACCATATATAGGCATGTACTTAGTATTATTTACCTATGTGGTTTCAATCTCAAAGGTGTTATTGACGGAGAAAACAGTCAACAATTAGAATATTTGTTCTAACAGTTTCTTGTATATATATCATACAGAATAAATAAATATTACGTACTCTAACAAAGACGATTTTGTATGGACCTAATAATGACATGTCTTTGAACACAAAAATGAGCAAACAAAATATCCCGATTGATGTAAGTCAGCCTAAGCTTATAAGGCTTGAGAGTGGACTGAAGTGTAAGCATTTATAGGGTGCAGTAACGTATAGCACTTGTTCTCACAATGACAATCACAGTAAGGTTTTGCTTTTGAACATTCAAGGACAAAAAGTATTAGGAAAAAATGTATGCAACAAACATATTGCATCTGCCATACTGGCAACTTTTTACAACAGCTGTATTGCTTGTGCCTGCCAAGTCAGTGAAGTTTATAAAAAAAGAGCACCGCCTTGCGGGTGCTGACGCTCATCTGATTTTTTTTGTATAATAGAAATATTGTCCTACCCATGATTTTCTAAGTCTAAAAAGGGCCATCACTCTTGCAAAAAGCAGGATAGAGTTATGTTTCTTAATGTACAGTGTCCACTTATGATGGTGAAAAACTGTTGCAAGTTTTAAAGCAGTAGCTTTGATAGTTTATGAGAAAAGTTGACTTAAACATAATATTCAACCAAGAAAATGATTTTTCTAAGTCCAAAAGGGGCAATAATTATTGCAAAAAGCAGGATGGAGTTATGTTGCTTGCTGTACAGGAGTTATGATGGTGAACAAGAGTTGCAAGTTTAAAAGCATAGCTTTGATAGTTTAAGAAGAAAAGTTGCCTAACATATAACTTAACCAAGAAATCTGATATTTTTCTAAGTCCAAAAGGGGCCATAAATCTTGCAAAAGCGGATGGAGTATGTTCTTGCTGTACAGGGTCAGCTTATGATGGTGAACAAGTGTTGCAAGTTTTAAAGGAATAGCTTTGATAGTTAGGAAAAAGCTGACCTAAACAAAACTTAACCAAAAACTGATTTTCAAAGTCAAAGGGCAATAATTCTTGCAAAAAGCAAGATGGAGTTTGTTTCTTGATGTACAGTCTGCTTATATGGTGAACAAGTATTCCAAGTTTCAAAGCAAAACTTGATAGTTTAGGAGAAAGTTGACCTAAACATAAAACTTAACCAAAAAATCTGATATTTTCTAAGTACAAAAGAGGCCATAAATCTTGCAAAAAGCAAGATGGAGTTATGTTTCTTGCTATACAGGGTCAGCTTATGATGGTGAACAAGTATTCCAAGTTTCAAAGCAATAGCTTTGATAGTTTAGGAGAAAAGCTGACCTAAACATAAAACTTAACCAGGCAACGCCGACGCAGACGCCGACGCCGACGCCGACAACCGCTCAAGTGATGACAATAACTCATCATTTTTTTTCAAAAAATCAGATGAGCTAAAAAACCTGTCCTCTGCTTTAATGTAATAGTATCTTTGATGGCTTAGAGCAAAACAGACAATTAACATTATAGACAAAGACGGCACATAGCCTTTTTTTGCTCCATGCTCTTGATTTATATTAATATTATTCTTTAATAGCAGAACATATCATTAAATCATTACCTCAAAACATTGCACAAATTTATGCACATAAAACAGTATCATAAAAGACAACATGCTTTGCCAGCAGTTTGTTGTCCAGCATGATAAGTTTGTTATGACATGGTATATCAAACAAAACTTCCATGTTTGGAGTTAATACAATAAATCTAGAATGGCTTACAAAACATATCTTTTTGTTGTCACACATTCACATTTAAAGCTGTCTGGCATTAAACAAGAATGAATGTGTTTTGGACAATATTACTGTGTGTTGCATGAACTGAATTGCAGTGCAATAAAATTCTCCTTAAACTGTAATTGGTCTTGTGGCCTTAATTGAAGGTTACATTACATAAAAGGCTAATGTTTCGGCTCAAGCAATTGAACAATGAATCAAGTTATATACTTGTTTATTTGTTTCTCGACTTATGCATGATGACAGTTGGTCTATTGAGGCATAAAATCCCAATCTGTAGCATCTAACAAAGGCCGGTAGTTTATCAAAAAAAAAAAAGTCTGACATTTTATATTTATTGGTTTTAAATTTACATATAACTGGTCCCGATTGTGTGCTTAGCTCCGTTGGACATTAAGCTAATTTTAATGCTTAAATTTTTTTTAAATTTCAACAATTTTAATTGAACAGTCATGTTTTTCTATGACACTAGTACATCTTTCAAGTATAGCCCAACAATATTAGCTAAAAGACGTAACAGGGTGGTCTATGTCTGGAATCATTGTCGATTGTAATGTTATCTAGCAAACTGTATAGGTAGAAGCAGCCATGACGTTTTGATCTTTAATGCAACCGTTTAAAACTGAGTTTAAAAAAAAAGCGAAAACATAATTTTTGTATCTTTCTATGTTAAAACAGTTATTATTATTAATAGAATACCTGATCAAAAACTGTCATGGCAAATTTTTGATGTGAAATACAGTGTGGGGCATTGCATGCATCCTCGTTGTAACTGTTGGCGATGTGGTAGTGGATACGATTCAAAATATTCTCCTGAAATATTTAAAATGATCAATAGGATTCAAATAGTATAATATTGTTTAAATGTGAAATTCTTGACTTCATTTTCAATAGTTAATATTTCACAATAAGGAATGTAAAGAATTTTTTCATGCCGATGTTAATAGCAAGAACTAACTATTTAATCATTAGTCATAATAGTTCTATAGTCTGGTCTTAACTACTCAGCTGCATAATACATGTATCGGTAGATCTTTGACTTTACAAAATTGTACCTCATGATGTGAAAGTACTATCTATACCATTCTTACTTAACCTTTAGCCTGCTGGCGGCAAGTGGTTCTGCCTTTGCGACCAGTGCAGACCAAGATCAGCCTGCACATCCGTGCAGTCTGATCATGGTCTGCACTGTTCGCTATTCAGTCAGTAAATTTTCAGTGAATACCCCCTTGAATGATAAGTGCTACTGCCCAAATTGAATGATGGACCAGTCTATTTTAGAAATTTAGCGTGCTAAGGGTTAACAAAGGATAACTTGCATGCTCTACAGATACTGGACATATTTAAAGGGTAAACTTACGAAACATTCCGCTGCATCATCCATATGACCTAGCTGAAATCTTTCTTGTTTTGCGAAAGTGTTAGCTAGTGCCTTCCTCAGGGCACTAGGTTGAAGAGAAGCCTGATCACTGTACTGAAACTGGGTAAATATCACCTGGAAATATAGTCATTCCAATACATAAGTAAAATAGTGCATTCTTTGCAAAATGTATATTCTATTGGTTAAACTTTACATAACAATCAGTTAATCTTAAAACAGTGTTTGGTCAATTATATTAGTTCAGCACCACTACTACATACATATACAAGCAATGTTTTTCTTTAATTCTGGAATGTGTAAGGTCATGCAGCGACACCTCTATGCAAGATTTAATGAAGGCACAAGGGCTTATCCTCTTGTACTAAGGGAAGACACCATTATGACCAGAGTGTTTAAGCCCACTGCTACCGCCCCCGAAAATTATAAAATTTACTGAAAATGGAAGTTCTACTTTTTCCAAAATAGCTGTAACCTTTAAGGTTTTTCTATGAACAGTTTTATCTGTCTCTTCCGTGTTATGAGAGGCCGCATCCTGATTCACATCTGATACCGAAACATCACTATCATATTTTTCCTCATATTTTTTTTTAACCTTTCAAACCATTGTTCTTCAACAAAATGCCCAGGTGTGTGAAATATGACTATACTAAATTAGGTATCAGTTAAAAGTCATTGTCATATACAGCGCCATCAAGTATCTCTTCTAGTTGTCCTATCTGCTATCAATCGGATATTGACCTATATACTTGTATGGGAATACATTACAAAATTGGCTCATTATTTACTTAAATTCTCCCCAGAGCAGTTATTTTTCAAATCATCCTACAAAGTCGTAATTGATTTTATTCAATTTCATGTCCACTTTTCAATATATGGATATCTTTTGTATATTTCAAGTGCTTCAACTGCTAATTTCCCATGAAAACTGAACGACTTCAAATCTGTGAAAATTTAAAATAAGCCTTTAAAAACTTTTCCCAGGTGCAAAAGATCAAAGTAAAATGTGTCTTTTGCAACTAGGAGCTAGCACCAATATGCAAATTTTCACACTGGACGTAGCATTGTGGGAGTTCAATAGGTGCGCCGTGTAAGTTTCAATATAGACGGAACTACTTTTATGGTTGTGAGAAGACCACAATGACTTGACAAATAGCGCAGACCTTGATTCCAAATATTTATAGACTGCTAAATGAAAATGAACACAAAGGTTTACAAGTCAATATTTTCTCTGTGGTACTATAAAATAAACAACTTTAATAGCAATTAATAGGTATCATAAACAAATGTCAATGTTCAACTATAAACTTATTTAAAAAGGCACAAATTTATAAAGAAATGCATCCGGTAATGAAAATCATACTTTACCAACCAAAAAAGATTGAGAAGACAGAAAAAGATCATGAACATTATCTTGATGTTGAGCTCCCATTATCTTGTGTCAAAAAGTTAATTAATTCTGAATTATACTAGGATATTTGATTTATAGATCTCTTTTACAAATATTGGTATATCAGTTTTTTAGCTGCTGAAGACTTTATTTTGTTCTAGACTGATACTGATCAATGACAGTTTATGGATCATTAAGACAGAGATCTGAGGTCTGGCTCTTTAGCAGATTTCTCCAGGTAGTATTACCTTGAAAGTCTGCTATGCAGATGCTCTGTCATTAACATTCAAAATGATCATGTTCTCTTGAATCCAGTCTGTTAATATCCCACCCCTAACAGACAGAACACCTGAAAATCACAGCAGTCCACCAACAGATCAATTTCATGCTGTCAGGGCCCTCATTCCAGGTACAATTTGGATTCGCTTTTGTCACCAATACCAGGTAAAACTGGAAATTTGATCCTAGCTTTTGATAGCAGAATAATGACCAAGAACCAATCAACAACAAGGATTTTAGATGAAAATCAATAAGTCTTCCTCCCCCTAATCAATTCTCCTCATCCTTTTTATTATTATACGGTTTTTCACAGGTGAAACATGGGTCATCTCATAGCGGTCATCTTCGTTTTTCAATAAGGGCTTTTTCTACTAGCCAATGACTCACAAAATGCTAATGTTACTTCTCTCTTTTTTGAAAATTATATTATTTAAAACTATAAAAAATTCTTTTCCGTTATTATATATGCTTTATTTTAATTTAATCAAGCTACTTATCTAATCAAAACATGTCATATTTTGATTCTGACATTAATTTAGTTTTGTATATTTTTCTTGTTTTTTTTCCTTATTGGCTTGAGGCTTTTTAATATCAATCAGACTGATGTATCAAAACACAAATATTTACAAATTGTACCATGCTATTATTCAGTGTTAGGTCATCCAACTTCATGCAGTTATCAAACATCTAATCATGTACATGTCATTTTCAAATAAAATTTGAAACCCTGAAGGCAACATTTTCTACTTAAATCATAATTCAACTAAATAAACAACTAAATATGCCAAACAGGAAAGTCTGAGTTTGCATGTTTAGTTCTGAGGAAATGTAAGATACCAATTTTCAAAAGGCCGATATCAATAAATCATAATTTCTTCTTTCGTCATACCTTTTGTGGTAAAATATAATATTCAGAGCAAGAAAAAACTGAAAAAACTTATTACCATACCAGTCAAATTCAAGCGCTTCAAACACAAATCGCTTGCAGGCAAGTAACTGGGTGATCTATATCAAATGGAGCAAAATGTATGTTTTTTTATGTACATCAAACTGAATAATTCATTTGTAATATACCAGGATCAATCACCTCCTTACCAGTTTGTTTGATTGATTTGGTTTTAATGGGATGTTTCGGAACATTTACTGGTATGCCTGTTTGATAAATATGGAAAGAAGAGATGGTACAGGTCCATATTTGTTATATGAACACTAATGCTACCCAGACTTGTAACTATAGAAACCTTTGCATAGAAGCAACAAGCCAAGTCGGAGTTTAACCAACAATTTCTAATTCTTTAACCTTTAGCATGCTAGATAAATTGTCGTCTGCTGGAAATGTCGTCTGTTAAAATTGAAAAGTTCATTCAATTTGCTCCAAAATTGGAAAAAAATATTGTCAGAGTAGCAAACAGGTTGGAACCTGATCAGACGCCGATTTAATCGGCGTCTGATCTGGTTCCAAGCTGTTTGCAAAGGCTGTTAAATTCGCCTGCAGCAGGCTAAGGGTTAAACACAAATCAACTGTTACCTGTCATAAGACTACAGAAGACTTCTTTTAGATAAAACTGTTTAATGCATGAGGCAGGACTACTTACCTTGAGTGCACAGAAGATACAGGAATGGCCCATGCAAAGATGTCCCGAAAGTCTTCTGTAACTACGTCTGAACACATCAATATGCCAGAAAACCTGCAAATAGACCAAACATGTTCATGCATTACCATTTTGCACTTTTCTACATTTTAAATCTGTTACTTTATGTTCTATCTAGCTTATGTGAAAACAGAACGTAAGATGGCAGAATTGTTGTTTTCCTCATAATTTTATTTGGAACAATCTCAGTACTTAACAGTATTTTTTCTTGTCTTGCATTGTAAACTTATGATATATGGGGTTCATTGGGACTCAAAGAACTTTTAATATTTTATCACAAAGTTGAAAATTGTGTCTGGAAATGTTCTAATAAGGGTCATTATCACTGATGGTGAGAATGATTTGTGTCTCCTGACATGTACACTGATCCCTATCAACAGTAACACACTACAGGACACCCCCTCGGGCAGTGTGAAATGTACGCAAATTGTTGCAAGCATTAACAAAAATATTTCAAATATTACATAATGACTTAGGTATGTTTAGAATGAGACAGACTGTTGGCATTTTCTTATCACTCTTAAAAATATCTCCAGCATTACCATTCTAAGCAACAGAAATTACAGCAAGAGTTATTGTTCATATCTGCTTTAAAATACATGTACTATAAGCCACAGAGACATCATAAATCTTGGTTCTTATAATTATTGTGTAATCTATAACATTTGTAATCCTAAAAAAAACCCAGGTAATTAGTAATTTTGATTGAAAGATATTATGTAACTCAAATGACCTATGAAAATGAATACAGAACTCTCAGTATTTAATGAAAGGCTAAGCACTGTTTAGGTTTTCAAAGCAAAATAATCCCGAACTAATTAAAGGCATGTCAACATACAAATTACTACTCAGGTGTGCATGAAGCAGACTTAAGCTTCCGCAAATCCTCTCATGCATTGTACATGCATCAGCTTAGAAAGGAACTGATGTCCGGTTTCCATAGTAACCAATCAATATATCAGTTTCCACTAAGTCTTAAATTGTGCTATTGTCAACACACCTTGATTTGTTGCTTAAAATGCATCATGCAGTGACATGCTCAAGATGCATGCCGTCAATAAAGTACAGTTTAAATAAGCATCAATATTAGATGAGAGAACATTATAAATTGTTCAAAGTAGTGTGTCTATGATCCTGCAACTTGACACTGTAATATGAAACAGCATTTCCAGCTCCTGTATTAAGCTAAACCAAGAGTCAGGCTTAATACAACTTGATCATGATCGATCCTCAATTATTTGTTATCTACCTTAAATATAGAAGAAAATTCTTGGAAAGAGCTCACTTTGATAGTTTGTTATATTGCCCTGAATTTCCATATAAATCCTCTGTATATAAGAGTGATAAAATCAAGGTAAAATCTATTAATACAAATAAATTATTCATGGTCATCTTTTCACAATCTTGCATGATGTTGATCATTACCATGCTGTCAGGTCATACCTGTAAGGCCAGCAGGTAAGTCCTCTGTATTTCATGTCAAGGGCACCTTGTTTTTGATTATATCAATTAATAAGCAGTTTAATCATTTTTCAAGTTTTTAATACAACAATATTATAAAATTTAGGTCACTGCAAGCAGTAAATAATGATCTCCTTGTTTGCCAAATTTGTTTTTGATCAAAGATAAAAGCGGAGATTAAACAGTAAGATAACAATCTATAATCACTAGGTACACAGTCATTTTGTCTATCGCCAGTCCCTCTAATATTCTCTAATACACAATATCTATAATTACGTCCCCATTTGGACATTCAGCTAATGATCAACTCAATCAAATCAGCCCGCAGACTGCTGTCACCATACAAACATCATGAAAACCATAACTTTTTGCGGACACACATAGACAAAGGTCCTTACAAAATTAATGTTTGTTAAGTTTTTAAACACACCTGACAGACATTTTCTTGCGTGACCATCAGGGTTATTTGTAAAAGAAAATGAAGACTTTTAATCTTTAGCCTGCTGGCGGCTAGTTATTCTGCCTCTGTGACCAGTGCAGACCAAGATCTGTGTGCAGGCTAATCATGGTCTGCACTGTTCACTATTCAGTCGGTAAATTGTAAGTGAACATCCCTTCTAATAATAAATGGTACTGCCCAAATTGAATGATAGACCAGTCCATTATAAAAATTTAGCAGGGTAAAGGTTAAGCCAACAACCTATAAAACACAGGAAGTTATTCAAACTAAGGTACGAAACTGTTCATGACTAAGGCTGACATGCATGCATAATCTTACTGCCAAAAACCATCAGCATGTTTTTCCCAAACCCATTCTCATGACTGGTGAATTGTTTGTACCAAATTATCCATAGAAAACAATGCGAAGATCTAACCACTACTGTCAGCTATTGTTACGCCTGTTTGTTTGTGTGATAATTTCGGTGTCCAATTCGGTGATCCTCTGTCACGCAATGTCTTTTTTGCCAATTTCACAATACTTTTTAACACCGGATTTATTTATTTTGTAACCTAAAAGGCTAGTGATTGTTGAATTCTAACAAAGCCCAAGATGAAAAACTTCAATTTCTTTTGTGCAGATTTGTTTAGATAAGTGGATTTCTTACAATAAAGTAAGCTAATTGTGAAAAACCTACAAGATAACACAATGTCTGACCCATATCTGGGACATTATAGGAGAATTACCGATTTTAAAATGGCTTTTATATATGATGGGTGGTACCCTGCATCCTCATTAAACTAGCCATAGTTGACAAAATAGTTATTATGTCATGAAAAAAGTACTTGATCTTTCTTTCTATGGGCAAATTTACCAATATAGCATTAAATACTGCAATCTTGTCATTTTCAAAGATAACTTCTGACTCATCAGTAAGTCTGTGACAATTTTCCAATTTTCCAATGTTTCAGACAGTGATGTTAGTGTGTTAATAGTGGGTACAAGGGTATTGATTCTGTTTCCAGGTAAGGCTGTTACCATGTCAATATCCAATACAAACAGTTAGCACTTGGGAGGCTATTCCATAAATGACAATGGTATTGCACAATATTACAAATTGATTCCAATTGTTCCCTACTGGAGACAATACAGACTTACAACAAAATGAACAAATTAGGAAGTATCATGCAATTCTGGGATAAAGCAGTGTTTTTTCTATGAGGCAATATATCACAGATGCACTGCGGGCGGTTTAGGTAGGGACTGACCCAACCATCCATTACAGTCCTTGTAATTCTCATTTCATAGAAACACTTTATTTTTGTTCCACGTAAATCTATTAGACTATTTTCAGTTTTGAGTTTGTTTATTTTTTACCTTTTCTGTGCATGCTTACGTTTTGAACTGCACATTCTACATAAAATCTATAGTTCCTTTATAAACATTTACAAAACAAATTTTTGTTCTTTTGATCGCTCATGTTAAGAAATATTGCTTTTAACTTTCTGTACGGAATACAGAAGTCATTCAGTATATTACATTTATACCATTTACATAAACATGCCGCTGATCAATAAGCATAAGTATAATGTTTCACTTCCGATTCGGAACGTTCATTTTAATTTTCGCCCCTATTTCGTGTATAAAGGAATTAAGTTAAGATTTGGGGCAGGGATGGTAATCTATAATCGATAGACATAAAATTCTTTATGTGGTATTAACGTAGATCACCTGTTACGATAAAAGTCACCACTGTTTGATTTGATCAACTGATGATTCATGCGTGTGATAAAAACAGGAGACACGCGACTTAAAATTACAATTACATCAAAACTATTAGCCATAAGCTTAATTGGTTTATATATCCTGTCTCCTAAACGCGGACAACAAAATGGTTTACGTCAAATCCTATTTTTTTTTTCGATCAGTAGCCACAAATGAAACTTTACAGCTTGAAATGTTACAAGCATTTCAATCAAAACCGCAAAACCATGGTTACAGTTTTGTTATGATTAACAGCTTGACTGAACTTGATTTTTTAACTGAAAAACTGAAAATGAGTCATAGGATTCAAGGAAGAGCGAAAACAGATTTTCACTTTGTTAAGAAACTGGACTTACCCATTTAAAACTCCAATAAATAACAAAACTAAACTGAAAATTGCAAGCAACAATTTAAACAAGAGGGCCATGAAGGCCCTGTATCGCTCACCTGACCTATTGACCTAAAGATCATCAAGATCAACATTCTGACCAAGTTTCATTAAGATATGGTCATAAATGTAGCCTCTAAAGTGTTAACTAGCTTTTCCTTTGATTTGACCAGGTGACCTAGTTTTTGCCCCCACATGACCCAGATTTAAACTTGACCTAAAGATCACCAAGATTAACATTCTGATTAAGTTTCAAGAAGATACAGTCATAAATGTGGCCTCTAGAGTGTTAACAAGCTTTTTCTTTGATTTGACCTAGTGACCTAGTTTTTTAACACACCTGACCCAGATTTAAACTTGACCTATAGATCATCAAGATTAACATTCTGACCAAGTTTCATTAAGATATGGTCATAAATGTGGCCTCTAAAGTGTTAACTAGCTATTCCTTTTATTTGACCCCCGTGACCTAGTTTTTGACCCGACATGACCCAGATTCGAACTTGACCTAAAGACCATCAAGTATAACATTCTGACTAAGTTTCATGAAGATACAGTCATAAATGTGGCCTCTAGAGTGTTAACAAGCTTTTCCTTTGATATGACCTAGTGACCTAGTTTTTGACTCCATCTGACCCAGATTTAAACTTGACCTAAAGATCATCAAGATTAACATTCTGACCAAGTTTCATTAAGATATGGTCATAAATGTGGCCTCTACAGTGTTAATTAGCTTTTCCTTTGATTTGACCTGGTGACCTAGTTTTTGACCCGACATGACGCAGATTCAAATTTGTCCTAAAGATCATCAAGTTTAACATTCTGACTAAGTTTCATGAAGATATAGTCATAAATGTGGCCTCTAGAGTGTTAACAAGCTTTTCCTTTGATATGACCTAGTGACCTAGTTTTTGACCCCACCTAACCCAGATTTGAAATTGAGCTATAGATCATCAAGATTAACATTTTGACCAAGTTTCATTAAGATATGGTCATAAATGTGGCCTCTACAGTGTAAACTAGCTTTTCATTTGATTTGGCTTGGTGACCTAGTTTTTTATCCTACATGACCCAGATTCAAACTGGACTTTAAGATCATCAATATTAACAATCTGACCAAGTTTCATGAAGATACAGTCATAAATGCGGCTTCTACAGTGTTAACAAGCTTTTCCTTTGATTTGACCTGGTGACCTAGTTTATGAACCCAGATAACCAATATCGAACTCGTCCAAGATTTTATTAAGGGTAACATTCTGACCAAGTTTCATTAAGACTGGGCCAAAAAATGTGACCTCTAGAGTGTTAACAAGCTTTTCCTTTGATTTGACCTGGTGACCTAGTTTTTGACCCCAGATGACCCAATATCCAACTCGTCCAAAATTTTATTGAGGGTAACATCCTGACCAAGTTTCATTAAGATTGGGCCAAAATTGTGACCTCTAGAGTGTTAACAAGCTTTTCCGTTGATTTGACCTTATGACCTAGTTTTTGACCCCAGATGACCCAATATCGAACTCGTCCAAGATTTTATTGAGGGTAACATTCTGACCAAGTTTCATTAAGATTGGGCCAAAAATGTGACCTCTAGAGTGTTAACAAGCTTTTCCTTTGATCTGACCTGATGACCTAGTTTTTGATCCCAGATGATCCAATATCGAACTCGTCCAAGATTTTATTGAGGGTAACATTCTGACCAAGTTTCATTAAGATTGGGCCAAAAATGTGACCTCTAGAGTGTTAACAAGCTTTTCCTTTGATTTGACCTGATGACCTAGTTTTTGATCCCAGATGACCCAATATCGAACTCGTCCAAGATTTTATTGAGGGTAACATTCTGACCAAGTTTCATTAAGATTGGGTCAAAAATGTGACCTCTAGAGTGTTAACAGTCAAATTGTTGACGACGGACGGACGGACGGACGGACGGACGACGACGGACGCCGGACACAGGGTGATCACTAAAGCTCACCTTTGAGCACTTCGTGCTCAGGTGAGCTAAAAAATCTACTGAACCCACCATGATAAGCTTCAGTCAGATGGATTTTATCTTATCCCTTCAAAATGTCAAGGGAAATAAGTTACTTCCTTCATTAAACACTTTTTTTTCCAGAATGTTACCTGTAATTAGAGAAGCCGCAGTATTACTGAGATAGCACTATCGCCAGAAAGTTGAGGGCCCAGATACTGTAAAGTACCTTGCATATCTGAGGTCAATTACTGCCCATATACTTGTTGGAAAGTTCCCATTTTCCCAGGGTAACTAGATCCTTATGGCAATTAGATGGCCAGCAGACAGGAGGACACTATCTCAATGGTGACAAAACAATGGAAAACAGAGGTACTTGATCAAGTCTCTCTGATAAGAGACCTAATTACTGAAGGACTAGCTGATTCAGACTACATGTTTTACATTGCAGAGAAATAATGGCTGAAAACCTTGTTTTAAAAAATAGTTTATTGGCTGTTGAATCATTTGAGAGTTTCCAAAATCAATTTTTAATTTGTCTTACAAGAATGGGTGGTCAACCTTATGATATGTTGATAACCTGAGCTCTTTTAATTCAACTATCATTGAAAAAAAAAGCTTAAAGTCAGTGTTATCATACCAAATTATTCCTAAGTACCTGGTACATTAACTGAAGCAGTAAAGAATAATGCACTGACAAGATCAAAACCTTGTTCTTAGTTAATTTATACTGTATATTGATTCATACTCATAAATAAAGATGTGAATTTGTGACTGTCACAAAATAATGGTTGACTTGCCTAAATTTTATCATGCTTTGTCCAGTTGCAGGTCATAAGAACATGGCACATGCTGATGTTTGAGCCACACAGACCAGGAAATTGGTCAATTACTGGGCATTTTTGCTAGTAAAACTGGAAAATGTCCCAAATTGCATGAAATTAACCATGAAAACTAATTTCAAAGTCCTTTCCTAGCCAATAAAAGATATGATCAAAGTGGATGCAGAGACAAGTTTGTAGTTCAGACATTTTTGCAGCCAATGTGTTCTAATAACCAAACATGGACATTTCACATAAAACATTAATTAGTGCAGTAAATGATGTAGTAACTGATGTTACCCTCCACAAGTCAATGGTTCAAGGAATTAGAAAGCTGGTAAATGACATTAATTGTTTTAAAACTTTGGGTGGTCAGGCTGGTTAACAATCATTTACAGGTAATAACAATCATTATAATTACCCAGGCCAGGTGAGCTTTTTACTGAAAAGACATTTTGCTTAAATTTTAATATCATAAAATATGGATTTGTTCATATACTGTGAAATATATGCACAAATTATATCTTGTGTAAATTTCTTATTAAATAATTTAATGCAGCTATCAAGAATCAAATTTTGATTAATTGATTCTTACACAGATTAAAAGATTTTCAAATAGTATTTGTTATACAAATCACCTGGAGCTGGCAAAACCCCATTATGTAAATCTGATTTTAATTTATCGCAACTTTCAAGTTTACCGTAATCCTTTTTTAAACATGAACAAAGCCCGGATAGAAATTTAGATTTGACGACAAAAAATTGTATTGATTTTTGAAATTTAAATTTACATATTCATAGCGTAGAGATACTGCAACAAGTTCTAACAAGAGTTGTTTACTCGACCTTCCGCTAGAGTAAGTTAAGTACAAGTTTTGCGTAACCGGGTCTTTGGAGTGAGCAGTTTATTTCAATATTTTGGCAAAAGGATTAGAAAGCACAATCCCCCCTACCTGCAACAGTTGCCTGTGTTTGAAAAGAAATATAGCTCTTAGAAAAATAAACAAGATTTTATCTTTCATATTCCTATCTCAAAGCAGACTTTAATATGGAGTGTTTGTGTTTCAGATAATGCAGAGAAAAGACCTTCCATAGTCAAAATGTATTTTGCTGAAATTATGTTTCAAAAGCGTTACTTGCATATGCTGAGTACATATGTCTTTGACAAGTTTTAAAGCTTTTTCTGATAGGCTCTGTTACACTGATACTGTCATTATAAAACTGATAGACCTGTTATAACTGACAGGAAAATGAATATAGCACAGCATGTTACAAGTGTACATGTACTATCCACAGATTTCTTTGATGACATGTTTATAATGTAAATAATGGAGACAAGTCTGGTTGACAACTGGGTACATTTTGCTTACTGCTATTTTACAACAGGTGTCATGAATGCCCTTAAATAATGGACACACAGAGTTACTGCAACCCTTTTCTACAGGATAATGTTTTGTTGATTTTATCAGCATCTATATTCATTAAATGTCAAAGTAATAGAGAAACACTTCTTATTTAAATTTTTCTACTAAGGTCTAACTAAATTTCACTCATTTAAGGAATTTAAAGTGTACTTTCCTTTAGATTTCTATCTGGAAATTAAATTTTAATACAACTTCTTTTTAATGAAATTTAGTACATGGATTGTAAAAACACTGCAGAGATGAACTGGTATTAAATAATGTTTGTCTGATGCAAAAATGCATTCAATGGAGAACAGTTCTTTGTGAAGAGAGAAGCAATAAAAGTGTTCCTGAACAATAACTGTAGTTACAAAAATATCTCAACTGGTAAACTAGACAAATAAGCAATAGCTTGCAGTAATCCAAGAAGACCTGGACAAAAAAAATCTCCAATAAAGTTTAAGACAAGCCTTCTTAAATTACCAAACCAAACAGCATCTGCACAGAAGGGAAACCTAAACAAACTATTAGGCTTCTATCTAGTACAACATTATGTTAATTTGCAAGAGATATTATAGCCCTTCTATTATCATTATGTAACTCCATAAGACAGAAATCAGTCATAGTAATTCAAAAGGTATAAAATTTTCAAAACCAGGTTTGATGACACAAATCAGTGACCCATATTTCAGAAGCGAACATTCATATTTTCAGTCAAGTTTATATAGCCAAAGTCAGTGAGAATCCACAACCTTGAAGGCACTTTTTAGGACCGACCACCTGTTAATGGCTACAGTACATGCAAGCACAGACAGGGAATCAGTCACCTGTCACAACAGCCAGCCTGCAGAGCATGTAGTTTGATATATTTCACAGCAATTAAACATGAAATCTGAAAAGGGATAATTAATTCCACTAGCATATGCTTGTAACAGTACCCCTATTTTCTGAATTTGTATGAGAGGAAATAGTGACATTCAAAACATAGCTGCAAAAAGTAAGAATCTGATATAAAAATTAATGTCATACAGATTTAAGTTGATGTCGTAAATCTCAAAGGCATGTTTTGTTCTGTAAATAGCCAAAGAACAGAGAACCCTAAAGTTGACTTTCGATCTGATTTTAATGTTCAATGCCTGATCATTATCCCTATCTTGATTTGATCTAATGGCCAATAATTTTTCAGGACAAAAGTCTGAACCCCACAATGAAAATATAATTAATTCCCCATTGAACTCTTTCAATACACCTCTCTACATGGGAGTCATGCTTAAAACGCTAAAGGTCAAAGAGCCCTGAACTTAACGACATACCCAGTTAGCTAACAATTCAGGCTAAAAGTCAGTCTCAAAACTGCCTCTGTGTCTAACAAAGGCAATTGAAAATGAAAGAAAACTTTAGTGTCATTTAGCACCCTATATATTTTGATAAAGGGAGGGAATTTTTCCTTCTCCAGGGCTTTTTTCTCACTTTCACTTTTGGACAGCTCTTTAGCAGAATGTCAAGCAACACTTGATCCTAATGTTATATCACACAATCACAACTTTCAAACAATCTATAAGCTCTTGAGAAAACCTTTTATCTCTCAAATGCCAAATAAACAACAGTGCCAAATTGGAAATAACCCTTCTCATGAAATTACTTTGTTTTGCAGAAAATATGTATGATAATGTTAAAGATTTTTTTAAAAAAGACTGTTTTATATTTTAGACCCAAGAAGAGGAACTTACAGAAAATCAATGTAAATGTCAATATGTGCTAGAATGGTTTTTCTTAACTTTTTCAGGAGTTTACAATCAGTTTACCTCACGGTTACCAAAATATATAAAAATTGACATGCTCAAATTTGATTCAACTAAAACATACAAAAAAAACCCCAAACAAATAGGGCTAATTACGACTGTGTGCGCGCTTTAATTTAATGTTTCACTTTTTAGTATATGAAACTTAGGAAGTGTTCAATGCCAGATTGGCAATTCTCCAAATTCGGACTGAAGAATACAAATCAAAGAATAATGAAGCATTTTTGTAGTAATTCTATCATTTTAAAAAATTTAAATGTCCAATTATGAAAATCTATGCTCTAAAATAAATGGAGATCTTAAGTGTGAAATTATATTAAGTAGTGTCATCACATGGGAACCTGATGCAAATTTTTGTACCTTCAAGCTATTTTTCCCATCCAAGCTTTTTTACACAGTTTAATTTATGTATAGAGAACTGATTTTCCCAGGTTATGGTGTAAAAAGCTTGATATACAACAAAAGAATGGCCATACAATCAACCACCTTGAATAACCTGTGTTTTGTCACAGTTGACAAGATTACAGTTAAATCACCAGTTATTGGCTTTCCTTTTTCAGCATTTTTCGCATGCAGCTTCAAACAGGATCAATCCTACGGGAACTGCCAGGTCTCGTAGAGGAAAAAATAAAACCATGTCAAACTTACTATAGTGTTAATTAGTGCATCCTTTAACTTTAACTTTGGTTTTTGACTTATCCGAGACCAGTTTCCATGCATCTTCTTCAAGATCCCTAATAATCTCCATGGATGAATAATTTTATGTAATTTTACATGTAGGAAACTATGTCTTACCTGGACAGCACTATTAAGAAAGCAGTTATTCTCTCCAGGAGCATTTCGTAGTCCTTTTGCAGCATTGGAAAAGGACTGACTGGTCTGGCGGTCCCACGTGTCATACCAGTGAGCTGGGGCATTTCCTCCAGGCAGACTCGATTCTACATTATCCATTGTTTGTATTTTTGTTTAGGTTGCAATAATTTCCAAGAAAGATTGTAAGTCCATACTTGATTTGAATGCTGAAAATAGAAAGAAAAACAGTTTTGTATTTACATGTGTGATGACACTTAATGATGCCATT
Organism: Mercenaria mercenaria; assembly: GCF_021730395.1. Taxonomy (NCBI): domain Eukaryota; kingdom Metazoa; phylum Mollusca; class Bivalvia; order Venerida; family Veneridae; genus Mercenaria; species Mercenaria mercenaria. Next base: position 84,333,998 of record NC_069362.1, read on the forward strand.
TGATGTTAACAACAAAAACAGAACATTCTTATTCATGTCATCTACATTATTAACAGATGTTATACAGGAGAAAATGTTAATCAATTACTATTATAAAGACTGTATACTAATCTAATTTCCTAATTTAGAGTGTTTAAATGCCTACAACATAGTCTACAAATGATAAGGTTATAAATATATGATTATCTAATTATGAAAATAGTGCCAAAATTGTTTAGTCTTGCACAAATGTTAATTAGAAGTGTCACCGTATGTAATATTATAACATACACCTACTCATACAGACTAAACAAAATGGCATTTGTGGAACTTTGACAGGGGGACTTAAACTTTAAAAGTTCTTCCTGGTTAAAAAATATATATATTTTACGACATTACTGTAACAAGATCTTAAAGTACAAAGGTGAATAATTAACATTTATTGGCATAATAAGATGCTAAAAGCTGAGGCCTTAATTATCTATAAAATAGAGAAACAATTGGAAATACTGGAAACAAACTGACAAGGAAAGTGACAAAAACTTGATAAGAACTGACATAACAAATGACTAAATAGTTTGGTCGTTTGAAATACTGTTCATAATGTTATACTCTGTATGGGCAAATTTCTGCAAGCTTTGTTGATAGTAGCGTGAAATCTTTAAAGTAAATATTGTCAAATGGATTATGACCTGTGGAGATAAAGGTTTTGAACTTAGCTGCAAAATTAATCATACTGTTAACCTGGTTAACCTAAGACCACTGGCACACTTCCATTCTGACTATTTAATAATATTATTATGCAAACAATTAGCCATTCAGTCTGGGCAAAGTGGATGGGAAAACTGAAGCACCAGCAGTCACAGGTAATGTTGATATTACAAGTCTTTGCCATTACTGGGCACCTTCTGTTACCAATGAATTGTATAGAAGAGGTGTACATCAATATTGATATCCAATCATTTTGTCAAACAAGGATAAGAGGAAATCAATAGCCCCATAAAGACTTGGGATTTCAATTACTGGTTTCTGGGCAATATCTAATTTCATCATAGACCAGGTTGGAAACTGTTTAAAACTAAAACTCTACATCATATAGCTGAAATAGAGAGAGAGAATGAAAGTTCAGGAAATTATTATTATTTTCTGTCACAGCCTGCAATATCAGGAAAAAAATATCAAATCAGAAAACAATTAAGGACTGAAAGTACATTGTTCAATTAGTCAATGAATTTATTTCTCCTCTTTGCAAACTTTCCCAGCTAGGTCATAAATCAAACTCCATTTCATTTATCTGCTATATCAGATCATGATTTGTGTGAATTTTCATATGGCTTGATTTAACATCAAAATCTTGATATCTCATAAAAGGTAATGTTTACTAAAGTCAAAACCCTGTCAAATCTTACTATCAAACATAGTAACATAGAGTTGTAAATCACTGAATAAAACAAATACAAAAACTGAAAGACTGGGGTTTGTCCCAATGTGTCCTTAAGATAAGAAATACATTGACAAGTTTGAATTTGTGGCTGTGTTTCAAATATTAAAAGCTTTCATCTTTACATTTATCACCTGGAATGAGTCAATAGAGAGAAAGACCTGAGTCAGTCTGGCAGGAGATTTCAACAAACCCAACAGCTTAACAAGCCCTTGACCTTTGTCCCCCAGGAGTTAACTTAAACAGCACGTGATGTTCTTGTGCCAACTGACCTTGTGCTAATTGATCCATACTCAAAGAAATTAAAAGGTAAAAAACAGTTAAGTAACTGTATCTAACTGTGCTCGACATCATCCTTATAGCAGGAAATGGATTATAATTATTCAAAACATGAAAATAAAAAAAAAATCGTGCACAATAAAACAAATCTGTTTACTCAACATATTCTTTTGTTGCTTAGCGATCACAGAAAGCTACACTTCCTGTCCATGAGAATGACAGGATGCTCCATCTGTTTATTTATGCACGGAAAGGGAGTGGGTTTTCTTTCATTTTCAAGTACTTAAAGGGGCCAAATTAGCTCAACAGAACAGCTATAGCTGAACAAGGTCAAGAGGGATCAAACACAATCTAGGTTATATAAACAATTATGAATTAAATTTGAATAATTTTGCAAAAGATAGTCTTACCTTTTCAATTAAAGCCTAAACAATATCAAGGAGGAAGACAAACTTGGAAGGAAGTGCAACAAAAAATCATGTAAACCAGGACTGGTATAGAGTAAGAAAGCATACCCAATGACTCACTCGTATTTTGTCAGTAACCACAAGAAAGCCACCTTGACTAATCAGAGGAAGTGACTTTAAAATATTACGGCCTTTTAGCGGCCTAACCATTTTTAGTCATTAATCCAAGTACCTGAAATTTGTTCTTACCAGTAAGTCTGAATAAATTATGACTTTTTCATGCATCCATTTCATCTATATAGCACTATTACATTGTCATTGTTGTAAAACTTCTTTTTAAATGAAGGTAATTTAATAGGGATGAACCTTGAAGTCTTGGAAAAAAAAACAACCAGTCAAAGTAATAATTATTAAGAGTAGGTAATTAAATCAGTCAACAAAAAGATCAACCCAATTAGAGGCAATAAAAGCTATCCATGATCAAGCAGATAATGACCAAAATAGGAAATGGTACTGAAAAAGGTGAGTGATTTTCAAAGACAACTGTTTCAAGGTTTTTCATGATTAGAAACCAGATAAGTTTTGGATACAATCAGGGACTGTTTGATGATGTAGAGACAGATCAATTAGAAGATAGAGAAGTTTGTTAGGATATTGAAGAAGATATTGATCCATTGAGAGAGAAGATAGTAATTTGGGAAGAAATAATTAAGACAGATTGCAGGTGTGCAATATTGAAAATTGATTTTTTTAAATTGAAGCTCCGTCTCAATAACAAAAACTTGGTTGGTCTAATGCCATTAAAAACAACATCAAATTGATCATATTTTGATATAAAAATTGTTATAAAGCTGTTACCACATGTTTTGTAACAACACACAGATCAATTTTTTTCTCAATCATTTTTCAACAAAAATGCAACAACTGGGCTTAGTGAAAATGAAGTAATAATAAATTAGAGTGATATTAGAATGAAGGGTTTTTTTTATAATTCTAAAACTCTGTTTATTTAACATTTTACATTACCAACAAAGATATTTTGACTTTGTGGTCAGTTGTTTATGTCTGCTTTAAATGACTTTAGCGAAACAAGACATGGGAAAATCTTAAAGGAATAATTCTCTAGAGAAAAAAGCCTATATATTTAGAACTGCCTTGGTCTGAAAACATTTAAAGTGATTTTATTGTGTGAGTGACCCAAAGTTTATTTTTCAATATATTAATTTATGAACATGTAAAACAATATGATTTTTATAGCTTTGCACAGTCTGAACAAACAATTAAATGGTATTAATTGATTTCAAAGTGGTCATTAGGGGAATAAATGTTCAAAAAATACTCTAAAATTGACAGCTGATTGATGAATGTCGTTTTATATTAATTATAGTTTAAGGTCATACTGTGGGTTGTTGTGGACAGTACACATGTATATCATACCTGTCAACTGACCACAGGTGATCATAAGGTCAATTAGTAATTGTCATGCAGGAGAATATAGTATTCCTGTTATACTGTTTGCCAGGCAAGATAATTTTTATGTCCCATTTAATATACTGTTTGCCAGGCAAGAGATTATATAGCATGTTCTATTAAACTACTTGCCAGGCAAGAGAACATTGCATGTCCTATTATACTGATTGTCAAGCATTAGGGAATATAGAATGTCTTGTTAAACTATTTGCCAGGCAAGAGAACTTTGAATGTCCTATTATAATGATTTTCAAGCAAGAGAATATAGAATGTCCTGTTAAACTATTTGCAAGGCAACAGAACATTGCAATTTGCATGTCCTATTATAATGATTGTCAGGCAAGAGAATATAGAATGTCCTGTTAAACTATTTGCCAGGCAAGAGAACATTGCATGACCTATTATACTGATTGCCAGACAAGAGAATACAGCAGGTCCTATTATACTGTTTAAACTGTTCTAACAGAAGAACCAAAATATGGACATACAGTTGTGCAGTTTTAATAGTGTGAGCACATAGTATTAATTTTATTTTATACATTTCAGGTTCAGACCTCAAGTTGCAGGCCAGGTACAGTCACTGCAGGCTCTTATTCTGATTTATAATGCCAAGGCAATGCATAATTATGTACAGACAAACAATGGCAGGATTAATACAAATTCTGTAAATCTTTCTAAGCCCTATGTCAGTAAAAGCATATATATATAAATGCAGTGTTCTGTGATACTACATTTTTGTTCTTCTACAATATGAAACAGAAAAAAAGCTAACAGGACAACATGGATATTAAAACAAATTATTTTTGGATCAGATCCAAACTGACCTAATCGAATCAAATGATCATATTTCATGGCTATAATGTGATCAAATTATTATCCTCATTTACAAATTTGTATACTATGTAAAGGAAACCCTGTGAAGGTAACAAAGCATATGATTGATACATCCTACAAGGCTTTATGGCTGGATTATTATCAACCCTCATTTTGTTACCAAAATGGTATTACAGATTTACAAATTAATAATCTAGACGTAATATGATAATACGCTTAGCGATCTGGTGACACACATCGGGATAGAAATCAATTTCCATTTTAATTGCTGCATGCACTTTTTAGTCCATCTATAAATTCTATATGTATGTATAACATTACATAATGCATGTAGCTTTCAGTCTTTCCTAAACTACATCATACAGCTGAATCAACAAATTTTGCATAGCCATCAAAAGAGCCGATCCAACAGGTTGTAGCCTCTAATCTCTTGGTCAAATATAAACACTGGAACCATCTGATACTTGCTGATTGTTCTCTTTCAAGTCAGTCCTTTTTTGTTCAAATGTTTGCACAATGTTAGCTCTGGCTTCATCCTTCTTTATGCAGTCAGATACTGGTAAATCAGGTTTGCAGCTGAAAGATGCACCCCTAACTGAATAAATAACTCTACTGGTTAAATTTATTTGATAATTGATGATAGAAAAACTTTCCGACCATTATATTATTATCTATTGAATGCCTAACTGTTGTGAAGATCTTCACAATCAATACAATATCTATATGTGCCAGACACTATTATATGATTAAAAGACAGCCAAATGATTTTTGCAACAACCCCAGCAGTGAAAATAATAATGCAAAGTAAGATAAAAGTTTACTCTAAGGACCTATGTCAGTCAATACATAGATATTATATTAAACAGAGCAATAGTGACAATACTAGAGGGCACATTATCACCTCACAATCTTTGACACTATCTGGCTTTCTGGTGGTTCACTTCTATAGCTCATTAGCTGTCTCCTACAGGCTTAAAAAGGTTGTGAAATGAAGTAAAAAGATAAGAAATAGTAAAAGAAATCTTTAGATCTTAGACTTAAAGAATAGCAGCCTTGACAGTGACATGCACACAAATTTAACTGCATTTTGTTATTTTCCTTATTAAATCAATTTATAAATAAACAATAATGATTATTAAGCTATCTTGTAAATGAAGCTGTGCATGACCACTGGCCAAGGTATCACCAAAAATAAATGTCTTATTTATTATCTGCAAGTAAAGAGTCAACAACAAGGAAAGTCTTAATATATCTACTTGAATACAGTTATCGTACATGTGAATTGTGTACTAAATTTCAATTAACTTGAATTTGTTTACTTAATTTTAATGGCCATTAGTTTACTGTCCATCAATTGTCATTTTGACCAGACTGAAATCTGACCATGTGACTTTACAACGGGACATTTGCACCCTGTGTCTGGTCATCTTTTGTTACAAATAAGCACCTTCAGGCTACCAGTATTTTAACTGAATTTTGGCAAATGTCAATGTCATACTTTGTAAAATTGATCATAAATTTTTAACTTATATGTTATTGTGTACTTTCATTAATAAGGTTAAAAAAAAACTTGTTAAAGAAATAAAATGAAATATAAGTTCCTGATAAGAGCTGGTCTATGTTGCATCCTTTCAGTTTAGCTAATCTGGATAGGAATTACCATAATAAAAATGCCAACATGAAAATATGTTTGTGTTGTAATTCATATGACACCTAAGGAACAGGATGCAATAAAATTGAATTAAATAAACTGGTAATGGAAAGTACTTGAAGGGAAAGGTTTGCTTGAAAATATTCTGTAATAAAACATGAATTGTGTATCACTGAATGTCACATACATGATTTGTATAAATACACCAACATTGCAATTGTACCAACATTGCAATTGTCACTTCAAACATAATAGTGTATGTAACATTGTGTCATATTGATTATAAAGTATTTGCAATTTCCTTTGATAGACTGTAGGTAACAATGACACATTGTTTAATTTAATCATTGGCCTTTTTGTGCAATCCTGTCTACTATTTGATGCTTATATTGACAGCTTTTAAAGAAGGTGTGAAGTAAGCCAGTTGAAGTAATTCTTCAAACAATTCAACATTCCAAAGAGCTTTATTACACCTTTTGCAGGTGATTCAACAATACAGTAATTAAAATGTGTTAATTACATAACAATAAATATGTACATATGCCTTTAAATACATTTTCTTTCATAATTATTATTTAATGTTACTATGTAAACATTATAATATTAATTCCAATTAGTGCTTGAAATAAAATAATGAAAATAATATCTATCAAATTGATGCAAAAAGATTTTTGTAAACTTGAATAGGTAAAAAAAGTTAACATTACAGACTTGTCTTTATTATATTTATTTTCTTTTGAGATCAATTGCATATGATGTAAAAAAAAACTTATGCATGCAAAGCGTGCAAATGCTTGACAAGAAGTATATACCGTGCACTTTGTTTGTCGCAAATAAAAATGTCACTGCACAGGTGTGCAAAGTTTTGACTTGAACTGTAGAAAGGATCAAACAAAATATACTTTCATATATTAATCAAATATAATAGATATGTGAAGCCATCAAGTTTTTGCATGTTTTCCATCTTCCAATCCCATCGGAAACTTTGCACACCTGTGTAGGTCACGCACAGGTAGATAAATTGTGTCGGCTCTTTTCGTGTCTGTCCGATTTGCAATAATCTCACGGTCTCTGTACTGAATTCTGAGATACATATTAATTAAATAAATGTATACTTACCGAGAATATAAAATATTAAATATTTTCTGTTTAATTCCAACTGTTTACGAATCTTTTACACGAAAAACACAGGTAAATCCGGTATTATTATTTTACGCGCACCGGGGAAGTTTCGTCGCCATTACAGTAAAGTGTCAATAGAGCGGATGAATTTGGTGACGTAGAAGTCTAATCAGCATGACAATCAAAATAGTCCCCGTGGGCGGCAGTTTACTCAGTTTAATTGAGTCATATTATTCATCCGCTACTACAGGTATAGTAAGAAGTAGTTCCACGTTTGTTCAGGCATCTTGACATTAACACTTTTATTAACAGGAAACAAAAATGGTAATAAGAAATATTTATTCAGAACATTCTACAATGCTTAGTAAGTGGACTAAATGTGAATAAAACAAGAGAACCTTGTTGTCCAATTTCAGCTCATCTGAGCACACTCACCTGAGCACAAAGTGCATAATACATCATATGCATTTAGGATGTTTGTCCATTGTCCTCAATTAACTTGTTTATTCTCTAGCAATCACATTTTTGAAACTAATGGACCTAACTTATATGGCATATAAGCTCTCAGTCAAGTTCAATGTGTCAAACTGGAGAATTAGTATGAGAGTTATGGCACTTGATTTGATAATGATAATAAACATATATTCAGCCAGTTTGCACTCTTGCACCAATCTCAATTAAGAAAGAATGTGTATGACCTTCTTCAGTTGTAATTTACTTAAGTTTTTGGGCATGAAATTTCTTTGCTGAGGTCAAAACAGTTATTTTGTGTGACGGTACAGATGGCGGCATGACAAGGTCCTCGGCGAATTGGCACATGTCCTTGAAAAGGAAAGAAGGAAAGTTAAACCTCTGATTCCAAAAAGCCATTTAATCAACTTTGTTAGAGAAGGAGAGAAGAAACCTGTGTCCACAGTAGAGAGAGGTATCTTGCAGAACTCTAAAAGCTGGGACCTGCGGGCAGATCTAGGAAAGAAGTTACAATTTCCTGAAGAAATCGCCCACACAACTCTCAGACCTGACATCGTTATTTGGTCCAGAAATCCAAAGACAGTAATTTTGGTGGAGTTAACAGTGCCTTGGGAAGAGAGAGTTGAAGAGTCGAATGAGTTAAAGAGGGAAAAGTACGAAGAGCTAGCCAACACATGCAGAGGGAACGGTTGGAAAACATGGGTCTTCCCTGTAGAAGTAGGATGCCGCGGCTTCCCATCCAGTTCAGTTCAGTGTGGAGAATGCTTGGGGCATTGGGCATCAAAGGAGCAACAAGGAAGACATCAGTCCATGTCCTCAGCAAAGCTGCTGAGAGAGCCTCATGTTGGCTTTGGCTACAGCGTAGCAATACATGCTGGAAGCAAACACAGACGGGGTAGGGGTTGATCGCCCTACCTGCCCCACCATCAAGAGGGTGTTCCGAGTTAAGGGGCGAAACACCTGTTGACGGATGGAACTCGGCTGATGACGTCTGTGTATGCAGTATATCTGTATTTATCACACTGTGATATAAATTTGTGGAATTCAATTTTTAGGAGTGTTAAATTTACATATTTACTTGTTTGTATAGATTGACTAGACTCCAAAAATCAATTAAAGAGCTGTCACAGAAGACAACATGCAGGACTATTTTGGTGCTGGATAGTGAAAAAGGAGCTGGAGTGTTTTAATGGCTCCAATGCGTATAACTATACTGAACAATAGTTTAGTCTGAGTCAACTGTATTTAGTAATAACAGAGATTTCAATAACTAAGTATAAAAGGGACATAGTTTAAGGAATATTTCTGCAAGAGTAATGCACCATGTGCCATATCACTTGACTAATTATGCAGAACAATTATTTTAAGTTTGAACAAAAAATCATTAATAATAACTGCATGTGTTACAGAAAAAGAGCATCAAAGCTTCAACCTGAAATTCTTAAAAAAAAAAACAGTGGCATAATTTTAATTAAGTCATAAAAAAAAGAGTAATGGACATTGTGTCATTAAATGTGGATGACGATGATGAAGTTTGAATCAAATCCATTTATTAACAATAGAGATATGGTAAAAATGCATAAAAATTAAACTAATATTCTAAGTAAAAAGGGACATGATCCATGTAATGTTTGTGCAAGAGTTGTGGACCTTGTGTCACATGATGACGATGATCATGAGGAAGAACTATTTCAAGCTTGAATCAAATCCAGTATGTAACAACAGAGATATAGTGAAAGTGCACCAAAACTAGAAGATGCTTTTGTAAAAAAGTGCATGTCTCCCCCAATGCATAGTCGTATATGCAAGAAGTCAAATGGGGACAGGAGCGAAAGTCAAAGAGACACTGATGGTTGGCTGCAATAGGGATCATCTACTTGGCATGTCCAATCATCCCACTAAGTTTCAACATTCTGGGCCTAGTGGTTCTCAAGTTATGAATTGGAAACGGTTTTCCACGTTCAGGCCCCTGTGACTTTGACCTTTGATCAAGTGACACCAAAATCATTTGGTGTCATCTACTCTGCATGTCCAATCATCCTACTAAGTTTCAACATTATGGGTCAGGTGGTTCTCAAGTTATTGACTGGAAAGAGTTTTCTATGTTCAGCCCCCTGTGACCTTGACCTTTGATGGCATGACCCCAAAAACAATAGGGGTCATCTACTCTGTAATTCCTATCGACCAGTGAAGTTTGAAGGTTCTAGGTCAAATGGTTCTCAAGTTATCAATTGGAAATGGATTTCCATTTTCTGTCCGCTGCAACCTTGACCTGTAATAGAGTGACCCCAAAATCAATAGGGGTCATCTACTCTGCATGTCCAATCATCCTATGAAGTTTCAATGTTCTAGGTCAAGTGGTTCTCAAGTTATTGACCGGAAATGGTTTTCCATGTTCAGGCCCCTGTGACCTTGACCTTTAATAGAGTGACCCCAAAATCGATAGGAGACATTGAAATTCTTAGTAAAAAGGGGGCATGATTCATGAAATTCGGTGCAAGAGTGATACCCTTTGAATCATATGATGTGGGGGATGATGTGGAACAACAATTTTAAGTCTGGATCAAATCCATGTAGTTATAACAGAGATGGAGTGAAAGTGTATGACATTTTAAGTAGAAAGGGGAGATAATTCATAAAATACTAGGGAGGGAGTTGTGGCTCTTGTGTCATATGATATGGGTGATGACATGGAACAATTATCTTAAGTTTGAAATCCCTTTTGTGATAACAGAAAGTAAAAAAGCATAAAAAATCACCTAAATTAGTAAAAAAGGGGCATGTTTCATGAAAAATTTGTGTCCAAGTTACAGGCCTTCTATTATATGATGTGAGTGGTGATGCGAAGCAACTATTTTGAGTTTGAATCAAATCCATTTAGTAATAACAGAAATATAGTAAAAAAAGCATTAAAAATCACCTAAATTTCTAAGCAAAAAGGGGGTATGTTCCACTAAAAAATTTGTGTCCAAGTTATGGGCTTTCTATTATATGATGTGAGTGATGATGCAAAGCAACTATTTTAAGTTTGAATCAAATCCATTTAGTAATAACAGAGGTAGAGTTAAATTGCACCAAAAGTTTAACCAAATTCTAAGTAAAAATGGGGAATAATTCATGAGATATTGGTGCAAGTTAAGGCCATGTGTCATATGATGAGGAATAACTATATTAAGTTTGACGCAAATCCATCAAGTAGATGTTCATGAAAACTTTAGCTGAAAGGATGCAGACACTGACCCTAACTCAATATATTTTGTATAGTCAAGCTAACAATTATTGATTTCACAATATTTCAAAATGTTTACAGTCATCACCGCTTCTAATAAAATTTTCCAGTATGTATTCATATAAGGTATTGTAAAATAAAATTAGACAACGGTTTCCTTGATTTATCAAACAAGAGGGCCATGAAAGCTTTGTCCTTTACCTTGAAAGTCAAGAATTTTTAGAGAACTCGATCTTGGATGTTACAAACCAAGTTCCTGGGGTTTGTGAAACTACAGTTTAACAAGGATTTTCTAGGAGTACCGGTATACCTTATGCCAGATCACTCAGTTTTAATCTTGACCTATATTTCTTAAAACAAATATTCTGATCAGATTTCATGAAGACTGCTCAGGAAATGCGGCATAGGCAGTTCTGACAGTCAAGGGCCAGAACACTGGTGTTACCAGAGAAATCTTGCAAATTATAACCCTTGTACAAAATTTTAACATACTGCCTGTTTCATGAAGATTTCTCAAGAAATGTTGTCTCTTGTGTTAGCAATATGTAACATGATCAACTATAATACTCAAGAGCCGTAACTTATTGCAGAAATCATGCCACTTATCACTCTTCACTGTTGTAGCCCTTTTCCGGCACATTTGGTACCCTACAATAAAGCTGTATTGCCTGATAGAAGAGCTTGTTCTTTACAATAAAAATATTTACATACCACTTCAGGTACACAACTGGTGGAGGAGCACCCTGGCCTATGTCCATAAACTCCCAAGGGTGTGGGAATTGGTGACTGAGGCTGGCAGCAAGTACCAGACCCTGATGGTACATGGCAAGTAGTGCTGTAGATTGTTACCTTTACATTTACCTTTTAACAAAGATCACAATTCAAAGATCTGAGACGTTACGGGTATTCTTACTTGAATTTCAGGTTTAACTTGTGGACATCTGTGTACTCGCTACAGCCCTAATGGATAGAACAAGTGTTTAAAAATATTGAAGGAAGTAGGAATTTGATTGGCGTCTCTGGTTCTGGTATCTCCATAGACAAGGGGTTTTTTGACATTTTGACTATTGCGCTGCAGCCTTTAAATAGCATGGTGATTCTGGCTATATTGCAAGAAAGCTCAGCCAAGTTCTTGTATCATCTGGGTTTAATCCACATCTAGGAGTTTGGTCAGCGTAGTTATTGAAAACCAACTTACCTCTAGACATGTTCCAGTGTACGAGTTTGCTGGATCCCATACGCATACCCTAAAATGGCTGCTTGGTGCTTACAGGTATAGCCCAAGTGGCTTCTCTTTACAAAATTCCTTTTGTGGGCAGTGTTGATATGATAGTTCCATTGCAGATTATTTCCACTTTGTGGAATTGAGCATTAACCATTTAATAAACATTTAAGACAGGTTGATGCTTCAGACCTAAGTGTGTAAGATCCTTCATGCAGCTCATGACAAAACAGTTGTGTAGCAATTTTCATCTATTTCAACAGTCTCATCCATCAGATTTTCGCAGTTATGACCTAGCCCTTTAAAAATCTAACAGAAACCACAGTAGATCTCCACTAGTCCCAGTGTCACTCTTGACATTCAACGTTGGGCAGGTATATCATGGAATCTGCATTATGTCTCAACGAGATGGTCATAAGAGGTTTAGCAGATAATGGGCAGACATACAATATTTTCTTTACATTTGTGGCCTTGACCTTTGGCAGGCATATTGGGACATGGTTTCTGCAGTCCATCTGGATAGACCGCTTATTCTGTTTGAGTCATTATTATCACACATTTGGAGCAGACATGAAATTCAAGTTTGAAACCCCGATTTAAAAGTTGGTTTTGAAATCAAGAGGGCCCTGACAGTACTAGAGTTTCACAGCTCAATCTGGCATAAAAATAAATATGGAAACTGGACAGTGGTAACACTGTTATTAATGATGCCATCTAAGAGCTAAAACATGACTTTTGTCAGACATCTAAGCTAGCCTCAATAATCAAAATTCTATCTTTTTTTTTATGTACATGCAGATATTTTTGTTTTTACTCATCTTGGGATAGGTGTGCCTACTTTTGCCAGACTTTTGGCATTAAAAAGGTATCTTTTTTTTATATATAAAACACACTGAGATAGGGGTAATACTATAATTATGCCCTTTGGCATTCCTACAATATTAAACTGAAATCTGGACAGAAGATTCAGAGCAGATTTTCAGTGTTTTCCATAAAGCCTTAATGCTGGGAAAATAACTGTATAAGTGGTAAAGTCCATGGCATTGTGGCTAATTTTGTGAACTTCTTATGACAAGTCATTATAATCAAATAAGGATAAATAAACTTAAATTTGGCATTTCAATTTTCGAATTTTCGAATTCGCGAATATTTCCACTTGTAAAATGTCTGGTATATGCAACTGAAAAACCTTTTAATACTTATACAGCAGTTCCACCCCTGGCATCCATGTTTTAATAAATAACAAGGGCTGCATAATGAATAATTTCAAATAAGAGTTTTGAAAGGAACATTTCCAATGAAGTTTCATTAAAATCCAATCAACAGAGGTAGGCTAGACAAATTTCAATACAAAATCATGAGAGGAAATAATTATTCATAGATAATCTATGCATAAAAAAGAATGACGTCAACATTGTATGAAATAACTTGAAAATGACTGAAAGAATAAAATCACTATTAATAAGAGGGGCCATTGTTGGCCTAAGTCACTCACCTGACCTTGACTGTTTGACACTGAATATATTTATAATACACTGAATCGTGAATGGTAACAACTGTGTTTAATATAAACTAATTTGTGGGAGGATCTTACAATGATAGTACAGACCAAGTTCCATGAAGATCCACCAACAGTCATTTAAAGGTTTTTCTACTTTTAGCTCTAGCAAAAAAACAACAACAAGAGGGCCATGAAGGCCCTGTATCGCTCACCTGACTACTGACCTAAAGATCATCAAGATTAACATTTTGACCAAGTTTCATTAAGGTATGGTAATAAATGTGGCCTCTAAAGTGTTAACTAGCTTTTCCTTTGATTTGACCCGGTGGCCTAGTTTTTGACCCCACATGACCCAGATTCAAACTTGACCTAAAGATCATCAAGATTAACATTCTGAATAAGTTTCATGAAGATACAGTCATAAATGTGGCCTCTAGAGTGTTAACAAGCTTTTCCTTTCATTTGACCTGGTGACCTAGTTTTGATCCCACCTGACCCAGATTTGACCTTGACCTATAGATCATCAAGATTAACATTCTGACCAAGTTTCATTAAGACAAGGTCATAAATGTGGCCTCTACAGAGTTAACTAGCTTTTCCTTTAATTTGACCTGGAGGGTAACATTCTGACCAAGTTTCATTAAGATTGGGCCAAAATTGTGACCTCTAGAGTGTTAACAAGCTTTTCCTTTGATCTGACCTGGTGACCTAGTTTTTGAACCCAGATGACCCAATATCGAACTCGTCCAAGATTTTGGAGGTAACATTCTGACCAAGTTTCATTAAGATTAGGCCAAAATTGTGACCTCTAGAGTGTTAACAGTCAAATTGTTGACGACAGACGGATGAACGACGACAGACACAGGGCGATCACAAAAGCTCACCTTGAGCACGAAGTGCTCAGGTGAGCTAAAAAACCCATCTGAACAAATTTTGGAGAGAACCTTACAGTGATGGTACAGATCAAATTTGATCAAGATCCATCAGACAGTTAGTTCATAAGAAGATGTCATTTAAACATGTTTAATGTATTTCTAATTTCAGCTCTAGTGGCTCCTAAAAGGGGTCAGGTGTCCCCATATGAACAAAACTGACCTTAGGATGATGTCGCATACCAAATTTGATGGAAATCCTTTAAGCAGTTCTCCTCCTTTGAACAAATTTGGGGGAAGACCTTATAACAATGCTACAGACCAAGTTTGAGGAAGATCCATAGAAGAACTTGTTAAAAGATGTTTCTATTTTTAGCTTTAATGGTCCCTAAAGGGGACAAGTGCCCACAGTTGAATGTTTGCAAGAGAACCTTAAAATAATGCTGGAGACCAATTTTGATTAAGTTCTATCAAGCTGTTCTTGAGAAAAAGTTGTTTAAAATTATTTCTACTTTTACCTCTACTGGCCACTAAAACAGACCAAGAGCCCCCATTTGATCAAATTGGGAGAGAACCTTATAATGATGTTACAGACCAAATCTGATGAAGATTCATGAAGTGTTTCATAAGATCAGTTAAAGGTATTTCTATTTTCAGCTCTAGTGCAAGTGCCCCCATATGAACAAAATTGGGAAAGGACCTTACAATAACACTTCAGACAAAGACTGATGAAGATCCATCCAGCAGTTAATGAGAGGAAGATGTTTAAAGAATTTTTCTATTCTTGGTACTGGCAGCCCCTCAAACAGGGCCAAGCTGAACCATTTTCATAAACTTGATACGAGTCCAAGCCAGAAAACTACTGACCAAGTTTGGTGTAATTCTGACCTGTAGTTTAAAGAGAAGAAAATGTTTAGAACATCTAACGCGAGTCAAAAAATATGCACATATCCACTTCATGAACATGTGTACCAAGTTTGACAGACAGTTCAAACAATATATACCCAATGTATTTAACTCTGGGGTCATAAAAAGTATGAAAGTATGCATCCTACAATAATTGCTTAATGTAGGTTTCAAGCTTATTTGTTTTGCACAGAAATTCTCAGATGCTAGCATAGTAGAATACTCTAGGTAACTGTCAATAAAATTCAGTATTTGGTTTCTTTATGCTGTTATCAGCTCTTTTTTTATTTATTTTTCTCTTTCAATAAATGTTCCAGTAAATTCTGGAATTCTTTATTGCTTTATTGTAGATTTGTCCATTTCCACTGAAGACTGTGATTATACTGTAATGCTAAGCATCATATACCTGTGTTTCTTCAAATCTTATATATAAGTATAGCACTTATCAAAATGCTCAGACTTAGTACTGACTGTCCTTTACAACAGGTAGCCTACCTATATTACTTACTACCATAGCATCAAAAAGATGAACAACAGGACATGGCTAGACAATAATACTGCATTTACTCATTTCTTGATTACAGTTACATCTTAAAACATTATCAAGAATGCTAACTTAATAACAAACAAAATATTGGCAGTTCAGTTTTAACTTTATTTTGACAGATATACTGATAAAATCTAAAATTTACTTATTAATAACGTGAGCAAAGCAAATTATCTCCCTTTGAAATATAACAAGGTCACCAGAGTAGTGCCCCTTACATAGCTCATCATACTGGTATTTGAAAACACAACACTTTTTGTTATCCTATGTAATGGCAAATTTCTGCCAACCACATGCTGACTTATTTTTTCTTTAAAGTGTCATTTATTCAGTTACAATCTAGCAAGCAGAAAAGTTTTGTGTTATCCACTCGTGTCTTTAACAGGACAAAACGGTCTGACAACTACATACTCGCTTATGTTAACTATACATCTTGATTTTTGTCTAAAGTTATTCTTTAATTTTGTTTAGTAAACACTTACCTAAAAATAGACATTGTTTGTTCCTGCTCTACCTTATGGAATTGTTTTAATAAATGGGAGTTTGTCTTTACTGCTTCAAAATAATCTATTTTTAGTTAACTGGCTATTAAGAAACCTTTTACAATATCTATATGTTGTGGCAATAGTGAGCACTAGCTGCTAAGATAATTATCTGGAAAACATTAGACTTTTCAGACAACTGGATATGTGACATTTTAGAGAAAACTATCGACACAAATAAATGAATGTGTTGATGGCAGATATATGCCACCACATTATACCCTACACTGCTGAATGGCATATTTCCCAGATTTTCAAGTATTGCTGTATTATAAAGTTGTGTGTATTGTTTCAAATATCAAACAGTATTGCACACATAATTATTTCATGACATTCTCTCATGTAAATATATTAAAGCTTTAAACAGACATAAGATTATAACATAATAGACATTACACACTCATCATCTGCATTTAAACATTCATATTTAATACAATGGTCTACCATAGTTACTTGCTTCTGAACCTCTGGCATGTCTTGTGAATATTTTCATTTCGTTTACTGAACAGGGTAAAGCCAATCAGCTGTGTTTTGTGACTGATCTTCCAAACTAAAGCAAATTGTCGGTGAAAAGCGTGACTGCATCTGTTTCAATATCCATGCCGAATTACCTGGAATACTCATTTTGTGAGGTCTTCAGTCATTGTTAGCAGCTTGCCAAGTACACTCAAGAAAATTAGAAGCACAATATTCATTTAAGGCAATATTTTTATTCCTTCAGCTTGTATACACAATGTTTTTACATACTATTATTATTATTCATAAAATCTGATCAAATATGACAGTCATTAAATCTGTGACAGTCTAAGCTTGACCATTCTCACCTGTGCAGCTTAAGTTGCAATTCATTTCTTTCCAAATCCATAGTGTACATTTACAAAAATGTAATGATACATAAAGCAGAAGTACATTACAAACTCATGAGCCAAGATTTCTTCTTAATTGCTCCAATTTCCTAAACTTCAGCTTATGTTAATGAAAATGATTGTCAACTTATCAAAAGTATATGTATTTCAAAATCTTTTGTTGAAGCGCTATCATGCAGCTAGACCAGTCACGCTTTCTGTAAATTGGTACGTGGACGTAACTGAAACTACACCGAGCACATCGCAATTAAGCAAACATGATAAATTAATATACACATTATAGAAAATCTTACTGGTAAAAATTCTTTCAATGGTTCAATGTAGTATTTCTAAATTTCTTGAGTGTATTTTGCTATATGATACTTAAATTTGAATGTGGCAAGTCAAAAATAGGATAACTGATTGGCTGATTAAAACTACATATGCATACAAATAAATAAAACAAATTTAATCAGAAGTTAATCTAGTGACTGTGAAGAACCTGTGATGAATATGAATGTTTAAAATCTTGAAACAAAAAACTTAATATGACTTACAACAAAACATCATGCAAAATAAACAAAAAACAAGAGAGCCAAACTGTTATACCGGTAATCAACTGGTATGCCCAGAAAAGCAAATTACTTTTGACTTTTAAAATACTCTACTTAATGGGCAGACTAATTGAAAATTCTCTCATTTTCAACTAATTAAAGGGTCATAACTCACCCACTGAGGTGATTCTTTACTTCAAAACAAACTCAAAATCATAAATGAAAACATTTTCCTCATCTGAGGTACAAACTATTTACAGTCAGAAGTTTGAATACATTCCTTCATTTCATTTGTCAACACTGGGATCTAGTTTGAGATTGGAGACCAGTCTCAAAATTCAAGTATCTGATTGGCTGATTCTGAGCATACACTTAAAACTGACCAATGGCAGTGCTGCATTACAAGACTGGTTTTAAGTCATATCTTGATCCAAGTGTTGTAATCAAATGTTTTAGGAAACACATGATAAAGTTACATTCTTACTATTTCAAAAAATTCTATTTTAGACCTGTATCTTTTTTTAAAACAAAAAAATAAATGGATTCACAATCACATAAACAAAACCACCCCAATCAAAAAAAAATTTTTTTTCAATGGGAATTTTTGCTATGAATTCTACAAGACTTGATAAAAATGTTTTAAGTAACAGATGATCCTTCTACAAATAAGTCAAATAAAGAATAAATTAGCACAGATTAATCTTGATAAAAATACATGTAATGGTAAGTTCTTAATTATGAAAGGCTGGCATATGGTAACATGTAACATCCACATATAATCACCTGTATTAAGCAGCCACTTGCCTTAAGCAATCAGCCAACTTACATCCTCAATTAAGTTTTTGTTCTAATATCAATTTATCTAAAGCAGCTGCCTGCCTTAATAAGCCAGATTGTGTTGCTACCTTGACTGGCTGCTTCATACAGGTTTAACTGTATAACATATATATATTTTTACTATACCATAGAAGTGGGCAGATGTACATTTGATCTATAGATTCATTCCGTAAAATACCGTAGAAGTGGGCAGATATAAACGTAAAAGTGGGCAGACTAACAGTACTGGAATTGAAAAGAATCTGCCCAAATTTACGGAACCCTGTATATATATATATATATATCATTATATGAGGAAGCTTATTCCTAGTTCAAAAGTTCCTTTATATACACAACTTCAATTATTTCATTGTTTGTTTAAAAGTCATTATGATTTACACAATGTACATGTAGGTGGTGACTAGAATTTTAGGTTTCCTATCGATGGCAAGTCTGGTAGTTTCATGTCCTTAATTTTCTGTGGAATGTTCATGTCCTTGACAGCTGACACAGCTCTCGCAGGTGCTGCTGTTATACCAGCCTGAAAAATTTCATGGAAACATTTAAATTTTAAAAGTAGGAATACAGAATAAATTCAAGAAACATAATTCTATAAATGATGACTTCATAGTACAATGACTTAACCCATACCCTGCTAAATTTCTACAATGAACTTGTCCATCCTTCAATTTGGACAGTACCATTAGCTGTTAAAAGGAGTGCTTACCAAAAAGATACTGACTGAATGGTGAACAGAATTGTAATATCTTCACAATTGACAGAAATCTATACGTATGTAACATCTCAGGAAGCTTCATAATCAATATTATTGGAATTAACAGACTACCGGTAAATGATGTTTTAATCACCTAAGATAATTGAAATTACAAATGTTTAGTCTATAAGCTTTTGCTAAGATTTATGAGTAACTTGTTAATACCTTTACATATGATGCTAGGAAGAAACATTTAATAAATTCTCTTATAAAAACAAGTCATTAAAACAAAATGATATATTTTCAAGCCTATTTTGAACATCTAGACAAAGAAAGTCGGCTTATTCAATTTATTCCAAGTTCAAAACTAAACAAAGAGCTGCAGCCATTCCATGTTTAAACACAGTGATAATCTATGGTGTTCTATTGGGAGCATCATACTTTCGCCTCTTTGCCCTGTAGATTTGTAAGACAGCATGATAACAAAATATGAAAAAAGCATGTTTTTCATATCACTATATCGCAATATCATCCCCTCATATTACAGGAGATATTACAATGCAAAAGTGTCATATCTTCGAATTGTATTATTGCATTGTCTCCCTTACCAGACTACAAGGCAAAGGGGTGTTTCAAACGCTGGCCCTAACAGAACACTGTGTTAAACTGACCACAAATTGACATCTGTTACCATTAAAGAATATTAAAAAAAAATATTTTATAACTGGAACTCCCGAGAGCAGGGACATAATCAACAATTTGGTAACAGAAAGGAAAGACAACCAGAAGGAAAAGGTAGTGTAGTAAAGATCCAAGGACATTACTGTCTTGAACATGCTTTTTCCATTAACCCTTAACCTGCTATATTTCTATAATGGACCGGTCCATCTTTCAATTTGGACCGTACCATTTATCATTTGAAGGGGTGTTTACTAAAAATTTACTGACTGAATAGCTAACAGTGCAGACCATGATCAGACTGCACAGATGTGCAGGCTGATCTTGGTCTACAGTGGTCGCAAAGGCAGAATCATCTGCCGCCAGCAGGCTAAGTGTTAACAATGATATATCATTCTACCAAATGGCATCAACATTAAAATGACCAGTGCAGCACCGCACACCTCCCTGTAAGGGTAAGTTAAATGTTGCTACCGCTGCATCCCATGCTCCATTAGCAAGATGTAGATGTCTTCCCTATAAAACTAGATGTGTGACCACAGGAGACTGGTGGCCCAACTTGCTGTCACTGTATGGTCATGTTACTTGTTGACAATGCAATTCCAGGGTTTTTTTTTGGCCGTTTTTATAGCCGTTACTCGGCTATATTCCCAACACCAAAAAGTATGACTTGTATATTTCCCAAAATGAGTGCAAAAATTCCCAGTCTACATTCTGTAAAAAATTTCATCAAAATTGCACAAACACTGACCAAATTATGGACAATTTTGTAATGGAAGTATGTTAAAGAGGTTGTACAATGTGAAACAAGTGTATGAGAAAGTGCTTAAACACATCCTTACTATATCTTATGGGACAATATATTTCCCAATTTGGAACATTTACGTATCAAAATTCCCAATTTTGGGGGTATAGGCTATGTTCCCAAATTAGCTAGAAAAAAACCCTGAATTCTAAGTAAACTTCAATGCTGCCTTTGGGTGGGGAGCTGGTGGGAGGGAGTAGAGATACTGCAAGACATAATTATATCTGAAAAAAAAAAAATCTTTATTTTTCATGACGTTTTCTAAGGGCCATGTCTTCAAGGATTTCAAATTCCTATTTATAGACAAAATTAATGGGATTTTTTTTTTATTCACTGGAATGCGAATAACCATAAAATCTACAGCAAGTAGAACTCGATGATCTAGAATGCTTTCACAGTATCTGATACACCTTTTTTGTGGTTCAAACATGTCTCTAAAATGAACCCGGTGTGCACCAGTACATACAAACTATTCCAAATACTATAAGCACTCTATGAAAAATACTAAAGGACAGCGTGTCATTTTTCATTTTCAACAAGACATAACGTAATTTAGTTCTAGCAATTAATATCAGGTACCTATGTTACAGACATGATATATGTGATGTATAAATTGGTTATACACAAGTGTTATCTAGCAAAACAGTATTGAGAAATGTTAAATATTATTAAAATATCTACAATGGGTTTATAAAATCAAGAAAAACAAAAGCGCCGCCAAGCGGGGCAATATACGCCCGAAGGGTTACATCAGAGGATGGGAGCAAAATTTAAAGAACTTGACTGTTGAAGCCCAAAGGACAGGAACAAAAAAAAAAGAAATTCAAAAAAAATTTTCTAAGTCCACAATTTTTTTTTTTTACCAGGTAAAGTTATGTCAAAAACATCTAAAAATTGGATGTACCATCCATGTTGCACCACAGAAAAGTGGTCTCGGTTTTTTCCTACTGCCAATAATAAAAAAGTTTCAAAATAAGCTATTTATAGTAACAAAAAAGGGAAGTAATTAAAAACAAGGAGCTGCGTTCAATAAACGCTTGATGCCCCCGGTGGCATCCTTGTCGATACAAAGCAACCCAAGTCCAAAACGAGGTCAAGGTCAAACTGAGGTCAGGTGATGTTTGAAGATGAGGAATGGTCACAGGTTACATCTGTATTAGTATCAATTCATTCTTGTAAGCAGTATTGATGCTAGATGAAACGGTCCCATTTGGTTAACCAAGAGATGGCCCAGCAACCTAAGTCCAAAATGAGGTCAAGGCCAAACTGAGGTCAGGTGATGTTTGAAGATGAAGAATGGTCACAGGTTACATCTGTATTAGTATCAATTCATTCTTGTAAGCCAGATGAAACGGTCCCATTTGGTTAACCAAGAGATGGCCCATATAAAGCAACCTAAGTCCAAAATGAGATCAAGGTCAAGGTCAAACTGAGGTCAGGTGGTGTATGAAGATGAGAAATGGTCACAGGTTACATCTGCATTAGTATCATCTCATTCTAGTAAGGGGTATTGATGCCAGACGAAACGGTCCCATTTGGTTAACCTCGTACAGACGGACGAACGAATGAACGGACGGATGAACGGACAGGACAATCACTATATGCCTCCCGCATCAGTAGATGCCGGGGGCATAAAAAAATTATTGTAAGAGAACAAAAAAGGGATCTGCCAAATAAAAACAGGAGCCCTGCAATGCATAGCAATATACACAAAGCAGTCATATATGACCTCTGACCCCTAAGTGTGACCTTGACCTTGAAGCCAGTCATCTAAAACATGCGCTCTGCAGGTTGCCTCAGTGTGGTGAACATTTGTGCCAAGTTTCTTTGAAATCCTTCAAGCAGTTCAAGAGTAACAGAGCGGACACAGCAAGTCATATATGACCTTTCACTCCTAAGTGTGACCTTGACCTTGAAGCTAGACATCCGAAACAAGCGCTCTACATGTCGTCTCAGTGTGGTGAACATTTGTGCCAAGTTTCTTCAAAATCCTTCAAGCAGTTCAAGAGTTACAGAGCGGACACGAAACACACTCATATGACCTTTGACCCCTAAGTGTGACCTTGACCTTGAAATGAGATATCCAAAACATGTGCTCTGCACGTCGTCTCGGTGTGGTGAACATTTGTGTCAAGTTTCTTTGAAATCCTTCAAGGGGTTCAAGACTTACAGAGTGGACACGAAATTGCTAACAGACGGATGGATAGACAGACACTGGGACCATAACATAATATGTCCCTTCCGGCGTATAAAAATTCGATCTGGAACTTTCAACAAGGTAAATCAATATCTTTTATCAAACTCAACAAAAAAAGAAAACAAAACAAATGAAAGTGAAAACACAGTTCACTGCAAACAAATGGTCAATGGTTTATGCAGTATTTCCAAACAAATTACTTCTACGCTATGTCTACCATTCAACAAAAACATATAGGAAAACTCTTCAAATATGACAGCAAGAGTCTTGTCCACTGTACTTCTCTTTATAGCTACAGTTATCAAGAGTTGTCAGAGATAACAGTACACACAACTATTTTGATGCTGAATAGGGTATATCTGTCAAGTTGTGTGAGCATCACTGCCCTATAGTGATCTATATTTGTAGTTAAGTTTCATGAAGATGGGTTACTTTGTTTTGTGGGAATTTGTGATTTGTAAAACAATTAAAAGGGCAATAGCTCTGAAGTTACTGAAATGATCCTGACAGAAGTTGCATGTGCACCACTGCTCTATAGTGATCTATATGTGTAAAGTTTTAGGAAGATCCATCTAAACTTTAAAGGTTATTTAGATACGGTAAAAATCCCTACTTCTTAACAAATCAAGGGCAAAACTCTGCTTTTACTGGGTCCAGGGGGATAATACTAAATGTGAGCAGAGGTCATGTGCTAATTAATAACAATGTGAGGTTTGGTGATTCCAGTTATTAAAGATACTTTTTGAATTATAAGCATTTTCAATTTCAGATGGACTGATGCAGAAACAGACAGACAAATAGCCAGATGGACAATGCAAAATCTATTTCCTTCCACCTTTGATGGGGATAAAAAGTGTCAGAGGGGAAGCCTTAAAAAGTACAAGACATTCTTCCATGAAACACCTAATATAACATAGACAGATGGCAGTGTGGAAAATATGCACATCATTTTGTTTTGTTGCTATAGCAACACATGTGGTTGCTTTGGCAACAAATAGTCCAAAAAGTATGACAAAAAAGTGGATTCTGTGACTACTTACAAAGTATAAGAGATTTTCCATGAAATCTGGTAAATACACTTGTAGGTAGAAGATAATGAGGAGAATATGCACATTATTATAGTTTCTCAGTTAGTTTATCTATTCTACTGAGATCATTCTATCAGCCTCTCTATCCTTTTATTCAATCATCTTTCTTTCTCCCCATCCATTTGTCAGTTTCAACAGAAAGATCCTTTCTTAACTTTTTAAGTACCAAATTTTTCTTATGGAACTGCCTTATAAATGGTTGGATGGTTGGAGAATAAGCTGGTTTAAGTTTGCAGCATTATGTCCCTTCTGGTAAGGGATTTTGACTGCTAGGCAATAGTCTTGTTAATCATGCTTCAGAAATATAGGCAGTAGGAAACATAAGTATAGGCAAACATCTAGCCACGTAAATCTGTACAATGTTACAGTATATGAAAATGTGTTTGTTTGGCAAATTTAAAGCTGCACTGACATGATTTATGTCAATAACTAGTTTCTAAGGTAGAAGAAGACACAGGTGCTCATTCTGACATTACTCTCAGCAGTCTGGGTAGACCCACTGATTTACAGTTAGTCAGCAAGATTTTAGAACTGGCTGTTGTGAGAGGCAAGTTATTCAAAACCTTTTGACATGAAAATGTTTGAAGAAGTATGAACATAATTGATCACCTTCATATATGCAAGCTTGAATTAATTTATAAGCCCTTTTTACTTAATTTTATAAAATATAATATCATTATCTGATATTTATTACTTTAAAGAAGATAGATTTATTAAGCATATCTCTGAAAAATGGAAAAGTGTCTAAGAAACGTGCAATTAAGCAAGAAAATGTAACCCACATTGAATAAATTATGTAACAATAAAAAGGTTTCTTGTAAGCTGAATGACAATAAAAACAGACTGCAGAAAGAGTTGTTGAAAATACTGAAAACCAAAGACCTGCAACATTTTACTTACTAGATCTAGATCTTGGTAAATTTGTCACTCAAAGAACGCAATAAAACAGCATCTAGTGATTGCTGAAAGTTGTCAACCAAATGATAGTCACAACTAAAAGCTTAAAGATTACTGGTAGGTATAATCAGAAAAAACATAATTATGCAGAAAGAAATACATAATCTGTACATAAAAAACATAACTACACCCATCTTTATCTAACCAAACTCAAGCATAAACCAGAGCATGTTTCACCTTTTCTTGCATCTTTGGCAAAAATAAGATTCACTGTACTTACAGTCTGATTTTCAATAAAGTCAATTCAAAACCATGTTAAAAATCTACACTTTATCTATGATGGTAAAAAGTGTTTTTCAACTTCACTTTAGTAATAAAAACATATACAATTCACTCTATTGTGTACCTAATTTTTCTACGGTTTTAATATACCCAAAAACAGTTTTATGTCATCTGAGGACTTGTCACATTTTACTTATTTTAGGAAGACCCCAGGTGCCCCTTCAGACATTATTACAGGCACCATTATGCACACCAGTAGAACCACCAACCTTCCTGGAGCTGGCTCAATGGCTTATAAAAATGAAAAAAGTCTATATCAAAGTGCAGTGTCATACCCACAGTGATAAGAAGTAAGTGATTCACACTAAGTGACCTTAACCACCAGGCCTTTTTTAAAAAGAAGAACTGACTGTTCATTCTGTGTAATGTTTTCCTAAGGTTTATCGCTTCAAAAGTAAAATGAGCCGTGCCACGGGATAACCAACATAGTGGGTTTGCGACCAGCATGGATCCAGACCAGCCTGCGCATCCGCGCAGTCTGGTCAGGCTCCATGCTGTTCGCTAACAGTTTCTCCAATTCCAATAGGCTTTAAAAGCGAACAGCATGGAGCCTGACCAGACTGCGCGGATGCGCAGGCTGGTCTGGCTCCATGCTGGTCGCAAACCCACTATGTTGGTTTTCTCATGGCACGGCTCAAATGCCACAGAATGACCCTCCACATACATGAACAAGTGATTCTTGATATACATCAGTAAACAAGTATCCATACTGTTTCATAATAGATCTCATATGCTATATGATACCAGTATCAAAGAATGAAATGCAGAAGTACAAGTATATTACAGTTAGATTATTTGCAAGCACAAGAAAAGACTTTCCAGTGAAGGATATAATACAAATATAGTACTTGTTGTAAATTGTAGAAATAAAGCTGTCTCTATTTTTTTCTTCATCTTCTATTTCCGAAAAACTTACAAAAACACCTACCGGTAAGTTAAAGAGTATTTTTTTGACAAAACTAGCCTAAAACAGAACTTTATAATCTAAAGACTACATTAAAACAATTTTCTTTAAATTGCCTTTTTTAAGCACAAACATTTTAACAGTCTGTATTTAAAAACAATGCTATTTCAAGTTCCTAACTTACAAACTTAAAAAAGATTTGGCATGTACAGAAAAATTGTTAATCAGATATTCTTTTTTACTTTTCATGAAAAAAGCAACAACAACAACAACAACAACAACAACAACAGCAACATCTAACTTTCAGATGAGGGAAAAAAGAAAACTGAACTGAATGACATCATGCTAGAAGGCATGCTCCTCTTGTTTGTTCAAGTACACAAGTACTTAGAAGCGTGAAAATTCATTTAGCAGACATGTTATTCCACAGAGTATCACTTACTGCTTGTTTGAGAATAAAGTCTTCCTTTTTCTTGCAAATAAAAACACCTGTACATGTATTTATATTGATAGGTACCATCTAAACTGAGCACTTACAAAATATTGTTAATTTACAACATAGTAAAACATTGTTAAAGACAATGTATTTCTTTCAAAGTAGCGTACTATTTTCCCACATCTATAATTTTAAAGTACAGTGACATAATATTCATGGGTAGACTAATATTCATAAATTTAATAGTTGTCGAATCTATGAAAATAAATCTCAACAAACAAGCAAAGTCTTGTTCACCCTTTTTTTTGAAAGCAAAAATCAAACAACACATATACCCATGAAATAGGAATTTTGGCCAAAAACCACAAAATTTAACAATTTCACAGTATCAGTCTTAATAAGTGACCGAGAATTGCAGTGGCAAAACAAAAGTCCCCTAAGACAGCAAAGCTCGACTATTCGAAATATTGTCCCAGAAGCAGGAAAATATTACCCAAAAAGGTTAAATATCAAAAGAGTTTTAAGTTCAAAAGGGGGCATAATTTGACCAAAATGCATATCAGAGTTATAGGACTTGCTGCTATCAACTAGTTTTATAACCCCAAAGGCATATGTGAAGTTTCAATTCAATATCTGCATTAGTTTTGGAGATAGTAACTTGCATGTAAAACTTTAACCAGAATTTTCTAAGTCCAAAAGGGGGCATAATTTCCTCAAAATACATGTCAGAGTTATGGAACTTGACCCAGTGAGGTTGGTAATTGATCTAGAAAAAGAAATAATAAGTTTCAAATCTATATGCCTTTTAGTAAGGGCATAATTTGACCAAAATGAAGGTCAGAGTTATGGGACTTGGTGCTATCAACCAGTTTTATAACCCCAAAGACACATAATGTCATGTGAAGTTTCAATTCAATACCTGCATTAGTTTTGGAGATAGTAACTTGCATGTAAGACTTTAACCAGAATTTTCTAAGTCCAAAAGGGGGCATAATTTCCTCAAAATACATGTCAGAGTTATGGAACTAGACCCAGTGAGGTTGGTAATTGATCTAGAAAAAGAAAAAAATAAGTTTCAAATGTATAAGCCTTTTAACAATAGCTGTATGTACTTGCACGCAAAACTTTAACCAGAATTTTTTAAGTCCAAAAGGGGGCATAATTTCCTCAAAATACATGTCAGAGTTATGGAACTTGACCCAGTGAGGTTGGTAATTGATCTAGAAAAAGAAATAATAAGTTTCAAATGTATATGCCTTTTAACAATAGCTGTATGTACTTGCACGCAAAACTTTAACCAGAATTTTTTTAGTCCAAAAGGGGGCATAATTTCCTCAAAATACATGTCAGAGTTATGGGACTTGACCCAGTGAGGTTGGTAATTGATCTAGAAAAAGAAATAATAAGTTTCAAATCTATATGCTTTTTAGTAATAGCTGTATGTACTTGCACGCAAAACTTTAACCAGGATTTTCTAAGTCCAAAAGAGGGGAATAATTTGGCCAAAATGAAGGTCAGAGTTATAGGACTTGGTGCTATCAACTAGTTTTGTAACCCCGAAGACAAATGTGAAGTTTCAATTCAATATCTGCATTAGTTTTGGAGATAGTAACTTGCATGTAAAACTTAACCAGAATTTTCTAAGTCCAAAAGGGGGCATAATTTCCTCAAAAAACATGTCAGAGTTATGGAACTTGACCCAGTGAGGTTGGTAATTGACCTAGAAAAAGGAAAAATAAATTTCAAAGCTATATCCCTTTAAATGATAGCTGTATGTACTTGCATGCAAAAACTTAACCAAGGTGTGACGCCGACGCCAGGGTGAGTAGAATAGCTAGACTATTCTTCGAACAGTTGAGCTAAAAAATCTATTTCACTTGACCTTCAATAGTGACCTTGACCTTTGACCGACAACCATGGGTCATGTCTAACAAGAGCATCTCAATAAGGAGCAATATATGCCTGAAGGTATGACCCTTAAGTGTGAAGCGAACCATCCGAAACATGGTCTCTGCATATCATCTTGATGTGGTGAACATTTGTGCAAAGTTCCTTTAAAATTCTTCAAGCTGTTAAAGAGCAGACACGAAACAAAGTTGTATGACCTCTGACCCCTAAGTGTGACCATGACTTTGAGGCGAGCCATCCAAAACATGCACTCTGCATGTCTTCCTGATATGGTGAACATGTATGTCAAGTTTCTTCGAAATCCTTTAAGGGGTTCAACCGTTCAAGAGTTACAGAGCGGACACGAAATTGCTAATGGACAGACTCCAGCGTCATAATGTAATACGTCCCTTCAGACATATAATCATGGGGAGCATTTCTGTGTAGTACTAAAAATATCCTTCAATGCAATTAAAAGGAGAGGTTTTTTTCCATGGTGATATGAATTTCACTGATTTAACCACTGCATTTAGAATTAATGGGAATATTAAATGGTTCTTTCGGCTTCAAGTTCTTAGATAGAAACAACAACTGAATCCACAAAATTTAGCAACCCACGAGTGTTAGTGATATCACAGTAAATTACAAGAATGAACCATCAAATAAAACAACAACAATTAGAATAAAAGTGTATTGTTACAAAACTGATACACAGCTTAAAAACAAAAGCTTATCAAAATCTGAATTAAAGTTACCTCAGATTTCTCAAGTTTATTTTGTTCTTCAATTCTCGTAATGATCTCTGTCATATTGGTCTCTAGCACCATACCTCCCATCACAAGCTCTGCCAGTATATGATGTACCTGTAAAGGTAAACAGTCAGTTTTCATGATTTACTGATACGTGTTTTAATGTCATAATAACAGAACTATGTCAGCTGTGTTACCATGGTAACTAACCCAGAACTCTAGTACCTGCTTGTTCTCTGCCAATAACTTACAACTTCCTCACACAGAAAACAGGAATTTCTGTAGAACAATATTCAAAATCATGGCAGTCCTCCACCACTTTAACTTATCCAAGCTGTGGGATGAAAAAACCTAACCTAAAACTCACCCTATCAAGTAAACCTTAAAAGTAACCGTGTCCAAAATAAAAACATATCAATTAATACAGCCATAACCACAACAAAAACTGATGAGACCAATAAGTATCTCCAACATACTTTAGGTTGGATAACATAACTGTTAAATAGCAGCTGACCTTTTAGTATTCTGACAATTTGCATCACATGTGAATTTAAAGATTTCTGATTTTCAATTTTAAAATCTCAGTAGAAACTTTTGATGCCTCAGTGAACATACAAAACTTCTATCAGACTTACTTAGTGTAAATAAGTAGCTCAAAATTAGAAGTCATAATGGATGAAGTTATGCACACCACAAGATAGTTTGCATGTACTGGGTTAAGCATAAATGTACCCTATTATTTTTGATGACTATCGGTAAATGTTATAGTTGCAGGAGACATTGACTCCTTACATAAACCGCCAGTCAATAGTGTGTGCTACTGACAATTCTATAGTTCAACAATGAATTTTGATTGGCTAGTCAAAACTTGAAACACATGAAAATGCATTAATTTTCTGATGTTCAGCAATAAAGCATTAATTGAAAGGCTTCCCAGTCAATAAACAATACAACTGGTCCTTGGTCCTTTGTACCTTGGGCAATAGTTTAGGTTATGATTGGCAATCCATTCAATAAGTGTATACTATAATAAAGTCTATATACCATGGATTTTAACATTAGTTGTTATGCATCCTACATTTAATATCACTTTATCCTACCTTCATGCAAAAATCAAGGGGTATGATAAATTTTGCTTTATAAGGTCAGTGACTTGATAAAGCTTAACAGACTACTTTATTTTTATTTTATTTTTTAAATGAGGCCATCTTGTTTTTTGAGAATAACTGCTAACAGACATATTTATAAATGCCATTATTTTTATAAACGTGCTTTTATCAGGTACATGATACCATGTTACTAATGTATAGCATATGCATACCATATTCGCAATTACCACAAAAAGTTTTTATAACGAAAACACACGGAGAAACAGAAAATGACTCATGTACAGCGTTTGTTCCTGCAAAGGAATATATTGCATCTGGAATGGAATGTTATTGAATAAAATCATCGGAGAATCGGTTTGCCTATTTTTTTTCCATCAAGCGGCCTTATGGCGTGTGTATAAGTTACATCTAATGTTTGCTTGGTAAGAATGGGTATCAGACTTGCAACTGAACTTCAGATAAAAATTTACTTGGCAGCAAATTAAAATTATTCATTCATGTTCAGCAGGACAGAGAGGTCGGCTACAAAACAAAACAAGGTCAGCCTTTGCTTTTCACCTTTTTTGCATTATTTGGGACTTTAAAAACTATTTGTGTAATTTGGAGGGCGTATTGATTTTTTAATTTCTATGCAAGGCAAACTCAGATCTAGTTGGTGGTAAATTTTGAATTTTAATTTAAAAATGATTTTAGATCAGAAGGTAGGACAAATAGAACATTAGGTTCATCTACGAAAATATAAAAGTCTCGGCTAGGGCCTCGACTTTTATATTTTCTTCGACTCACTTAATAAATTTGAATTTATAAGACAGTAACCTAATATTCTCTATATAAAACAATCAAGAAATCCAGATAACAAGGAGGACAATGTCTACTTTGGGATGAAACCCAAAACCTTTGGACTGGAGATACGAATTTGTCTGTAATGAAACGTAAAAGCCTATACTCCTTGTATTTTCTCACAACTATTTCTTTCCTCATTTAAATTTTTTTTTTTTGTTTTCTTTAGTAAATTAATGACAATACCTTGTCTACATGAAAGATGAGATCTAGTTCACACACATTCTCAAAACATTTGTCCAGAGTCTCAACAAAAACCTGTAAAATGATAAACATTCAACTGTTATGAAATACTGGCAAATAACACATTTAACAAAATTGTATCACACTTGAAGTTATATTACAGACAAGTGAGAGATTGCAATTTCATATTTCTATATGCATTTAAAGGTTCCCTCCTTTATTTCAGTATAAAGTGTCCAAGGTGTCGAAGTTCAATACAAACACTACTAAGTAATAAATGTGACGTACAAGCAGTGCATGTGTTGCATAATAACACACAGTTTCAGTCTTCTTTGTTTAATAGGGCAACAAATTGGACTTTGTTAGAATTAAAGTTATCTCACAATTTTAGCAGGTGCTTATTTTTATGTATCTATAACTGGATTTATAACACATACATCACATCCTCTATACCCCTTTAACCTTCAAATACAGGGTAAGTTTAAATTAAATAGAAAAATTTAATGCTTCTGTTACTCTATATCTTTCAATCTTTCCAAATGGACACAAGATAACATTATTAAACACTTTCAACTATTACCGGTAACTAAGTAACACTTGCCACAATTCTATGCCAATTTCCGAAGTCATTGAGGAAATTTTTTTTACAAATCGTAGTAACTTTTTAATGCTTTTTTTGTTATTTAGAACATAGATAATACCTTAATCATTTAGTACACTATAACCTACAATACCTTTGTTATCACCACAAGATTTTTAATTAACAGAAGTGCACAATTTAGCACTGGGAGAAAAACTGGCTGTATGAAGGACTGTCAACCAATTCCTATTGTCATGGCAAGCAGTTTTATTTAAGGGGCATTCATTTACTGAGTCAAGTGGTGCTCTACCCTGTAAAATGGATGAGTCGGAAACAATGTTTTCAATTGTAATCTTGACTACAAATCTGAGTTACATGTAAGTTTACATTCAGATATCATAAAAAATAGAATAATTCTTCTTCAAATCACAATCTAATAACTTAAGATGATAAAGTTATTTTAGTAAATTTCATTTATGACTAGAGCTACCATTGAAGGTGATGAAATGTACCCCCAACATGCACTGATACAGTACATTGCAATTTGACGCACACAAGATTGCGCAATTACATGGACTGTATGTACATAGACTCTATGTATTTAGTATAGTAACAAAAAACAAAGTGGGGTCTCCGTGGCTGAGTGGTTAAGGTCGCTGATTTCAAATCACTTGCCCCTCATCGATGTGGGTTCGAGCTTCACTCGGGGCGTTGAATTCTTCATGTGAGGAAGCCATCCAGCTGGCTTACGGAAGGTCGGTGGTTCTACCCAGGTGCCCGCTCGTGATGAAATAATGCCCAGAGGGGCACCTGGGGTCTTCCTCCACCATTAAAGCTGGAAAGTCGCAATATGACATATGTGTCGGTGCGACGTTAAATCCAAAAAAAAACAAAAAACAAAGTCCCCTAACTCTGCAGATTATATTTCTGAAAGAACCTAATATGCACCATGCTCAACTGGGGTTGGTACTGATCACTTGTGTGAAATTTCATAAAGCTGTGTGCAAGGATTTGGGAGATTTGGCATGCACAAATTTGCATATGCAGACTCCTATGTACATAGCATAGTAACAAAAAACAAAGTCCCACAACTCTGCAGAATATTTATCTGAAAGAACATCAATTAGGTGATTGCATACTGGCTTGACTGCTACATTGTGTCTTACTCCTAGGCTAAATAACAAATATCTTGGGATGTGAACTTCAGTATAATTAAAACAAATTATGCAAGCCTTCTTAGGTGGTATCAAATATATTGTTTACCTCAGAAAAATAGTAATACATCTGGCTAACACTTTGGGTGTTATTACTTTTCTCAGGCTGACATCCGGATTCATCCTATATCACCCCTGGTGGCCAGTGTTATTTACATAATACCATCTGATATTGACATTGAAACATGTACAAAAAGTTCAAAATAAATAGACATCAAATTGTTCAGAAAACAGTTTGTTTTGCTTATTTTATCCATCTGATCATAGGACAACAGAAATTCTATCACAATTTAAATTTGATAGATTAAGAAAGGTTATATGGGTAGAAAATAAAAGAAAGTCTGTAATACTGAACCAGTCCATTCAGAATCAGACTGCTTTAGATCTCAATATATCTCAAATAATTATTTTACTACTTTGCAAAAAGCATATTGAAAATACCCAATGTTCCCTCCATTACCTGAATAAGATCAAGAATACCAAGCTCACTTTCAGATGAGTCAACACAAAACACAAAATACAAGGTGGCATAGTGACGATAGATTATCTTGAAGTCAGATCCCCCTATCAGACTGAAAATAAAATCATAAAGTGTAAAACTAATACAATAACATTGAGTAAAAAAACTTTAGAAATTTAAGTCACAAATCATAAAGAATCAAAATGATGCGCTAAGCTTTTATGATGTAGAACTTGTTCCCTGTTCCATGACAAAATGTATCTACTGCTATGAAAATGCATAAAGAAATGGAAAACAATTTCAGCCTTCCAGTTATTCTGTCTGCAAATTCAATGTCAATTTGATTATCACCCTGCACTTTAATCCACAAGCAATGAATGCTGGACATGATCGATTCTGCCTTTGCGACCAGTGTAGATCATGATCTGCCTACACATCCATGCAGTCTGATCATGATCTGCACTGTTTGCCATTCAGTCAGTATCTTTTTGGTATGCACCCCTTTCTACAGCTTAAGTTACTGTCCAAATTGAAAGACGGACAAGTTCATTACAGAAATTTAACAGGGTAAGGGTTAAACAGGAAAGTGATAGTTAAAGAAGAGATATAATCTTACGTTCCGCCTTCAAGAAAGTTGCAAACATTATCATCCCTCTTGGAAACCAAATGGAATGTCTCTCTCACAATCTGCTGCTGCATATCCTCTGGCTACAAATAACAAAAAAAATGATACATGTCACATGAAATATAGTCAGGTGTAATACAATCATGCCTAAAACTTTTGATATGATCAGTAACATACTTGTAACCCTATAATTTGCTTTTATAAGTTTGGTAAAAATTTTGTACTCTTATGATAATATGTTCTTGACAGCTGAAGTCAAAAAGACTTGCCCTGTTGGGTCTGGATTTAGACACAATCAGAACAAGTAAACTTTGTGAAAAAGTAGGAATAAGGGATTGTACTTTCGATGTAGACAGACAAGACTTTCATTGCTTTTAATAGGTTAATCAGTGGTCACTGCAGGCTGAATGCACATCTGGCCAAAGTTGATGAGAAGCTATCAGAAGAGTCTGACAATTGTATTTTTTGTAAAGAAGATATTGATCTCTGCTTGAACTTGAGTACTTGTTCTACTGTAGACATTATGATGTACTTGTTCTACTGTAAATGTTATGATGCACACAGAGAGAATATGGAGAAGGTAATTGAAGAATCACTCAGATCTGAAAGCAACATAGGTTGAATTGATCAAAATTTATTGCTCGGAGACAGAGAAGTAAGTAAATGTGTGAGATCGGTAATAACAGCAGCAATCTTAGACTATATAAGACACACGGGAAGATTCCAATAGGTTACCTATATACGATCCACACCACACAACTGCTTTTTAGTAAACTGTAAAGTACAAGCGTTTTAAGTACCGAAGAGTACCACATAATGAAAAGCATTAGTTCATACAGCACAGGAAGTTAATAGGCAGCAGTAAAATGCCAATGACAAAACAACAATATAATAACAAGAGGGCCATGATGGCCCTATATCGCTCACCTGTTATCATTGCACTTGAGGACAAGAAGGTCCTCAGAAGAAATATCTAAGTCCAAAGGACAGGAACAACAAAGGGAATAAATTTAACCAAAAAGAAAAAAAAATGGTTACAAGGTACAGATATGTCAAAATACACCTAAAAATTGGAGGTACCATCCATGTTGTACCACAGAAAAGTGGTCTCGGTTTTTCCCTACGGCCAATAATAAAAAAGTTACTAAAAATAAGCTATTTATAGTAACGTAAAAGGGAAGTAATTAAAAAAACAAATTATTGTAAGTGAACAAAATAAGGATCCGCCAAATAAATCTGTTGACATAAATGAAATTTCAGATCAGTATCTTTATTAGTTACGGAGAAATACCCATTTTAATTTGAAATAAAAGGATGTAATTTGACATAAAATCAGTCCATAGTTATCTACCCTGATTGGCTCAGTCCAACTTATGACAATAATGAAATTTCAAATAAGTCCTTTAAGTACTTACTGATATAAATCACTTTTGATTACAATCAGGGGAGGTAATCAGATATAAAATAACTCTGGAACCTACGATTGAATCTGATTTGTCATGGAATTCAAGATCTATTGTTGCTGAAGATATTTTGAAAGTTTGTATCAAATAAAACCATAAATGAAGTAAATATATGGCTGCAAAAGCCAAAATAGCCAATTTTGGACCTTTCTGGGGCCATAACTCTGGAACCCATTAAGGGATCTGGCCGGTTTAAAAAAGGAACCGAGATCTTATGGTGACACAAGTTTTGTGCAAGTTTGATTAAATTCAAATCATAAACTAGAAAATGCTTTTGTAAAAAAGCGCATGTCTCCCCCAATGCAAAGTCCTATAGGCAAGAAGTCAATAGGGGTCAGGAGCAAAAGTCAAAGAGACACTGATGGTTGGCTGCAATAGGGATCATCTACTTGGCATGTCCAATCATCCCGCTAAATTTCAACACTCTTGGCCTAGTGGTTCTCAAGTCACTGTTCAGGCTTCTGTGACCTTGACCTTTGATCAAGTGACCTCAAAATAAAAAGGGGTCATGTACTCTGCAAGTCCAATCATCCTATTAAGTTTCAACATTGTAGGTCAAGTGGTTCTCAAGTTATTTCCAAAAAATGATTTTACATGAACAGGCCACTGTGGCCTTGACCTTTAATAGACTTACCCCAAAATCAATAGGGGTCATCTACTCTGCATGTTCAATCATCCTATGAACTTTCAACATTCTGGGTCAAGTGGTTCTCAAGTTACTGATCGGAACTGGTTATCAATGTTCAGGCCCCTGTAACCTTGACCTTTAACGGAGTGACCCCAAAAACAATAGGGGTCATTTACTCTGCATGAACAATCATCATATGAAGTTTCAACATTCTGGGTCGAGAGGTTCTCAAGTTCTTGATTGGAAATGGTTTTCCATGTTCAGGCCCCTGTGGCCTTGACCTTTAACAGAGTGACCCTAAAATCATTAGGGGTCATCTACTTTGTATGACCAATCATCCTATGAAATTTCATCATTCTGGGTCAAGTGGTTCTCAAGTTACTGACCGGAAATGGTTTTCAATGTTCAGGCCCCTGTGACCTTGACCTTTAATTGAGTGACCCCAAAATCGATAGGGGTCATCTACTTTGCATGTACAATCATCCTATGAAGTTTCAACATTCTGGGTCAAGTGGTTCTCTAGTTATTGATCGGAAATGGTTTTCCATGTTCAGGCCCCTGTGACCTTGACCTTTGACAGAGTGACTCCAAATCAACAGGGGTCATCTACTCTTCATGACCAATCATCCTATGAAGTTTCAACATTCTGGGTCAAGTGGTTCTCAAGTTACTGACCGGAAATGGTTTTCAATGTTCGGGCCCCTGTGACCTTGACCTTTGACAGAGTGACCCCAAAATCAATACGGGTCATCTACTCTTCATGACCAATCATCCTATGAAGTTTCAACATTCTGGGTCAAGTGGTTCTCAAGTTACTGACCGGAAATGGTTTTCAATGTTCGGGCCCCTGTGACCTTGACCTTTGATGGAGTGACCCCAAAATCGATAGGGGTCATCTACTTTGCATGTACAATCATCCTATGAAGTTTCAACATTCTGGGTCAAGTGGTTCTCTAGTTATTGATCGGAAATGGTTTTCCATGTTCAGGCCCCTGTGACCTTGACCTTTGACAGAGTGACCCCAAAATCAATAGGGGTCATCTACTCTTCATGACCAATCATCCTATGAAGTTTCAACTTTCTGGGTCAAGTGGTTCTCAAGTTACTGACCGGAAATGGTTTTCCATGTTCAGGCCCCTGTGACCTTGACTTTTAATGGAGTGACCCCAAAATCGATAGGGGTCACCTACTTTGCATGTACAATCATCCTATGAAGTTTCAACATTCTGGGTCAAGTGGTTCTCTAGTTATTGATCGGAAATGGTTTTCCATGTTCAGGCCCCTGTGACCTTGACCTTTGATGGAGTGACCCCAAAATCAATAGGGATCATCTACTCTTTATGACCAATCATCCTATGAAGTTTCAACATTCTGGGTCAAGTGGTTCTCTAGTTATTGATCGGAAATGGTTTTCAATGTTTGGGCCCCTGTGACCTTGACCTTTAACGAAGTGACCCCAAAAACAATAGGGGTCGTCTACTCCAGCAGCCCTACAACCCTATGAAGTTTGAAGGTTCTAGGTCAAATGGTTCTCCAGTTATTGCTCGGAAATGAAGTGTGACGTACGGACGGACGGACAGGGCAAAAACAATATGTCTCCTGGGGGAGACATAATGAAGCTGCTATTGTGCAGACAAGGTCTAAATAGCTAATTCTGGCCCTTTCAGGGGCCATAACTCTGGAACCCATAATGGAATCTGGCCGGTTTAAGAAAGGAACCAAGATCTTATGGTGATACAAGTTGCGTGCAAGTTTGGTAAAAATCAAATCATAAAGCTGCTATTGTGCAGACAAGGTCAAAATAGCTAATTTTGACCCTTTCAGGGCCCATAACTCTGGAACCCATAAGGGAATCTGGCCAGTTCAAGAAAGGAAACAAGATCTTATGGAGATACAAGTTGTGTGCAAGTTTGGTAAAAATCATATCATAAATAAAGCTGCTATTGTGCAGACAAGGTCAAAATAGCTAAATTTGGCCCTTTCAGGGGCCATAACTCTGGAACCCATAATGGGATCTGGCCGGTTCAACAAAGGAACCGAGATCTTACGCTGATACAAGTTGTGTGCAAGTCTGGCTAAAATAAAATCATAAATGAAACCACTATCGTGCAGACAAGAAATTGTTGACGGATGGACGGATGGACTGACGGACGCACAGACGACGGACGAAGGGTGATCACAAAAGCTCACCTTGTCACTATGTGACAGGTGAGCTAAAGATAGCAACCACAGCTGATTTTTCACAGTAGCTTAACCAGTGTTTTAATAACATATTCATATTCTGCTTAAATAATCAAACAAAGAACTTTTTAAATTTTTGAAATATATTAAAAAATAAAAAAGTTATGAAGATTTGAAATTTCTTAAAATGTCGTTCTTTCTGGAATTTTTCCTCTATATAAATAATAAGGAATCGATTCGCAGTCGCGGACCGTTAAAACTCTTATGTTTAGATTAATGTTTGGTCTTCCACCCATTTTAAATGATAAGTAGCTGAAATTTGGCATACTTATGGTATTTTTCCTGTAGAATACATTTCTGGTGTCTGTTTTGGCATAAGGTGTATAGTTGCCTTTATATTTCACTTACAATGAGACAAGGTTATGATTTTTTTTTTATTTTCTTGTTATATCTCGACTCCAACGCTGTCCAAGTTCAAGAATGTTAGCATATTCTCACTGTTTTTTTTCACAAGACATAATGTATAGGACTAGGATTCTAAAATAAAGCACATAAAAACTAAATCTATCATTTTAATTAAGAAATTTAATGTATCAGATATTCCAGCGGACTGGCAAAATGGCTTAGACTGGTCATGACTCCAGATGTAATTCTGAAATATGTAAACTGTATCAGTATATGACTATACATTTTTTAAATTATTATACATTATACTTTTCAAATGATTTCCTAAACAAAAATAATATATAATAATCATTAGACACGTGCTATGTATGAACAATTACTATTGAATTGATATTTTCATTTTTTCGTACATGTTAGGTACGAACAGGTGGAGTATGAAACGCGTATGAAAAATCGTCCTTTTATGCATTGAAATTGCGTAAGTAATAACTATTATTAACAGACTTTAATTGGAAATAAAAACACTTTCTTGGAACATTCATTTCTGGGGGCAAATCGTGACTCTTTTCCTTAAAATAAGAATATAATTCATAACAAAAGTGAAATTCCGGTCAGCTGTCCCGACATAGAATTTTCTCAATAAATATTACTTCTGCTTCGTAGTTTCAGTCAAATATTAATATTTTTTACAGACATACATATTTTTCAAATAAAAACCGGTGGAAATAGGTCTTTTTACATGATTTTCGAGCCGAATCGATCGATTTACCGCACTGACCTAATTGATCAATTTTCCAACATGGCGGACCGGCGAGTGAAAAAAAGGAAGCGGGGAGTTTGTATTTAAAATGAAAATGCGGCATACTTGTAATAGGTTCCGAAACATAATTTTGGTATCAAATTAATTGTTAGGGTTTGTATTTATTAAAAATAAATGTTAATTCAGTGAATATGGTATATTTGGGCGTATTTTTCAAGTCAACATTACGGAACGATTTCTCTGGTTTGAGGGGTCGTATGCAAATTTAAGACACATCTATGAGTAGGTCGTCCAATCGGCTGTCTTCTGATACAGATCATATGAATATTAATGAGCACTATGCGACCCGCGTTTGCATTTGAAAGGAGTACATATTGCCCGCGGCGAGTAATAAAGCAATTAACAACACTGTTAATAAACAGTGGCCAGATTAACTAATTACTGGGGCATCTGGAATGACTGTAAATCAGATTTATGAATGTTTTATACTGTTAGAAAGATAATTTTATCACCTTTTGAATGGTAGTTTTTATGTTTTTGTAACATGATAAAAAAAGATTTTATGGGGGAAAAAGTACACTAACCCCTAGAAATCACCAGAATTCCAGCTGATAAGCCATTGATTTCTTTATCAGCAGTGGTTGCTAATATAATATATAATAGGTCCAGCAATGCGTGTACTCAGAACATTTGAAAAACGATATTATTAAGTTTGATTGACATCTGCATGATGGTTTGCAACACGAAGAGTCTTACATTTAGAACGGCTGAATATTTTTCAACCAAACCTTATCCGAAATACCATCCACTTAACAGCGACACACAAGATACGTACATAATATTGGTAGAATCTCGAAAGACGAGGCTTCCCGTGGTTGTTGAAAACAAGAATAGCTTTTATCATGGTTTATGAATTTGTTCCTACGTATTATTCAATTTATATCAGGACTGAAACATTTTCAAAACAAAAATTGCTCCTCCTCCACGAATTTCCGGCTCCGCGTGATTATTATACATTCATGAGAATTAAATTATGTTGTTGTTGTTGTTTTTTTTTTGTCTGAAGGAATGTTGAATACCACTAAATATCGTTCCCTGACACGACACAATCGAATTGCGAATTTTTTCGCTGCAAATTTTTTACAAAGTCTATGTCTATGTCTATGTTATACTGCTTAACAATCGATATCGATTATAACTAGCAGGCGCTTTGTCAGGGATAGTTCTTAAAAATAATAAGAATACAGAGATTATGTGCTTCTCAAAGATAAAGTAAAATAACTATTTTACAGGTCAGGTTAAAAAGTAAAAGCAGGAAGTTGAATTTGAACTGACAGAAGGGTGGTACTAGTAGCTGCCCAACAAATACTTCTAAGTTGGGACTAGCTTGCAAAGACACGGGCAGACTGAATATTAGTAGTAAAAAAATTCCGAATTATTTTTCAAAGATTTCACAAATTATAATGTCACTATAAAATATTGTTGCTTACGTTGCAGTAAACATCAGGTGAACAATTTAGGCCCTTCAAAATTTTGGCAAAATACTCTTTGGCAGGAAAAGAAATATGTTTTCCAGATGAATCCAATTTCAACTTGATAAGTGATCAATTTAAATATTTTTCATATTTCAGTAGTCAATAGTCATTTTGAAAAATTAAGGAGACAATAGTTCATTTAAAAAAAATGTACATAAAATAGGCTTCTCAGTATAATAAATCATAAATTATATGTACTACAGTCAGTGGAATGGGATGCTCCATTGTGTATAAAAAAAATAAGCATTCTGTAGGCTTACTGTCGTACTGAGTAATTTTCCACACGAAATATGATTAATTTTTAAATAATAAGCAATTTGACCCAAATGACAGTTCCTTATTTTGAGCACAGAAATATACTTGATATATATAATGGTAAAAAATGCTTTTAATGTTTATATACATAAATAATATAATTGATACCTAAAAGACAAATGAGCCCCAAAGGACAAAGCCAACCAAAACTGGATGCCAGTCCGGACAAATAAGAGGGGTTCAAGGGGCATGCTGCCATAGAAAAAAGAAAAGAATTGCAGACAGCTCTGGTACATTTCGGTGTATATTTGGAGATATACTCTCCCCACTTTTGAATTTTTTAATATAATAATTGTACATGTGAACATTAAGAGCATGCCCTGCCCCTTGGACCAGTGTGGCTTATCTAACGTAATTGCAAGCAAAAATGTCTGATAAAGTTCACCCATATATTTGAGTAATAATTGCTTCTAGGTAAAACAAAGGTGATAACTGTCTAGACCCAATACAAGGTACCGGCAGTCTGATAGGTAGAGAAAGGGAGAAGCAAAATATCTTGTATAACTAAAAGACAGTGGGTCTGTTTTCTGCTCTCTCCTGGACTTCAGCTTAATATCATACTACTGATAATAGATTAGCGAGCATAGCGAGCAGAAAATTTCTTTTAAAATGCTCTGTGATCTGAATTCTATGCTTAAAAATGTATGTAAGTTTTTCAGGAACAATGGTGCGTTGGGTGCACCCCTGACTTAGGTCACTGTTAGAAGTTCGGACCCAGTCAGTGTTGACGGCTTAGGTGTCGAACTCATACAAGCTGGTCACGTCTAGAGTTGGAATAGTGGCAGAGCTAACATTTGGCTCAACATAGAGTCTGGTAACATATGAAGGGGTCAGTCCACAATCTGTAGTCTTAATGTTAATTAATTCACAGAGAACTCCAAACAGTTCCTACGATTTAATTTATAAATCCATTAATAACAATATTATATATAAATCCAATACCCTGTACTGTGTATTATGAAGTCCTT
Source organism: Mercenaria mercenaria (assembly GCF_021730395.1). Lineage (NCBI taxonomy): Eukaryota > Metazoa > Mollusca > Bivalvia > Venerida > Veneridae > Mercenaria > Mercenaria mercenaria. The sequence continues at coordinate 84,376,650 of NC_069362.1, forward strand.
AATGTATACGATCGATGGCTGTTCAAAAATAACGTAGAATTTTTCTCTAGCTTTTATATGCTTTATTAAAGCAAAACAAGAAATACACAATCACGATTCGCAATCTTTTTACTAACTTAACTTCAAATTTGATGTGATTTTGATAATACAGTTAGAAGTTACGCCTCCTCGAAAACAGTCACTTACACGAACCCGGCGCAAGGTTACCCAACTTCAACGACGTTTACGACGTCCTGACCTCATCGAGGTTTATGCAATCTAAACCTAATTCATAATAAGGTGTTATGTTAGAATACTGAAAACAGTACACTTATGCCAAGCATCTTAGACAGGTTGTGCACCACGAGAAGTTGATTTTTATGCAGGGCGTTATAGACTGACGTTATTAGGTCGAATCACGGATTCATTGTTTTCTCTCTCGACCTTCCCTGTCTTTTAGCAATTATGGGTCATTTGTGAAGCGTTTGTATCACTTGAAGATCAAGACACAGATGACCGAACATTGTTATGATGTCTGATTCATTAGTTTATAAACTTCAGTTGGTGTTACGCCGAACCCAAGTTTTATTCTACATTTTCCGGATAAATGACGTTACGCCATAACGTCCGGTTTATTGTACGAACATTAGGGGCCGAATTCAAATAATGACAGATAAAAAAGCGACTGCGCCGGTCAAGCGTAGCTATGGTAATTAAAACACTCTACGCGCGTTGCAGCAGAAATTTACAAAGTATATGACAAAATCACACCTGGAACAACTGAGACGTATTAGACCTTCCTGATCACACAAAGATTGCGAACTACAATCATATATTTCACATTATTAGTTATAAAGGTTTGTGACGGGATATACGGTGGGCATATAGCCTGACTTTGATTCATATAACCCGAGGCGATACCAATTGATTTAAACAAGCACTAAGTCTTAAGCTTGTGTACAACGGGAACTAAACGACTGGTCACTGCAGATAAGTCTGCTTAGTCAGCATATACTAATTAAATAAACAAAATGAATTACTCTCATTACACATTCAAATAACTAAATGGTATCACTTCATAAATTTATTTCTAATAAACATCCTAACACAACCAGCAAATAACCTACATACATGTAGAGCAAAATCTATCTCGGGTTATTCTGCAATATACCACTCGCGTGCAATGACGTCATCCGATCCAGGTGCGTAGTACGGCCGTAAAAAGTAGTTACCACATTTTTCTAATATTTTTGCTGATACTAGTATGTCGTGTTAGAATCGAAATAATAAGTTCCTAAGTGTGATTTATCGTAAAATAACCCGAGTTTTTCGTTCTTATGCGAAACAATATATCACTCAGGCCTACGGCCTTCGTGATATATTCTTACGCATAAGAACTCAAAACTCGAGTTATTCTACGATAAACCACGTCTGGGAACTTTTTATTTCTTAAATAACAATACAATGAGCAAATTTCATTGCCATTGGCGGAAAAAACATTGACAACAACAACAAAAAAAAGTTAAAAAATTAATAAACAGCAAACAAATTTTAAACAGGAGTTTTCTTTAAAAACGAATTTACAATACAAAATTAGTTCAACAGAAGAGTGGTCAAACCAACACTTGCCGCGAGGTGTATTCCAGTGCTCAGCGTAATTGTTGTAAATTTCAAATAAATCAACAATAAAAAATAATAATTAATTTTACAGTAAGTTCAAACAACAATAATCATCATTATCATTTACAACCGCGTCATAGTTTTAAGATATATCATTAACTTAATGCAGAACACACAGAATGACTGCCATTTCCGCGTGATTATATATTGTCAGGTAATTCCGCACTGTTCCAACATAGATATCTCTATAGAATCATTCAAGTTTCAACATGAAACTAAGCCAGGCACTGGATACACCATTCTTAAAGTGTTTAAATTCTGAAATTCGGAATAAAAGTTTCTACTGCCCAAACTCAAGAATTTTAGAATGATGTGTAATATTTGAAAAGTATAAAGAAATTTCAAACCGACAAATGAAACTGACGCTTGAAAACATCAATACCTGAATTACATACTCATATATATACTCTTCCAAGTGGCTGGAGCGAATTACATACATCAACATTTTTCCATACAGTAAAACCTCTCTTAAGCAGCCAGCCAAGAGAGTGGGAAAAGTGGCTGTTTACAGCAGGTGGCTGCTTAATGCAGGTAATTTATGGAATAAATAACCATTTTAGGAAATGAGACACAAGCTGTTTAAGACAAGTTGGCTGCTAATTAGAGGTCACTGCTTAAGCAGGTTTTACAGTAATGGCATGCAATTTTCGTATCGGGTACGTGACGTCATTTGTAACACCACTGTTTCGATCTTTTAACAGCAAAATTTTCAATTTTACTTTGGACAATTTGGTTAAAGAACTTATTTATTTCATCTACCAGAATAATTCTTAGAGTAGATGTAACTATGTGTATGTATGAATCGAGCGAGCGATTCATGTTTAATATGCCAATCCTATTCTGTTGTTCATTTAATTTTGCATGAACAGCGAAAAAAATAGTTTCATTTCTTATATTTACATTATATTTCCTTTCCATTTTTAAACAAGATAATATTATAAATTGCACACATTTTGTTTCATTTAACATTAAAATCAGCATCCCGGCCATTCTGTTCACCAGATGAACAACTGCGACGTCATATAGGGAACAGCGGTCAAAACAGCGGTCGGTTATCACTAAGCAGCAATAACGTATAACTTTCGCGCATTTACTTTTGCTGTTCATACAAAATGAACGTCATAATTTTCAATGGAAAGAATAGGGCAAATGTAAATATTGAAAATTAGCTTTGCATCCAGAAATATGAATTTGTTCTATCTCAGAGTAATATTGCGCGAGTATAGGCTCTGCTGCAGAAATTTTGCATATTTTTCGACAAAAATCTAATCATAAAGTCAAAGCAATAAATATAATTGTTGACAAGTGTAAGTAATGACTTAGCAGGGCTTATGTCATATGACACAGTTAATTTGACAACAGTTATATACTGTCCTGTAAGTGACTTCATGAAATACATTTATTAAATCCAAAATCTGACCGGCTGCAACAATACCGAAGACAAGAGTTTTTAACATGGCTTAATTTATGACACCATGATTGTCCTACTGGTCGTAATAAACTCTGAACGAAAATAAAGCTTAACAAGAGTGCCAGAATGTCACAATATACGCCCGTCACAGCAAATTTCTTTACTCTAGCACCTGTATTTGCAAATGGAATTTTAATTTTGTGGTTGTTTAGTAATCATTGTAAGTCATTTGTTTTTCTAAGTCCACAAAAAAACTCCTTACCAGGTAGAGATACATTAAAATACACCTAAAATTTGAAAGTAACATCTATGTTGTACCACAGAAAAAGTGGTCTTGTTTTTTCCCTACGGTCAATTATAAAAAAGTTACAAGTTATAAGTTATTTATAGTAATAGTTAAGGGAAGATAATCTTAAAAAAAAAAAAAAAATCCAAAATTTTTTCTTAAGTCCACACAAAAATCTTTACCAGGTAGAGATTGGTCAAAATACACCTCATAATTGGATGTAGCATGCATGTTGTACTACAGAAAAGTGGTCTCGATTTTTCCCTACGACTAGTAATGAAAAAGTTACAATATAAGCTATTTATAGTAACAACAAACGGAAGTAATTCTAAAGAAGGGAACTGCGCATGACACTTCCTCTCATGATGGTGTATAATTGTGCCAAGTTACATCAAAATCCCTCCATGCATGAAGAAGAAATGCTTCGGACAAAGTCATTCTTGTATTTGACCTTTGACCTCTAAGTGTGACCTTGACCTTTGACCTAGGGAACTGGTTCTTGCTCATGACACTCCGCCTCGTGGTGGTGAACATTTGTGCAAAGTTATATCAAAATCCCTCTATGCATGAAGAAGAAATGCTCCGGACAAGGTTTTCATTCTTGTATCCGTTGACCTCTAAGTGTGACCTTGACCTTAGACCTAGGGACCTGGTTCTTGCGCATGACACTCCGCCTCGTGGTGGTGAACATTTATGCCAAGTTATATCAAAATCCCTCCATGCATTAAGAAGATATGCTCCGGACAAAGTTTTCTTTCTTGTATCCTTTGACCTCTAAGTGTGACCTTGACCTTAGACCTAGGGACCTGGTTCTTGCGCATGACACTCCGTCTCATGATGATGAACAATTGTGCCAACTTTCATCAAAATCCCTCCATGCATGAAGAAGATATGCTCCGGACAAAGTCATTCTTGAATTTGACCTTTGACATCTAAGTGTGACCTTGACCTTAGACCTAGGGACCTGGTCTTTGCGCATGACAATCCGTCTCATGATGGTGAACAACTATGCCAAGTTTCATCAAAATCCCTTCATGCATGTAGAAGATATGCTCCGGACAAAGTCTGTGGACGCCGCCCGCCCGCCAGGGGCGTTCCCATAATACGTCCCGTTTTTTTCAAACGGGCGTATAAAAAGCAAACATTTTCCTAAGTTAACTACCTTCGCTCTCGTGTTCCTTCTTTGCCCTACTGAATGAACACCAGTTCACTAACAACAAATGCCACTCAATAAACACCTTGCGCATGTTACCATCGTGTACAATCGTTACATAGAGAATTCGGATCAGAAACATACGATATGATCAAATTGCTTACTGCGAAAAATGTATACTCTCCTTAAAAATGATGATAACGATGGAAATTCATTCAGATGGAAATTCATACAGAGGAAAAATGGGCTTATCACTTCAAATACATCCCAAACGACATAGGTTATCTCATAATACTAAAAAAAGTAATTTTATCATCTTAAAAACCAGAATCCTAGATATCTATAAACAACGTTGGTATTCAAATATTAACAACTCGATTAGATTTTCTTTCCTACAGCATTTATAAACATAAACACAAGTTTAGTCAAGAACATTATCTAAATGTCATAAATACACACAAGTTCAAAATTAAGACTCTCGTCACATAACCTCGCAATTGAAAAAGTCAGGCACCACAGAATATCTAAAGAAGAAAGGAAATCTAAAAAATGCACCATGAATGCAATAGAACGAGTTTCATTTTCTTCTAGTATGCTCAAAATATTATGATTTACGAAAACAATATCTAAAACTATACTTCTGCAGATAGCAAACACTTAAAAAATTTGAAACACTGTTGCCAAGCAAATATTCAAAGGAATTAAACAATTTATCGAAGTATACTGAACAGCAAAAGAAACTATCCAGTTTTATAACTGGGATATTTTTATTAAAAAACCTTAATTTGTAAATCACTTGTGTTTTTCATATCATATTATACTTGAAGAACTTCACGTGTAAAATTTTAAAAAATCAATCAACCGTGAAGTCAGTAGTCCCACAAGAGCCGTTTTGCACGAAATTCACGTGCGCCTGTAATTAACAATTTTCTTTGTGAAATTTTATTGTCATTGGAAATATTGATAATAGATTAACTCGAAAAACAGCATAAAGTTTAAAAAATATTGTTGGTTGCACCGCACGGCTGAATCAAATTTAGCGCGAGCGGCAAATTGGGATGTTACAATGCAACTGACGCGCAGAAGATATAGCCTCTCAAATGGCTCTCGCGGGACTATTGACTTCACGGTTGATTGATTTTTAAAAATTTATCACGTGAAGATATTCAAATGTAATTTTGGTATGAAGAAACAATTCAAATTTGAAAAATTATTGTTTTATTTCAAAATATACCAGTTATTTATCTGGATAGCTTCTTTTGCTGTTCAGTATATCTATCCTTCGCATTTCAAATTATGGAAAATTATATATTTAAGAGTTGCAACTAACTTACCATACTGTATTTTAAAGAGGTTCATTACATTATTGTTTAACAGCTTTCTCTGTAAAATGTTAAATACTGTAACATGTTTTCACCTTTTTCAAATGATTTATAATTATATCTGTATATGGCTTGGAATGTGCTATGTAATTTAATGCCAAAAATAAAGATTATGTTATGTTATTATGTTAAATAGGGTGGTTTTGGCGAGTCTCGGTATTAAATTCATTTTTTTCTGATATTTAGAAATTATTTTCGACGATGACTTACAGCGCCAGATCTGCTGCCGTGTTAAAATACTCGTTGCTATCCTCTTTCCTGTAAACCTATGCACTTTTCTCAATTATGCCTGAAAACAATTTGCAAAAATAGCAGGCAAACATAACCGTATGCTCAGTACAAACATTATTTCTAGTAATCTTTCTCGTAAAATCCAGTTTCTATTACCCCTTCAATAGATTCCTGTAACATGTTTCTGTCATAATTGATATAAATAAAATCTGGAAAAGATCCTTTGGAAGCACAGAGCGAAACCAAGTAACCTAACATGAGACTCGGTTTGACTGAGTCAGTTCATGATGATGAAATGTGCAACACTCCTCACGCCCCCCTAGCACCGGCTTAAGCGAAACTCTGTTAAAGTAACAATGAATGTAGTCTATAATCCCAAAGGACCAGAAAATATAAGACCGATAAAATAAAGTTCACAAAACATTTTTCGGTCTCAGCTGAGTTTGAGTTTGAAATTTTAGTACCAATTTCGCTAAAACTTCAATCTTTAGTTCCAAATGAGACTGACCATCAATACAGAATAGTCACTTTTAAATAGATGTCAACTTAAAATTTAGTCTTAAGCATGTTATTTAGATATAAATGAGAAATAAAATTTCATTATCAAACTCAGCTGAGACTGAACATTTTTTATGAACACGGGGCCTGGCAAACACGACGGGAGCACAGTATTTCAATATTATAAATAATTTTTAAATGTTATAGAAGAAAGACTTTTTGCCTAAAACCCGCGATAAAATCAATTCTAGAGCATACGTTACTGATCTGATGTCTCAAAGTAACTACTAGACACTGTGACCAACGCTATGATAAATCGTACCTGTCAAGTATTCAATACCTGTTCATAAATGTGAAGCAAAATTGTCTAGGTCACACGAAGAAACGGTTTTGGACGAATCTTTGCAAGTTGGCACGGATTTCAAGACGATTTCTATGTTATTTGACGTCATTGAAAACCAAAGTAGGTTAGCATTTCACAGACTGATACGTCTGTTTACTATTTAATTTGGTTTTGACAATACAGTGATATTCGGTCTCAAATAAGTGGCTGCCATTGAACAGATTATATAAATAACATAGTACACCTAAAGCCATTTTTTATATGTCACGGATTTCTTGTCGACCAATTTTTCGCTATAAAATACTGAGTGACACTTCGTTATACTATCGGATTATTAAAAGTTTTTTTTTCCTATAAATACATTTGAAGCAGTGCAGCAAGGGTAAACCGTACACATACGAATAAATCATAACTGTCTATGTTGTGGAAAGATTATGACATTGCGTCTATAACTGTCAATTGTGTAAATACAACGGAACACTTGCCTGAGCTGTTATTCTTTGCGAACATATAGTTCATATAGTTCACACAGTTGTAATATGAATATATGTCGACATATTTTTTGTCAGTTTATTGGAACCTTTTGAGATCGTTTCTCCAACTGTTATGCCTTTTTATACGCTCGAAAAAACGTTATGCCACAGATCGTCTAGCCGTCTGTATGTCCGTCTGTTAGCAATTCCGTTTCCGTTGGGTAATTTAAGAATGCCCCAAACAGCCATGGCTCTTGAAGACATGGTCCTCAAACTTGATATGACGATTGTTCATGGGCGTTGATCATCCATATTTTGAGGTCAGTGAGTCAAAGGTTAAGGTAACAGTGACTATAAGCGAGCTTAATATCTTAAGAACCCATTTAACTTGACAGGAACAACAGAGCACTGGATAACCTATATTGACTTTAGATGATTTGGTCAAAGTTTTATTTGCGAAACTGAAGGACACCCGGGATTTTATTTCGGATTATACCCCACTCCCACCACCAAAGGTTCTTTGATCTAGCGCTGGCATTATGACTGTACATATCTACATCTACAGAATACCCTACACAATCAATACTGATCATATGGTAGATGCCTATGTCATGTAAACAGTTGTTAAAAGTGAAATAGTTGCCACGAGTGAAAGATTAAAAGAATAAAAAGGTTACACTGTTATGGTTAAAACAAAAGAAATACCTGACATAAGGGCTGCAGCAGCAAGTCGCGCTGCAAATAGACTGAGGCTGGAGCTGTACTGTCCTTTGCTTGGAGGGTATTCCACAGACGAACCGTTCTTGGAAAGAAAGAACTTGAATAGTATTAAGTGCACGAATGTGGAAATACGGTAGTTTAGGTTCCTGTTAGGGGTGAGGTGATGTTGATCTACATGATCGAGGTTATATTTGATTTTGTAAAATACAGTTAGATATGATGACGGCATTGTTTTAGGGATTGCCAATTTAGGGTATTTATCATATAGGAAACACTACTTGTGTAGTATAGTTGTTACAGATATAGTGTTCTGCTGCCCTGTTAAACATTTCAATTTTACTAGTAAGGGACTTTTGCCAAGGGTGCCAAACAGCTGAATAATATTCTAATTGAGGGCGGACATAAGTGTTGTATGCCTTTGTTTTTAAAGAGTAAGGAAAGCCTCACAATAAGTTAAATCTATATGAAAGCCATCCTCAAGCCTTTCATAACGATGAAAGAAGTTTTAAAATCGGACCACTATTGAAAAAGATATGGCAGTTAAATTTAAGAAAATGGCTGATCATGGAGGCAGCCATTTTAGTGTGTTTATGACGTCATTTACACACTGCTGAAGTCTTTATTTAGCAAATAACGTTTTAAATAGATTAATTTTCAAATGTTTCTTGAGTGTAAGTTGTAAAACATGATAATTACTTTCATTATAGCTGGAAAAAGTAGAAAAATTATTTTACCGAAATTAGTAAATACAGTTCAAATGTGTATCTAAAAATTTAATAACTCCGCCATTTTGTTTATTGTTGCCATGGAAACAAAATGGCCACCGATTTGATCAAATATTTAAATGCTCATAACTTTCTCATTTTTACACCGAATTTGAAAATTCTTTCCCTTCTTTAAATGATTTAAGAAATCCTAGCTGACGAAACTAACGTAAGAACAACGTTGCGTTTCCCTTTAATTTCCCTATTGTCTTGACGCTTTTCCTGATGTAACAGAAATAGTTAATTGCTTTGGATGTAATATGGTTGATTTGAGCTGACCAGTTTGGATCTATCGAGAGTGCCACCCCAAGGTATTTACCGGCATCAATGCTTTTCTATTCAGTGCAATGTAAGGGAATTATAAGGGTTCTTTTTCCAAGGTATTTGCAACACCTCACACGTCTCCGGGTACTACTTTAGGTTGGACTCCTAGCTTTTCAAGTTTGTGTATTAGTTTGTGTTCAACATTGTCAAATGTCTTACTAATGTCCACATGTTTGTTTACCCCTTTCAAGGCAGTTGTGAAGATTATAATTTGAGATTCACAGCTATGTTTAGATCAAAAGACATGCTGGAACTGGCTGAGCAAGTCATTATTATAATGTTTGAAACCAAAATGTACTCCATGAGCTTTGAAGAAGTACAGGCCTGAAGTTACTGGCCATGCACATCGGACCTTTTTGTATATGAGAGCGACGACTGCACTTTTCCAATCTGGGGGAATAGGAATTGTAATAGTGACAGTAAGTCTCCTGTGGACATACGTAAATGGGGCAACCAAAAATAATTTCTGTAAACTATTTCAAAAACATATCAGCAGTTTCTGACATGAAAGCTCCAGATAACCCGCCACATCCAACGGTGGCAACAGAGATTTGAAGGAATTTGGCAGATCGGCCAAGAAACATCTGTGGAGTTATTTCGACACCGGTCTACTGCTGTGATCTAACTGGTGTTACATTTAAGACACGCCTATTGGTACATGCTTGCCCACAGATGTATTACAAGTTAAAGCATAGCAAAAGTTCCTTCTAGGGCACATCTAATTCTAATGTCTGTTTTAAATATTGGTCATCAGTGGGTGGAACCCCAGGATTGGACACAAGGACAAGACAATTCTACCTTATTGACGTATATTCGCATTTTTTACTGTTAAATATGCTAATGTAGTGATTTAATGCGCTAGCAGTCTACATCCTCGCACACAACAAACTCAGTGGTCATTGATCAAGTAATTCATGGCTATAATTTAGTAGTATCTATCCTATATCTCGTAAGCCTTGTGACGTCCGGACATTCGATGCGTGAATTTGTTGAGCACAATGAAAAGGTCGCAATGGGGTTTGTTTTGCATTCGAACGCTATTTTTCCATCCTCGGAGCTCGTTCAGCCAGAGAGTCCTCTCAAATATAAACGTCAGAGGTTATTTCTAAGGTCACTGAACCTGATTGGCCAGTTTGTAATGATAACAGTTTTCGAGGTCAGTTGCTCATTCAAGCGTGACTTACCAATTCTAAGTGTTCCTTCTTAAGAAGCAACAACAGGCCAATGATTTTATTATCCTTTCTGAAGAATTTCGGAGAGTATACAGTTGCCGTCATGTCCGTCAGTCCGTCCCAAATTTTTGTCTGTGTAACACTTCCTAGTTTTCAAAGGTTTTGTCCTGTTGACACAAACTTGCAGAAATGTATCACTAATCCTCCAACATTTCACATTGAAAGAAGTAACGTATGGGACTAGTTGCTTTCTCATTTTGCGCTCAGCATTATGAGGGTAGTTCTAGGACTTGACCGCCCGATGTCATGATAAATATGACTGGGTGTGGGTCACATGTCTACGGCGTGATATTCAAGTGAGTCAACGCTATAGCATGGGCATTGTACTCACTGCTACAAGTAGACACTGTCGAATTGTAAAAAATATAAATCATTGATTGGACGTGTATAGACTATTTGTCGTCAAACTTTCTGTCATTTTAATTACATATTTTCTAGACTTTTAAATATTTTATTAATTTACATAATTATTTGTTTTCGTAGATTTTTTTTTAAAATCCCTCTGGCATTTCTCATGCCAGATGTTTTCAATCCAAACTTTGGTTGATTGTGTTATTCCCATTAGATATCAATGTAAATCAGACTTATGTGGCAGATGTACACATATGTTACCGCTCCGTCGCTTGTCGGAGAGGAACATTGACTGACTGAGAGCTGTTTTGCATTGCGTCTATCGGATTTTTTATTCATCATTTACCATTTTACCTACTTTCAGTTTTTATCATATATCTAGGTTATCGTTTTATGACATTTCATTTTATAACATGCATTTCGAAGATACAAGAATGCAATATTTTCAGTTCATTCCTTTAAAAAAAACACCGCGATTATGTCGGATAAATATAATTGTGCAGAAAGAATGTGACTTTTTTATACGTATGTTAAAATAATGAAGCTATTTTCTTATGATGATGAATGTTTTCGATGTTACACGCGTGTATGAGATAAACACGCACACACATGCAAACTCACAAAGGCAAACGCACGCATGCAAAAGCACACATGCAAACGCACACAAGCACTTACAAGATATCAACAGGAATGAAAAAGAACATGATCATATACACGATGACGCTATATCACTCACCTGACTTTAATGTGTGCAAGATAGCACCTCTACACAATGCTACATGCCAAGTATCTAAATATCTAAGCTCTATCCCGTGAGGTTTTAAACAAGAAGATTTTTAACTTTAAGTCTATGTAAAACAAGTGACACCTACGGATGGAGCAAGATTCGAACAAACATGGTAGAAGACAAGTGGACGAAGCTACGTCTTGCAGCTTCAGACAAGTAGATTGTTAAAGTTTTTGTTATTTAGACAGGTGACCCCCGGGTAGGGCCATTTTTCACCTTATAACATGATTTGAACAAACTTGGTACAGGACCAATACACAATGCTGCATGCCAAGTATCTAAGCTCAAGGGCTTGCGGGTTTAGACAAGTAGTTTTCATTTTTTCTTATATACACAAGTGACCATTGGGCTTGGCCAGTTTTGAACCGAGACACAAACATGCCAAATATCTAAGCTCGAGCGCGTGAGGTTTTAGACAAGACAATGTTTAAAGTTTTTCCTGTAAGTGTAAAACAAGTCAACACCTGAGTGGGGCCAATTTTAACCCCAGGGGCATGTAAGACCTCTACACAATGCTTCATTTATATTAACAAGTGAACACCAGGAGTCAATTTTGATTCCAATGGCATGACTGGAGGACCTCTGTACAGTGCTACATTCTAATTATTTAAGCTCTAGCTATTGAGTTTTTAGGCAAGAAGATTATTAAAGTTTCTCCTATACAAGTCTTTGTAAAACAACCGAACTCCAGGACGGGGCCAGTTTTGACCACTGGAGCATGATTTGAACTAACGTTGTAGAGGACCACCAAACTGATTAAAAGCGTCTCCTCAATAACGCTACGCATGAGTGTACGAGAAGATCGAGATTTTAATCAGATTGAGAGGGTCACTAGACGATGCTACATACCAACTATCTAAGCTCTGGGTCTTGTGGCTTTGGACAAGGAGATTTTCAAGCTGTTTACTATTTTACCTCTGGTGGCCATGTCGTTTATTCGATCGGAACCATTTGATCAAATGCATCCGACAAAGTATGTGAAATCGCATCAAGCGGTCTGAAGTTATTTGATTGATGGACGACGAACATCCAGCGATCCTTAAAGCTTATTTTGAGTACTACGTATTCAGTAGAGCTAATGTGAGAGTGAAGTTGTAAATCAGGTGCTAAGGTTTGCAGGACTCACTATTGCGATACCGCGAAGAACGACAGTTAAATTTAATTACCAGAATTTATTTTACTAGCACCGTACGAATTAATCCTCCTGACTTGCTCTTACACAAAGTGTAAATCTGACAAATTTCAAGAAGACTGGTTACGATCATACGCTTATAAGCTGTAAAACACTTTTATGTATACATGTATATTAATACTGCACCACTGCACGTTAACCCGATTGATTGTGTGCGAGGAAGGTGCTGTTCTTTTATTGCAAGAATAAATTACAAGACATAAAAATAAATTACATGTATGCAACTGAGAAAAAGTTCTACCACTTGCATGCAGTAAAACTAGTAATGAAAGGATAGATGTTTATGTGCCTGGATGAGTACAGTTGTGTCTACTTCGTCAATACTTGCAGATAAATATTTGCTGGAACGAAACAAGACATTTTACTACATTACTTAATTATTTCTGAATAGTCGCGTGCTATTGATTATCTGCGATTAGTACCAAAATACTGCAGTGACAAGTACCAGGTAATGTGCGTGTTTCGGCGTATCAATTATGTTTTATGTCAATAACAATTGACGTGATGAGTTATAATATTGGCGGAAAAGAAATAACTTTTTTATTATGATATGTGCCATGGTGGCAAATTGTGTAAGAGACATGCTTGAGTATACTGTGTTTGTGACTGGAACCCTTGAGTAAATCACATTATCAAATACATAGATTGATACACGTATATTAATTTTCAAATATACTCACCAATTTAAGATTGATAACAAAATATAAAATAATTTCAATTCCATCTTATGTAGGCCTACCAGATATGGTATTTTTTCATGATTTGGTTGTTCATTATTTCACATGCTCTCGTCAGTGATATGTTCTGTCCCTTTATCTTGCAAATGAGCACCTTTCGTGCGTTATGAACCGATCGAAACGAAAGAAATATCTTTGTACATCTACTAGGATTCGAACCCTGGCCCTTGTGGCGAAAGCGCTGAAATAATGTTTCTATACAGATACAATTTCATTAAGTTGAAAAGTCCATGTTTCATGTTAACTTAAGAACACAAATTCTCTTCATTTTCGTTTCATTTTTAATTGAACTTACGTTTGCATCCCATCAGTTCGTCCATTTTGAAAATCTTGATCGTGCGACAACAACAACAAAATCTCGATTTATCTTCACAAAACTTTGTATGTAGCTAGAAATTAGAAGATAAAACGCTGCATTAATGCACAAACATTAGGCTTCTGTAATAAAGAGAAAAACATACTTGAGATATATTAATGAAACCAGATGTGTAGAACAGAGGGAAATAGTGATATCATTTTGTTATATTTCAGCTAGCACTGAAGTGACACTTTTTAGCTAAGGGAGAGGGGATGGGGGAGAGGGGGTATAGAGCGTAGCTTCAATAAATTGTCAGTGGCGCACTTTAAACATAAAACCAGCAGATGCGGAGGGTAGACCCTGTTCGTGTAGACACAATGGGTGTAATGTTGACACAGGCTTAGTTCGACGAAAGATACTTTCAAACGTCGGCATACAATAAATGAATAAAGGCCCCACACTAGGCATACAGACACTAAATAGGAAAATGGCGCGAAAAAAAAAATGATGACGGATTCAAATAGTTCTCAGTGTTTTTGCTCTTAAGAGATATTTTCACTATTTTCTTTGCATTTATTTTTGTTGAAATCACATAACAGATCTATGCTTGACATTTTGAAGCATTTCATAATGAAATGATAGCATAACAGATTTGTCATGAAATCTTAGGTCATACACCACCACTACAATTTGGGATCTCATCTTTTAGCTGATTTTGCAGTTTGTGTGTTCGACTGAAAATATTTTTTCTTGCATCAAACATGACCCCCAGTTTTCTTTTGATTTTTATTCTGCACTGACAATATTCTTCAAGAAAATGTAGGTTACAGACATTTAAAATTGCGTGCTGCAGCCATTGGAAATATGTCAATCTTATATAGAATAAAGAAGAACAGCTATTTAGTGGTTGTAACCACTATATTGATCTTGAATTATGACCTTGACATTGTAGCGACGCTTCTGTACATTGTCTTAACCAGGTGGACATTTGGACTGAAGTTTCGTGGCGCTGGCTGGGTCGACATTGTTGAAAAGTAGCTTGCATCATTTCAATGATTTGAAGATTTGACCTAAATCTTACTAGTTCAAGAGATATGACAATTACACGGAATCAAAGACTGTAGATGTGACCCTGAACTTTGCGCGACACAATGGCTAAATGGGAAGCATGGGCTATATCTATACATGCATGAAATGCTGACCTTGCGCCTGTGCGACTGGAACAATGGTTCTAAACATCGTCGTAATGAAACGAAATATCTGGAAATACGAACCCCAGACGGACGGGCTTTCAAATGTTTGGACATTTGCACATATTAAAGGGAAATCACTACATTTCACTTCAATGTATAATTTACACAAGCCATTTCGACACATGATGCCCTCTACGCAGAATAAATGACCACTTCATGCATTTCGCGTTAAATATTAACTGAACCTGTAACATCCGACAATTATGCCTTTGTAGCGTTAAAACCAGAGGACCAGGATGTGCTATTGGTATAAGCGGATGGTCCGGCATCCATCGTCCAGCGTCCGTAGTCAACATTTTTACATAACATCATTTTCTCCGACTGATAGTCAGAATTATACCAAACTTGATATGTAGCATTCCGGCGAGGTCTTTTCTCAAGGTTGTTTAAAAATGGAGCACTTTGTCTCCTTTAGGGACTGCTGGAATTAAAATAGAAAAAAAAACTTTTTCTCATGAACCGTTTCATGAATCAGTATCTTTGGCCTGTAGCATCATTATAAGGTCATCTCCCTAGTTTATTCTAACGGGGGCGTTTGGTCCCTTTTTGTGGCCACCAGAATTGAAAAAAGAAAACAATTTTAACAAGATGTTCTCAGAAGCCGCTTTATCGATCTTCATCAAATTTGGTCCGAAGCATCAATGGAAAGTCCTCTCAAAACTTTGTTAAAATGTGGACCCTTTGCACCTGTAAAGGACCACTAGAGATAAAAATAGATAACAATTAAATCAATTCTTTTCAAGAACCGCTTGTTGAATCTTCAGTAAACTTGGTATGTAGCATCATTTTAAGATTCTATCCGAAATCTTTTCCACTTTTTTCATTTTAGGAGCCACTAGAACTAAAATTAGATTTGCCTTTAAACGCATTTTTCCCCTCCTGAGCCGCTTTGTGGATCTTCTTCAAACTTAGTTTATTGCATCATTATAAGATCTTTTCATTTTTCCTTATTTTATTATAGCATCATCATAAGATCTTTTCATTTTTCCTTATTTTATTATAGCATCATAAGATCTTTTCATTTTTCCTTATTTTATATTATATTGAAATGAGGGCACTTAGCCCCATTTTAGGCCGCTAGAGATAAGACAGAAAAATACTTTTAAAATTTTCAAAATTTGGCAGTTGGTCTCTTTAAGGAGCAACAAGAGGTAAAAATATTAATATCTTTTAATGACCTTTCCCTCGAACCGCTTGCTGGATCTTCAATAATTTTGATACGTGACATCTTTGTAAGTTCTCAAATGAGTTCAAATGGGACCACTTGACCTGTTTTATGTTTTTGTTTTAAATTCTAAACACAGATATCACCATCCATGATTCAGTGTGTCAGTCTAACAGTCAAGATCAGATGAGCGGCTTAGAACCGCTATTTCCCTCTTTTTCTTTTTTAAATGTATATATTTCTGATAATGCTGAAGAACACTTAACTACTTTGCTGTGGTTTTGCTAATATCGTCAGCAACAAAAAATACCGGGGAACAAAAAGTAATATTTTTTCTTACACTTGTCTTGACACATAGCATTTAGCTACAACTGACGTCATTCTATTCTTACAATATCAAAATATATTTTGTCTTCAAAGAGACCGACATATCCCATTAACGTAGCCAAAGCGTCTAATCTAACTCTTGTTTGACAGACTTTCTACCTAGCAAAATCCAGCCTTGTTTAATGGCCATTCAGCAAATTTACAAAGATATCTCTCTCAGCGCTGAAATGTGTATGTATTACAAACACATGATGTAGGTATGTGGATCTTTTTTATTGCTAATCCATAAACTATTAATTAAATGTAGGTACAAATTCTGCGAATATTCACTGAATGCTGTACAGCTGAAAGGGTGCTGAAATATATAAAAATAAGATTACATTACTACTTTTCATTAATTTGATATGTGAAATTTGAGGGGTGCACACGACAAAAAAAAAAAGAGAAAGAAAACATATAGAGGATATTTGTTTGTTTCAGTGTGAGGTTGAAATATCTTACACATGAACCCCACATGCAATATTTTCACAAGTGGTGTTCATGAGATAAAGATATTTTGCTATTACATATAAAGCAAACAAATTTTCTTTTTATTTCATGTTTTGACTAAATTTATCCATTTCATAGTTTCATACAAGTGAAAAATAAATTTGATATTTTTAATTTTGAAAAATTCAGATACATTTCACTCTAATATTTTAATAATTCACTGAAAACATGTAATAAAACCGAATAACCGATGGGATCAATGTCCTAAAAGAAACTTAAAAAAATATTGTTTGCAAAAAACAATGTCAGTATCGTATTGCGGCGAGTCACAATGCTTATAACAAAAGAAGCAACAACAAAAACAAAGCATTTCCTTTTCGGATTAACTTACGCCTTACGTTCTCATTTTTAAAATCCGTTATGTTATCTCATATCGTGTATCGTTGTGTTAAAAATATCAGCTGAGATATTTTAATTTTTACTCCGGATAAAGAAAAAAAAATCATATCATTTATAATAGCTGCGTATGTTATAAAATGATCGAGAAATAAGCACTTTCTCTTTATTTCGTGTTTTTAAATTCGCGCAATATTTCTACTGCAGAACGCATGCATATTCCTCGATACAAAGCTAATAACCTATAAATAAGTAACTCTTACACAGGTTCGAACACGGCATGTCAGAACTTGAAATATTTCATTGCGATTTGGCCCGTTTCGAGCCCCTATGACTGGCATAAATACCCATGTTATATATACATGGGTAAATACTACACTTTGAAGAAGCAACAAAGATCGAATCAGTTTAACAGTTTATTTTATACTGAAATTCACTTAAAATAGCCCTACCAATAACTTCTTGTATAACCTGCCCTAACCTAGATACAGATATTAGTGCTAGTCTTGACTAAGTTGACTAGACCTCAGGAGCATATAGGATGACATCAAGTGTCGTTGAGTTAACTATGTAGGGATAATACACGTTTTTTTTTTTGTGTATTAACGTCTGCAGAAGCCCGCGGGATTGTTTGTGACCGAGACCGAAGGTCGAGGTCACAAACATATCCCAAGGGCTTTTGCAGGCGTTAATACACAAAACAAACGTGTATTGTCGCTATTCGTGCATAAAAAACATTACACGACGACTAAATGCATTGTTTTCATATGTGATGACTTGACGATTCCGGTACATTTTTTATTTACCATTCTTGTTGTTCTTGGAAACGGTAAACATGTTTTAAATATCCATAACCGGGGCACACATAACAACAACACTACTAAAAGCGTGATTTGAAGGTTTTTGAGTATCTTATTTTTATTTTTAGTTATTACAAACGTTACATTACACATAATTTTGCATATAACTAAAAAATTTGATAAACAGGAACACAATTATTTTAAGAATAACAACTTTACATTAGAATTATTTTGAGTACGAACAAACAGAGTACGGATGAGTACGAAGCTAGTGATTAGCTTTCGAGGTTTATTATATGAATTCTGCGAACAATCAGGTAAAAACAAACCGACTGATACTAACAAAAACCATTAATATAATACCTAAAAACGGGCAATAGCACAAGTTACACGCGATACTTATTTATTCACAGTTATTTACAATAACTGAACAGACGCTTTGTAAAGGGAGTAAACTCTAAGAGAAGCTAGTGCGTACATTGATGGGGGCAGTACGTTTGGGGTTGGAAACTGATACAGCTAAACATACTATGGATTACATTGTATCTATAATGCTACAAGAAGAGGTTATTATGGAAGAAACAAGATGCAGATGCCAAATATCAGTCTGCGCAGAAGTACATACATACGTCCCTGGCAAAGCATTTCAAAAATAAAAACCATGTATTAACTGCACGTGAATTGCCTTGTTTGCACACGATTTTTCTCCCGTTTATACATGGGCGGATCCAGTGAAAAAAGTAGTTTTTATGCAAGAATGACAGTTAATTCTTTTGACACTTACTCTGCCAAGAAAAATATCATATTTTGGGTATATTACCGGACTTTTACCTATTACATCGAACGCTAATCGGAAGGTTCAGCCTAGTTTAGCCTGGGTCCACAATGTAGAGATCTGTCTTTTTCAACAAAGTATCTTTTGTCACAAATGAACATCGTGTAATGAAGTCGTGTAATAATCTGCATTAAAATGAGAAATTTCCCTTTTTCATAATTTTAATTTTTTTTATTCATGTTATTTACGCTAACGGACAACTGTGCAGATGTTTATTTTGTTTAATTCGGTACGTCGGTCAGATACTGTTAGTACACCAACATTTACCTAACATCCTCATCGATAATAACGATTGACGGCAGGGCGATCTTGATTAATATCACATAGAACATACACCTCGTCCAGGACATGCACCTATGACATTTTCATTTAATAGAAATCTTGTTCTCTTCCTGATATCAAGCCAAAGCTTAGAACG
This sequence comes from Mercenaria mercenaria, assembly GCF_021730395.1. Lineage (NCBI taxonomy): Eukaryota > Metazoa > Mollusca > Bivalvia > Venerida > Veneridae > Mercenaria > Mercenaria mercenaria. The sequence goes on from NC_069362.1 coordinate 84,396,174, forward strand.
TTACTGACGACTTTCCTTTATATATCTGCCATAGTTTTGTATATAGAAGGAAATATTAGCGAATCTGTTAGTTTTAATTACTTCCGATTGTATCTTCATGTGGACATATTACGAAACTCTTAACTTGTCTAGTTAAGTATGGAAGCCCTGGAGGGACAATTGATTTCCGTACTTCCCACTTCTGACTTCTAACTTTTGCACTTCTCACTTCCAACTTCTTGACTTCCTACTTCTAACTTTCGCACTTCTGACTTCTAACTTCCACACTTCTGCCTTCCAACTTCCTGACTTTCGACTTCTGATTTCCAACTTCCACACTCCTAACTTCAGCACTTCTGACTTCTAACTTCCTCATTTCTAACTTCCAACTTCCTGACTTTCGACTTCTGATTTCCAACTTCAACACTTCTTACTTCCGACTTTTTGACTTCTTACTTCCCCCTTCTAACGTCCGCACTTCTGACTTCTAACTTCCGCACTTCTGACTTTCTTCCTGACTTTCGACTTCTGATTTCCAACTTCCACACTTCTTACTTCCGACTTCTTGACTTCTTACTTCCCTCTTCTAACTTCCGCACTTCTGACTTCCTACTTCCACTCTTCTGACTTCTAACTTCCTGACTTCCAACTTCCGCACTTCTGACTTCCAACTTTCCCTCTTTGGAAGTCGGAAGTAAGAAGTGTGGTAGTTGGAAGTCGGAAGTAAGAAGTCATGAAGTTGGAAGTCAGAAGTGCTGAAGTTGAAAGTCGGAAGTCAGGAAGTTAAAAGAAGTAAGTAAGAAGTCAAGAAGTCGGAAGCAAGAAGTGTGGAAGTTGGAAATCAGAAGTCGAAAGTCAGGAAGTTGGAAGTCAGAAGTGTGGAAGTTAGAAGTCAGAAGTGTGGAAGTTAGAAGTAGGAAGTCAAGAAGTTGGAAGTGAGAAGTGCAAAAGTTAGAAGTCGGAAGTGGGAAGTACGGATATCAATTGTCCTTCCAGGGCTTCCATAGTTAAGGTTATTAAGTCACTTAATATGAGAATGGCATGAGTATTCCGATTGTCCAATAACTGGTAACACGGCACCTAAGATGAAGATACAGGGTTCCATTTCGATATATTGTTTCATATAGAATTAAACGCTTTTCCGATTTAATGCATGTTTAACAGACTTCTGTATTTCTACATTACTTTTCTCTGCAAGTCTTCAAACACAACTATTGACGCCGGTGATTTCACGTCTGTCTGACTGTTTTCGTTAATCGTCGTGTTCATTCAAGGTATCGAATTGCTTAGTACCCATCAAATTTATACATTAAAAATTATTGGTGCTGATGTTTGAATAAAAAGTTTCCTTTTAACTGGTCTCATTTGAAACCCAAACGAGAGAATTAGGAAAAACTAACATAATGATGAGAACCTCATTTTCTGTTGATTGAATTAAAGATTTGTGTTCATCATATTATTTTTTTCCGTAATGAATGTTTTACATTCTCATTCATCAGGAGTCCAATATAGTCCAGAACGAAACATGGTATGCGAGAATGGGTTTTTTCTTTTAAAAAATGAGGTCTTTAGAACTGTATAAGCCGCGACTGCTGGGCTTACTGATTTCAATGCAGAATGTATAACATAATACAACGCGACAATTTTGCTTAAATATACTACTGCTCATGTTATTTTTGAAAATCGATTTCAATACATTTTCTATGAAATAATAATATCATTTTCCAGTTTTTATTCAGGGTATAAGTACAAACATATTTTTCAAAAACCTGTCAAAAATCTTAAAGTCATGAATTGATGCATAGGGTCAATCCGGTATCACCGAAAAAATGTAACTGGTGGCAGTTCTGGGCACTCTTTGGGCTATTATTTGTTAAGATATTTTCTTGCGGGAAAAATTTAGACAGCTAATTTTCTCGATGTTTGCCTTGCTAACTCGAATCTTTTCTTGAACTTTAACAGGCTATCGTACTGCAAAAATTTGCTACCATAGAAGACTGCGCATTCTTACATTACAAAAATGTTCTGTTTTTGAGGGAAATCTTCCATTGCAAAACAATGTTTATTCATTAAAGTACTGTCAAAACCCGAAGTATGCTAATTTTCAGTATATACCTAAACACATTTATTGCAATATTACAAACTACTTGTTTCCATGGATACAAAACACGCATTTTGTCACTAATGATAAGGCGCTCAAAGACATTGTCTCCAACAGCTACGTACTTAGTTATAATCTGCAATGTATTATCGAAATAATGTACCATTGATCTCATGGCAAAGCACCAACTTTTTTGCCTCATCATTTTTGTAAGCCACCAGATCCTAAAGAAGAAATGCTGACATTTTCATGTATCACTTTTTGCCGTTTGTTTTGAAAGCACCGTCTAGCCAATCAGAAGACGCGATACAAATCACATGTGTGGGAAGCAAGACTTTCGCGCAAATATAAGGCACGTGAAGCACGGTGGGCGCAAGAACTGGCTCTTTCCTTTCAGAAGGTGAGTATCTAGTTATTGATTTATTCTTTTCTCTGTCTAAACATGTCATATCTTTGATAAGTAAATTGTTCTTTTATTCTTATTTTATTTAATTCTTACCTCTACTGATCTACTTGTTACTTCTAGTTGATATAATGTTAATTGTCATGTTGTTACCAATGGTGTCACGGATTTAATATTTCATGAAGGATTTACTGTGTTTTAACAGTATTTTTAAATCATTTCACAATCAGGATTTCGTCAGTCAGTGTACACAACGCGACTGTGCGGATTCTTTGTTGTGTTAAAACTTTTAAATGCAATGAAATTAACATTGAATCCTTTGCTGTGTTACATACTTTAAACGAGTTTTGTAAACATAGAAATCGTGAAATATCTTAATAGAATCTTCTTGTTAGAATTCAGTCTAAATTTGCAACAAACGGTTAAGCGCAAATTTAGTATTCAAGAAAAAATACATTATGCTTTAACCTTTAGCTTGTTGGCGGCAAGTGATTCTGCCTTTGCTACCAGTGCAGACCAAGATCAGCCTGCACATCATGGTCTTCACTGTTCGCTATTCAGTCAGTAAGTTTTCAGTGAACACCCCTTCGAATAATAAATGGTATTGCCCAGATTGAATGATGGACCAGTCCATTTTAGAAATTTAGCAGTGTAAAGGTTAAATACTAGTATGTTTAGATGAAACAGATACTGTCGTAAGTCAAATCTAGATCGTTTTAAATACTTTGAGAGTCATTCGACTTGTATTTATCATTTCAGTTGAAAGAGCTTGAGTCTTGGCATTATTTTTCGTCAAATCGTCTTTACTAATAACGATTCACCATGTCAACCGACTTCACTAAGGATGAGGACTTTAAGTACCTTGCTATAGATCGTAAGGCTCTGCTGAAGGAGCAGCTCCCTTATGACGGCAAGAAAGCCTGCTGGATCACCGATGAACAAGACGGCTTCACTCGTGCAGAAATTGTTTCCTCCAAGGGTGACGAAATCACTGTCAAAGTGCTGAGAAATAATGAGGTAACATTACCATTATTCATTTCTTTTCCATAGCTCATTTATAGAAGCTAAAATTAGAGCCACAATGTGGACGCATTGGTCCAGTGGTAAAATTGTCTGATTACGAAACCAGGGGTCGTTAGTTCTAGCACCGGCTCCTCCAACTAAAAATACTAACATTTGAATATTTTTAGTCTCGTATATGGGTGCTTTACACCTGGCACGCCAGGGAATGTTCTGGAATTTGAGCGTCTCATGTATCTTGCACTAGCCTCTCACTGACATTGCTAACACTCTTGTGGAGGTTTCGCCCATATCGGTTAACGGTAGCGACTTAAAACAAACTTACAAACAAACAAACAACACTGCGAGCAGTAGTCGACTGAATAAGGTGTCGGTCGCTGAACCATGAGGTCGTGAGTTCAAACCCCTTTATACTTTCTCATGTAACACAAGCTCAAAAATGATTCAAATAAACGAGTTTTCAAAATGTTGCTAAATGATTTCATTTCTATATCAAATCAGTAAAAAATAAGTCAACATGTAATGAGACGGAAAATTAACAATCTAACACGTGTATAGTTTTTTCTGCGGATGTCTCGTTTAATTTACTTTGCAGAGAGAAAGAACGTTAGTGTATATGCAAAATAAATATTTACAATATATAGAGAATAATAAATGAGTGTCTTTTCATATTGAATTTATTAAACGAGTTGAATAAAGTGATAAAGTGCGAGGCCGAGCATTTTATCAATTTTATTCAACTCGTTCAATAAATTCAACGTGGAAATACACAACAGTAGCATTCTTTCATCACATGTAAGCTTTCTATGCTGAAACGTCAAAATTACTTGTTTCTTGCATACCAGACGCCATGACGTCCTGTTTGGTCAGAGACCACCAATTCAAAAAAGTAGAAGTGTCTGATGTTTGTCCGTTCTGATTGATCAGTCATGTAAACAAAGCCAAGAAGTGACATTTTTTTCAAAATTGAATTTAACTGCATTTACAGTATTTTAATATACATTTTGACAAAATTTGCTACATTTTATGTGTATTGAAAGAAAGTTTTATCAGACAAATTTCTCCCGCCATTCCATATGTTTTTCGTCCGATATTTTGGTAGAACTAAGATGGTTCTTGAAAAAAATGTGATTAGATATACATGGTTTCGATTTATGGAAGGCCGTACACGCCATAATGTTATAATGGAAGTCTATGGGAAAATAACTGGTGTTCTCTAACCATTGTACGGACGTTGATTTCCCGCGTCTTGTCTAAAATATGCTACTGTAAGAAAAAAGTGCTACAAAGAATGTTATTCGTTTGATTTCATCTTTACAATTGTTTGTTGAATATGGCATGCAAAAAAAGAAGATTCTATCACTGGCTGTAGGTGAGGATGGGGATATCGGATTCTCGGGTAACTGTTAACGCGGTACCTCGGCAGAACCTTGTTACCGATTAAACAGTTTAATACTCGAGCCGGATATTCCCATCTGCACCTACAACTGGTGAAAGAATCTTATATATGGCTTTATTTCACTCCGACGACGTCAAACATTTGACAAATAAATACGTATCTATAAAAATGTTTGTAAAGGAGGACTGAAGAGCAAAACGTAACTTTGTTTCTTATTTATTAGACATAATATCAAAGTTCAGAAAAAATGAAAGTTCGTCAGTATATAACTGCTAGGATAACTTAATACGCTTCTGTAATGTGTCTAGCGCAAAAGTCGTGCTTTCCCGCGTAAATAAACCAGTTTTGTGACCTGCTTTACATTTCTTTTTACAGAACAGGACTGTGAAGAAGGATGACCTTCAGCAGGTCAACCCACCTAAGTTCGAGTGCTGCGATGACATGGCCAACATGACCTACCTGAATGAAGCCTCTGTATTGAACAACTTGAGACAGAGATACTACCATGGCTTCATCTACGTAAGTTTTAATCATTTTATGTTGGACAAAACTTTAATGTAAAATAGCATCCCGTCATTCTTTTCATTTTTTTTTCGATTGGAAGTAAAAATTCTCCTCTACAATATTTTTAACAAAAGTAATTGATGATGAACTCTATGTATCTTATTTGTATAAAGTTGCTTTTCGATACAAAAATAACCTATCGCAGTTTACTGATTTCAAAATTCGTTCTCCCAGTTGAACATGATTCCCTACATATTACACAATAAAGAATTAATCCTTACAGTTAAGACATGTATTATATTAATCATCCCGAATTTACAAACGAAGAAAGACCCGCACCCATTCAGTTGTTATTCGCCTTCCAATAAAAATACAGTTGAAAATATCATTAAAATCCAATTAAATTCACATAGTCGTGTAGATTAAATTTTGATTTTAACTGTTCTTTTTGACATACTGGTTGCCGCTTTTGACTTTTTTGTTCATGCTTTTGTGAATGACGTTAGAACTCGCAGAAAGGGTTACCCGTGATATTATTGCACCGATCATGGTTGTTCACAGTATAATAAAAGCAGCCTTTTCCTTTCATTCTATTAAAATACAAAATGAAAGTAAAGATTCAATCTTTCAGACATACTCTGGACTCTTCTGCGTCGCCGTGAACCCATACCGTCGTCTGCCAATCTATCTGGACTCCATCATCAGCAAGTACCGCGGCAAGAGGAAGATGGAAATGCCACCCCACTTGTTCGCCGTCGCTGAAGCGGCCTTCCAGAACATGTTGCAAGGTACTTATTAATGCCAAATAAAAAATCTATGTAAAATGAATCGTTATAAACAAATTTTCCAAGAAAGTAAAGGTAGCCAACCATCGACATTTCATTTACTATAAACAAACGAAGCATTTCGAAGGCGATTCCTGTCTCATTATAACAGGGTTTTTACACTAGGAAAACATAGTGAACGTTTTTGTATCATATAGTGAGACTTTCAAATAAATCAGTGTATTTTTAATTTTACCTGCTATTGAATGTAAAGGTTCTAACGCACTCTAACACGAATTAAAACACAACCACTCTAAAGAGAAATTCAGACGTATAATTTGTTTATAACTATTTTGGCGGAAATTCATTGAAAACAGACATAAAAAATATAAACTTTTCGTGAGGTTTTCCGTTACGTAATAGCAGTATAAGGTCTGTACCCAATTGTTTGGCTCTCCTAACGTTTCTTTCATGCTCTGGGAACTGGAAACACGGTATCATTTTTAATATCCTGACATAGGATAAGTTTTGATTTTTCGACCGAATAATTTTATTTCTAACTATACTTTGATATCCTGGCGATACTAATGCTGATTCTAGTAATGCAAAAAGTGGAAGTAAACTAGATAATGAGGTAAGGCGTGCTCATACGACTGACATAAAATCTGATACTAATAAGTAAAACATGTATATACATTGCAAGATAGAAAATGCTGCGTAAAGCATTCTTATTTCGTTCTTTTAGGCCATATCAAATTGATTTGTCGTTCGTCGGAACTACCGCATCAATGATTTCATTCCCGAGAAAAAGAAAAAAAAAATTCACCCGCCCGCACGTACATAAAAATCGCCGAAAAAAATATTTTTTTTTCTGATTACGCGGTCCGGAATGATAACGGTAAACAGGTTTTATCACTGTTTTAATGCGTCAAAGTGATATTGATCGGAATCCATGCGTTCGTAATACATGTAGCTGATGACACAAACTCAAAAAGTCAGGAATTATGGTGTTGTTCATCATTTGTTTTAAATCTGAAGTGTCTGTGCTAGTGCCACACATGGCCTGAGATGTGCCGGTTGGTTATGAAGTAGGCACGTTCTACGATTGTTCAAATTATACAGTGAAAAGAACAAAGCCCGACTTGTAAGACGTGCACGGCCACGGGGATTCAAATTGAAAATATTTGGATTAAACATAGAAATATTGTTCAGATAAAGTTTTCAAACCATTTGTTATCAGTGTGTTTAGTTAAATATTTTAGATCTAGAGCCAAAGCCAGTGCTTTCTTGAAAAAAAAGTTTGTTCACAGATCCTGACTGATGGATCCATCATATTAATTGTCTCGGGCCCAAATCGTTTTGAACGTAACTTCTTTAGTACGGCAGTCAGATATTCTATCAAAATGCATATATTCATTTTTAAAAAATGTTCAGCTTTTCAAATAAGTTGTGTAGATATAAAAAATAATTTCTGTCGTATTGTAACCTCAAGTTTCCCTGTTTGTATATTAATTGGCTGTGAATTGATTGAAAGAAAGAATCTGAAAAAACAGACTTTCCCAACTCAAAATTTCTTGGTCAATCAAAGCACAACAAATAACACTTTTAAAGAGTGGCCATATTGGGATCATTTTTTGTTCATCTGTTATCATTTTTGACTGAAATGAACCTCTACCACAAAAACTTAAGCTAAGCTTATCTGTTAAGAAATTATTCCAATGGATTCGAGCAGTGTCGAAGCATTTGTGTGCCCAACTCCGTTTGGTCTCATTCGTCAAGTGATTTATTACTTTCCCCTCACCTCTACCGTTTGGAGTTTTACTAGGGGCACAAAGTTGCTCATGTGTCGAAGCCATCTAACTGGGTTTCAGAAGATATGTTATTCCACTTGGGTGCCTGTTTTGTCTTAAATATTCCTCATCCTCTGCCGTTAAATGGGCACACCTTCAGATTAATGTAGAACAATCAAAATTAAAAATAAGACACTCATCCCTCAGTAATTATAAATACAAAATAAAAACAAAGTGATTCAGTGAGTTTTAGCAAGAATTTATTTGCAAAACCATTCATGTAGTCTTTAAAACATACAGAAAAGCTATCTACTGTCTTAGTCACACTATAAATGTGTAAGTTCTGTGTTATTCTTAAAGAAATGTTAACTTCATGTATAATCATAACTGCAAAAAAAAAAAAAAAAAAAAAAAAAATACCCGCTCGCTCCATGTAAAAACTACCCGCCTCTGAAAAAATCAAAATTGAGAAAAAAAAAAAAAAAAAAAAATTTCGCTCGCTCGCACCCATTTTTTTTGAAATTTTTCCGAAGAACTATGAATCAATTTGGTATGGCCTTAATGTGTAATTACATTTTTGTGACATTTCGAACGGCGAGGTACATAGCAATAAATCATATCTGACAGACTGAATTCCTGAGGACATCTGTTTATACTTAAATCCCCACCAGGACGATTAGTACATTGAATTGTCAATACTAATTGAAACAGAGTTTACCCAGCTGGCTTTTATTTATTTATGCTGTTATGATTTCAAGTGTTCTTCATTATCTCTACATTTTTTGCACAGGTACGATAATTCATGTTTTTGTTATTGTTGAAAAAAATGTGGGCTCACAATTGATGTATAATACCCTCATGATTAATGCTTATATTCATTCTGTGATATATTATCCCACTTGAAACGAATGGTGTGCATAGTGTCTTCGTCGTACTAAAGCACCTCTCCTGCGTATTCCTGAATGAAAGGAATCAGATATTTTTACTATCCCTAAAGCAACAAATATTCTTTCAAAACGAGGCATACCTCCCTCTTATTTTACCCTTCAAAAATGCAATTGATATAAACCAGATGAATTGTAATTTGTTATGCTAATGATTCAGCGAGGAAAATACAAGAATAACAAAATAATGATATATTTTTTCCTTTGATAAGTATGTTAATAGAATGAAATGAATTCCTGGTGTTTGGATCATTTGCACATTATTATGATAACGTTTTTAACTTATTAACACGCTGTAAAACGTCTGAAAATTCAACTGATTTTATGTGGTCAAAATATTAAATTTTAAAAGCAATTTCCCATTTCTCATTCCAGATCGTGAGAACCAGTCCTGTTTGATTACGTGAGTTATTTAAGCATAATTTAGCCCATTATATTTTGAATATCACAGAATTTGTTCCAGATGCACTTTTCAAAAGATATGACATCATATATTTTTTTATAATGCTATCTAATTATAACATAAATGTTTTGATATTCAAGTAAAGTCAGATATGAAGAATGGAATTAGAAAATTGAAAGTTTAGTGGCTGCTCAAAAACTTTTCCGTTTTCTGCCATTGTCCTCTGAAACATACTTAGAAGTTATATGAAAATAAAATCATGATTTTTGTCCAGTGGTGAATCTGGAGCTGGTAAGACTGAGAACACGAAGAAAGTAATCATGTACTTCGCCAAGGTGGCCGCTCAACTCCAGAAACAGACAGAGGAAGAGAAGGCAGCCGCCGCAGCCTCCAAGAAGGTAAAAGAAATCTGAGTTCGTATTTATCAGTTGCAATATTTCATTTTGACTTTGGAAAATTATGCAGTCTAGACTTTTATTTCAACTTAATACTTATATTGGTGCGTATTTACCACATTGAAATGAAAAAAATGTTGATGATAGCAAATAACACTTACATAACTTGATTACAGGGTACCCTTGAGGACCAGATTGTACAGGCTAACCCTGTACTTGAGGCTTACGGTAACGCCAAGACAACCCGTAACAACAACTCCTCTAGATTCGTAAGTATCAAAGTGTTCGTGTGTCTCCTTCTTTCCAAATTCCTTTCATATAAATCTTCTATAATATCTTGATCTTATTTAACATCCCAGATTTAACGTATTACCGAGAAACGTTTTGTTAATCCATTGTTATATGTTCTATTCCAAAGAAACTTTAACCAGATCCACTTTGTTTTGCTTTTTGCTCTTCTTGTCTATAAGCGTCCTAAAACAAATATTTTGTTCAGGTGTTATTTATTTTCTACCCTGCCCAAAGATTTCCCAGTATGTATATAACCCCAAATTCAAAGTCGAAAATCCTGTCTTATAAACCTCTGTACTTTCCTTAGAATATATGTACCATCCTACATAATCGTATCTTCTCTACAATCATGATTTAATCCTTCCTATGCCATTCCGGGATTATTTGTTTTACCTTAATACTATCCAGGCCACCGTACCCTCTGCATGTTTAGCGTTAGGAAATTAAAAAAATGTCGGAACAAAGAGGGAAACAAAATCCAAGCATTTGGTTTGTCAGTGTTTCAATAACTAACGCTAAACATATATTTAATTTTGAGTTTCCTATCTCGTTTAACTAACCTCCTTATTTTAGCTCAGTCGATTGGGATGAGCTTGATATTGCCGGAGAGCTTGACATGCAAGCGGTGTCCTAGAGGTAAAAGTCCTCCAAAGTGACACGTAAGTAACGAATGAAGTAGCTGTAGTGCTTTGATGTACAGACGTGTGTGGTGTTCGTTTCAGTTAGTTCTTCTAGCGATATTGTGTCGTAATTTCTTATTATGACTTTTTAATGTAGTTTAATGTGACTCAGTACTAAGTGCAATGAAATTGTAAAATCGCTCGTCTAAATATTTCTTCCCTGTCTCATGAAGGTGAAAGAGAATAAGTCCGACCGTGTTATGACTGTTTACAAAAGTACAAGTTTTTAAAAGGTCAGATATGGGATTTGTAAATGGTGCAGGAATTATTTGGCGCCCTGTAGTTTATTAAAAACAAAATTAAATTATTTCTTTGGATCTGTTATACCGGAATAATTCAAGGCATATAGTAACTGTTTCGTTGTAGTAGCAGGAAAGAATCCAGGTGTTGTCAAAGACATTAATTTAGGCACAGGTGGGCATCTGCCTAGAAATATAGACACTTTGTAAGTCAGATAAGATCAGCCATAATAACAATTAGCACATAAGTACAATGTTGTGCACTTGCATTTCTAAAGTTGTAAGAATATGTGATATATCATTTCACAGGGTAAGTTCATCCGTATCCACTTTGGTCCCACTGGAAAGATCGCTGGATGTGACATTGAGACATGTAAGTTTTTGTACCTGTACTTTACCTGCAAAAAATACAGCTAGAAATACAATAGCCCTTAATATTTTAGGCGATTAGTACCTCGTTTCTTTTCTGTTTGAAACACTTATATGGAAAATTGTTACCAGTAAATATATATTATTCATAAGCATATACACGGAAATATAACATTCACTGCGTAGCTTTTGACAAACCGTTATGAAAATTTATGTTATTTTCAAAATCATTTAATTAACAAACATATATCTGATTCTAGACCTGCTAGAAAAGTCTCGTGTAACATACCAACAGTCTGCTGAGAGAAACTACCACATCTTCTACCAGATGTTAACACCTGCCTTCCCCAAGTACCACGGTGAGTGTGATTGAAACACCGATTAAGTCACATTTACTCCAATGCATGTTGTAAGAATTCTGCGTTGTAAAAATGGTGTTTTGTTTTGTTCTGGTTAATTACGAAGTATATTTCAGTTTCATTTCCATATTTCAGAAATGTGCCTGATGAGCCCCGACCCAGGTCTCTTCTCATTCATCAACCAGGGTGTGCTGACCGTCGATGGTATTGACGACGTTGAGGAAATGAAAGCCACAGATGTAAGATTTTACTGACTATACCCGATAGAAAGGGAACATACTGCAAATATACAAAAGAACAATAAAATATTGGTTCTCAAATACGCATCCTTTATTTCCGTTTCCGAATAACATAAAAGCAAAATTTCGAAGGTTACGAAGTCAATCAAAATCTCGATATTGTTCATGCCAGAACTTTTCCTTCTACTGAACGCTGAAATACTTGTGTTTACACAAAATCTGATTTTAGTTGAAGTATTCAGTAGTGTGGTTAGATATAAAATATTCAAGAGGATGTAATTATGCCTGCTATTGGTTGAATTTATGCTGAAATGGCGATATGTATCGTTTGTAATGTTTCAGGATGCCTACGATGTGTTGGGCTTCAGTCAGGATGAGAAGAACAGCTTGTACAAGATCACTGCCGCTATCGTCCACTTTGGTGAGATGAAATTCAAGCAAGCCCCCAGAGAAGAACAGGCTGAATGTGACGGCACAGTTGGTAAGACCCTAGACATCTGACAGTTTGTTAATGTTCAGTCGCAAAACGCTTTTGTTGATTTAGTATTTGAAATTTGAAATGCAGTTTTTAGATTTGTAAAATATATTTTGTTTCCGTTTATAAAAAAACTGTAACAAGCATCGCAGTGTACTTTGAGTTCTTTTAAGAGTCAGAAGGGGTATTTAATTCTATTATCTAGTTTTTATTTAATTAACTAATGTTTCTGTATTAGTTATATATCTAGTAGAACTACATGATATGTCTTACAGAGGCGGAGAAGGTTGCATTACTTATGGGTATCAACTGCGGAGATTTGATCAAAGGTTTGCTTAAACCAAAGATCAAGGTCGGTACCGAGTTCGTCACCCAGGGACGTAACAAGGAGCAAGTTGTCAACTCAGTCGGTGCTATTGCTAAGTCCACCTATGCCCGTATGTTCGACTGGCTCGTCAAAAGAGTTAACCAGACCCTTGATACAAAACAAAAGAGAAATTACTACATTGGTGTGTTGGACATTGCCGGTTTCGAAATTTTTGACGTAAGTATAGATACTGACAATGATAATTTTCATAACGAAGTAGTTGTTTTAAAATAAAATACGACCCCAGCCATAATGAATGTCTTACACGTACGAGAGAGGTAACTGATTTTGATGATTTCACTCACATGTTGTTACGATGTGTCTTCCTATCGTTTTTGCTCAAATACAACTGTTCAAAACGTCAATGAATCATTAACTGTACCAACAGTATAATGATGATATGTTTGAGAAAAAAATCAGATCAAACTTAGATTTATATAATTACAGTTCAACAGTTTTGAGCAATTGTGTATCAACTACACCAATGAGAGACTCCAGCAGTTCTTCAACCATCACATGTTCGTACTGGAACAGGAAGAATACAAGAAAGAAGGTATCCAATGGGAGTTCATTGACTTTGGTATGGACTTGCAAGCCTGCATTGAACTGATTGAAAAGGTAAATGAATAACATTTAAGTATGGATAGAAAATATTCCTTGCAGTCGTTAACGTTCAGCTAATTGCTCGGCAAATATATAGAAATGCAAGGGATAGACTAATGCAGTATCTTATGCCTTTTATTTACCTTTTATGAGGCAAATGTTATAATCATAGTTTACTCCGTATTAGCTTGTAATATTCAGTTAACGCATTTTTCAGCCCATGGGTATCTTGTCTATTCTTGAAGAAGAATGCATGTTCCCCAAGGCTTCAGATAAGACATTTGAAGACAAACTGATGACTAACCATCTTGGAAAGTCAAAGGCCTTTGGTAAAGTCGTCAAGAGTAGAAAGGGAGGTGGCAACGCTCACTTTGAATTGCATCACTACGCCGGAGCTGTAAGTTTACAAAGTTATATGTTTGCAGTTTAGACCACGCCAATTATAGCAGATCTCAGAATAAGTGCTTTATTGTTACAGATATTTTCTAGCTTATCAGTCCTTAGAATACCATTAACCTTTCACATACGTTATTCTAGCATCTTGCATAAGACACTACGTTTTATGCAGTGTTAAGCTGCTCGTTCACAAGTCCCTCAAAGTTTGCGAATTATTTGAAAGTTACAATTGATATCAACTTCTGTATGATCTTTTCAGTGAATGCAAAATTAAAAAAACACTTAGTTTCGAAAAGAGTAAAAACTTTCGCGACGCTTTGGACATTGTAAACAAAACAGAAATTCTGCATAATAATGGTTGTCATTTCTTGCCTTATATTTCCATGTTGGATACACAATTTTAAAATCAAAGTACGTGCGAAAGTATTTTTCTTCACGGCTTTAAAAGCAAATGTCTAAAGTACGAGGTGCAGTGAAATATAAAACATGTAATTGCTAAACTTTCACAATCTAGTAATGCTCGATATCATAAAACGACAGGTGCCTTACAACATTACATCTTGGTTGGACAAAAATAAGGATCCATTGAATGAGACTGTGGTCGGCACCCTTTCCGAATCAAAGGAGCCGCTCGTGGCTGAATTCTTCAAGTTACCACCAGGTATGAAGACATATTTACACTCTTGCTTACGGATTGTACAATAATTACAACACAGTTAAGAAAACTATACATTGCATTAGTATGTTTCATTACTTACAACAATGTGTTATTTCAGTGATCCTTAAGATTTTTCCAAGTCCAAGTCTGCTATTGCTTATACAAACTGAAACCTTGCATTACAGCACCAGAAGGTGGCGGCGGTGGTAAGAAGAAGGGAAAGTCTTCTGCTTTCCAGACCATCTCCTCTGTCCATAGGGTATGTGAAGTTATACGTATACAAATACTGTGATAGATCTTTTGTGTTCCATTTTAGCCACGATCAATTTAATTTAGTAGAATTCACGAGTAGAATATGACGTTAATGGTCAATAATGTTTTGATTCAGGCAATAACCACACTTCAAAGTTCAAAAGACTGGATAATTCCGATGAAATAAAAATAAAAAAGGTAGAAATGATTTACAGTAGACTTACTTTCACTTGTTGCATTCGATTGTTTCTCTCGCGATACAGTTTACATAACTTGACTAATGTGTATGCCATTTCACGTGCAGGAATCATTGAACAAGCTGATGAAGAACTTGTACACCACCCATCCTCACTTTGTACGTTGCATCATTCCCAACGAGTTGAAGACTCCAGGCTTGATTGATGCCGCCCTCGTCCTCAACCAGCTCCAATGTAACGGTGTACTTGAAGGTATCCGTATCTGTAGAAAGGGCTTCCCCAGCAGAATCATCTACTCTGAATTTAAACAGAGGTAGCATTATATATTATTCTTCTACTAACATGTAATAACTAATGTCATACTTGAGCTGATTAATGTTTGGCAGAGTATAACGTTTAAATATCGCGAACAGTGTGTTAGTTATCGTTAAAAGAATGGACAAAAAATCATTAATGTTAATGCAATGACGATAAAACATGCACTAACTACATTTTTCCTTGGGCAGATATTCCATCCTGGCTGCTGATGCTGTCCCTGCAGGTTTCCATGACGGCAAAGAAGTCACGACCAAAATTCTGGCTGCTCTGCAGATGGACCCTAACGAATACAAGATCGGAAACACCAAGGTCTTTTTCAAGGCTGGTGTATTGGGTAATCTTGAAGACATGCGTGATGAACGTCTTTCCAAAATTGTCTCCCTGTTCCAGGCCCATATCAGAGGTTACCTCATGCGCAAACAGTATAAGAGACTTGGAGACCAAAGGTTTGTAGAATTGTAATACAGTAAAATGCATAATCTTCAAATACAGGATATTTAATTATTTTATGTAAAGTCTACAACGCATCATTGCATTCTTAAACGAAATTTACTTCGGGACTTTAATAATTGTGTATCATATGTAATATAAGCTAAAATGTAAGTCGCAGAATGAATTTTAAGAATTAAATGCCCGTGCGGTAAACGGTACTTGATTGTTTTTATTAAAATTTCAGAACTGCATTGTCTAAAATCCAGAATAACATCAGGAAATATATGGTTTTGAAAAACTGGCAGTGGTGGAAACTTTACACTAAGGTCAAGCCTCTGCTCAGTGCTGCTGCAGCTGAAGATGAGATGAACCAGATGAAGGAAGAATTTGCTAAAACAAAGGAGGAACTTGCCAAGGTTGAAAAGATCAAGAAGGAGCTGGAAGAAAGATGTGTTGTTCTCCAGAGAGAAAAGGACGATCTTAAACTGGAATGCTCCGCAGAGCTTGATACTCTTGCTGACATGGAAGAAAAAGTTGAAAACCTTATACAGCAAAAGGCCGAATATGAAAGTCAAATTAAGGAACTCGAAGACAAATGTTTAGATGACGAAGAGGCTGTTGCTGCTCTTGAAGCTGCCAAGGCTGCAATGAAGGAAGAGACAGCTAGGCTCAAAGGAAACATCGAAGAGCTTGAGGGATCTTTAAAGAAAGCTGAACAAGAAAAACAACACAAGGACAATCAAATCAGAACTCTTCAAGATGAGATGACGCAACAAGATGAGCAAATTGGAAAACTCAACAAAGACAAGAAGAATTTGGAAGAAACTGTTAAGAAAACGCAAGATGCCCTTGCCGCTGAAGAAGACAAAGTCAATCACCTCAACAAACTCAAACAAAAGCTTGAATCTACTCTTGATGAAGTAGGTTAATCTGTGTTTTCTAAATTAGTAAAAATTATCATTGATAGTGGTCATGATATCTGTTTATATTTTGTACACTGGAAATAAATGTGGCTCATTAAACTTTTAAAATGATGTAAGAAGTGTATCTTATGAATCTGTTTTCGACATTTCTTTATTTATGTACATTTCCATTGACAGCTTGAGGATAACCTTGAGCGCGAGAAGAAAGTCCGCGGTGATGTAGAAAAGGTCAAGAGGAAGGTTGAGCAGGACCTCAAGGCCACCCAGGAAATGGTTGACGAACTAGAACGTGTCAAGGGCGACCTTGAAGGCAACGTTAAGAAGTAAGTTACGTGTAATGTATTCTTACAAACGATAAGAACATGAAATAATCATTTCCTGCTTACAAAAGAAGTTTCAGTAGATTTAAAGTTTTGGCTCAGTTTATACTTTAATGTGTTTCTTGCAGGAAGGAAGCTGAAATCAAAAGCCTCAATGCAAAACTCGAAGACGAGCAAGGACTAGTTGCCCAGCTCCAGAGAAAGATCAAGGAACTCCAAGCGCGTATTGAAGAACTCGAAGAAGAACTTGAGACCGAGAGACAGAACAGAGCTAAGGTATTAAGAGTGTTGCCTGTTTAAATGACACAACATATATTTCTTCACAGTGTCAATGAATTACATAATCCAGTTTGTACCCTTCGTGGCAGACCAAACTGTTGGCAGAAAAGGGTATAAAACTTATTTTTTAAATTTAAAACAAGACCTTTTCTTAGAAATGCAAAATATGCACATTGCAGTGTAAAATCAGTAAAACATAAACTTTTGAAAAAAACCCGTTTTGGATGCTACTTCCTATAAACGAAAAACCTAGTAGCTTGTATTTGAACTGAAAAATGTTTCTAAAATTTGTACCTTAGGTTGAGAAACAGAGAAACGAACTCAACCGTGAACTCGAAGAACTTAGTGAGCGTCTGGATGAAGCTGGTGGTGCTACTGCTGCTCAAATTGAGTTGAACAAGAAACGTGAACAGGAACTTCTTAAACTTCGCCGTGAGCTTGAGGACTCCGCTCTTGAACATGAATCCACCATCTCCTCCCTGCGCAAGAAGGCACAAGATACCAGCAATGAAATGGCTGACCAAGTCGACCAGCTTACCAAAGTCAAACAGAGGTTAGTACTCAACAATATGCTGAGAAATATTATTTACAGTTATGGAACATGACATCTACATGCTATCGAATGTTTTGCTAAGTTTTCTCTATATAAATCCTAATTAATCTTAAAACTATTGACTTGCTTACATATGTAAAACATCATCATATTGTACTGCATTTAGATCTAGCTTACGAATCGAAACATAGTTTAAAAAATTCTTTTACCGTCTAGGCACACATATTTACAAAAGTTCAAGTTCTATCTGAAACGATCATTCTAGTGAATAATATGCACTTACAAATTTAATCAACAGGATTGAAAAAGAGAAACAACAGCTGAAGCACGAAATCGCTGACTTGCAAGATCAGCTTGCAAATGCTTCGAAGAAGGGAGTAAGTAACTCTTTGGGTAAAGGCGTCGAAACTCTTTCATAAACAACTTCTTTATGTTCCAAGTATTCCAGTTTTGAACATTTTTCTGACTTTTCATTTTGAATGTGACTCTAGCGCGCAGTACCGTATGATTCAATAAATATTATAAAAATATGTCATGAAAACAACAGATTTCAGGAACATAAGGTATTCCTTTTTGAACTGCGACGCATGCATTATACACATAACGGTTCACTTCAGTTATTTGCAATCATTAATTCTGTGAACAAAATAAAAAAAACTTAAAAATAATTCTTCGACAGGGCATGTCTGAGAAGATGTCCAAACAAGTTGAGGCTCAAATCTCTGACCTTAACGCACGTCTTGACGAGAGCGGAAGAAACATCCAAGAATTACAGTCCTCTAAAGCAAGATTGCAATCTGAAAACTCTGAACTCACTCGCCAGCTTGAGGAAGCAGAAAGCAAGGTCAACCAGCTGTCACGTGACCGCTCAAACCTTGCAACCATCCTTGATGAAGCCAAACGTAGCTTGGAAGACGAAACTAGGGTGAGGATTTGTTGTGTCTTATGTTTTCTCATTTACTTTCTTTTGACACAATGCCTCTGTTTTTGAAATGTTGAATTCTTCTTCTTTCATTTCTTCTTACAAACGTATAAAAATTAAGATACAATAATGTTGCATTGCTGTTTCTTTTCAGGCTCGTCAGAAACTGTCTGCTGAATTGCGCAACTTAATGGCTGACATGGATGCTCTCCGTGAACAACTTGAGGAAGAAAGTGAGGCTAAGGCCGACCTTCAAAGACAACTCTCCAGAGCTAACGCTGAAGCTCAGTCATGGCGCGTCAAGTACGAGACAGAAGGTATGGCACGTGCTGAGGAACTCGAAGAGATTAGACGAAAACTCACAAGCAAGCTTCAAGAGACTGAAGCTTCCCTAGAAGCCGCAAGTTCTAAGGTCAGTGCTCTTGAGAAGACGAAATCTAGACTCCAGCTGGAACTCGAGGATGCTGTTGTAAATAGTGACAGAGCTTCATCCTTGGTTACACAACTTGAGAAGAGAAACAGATCATTCGACAAGACCATTGCGGACTGGCAGGCAAAGGTACACTCCCTGCAGGCCGAAGTAGAAAGCGCACAGAAGGAAAGTAGAAGCTACTCTTCTGAGTTGTACCGAACAAAGACTCAGTATGAAGAAATAGTCTCAACTGTTGACACATTGAGAAGAGAGAATAGCAACCTTACAGGTTAGTCTTGCCGATAATTACCTACTTAGGTTTAGATAAATTTTTAGGAACGAAAATATACGAAAAAGAATGTTAATAGGCATAAGCTATATTACAAATTGAACAACCTTTATAGTCAAATAATGTTACAATACATCGAGAAAGCAACACATTTTCGAGTGCACAAGGTAAAGATTTTAAAGTTGGTTTCGTTGCTAAATCAAGTTTGTGTAATTTTACATTGACTCCATATACGTAGACAAACTTTATTACTGCATTTCACATGATATCAACAGACATCGGGATCAGCAAGAAATTGTTATTCCCGACATTGTTCCTCATGTTGCTACCAACGGCTACATATAACTGACCAAAATAATCCATGGCTGACCTAAATAATCGATAGTGTCAAACTTCTGGAGATAACACATTAACCATAAAAAAGAACTGTTTATTTAGTCTATGTATTTGTTTTTGAACAAAACCAAAATACCTAGATGACCAACCATGAATATTGTCTATTGTACACGGTTGTAATGTTCTTTGAGTTAAGGTTGTTAGAACGTAGCAATCCTTATTGGATCTTTGTCCCAATTACATTTTTAAATGCATACAATAAGTAAACATATGCATATCAAAGGGTTATCTCTTTTGAGGTGTGCTATACTTAGTGTTTTCATTTGTATTTTTTTTCTAGCTGAGATCCACGACTTAAGTGACCAAATATCGGAGGGAAGCAGAAACGTGCACGAAAACGAAAAGATCCGTCGTCGTCTCGAGTTGGAAAAACAAGAACTTCAGGCTGCTCTCGAAGAAGCAGAGGGAGCCCTTGAACAGGAAGAGGCAAAGGTAACACGTACTCAACTTGAGATGGCTAGTATCCGTTCCGAAATTGACAGACGCATTGCCGAGAAGGATGAGGAATTTGAAAACACAAGGTAATTATATATCGTAACTATCTGTTAGAGTATAACAAAAGGTATCTTTAACCACTTGTAGGATATGAATATAACAGTTGCTACACGTGTAAGTCTAACGAAGAAGATATTGACATAAAAAATAATGTTGTTTTGAGACTAAAGATTATAGTAAGCTACACATAAAATCCAGAATATTACTTTGTTTTTGCCAGTTATTTGGATAAGGTAATATCTTTTTTAACTTAAAATGCATTTAATATAGTATATAGTATTTTTAATGTCTATATTGTAGACGCAATCAAGCTCGTGCTCTTGAATCTATGCAAGCGACACTCGAAGCAGAGGTCAGAACCAAAACTGAAGCACTCCGTGTACGCAAGAAGCTTGAAAAGGATATCAACGAACTTGAATCCGCTGTTGACACTGCTAACCGTGTAAGAGCGGATATGGAAAAGAATGCCAAGAGATATCAAGAACAATGCAGAGAGTTCCAGGCCGCTCTTGAGGAAGAAAGGCGCAAGACCTCAGAGGCTATTGAGTCTATATCAATTGTTGAGCGACGTGTAACTGCCGTCCAGATGGAATCAAATGAATTGCGCAACGCAGTTGAAGTCGCTGAACGAGCTCGTAAGGCAGCTGAAAACGAACTTGTTGAGACCTCTGATCGTGTTAATGAGCTTTCATCTCAGCTGCAAAGTATTTCCGGCCAGAAGAGGAAACTTGAAGCCGATATCAGTGCAATGAATGCTGATCTCGAAGAAATGAGCGGAGAAATCAGACGTGCCGACGAACAGGCCAAAAAGGCAATGATTGACAATGCTCGCTTTGCTGATGAGTTACGAGCAGAAAAAGAGCACTCATCTTCTGTTGAGAAGATGCGTAGGTCCCTTGAAACTCAGTTGAGGGAAGTTTCACTGCGTCTCGACGAAGCTGAGTCGAAAGCGCTCAAGGGAGGAAAGGCCGCCATTGCCAAGCTCGAATCAAGGGTAAGACTCATCAAAATTAATATCTGTAAATTTAAAACGTGTACTTTTTTAATTTATATGTAGATCATAATGAAAAATAAATATATACAATACAAAACCTTTGCTTATGTGAAATAGTTAATGTTATTGTAAAAGTTGCCGTTAAAGATTTAAATAATTTAACAGAAATATTTTGTCAAGAGAACTAGTAACTGGTAATGTATTCATTCAGATTGTTGAACTTGAAAATGAGCTTGACAGTGAACAACGCCGCCACGCTGAAACCCAAAAGAACACTCGCAAAGCTGACCGTCGTCTGAAGGAACTCGCCTTCCAGGTCGATGAGGACAGGAAGAACCAAGATCGTCTGCAAGACTTGATTGATAAACTTCAGAACAAGATCAAGGTTTACAAACGCCAGGCCGAGGAAGCTGTACGTAAATTTAGAAATTATTTTTAATATAAGATATACCATTAAATGTATTAGAAATAAGTAAAAGAACAGTATCTACAATAGCATAAATGTGGTGGTTTGGGTGGTAGATTATACCAGAAAAATGCATCAGGCCATTGTACTTGTGAATAAAAAAATACTTTTATTACGTGACTTTTTAGTGAAATATTTAACCACTACTGCGAAATATATATGGTTATTAATCCCCCGCCGTGGCGGAGGGATTATAGGAATGGTCTGCGTCCGTCCGTCCTTCCGTCCTTCCGTCTTTCCGTCCTTCCGTCCGTCCGTCCTTCCGTCCGTAACAAAATCGTGTCCGGTCCATATCTCCTAAACCCCTTGAAGGATTTTCATGAAACTTGGATCAAATGATCACCTCATCAAGACGATGTGCAGAACCCATGGGTCAGCCTTGTCGGTTCAAGGTGAAGGTCACAACTCAAGGTCAAAGGTTTGAGCCTGCCATTTTGTGTCCGCTCTATATCTCCTAAACCCCTTGAAGGAATTTTATAAAACTTGGGTCAAATGATCACCTCATCAAGACGATGTGCAGAACCCATGAGTCAGCCATGCCGGCTCAAGGTCAAGGTCACAACTTAGGGTCAAAGGTTTTGAGCCTTCCATTTGTGTCCGCTCTATATCTTCTAAACTCCTTGAAGGATTTTCATGAAACTTGGGTCAAATGATCACCTCATCAAGACGGTGTGCAGAACCCATGGGTCAGCCTTGTTGGCTCAAGGTCAAGGTCACAACTCGAGGTCAAAGGTTTGAACCTTCCATTTTGTGTCCGCTCTATATCTCCTTAACCCCTTGAAGGAATTTTATAAAACTTGGGTAAAATGATTACCTCATCAAAACGATGTGCAGAAATTATGAGTCAACCATGCCAGCTCAAGATCAAGGTCACAACTAATGGTCGAAGGTTTGAGCCTTCCATTTTGTGTCCACTCTGTATCTCCTAAACCCCTTGAAGGATTTTCATCAAACTTGGGTCAAATGATAACCTCATCAAGAACTCATGAGTCAGCCATGTCAACTCAAGGTCAAGGTCACAACTGAAGGTCAAAGGTTTCAGCTCTGTATCTCCTAAACCCCTTGAAGGATTTTCATGAAACTTGGGTCAAATGATCACCTCATCAAGACGTTGTGCAGAATTCATGAGTCAGCCATGTCAGTTCAAGGTCAAGGTCACAGCTAAAATCAAAGGTTTACCCTTTCACTATTCATAGCAGTGGCGGGGGATTTAGCTGTCTTTCAGACTGCCTTGTTTAAAATATATTTTTGGCTGGAACGGATATACAAAATTAGTGAAAGTCCGGGTTAAACAATTGAAAAAATATGAGACTCAAAGAAACTTGTATACATGTAAGTTGAAAATATCTAGTCACTCGTATTCATTCAACGGCATGCAGGAAAACATAAAATCTAGTGTCCACTTAGTTAAAGATATTTAAGTTGTACATTGAAAAGAATATTCTCTAAATAATTCTTTTGGGTTTGAAGCCCTATATCATGTTTGCACATTTACTTGAACGTGGCACACCACATATTTTTTTCTATATAAAATCATGCAAGAATAATGCAAGTAAAAATAGTGTCAATGTCTTAAAATTTTATAAACTAATATTCTACTATAATTCTTTATAGCCTTTATTAGATGAAAGAAAATAAGCAGTTTAAGAAATAAATGTCAATATTTGTAAAAAGAAGAAGAAGAAGAAGAAATTAAAATTCTAACATTGCAGGAGGAGGTAGCCGCCATTAACTTGGCTAAGTACAGAAAGGTTACGGATGAGCTGGAAAGTGCCGAGGAGCGCGCAGACTCCGCTGAAAACTCCTTGCAGAAGGCTCGTCTCACAAACCGAAGTCTTTCCGCCACCCAAAGTTCAAGCACTGTTGTGAAGAGGACAAAAATTGTTCACGAAGCCTAAACACAAAAATCTCACGTAAAGGTACCTTGGATTAAAATTAATCTACACAATGTTGTCACATTTATACGTAATTACATGTATTTCTTGAAGGCCTACAGTCACAGTAAGTGCTGAATATATTTGCAAGTAAGTCGTCCATACCTTGAATTGGAAGCATTAGAGAAAATTAAATTCACGTTTTTCTAATGCTTTGATAAACGCTACAGCTAAAAGACTGGCCCAAGTATGAAATGAATAGAATCATAATTTACTAGCAGTGTAACCACATTATCACGCAAGGTTGTACTAATATACTTTTGCATAATTAGGATAAATAAGAAACACGAGGCTCTTCATTTCCATTTACCTTCGTATGCAGTGGGAGATGATGTAGACTGGGATATCCGACCTACTGCTTTGAACGTTAACTTGAAACAAGATTCTGACTTTATATATATTTGTTTTCAGACGATTTTGATACTTGGTTCCCTTGAAGTTATTCCGCTTCCATCGTACTTCTTAGTACCTCAACATCTTTCTAACCATCGAGAGTGATGACATCAGTATTATGGAGGAGATATACGTTGAAACGCTCCACAAATGGGACACTCCACAATTGATTAGTGTTGAAACACTGATAAATACAGTAAAATGTGAAAGGACGGTGCTGTTTGAGTGTATTCTTTACGGCTCTTGGTTACATTAACTTTGATTTACGCGAGACACTACATAAAATATATGCCAAGACTCATATTTATTTAAAAAAGATATTGTAACCAAGTAAGTATCAGGATAGACAAAATCTGCACTATAAGACCTATAAGACAATTATATTCATCGGTCATCTTCATGAGAACTTGCCGTGATCATAAACTATAAAAAGGACAGCTCCATAGTGGCCCCAGTGTAATATGTTCCCTGGAAAATTAACTGGGGTCAGCAGTATGATCTCTCGTTTGGTAATTGTTGATGACATATTTGTATTGTTATATAGACCACATGGCTCTATGAAGGATTGTCGTATGGCTATGTAGAAAAATACAATGTTACCTTGTTTACCTTCACGAATAAAGAAGAAAAAACCACGTATGTTTTAAGTTTTGTTTTAAGGGCTATAACAAAAATAACTTTCTCAATACGGAATTCATATCAAACAAAACAATTGAATTATTGGGTATGTTACAAACCCTCTGAGGATATATCATGGGTCAGTGTGATGCATTGGGAGGGAGTGGGTGTCTGAATTCTACTATTTACGTTACATGTTAACCTTGATCGTCAGTATAGCAACCCACTGATTCCTTTGTTTTATCGACCACATACTATAAAAATCTACGTACCATCGCTAGAGCTAGAGTCACCATATGACCACATTTTGACCAACGCTATAAATTTCGAAGGAGTTTATAAAGCAAAAAATGAAGTTATTGTGAATTAAATAAATTCACTGGTGAAATTCTGGTTTTCAGACAAGCTGTTAAGCTTCATGTAGATGATATCCGACGAACCGAACTTCAGCAACTAAAACCGCCACGAGTGACGTAGCCAAAATAAGCATGCCTAATTGTTAAATAAAATGGAACTATTTTGTGTACAGAGCTTACTCAATTAACTAAATTTCAAATTCTAGTAAATGTTTATGTAAATTGATACATTCAAGTAATGGAAAATCCATATGACAAAACAAATGATCATTAAGATAAAAACATTACATTGACATAACGTATTTATTTAATTAAAACAACCACATATAGATATCTATAAACTTTCTTCATATGTTAGAATGTACTTAATAGTTCCGATACTGTTTCCCTTGTAAAACATAATTTATAATATCTTTAACAGCATTTCTCATCTTACAAATCTAGCGAAACTATCATTTTCTTAGAGATACATATAAGAATGCAGCCAAACAATATGGGATTTTGAATGTATTATAAGAATGCCAGGGTCACAACACTTAAGACTCCAGTTTGAAGCATATAAAAAGTCGTTGAAAAACATCCGTAGGGGTTCTTCCCGAAAAGTAAAAAAAAAAAAAAAAGAAAAAAAAAATTGTGCTATATTAAATCAATACGGGTCTACAATTTCAATCGAATCTTTAATAAGAAAAGAAACAATGATTAATATCCAATAGGAAAAAGCTACAAAGAATGCAGTCTCCTAAACCGCAATACAACAACAGTATACATAAACACACAAACAAAGTATAACACGTAGACCACTAGGACGTAACGATTAAATAAAGGATCACACACAGACACACTCTTGGAATAGTGGTACTATCACAACAGCAGTCTTTAAGTGCCGTGAAGTCTCCCAGTAGTACATGTAGGACACAGTGTTGTTATATTTCATGGAGCGAATTCAATACTATATGTGTAATAGAGTCCCGCTTGAGCCGGTATTTGAGGGCGTGATGGGTGCTTGGTTGCAGTCTGTGCTTCCAAAGGCTCTTATATTTTTTTTCTGAAAAAGGTTCAAATCAAAATATTTATCAAATGCATCATTCCCTAAAATTCTGAAAGCGTTGTCACTCTAAGATACTCAGATGCAACAAAAGATCATCATAATTTACAATTCTTACACTGTATGGTGGCTGACTTATGCCATTTTGTTCTGGCGTGTTGGTCATCTTCAAACGCGTCAACAGCCGGTGTATAGACTCTCTGTACGTCCAAACGGAAGTCGCCAAAATCTAGGCGTTCACTTTAGGTTTTTCACATGGTAGTAAGTATTTTTATGTTTTTCTCTGGCTACTTGAAATAAATATTCTTGCTGTATATATTTTCAGTGTAAGATAATGTCTCTGCAACACACAATCGTTAAATAGACATTGACGCTTGAAATTAAAACGCATTTTCATTAAAAACACAGATGGTCAAAGCAAAAGACGAAGCATTCAGGCTAAAAATGCCCATTATTTTGGAATTGCGAAGGAAACTGGTGTCAGAACCGCTTCTAAACGTTTCATTATCAATCCATGCACATGAGTTTATACCTACAAATATGCATTTATAATCCTGAATAGTTGAAATATTTAAGAAATAATGTATAGCAAAAGAGTGTTTTAACACTGTTTATACACGATGGGCGATTATACGTCGGGCATAATAATTTCACGAGGGCGCAGCAAATAGTGTTGAAACACGGTTTTGCAATAAATTATTTCGATTCTAATATGCCCTTAATCTAAAACAGTAGATAGAGTATAGAAGCGCTCTTTCTTTGTCGCAACAAAAACTTTGACGTCACCGCATATTAACGTGACGTCATTCTAGCGTAAGAGTGTTTTAACAGAGACAAGCATATTAGAATGTTTAATCCAACATGCATCTGAATTACGAACTGGCCGCCTAGTCGCAAAACTTGATATAAAACTGTTCCACTAATCGCCAAAATACTGTACGCCTATTCAATAAAGAAATGACCAAGTGTTTGGGCTTATAAGCTCCATACACTGTACTCAATGAATTAATAAATATAAGTTTTGTATTATATTTTACTTGCGACACTCAAACAGTACTTATTGGTCATTTCACCAACGATGTCCTTGTCTTGGTCAAGAAATAGAATCTGTATACGTGTTTCTGCTAACATACGAGAACAATATATATTTATTCCGCTCAGTTTGACATGGCACTTGTTTTCACTTTGTATTTTAGCTCCACTATTCGAACAAGGGTGCTGTTCTACTCACCCCGGCTTCGGCTTTTGCTTTCTTGGTTAAAGTTTTTCGGCAACCTTTGTTTTTCTGTCACATCTTTTTGACTTTTGCTTATATCTTACTGTAACTTCACATAAACATTGTGCAGCATACAAACTGCGCTGTCTACCTGATTACCTGGTAGAGTCAATGTGTCCAATTAAAACGAGCCCCGCTCACCCATCTTCCAAGGCGATAGTAGCTTTATTCATTAGTTATACAGTTAGTCTAAATAATGAGACCTCGGGTAGACCGATTTTACATTCTGATATTTCACGTCGTCTATCTAGAGGTCTCAACCAGAAACAGTCAAAACTGTGGTGGAAAATGTGATTGATCAAAATTCCGATTTATCAGTAGTCACGAAAATTTGTTAACCGTAACTGCTTACCTGTTGTTTTAAATCATATATAGTAAATAAAAAAACCGTAAGAACAGGACATATTTATCAGAATTTCTGTTTTAAAACGTTTTAAACCTCTTACGTGTAATGGAGGGGAATATCGACCAGTCAAAAATATAACGATATTCAACTCTTGAGTACAATTATGTAGAACAGCTGATGTAATCACTAGGAGCCGGGTCATTTTCTGTTTGTTCTGTAGCGCATACTGCAGTAATTATGAATGAAAACTAGAAAGACCTTGATGTTAGCTTCGATCTGATTGATTTTGAATGATATCAGCAGTGCTCTGGAACCGGATATTAAAATAAACTGAAATTACCAGTTATCGCGCCGACGGCAACTGTTTCTTCTGTTAATGATGATAAATTCCCCGTCATAAAGTCCGAACAAGTCTCTCAGATGCCGGAAATGGATCAAACACTGAGTTGTGTCACGTAACGATTACATGAATGATGCGTTATTGATTAATGTTCCTACCATGATTGATGTTCCTCACATGAAGAATTTAGCACCCCGAGTGAGGCAGGTGGTTCGAAGTCTGCGACCTTAACCACTCACCTACGGAGTCTCATATAATGCGTTGTAAAGTGTGCAATATGTTTGCTGCAATAGTCGTACGTTCGCGGAGTGAGACTGCGCAATATCTTAGCTGCAGTTATCTTCCCTGCAGTACTCGTACTGCTGCAGTACAAGTGCATTTTTTTTTCAATAATCGATACATGTTTCCAAGGAAATATGAGTGTTTAACTTTCCCTGACTCAATTTTTCGTAAATGGCGCTTTTCTTAGTTTAATCAGATGTTTCTTGCGCAAAATATTTATCTTTGTATGTAGTATATATAGTAACTGTTAAGCAATGATGCAGTACTTATAGATATTCAGACAAAGTGCTGTATTAATAGGCACAAATTATTAGCATATCAAAGGCAGCATGAATGTTCTCTGGTATTTCACATTTTTGTTGTTAGTGAATGTAGAGAAACTGGAGCTTATCTTTGAATTATTTAATATCTTGATCAAATTATCAACAGATTGAGGCAAAATGCAATACCTTAGGGATTATCACATACTCGTATTTAATAGTGGAACCGGAAAGGTCAATATTTTCCATATTGACGTCTGAATTTCATATCGGGTACGTGACGTCATTTTAATTTGTGGCGTTGAGTTAGTTTCTTTTATTTGTGTCAGTATTGCCAATCATTATTCAGTCTTTTGAACAAATTCATAATAGATTTCAAATTCATAATAGATTTAAAAAATAAATATGTGTAAAAATGTATGTAATAAAAAGATTATTAGCTTTGCATCGAGAAAAATGCACTCGTTCTTTAGCGGAATAATATTGCGCGCGGAAAGTGGCGCAATATTTCCGCTGCAAAACTCGTACACATATCTCGACAAAGCTAATAACCTATAAATATCAAAGGAACGCTGGACCAAAATTTCATATTTGAAAATATGAATAATTTCTACACATAGTTATATATAACATGTGTTTGACTTTAAATAGTACTCAATTGTTGACTCAAACTCCTTGACATGAAATCATGCATGTAGCTCTAAAGATACAAATTAGTTTATTTGTTTAGTGATATGAAATACATTTGACGGCGATTTACTACATTAGAAGTAAATATTAGAAGATAGAATATTTTAGTGAAAGACAGACACTGTATATTTTCAAAATCGTTAAAACATTAACAGAACTAGAGATGCTTTTAAGAAAAGCGCATGTCTCCCACAACTGCCTAATCATCTAAATAGTAAGTCAGTCTTTATATACTGTTTACTTAATCCACACGTGCATGCGCTTTCTTGACACCAAAAATACTAGTAGTATAGGCGCCGGTTTGGGGGCAAAACTGCGCAAGAAATCTGAGTGATTTTGGTAATTCAAGGGCCATAATTCCGAAGTGCCTAGGCCGATTTGGCTAGTTATCAAACTTGGCCGAGCACTTATTGGCAGACACATTTTGTTGAAGTTTGGTGAAGATCGGATGAGAAATGTTCGACTTAGAGTGCGGACAAGCTTTGTGACAGACAGACAGACAGACAGACAGACAGACTGGAGTAAATCAATATGTCTCCCACGTGCACACCACTTTTTTGTGGGAGACATAATTATGCCATTTAAAAGGTGAAATATGATAAAAATGTCACCTTTTCAAGCTTCAAAAATGCTTAAAAGATATCAGTACATGTATGTGGAATTTTATGGGCGAGTCTGTTATACGAAGCATACTTCTGACAAAGCTTAAACTAAGAAGAAAGATGTTTCACGAAAATAAGTCAGATACATCGCAGGAACAGTGTCAAATCAAATGTTAGAATTTTACCACAAGGTCGGTTTTAGGACAAATTTTAAGATATTCTTATGTAAAACTGATCCAGAATCTATATTTATAACAGGGCAAACTTATGAACTGATAGTCTTATTAACCTTTTACAATGCACGTACTCGTGTTTCGTTAAACGGCTTCACATTTGGCTGCATGGCATCAAATTTTGATACGCCGCTCCAAATCACACAACACGGTTTCAGTATGCATTAGACGGCGCCAAGCTTTAATGAATCGTTTCATTTTACACTGCACGAACTCATGTTGCGTTAAACGTCTTCACGTTGGACTGCATGGCATCAAGTTATTATACACCGCTCTTAATTACACAAAGCGGTTTCAATATGCATTAGACGACATCAAGTTGTAATAAATCATTTCATTTTATTTTACACTGCACGTACTCATGTTGTGTTAAACGGCTTCACATTGAGCTGGATGGCATCATGTTTTGTTGGATGATTTCATAGTACGGTGCATCGCAACAAGTTTTTCAATGCATCGTTCCATGTTTAGATGGATGGGATAAAGTTTTGTGTTAAATGGTTTCAAAATACAATGCGTTGAATGCAAATTTATTGGACGGGATAGAGTTTTAGACTAGATGGCGTTGAAATGCACTGCACTTACTGACTTGTTTATGAATGGATTGTATATTTACTAATTTCGGCGGTAACCGCCGCCCATAGAATTTATTTCTTAAATACAATTACTCTATCTTATCACATTCCGCGTAACTTCAGCCATAAAATATTCGATGTTGTTTAGTGCATTCATACAGTGTGTAATACCCAAAACATAATTCTAGCGTGCCATTTAAGTTAAACTATTTAAAATAGTCTTATGTCTGGAACAAAAATTTTAAACTCCTAAAGATGAACAACTTCTTTTGCACAAAAATAATTATTTGAATTGTTTCTCGTTTTTCTCGTTTTTTTTTAAATTATTTAACAGAGCATCACTCAGATATTGTCAAAGGTAATTAAAATTTGCACTTCTCCAGCTTTTTTCCATATTTTGATAATTTTGCTGTTATTTATATATATATTATTTTTACTTTTAACTCTGATGTCAATGTTTTTCAATGAATCTGAAATTTTTGTGTAATTTTAAAATTTGGACAACAGATTCTGACAATACGATTCGATATAACGAAAGTGACCACGCACTCCAACGGTCATTTTTTTGATAAATCAGAATAATCTGAACAACCTTTGTTAGACAGTGACCCGAGGATTATTTTAAAACCGGGCAAGCAGGTTTTTACAAGATGATTTTTGAAGTTTTCATGATATACAATGTAGGGAAAAGTGACTGCCCCCTCTGGTGGCCATGATTTTTGACGAATCAGCATAGTTTTAACAGTATTGAAATAGGGTCACCAATTTGATTGATATGAAAATAACTCTGGTGAGCTAAAACATGTTGATATAAAACTTAAAGACACTGATGGGTTTATTATTTTCTTTATTATTAAGTGAAGGACAGTGATAAATAAATGTGAAAACAAATACTCATTCTATATAACCATATGGCAAACATAAACAAAGTCATACGGTCTATATAGCAATATATAATTGCCACCCGAGAGATCATACTACCGACCGTAGAACAATGTCTGTATGAAAGACAAAGTTCCGTAACAAGTTATTTGGTGAATTAAGCACATACTTCGTACAGATTTCGTTCTATTCCGATACTCTCCTGGTTGCACTATCTTTTTGAAATATGAGTCTTGGCATTAATTATATGTAGTGTCTCGTGTTATCAAAGGTAATGTAACCATGAGTCGTACAGAAAAAAACAACATCTTAACAACTTTTAAATTGTCTTTTATGTGTTTCATATCAAATGCTGTATATTGTTTAGAAATGTCCTCTTCATTTTGCTGATCTTATCACTCTCGGTAGCTGGAAATTCATTGTCGGGAAGACGCGGAATGACATGAAAGGATTCAGATTTCCAAATCGTCTGAAAATTCGTCTGAAAAAGTAATTTGAAATAAAAATTTTTGTAAGGAATTTAGCCGCAGATTATTATGAAGATTGCAATCGTTACGTTACTGACTTTCAGCTATTTCACTACTATGTATAAAGGTTTTGTAAAGTAAACATAAAGAATGTTTAACAAAGCTTCAATGGATATCTTATTCATATCATTATCATCCGTGTCTCATAGAATAATTTGAAAATAGACTAACAGCCAGATGGATTTTTCTAAATATGTATCGTTCATATCAAAAACTTGCATTGCTATATTTAATGGGTACCAATTTAGCTGTAGGGACGTACCTTTACGTTACCATATGTTTAGATTTCGTTGCTTGTGATGATCTTTGTTCGCCTCACAACAGTGCCCTGGCTGATGCGGGAGGCGGAAAGACTGCGGTTTGTGAGACGAGCCTTCGTGAGAGAGTTTTCTGCGGAGCCTGCGCGCTCCTCGGCACTTTCCAGCTCATCCGTAACCTTTCTGTATTTAGCAAGATTAATGGCGGCGACCTCCTCCTGTAAAATGTTAATTTTGACTTCGTTAAAATTGTCTTCGGTGAGAGGTTTCTGTTTTTCGAACATTGAGAGGTGAAAATGTCGAATTTAAATGTTAAATGTCGAATTTGAATGTTAATCAAAATTATTTGAACAGTTAACTAGTGAACTCATTAGAGAATCGATTTACAATTTTGATTTTTACGTGCAAGTTGGAAACCGGCCCAGGAAGGTCGACATGAGTAGGGTAATGAAGAATCATGTCGGACAAAGTAGAGTACGGGAAAGTTTCTTAAATTACATGGACGAGAAATTAACATTTTTACAGATTATTGATAAAGCTCATGAGAAACTTGAATATCTATCTATCTATCTATCTATCTATGCTTGCATTTAGCGTTCTTATTTTAAATGAGAAAAATCACAATGACATGTCACGGCTGAGATATTTTAGCATTTACGTAATACACAATTGGTATTAAAATTTTGAATCCAATATAATTATGTGCTTATTAGATAAATCCTCAATATCTATGTGAAAATAAATTATTTGTTTTGTCTTAAACAGTAAGTTAACAGTATGTTCTTTTGTTGTTTAAGTTCATGAATTGCTAATAATTCGTAATTGTATAGAAAACTTGTTTAAGAAAATAAAAAAAGACCGAACTTTTAATTAGTTCACGAGTCATCATACACCTATCAAATTTTGTCATTAATTTCAGGATTTGACGAAATAGTTTTTTATCTCCATTCTACATATGCATTGTTTTTAAGTATCTTGGTAGGACATTGTAGTTTGTAAATTACTATACATTCCACATCAATATTTGTACTTGAAATTGTTATGTTGAGCTCACTGAAGGCATTGTTTGAGTTTATTGTCGGTAACAAGGGTACCAAACTTTGATCTTAATACATACTGTATATGAAAATTGTAAAGAATAACATTAGGCTGCATCATAACGTAATGATATTTATAAAGAACTAACTGTTCTTTGTTTTTTTTTGTCTGAAACGTGATACCAACTTAAATATACAGGAAATACTAATACAATCTATACATAATTTATAATGTATCTATAGCTGTTTGGGAAAAAATCAAAAGATAGCTTTTTATAATCTTCCTGTAAAGAAACCATTACTCCTGTAAGAGCAATTTGATAATGCTATTTATTTTGCTTTTGCGATGTTACTATTGCGTGTCACTTTTATATTAACAATATTTTTTATCAAATGTTAACTTCATACAAACTGTGACTTTTAACAATTTAACAATTAAGGTTTCTGTTGATTTTATAAATATCGTTTCTGAACTACCAAAATATATGAAATCTAGAAGAACTTACAGCTTCATCAGCCTGTCGCTTGTAAACCCTGATCTTGTTCTGAAGTTTATCAATCAAGTCTTGCAGACGATCTTGGTTCTTTCTGTCCTCATCAACCTGGAAGGCGAGTTCCTTTAGACGACGGTCAGCCTTGCGCATGTTCTTTTGGGTTTCAGCGTGGCGGCGTTGCTCATTGTCAAGCTCACTTTCAAGTTCAACAACCTGAAAAAAAGCTTAAACTATAAATGAATATGCAAAGGCTCTAATTACTTATCACTGATGACTTAAAATGTGTTATATATAGTATTATTTAAACGTGCATGACAGTTTCAAAAACAGTTTTGAAAAACATTTTTATAATAAAATATCAAAGTCTTGACAAGATTTAAAACATAAGGATAAGAGTAAAGTGTACACGAGGACACACATGAAAATCTCATTTAGGTTAAACTTACCCTTGATTCGAGCTTGGCAATGAGCCCCTTGCCTCCCTTGAGAGCCTTCGACTCAACTTCGTTAAGGCGTACGGTGTATTCTCTCAACTGAGTTTCAAGGGACCTACGCATCTTCTCTACTGCTGAAGAGTGATCCTTTTCAGCACGAAGCTCATCAGCCATACGGTTCATGTCAATCACAGCTTTCCTAGCCTGTTCGTCAGAACGTCTGATTTCTCCGCTCATTTCCTCAAGATCTGCACTCATTGCATTGACATCGGATTCAAGTTTCCTCTTTTGGCTGGAAATACTTTGTAGCTGAGAAGAAAGCTCATTGACACGATCAGAGGTCTCAACAAGTTCGTTTTCAGCTGCCTTACGAGCTCGTTCAGCGACTTCAACTGCACTGCGCATTTCATTTGCTTCCATCTGAACTGATGTTACACGGCGCTCAACAATTGATACAGACTCGATAGCCTCCGAGGTCTTGCGCCTTTCATCGTCAAGAGCAACCTGAAATTCTCTACATTGTTCTTGATACCTCTTTGCATTTTTCTCCATATCCGCTCTAACACGGTTAGCAGTGTCAACAGCTGTCTCAAGTTCGTTAATGTCCTTTTCAAGCTTCTTGCGTACACGGAGAGCTTCATTTTTGCTTCTTGTTTCGGCTTCCAGTGTCGCTTGCACAGATTCAACAGCGCGGACTTGATTGCGTCTGGTTGTAGAAAGTGAAAAATATAGAATGTACCCAAGCAATATACAGACTGGCTGTTGGTGAATTTAATCAAATGTTATTTCTCTTTGCCATCTGAGTTCAAAGATTAACGACAAAACTGATGTAGAAATAGTAAGAAAGTAAGAATAGTAGTTTAAACAAATTGATACTAGCATAATATCTATATGATGCTTTAAATTGTTTCAGAGAAAATAAAAACTGTCAACTCTTCATGGCTCTACATATTCCCGCTTAGCTCAATAGAGTGGAGATCTACGATTCCCCAGGCGGGGCGTATGTTCTCCATGGTGATTTGTTAAAAGATATTGTGTCTGAAATAATCGTCCATGTAGGGAAGTTGGAAGTTACTTGCGAAGAAAAGGTTTTTACTAGTACAGAATCCAGGAACACTGGTTAGGTTAAAAACCCGCCGTTACATAACTGAAATACTGCTGAAAAACTGCGTTTAACCCAAAAAACCAACCAAGTACTTATCCTTGTGAATGTTAGGTAATACCTTGTATTTTCGAATTCCTCCTCTTTCTCGGCAATACGTCTGTCAATCTCAGATCTGATACTAGCAATCTCGAGTTGAGCACGTGTAACCTTAGCCTCTTCCTGTTCAAGAGCTCCCTCAGCTTCTTCAAGAGCAGCCTGGAGTTCTTGCTTTTCCAACTCGAGACGGCGCCGGATCTTGTCGTTTTCCTGTACGCTTCTGCCACCATCAGAAAGCTGTTCAGTTATGTCACGGATTTCGACTATGAATGAAAATATAGATATTTAGTATGTTGCATTTGTGCAAACAGTTTATCTTACTTTGTTTAACATATTATAATCATGGTGCAAACATATGCTAATTAATATGAAAAACGAAACATAGTATCAGTGCAACTAACCTGTTAAGTTGTTATTCTCTCTTCTCAGAGTATCAACAGTAGAAATAAGTTCTTCATATTGTGTCTTTGATCGGTACAGCTCAGTGGAGTAACTTCTGCTTTCCTTTTGTGAATTTTCAAGTTCAGTTTGGAGGTTGCGAACCTTAATCTGCCAGTCGACGATGGTCTTGTCGAATGATCTGTTTCTCTTCTCAAGTTGTGTAACCAAGGACGAAGCTCTGTCACTATTTATAACAGCATCCTCAAGTTCCAGCTGGAGTCTAGATTTTGTCTTTTCAAGACCACTAATTCTTGACGTGGCGGCTTCAAGTGAGGCTTCAGTTTCTTGGAGCTTGCTTGCAAGTTTACGTTTGATCTCTTCAAGTTCCTCAGCACGTGCCATGCCTTCTGTTTCATACTTGACGCGCCATGACTGAGCTTCAGCGTTAGCTCTGGAGAGTTGTCTCTGGAGGTCAGACTTGGCTTCACTTTCTTCCTCAAGCTGTTCGCGGAGAGCATCCATGTCAGCCATTGCGTTGCGTAATTCAGCAGACAGTTTCTGGCGGGCCTGTAAGGGAAAATACATATCTAGGAGTAAATCTTAACTGATATCGTATTAGGTTAGTAATGTAAGAAGCAAAGTATGGCTTGAAGATATTTTATGAAGACATGTTATTAAAAACTTACCCTAGATTCCTCATCCAAAGTACGTTTAGCTTCGTCAAGAAGGGAGACAAGATTTGAACGCTCTCGTTGAAGGTGGTTGACCTTGCTCTCAGATTCTTCAAGCTGGCGAGTGAGTTCTGAACTTTCGGTCTGGAGCCTTGCTTTCGTAGACTGAAGATCTTGGATGTTTCGTGAACTTTCGTCAAGACGAGAGTTAAGTTCGGAGATCTTGGTCTCAACTTGCTTGGACATCTTTTCTGACATACCCTATAAAAATGATTACTTATTCATTTTCTTAAATTTCACAAAATCCTGTGTATGAAAACCAGTAACTAAAGTAGACTTAAGATTATACGATAGTTTTATAACATCGTCAAAAAGTAAACTTAAAATGTAAATCAGCAAATCGAAAAGACCAATAATGATAAATAAATAATAAATGAGTAACGTACTCCTTTTTTAGAAGCATTTGCAAGTTGATCCTGCATGTCAGCAACTTCGTTCTTCAACTGTTGTTTCTCCTTCTCGATTCTGTAAATATGTACAAAATGCAATTTATACATGTACAGCAAAATATAAGTAATATTCAGATAGCTAAAAACACAAATATTTTCTTCGTAAATTACAGTGAACGACAATCATTTTTATACGCATGTATATTTATTCAATGACAAAACATTTTATTTGATTTTATCAGCATAAAAATATCCAACTACGATTGTTTGCCCTCCTTTTTGTGAAAATATAGCATGCTTGATAATCTTAAAGTACATATATTAGTGATATATTAAATGACCTCTGTTTGACTTTGGTAAGCTGGTCGAGTTGGTCAGCCATTTCGTTGCTTGTATCTTGAGCCTTCTTGCGCAGGGAGGCAATGGTGGATTCGTGCTCAAGAGCGGAGTCCTCGAGCTCACGGCGAAGTTTAAGGAGTTCCTGTTCACGTTTCTTATTGACCTCGATTTGAGCAACAGTAGCACCACCAGCTTCATCCAGACGCTCACCAAGTTCCTCAAGCTCACGGCTGAGTTCGTTTCTCTGTTTCTCAACCTAAGCAACACATTTAAGGATAATTGTCGTTTTTCATCAACTGTGTTATTCACGTTTTTACCTCTTTGCCATAAGGTCAAGTGCATAAATATTAGTGTATAAAGCCTATCTTGTCAAAATTTGCATATCAACTATTAATATTATATCTGTTTTGAAGCAATCTTCTTTTGCTACAACATGGCATACCAGAACTTAATTTAAACATGTTTTCAGTTTAACAGAACACTTAATCAAACCTACAAACTTACGCTTCTTACGTCTAAGATATGCAATATTAAGACATACCTTGGCTCTGTTCTGCCTTTCGGTCTCGAGTTCTTCCTCGAGTTCTTCAATACGAGCCTGGAGTTCCTTGATCTTTCTCTGAAGCTGGGCAACAACTCCTTGTTCCTCTTCAAGCTTCGCACTTAGGTTCTTGATTTCATTCTCCTTCCTGCAAATACAATATTGCACTATTAAATCTTGTGGTGTAGACACTGAATTACTGAACATGACTACTAGTTTATAAAATAATTTATAAAAACATTTATTAAGAGTTAAAAAATACCAAAAACTTACTTCTTGATATTGCCTTCAAGATCTGCTTTGACGCCTTCAAGTTCCTCGACCATTTCTTGGGTGGCCTTAAGGTCCTGTTCAACCTTTCTCTTGACCTTCTCCACATCACCGCGGACCTTCTTCTCACGCTCAAGATTATCTTCAAGCTAACAATTAAAATATTACGTTTTTGAATAGAAACCTGGTAAAACCACTACTGTTTACTTATGTATATCTAGTTCTTCCTTTAACCGTAAATGTAAATTTATAAAACAAAATATTTTTTTCAAACAATAGTTATTCAGTTAATTTGTTTCTATGCTCATCTTACCTCATCAAGAGTAGATTCCAGCTTTTGCTTGAGTTTGTTTAAGTGATTGACTTTGTCTTCTTCAGCGGCAAGTGATGCCTGTGTTTTCTTAACAGTTTCTTCCAAATTTTTCTTGTCCTTGTTCAGTTTTCCAATTTGTTCATCTTGTGAAGTCATCTCATCCTGGAGAGTTCTGATCTGGTTATCTTTCTGATGTTTCTCTTGTTCAGCTTTCTTTAAAGATCCCTCAAGCTCTTCGATGTTTTCTCTGAGTTTAGCTGCCTGTGCGGATAATTCGGCCTTAGCAGCTTCAAGAGCTGCAGCAGCCTCCTCCTCATCTAAACATTTCTCCTCGAGCTCCTTAATTTGACTTTCGTACTCAGCCTTTTGCTGTATAAGGCTTTCGACTTTTTCTTCCATGTCAGCAAGAGTATCAAGCTCTGCAGAGCATTCCAGTTTCAAATCATCCTTTTCTCTCTGAAGCATAACACATCTTTCTTCCAACTCCTTCTTAACCTTTTCAACCTTGGCAAGCTCCTCCTTTGTTTTAGCAAATTCCTCTTTCATCTGGTTTACCTCATCTTCAGCAGCGGCGGCAGTGAGCAGAGGCTTGACTTTGGTGTAAAGTTTCCACCACTGCCAGTTTTTCAAAACCATATATTTCCTGATGTTGTTCTGGATTTTAGACAATGCAGTTCTGAAAAATAAAGAAAACAAAAAATTACATTTCTTTTGTCAAAACACTCAATCATTGAAAACTTTGATGAATAGAATAATCAATCATTCTGCATTTTAGAGTATCTTTTTAGCATAATACATCTCTATAAACTACTTTGTATGGGAACTCACCTCTGATCATGAAGTTTCTTGTACTGCTTGCGCATGATGTAACCTCTGATATGGGCCTGGAAGAGAGCAACAATCTTCGAGAGACGTTCATCACGCATGTCTTCAAGATTACCCAATACACCTGCCTTGAAGAAGACCTTAGTGCTGCCGATCTTGTATTCATTAGGGTCCATCTGCAGAGCACTGAGAATTTTGGCTGTTGTCTCTTTGCCATCATGGAAACCTGCCGGAACAGCATCCGCAGCCAGGATGGAGTATCTGTCACATGAAAATATTTATAGTTATTGTTTGATTTTATTACCATATAGAGGTGTGTGTACTTCCATTAACGATGACTGATCAAAATTATACGTGTTCAAAACTTTTATCTGTCACATATATTTGAAACGTTTTACAGAATATATTGTCTGATGTATTCGTTATCAAGCTCTTACCGGAAATCTTTAGTGAGTAGATCCTAGAATTCTGGAATTGCCACTACATAAATATATAATTTTAATATCTTGAAATCATTTCCAGAGTTGTTGTGCTTTGACACGGTCTACTGTGAATTTAACAAGTTATTTTACAATTCTTACCTTTGTTTAAATTCAGAGTAGATGATTCTGCTGGGGAAGCCCTTTCTACAGATACGAATACCTTCAAGTACACCGTTACATTGGAGCTGGTTGAGGACGAGGCTGGCATCGATCATGCCTGGAGTCTTCAACTCGTTGGGAATGATGCAACGTACAAAGTGAGGATGGGTGGTGTACAAGTTCTTCATCAGCTTGTTCAAGGATTCCTGCAGGCAGGTAATTGGAACAATTGTTAGACACATCACTTCAAACTCTACATAATTAATGATTATATAAATAGAATATGAAGATAGATATATCTATTTTATCAGATTATATATATATTAAATCCCCTTGTCTGTTCTTTCTATTATTCAACTGGCACAACGTTCAAAAGATTTAAATACCTAAGTTTTTACGAATTATGTCGAATTTAGTTCAGATACAAGATTGTTTATGCAACGGTCCTAATGCTGAAAAGATATTTTCTAAGATTTATTTCCTTGAATACAGGTGCCTTTCAATAACTTTATATATGTTTATTTGTTGTGAAAGTCTTTGAAAAAGTATTTACCACCCCCATGCCTAATGGTGTATTTAGATGAAACTATCTAAAATGGTTGAAAACTGTTGCCTAATGGTGTATTTAGATGAAGCTATCTAAAATGGTTGAAAACGCTTTTAAGGTCCTTGAATACTAGAATCTAGAAGAATAGTTGAATATGTTATTCATCTAGAAAGATTTTCGAAATAAATCATTTTATGTAACTATCTTTAAAGCGACTGGCCTCCAGATCGTTCGACAACAAAAACTATATTTTTTTAGATATCTTGAAACAAATGCTATATTTCTTAAGAAGGCTTTAAAACTTAATTGCTGACAAACTTTATGTTACGGAAACATGAGAATTTGCTGTTTTTACTACTTTTTACGATGAAAATCGAAAAGCGTTTGTCACGCTTTTACTCCAGGTAAACTGTCTCGATTATAAATATCTATATTTTGAAGTCATTATTCACTACTTCAGCTATAGCGCTATTAGTTAGGACGAAGGGAAAATGTCTTTATTGCCGTGGCGGTCCGGGGTTCGATTCCCGACGCGGTCATCTGTTTTTCTTGATTTGCATTTTTAAAAATATTTTAGAAACAAAAATTCATATTCTAATGTTCATAAGATGACAAAACTTCAATTTGAAAGAAAGATTATTTTTTAGCCAAATCTGGAGGTCAGTGCCTTTAATTTCAAAATTGTATAAATATAAAAACTACAGAATATATCCAAATTCCATAGAAGATAAACATGAATTGTTGCTTAGTTCAAAATTAATTGCAGGTGTAAAAGAGAATGTAGTGCAATTACGAACAAACTTCTCTGACATTTTCTAACCTGCTATTTTAGGTGGCCGGTGAAATAGCCAAATTTTAGCTGTTTTCAGATGATCCACAATTCTATTATATTAATTATGCGTCATAAGTTTGCGTATTTGTCGAAACTTATTGTCAAACATAGCGAAGGATTCAACGAAACATTGAAGCTCAGTTTGTATTTGGTATTATCATAGCTGAAGTTGTAATTGCAACATAAAAGCATTTTAAGGATAGCTCTTTTGTTCGATAACAGAAAAAAGTGTAGTTTCTGAAATTTTGTTTTCTTTTAAATATATGTTCATACTATTTCTTAGACAGATCATAAATTTGGCTTTGATATGTCAAATATTGTCATTTAAACTTTGCATTCTTGGTCACTAAATTATAATTATAAGCGTCTTTTACAAGATTCTTAATTTGTTCTTGTCAAATTATTTTGTCTGAGTTACTGTTGAAATAAACTTATGAGTGAAAAATTTGTAATTAATATTTACCCTGTGGACAGATGAAATGGTCTGGAAAGCAGTAGACTTTCCCTTCTTCTTGCCACCGCCGCCACCCTCTGGAGCTGTAATGTAACAGTTCTGTTTTTTCAATTGATTTATGATACATATCGCTTATAATAATGTAAGTATGAGTACCTACAATGAAAGACATGTCCAGATTTTCTAAAATATTCAAAATAATGAAATGTATATGATAGTACTCATGTGCTTCTCGTATGTACTTAACATGAAGATTTCGAATATATATTCATATGTATTTTTACAAGGTGCTGTTACTTTTAAACTATGATTCTGACCTGGTGGTAGTTTGAAGAATTCAGCCACGAGCGGCTCCTTTGACTGCGAGAGGATGCCGACCACAGTCTCGTTCAAGGGATCCTTATTTTTGTCCAACCAAGATGTAATGTTGTAAGGCACCTGAAATGTGAACATATTAATCATTATTTCCGCAATGTTCTAAAATGAACATCATACAACATCAAGAAAAATGATTTTATATTAATATAAAGCTAACGTTACAACAAAGTCGGTTGCATATCTTGAAAATAGAGAAAACAAGACAGATTTGTAAAACAATTCCTTTTCATTCCATAGAGAATAATATGCTATTTGTTTAATACAAACCATCCTCTAAGAAAAAACAATCACTTACGCGATATTTATCTATCAAACCAGTAAAACTTACAGCTCCGGCGTAATGGTGCAATTCAAAGTGAGCGTTGCCACCTCCCTTTCTGCTCTTGACGACTTTGCCGAAGGCCTTTGACTTTCCAAGATGGTTAGTCATCAGTTTGTCTTCAAATGTCTTATCTGAAGCCTTGGGGAACATGCATTCTTCTTCCAGGATGGACAAGATACCCATGGGCTGAAAAAAGGCTAATGCGTACTTACAAAGGTAAGGTAAATACATCAAATCGTGTTCAGTGTGCATGATACACTTTAAGTAAAGAGGAGGATTTTAAACAGATAACTGAAGATCTTAGTTCACCTTCATTTCTTTAACTTGAGTTGATACTACAATAATAAGAAAGTAAAAAAGAAAAAATACTGTAGCATTTTGTAATTGGTCTATCACCTTTTCGATCAGTTCAATGCAGGCTTGCAAGTCCATACCAAAGTCGATGAACTCCCACTGGATACCTTCCTTCTTGTATTCTTCCTGTTCCAGTACGAACATGTGGTGGTTGAAGAACTGCTGGAGTCTCTCATTGGTGTAGTTGATACACAATTGCTCAAAACTGTTGAACTGTAATAAACAATATTAACTTATTTCATATTACGATTATATATTTATAAACGAACCATTCTACATCTTTATCACTTCTTTAACTACGTACATTTTACGTACGAACTAAAACGATATTGTAATTACAAAACACTACAGCTGTACATTATTTGTATTTGAAACTCTTATACTATATGTGATATTTAATCATATATAATCTTAATTTGATATGTTTAAAATAGGCAAGTGAAATAACAGGCTTTGTTTACTTACGTCAAAAATTTCGAAACCGGCGATGTCCAACACACCAATGTAGTAATTTCTCTTTTGCTTAGTATCAAGGGTCTGGTTAACTCTTTTGACGAGCCAGTCGAACATACGGGCATAGGTGGACTTAGCGATAGCACCGACTGAGTTGACAACTTGCTCCTTGTTACGTCCCTGGGTGACGAACTCGGTACCGACCTTGATCTTTGGTTTCAACAACCCCTTGATGAAGTCACCGCAGTTAATACCCATAAGTAAGGCAACCTTCTCGGCCTCTGTAAAAATAAGAATAACGTTGTATACTTTATGTATTTTACTATGATATTAGCAAATATATATACTATAGAATACTTGACCATAACAAAATATATTATTGAGGAAAAATAAGATTATTATTTGAATTTCAAAATAAATTGTAAAATAGAACAAGTGGGAACTTCAAAGGTCGCTCAACACGACAAAAACGAAAATGTTGCAGGCTCGGTTTGATTGAGCCTGTTCATGGACGGTAGTGGAAATGCATGCTACCGTCCACGCCCTCTAGCCCCGGGTTGTAGTTTTGTCTTGAAAACTTTGCCAAAAATATATGACAAATATCATGAGAGTTCCTACCAGCTGTGCCGTCACACTCGGCCTGTTCCTCTCTGGGTGCTTGTTTGAATTTCATCTCACCAAAGTGGACGATGGCGGCAGTGATCTTGAACAAGCTGTTCTTCTCATCAGTGGTGAAGCCCAAAACATCGTAAGCTTCCTAAAATATTAGGAAGATGCTTTACTCGGTTTCAAAACAGTCAGAAATAATGTATGCATAAAGAGCAATAAGATACAGCCATAGCTTACAAGTAGACATATAGCTAAATATACACGACGAGACATATAATCAACATTTACAAAATGCCGCCGGAAATGCAGTTCAAATTGCCACTTTGCATTTTACAGAACAACTTGAAAATCAGTACGATTTATTATTTAGAAAAGCATGGATTCAGCATGTCACTTTTGTTTCAGAGATTGTAATGCCATATTCCTTATACAAATAATGCGCAAAAGGTCTGAAAGGAAAAGTTATTTCAAATATAAACTTACATCTGTGGCTTTCATTTCAACGTTGTCATCAATACCGTCCACGGTGAGCACACCCTGGTTGATGTATGAATAGAGACCTGGGTCAGGGCTCATCAGACACATCTCTGAAACACATAAAGTTAATGCATACATGCATTGAATTTCATTATGTGACTTTAAGCTGTAACTTTACGTTTTTATTTAGTTTACTTCATCTTCGACTCACCGGAAAAGGAATTATTGAAATGGCGATGTGGTAAGTA
This sequence comes from Mercenaria mercenaria, assembly GCF_021730395.1. NCBI lineage: Eukaryota > Metazoa > Mollusca > Bivalvia > Venerida > Veneridae > Mercenaria > Mercenaria mercenaria. The sequence goes on from NC_069362.1 coordinate 84,440,626, forward strand.
CGTTCCGACTCCACGGACTGTTATGCTGCTCTAGTTTTATTGACTTAAAATCTACATTTTCACTTTTAAGTGAGACCATTGCCATCCACTCAGTCAAGATTTTAAAAATGTCAGTTGTGTAATTTAAGTTTATTAAGTTTACAGATGATTTCTTAGAACATTTTAAATTTAGGATAAACTCACCGTGGTACTTGGGGTAGACAGGTGTTAGCATCTGGTAGAAGATGTGGTAGTTTCTCTCAGCAGACTGTTGGTATGTTACACGAGACTTTTCCAGCAGGTCTGAATATTACACAAATGAAGGAGAGATTAACCCAGACTTTAGGATCTCTCGTCTATCGTTTAAGTGCTTACATTTATATATATATGAGCCTCACCATGAGAAAACCAACATAAATTTGCGACCAGCATGGATCCAGACCAGGCTGCGCATCCGCGCAGTCTGGTCAGGATCCATGCTGTTCGCTAACGGTTTCCCTAATTTCAATAGGCTTTGAAAGCGAACAGCATGGATCCTGACCAGACTGCGCGGATGCGCAGGCTGGTCTGGATCCATGCTGGTCGCAAATGCTGGTCGCAAATGCACTATGTTGGTTTTCTCGTGGCGCGGCTCTTATATTTGAATAAGCGTTGTAGTACTAAAATAATTCGGAAATGGATCAGAAAACAAATTGCAATGAAGAACGGAGAAAAAACCGTAACGACAGAAACGATTCCAAGACTTTCTTGTATTTTGCCACTTATATAAAACTTATAATAAACATATACAAACTTACATGTCTCAATGTCACATCCAGCGATCTTTCCAGTGGGACCAAAGTGGATACGGATGAATTTACCCTGACAATGGTATGTAATGTTTGATAAATAATATTTCTGCAATACACATTCATTTTCTACTATAAGAAACATATGTTTCCTTTTTGTCTACCGTATATGTCTTATATGTAAACAATATATTAAATATGGTAGCACAATGAGTAGGTTGAAATGACAATAATATCGTTTGTCATCAACAAAGTATGTTAGATAAAGTATACAACTGCATGTACTTGCGTGTCTCATTGGAGTAATATACTACTAAGTTGTCTTTTGTTCAACACATGAAGAGATATTTAAGGAAACATGTTATGATGCTAGACATATTCAATATCATGTTAAGCAGTTAGAGTTCATTCCCGTTAATTAACATTTCAGATACAAACGTTGTCTCATGTAAACTTGAAAAGATAGTTTTTCTTTTTTGCCGAAACGGGTAGTTTTGTAATGTAAACATACGACTGAGTGTACATGGCACATATATTTCATGCAATCGAGCCCTAATTAGAGATTTAGGCGGATGACTCGTATTGAAGCATAAGCTATATATTGATGTGTAATGCGAAGGGATATATGTTTTTGAAATGTAGACACAATCTTACAAATAAACAAATGACAGTCATTGATCAAATTCAAGTATCTTAAAACATGTATTAAAATCAGGCTTCATGGTAAAGAAAAATGATCTGGATAAAAATATTATACAAGTATTGTATGAAAGGACTTTGAAATTTACAAAGGCGGAGTCACATAACTATTTTAATACTTACGAATCTGGAGGAGTTGTTGTTACGGGTTGTCTTGGCGTTACCGTAAGCCTCAAGTACTGGGTTAGCCTGTACAATCTGGTCCTCAAGGGTACCCTGTAATCAAGACAGAATACATATGTGTAAAGTAAAAAGTAATGACATTAATATGTTGACATGGAAAATGGTTATAATTTGTATAATGTGGCATATTAGCCATTGACACATTACTGTGGAGGTCACGCAATGTGGTATTACTGTACTGAGTGTGCGTATTCGCAGTGCCCCTCATTAAACCAGTCATACCATGATTAGCCCGCACAGTTGGAATAAATAACAAGGCAGTCTGAAAGACAGCTAAATCCCCCGCCACTGCTATGGATAGTGAAAGGGTAAACCTTTGACCTTAAGCTGTGACCTTGACCTTGAACTGTCATGGCTGACTCATGAATTCTGCACAATGTTTTGATGAGGTGATCATTTGACCCAAGTTTCATGAAAATCCTTCAAGGGGTTTAGGAGATACAGAGCTCAAACCTTTGACCTTGAGTTGTGACCTTGACCTTGAGTTGACATGGCTGACTCATGAGTTCTTGATTAGGTGATCATTTGACTCAAGTTTGATGAAAATCATTCAAGGGGTTTAGGAGATTGAGTGGACACAAAATGGAAGGCTCAATCCTTTCACCCTAAGTTGTGACCTTGACCTTGAGCCGGCATGGCTGACTCATAAGTTCTGCACATTGTTTTGATGAGGTGATCATTACTCAAGTTTTATAAAATTCCTTCAAGGGGTTTAGGAGATATAGTACGGACACGAAATGGAAGGCTAAAACCTTTGACCTTGAGTTATGACCTTGACCTTGAGCCGGCATGGCTGACTCATGAGTTCTGCACATCGCCTTGATGAGGTGATCTTTTGACTCAATTTTCATATGAATCCGTCAAGGGAATTAGGACATACAGAGCAAACACAAAATGGAAGGCTCAAACCTTTGACCCTCAGTTGTGACCTTGACCTTGAACCAGCATGCCTGATTCAGCAGTTTACATATCGCCTTGATGAGGTGATCATTTGACTCAAGTTTGATGAAAATCCTTCAAGGGGTGTGGGAGATATAGAGCGGACACAAAATGGAAGGCTCAAACCTTTCACCCTAAGTTGTGACCTTGACCTTGAGCTGGCATGGCTAACCCATAGGTTCTGCACATCGTCTTGATGAGGTGATCATTTGACCCAAGTTTTATAAAGTTCCTTCAAGGGGTTTAGGAGATATAGAGAGGACACAAAATGGAAGGCTCAAACCTTTCACCCTAAGTTGTGACCTTGACCTTGAGTCAAGGTTCTGCACATCGACTTGATGAGGTGGTCATTTGACCCAAGTTTCATAAAAATCCTTCAAGGGGTTTAGGAGATACAGAGCGGACACGAAAGTGTTACGGACAGACGGAAGGACGGAAGGATGGACAGAAGGACGGACGAAAGGACGGACGGAGACCATTCCTATAACCCCCACACCATTTGTGGCGGGGGATTAAAAAAGCATTGATGCTCTGATCATTTAGGTTGACATGATCCAAACCATTTGTATAGAATCTAGAATGTGCCAGATGTCGAACTTGTGACTATTCAATTTGTTTGAACATTTCTATTGTTTTACCTACATGCCGAAATTGACACAGTTTACATGTGATCAAATAAATGACGTTTTCTGAGATTTGAGAGTGCTTCTGTTTAAGTTTAGATTTTGATAAGAACAATGCTCTACCTTCGCCAAAAATGCATTGGTCTTATCAGACTTGAATGCACCAAAATTTTTACTCAGTTTCCTTAGCATTTTATACGCCACAGTGATTTGACCATTATTTATCAATGAAGTGTTTAATATGTATGCAGACAGGATCACTTCAGTAGTGTTTTTTGTACTGCTGATAAGCTCTGAGGTTTTTCCAAATGCTTTGTCAAGGATTGGGGGAGGGGGCAAGAATATGGGGCGGGTAATTACGATTATCGCAATGTTATAAGTTCCTCAGTTAAAGTATTGTCATTTGAAGTAAGAGGACTGGAACGTTTTGCTTGAAAAAGAGGGAGACATACTGGTCACATGATGAGAACTCAACATAGCAATGGTTATTTTTAATCTAACGTTGACTGTATTTTCCAAACTACCATCAACATTATAAGTAACATTAACATCAAGACTAGGACTGGATTTCTTTTTAATTTCCGAAAGTAAATTTGATAGTTCGTGCACATTTATCAATAAAAGTAGGAAATTCTGTCTCACTATGTTCCCATATGAAAACAAATCTATGTGCCCCCCCACAAAAAATGATCGAGTTGGGGATGAAACGTAACCAGCGCAATGGCTGTGTATTATTATTTCAAAGAAAATCTTCCTCATCAACCCATAAATAAGGAAGCGAAACAATGGGTCAAAGATGTAAAATTAAATGCAAAAAGGGGAGATAAATCAATGGTTATATAGGTGTGAGTTATCTCCACATCTTACTGGTACCGATCTGTCCGATTTATAATAAAAGAACCTTGAAAATTCAATTGCTCTCTAACTCATAAACAAGGAAGCGAAAAAGGGGTTATACGTATATAAATAGCAAAAAGGGAGATAAATCAATAAGCTATCATTGATACTGTTAGTAAATCAAGAATTTTGAAAATTTCATTCCGTAGCTGCATATGCACTTTACAAAGGGGGTGGGGGAGATTATCAATGGGTATTTTTAAAATGTTGTTTTAGATCTTTATTATGTTACTATAGCTATAGATGGCAGAACTAAACAGTGTTAATAGGAGACGACTCTGTAGTACATAGTACATGTATATATTAATAGTATAGTAAAAACACTTTTTTGACAAATATGAGAGGGGTGCGTTTATTAGAGGGAGTGTCTATACTGGTGTTTACGGTAGTGCATGTATATCCTAACAATATATAATGCGGTATATTTATGTAAAATAATAGGAAAAGAAAACTTTTCATTTTATGTTGGCAAATAGGAGGTGCGTTTATTCGGGCTGGAACAGTGTTTATATTGGAGCATATGGTATAATACACGCAAGGACTTTAAAAACGGCCCATCCATGCATTTGAAAAATGGATCAAAAGAATATTTTCGTAAAGCATATATTCATGAAAAATGCCTAATAAATACGGGTATAATTTTTTTTCTTTGCTAAGCGAAGCGTGGCTACGTCTCATGAAGCTCATATTCGGGAAAGTCATATTTTTCTACTCAAGATTTGCGATTGACGGCTAATTGACACCAGTCTATGTGATATCAAGGTTTCTGTTACCTTCTTGGAGGCTGCGGCGGCTGCCTTCTCTTCCTCTGTCTGTTTCTGGAGTTGAGCGGCAACCTTGGCGAAGTACATGATTACTTTCTTCGTGTTCTCAGTCTTACCGGCTCCAGACTCACCACTATACAGAGAAAAATGTAATTATTTTCGTTTCTCGAGCTATTGAAAAAAATGAATAAATGAAAGGATGCGAATGTACTGCATCGAAAAGCGTGACTTATATTTGCCAAAGTTCATATAAATAAAAATTAGGGTTTCTATTTTCCTGTTGTGATATTGTAATCGAACAAATAGAATAATAAACAACTAGAAGTATTAGATAACTTACGTGATTAAACAAGACTGATTCTCACGATCTGGAATTAAAAATGAAACACTTTCAGAAACGATAACAACACACTGAAAACGTTGTTTATAACTCTTGTTTGTGTCAATTATCAGTGTATCCCAAGTAATGTGCATTTTCCCCCAGCAGTAGTATTTTATGTACAATGTAGTCAAAAACCAAAATGTAGAAAGTAATCAAACTGCATGATACATTGGCCTTATAATCATAGCCTCTTGTACTGCACATCTAAACAAAGGGATTGTAAGTCTTTTTCAGGAAGATCAGGCCCGATATTCACAAAACATATTTCGGTCTCAGTTGAGTTTGAGATTGAAATGGTCGTAGCAAATTTTACTAGAACTTCAAGAATAAAGTTCAATTGAGTCTGACCATCACCCGAAGTTATAAATAGTGACTTGAAAACAGTCATTAACTGAACATTTTATTTTAGACAAGCACTTTAGATATAAACGACAAATAAATTTCTATTATTAAACTCATCCAAGATTGAAATTGTTTGGTGAACATGGGGTCAGATCAGTGAAGATCAGTGAAGCGGTCAAATATTGAAAATGAAGTATATGAGCAATTATTTCCGTGACAATAAATGAGCAAAATTTTCGCTCTTGTCTTCATTTGTACTTTAAGTTAAGGATGATCAACGGTTGATACCTTGGAGAGATAATTAACCATGTGGCGAAGACAGATACAAATTTATCCCCAATCACTGATATAATGGCCATAATAAAAATAGACTGATAAGCATGTGGCTTGTTTCTTCAATTATCTCTCAATAATTATTGGTAATCAAAGGTGGTTATTGTCCTGGCTTTGTAGGCGATATAAGTACAAGCAGATGTCCTGCTAATATATTACTTATTACCCATAGAGAAAATGCTTACCGAAGCATAATTGTTTCATCATGTATATAGATTCGATAATGAGTCTCATATTTTACGGCAATTATAGAGCAAGATCTGTGGTTTGTTCTGACATGTTTCTCCATATCATAACCTGCACTTACAGGATAATACGAATCGACTTTACTTTATCACATTGCTCGTAGTTTCTGTTTAACATATTTGTCAAATAGAACCAACCTGATGTAAATTAGGATAAAACAATTATTTTTGGTAGAAAATTTACAATGCAATATCATATCATATCAGCAAATTGAACAAAATGACTCGTACTTTTAAAGCTCATCCGAATGAACACCCTGTCGTCTGCACAGAAGGTAAAGTTATTACATTTTATCTTTATTTTACTTTATTTTTGCTCAGTAGGAATGTCGAAGATTGAATTATTAGACCAATCGACCGTGCCCTGTTAAAAAAATTATCATATCAATATTAATATGAAAAACTGCAAAATACGGAAGTAGTCCTTTCGTTGCGATATGGTTCAACATTATTTATTGGGTGAAATGGTACCTTGCAACATGTTCTGGAAGGCCGACTCGGCGACGGCGAACAAGTGGGGTGGCATTTCCATCTTCCTCTTGCCACGGTATTTGCCGATGATGGAGTCCAGATAGATTGGCAGACGACGGTAGGGGTTCACGGCGACGCAGAAGAGACCAGAGTAAGTCTAAAGGTGGAATACACACGGTTATTTAGGCAAAAACAAATTCAAAAATATTTCTGCTTAATGAAATATTTAAAAGACGTTTCCCATGAAATACAGCACCAAATGTTACCAGAATAAAACACTGGAAAGTGGGTTTTAAAATTAAATTCCATTGACAAAGTAAAATACCGGTAGGTTTAGGAAAAAATCCTTAGTTTTGAGTACATAAATTATGAATGTGAGTTCAGTGTGTTCGTTGAACTAATTTCTATTCACAGATCACATTCTCGTAACTTTTAAACAGTAAAGTGTTGCAAACTTACGTAGATGAAACCATGGAAGTATCTCTGTCTCAAGTTGTTCAATACAGAGGCTTCATTCAGGTAGGTCATGTTGGCCATGTCATCGCAGCACTCGAACTTAGGTGGGTTGACCTGCTGAAGGTCATCTTTCTTCACAGTCCTGTTCTGTAAAAGCAATAATTCATGCGCTAAAATGTTGGTAATCAGATTTATTTAATTGACTCAGGGACAAAAGAACATTATGGCACAGTACTGCCATTGAACAAATAAAGTTTAGGAATATAAAAGCTACGTGCGACTCAATGTTTTTCATAATGCATTTTCCCTTCTCAGTTCTTGCATCTGATATTAGAGGGAGAAATACAATTGTTTAAACGTATTGATAAAAGCTTAGTTAATAAGATACTTGTTTTTCGAAAATCTAATTATCTAATTTTCTTTCAAGGACACTAGCATATATTTTACTTGAATCACTTTTTTAAAATTCACTGTAGAAAGAAGTTAAAAATACCTCATTGCTGCTAAGGATTTTCACGGTGATTTCGTCACCCTTGGAGGAAACAATTTCTGCTCTAGCGAAGCCTTCCTTTTCATCTGGGACCCAGCAAGCTTTCTTGCCGTCGTAAGGCAGCTGTTCCTTCAGCAGGGCTTTACGATCTATAGCAAGGTACTTAAAGTCCTCATCCCTAGTGAAGTCGGTTGACATGGTGAAATGTTACCAGTAAAAGACAAGTAGACGAAAAGAATGGCTAGCCCAGACCCAAGCTCTTTCAACTGAAAATAATAAGATAGCAATATTGTTACTAAGCTTTTAGCATTATTTATCAGGTATGACCAGTCCGTGCATTTTCTGCATTTACACTAGACAAAGTCTTAAAAATATAGGGACCAAAAAAAAAATACCAATCGAACTGCTCTGTTTTTCAAGGATCAAGCATTGTTGTACATAATGGTTGGATTAACAAAAAGACATCTGCGTCTGCAGAAAGAAGCATTTATAAGTTACGCGGTTAGAGAAACAAAAGATACTATTCATTCAATGCAGAAAGGAGGAATATATTAATACAAATATTATTTCGGACCACAGGCAAATAGATAGTTTGGACTACTGACTGGTAAGCCATCCTGTAAGTGTGTCATTACACGACACGAGAAATGTATTTAAAACTTCTCGAATTTTTCTACTTTAACACAGTAATCCCCGTGTCGACTTATAGAGCGGTCAGTAACTCAAACTAAAACTGAAACTGAAACTGAAACTGTTCTATTTGATTAAACGCCTATTTTTACGTAAAACATATTCAATGGCGTTTTACAAACACAAAAAAAAATTACGTCTAAAAATGAAGACATTTTAAAGATGTATGAAATAAATGAGCATAAATATCATTGTGAATAAACTATTTAGTAAGTATTAAACAAAAGTTCAGGCATCAGATAAGATTAATAAAATATTAGAATATTAAGATACAGTAAGATAGCTGTTTTGTTAGTAAGTAAGAAAAAGTGAGTTATTGTGACATGTCCATAAGTTATTACCAACAACTGTATTTTTGTATTTGTGATAAAATTGTTCATAATCACAGTCACAGTCTCTAAAAGAGTGCAAAGTAATTTCCAAAATAATGAGTTTTCAACTTCTTTTTGAAAACATCTAATGTGTTTGAGTTCCTTATTTCGAGAGGCAATTCGTTCTAGAGTTTAGGTCCAACAGTACTAAAACTTCTGTCGCTGAACGCTTTGTACTTGTTGAAAGGGACAACGAAACATCCGAAACTATAGACTGCTAATTGATATAAGGAGTCATGTAATAATATACATTATTAACTTGCTTGCTGCTCAAAATTATTGACCGAGGTTCTATTAGTTTCGACTACTGACTGGCAAGAAATGCTATAAGTGTTTTATTATATAGCATCAGAAAAAAATCATACTTTTATTTCTTAAATTTTTACTTTAGCCCAAAGTGTTACATCGGTCAATAGCACAATCTATGGACAAGCAATTTGTATAAGGAGATGAGGAGCCAGTGCCAAAGACAATACAAGTTTAGACTCTGGATTTAAGTAAACGCATTAAAGAATAGTGGCTAGTGAACCGTCACCGGTGCAGCAGACCTGAGGTCTAGTGCACCGTCATTTTTGTTATATATAAAATATAGCCTTTATGTGAAGTATAATTATAAGATATTGTCAAAGTATAATTGAGCATATATTTATATCATTAATCAGCGAATATGCAAGAATTCGTTCCGACAAAAAAATAATACTGTATCATGTAAAATATAAAAGCTACAGGTATACAGGTTACAGTGGGTTAAAGCAAGAAGCTTGTACATACCTCCAGAAAGAGCAAGTTCCTGTGTTCGCCGTGCGGTCCGTGCCTTTTATTTGTACGAAATTCTGGCTGCAGACATTGGCTATTTGTTACGCGTCATTTGATTGGATACACAAAGTGCTAAGACCACTGAAAATGAGTCTTGGATACATGACAAGATTATCTGCCAGAAATAGTTATATCACCGATTGTTCGTCTGATAGTTAATCTAGCATTTTTGATCTTATGTAAATCGTTACAGCCGACCGCGATAATATTGAGAACTGTAACACATGTTGAAATAAATCTGATTTTGATTTTGAAAATTTCAACATATTTCATACGATAATTCGTTTGGAACATCGATCTTTTTTCTCATTCTAATATCATTTTATACGATAATTCGTTTGAAACATCGATCTTTCTTTCTCATTCTAATATCTCAAAAGTCAAACTCATGAAATTACGATGATGAAACTACGATTGTAAATGTTGAAGAAACGTTATAATTATATAACTTTGCGTTTGCACCATCGTGGTTTCGTGTTTTCATCATTGTGATTCCAACTTTCATCATTGTGATTGCCTCTTTCGTCTCCTTGCTTTGCATGTGATTTGCACATGTTTTTATCAAATACATGTATGCAGTTTAACATAGAACAATATTGCAGTTTGAACCCGGCTTGTGTTCCACGACTGTCTTCTTTACAGCCGATTCCCATTTTATATTTCCATTTTTATATGATGTGAAAAGCAGGTAAAGCAACGGTCTATATATGGAATATACATCTTTACATGGTTAACAAGTACTACTTTCCAGGTTGTACGTGAACTTATACAGTCAAAGTCAAAAAGGGAGATAATAATAAAAAAAAAAAATAGATGGAATTCTACTGCACTTTTAGCTGTGTTAACCAAACATTCAAACCTGTGACAAATATCTAAGATAAAAAAATACAGAACAAAAAATATCAAGAAACTAATACATTTTATTTTCGGAAACAAAAAATGCAGCAGCCACATTTTAATTTTTTAGATATCTCTATTTAATGTTTATTAAAACTGTATGAACACTGAAATGGCGTTTCGGACCCATGTGTGTGCGTGCTACTAAGTGGGTCTCGCAAATATTCCGGAATGGAAATGTAGGTAGCGCGTATACATACTGTACAATGTGTAATTTATCTCATTATTTTTGCATTTATGTGGCAATATGCATGACCTCAGTGAAATAATTTCGTCTCATTAGTACAGTCCAAAAACGGGAAAACAGAAATACATTGTACTACAATATGTCCGTCTTTCAAACTCCAACATGTTAATTACGTTCTTACTGTGAGCCTGTAATTATTAGCAATTCGCATGTCAGTAACACACCTTATCATATAATTTGTATAGAGATATATACTATGGAACGCCGCAGCTGTCTTATGTCGAGAAATGTCATGTTAGCAAACTCGGTAGTCAAAATCACACGATACCTTGAAAAGATAACATAACTTTTTATCATAATAACACACTCTGCAGACAAGATCACACTTTGTCACAATAACATGGCTAGTTAACAAAATAAGACGCTGTTTTGGATTCAGTGTTGTTATATTTTCTGGTCCTTTGGGATCATGCAGTCCATTCAATGGATGTGTAATAGTGTTTCACTTAAGCCGGTGCTAGGGGGTGTGAGAAGTGTTGCACATTTTATTACCTCTCATGAACAGACTCAATCAAACCGTGTCTGTTATTATTCCTTTTTTGTTGTTGTTGCATTCTATATATCCAATGAATCTTTTTTACAGATTTTATTGGCAAGTTAACATCACACCCAGACGTGATAACATAGTTTTTAACGTAATAAGACACTGTTTGACAAATTAATAACACCATACTTTGGCAAGATAACATGGTTAGTTAACATAATAAGACACTGTCTCGACAAATTAACGATACATTAACACCACACTTTGACATAATAACATATCTTTTTAACATAAGACACCGTATCGCGCTCTGACAAGAAAACATGCAATGCCCCGACATAAGACAGCTACGGCGTTCCACACGTAAGATTTCATTACACATTTAGCTCAAACTTTACAAGAGGTCGTGAGATCGCGCCTCCGTTACTTCTTTCCGTTCCATACTTGTTTTATTAAAATTATTTCTGCTTTATTTATTTTCATTATTTTGTTTATTTCTCTTTTCTTTTATAATTTCTTTCTTGCATATTTAAACGCAATGACATATATTGTACATGTACATATTAAAATTGTTTATAATCAGTCACTTCTTTAAATCCATTAAGCTTCCTCTAAAACTAAAGTTTCAAGGCGGTGCCCCTATTTTCAACTTGTTTTCTGTCCGTCTCGTATTTTGTGTTGCGTATGTTGTCTTCTTTGTTGTTGGCGTTTCTTTCCACTTTTTTCCCTCGCTACCCCATCGCCCCTACCATCCATTCACCCTTGGATTTGCGCTCCTTTGCATTTGCACCCCTTCTCCTTTTACTGAGTGAATTATTGTGCCCACCATAATGTTGGCCGTCGGCCGTCCTTATGCGGTTCCCGACTCAGTATAAATTTGACATGTTTCCAATGGTTGCAGAACACATCAGGACCCATCTTAAATGGCTGAAACTTGCATTTTCTTGAAGAATATTGTCAGACACTGTATATAAATCAAAAGAAAAGTGGGGTCATGTTTGATGCAAAAAAAAGTACTCACTCAAACACACAAACAGCAAAATCAGCTAAAATGAGACCCCAAGTTGTAGTAGTGGTGCATGACAAATTCTGTCAAGTTATTATTTCATTATGAAAATGCTAACACAAAAAGATTGCAAAGAAAAGTAAGGACAATTAGCTCTACAGAGCAAAAACAACCTGAGGACTATCTGAATCCGCCATTATGCGACTACCATGTTTATTATCGCACCATTTTCCTATTTAGTGTATGTATGCCTGAAAGCTCGTAAGCTCCCACCCCCTCCATAAATTCCACAATTTGCACAATCCACTGGAGACTGACTTTTAAACCTCATTATACATTTTTTTATGCGCAATGCTTGATTCTGTAACATGCTCAGCGTTAACCATAATGGACTAGACCGTGAAGCTATACTCTAGATGAGGACAAACCGTTCTCTGGTATCCTGTATGTTATAACTTCCAACCTAGCAAAAACAAACAAGTTTTCACAAAATAGCCAGTTTTCCTCTGTAGTAACCCTCGGCACGTGCAATATATTGCCTCATGTCGAATGTCCAAGTTATCTGGCCTCGTTCTTTTGATTGAGAGATGTTGTACAAGTCTTGATCACATCCAACTTTTGATTTGACATCATTGTACAGTATATTTTTCCGACTCCCACCGCAACGGAGTCGCCCACCCGCTTAGTTCAATAGGGAAAGCGCAGATATACGGCTCGCGGGGTCGTGACTTTAATCCCCGGACGAGGCGTATGTTCTCCGTGACGAAAAGACATTGTGTCTGAAATCATTCACTCTCTACCTCTTATTCATGTGGGGAAGATGACACTTACTTATGAAGACAGGTTTGTATTGGTACAGAATCCAGACGTACAACCGGAATATTGTTGATAAAACGGCATTAAAATAAATACATAATGATAATTAGAACCCCTTCCCGCCCCCCCCCCCCCCCCCCCCCCCCCCCCTAAAAAAAGTAAAAAAAAACATTTGCATTTTTGTTGTGTTGAGGGACCTATTAAGTTTCTTTTTTTCTCTATTTTATGTGTTGTAAACACGGTCTGTTGTTTATTTTGATTTAGTTCTGGCTAGTGTAGGTCGTTTCGTAGTAACAAATATTTCTTTCACTAGAGCTTTGGGTGGACCGGTGGTCTAGTGGTAAGACGCTTGACTGTCAATCCAGAGGTCCGGGACACTGGAAATTTCTGAGATGCTCTTGAGTGTCTCCCACCTAACTCGTTCTTCCCAGGAAAGATGGCTTCGCGTGTATCGGTGCTATACACCGGGCACGTTAAAGAACCAGACTGGCTATTTGCAAAGAGCTAGGCTAAGTTAGCCGGCCAAACCTGTATCTAAAACAAGAGCTGTCCGTAAGACAGCACGCTCGACTTTTCTCAGTGCTTGACTCTGAATTAGAGCTTTGCCAGTAAAAAATAATCCAAGTTAAAAAGGGACATAACTCTGTCAAAATTCAAATCAGAGTTATGGGAATTGTGTCTCCTGGTGTATACTTTGATAGTAAATAACTATTTTGAGTTTCAAGTCAAAAGCTTTCATAGTAACAGAGATATTTGACTTTATCAAAAATTTTAACAAAAATGTCTATGTTAAAAAGGGGAATTATTCGGTCAAAATTCAAACCAGAGTTATGGGGATTATTTCTTCTGGTGTAGACTTTGATGGTAAATAAGTATTTCAAGTTTCAAGTCAAAAGCTTTGATAGTAACAGAGATATTTGACTTTATCAAAATCTTTAACAAAAAGTTCTAAGTTAAAAAGGGGCATAATCAGAGTTATGGGGATTGTTTCTCCTGGTGTAGACTTTGATGGTAAATATGAATTTTAAGGTTGCAAGTCAAAAGCTTTAATAATAACAAAGATATTTGACTTTATCAAAAACTTTAACCAAAAATTCTAAGTTAAAAAGTGGCATAATTCTGTCAAAATTCAAATCAGAGTTATGGGGATTGTTTCTCCTGGTGTAGACTTTGATAGTAAAGAACTATTTTAAGTTTCAAGTCAATAGCTTTGACAGTAACAAAGATATTTGACTTTATCAAAAACTTTAACCAACGGCGACGCCGACGCCGGGGCGAGTGCAATAGCTCTACTTTTTCTTCGAAAAGTCGAGCTAAAAAGGGATTTCCCTCTATCTGTTCTGGGGGCTTTATCTCAGTCTGTTCCCTCTGATCAGATCGCTCTGTGTCTGTACTAGTAGAGGATGAATTTCGCATTTGCTATATGCAAAGCGCCTTTAAGGGCACTATATAAATCTTGTATAATAATAATAATAATAATGATAATAATAATAATAATAATTATCATAATAATGATAAAAATAATTTAGAAAAGTACAAATTTTATCTTCCCTGAATATTTTTAAAAAAGATCAACTGTGAAACTAACTAAATGAAATAACTTTTAATTTGAATGTCTGTAACACTACCATGATTACAGTTATTTATTATTGATAAATACAAAACATGCCAACATTTGTCTTCTTTTTGCATGTGAATCTAGATTAATTCAGTTAAGATTTTTACATTACAATTGATGAATAAATAATGTTTATATTGATTAACGGATTAAAGACTTACGGATCTGATAAAAATAGTACATCCTTAAGATAAAACTTCATGTTATAATTAAAATCTCCAATAATGCGTATATTTCAAAGATTGCTATTGATTTAGTATTCGTTCACTAGTCAGAATGTCTGTTGAACCCCCTCCATTCTCGCATACCAGAGGTTTACTTTGGTTGAATAGGTCTATTTTTTATTGCACTTTTTGAAAAAAAAAATTTTTTTTCACTTACAAAAATGAAACGTACGCACGTGCATCAGTGCGTGTGCCCAGCTACTCGCCTGGAAGTATCTCCGAAGAGAAACGTCTTTTCATGCAAATGCTTTACGTTTTTTTACAGATTGTTAAAAAATAGAGACATTTGCGTAAGACGTTGGATTTTTGTTCTATTTTTCAGACAGAGAAAATTGCCGGGGAAATTCTAAAAAACATAATGCTCAACGTTTTCAGACAAGAAGTTGTAAATGTAAGTTCGGGATTTTTTTACACCAACGGGCGTCGGGATAGCCCGTTATCTAGTGTGGAAAAGAAGTCTTCCTTTTGTCCGATTAAAGATATGAGTTTGTAGTTGACGATGTTATAGACAACTGTTTTCCACTTCAAACATTTTTGTTTAATGAAGAGAAACACGTGTCCGTGTAGATGACCCTTTAATGCTTCCAACAAGAATTTATTTATTTAGTTTTATCTATCACAAATTATTAGATAAGATAACTTTCTGTGATTAGACTTTCACTGATCACACTGTTACTTGCACTGGTTAAATGTGAGCCAAATATCAGGCGTTAGGTCAATGGTCCACAGCAACAAGGCAGCTTTGCAAAATTGCCAAGATCAAGACCATTATATACCAGTAATTAGTAGGAAAATGCCTTGTGGGAAATGACTGTCAGGTACTCAACAGGTGCACAACAAACAGTCAATCGTGAACATATTTGTTTCGAGGATCAGAAAGTGCTGAATCAGTACGTTAGTTGCAGAACTTTATCTCTGAAAATGTATTTTAGGAAAATTCTTAAGTTGTGTTAATCTAAATTATATGAAAAGACAAAAAAAAAAGTTTTATAAGAAATGTTCTTATTAATTAAATGATTATTTTTGATATTCTACTACATAGCAAAATAAGCAAAATTAGCTGAACTATTTTTGCATTAAGTATTTTATTGTTTTAAAGCGCATGGTTATATAAATTTTGCTCTATATTGGCACATTTACTTTTCACTCGTATAGAATTTCAGTCGGACTATAATTGTAGTATGGTTGTCTTTTGTATTCAGTCAATAGCAGGGTTAATGTACCTGGACAAAGCAATATTGCCCTTCGCGCGAGGTTGATCACACTTTTTTCATACTATATAAAGCCTTTTACGTCGCATTAAAAGTTCACAGAACGAGTTTTTCTGTCACTCTGTGATATTACAGCCATGTATGATAATTTCATACGGTTCATCATTCCAGTATAAAATTTACACAGTGGCAATATGCAATCAAAGTTCTTGGACAACGTACTTATTGTCGTGTTTGAGTTATAGCGATATCTTAGCCAATGTCCAGATGAGAGTTTGTAACCATCACCTGTGTTTTGTTACTCTTAATACGATGATTTATTTTGAACTCTAAAGATTGTTGTCTGTATCAAAATGTTAAAGTAATCAATATCGACCAAAGCGATTCTACTGATAGACATTATTGCATAATTGAGCCGCGCCATGGGAAAACCAACAAAGTGGCTTTGCGACCAGCATGGATCCAGACCAGCCTGCGCATCCGCGCAGTCTGATCAGGCTCCATGCTGTTCGCTTTTAAAGCCTATTGGAATTGGAGAAACTGTTAGCGAACAGCATGGATCCTGACCAGACTGCGCGGATGCGCAGGCTGGTCTGGATCCATGCTGGTCGCACACCCACTATGTTGGTTTTCTCATGGCACGGCTCAATTTATTGTTCAATAACTAGATTGTGACGCATACTTATAATAACAGCAATGTTTTTCCTGTTTTTGGAAAGGGTCTGGTACCAGTTTTTAGCCCAAAACATGCAACTGTTTGGGAAAAGCGTTGCGAAAACATCCAATTTAGGAAGTTTGTAGAGAATGGTGCATTGAATTATAATATGATCTATATTAATGACAATGTGTTAAACATTAACAATCAAAGCCGTAACTTGTCACTAAAGTAACAATGTTTTATACATATTTTAATAATTAGAAAAGACAATCGTGTCGGTTTTATGCACCACAGCAGCTACCACAGAAAGTGACAGGACCGTGCATGAAAACCACATAGTGCTTGCGCCCAATGATCCAGACACCTGCCATCGCGCATCTGTCAGGATCAGTGATTCGTTTCAAGATGAATTAGAGAACGTTAGCGAACAGATGGATCCCATGCACGCTCATGTTTTCAGCTTTGTGTTGTCCTGTTTGTAAGTACACAGAACATTGTGACATGTGAGCCGTGCCATTGGAAAACCAACATAGTGCTTTTGCTACCAGCATGGATCCAGACCAGCCTGTGCATCCGCGCAGTCTGGTCAGGATCCATGCTGTTCGCTTTCAAAGCCTATTGCAATTAGAGAAACCGTTAGCGAACAGCATGGATCCCATGGCACGGCTCATGTATGTTCAGCCTTTGTTGTGTTCTGTTTTGTAAGTACACAGAGAAAATTACCAGTTCCTTTTTCTTTCGCATTTGCTTATCAGTATTACATCTTTGCATAAGGAAATAGATTAAGTCAAGTTAGACTTGCTTCTGCATTTAGACCCAGCCTTTGTAAAAATTTACAAATAAGTTAAAGATATAAGTTTATTTTCAGTAAGTATTTATCTGGCACTCATTAATCTTCGCCAGTATTTTCGGGCATTTTTCGTAAGTTTACGTGAA
The DNA here is from genome assembly GCF_021730395.1 of Mercenaria mercenaria. Taxonomy (NCBI): domain Eukaryota; kingdom Metazoa; phylum Mollusca; class Bivalvia; order Venerida; family Veneridae; genus Mercenaria; species Mercenaria mercenaria. The sequence continues at coordinate 84,458,191 of NC_069362.1, forward strand.
AATATCGTTTTACTCAATTAACCTATTTACTTAATCCAATTACTCGGTGGCGTAGTGGTAAAATGTCTGATTTTTACGCACGTTATCACGAGTTTGAAATCATCATCGCATGATCTTATTTACATATTTAACATATTTTATGTGTTTTCACTTGTAGGGGCCTCCGTGGCCGAGTGGTTAAGGTATCCTACTTCAAATCACTTGCCCCTCACCGATGTGGCGGGGCATTGAATTCTTCATGTGAGGAAGCCATCCAGCTTCCTTACGGAAGGTCGATGGTTCTACCCAGGTGTCCGCTCGTGATGAAATAATGCACGGAGAGGCATCTGGGGTCTTCCTCCATCATCAAAGCTGGATTGTCGCCATATGACCTATAATTGTGTCGGTGACGCATTAAACCCAACAAAATAAATAAATTTTACTTGTAGTATTTGTTTTTTCTGGTGATAAGTAATTCGTCATTTTCGCTAAGATACTTTAAAAGATTTTTTATTCCGAATTTCCTACAACCAACAGGTAACTTGAATACATATGCATTTTTTCAATAAATGAAGTTTAAAAACTAAGTATAAAAGTAAGTTTGAACAGAAAATAGTATCAGTTGTTCCGACTGTTAAGTGTGCAGATAAAGTTTGGAAAAAGGTAGATGCAGTACTCGAACCCATAAAGCCTAAATTGGCAGCTAAACGTTTTATCCACACAGCTGCCTGCATATGCGACATTTTGTCAGTCCAATAGTTACATCGCTATTTAAGTTCGGACACCGAAATATATGGAATACTCATGAGTGCCAGGTCAATACTTGCGGATAATAACTGCAGATTTTCAAGGCAGACAATTTGCCTTGTACACAATTAAAAAATTGAAGATGTATATTATTGATACAGTGATAAAGATGATATAATCTAGCATTTATTGCTCTTGAATTACCGATGCAATACAGTATTTGAAAGAAATCACCACTTTTATTCTTAGATACTTTCTATATTTTTTGCAAGATGTTTTCGCTCCAATGATTGTCAATATTCCGAGTTAGGTAAGCTCAACAAAAAGGTATTGATGAAACAGTACAATTTTTTAGCGTGGTGAAAGTCCAAACCCAGTTAACAAATTATTCATTCAATATAGTTCCAACATAAACTAGATCTTATTGCAATGATAAAAACTAATATCCTGAGATATATATGTATATCCTATATTTTTCTGCTGGGTAAAAGTAGGTAAAAAAGGTACATTTCACCTTTTTTCACAGACTGACATTGGTTTATAAAGATATGTAAAAAGTGATCTTGTGAAAACATGTCTCTTAGAGCAGTTTTGCGCTAAGCCACCCGAAAATTAGCAACATGTCAGATAGCCCTGTTTTATGTGTGTCCATAGTTAGTAAATACTTTTGCCTTGTCAGGTACATTAACCAGTTTAACGCTTAGGTCAATCGAATATCGAATATTGACTAATGGGTCATGAATTGATTCAAACATATTTATCAAAGTTTCCACTTCGGAAACTTTGTATTAAATTGTTTAATTTTGTCTGTAGGTCATCGTCGCAGGCAGGTATAGGTTATGTAAGAACGTCGAAAACTTAATTAAATTCTTTTAGACGAACCCAGTATTAGGATAAGTCCCGATGATCTCGCTTCACCATTCTATTTATTAATGTTTATCTCAGCTGGAGATGTAAACAAGAACATCTCTTTGTAACTGAAGGGTGCATATTGCATTGTAATCAATATAACAAACAAAGCTTTTCGAACATTTATGTTGCGATTATTCTCTATTCGAAAATATCAGTGAAAGCTAGTCCCGGGTAAATTATTAAAGGATATAGCAATTGTTCTAAATAATAATATGTTGATTAAAACATAATGACAAACTTGGGTGAAATATTTTCTTTATTTTTTCAAGGGCAGTGAAAATAAATAAGACAATTTTATATTATTCTATATAGCCATACGACAAACATTAACAAAGCCATAAGGTCCATACAGCAATATAAACAAATTATTGTCTATAAATAAATTAATTATTACCATTCGAGAGATCATACTGCCGACCCTAGAAAAACACTGGGGTCAATATGGAAGATATTATGTTTACAAGTTCCACAATAAGTTGTTTGGTGACACAACTTATACAATGTACAGTTTTCTTATTTTTCTGATGCTCTCTTGGTTGCAATATCTTTTTTTGGAATATGAGTCTTGGCATAAATTTTATGTAGTGTCTCGTGTTATCAAAGGTAATGGAACCATGAGACACACAGAATAAGTCCGAACTGTAGCATTTTTAACAAAATATTAAAGTGTCTATTAGCTATTTCGTATCAAATGTTCTCTGATATGTTTCCTCCATAAGGCTGATGGTATCACTCTCGATGGTTGGAAAGATAATGAAGAGGTAGAGGTGGAATGATTCTGAGGGATTCAGATTTCCAAACCGCCTGAAAAAGAAATATGAAATATAAATAACTGATTAATTTAGTAGTGTGTCAACATTTTCAAAACTGCCATGCAACACTAAAGTATTTCAGTTCTGTGAGTTTTTATTTATGCTTTTTCATTATCGCATTGTATGTTGAAATAAGTTTCGTTTGTGATGAGAAATGGACAAACAAGGACATTGATGAATTTATCTTAATTTAAAAGTCAGTTCATATCATTGACTTGAACGTAGTATAGAATTGATAAAATAAAGAGCGTACCTTTACGTTATCATATGTTTAGATTTCGTTGCTTGTGATGATCTTTGTTCGCTTCACGACAGTACTCTGGCTGCTACGGGAGGCGGAAAGACTGCGGTTTGTGAGACGAGCCTTCTGGAGGGAGTTTTCAGCGGAGTCTGCACGCTCCTCGGCACTTTCCAGCTCATCGGTAACCTTTCTGTACTTAGCAAGATTGATGGCGGCGACTTCCTCCTGTAATACGACAATTTTGAACAATCAATAACTTTGAACAAAGACACGAACGTATTTCTTTGCATATTGACATAGTTGAACTGGTCTGTATGATAAGAGTAGTGCTGTTCAATGCGTTTGAAGATCAAAATGAGCATATAACTGGCATCTAAAATATAACAGTCTATATAAACTTTAATGAGCCTGATTTAAATACGTTTTAAAATCTACGACGAATATCGTTTTATGACCCACAGGCATTTGACGTGTTTTACACACAGTGCGGCTTCTAATTGTTTGAAACTGCCTGTTGTTTAAATCAATATCTTCCTAATTCAACACAAATAATTCCGAAGAAGCAGAAACTTACAGCTTCATCAGCCTGTCGTTTGTAAACTCTGATCTTGTTCTGAAGTTTATCAATCAAGTCTTGAAGACGATCTTGGTTCTTCCTGTCCTCATCAACCTGGAAGGCGAGTTCCTTCAGACGACGGTCAGCCTTGCGCATGTTCTTTTGGGTTTCAGCGTGGCGGCGTTGCTCATTGTCAAGTTCGCTTTCAAGTTCAACAACCTGAATAAAAAGTGTTGTCAAGTTCATTTTCATATTCAACAAACTATATGAAAAATCAAACTTTCACAGAATAGTTACGTGTATATTATATAGTGTAATTTTGCTCTTCTTATCAATTATGTGTACTTATTGAAACCATCAAGGCATTTTTAAAAGTAGTTGAAATAAAAATTCATTGAAATGTATTTCTGCAATAACGTAACAAAGTGGTTACAGTAACAACACAACATCGTATGTGCATAAAGTACACTAACATACTCGAAAGTACTGTATTTAAATAAAACTTACCCTTAATTCCAGCTTGGAAATCAGTCCCTTTCCTCCCTTGAGGGCCTTTGACTCAGCTTCGTCAAGGCGTACGGTGTATTCTCTCAGCTGAGTTTCAAGGGATCTGCGCATCTTCTCAATGGTTGAACAGTGGTCCTTTTCAGCACGAAGCTCATCAGCCATACGGTTCATGTCAATCATAGCTTTCTTGGCCTGTTCGTCAGAACGTCTGATTTCTCCGCTCATTTCCTCAAGATCGGCACTCATTGCACTGATATCGGACTCAAGTTTCCTCTTCTGACTGGAAATACTCTGCAGCTGAGATGAAAGCTCATTGACCCTATCAGAGGTCTCAACAAGTTCGTTTTCAGCTGCCTTACGGGCTCGTTCAGCGACTTCAACTGCGTTGCGCATTTCATTTGCTTCCATCTGAATTGATGTTACACGGCGCTCAACAATTGATATGGACTCGATAGCCTCTGATGTTTTGCGCCTTTCGTCCTCAAGAGCTGCCTGAAATTCTCTGCATTGTTCTTGATATCTCTTTGCATTTTTCTCCATATCAGCTCTTACACGGTTAGCAGTGTCAACAGCAGCCTCAAGTTCGTTAATGTCCTTTTCAAGCTTCTTGCGTACACGGAGAGCTTCAGTTTTGCTTCTTGTCTCGGCTTCCAGTGATGCTTGCATAGATTCAACAGCTCGGACTTGATTGCGTCTGGTTATATAAAATAAAAAGTGGTATATAAAATGTTCCAAAGCCGTACACAATCTGAATGCTGGCGAGTTTTCATTCCCTGTAATTTCCTTTTGTCATTATTGTTCAATTTCCAACATGAAAAATAATGCATGAGCTTAAACAGTCTTCATCTCGAATCAATTTATAATGGTATCAAATCATTATATATACTTAAATTCGGGAAGAAAACTTTATTTCAGGAAGACAACTGCATGTATAAACTCTTCATGCACGTATTTACTTGTTATAACTACGTAACGTTAAGATAATAACCTTGTGTTTTCGAATTCCTCTTCTTTCTCAGCAATACGTCTGTCAATCTCAGATCTAACAGCAGCAATCTCGAGCTGTGCTCGTGTAACCTTTGCCTCTTCCTGTTCAAGGGCTCCCTCAGCCTCCTCAAGCGCAGCCTGAAGTTCTTGCTTTTCCAACTCGAGACGACGACGAATCTTGTCGTTTTCGTGTACATTTCTACCACCCTCAGAGAGCTGTTCAGTTATGTCATGGATCTCCACTGTGAAGGAAAGTATTAATATTATAAACATTGCAATTACACAAACAATTTATCTTTCTTTCAAATGTGTGTTTCAGTAGTATAAATGACTCACGTAGGTAAACAGAAATTTACATAAAGTTGACCTAATATTAGTGTAACTAAGCTGTTAAGCTACTATTCTCAACTAACCTGTTAAGTTGTTATTCTCTCTTCTTAATGTATCAACAGTTGAAATAAGTTCTTCATATTGTGTCTTTGTTCGGAACAGCTCAGTGGAGTAACTTCTGCTTTCTTTTTGTGCGTTTTCAAGTTCGGTTTGGAGGTTGCGAACCTTAAGCTGCCAGTCAGCGATGGTCTTGTCAAATGATCTGTTTTTCTTTTCGAGCTGAGTAACCAACGACGAAGATCGGTCGCTATTTACAACAGCATCCTCGAGTTCAAGCTGGAGTCTAGACTTTGCCTTCTCAAGACCGCTAATCCTTGAGCTGGCAGCTTCAAGTGAGGCTTCAGTTTCTTGGAGTTTGCTGGTGAGTTTACGTCTGATCTCTTCGAGTTCCTCAGCACGTGCCATGCCTTCTGTCTCATACTTGACGCGCCATGACTGAGCTTCAGCGTTAGCTCTGGAGAGTTGTCTCTGGAGGTCAGACTTGGCTTCACTTTCTTCCTCAAGTTGTTCACGGAGAGCATCCATATCAGCCATTGCGTTGCGCAATTCAGCAGACAGTTTTTGGCGAGCCTGTAAGGGAAAACACGAACAATTACTTAACTGTGACTGAACTTACATTGTATTAGAGGAGTACCGAGAGACGAAAAATACGTTGGAATATGTTTTTATGTGTAGAAATGACATCGAGACTCACCCTTGTTTCCTCATCCAAGGTTCGTTTAGCTTCGTCAAGAAGGGAGACAAGACTTGAACGTTCTCGTTGAAGGTGGTTGACCTTGCTTTCAGATTCTTCAAGCTGGCGAGTGATTTCTGAGCTTTCGGTCTGGAGTCTTGCTTTAGTAGACTGAAGATCTTGAATGTTTCGTGAACTTTCGTCAAGACGAGAGTTAAGTTCTGAGATCTGAGACTCAACTTGCTTGGACATCTTCTCAGACATACCCTGTTTAAGAAATGATCATTTACAATTATTCATGTTTATAAGACTTTTCGATACAGACCAAGTACATGTAATTTGAGTTATTAATAAAAAATATGTTATAGAAATATTTTGACTGGACCCATATATATTAGAAAATCGCTTAAAACATAAATTTATATACCGAATGAGATACTTACTCCTTTCTTGGAAGCATTTGCGAGTTGATCCTGTAAGTCAGCGACTTCGTTCTTCAATTGTTGTTTCTCTTTTTCGATTCTGTAAGTATAAGAATGCAAGTTATATGTGTACAGCAAAAGTTATAAAATATAAAGATCATCAACAAGGCCTGAGTTGTTTCTTTAAAAATCATCTTGCGTTACAAAAACTAAGTAATATACATTCATACAAGGAAATAGCATGTTTCAAATGTCAGCATAGAAATAAAAAGCCAATGACCATTGCTGGTATTCATATTTGCAGAAATATAACATGCATGATAAAGTATATATTTTACTGATTCATCAACTGACCTCTGTTTGACTTTGGTAAGCTGGTCGAGTTGATCAGCCATTTCATTGCTGGTATCTTGAGCCTTTTTGCGGAGAGAGGAAATGGTGGATTCATGCTCAAGCGCGGAGTCCTCGAGCTCACGGCGAAGTTTAAGGAGTTCCTGTTCACGTTTCTTGTTGACCTCAATTTGAGCAGCAGTAGCACCACCAGCTTCATCCAGACGCTCACTGAGTTCTTCGAGTTCACGGTTGAGTTCGTTTCTCTGTTTCTCCACCTAGCAAACAAATTTTAGGATTATTTCACATTTTCAAATTCAAATTATTCGTTTTTACGTTTCATTTCTTTGCAACAAGGTTAGCTGCGTAGATGTTTTAAAGTATATAATTGTATAATATTTAATTATCAATGTGACAATTTGAATACAAGACTAAAAGTATCTGTTTCGCAGAGTATGAAACTGAATTGTATGCTTAATATATTCATTGAACTTATGTTAAATCTTGACAAACGTGTGCACTCAACGTCTTAATATGTAATATTAAGACATACCTTAGCTCTGTTCTGTCTTTCAGTCTCGAGTTCTTCCTCTAGTTCCTCAATACGAGCTTGGAGTTCCTTGATCTTTCTCTGCAGCTGGGCAACAACTCCTTGTTCGTCTTCAAGCTTGGCACTGAGGTTTTTGATTTCATTCTCCTTCCTGTAAACACATTAAAGTATATTTACTCTGGAGTAAAGAAACTGAAAGATAAGGTTTTATTACTGTATAAGAGATGTTTTATCGAAACGGTAAATGATGTTTTAATTTGTCTCGGAGTTTAAAAAACAAATAACATACTTCTTAACACTGCCTTCAAGATCTGCCTTGACACGTTCAAGTTCTTCAACCATTTCTTGGGTGGCCTTAAGATCCTGCTCAACCTTCCTCTTGACCTTCTCTACATCACCACGGACCTTCTTCTCGCGCTCAAGGTTATCTTCAAGCTAACAATTAAAACAACTCATTCTGAACACAAGTTAGGTAAAAGTAGATCTACTACTGATTTTTATAAATCTAGTTCTTGTTACAACTGATAATGTTTTGTAAAAGATTTTTTAACATCAAAGTAAAACCTTTTTCCAACATATTTTTTATAAAATTGTTATTCAATTCATTTGCTATTACATCTATCTTACCTCATCAAGCGTAGATTCAAGCTTTTGCTTGAGTTTGTTTAAGTGGTTAACTTTGTCTTCTTCAGCGGCAAGTGATGCCTGTGTCTTCTTCACAGTTTCTTCCAAATTCTTCTTGTCCTTGTTGAGTTTTCCAATTTGCTCATCTTGTTGTGTCATTTCATCCTGGAGAGTTCTGATCTGATTGTCTTTGTGCTGTTTCTCTTGTTCAGCTTTCTTCAAAGATCCCTCAAGCTCTTCGATGTTTTCCCTGAGTTTAGCTGCCTGTGCGGTCAATTCAGCCTTGACACTTTCAAGAGCTGCAGCAGCCTCCTCCTCATCTAAACATTTCTCCTCGAGCTCCTTAATTTGACTTTCGTATTCAGCCTTTTGCTGTATAAGGCTTTCGACTTTTTCTTCCATGTCAGCAAGAGTATCAAGCTCTGCGGAGCATTCCAACTTCAGATCATCCTTTTCTCTCTGAAGCATAACACACCTTTCTTCCAACTCCTTCTTGACCTTCTCAACCTTGGCAAGTTCCTCCTTTGTTTTAGCAAATTCTTCCTTCATCTGGTTTATCTCATCTTCAGCTGCGGCGGCAGTGAGGAGAGGCTTGACCTTGGTGTAAAGTTTCCACCATGGCCAGTTTTTCAAAAGCATATATTTCCTGATGTTATTCTGGATTTTAGACAATGCAGTTCTGAAAAATAAAGAAAACAAAAAATTACATTTCTTTTGTCAAAACACTCAATCACTGAAAACTTTATTTAATGAAATAATCAAAATAATCAATCATTCTGCATTTTTAGAGTATCTATTTTAGCACAGTACATCTCTATAGACTACTTTGTGTGGAAACTCACCTCTGGTCATGAAGTTTCTTGTACTGTTTGCGCATGAGGTAACCTCTGATATGGGCCTGGAAGAGGGAAACAATCTTTGAGAGACGTTCATCACGCATGTCTTCAAGATTACCCAATACACCTGCCTTGAAGAAGACCTTAGTGCTGCCGATCTTGTATTCATTAGGGTCCATCTGCAGAGCACTGAGAATTTTGGCTGTTGTCTCTTTGCCATCATGGAAACCTGCAGGGACAGCATCAGCAGCCAGGATGGAATATCTGCAAACGGTAAAAAGATCTGTAGTGTTTTATATTGTTATAACCATCCACGTTGATGTATTTCTATTAGCAATGAATGACGGGAAATGTACGATATTAAACGCTTTTATCTGTCACAAATAGTTGAAACGTTTTACAGAACATATTGTCTAAAGTTTATCCTTATCAATTGCTTAACGGAGAGATTTAGAAAGTAGTTCATTGCATTCTAGAATTCACGATTGTATATCTATATAATTTGAATATTTTGAAATCATTTCCAGAGTTGTTGTGCTTTGTCACGGTCTGCTTGTGAATTTAACAAGTTAATTTACGATTCTTACCTCTGTTTAAATTCAGAGTAGATGATTCTGCTGGGGAAGCCCTTTCTACAGATACGGATACCTTCAAGTACACCGTTACATTGGAGCTGGTTGAGGACGAGGCCGGCATCGATCATGCCTGGAGTCTTCAACTCGTTGGGAATGATGCAACGTACAAAGTGAGGATGGGTGGTGTACAAGTTCTTCATCAGCTTGTTCAATGATTCCTGCATGAAGGTAATTGGAACAATTTTTAGACGCAAGACACATGACTTCATACTTTACAATTACAGAAACAGTACGCGAAGTTAGAAATATTGATTCTTTTAGTTTATATATCTTGAACCTCTTTGCCTGTGTTTTCTATCATTCAGCTGACACAATGTTCAAAGCCATAAATTGCAATCAATCCGTCTTGATATAAGAAGCTAATCTAAATATTATGTAGCAAGAACTGAATTTAGAATATTATGTAGCAAGAACTGAATTTAGATATCAGATATTTTGTAACAGTTGCTCATTTAATTTTAAATTTTAGATTTTTATATGTGAAAATCTAACGTGTATTCGAAGAAATCCATTACACGATCATGTTCTGATTAATCACCTTTACATATGTATTCGGTATTATCAAAGGAGGCGTGATGAGGCTCCAAACAGGCATTTCATGATACCTCTATTTCCATAACAAAAAGTAAGTTTTTTTTGAAATTTTGTAAGTTGATAGAAACCTGTTTTATATAAATTATAGTATAAACCATAAAATGGTTAAATTACATCCATAAAACGTTTTCATTTAAAATTTGTATGCTTCATTATTGAATACTTATTTGATGAATTTTATCATTTAAATAATTGCATATGTACAAAATTACTGAAACACATACATATATATATACTAACCCTGTGGACAGAGGAGATGGTCTGGAAAGCAGAAGACTTTCCCTTCTTCTTGCCACCGCCGCCACCTTCTGGTGCTGTAATGTAAGTGTTCAGTTTTATTATTTCAATGATTTTTTTAAAACAAAAATGTTACCATTTATAATAAATTAAAAATATAAATTCCTGTAATAAGAGGAATTTCCAGATTTTCTAGAGTATCAAAAACTGTATGCATGTCTGTGTTTCTACAGCTTAACGAAATAATATGATTCCGAATAAATTGTCACATGGTACTGTTTCTTAACTAAGGGATTCTTACCTGGTGGTAGCTTGAAGAATTCAGCCACGAGCGGCTCCTTTGACTGCGAAAGGATGCCGACCACAGTCTCGTTCAAGGGATCCTTATTTTTGTCCAACCAAGATGTAATGTTGTAAGGCACCTGAAATGTGAACATATTAATCATTATCCGCCATCTTCTAAAGAATCAGCGTTATACATTAAGAAAAATGAATATATATTAATATAAAGCTAATGTTACAACCAATTTCGTTGCATACCTTGAAAACATAGAAAACAAGACGAATATGTAAAACAATTCCGGTTCATTCCATATAGAATAATATGTGATCCGTTTCATACAGGTCACCCTCTAAGAAAAACTAATTACTAAAGAGGTGTTTAACTATCAAACCAGTAAAACTTACAGCTCCGGCATAATGGTGCAATTCAAAGTGAGCGTTGCCACCTCCCTTTCTGCTCTTGACGACTTTGCCGAAGGCCTTTGACTTTCCAAGATGGTTAGTCATCAATTTGTCTTCAAATGTTTTATCTGAAGCCTTGGGGAACATGCATTCTTCTTCCAGGATGGACAAGATACCCATGGGCTGAAATAAAGCCAATAGATGTTCAAAAACTGCACATAAGGCAACACGTGTTAAGTGTGTTTGGTATATCCTGTCGCAATGAAACTAAGAGATATATTTTAAGACGATTATTTAACATATTTAAACGTCTTAACTTCCTTGATTTACAATAAGAAACAAATCATTTCTAAATTACAACTAGAAGAAATTAAGAAAGAAAAAAACAAAAAAAAAAATATTTCATTACCTTTTCAATAAGTTCAATACAGGCTTGCAAGTCCATACCAAAGTCAATGAACTCCCACTGGATACCTTCCTTCTTGTATTCTTCCTGTTCCAGTACGAACATGTGATGGTTGAAGAACTGCTGGAGTCTCTCATTGGTGTAGTTGATACACAATTGCTCAAAACTGTTGAACTGTAATTTTAAGGCATATCTTTTTCTAAACGATGAAGATTTTTCATGTAAATAAAATAAAACACTATACAGTTAACACCTAGTTTACAGTTCATTAATAACGCACAACATACGGACAAATCTATATACCTATTTTCATTGTATTGTAGCTACAAAAGAAAACATATAGCTGTATAATTCGTACAGTTTGTATCCCGTATTCTTATTTCTGTACGTCCATTGAAATGTAATGTAATATGTTATAATATAGTCTTTACTTACGTCAAAAATTTCGAAACCGGCAATGTCCAACACACCAATGTAGTAATTTCTCTTTTGTTTTGTATCGAGGGTCTGGTTAACTCTCTTGACGAGCCAGTCGAACATACGGGCATAGGTGGACTTAGCAATAGCACCGACTGAGTTGACAACTTGCTCCTTGTTACGTCCCTGGGTGACGAACTCGGTTCCGACCTTGATCTTTGGTTTAAGCAGACCCTTGATGAAGTCACCGCAGTTAATACCCATAAGTAAGGCAACCTTCTCGGCCTCTGTGAAAATACGCATAACGTTATATACTTTATGTATTTTACAATGATTTTAGCAAACATATATACTGTAGAATGATTAACCGTAATTTTTGTATTCGATACAAATTATCTTATTGAGGACAAAAAGATTATTCTTTGTTCTTCAATATAAGTGATAAAATTTGTCATGCAAATGTTGTGACAACTATGTAATAAATGACAATAGAGTTCCTACCAGCAGTGCCGTCACATTCAGCCTGTTCTTCTCTGGGGGCTTGCTTGAATTTCATCTCACCAAAGTGGACGATGGCGGCAGTGATCTTGTACAAGCTGTTCTTCTCATCCGTGGTGAAGCCCAACACATCGTAGGCTTCCTAAAATATATAGTAAGATGCGTTACATGGTTTCAAAAATATAAAACTGCTACAGTCAGAAATAATGTACGCATTTTTACATCAGCATCCGTTTACAAATGCGATGAGCTACACTCAGAGGGTACTAGTACATTCATATATAACTTATCACACATGTCAATGTCATCATATTTCTGAACAACTTGCAAAAACATTACGATTTATGTATATATATTTTAGAAAAGCATGGAATTTATATTTCAATTTTGTTTCAGTTATTTCAATGATAAATTTCTTAATCGCAAAAGTTATGTTGAAGGGAAAAGTAATTCCAAGTATAAACTTACATCCGTGGCTTTCATTTCCACATTGTCATCAATACCGTCGACGGTGAGCACACCCTGGTTGATGTATGAATAGAGGCCTGGGTCAGGGCTCATCAGACACATCTCTAAAATAGATAAAAATAATGCATACATGCTTACTTAATTATTTTTGAATGCAATTACTCTAGTTTGTGATTTAAACTTGTTTGTATGTCTGCAGTTATAATTTAATGTTGAAGTGTTTTGAATTTCATCTATGATTTTAAGCGAAAACATTTACTTTAGTTCACTTCATAAACGAAACTATAAAATTCGCGATGTGGTAAATACTGTATAAGGTTTAGTTTTGGCGGTGGTATTATTTTGGCGAACACACTTTCCATTTATGCAGATGGCAATTCTACAACAAAAAGAAAATACCACTCTATACATGTATAAAAGATTAATAGAAAATGACAGACGTTTTTATCAAAATCAGAATTAATTCGAAAAAAAACACACACCCAAATAAGCGGTCTCTTACATACAGGCATGGCCTGCAGTCTTAAGCATGGGGAGTAGCTGTCCCTTTGTAGCGATGTTCGCCGTTTGTAAATAGCTAAGATTTAGAAGATGGAAAATCGTCGCAGCATCATTAAGTTCCGCCAAAATAAAATACCGCCAATATGTTCAAACTAAAAAATCGCCAAATTTTTACACCGCCAGAATAAATCCACCTACAGTTCGTTCTGACTTCAAGGATTGTAGTGTTATTGGTGCTTTAGATTTCATTCGCTTAAATTCTACATTTCAACAGATATCCAATATTTCAAGCGAGACCAGTGCCATTAAGGCAAATACGTTAATTTCAATTTTGTGATCTACTAGGTAAAGTTTGCTCGGATTTCTAATTACATCTAAAATCTAGAATAAACTCACCGTGGTACTTGGGGTAGACATCTGTCAGCATCTGGTAGAAGATGTGGTAGTTTCTCTCAGCAGATTGTTGGTATGTTACACGAGACTTCTCCAGCAGGTCTGAATATCACAGAAAAATATCATCTCAAAGTCTTTATTTTTTTTAAACAAAACGACGTTAAGACTTTTTTTCTAGCACACACTTTTGATATGCTTACACGTAATATGCAGGTGTGTAATAGTTATACCAATAGCATAGTGACAGTAAATAAGGAAGCAAAATGTGAAGTATATTAAGCAATCTAAAAGAAACCGAAGAAAATATTTAAAGATTTTCTGTAGCTGCATTTTATTTTATCAGCGAGAAAACGACATTATAATTCACGTGTAAATACTTACATGTCTCAATGTCACACCCAGCGATCTTTCCGGTGGGACCAAAGTGAATACGGATGAATTTACCCTGTGAAAGATATATAACATGTTAGGTGAATTGTGGTAAATCAAAATTTGGCAGAGGTATGATACCTTTGTACTGTATGTTCATTTTCCACATTTAAAGATGCAATCTTTTGTCTCTATGTCAATTAAATAGAACTCTTTATTTCAAAACAGTAGGTCTATATGCCTATATTTTCTTAAACGCAGTTTCCCAGCCTAAAAAATATATCTGTAAGATATTAATAAATACAGTATGTAGGAAAATTGATACCATGATAGAGTTATCTTTCTTTTTTTTTACTAATTACGTAATAGTTTATGTATATAACATGCAACAGGACTGTTTTCTCTTTGGCAATATTGGTAGGTGCCAACTGTTAACATACTCATTAGTAAAGTATGCCAAGTAAAACAAAATTGTATGTAATGCTGTAAGTTCTGTACTTACGTATCACATCGGAGAAACAAGTTCTCTTTGATTTCAAGCAACATATTGAGCTCATCCCATTCGACTGAGCTAAAATAAGGATTTTTGAGAAAGTAAGGCAAGGCAAAGTCATTTTTATGTTCAGCGCTATAATTCAATTCCCATTATAATTATTTCACCTTTTAATGTCACGTTTGATTTTTGTTCACGTGAAAAGAAATGAGAACAAATTTTACATCAAGTGACAAATATTGTCACATTGTTGTTTTTTCCATATTTTGCGAAAAAGAGGAATTTTATGGCGCTAAACATAAATTGAGTGTACATGGTCTTCATGCGATCAAACTCCCTGTAAGAGTTTGAATAGTGAAAAGGATAAACAGAATTGCAAAAATTGAGCCAAATGGCCGATACTAAATATAGGATGTGTATAATGTAGACATGCATTCATAATAAGGAAGGAACAATTTTGTTTAGAAAAGAATGTGCATGGGCTTTTTTTATGTTCAAGTTCCGCAAAAAGGTTGCGGAGAACAACACCAGGCTTCATAGTGATGAAAAAACATTAGGAAGAGAATTATTATTTGAGATTTGAATGAAAGGAGTTTGGAAAGAAGGAATCATGCAAACTCTTTGATACTTACGAATCTAGAGGAATTGTTGTTACGGGTTGTCTTGGCGTTACCGTAAGCCTCAAGTACTGGGTTAGCCTGCACAATCTGGTCCTCAAGGGTACCCTGTAATCAAGATCAATCATAGATTTATTTATTGTGAGATCAAACCATGTTTTCTTTCAAACCAGTTTCCTTAATGCCATATGCAATATCGCATTTAGATCTAAGGTGTTAAATTGCAAAATAAAAAAAAAACAAGTTGTGTGAGCTTGTTTGACTTGAATTTTATTACGTCAATATGCAACTTAATTACCTTCTTGGAGGCTGCGGCGGCTGCCTTCTCTTCTTCTGTCTGTTTCTGGAGTTGAGCGGCCACCTTGGCGAAGTACATGATTACTTTCTTCGTGTTCTCAGTCTTACCGGCTCCAGATTCACCGCTGTGGACAAAAACAACCATGTTTACAAACTATGAAAAATGAACAATTGACTGAATGCAAGGGAAATACATGTAAAATGTCTATGTAATTATGGGCAAAAATTCGCATAGTTTAAATTTTTGTTTTCCACTATACATAATACTGATTAAACGGCGTAACAGATACACATCATAGCTGATGAATGATAAAGCAGTGATTTTGACTTAATACATACTTCCAAGCAAAATAAGAAGACTACTCACGTGATCAAACAAGACTGGTTCTCACGATCTGGAAATAACATAAAGGGACATGTTTAGAAGGTTATAACACACTAAATAGTTGTTGTTCTTTATTCTATATAAAAGTGACCTATTTCCAATGGCCGCAGCACACATCAGGTCCCATTTTAAATGTTTGTAACCTACATTTTCTTGAAGAATATTGTCAGTGCTAAATAAAAATCAGATGAAAAGTGGGGGTCATGTTTAATGCAAGAAAAATGATTTCAATCAAACACACAAACTGCAAAATCAGCTAAAAAATGAGACCCCATATTATACTGGTGGTGTATGATCTAGGTTTCCAAGAACAATTTTGTCATGTGGTTATTTCATTATGAAAATGCTACCTACATGTCAAGCATAGATCTGTCATGTGATTTTAGCAAAAAATTGCGAAGAAAATAAGGAAAATAGTTCTACAGAGCAAAAAAAACTGAGGACTATTTGTATCCACCATTATGCGACTACCATTTTTTTCGCGCCATTTTTCTATTTAGTGTCTGTATGCCTATGTATCATAATATTTCTGGAAACATATATTGCAGTAGAAGTATAGTATAAATTATAACACATACATGTATATGAATGCTGTGTCTGATTTTTAGTTTGGGTCGCATATTAATAGACGTATCTTATGAACTATCCTTAATTATTAGCAAAATATTCAAATTAAGTGAAACTGTATGACACATCAAGTGTACTATAAACTCGTTTGCAAAGGGATTACAAGCCTTTCAAAAAGATCAAAGACTGAAACGGAAATGTGTTCATAATACTTAATGAGATGAATACTTTCATGTCCTCATATACACATCTCATATGTGCACATAGAAATTTTGGAACAAAGGCATCTTGGCACTTTTATACGATGAACGGTTGATACACGTGTGGTAATTAATAGAAGCTAAATGTTCACGTGGCGAGAGGTAGACATAAGTTTATCCTAAATCACTGACATAATGGTCATAATAAAAATAGGCTGATAAGCATATGGCTTGCTTCTTCAATTATCTATCAGTAATTATCGGTGATCAAAGGTGCGGATCGTCCTGGCTGTATAGGCGATATAAGTATAAGCAGATGTCCTGCGGAATAGTGATTGCCAATATATAATATATTACCCTGAGAGAGCATGTTGTCATAGAACCGTAAATTACATGTAAAAGCGAAGAAATGTTTTCCGGAGCATAATCGTTTTTTATGTATACAGATTCATTCATGAGTCTCATTCTTTACGGCTATTTTATTGTTAGATTTGCGATGTGCTCTCACAACTTTTTTTCTAGAGTTAGGAATCGCCAGAATCCCGCATTCTTCGAAGTTTTATGCTTAATCAATATTTAGAGGGCTTGTAATTTGGTCTCGAGATCTTTATGTTTTACATATTTCTTTAATAAAGCCAAATCAATCAGTCACGACAATGGAATTGCGAACAATTAATTTTTAAGATCATTAACGAAGCGTCAAAAAGTTCCATATGATATAAGCAAGAAATTTGCTCAGTTTTGAAGAAAAAAATCAGCGCTCTTCTGAAGTTTCTTAATTGAACCACATGGCGACACTCTTTTTAAAATGATGACGTTTATTTATCATTTTTTTTTGCAAATGCAGCTACTATCTAGGGTTAATACTTTTTGATTTCATTTCAATATAATATTTTCTCGTACGCAAGTGCTGAAGAATGAATTATGAGGAATCGTTTCCTATTAAAATGTAAGCCCTACATCAATGCTAATATAAAAATCTGTACAACACAGAAGAGATTCTTTTGTTGTGATATGGTTCAAAATAATTCGTTAATAATATGGTACCTTGCAACATGTTCTGGAAGGCCGATTCAGCGACGGCGAACAAGTGGGGTGGCATTTCCATCTTCCTCTTGCCACGGTATTTGCCGATGATGGAGTCCAGATAGATTGGCAGACGACGGTAGGGGTTCACGGCAACGCAGAAGAGACCAGAGTATGTCTAAAAGGTCAAATATGTAAACAAGGTTAACTAGGAAAATTTTACAGTATAAACATTATTCAGCAAAGAAACTTATGTACTTTTGGGTAGGCTGTAAGCACACTCCAGTTCAAATTATAACCCTATTTCCCGGTGACTGAATAACAAGCGGACACTTCCATTTAAATGTTTATTATCACATGACAAAATGATTGCGTGAATCGCCAGAGTAAAATAATTTTCGGAAAAATACCTTATTTAACGAATTATATGTGTACTGCCTATGCTGAATAATTTTCTTGGCACAGATCACATTCTCGTAACGTTTAACGTTTAACCAGCAAAATTTTGCAAACTTACGTAGATGAAACCATGGTAGTATCTCTGTCTCAAGTTGTTCAATACAGAGGCTTCATTCAGGTAGGTCATGTTGGCCATGTCATCGCAGCACTCGAACTTAGGTGGGTTGACCTGCTGAAGGTCATCCTTCTTCACAGTCCTGTTCTGTAAAACAGATTTTCACTCGTTACAATATTAAAAATTAAACTAATTTTATTGACCCAGGGATAATAAAGCATAACTAAACGATACTGTCACGGAACAAATCAAGTTAAGGAATATAAAAACATTTTATACATAAGACCCAACGCATAGATTTTACAGAAGACACGAACGAAAGCTGTCATAAATGCATTTTCTCTTTTAAATTCCGACACCTGATATTTGAGAGAGCTATACATTCGTTTAAACGTATATATAATGGCACATTGTTTCGCGAAAAGCAAATTATTCAATTATCTTAATACACTACAGCAAATATACTTGAATGACTTTTTTAAAATTCACTGTAAAATAAAAGGTTAAAGATACCTCATTGCTGCTAAGGATTTTCACGGTGATTTCGTCACCCTTGGAGGAAACAATTTCTGCACGAGCGAAGCCTTCCTTTTCATCTGGGACCCAGCAAGCTTTCTTGCCGTCGTAAGGGAGCTGTTCCTTCAGCAGAGCCTTACGATCTATGGCAAGGTACTTAAAGTCCTCATCCCTAGTGAAGTCGGTTGACATGGTGAATCGTTATTAGTAAAGACGATTTTACGAAAAATAATGCCAAGACTCAAACTCTTTCAACTGAAAGTAAAACGAAAGCATTTTTAAAAATAAATTTTCAGTTCATTATTAAACTCTTAATGTAATATCTGGTAAATTTGCCGCGAAAAAATCAAAGAAAATATATTTGTCATTTTTCACTACGTCCCACATAGGTAAAATTTGTAGGCTATATTCTCCATGCTTATATAGTCACTGAAAAATGTTTAACATACATACATTATCATTGCGTGCGTGGTTTGTATTTATATCTATACATTTTGGTTTTCCAAAGTACATTATACAGTATAATATCAACCGAAATTTTAGTATTGTATAGAAAAATTGAAAAACAATCTGGATGAAAGGCATTAGTATTTTAGGTACTTGAATCAATATATGTAGAAATAACCATTTGAAAGTTTCAGAGGATCAATGCCGACTTAAAATATAGAATATATCAGTCATTCAACATAATCAGAAGACAATATAAAAGTATATTAGAATCTTCGATTTTATGAGAAACAAGTAAATGTTTAAGTATTAAGTGAATATGAAAGACTGAGTTTCCGAAAAAATAAAGTCATGTCTAAAGTCTAATATAAAATATATGGATAGGTAAGAATGGGTTACACCAAAAAAACAAGTACGTACCTTCAGAAAGAGCAAGTTCCTGTGTTCACCGTGCGGCCCGTGCCTTTTATTTGTGCGAAATTCTGGCTGCAGACATTGGCTATTTGTTACGCTTCATTTGATTGGATAAACGAAGTGCTAAGACCAATGAAAACGTCTCTTAGATAAATCACCAGATTTCCGATTTAGGACTGACGGCTTATCAGCAATGTCTGCCAGAAAATAATTATATCACCGATATTTTGCCCGATAACTGATCTATCATTTGATGTTATGCAAATCGTCAAGCTGCTATCGACCATCTGGTCGAACTTTGGAGATTTAAAAATGAAATATTTGAAAATACAATCTTTTTTCGCGCTTTTTACGCTTATCTGCATGTAGAAACGAAAATAAATTATTCTACTCTAACTTATGAATCTCTTCATCGTCACAAATACGCAAACTTATTTTTATTGAAACAACATAATTATTCATTTGTTAAGAGAACTATAAAAAAGAAGTAAAATGCGATTCGGCAAGCTTAGAGAGGTTTTAGTCCGAATAATGTACAGTCAAAAGGTGTGTCCATTGCCTAAAACGGTAGGAGTTTGGCTGTCATAAAAAATAATATTTTATTATAATATTCATGTGTGAATTTCAATCATTTATAGATATTGTCATCTGTACAAACATACAAATTTTAATATTCTGGCGTAATGGATGTATACGGCTGGAAACTGGAACTATATAAAATGTGAAATTAGGTGTATATGTTGTTTAGGTTCTTGAAATTTGTATTTGCGCGACTATATGTAATGTTTTTTGTGAAATCTTGTATTTATTTCATGTTTTTGTGTGTATACAAACTGAGAACTTACTGAATAAACTAAAACCTTGAAGGGATTTTTCTGTTTTAAAAGTCAGCAAGTATGTTTTATTTGAAGGTATTTGTGAATGAAAAAGGAAAACCAAAAACATTCACGGAGCTTTAAGTAATATATGTTTATTTTAAAACGTTTAATATCGCGTTAGTCACGGAATAAAAATGTGATGTAAAATAGAAATAATTCAGCTAGTCATAAAATATCAATTAGGTAGTTTTTGAATATTGATGATCAATGCTGTCTGTTTTTTTTTCTCTCTTTTTTATCATCGGGTCATTTTTTGTAGTAAAAATGCAGTTTGCTACGGGTCATTGTTTTGTAGTAAAAATGCAGTTTGCTACGGGTCATTGTTTTGTAGTAAAAATGCAGTTTGATATCAGATTGTTTTTTTTCGATTTAGATCATTCGGCATATGTTTGATTAATAGATGTTTTATCTCTCTTTTTCTCTTCAGCAAATTGACCATCAGTAACACAATTATTTCTCAGTGGGGGTGTAATTGAATAAGCATGCAGTTAATATTGCAGACACAGCAGAAAGTATCGGCACATGCTTCCCGTGGTCACTGTGGTCAGTGTTCATATCAGCGTTCCATTAGGACTTTTCTTCATAATATTATGTTACTGGCAAAATTACGAAATAAGACACACCATTTCCAATGTAGGGGTACATGTAGCAAAAAATGCGAGGTTATACGGCTCTTATCCTAGAATTGAAGGTTTAAAAATAGACGTAGTTAAAGAAAATTTTGAACAAAAGATAATTAGTTTCGTGTAACAGTCGTGCAGCGTCTTTAAAATGAGCTGCTTTATTTTGTTGTTGGTATATAAGTGTGGCCATTAAATACATTGTTAAACAGTATAGATGAATAAAAATACAAACATTATTATTTCCTCATAGAACAAAAGCGGCTGTATTTACGGACAAACGGAGTCATGCACTTGTTGTAATGAAGCACCACCAAAATGCTCAGTGGCAATCTGTGCCTCTTAACACGCACACATATATGGTCCATTCTTGTTTTTTCTCTACCACTTTTTACATTTTCTGTATCGTGACTGCTATCGTTACATTTGTCATAAAATATGAAATATACCATTTTAATAGGGAAAAAAACCCACATGCATTTTCATCTAAACAAAGCAATATTGACGTCACATCGACATATTTTCTTGTGGTATCCAGGCGCCGAGATGGAATGCTACCACATTTGATAAACTATTTTTATACTGGACGTTTCAGAATCGAAATTTTATAACAGAACCGTGTTAAACTAAATTCAAACTCTCTGAAACAGTTATTACTCACCAGACGTCTTCGCACCCCTATTGAGATGTGATACCTCACGTGTTTTAATACTGTTACGCGTTGACATCATGTCAACATAATATCGTTGTGATGATTAAAACATTGTTATTAATATTAGAATTTTATTTGTCTCCATATATACATATCATGCTACCTGTTTTACACAAAAGACATAATAGAAATCGAGATAATATTTAACATGACCATTTTAATATATCTAAACACTGGGCATTGGTTATACGCCGCGTGAAATAATTCACTCAGTCTACTCCCTCGTGCCTGACACCAACACAAAATTTTAATTGAAATATGTTTTTCAAAATGTATGACCTGGAATTGTTCAACGTCGATAAAATAACGTTACGGTAACGGAAAACATACGTATGAATTTGCTAATTATGTGCATATTTTACGGATTTTTACATAGTACATTTAATAAGAAAAACAATAAGAAGAAAATGTCGATCATATTTTTAAATTTGGGTAACCAGAATTTGGTCAATTAACATGTTTGTTCAAACTATTAATGTCTCATTATTTACATTTATAAGTATAAATTTGATAAATACACTTTGCCTAGGGTATGATAAAGTTATAAAGACTATATTGTTTTACATTTGTCGGAGATTTGCATCGAAAACTACATATTAGGCCGACATGTATTAGAAATACTAGTTTTTGAAATTATTATTAACTCCCCCTTGCATATCTTGTTTGCAAGCAATATATATTGAAACGATGCTAAACGCGGTTTTAAAGTTGCATTTCCGTTCATAATGCTGAAATATCCCAATATCTATGAAATTCAAAAGCAAAACTAGAAATTTTATTGAAATCAAAGGATGTGCTGAGCTTTTAAAATGTCTTTTTGATAATAAAGGGGGTAATTAAAAATAAAAAAAATGAAATATATTTAATTTATGCAATGTTTTTTTTTTGTTCCTTTGATAAATCTACAACAGAATATACAAAAAAGTGAAAATGACGTAATATGATTGCTTAGAAGACCACAATACCTTCATTGTTTGTTATGAACTTAAAATGCATTAAGTATTTTTGATAGATATTGATCAAAGATTTCAATAATTTGTTTAATCTGGTTAGCATAGAAGAAAGAATTATTAAAAGTTCTGTTTTTGATTACCTTCCTATAATTATGTCGCTGACCAGATAGGAGCACGTGCAATATTGAACGTAGTGCTTTTTGAACCATGTAATTATGCAAGGTCTTTATTTATCTGTTTTTGATATAAAATTATGCGTGCTAAAAGACCAAATTTAAACAGAACATATCAAACCTTGCGGAACTTCAAATTTTTTTGTGTATAAGCATAGACGAATGAATACACAAGTATCCGAAAGAATGACGTGTATTGTGACGGTCACTTGCGCTGAAGAAAGTCATGGCGATTTTAACGTATCGTATACTATTACACTTTCTGTCTAAGATATGGTTATAATATTAATAAATATAAATCAGCTAAATTAACTTGGTAGAAATGGGTATTGTCGAAACTTGATACAAATTGAATTTTGTAAAAGTAGCGTTTGATGATGTGTGTGCTAACCGCGGCCTTACAAAATGCTAAGTCAATAAATGGAGTAAAAACTTGAAAAGCGCCTGAAATAAATAAATAACAATCAACAATCCACATGTGCTTTCATGAATATTTTTTAATTTGAAATAAACGGACGTTACAGTTTTTGCACATGATATATGAAACAAAACGTACCAGTTTGATAGTCTTAATGAAATTATCATCGCCTTGCATTTTTATCGTTATCTACTTTTGGCTCACGCTGCCAGTCGCCATTATCGCCATTTGCGATTATTTCATTTAAATGGCGATTTTTTTTTTCCAGTTTGGCGACAGGAACTGGCAATAATTTTATTTAACAGCTGTATAAATAACTATGCCAAGTGAGTCAGCTAGTGTATTCCAAACACGTGTCACACTATGCCGATAAAATTGCCGAAGGCGATAGGATGCAGACGACAAATTTTCTGTAATTATGATTAATAATTTGTATATTAAGCGCATACGAAAGGGGCCCTTCTGAGATTTTCATAAGTAAATGATGTATAAATATTGCTGTATGTTGGAACCAAATGACGTCAGCCACCACAAAAATTATCGGAAATATTACTGTCACGAGTGACTCATTAACAAGAAATCCATTGAAAATAAGATAGAATTGATACATGTCCAGTAAAATTGTATTTATTGATATTGGCAAAGCCATCACCTCCAGACCATCTAGTACACTAGTATAATCTATAAACAATAAACAAAACAATACTGTTAATTAGGTACGAGTGTTACGGATATTTCAGCGAGCATTAGTTATGTTACATTGATCGCACTGCGCGTAAGACGTATTTATTTCTTTACATTATGTAATGGTTACTATTAATAATTACGTTAATAATTATTTTCTTTATTTTCCCTTTTTAATGTAATGCAGACAAATACCGTAACGACAAAATAATAATTATATACTTCGAAGCTACAACTTCATGATATCCCAGATTCTCAACCCAGTTTTACTATCTGTAAGTAATACAGTAGATATAACAAATCTGACCTCCAACAACATATTTGACCTTTCAACAGTGAGAAATAATGCGTATTTTCAATCTTTTCAAAACCTTTTTAAACATGTTGTCAAGCAGTTTATACATGTCTTGTATAAAATGATATGAAATATCGGTCCATTTGATACGGATTTTGTTATTTATTTTTCCCCGAAAAAATAGCCGTGTGCGATTCAATTCACATCCGTTTAGGGAAGCGATATATTTTAGTGGATACGATGTCTGATATGAAAATAAGATATGTACAACAGACTTACGAAGTTATTGTTTATAAGAAAGGACCCTGCTGCATCACTGTATGTATTACTACGCGAATACATATGTCAGCAGGTGATGGCGTTCTGTCGGGATCTGATAAACATCTCCATCTTACACAACAATGTGAGAATAAGCTGCACACGGCTGTGATTAGCGATCATCATTATTTGCAATAAGTTAGATTACAGATCGCAAATAGATCGCATCTCCATATTTCAAACCCGCTCTAAAGCACTGAGGGAATACCTCATTATAAGCCTCTTTTTCCTTATTATAAATAACGTTTGCATGTTTTGTCTCCGTTTTGATACATATTCTGCTGTCTCTCTCATTGTGGTTTAATATTGTAAATAATTAGCAGTTATTTAAAACAGTTTTAAATTTAATTCACGCGGCTGAATATACATGAAATGGTGCAACCGACACACTTGCAGTAATGCTTTTTCACCATCACTGGTGTTACTAAAAGAATAAATACAAAAAATAAAATAATAACAGTGTTCTATTTTAATAATGTGCTGCATATAACAACCTTAAATTTCAATGATCATAATTTATACATACTATAACATTTTAATACAAATTTTCTATTTTGTAGCAGCAGGTCCCGTGGCCCAATGGATAAGGCGCCTGACTACGAATCAGGAGATTGCAGGTTCGAGTCCTGCCGGGATCGTATAATTTTGCAATACACTGCAATACACTTTTAAAAGTAGAAGCTCCAGGCATTAATTGAAAATGGAACTATAAAAAAGGAGATGTTTCAGACGCTGTACTTTCTGAAATTTTGCTTACGTTCAGAACATGTTGTTAATGACATCTAAAAATTGCAACAAATGAAAACATACCATCATATGAATTTATTCATTTTAAAACTTCAACCCAAATTTGAAAAGCCACAAAAAACAACAAAAACAACAACAAACAAACAAACAACATTTAAATGTTTAGAATTTATAGGCTAGTCAGGCGCGTAGCTAGGACCTTTCTCACAGTACTCAGGGGTGGAGTAGCGCCCGTCCAACTCGTGACTTACTTATCACTTTCATTTCATTTCAGACTTATGAACGGACCGTCAGGGTAGGTAACTAGAGTCACGGGTTGGGACTAGATTACCGGGTGCGAGAATATCCTCTCATGTGAATGCTTGAAAGTGAGGGCGGCAAATGATGCATTCTGGCGAATAATTTAAGTAAAAACAATATAAAACCTTGTTCTTTTTTGAAAAAAATATGTGTTATTTTACTTGACCTGCGCACTTGCAAAATATGCAGCAGGTCTGCATGTAGACCTAAAAGTCTTTTTATAACGAATCTCTTTTACGTTATATCGACCTATGCATCTTAAACTCTAAACAACACACTGATCGATCTCTTGGACAAGTCCATGGGCCTATCTCTAAAATACGTCAGTTGTTTAAAGGTGGTCAATCACATTTAAACAACATTTAATGACATTTTTTACTTTTTATATATTCTGGTAGAGAATTATTTAAGGAACAAAAAGACCGATTACATAGAGTTAGATTCCTATTTGAAATGTATATTTTATTATTTTTATAAAATTTTGTAAATATTCCCTTTTAATATGAAAGTATATAAAAAGCTGGGTATTTCTTTTTATTTCGATACAATGTCTAGTTTTACATTTGCATTTGATAGACATATCAACTATTGAACAATCTGAACCAAAATGCAAGTTTAAAATCTTTGTGTAGCTTCTGAATTCATTTATTTCCAATCTATCTTGGTTGCGCAACATAGGCAAAGGGAGGTAATAATAATTTTTCAAACTTACGTTTCTAATGAATTCCATCTAAATACATAATTTTTAATGCAAATATTTTACAAATATATTACGATATGTCTAATAGTTATACATTTCCTAAGGCAAAGTATGTTTATCAAATTTATACTTATGATAAAATAACTCTATCTTGGTTGGGCAACCAGGATACCTCCAGTGAAAATCTAATTTGTATTAAGTGTTAAGTGAACATAAATGAGTGTAAATGATCAGATGCTAAAGTTTCGAACAAATCCGTTACATGGCCAAAATCTGATTATCCACCTTTAAAGAAATGCGTACCAACGGATGAGATCGAAAATATTTTAAGAATTTCTTATCTATATTTGCTCACACCACTTTCTCTCTGGCTCCTCGATTTCTCTCTGGCTCCTCGAATTTAAGATTGTGTTATTTTAAAAATAGAAATCTACTGCTATGTACAAATGTACCAAATCTGAAATTAATACATTGCTTGTTTTATTTTTGTCGGATGTCTTTAAGATTTTAACACAGTCCGACCAAAGACAGCGACGTCTTCGTAACGTCTAACTTTTCAAGTAAAACATAACTTTTACTTGTTGTCAGATAATTGTCAGATAAACAGTATACCTTTGGAAGAATCAGAATTTTAACTTCCAGTGAGATACGCAACATCTGTATCTAAATGTTAGACTTTTGAGCATTTTATTTCTCTTGAACTCATAAAACAATCATACTTATTGTTGTATAATAAATGGCTAATAAATGATTGCGTTCACTTTCATCATAGGTCTACAAGATAACTCATGGTCTTCAGTAGTCTGTTACTGTCTGTCTTTTTCCGAGTTCTTTGCGCTATTTAATGGCTTGCTCATACGTTCTTATGAAAACGATGTTTATGTGAGACTGCAAAGACAAAATGACGTTAAACGTAAAGTAGACACCACTTAAATGTTTAAAGATGGGACAGAGCTGTGGTGATTTCCTATTCATTTAATTTTAGCTTATTGATTTTTTAAAATTGTTACTATGTTTATATTCTACTTTTTACCTCGTGTAACCACTAAGCCGGTTGGTAGACATGACTGTCCAGAGGTATGTCTTCAATCTTTTAATGGAACCCTTGACACCAGCAATAAACTAAAGTGACGTAGACATTTACGTCCTTGACAACAGTATGTATACAAATTAAAGGACGCATATATTTTTGATGAAAACCCTGAAAATCTGCAGACATCCGGCAGATCAATTTTAACTATAAATCGCGTACAATTTTGTTACAAAGTAAGATTGTGTTTGTTTGCCAGATTTTCACTTCGCAGCTACGTATAGGCAGCTACACGCTTGCTAGTGATAAAAAGTTATATGTGGGAAGAAAACGATGAAAAGATACATTGTTGGCGAGTCATATGTTATACATGTAATATTTATGTGAAATTTAGATACTTTCAAACAAAAAATCAGAATGTACACACCAGTCCTGTTATCTTATGAAATTGTATTTTAAAACATTACTTTATATTTTTGTTATGTGCTTCGTTCGCAAGTGTTTGAAAAGTTAACACTGTCTTTGATTTTTTGTAAAATGTAAAAAAATAAAGATCATTTTTTTTTTGAAATTTCTAAATGTCATAACTGAAAGCCTGCAATATTACATACACTATTTTTTTGCCACCTATCTAGTTCTTCGTTGGAACAATTAACACCTCTGTGAAATGCATATATAATGATATGTTATAAATGATACCTTAGTGTGACGTAGTTATTTGACACATGGTCAGCTTTTAACGAGAATTTGCAGGAATTCTCTCCCTTAATTATTGACTGTGTTAAAGCAATTCCCTTCAAACTGGATTGCCTCCCTTACATTAGCTAAAGTCTTGCCAAATCAATAATTCTTTGTCATGGATTTTGCATTGATATAAAATTTTGCTTTTACTCCATAGAAAGCAACAAGTAGCCAGTTTTTGACATGAATCGTGTTGTTTTATAGATTCATATAGAATATTATTCTTGTAAATTTATAAAACATTTCTGTAAAAAAAAAACATTATGTTAGCTTATGATATTACGAAATTCGTGTTGTCATGTAACAGAAAATAAAACGTTTAAATCAATTTCTTTTCTTTTCTTTTGAAACTTTGAATCCCGCTAAACATTGAAATCCGAAAATTATTTCAGAAACGAGCTTTTCCACAAAAGCATGTATAATAGCTTTCCTCGAGAAAAACGAAACTTGTGTGAAGATACATGTATTCCCATTTTGTCTGATTGTTCTTGTCCATATAACGGTACTTTTGTTTAACTTTCATGCCTAGAAGTTTACTCTTTAAAACATTATAAAATAAAGTTATAAAATAAGCAATACTGTATTTAACAGGCAATGGCAAAGAAAAATCCGAGCAATTTACCAAACTTAAAAAACATACATGTTACTAAAACAAACACACACACACACACACACACACACACACACACATGTTTTATTAAGTGGCCTTGATCCAAGGTTTTCCATAGAAATCAAAGAAAGAAAGAATCTATTTAATTATGAATAAAGTTTCTGATTTTTCTTATAAGCATTGGTGTATGTGTATCATAGAGATCCGAACTCATTTTTTTTAACAATTAGCTCTGATTCACCTTGTCTACTTATTTATAGTGTCTAAGTTACTTGTATAAACAATGATATACATAAATCAAATATGCCATTCAGATATGCGTTTGTACATACTATACAATTAAATCATGAAATCAAATTTATCGTGTAAACTAAAGTCTTTAGCTTGTAAAGGTGGCTATTTTGCATGCTTTCCACGAACAAAACCGTGACAAAAAATGTAGGTCGTACTAAAGAGATAATCCTACCGTGCAAACTCATGGAAAGCATGTCATTAACTTGTAAATTACACTATTTCATAAGAAAATTATTCTTTGAAGTAGTTTTCTCCTGTCGTCGAATGTTTCAATATTCCAAAGATATTTAGCTTTCAGTCGGAAATTATGTAATTTATGTTGATTCATATTGTTCTCAAACAGTCTGGTGAAAAAAATCAAAGCTCTGTTCTATTCTGTTCTTTTCATTTTTGTTTTCTACTTTTTTTGACTAATTAGACAATTATGAACGTTATTATTTCAAAAGTCTATATTGAATCGTACGTCAGTTGTTGGTATATGCAGTTCCGTAAATTAACACGGTTTAAGTTGCATCAGAACTTTAAGAAATCCACAAGTTTTTTATTTCTTGATACACTTTGAAGTAAAATGGAAGCAAGAAGCTTTTATCCTATTACACTTATAATTATATTATTGTATTGCTTATAAAGTCAAGAATACCTACATATGTGATAATAAATTGTCATGCTTTGGAAAATATAATTTATTTGCGTCTAAAGTAAAAGAAATTGAAAAGTTTAGTGTTTTTCACTATATGTTCAATATAAGCGATGGTGATACTTTTAAAACAAAATTGGAAGCAAGAAGATGTTCAGTTAGAATAAATATTTTCACATTAAATTGAAGAGAAGAAATTGATGTTTACTGTTATATCTGGTAAAATATTCACAAACCAAAAGACATATTTGAAATTAATCATTGAAAATAAATTTCCTATATAATTTATAGCTCAAAGTAATATCAGTAGGGAAACCAATATTGATTATCGGATAGTTTTCAAGGGGGACAACCTACTATGATAAGCCGGTCAAATATAATAAAAGCTGGGGATGTTCACAGTAAAAGTATTTAGATGTTATCTGATAAAACATTGTGCTAATCTAATGCAACACCATACTGTTCTACCAAAATCATGACATATGTATTTTCAATTAGGAAGTGTTCAATTGACCCTGATCACAGCTGACATCTCGTCCACATCATTGAAGATCACCACCAAGTTTGCGTGGGGCGCTGTGTGAGACCAAATGTATAATGTATAAAATTTATTAATTGATTGTGTCAGTATATGCATAGGATGTTAGATATTTCCGTATTTCAGAGCTGCAGACCTAGGCATTTCAGAAATAGTTTCAAAATGAATTTCGTGTAATAAATGTTGATTCTACGGAAGCGTGAAAGGGCCATCAGACGCTAATACGTTTTTATTACGTTACAAGTCACTGAAAGGATATAAGACAGGTAGAACACACCGCTGTGGAAATACCGATGGTATTTAGCACAAGTCTGTTGTCCATTCATTAGCTGAGTTATAAGGAAAAGACAACTCTGCTACCAGTTCGAAATATAGCGATAGTTCCCAATGAGCGGGTCTTGATGTACAACACATTAAACACATCTGAACGTATTTATGCAGGTTCATAAACATGTAAAACTCTAAGCAAGAAACTCATACTAGCAACACTGTTGTAAAAATAAAAATACTATTATTTTCATTACATTTTATTGTTTACAAATTGGTGGAAGACATAACTGTTACATTCAATGTAACATTGTCACTAATAAAGGCAACAAACAGTAGCGAGGGTAAGACTGTCAAATTTTCAGTTTTAAGAAAGACGTATAAAAGACATCGACGTCCATTGAGGGTTCATACACGAGAACGAGGTTTATAGTCGTTTGAAATGTCCTTATCAAATCTATATACATTAGGTAACATATTCTGTAACATATCAAAATTGCAAATCTGATTATTCCAGATGACGTTG
The DNA here is from genome assembly GCF_021730395.1 of Mercenaria mercenaria. NCBI lineage: Eukaryota > Metazoa > Mollusca > Bivalvia > Venerida > Veneridae > Mercenaria > Mercenaria mercenaria. The sequence goes on from NC_069362.1 coordinate 84,488,876, forward strand.
ATTTGTTTTAAAGGTGTTCACGCCTAGGTATAGAATTGTCTTCACAAACTTTTAGTGATCCTTCCTTACTGACATATACATTTTAATCAAGCCTTTTAATAAATACAATGTTTATCGGAGAAACTGAAATGAGAAGACGACACACTTTGCTGGAAATTTGAGAAACTGGGTAACTCGTTACTCCCGATAGATTTCATCACCCCCACTGGACGAGTAGGTATATGGTTAAGGCAAGGACTGCAATAACATTTCCTGAAATATGAAAATAACATGTACTGATAAACGTAACCATATGAACACGACAGTAGTAAACATACACTGATACACGTAACACTAAACATAAAGATTAGCTTGAATTTCTAAACTTTCAAAATGGTCTTACAATACCTTTTATGAATAAAGTGACATGTCTGAACGTTATATAACAAAAAATAAACACCGAAAAACACCCTTCTAAAATGAAAGACGGTTGTTAAGACTAGTGTTTAATACAATCTAATTTGCCCTTTTTACTTGGTAAAGCGTTTAAGCAAAGTATGCCGCTGGAAATACTTGAATGCATGGTACCGATATTACGCTTCCCATCACAAGTTTAGTAATATATAATTTGAGCCGTGCCATGGGAAAACCAACATAGTGGGTATGCGACCAGCATGGATCCAGACCAGCCTGTGCATCCGCGCAGTCTGGTCAGGATCCATGCTATTCGCTTTTAAAGCCTACTGCAATTAGAGAAACCGTTAGCGAACAGCATGGATCCTGACCAGACTGCGCGGATGCGCAGGCTGGTCTGGATCCATGCTGGTCGCAAACCCACTATGTTGGTTTTGTCATGGCACGGCTCATTTGTTCCGAGAATGAAAGATGATAAACACGTGCAAACTTGGTTATTAATAACTTTATGTGTACATAGGTTACAGCTCGACTGAAGAGAGGTAACTCTTCTTTCTTCAAAATTTTTACTCTGCTAGAGTAGTGTAGAGTATTGCAAGATCAAAACCGTTTTTATTGTTATGTGTTCTCGTGTTCTTGTTATAATTATATTTCACTTCGTATTATTTAATGAAACAGAAAGATCAATCATGTGTCACAGGAAAACATAACTTAGACAAAATTGTGAGAAATTTTGCATGATTTTACATACTCGTATATAATGGCTTGCCACAGTAGAAGGTGAACAGTGTTGGTGGTTGACTTTACGGAAATGCTGCTGTTTTTATACTGGTAATAATTAGAGCTATCTCCACCTAGATTTTTATTAAGTTTAATGCAATAAAACAGCAGCTTTCAACAAGAATTTCGTTTTCTTTGCTAAAGCAGGAGCCAAAACAACATCTAAATTGTTCTTTAGACAAGGTCAGTTACAGAAAGTCTTTTTACAGGATAAAATTTCAAGTGGTTTTGAACAAAAGCTGCCATATTGTTGTCTTGACTTAAACCGACTGAAAATATCTTGAAATTACAAGATCAATCAATCAGTGACACCGTTCTTTTTAATTAGTGTTAATGAAAGTGATATGCCGAAAAATGTTTTTAAAATTTACTATTTCCAAATCCTCAGTAAATAATTTCTTGTCTCTCCCTTTACATATCAAGCTTTTTATATTCATATAAATTTGTAAGATGTTTAACTAAATAAGGGCTGTTTGCCCGGTACGCAAAAAATATCCAACTTGTTACCTCACGCTGAGTCAATTGCTTAGATTTCAGCACTTGTAAATGTCGACTTTATCTGGAAATAAGATATATTACATATATTACATATCTTGTATTTTGCGAAGTATAAACTCTTTAAACAGATATTTTTTATGAATCAATATTGCCTTGTGTAAGAACAATGTAAAAATAAAGAAAACGAAAAACGTAAGTAAAGATAAATATTTCATTATTTCCTTTTAGCATTTTACACCCTAGATATTTGTTTTGCTTTTATATTATTTAAATGGCTGATAAAATTTGTTTTGTGATATATAGTAAACAAGGAACAAAATAAAAATGTTTACTGTATCCGAATTTGACTACACTATAAATACTTACAACAGTAGTGCTGCTGCTCTGGGCTGCCGACATACAGCGACTCTGCACTCGGGCCTTCGCGAGCATGTTCTCTGCTGAATCAGCACGTGACTCCGCATCCTCGAGTTCATCGTTCACCTTGCGGAACTTGGCGAGATTAACGGCGGCCACCTCTTCCTACAATGTCAATTTAAACAGAAGTATTTAATTTTTTAACCCGCCGGAACATTATCTACAAAGCTAAGTTCTGCCTTTACTACTCTAGATCTATAACAGTTTAATATTGGCCGGCTAATATTTCATCATCACATAACTGTATATCAGTAACAATTTCCATATTTTCTAATGCAAAATATCAGCCTGTACTCACAGCCTCTTCAGCTTGTCGCTTGTATATCTTGATCTTTGCCTGTAGTTTATCAACTAGATCCTGCAATATTTCCGAGTGTTTCCTATCTTCATCAACCTGGAAAGCAAGCTCCTTAAGACGGCGGTCAGCCTTGCGGGCATTCTTCTGTGTCTCCACGTGGCGCTTTTGTTCTGCGTCATATTCAGATTCCAGCTGTTGAATCTGAAAACCAAACAAGAGGACCATGATGGTCCTGAATCGCTCACCTCTTCCCACATGATCCAGTTTTGGGTATGACGTCGTTTTTTCTATTATTTGACATAGTGACCTAGTTTTTGAGCTCATGTGACCCAGTTTTGAACTTGACCTAGATATCATCAAGGTGAACATTCTGACCACTTTTCATGAATTTCCATTCAAGGGTATGGCCTCTAGAGAGGTCACAAGGTTTTTCTATTTCAAGACCTACTGACCTAGTTTTTGATCGCAGTTCACCCAGTTTCAAACTTGGCCTAGATATCATTAAGATAAACATTCAGACCAACTATTATACAGATCCCATAAAAAATATGGCCTCTAGAGGGGTCACAACGTTTTTTCATTATTTGATCTACTAACCTACTTTTTGATGGCACGTGACCCACTTTCGAACTTGATCTAGATATCATCAAGATGAACATTCTGACCAATTTTTATGGAGATCCATTCACAAGAATGGCCTCTAGACAGGTCACAAGGTTTTTTCATTATTTGACTTACTGACCTACTTTTTGAAGGCACGTAACCCACTTTCGAACTTGACCTAGATATCATTAAGATGAACATTCTGACCAATTTTTATGGAGATCCATTCACAAGTATGGCCTCTAGAGAGGTCACAAGGTTTTTCTATTTTTAGACCTACTGACCTAGTTTTTGACCGCACATGACCCTGTTTCGAACTTGAGATATCATCAAGATGAACATTCAGACCAACTTTCATGAAGATCCATTGAAAAATATGGCCTTTAGAGAGGTCACAAGGTTTTTCTATTATTTGACCTACTGACCTAGTTTTTGATGGCACGTGACCCACTTTCAAACTTGACCTGGATATTATCAAGATGAACATTCAGACCAACTTTCATACAGATCCCATGGAAAATATGGCCTCTAGAGAGGTCACAAGGTTTTTCTATTATTTAATCTACTGACCTAGTTTTTGATGGCACGTAACCCAGTTTCAAACTTGACCTAGATATCATCAAGGTGAACATTCTGACCAATTTTTATGAAGATTTCATGAAATATCTGGCCTCTAGAGAGGTCACAAGGTTTTTCTATTTTTAGACCTACTGACCTAGTTTTTGACCGCAAATAACCCAGTTTCGAACTTGACCTAGATATCATCAAGATGAACATTCAGACCAACTTTCATACAGATCCCATGGAAAATATGGCCTTTAGAGAGGTCACAAGGGTTTTCTATTATTTTACCTACTGAGTTATTTTTTGACGGCACGTGACCCAGTTTCGAACTTGACCTAGATATCATGAAGATGAACATTCTGACCAATTTTCATGAAGATCTTGTGAAATATATGGCCTCTAGAAAGGTCACAAGGTTTTTCTATTTTTAGACCTACTGACCTAGTTTTTGACCGCACATAACCCAGTTTCAAACTTGATCTAGATATCATTAAAACATTCAGACCAACTTTCATACAGATCCCATGAAAAATATGGCCTTCAGAGAGGTCATAAGGTTTTTCTATTATTTGACCTACTGACCTAGTTTTTGACGGCACGTAACCCAGTTTCACAACTGACCTAGATATCATCATGGTGAACGTTATGACCCATTTTCATGAAGATCTTGTGAAATATATGGCCTCTAGAGAGGTCACAAGGTTTTTCTATTTTTAGACCTACTGACCTAATTTTTAAAGGCACGTAACCCAGTTTCGAACTTGACCTATATATCATCAAGGTGAACATTCTGATCAATTTTCATGAAGATCCATTGAAAATTATGGCCTCTAGAGAGGTCACAAGGTTTTTCTATTTTTAGACCTACTGACCTAGTTTTTGACGGCACGTGACCCAGTTTCGAACTTGACCTAGAATTTACCAAGATGAACATTCTGACCCATTTTCATAAAGATCCAATGAAAAATGTGACCTCTAGTGATGTCACAAGGAAAAGCGTACGTACGGACGCACGCACGGACGCACGGACACTGCGCGATCACAAAAGCTCACCTTGTCACTTCGTGACAGGTGAGCTAAAAATAAAAGATGAAATGACCGAGTATTGCAGTGCCAATACAGAAGGCCTCTACTGGTGGAAAACTTTGTTAGTGTTCTTACCATGTGGGTGTTGGCACCAGTGTTAGTACTAAAATGTTTCAAGGCATTTAGAAACAAAAAATATTTTACTTAAATTTCAATAGTGACCTTGACCTACAGTTATAGATCATGTACGCGACACATTACATCAACACGGGGAACATTTGTGTGCAGTACCATGATAATAAATGCACATAAAAGTTATGTAGTGGAAACAATTTTACTTGACCTTCAATAGTGACTTCGATCTTTCACTGACAACCAGTCACTATTGAAGGTCAAGTAAAATTGTTTCTACTACATAACATTTATGTGCATTGATTATCTTGGTACTGCACACAAATGTTCCCCATGATGATGTAATGTGACGCGTACATGATCTATAACTTTCACTGACAACCAGCCCCATGTGGTTCTGGGACGATGTATGAAAAGAATTGGAACCACTGCCTTACCCTTGCATGATCGTACGAAGCGACTAATAGGATCTTAACACTTTGTTTTGCTGTAACTCTGTGATTCCAGCAGGTATGCAAATTTTGATTTCATACCTTATCTTTTTATTTCGATGTAAATGAGATGTGAAACCAAAATTTGTAGTCATGTTTGGCACCATATAACCTATACTGTGTTGGTGCGCCGTAAAACCCAAATAAATAAATAAATAAATAAATAAATAAATTCACTGACAACCATGGTTCACGTGCGCGAATAGGGAACATTTCTGTATAGTAATAAAATCCTTCAATACAATGAAAAGTTATTGAACAGAAAGCTTTATACTTGACCTTCAATGGTAACTTTGACCTCTGATTGATAGGCGTGGGTCATGTATGCAACACCTGGTTATGGGGAACATATGTGCGAGTGTATATAAAATGTTTCAAGGAACAAAAACTAACTTTAATTTTCTATAGTGACCTTGAACTTTGACCGCCAAACATTGGCTATGTATGCGACATATTGTCTGGTCACGAGGAACATTTGCTTGAAGTGGTAAGAAAATCCTTCAATGTATATAAAAGTTATGGAGTGGAAACATATTTTTACTTGACCTTAAACAGTGACCATGACCTTCAACCGACAGACATGTGTTAACCCATTTTCTCATCATGGGGAACATTTATGTGTTGCATTAAGATAATCCATCAATGCATATAAAAGTAATAGAGCGGAAACAATCCTACAGGCATTAGTCATGTACGTGCATACTGTACATATTGCCCTCTTTTCATATACCAAGTTTTATGAACCTAACTTGAATGCTTTTTGAGTTATTGCAGGATCCAGGTTTGCGCACGGACAGACGGACGGACGGAGGGCTCTCCTATAATCCCCTCTGGTACATGTAATAGACTGCAGATTGATGACACTTACCCTCAGTTCGAGTTTCGATACAGCCTTCTTTCCTGCATTTAAAGCTGCTGATTCTGCCTCATCAAGGCGGCCTGTAAGCTCCTTCACTTGAGAATCAAGAGCATGTTTAACCTTTTCAAGTGCTGAAGAGCGTTCTTTTTCAGTACGAAGCTCATCGGCTAAACGTTGGAAATCAAGGTTAGCCTTCTTAGCTCTCTCGTCTGCTGATCTCACTTCATTGCTCATCTCGTCTAAGTCAGTTTGCATGGCCGCAAAGTCACCTTCAGACTTCTTTTTGTGATTTTCAAGCGACTGAACAATAGCAGTTAACTCGGATACACGATCTGATGTTTCAACAAGTTCACCTTCTACAACCTTGTGCGCTCTCTCAGCAGACTCAAGTGCCGATCGAATCTCTTCACATTCAACCTGAACAGCGCGTGCTCGTCTTTCGGCAATATCAAAAGCTTCATGTGCTTCTCTGACCTTGCGTTGCTCCTCCTCGATAGTGCCCTGCATTCCCCTCAGCATCTCCTGATATCTCTTGACATTTTTCTCAGCGTCAGCCCTGGAACGATTGCTAACGTCGAGAGAGGCTTCGAGTTCATTAATGTCCTGTTCAAGCTTCTTGCGTATTCTCAAAGCTTCTACCTTTGCCTTGGTTTCTGCTTCAAGACTAGCATTCGCTGAATCAAGGGACCTTTGATGATTACGTCTGCAACGATACATGTGTGTAAGTTATCGTCTCGTGGTTTGAATATCATTTAAATGAAGGAAAATGTGGGTCGATTCTATGACAAATGGGTAGAGACTATTGAAGAAATGATGTCTCGCCGGTATCAGATGCTACCGTTTGTAATAAAAAATAATTATTATTTATTTGCATCTTCTAGTATTTGGCTTAACTATAATCATTTCATTACATCTGTCATTACTGGTAGTTAAATATACATGTGTATGTGTGAAATGCTCATTGTGTTTAGGATAAGTATACATTGTATTAAATAAAAAATTGTGCGAAATACACGATTTATTATCATGCAATTAACTTTGGTACCTTGTATTCTCAAACTCTTCCTCTTTTTCGGCAATGCGTTTGTCAATTTCTTGTCTAACAGAGACGATCTCGAGCTGAACGCGGGCAAACTTGGCTTCTTCTTGTTCAAGAGCACTGTCAGCTTCTTCCAGGGCCGTTTGAAGTTCTTCCTTTTCCATTTCAAGACGACGGCGAGCTTTGTCATGCTCATGTACAATTCTTCCAAGATCACTAATCTGATTATTTAAGTCATGAATTTCACCTGAAAATGGTAATGATATTATGATTTGGAAAGAACCATTTTGAGTATTAGGTTATGGGCTTAAGCTTCAATAGGAGCGATGAGTATCACACGTATGAGCCGTGCCATGGGAAAACCAACATAGTGGCTTTGCGACCAGCATGGATCCAGACCAGCCTGCGCATCCGCATCCGCACAGTCTGGTCTGGATCCATGCTGTTCGCTGACGGTTTCTCTAATTGCAATAGGCTTTGAAAGCGAACAGCATGGATCCTGACTAGATTGCGCGGATGTGCAGGCTGGTCTGGATCCATGCTGGTCGCAAAGCCACTATGTTGGTTTTCTCATGGCGTAATGGTTAACATTAACGTAATCAGATGTTTACAATATGTGTTAAAAATTGTAGTGAATTTAGTATTATGTAACTTGGGACAAAATGATAAAATAAATATAACATTTACCAGCCAAAGTTTTGTTTTCCCTCTTCAGAGTGTCATTGTTATCACTTGATTCTACGAGCTGGCTTGTGAGACGGAACACCTCAGCTGAATAGCCGCGAGACTCACTTTGTACACTATCGAATTCGCTTTGCAGGTTTTGGACCTTAGCTTGCCATTCAGCAACTACTTTGTCGAAGGATCGGCTTCTCTTTTCTAGTTGTGTTACAGTTGCATTAGCTCTTTCATAATTGACAACAGCATCATCAAGTTCTACCTGAAGTCTAGATTTGATCTTTTCAAGGCTATTTACTTTGGTATTTGCCGTCTCCAGCGAACCCTCCACCTCTTGAAGTCTAACCTGAAGCTTGCGTTTTGCGTCTTCAAGTTCATCGGCACGTGCTAAACCATCCGTCTCATATTTGACGCGCCAAGACTGAGCCTCAAGATTTGCTCTGGAAAGTTGTTTCTGCAAGTCAGCCTTGGCTTCAGAATCCTCTTCAAACTGCTCACGGAGGGTTTCAATGTCGGCCTGCAGTTTTCTGGCTTCAGTGGAATATTTTTGACGAAGCTTAAACACACACACAAGATCTCGTTATATAGAGTTAAATGATGTCAAACATTTAATTCTAACAATTACTACTATTAATTAGCTACACATATAGTATGTTCTTAACGGTACATTGCCACCGAATTAAGATGACCTAATCCTTAATACTTCATTCCGACGACCCGTTTATCTAAAGCCAAAATCATGCTATATTACTAAATTTTCAACAAAGTACATGTTAACCAGATACATGTAGTCAGTTTCATTCTCAGAACTGTATTTGTTAAGTAACAGAGTCGAAGAATGAAACAATAGTGAGACAAATCCTGTTTAAAGGACAATATTATGGTTATAGACCCATGATGCCATTCGGCAATTTTCGTTCTGTTACGTATTTTCCGTATTTGACTTCGGTATTTTCCGGCTGGTTGTCCATGAACAATATTAGCAGCCGGAGAATGTCGAAATAGCATCTGAAAAATACGTAACTTAACATAAATTGCCGAATGTCAAATTGGGTCCATTAAAATAAACTTATATAGCTTCTTGTAAACTCCTCACACGCTATCATGCTATGAAAAAATATGAATAGAATATATATATCTAAAAAAAAACCCAAATCATTGATGTCAAACACAGAAATAAAAACCTTCTCAAATGAACAAGTCTCATTAAAAATGGCAATAAGAAAGTTTACGTTGAAGGTTGAAATTAATTTCATTACATTTTACATACATTAAGCATAATGTCCAGACCTTATTTTATATAAAGGATAGCTGTTTTTTCAGATAACTAACTAATAGTACAATTGTATGTTACGTATAAAACGTATTGTGAAGATAAACGATTCAAATACTGAATATGCCGGAGATTTTATGTGAACAATATGTAAGATATATAACGTCATATATGTAGACTTATGAATTTTAAAATGATTAAACGTTTAATAGCTCAAGCAGCGTTAATTTTGTCATGTAATCTTAATTGTCATTTAACTGATATTACTCTACAAGTATTTAAAGGTCCAATACTAAGGAAAGTGAACATTTTAATTTCTTTTAAAAAGCACATAAACTATTTCATTTTATTGGAAAATGAAAGTTGGTATGTAGAAATTCGAAATAAATCGCAGTATATGTACAATTATTTTTCTATGAAGTATGAAGGAAGTTAAAAAGACCTGGGGGGTCATTCTGTCGATTCATTGAAATTTCAACATAATACACATACATTTCTTTGAGTTCCAAAGACCTTCTGTAAATTTTGACCTGCCAATCTTCATTATTTAGTGTCTTGCAGAAGTCTATGCACTGGCTATGAAAAAAATTGCCAACTCACTTTCCCTTAGTAATGGACCTTTAATGAAATACTTTTACACATACCCTGGTCTCGTCGTCGAGACAATGTCTAGCCTCCTCAAGTTGTGTGATAAGGTTGTGCTTTTCTCTGGAAAGTTGATTCAATCGGATTTCGGCATCTTCCAACTGGCGAGTAAGGTCCGAATTCTCGTTCTGTAGTCTAACCTTGGACGTACTTATTTCCTGGACGCTGTTTTTACTTTCTTCAAGCTGAGCATTGAGATCTGAGATCTGGGCTTCAACCTGTTTTGACATTTTCTCGGACATGCCCTGTTCGAAGCAGGAAAAATAAATATTAAATTCTCTTTTACGATAATGATCAACATTTACAGATGAAGACCCACAATAACACTTTTACTTACAACTTCTGACATATAAAACTGACTTGATTATTTTTACACATTGATAGAAATCTTCCCGCTGTTTGCCCCAAACAAGGAGTTTCTTAGGAAGTCAACGATGTTTGATACTTACTCTAGTTTTAGATACATGTTCTATTTGTACATGGAGGTCTTCGATTTCAGTCTTGAGCAGCACTTTTTCCTTTTCGACTCTGCAATACAAAAATTAATACTAACATTAAGCTGTGTGTTCAATGACACTTTATAGTATTTAATTCTTTTACTTTACACACATAGAAAAGACTATTTTGTATTTTTATGAAAATTGAACTATATAGGCGTGATAGCCTAAAGTAATTCTACACGTTTTAAACACAATCACAAAGATGTAACAAACAATTTTTCGAATGAGGTCCATCGTAATTGGACAAAAAATCCTGATATTTTGTCTACTGAACCGTTCAAATAAACATACATTTAGATATTAAAATTTGTTGTTTTTGATATCAGTAAAATAATAAATCTCTATGCGGTCTGCAAGCGGTTTTGTATTTTGTATGTTACATTACATCATTGTGAAGGTCCTTTGAAAGAACAGAACGCAACCAAGTAAAACGAAACACTGAATTAAGAAGTTTTGATTTGATGAAGTATGTTCATGAGAGGAAATTGCAAGACAACGCCAATCACACACTCTGTTACCAGGTTAACTGGAACTGAATTGCAGATAAACATTGAATGACCCAAAGGACTGGAAATAATTACAGCTCTAAGTTTTAGTCAAAATAAATTTTAATTATAACATATTTTGATATCCATATATAATGCTAAATGCTTATATATGTTATGTCTTCATTAAAATGACAAATTAAAGATAGCTGTGCCAAAAGACATTATTTCAAATATGGAGAGTGGGGACTATCGGCAATTACTTAAAATACAATTCTAACATTTCAGTTACACAAAGAAGGAAATCAAGCTCTGTATATTCTGCGATAAACAACGGTTGACGCGCGGACCTGTAAGAGACCATTATGACGTCAACTATGATGTCAAATTGCCGCATGACGTCCGATAATTACTCCTTGTTATAGATAGAGTTTATGAAGTGAATTCAGATTCACCGCTACGCTCCGTTTCCTTCCCTATCGGTTTCTTTTTCACGAAGAATTCTCTTCATGGACTCTATCTGACATAGTGTGAAATCTACGTTTGACCAATCAGAATTGCTGAGTCATCGTGTCGACGCTCTTCAGCGTGTAGAGCTGTTCTTTGAAAATTATTGCTACAGTCACATTGGTCTTCATGGATAAGAAGCCACATTTTTTGAAAAATAACTTACTCTGATTAGTCAAAAATGTAGGTTGCACACTATGGGTAAATAAAGTACAGCATAATATTTATTAAAATATGTCAATGAGCATGTCAGAATGAAAACAATCAAGGCCTTCTTGTGATTTATCGTCTTATTTACCACGGTTCTTAACCATTCGGGCTAACGCCCTCGCGGTTAAATTCCTACGTATTTGAACTCTGAACCGTGGTAAATTAGACGATAAACCACTCGAAGGCCTTGATTATTTGTTAAATACAAGCAATCTAGATGTAGAGAAAAAGAAATTCACCAGTTAAAGTAAATGTTACTTTAAATCGTCTGATTGCGACTGGGGTTACGATTCAAACAATAATATTTACATAAAGTGTTGTTTGCGTTCTATGTTTCGAAGTGACCTTATAGATAATTTTATTTGTAAATGATACTAAACCGCTTTAAAGACCATATAAATATTTATTATTTTTCGATAAAATATAACAGTTTTTTAATAAGATCTTAACAGACATTTGTTACCTCTGTTTGGTTTTTGTAAGTTGATCGACCTGGGCTGACATTGTGTTAGCCGTGTCGTTAGCTTTCTTACGCAGTGCAGCGATCTGTGACTCAGACTGAAGAGTCTGCTCCTCCAGGTCACGATGAAGCTTGAGTAGTTCAGCTTCACGCTTCTTGTTCACCTCAACCTGAGCGGCAGTGGCTGTACCAGCATCTTCGAGACGTTCAGTGAGGTCTTGGAGCTCGCGATTGAGTTCAGCTCTCTGTTTCTCTACCTAAAATTAGAGATAAGACGATAAAACATGACAATGTCAGCATAACATATCAAACATTAGGGAATATTTTATTTCATATCTTTCAGATAGGGGTTTGTAAGGTTTAATCATTCAAGCGACATTTTTATATACCAGTAAATATTGCTATAATAATATGTAACCACGAGAATCATCAGGAATGTCCAAAGGAAGAAAAAACATTAAACAGGATCGATAAGTGAATACTCGATTTCAAAATAACATTTAACAGGATCGGAATGTAAAGACTGGAATCAAAAAAAATATTTACAGGATCGGTATGTGAAAACTGGAGTTCAAAATAACTTTAAACAGGATCGGTAGATCTATGTGAAGAATAGAATCCAAAGAAACATTTAACAGGATCGGTATGTAAAGACTGGTCTCCAAAAAATACCATTTAATAGAATCGGTATGTGAAAACTGGAGTTCAAAATAACATTTAACAGGATCGGTAGATCTATGTGAAGAATGGAATCCAAAACAAAAAAATAGCATTAAACAGGACTGGTAGTTGAAGACTGAAATCTAAAAAGCAGTATTTAACAGGACCGGTAGGTGAATACTGAAATACAAAGAATAACATTTAACAGGATCGGTAGGTGAAGACTGGAGTTCAAAATAACTTTTAACAGGATCGGAATGTAAAGACTGGAATCCAAAAAATAATATTTACAGGATCGGTATGTGAAAACTGGAGTTTAAAATAACTTTTAACAGGATCGGTAAATCTATGTAAAGAATGGAATCCCAAAAAATAACATTTAACAGGATGGGTATGTAAAGACTGAAATCCACAAAATAACATTAAACAGGATCGGTAGGTAAAGATGGTGTTCAAAATAACGTTTAACAGAGTCGGTTTGTGAATCTAAATAATAACATTTAACAGGACCGGTAGGTGAACACTGGAGCTCAAACTTACATTTAACAGGATCGGTATGTGAAAACTGGAATCCAAAAAATAACATTTAACACGATAGGTAGATGAACACTAGAATTCAAGATAGTATTGAACAGGATTGATATGTGAAGACTGCAGTCTATAATATAGCGTTATAGCAGGACTGGTTAGGTTCTATACTTGCAAAGGACCGCAAAGAATTGATTATAATTCTCCTTAGTAATATGAGCAATAATCATTCAAAAAGTTCTTTTGTCTTTTTAAAAACTAGGGACCGACAGAAAAATATCATCGACAGGGTTACTTAAACTGTACAGTGTTTTGGTCTTACGTGAAAATAACATGTCTTACAGACGTAAGAGAATATGCGTTCTACTGTTTATATAGTAACATTTCGTAAGTTTCAGTATGCAATATTTCTAACAAGTACAAGTATATTTAATAACATCATATATAGTTCAAAGTTTGATTCCGCCTTTGCGACAAGTGCAGAGCAAGACCAGCCTGCACGGACTACAATGTTCGCTATTCAGTCAGTAAATTTTCAGTGAACATCCCTTTGAATTATAAGTGGTATTTCCCAAATTGAATGATAGACCAGTCTATTTTAGAAATTTAGCAGGGTAAAGGTTAATGAATATGGGTCCTGGTTACCTTAGATCTAGCCTGTCTTTCGTTTTGAAGCTCCTCCTCAAGCTCCTCAATGCGAGCCTGAAGTTCCTTGATCTTTCTCTGAAGCTGGGCAACCAGGTTCTGCTCATCCTCAAGTTTTGAACTTAAAGTTTTAATGTCAGCCTCCTTCCTGTGAAATGTAAGCACCAAATGTAATATCATTCTCATTGTGCACCATGTATTTTATTAAAACAATGTTTGTACATTTAATTTCATCTTTGGAAATCGAACTGGTGAAAATAAATTCTATCAACGCACCGAATGACACTTCTTCCTCAAAATATGCAAGCAAATCTTCGAAAGTAATCTTCATAAGCCACCTTATCGCAGAAAATATATATCAACTTAATAAAATAAAAATATTGCCACTAAATAGCATTTAACAACAGATACGGAACGAAATAGCTAAGCCACCATTTGCTATTTTGACAATATCTCATAAATTATTGAATGTGCCCTTTTAAGATTATGCCTACAATCTATTTAGATCAATATGTTGTTAATAACACACAAAAGATCACACAAAGACGCATTGTTTAAAAAATATTATCACATCGCATTTTTTAAAGTCACAAAAACACATAATACGTTTTGTTGGGTTTTACGTAGCAACGACATAATAATAAATCATTAGGTGATTTTCCAGCTTTCTATGGCGCAGGAAGGTCCCAGGAGCCCCTCTGAGCATTATTTTGAACATAGGTGTGTACCTGGGTAGAACAACCGATCTTCCATAAACCAGCTAGCCTGCCACCTCACATGAAAGAATTCCTACCTATAATAAGCCTTGTCCAAAGTTTATGAAGTGTAATACATTTTACTCCTTTTTAATGAACTGTGTATTTTTGTAGCTATAAGCTTTATCTGTTAAGGTTTAAAACGACCTCTTTAAAATGTATAGCTTTACATACTCTAAATATAATGATAGATACTATCCTTTTGATTATTTGCCCGTATAAAATTTCGTAAAAATGTAATTTGCTACGTAAGGAAAGAAAAACTTCATTGATCGTGAAAAAATAGCAGTATGTTTGTACTAGCTGATAAGTAAACTTCGAAATATGTTCGCATACTTCTTGACATTGCCTTCAAGGTCAGCCTTGACTCGCTCAAGTTCCTCAACAGTATCTTGTGTTGATTTAAGATCAAGCTCAAGTTTCCTCTTTGCCTTCTCTACATCAGCGCGAATCTTCTTTTCACGTTCCAGATTGTCCTCAATCTGAAACAGAATCATAAAACCTAATGCGTACGAGATCTATGCACATAAGTGGAGGGCCATATAATATATATATATTTTTTTCAGGCATGAGTGGCACCTGGATAGCAAAACCGATCTTCTACAACGACCCGAATGGATAGCTTCCTCACATGGAAGAATTTTACGCAACGAATGAGCTGGAAGCTAAAGCGGCGGGGATAATTGTGGCAAATTGTTCGACTTTAATCAATTAAACACGAAAATCAAAAGTGAAGACAAACTGCAATATGGCCACATGATATGTAAAACATTACAAATTTATTCTCAGTACAATAACGACAAAGTGTATGAAATTTAGTGTTCGTATAGAAAGAGAGAAAGAGAAAAAACACGATAGAACTCATGATGTGCCTACCTCATCAAGGGTGGATTCCAGCTTCTGTTTAAGTTTATTTAGATTGTTTACTTTATCTTCCTCTGCAGCAAGGGCGTTCTCCGTTTTCTTCAGATTCTCTTCAAGGTTCTTTTTTTCTTTGTTTAATTTACCGATCTGTTCATCTTGTTGAGCCATTTCACTCTGAAGAGTTCTAATTTGGTTGTCTTTAGTTGTTTTGTCGTGTTCTGCTTTTGCTAGAGAGCCTTCTAGACCTGTAATGGTAGACCTGAGTTGTTCTCCCTCTTCTTCCAACTTTTGCCTTATTGCTTGCATTTCAGCCGCGGCGTCTTCGTCTTCCAAACACCTTTCTTCAAGTTCTTTTATCTGAGCCTGGTATTCAGCTTTCTCTTTAATTAGAGTTTCCATCTTTTCTTCATAGTCACCCATAGTATCTTGTTCAGCCTGCATTTGGTAAAACATATCATCCTTTTGTCTTCGTAGTTCGACATTTTGTTCTTCCAGTTCTTTCTTTTTCTTTTCAAGTTTAGCGAGTTCTTCCTTGCATTTTTTGAACTCTTCTTCCATCTGTTTCATTTCATCCTCAGCACGAGCAGCACTAAGCAGTGGCTTCACCTTTGTGTACAGTTTCCACCATTGCCAATTCTTCAACACCATGTACTTACGGATATTCCTCTGAATTCTGGACAGACCGGTTCTGAAAAAAAGACTTTTCTGAGTAAAAGGTAATGGTAACAAATTTCGAAAAATAAAAGAAAGATGCTTATCTTCGTTTATCAGAATTAACTATTTGAAATCCATGTACCCGTTGGGGTATGAATATTTTACAATAATAATAGAGAAATTCATATTTTCTCATAAAAACAAAAAGAGCTGGAAACATTGAATAATACATACAAATCTAAACTTTGCACAAAATAATCAATATTTTAATGTCACAATTCTACGTACCTCTGGTCTCCAAGTTTCTTGTACTGTTTGCGCATGAGGTAACCTCTGATATGGGCCTGGAAGAGGGAGACAATTTTAGAGAGACGTTCATCACGCATGTCTTCAAGCATACCCAATACACCAGCTTTGAAGAATACTTTGGTGTTACCAATTTTGTAGTCATTTGTATCCATTTGTAGAGATTCCAAAATCTTTTCCGTAACCAGTTTGCCTTCAACAAATCCTTGAGGAATTGCATTCGGAGCCAAAATGGAGTATCTGCAGTGGTAAAATCACACATGTAAACCGTATTTAAAAATCTAATAGCGGTTTTGTCTGTGTATTCTGACTAAAAGCTTGTTAAAGAGAATTTTATAACAATTCTCAAAAATACTTTATCTATAATATGTAACTTACCTCTGTTTAAATTCACCGTAGACAACTCTGCTTGGGAAGCCCTTTCTGCAGATACGGATACCTTCAAGTACACCGTTACACTGGAGCTGGTTGAGTACAAGGGCGGCATCGATGACACCTGGGGACTTTGTCTCGTTTGGAATGATGCAACGTACAAAGTGAGGGTGGGTTGTGTACAAGTTCTTCATCAGCTTGTTCAGAGATTCCTAGTAAGAAAGGAACAAGTCAGATTATTTCATTATTTGAATTGCATGCAAAATTCAAATATTTAAAAAGGATAAATATGATATAGGAAAAATATAGTCTATAAGAAGACCATTGGGAAGCACAGACCGCGACCAAATAAAATAGTGAGTCTGTTCATGAGAGGTAATGAAATGTGCAGACTGCTGTTCAAATAATAGAGTCCTTAAAACGTCACGTCCAAATACCGCTGACTTACCAAAACAAAGAAAGTCCTACAGCAGCGTATGTATGTATGTATGTATGTATGTATGTATGTATGTATGTATGTATGTATGTTTAAGCAGCAGATATACACAGACGAAATAAAACAGAGAACAAGGGCATACTAGTAATTAACACATAAAGGAATTACAGTGGGGTATCGCCTTGGAACAGTAATTGGTATGCCAGAGCATAAGATATATGGTAAGTTTTGGGCAGATCTAGTATAGCACCTATATAGCTTAATATACGGAATAGGATTGCGCAAACGGCGCGTTACGGAAACAGAAATAAATATTTTAATAAAACACTGTATAATGGTGATGCTAGTAGTAATATTAGCTTTAGACTGTATATACATATTCAATTGTACATTTTTTCCATCCATTCGTTTGGACATAAAATTATATGTATTGTTAATGTCACAATTTCGTTATTAAATGAATATTAAAATGTTATTGCTTGTCACTAGAAACTGTAGGCCTAAATAGTTTTTGTGAGAAATAAAATATGTTCTGTTCTTTTCTGTGCTGTTGAAAAAGACTACTTGGTAGAAATTTTTTCTTATAGGTTTTGGCTTAACAGGTTAGCTTCGAATTAGCTTCAGGAAATTATTGATAACACTATTACTATTCTGATTATCAAAAGCAATTGGCCGTTTTTGAAAGAGTTAACATCGCGAGGTAATATGTCACGCGGAAAAAAATTGGAGTGCTATTATTCTGCGTACCTAATAATCCGAATTATGTGTAACAGACGACTTTCTATCCATTTAAACTTGGACGCACTCTTTCTCAGCGTCTGTGTGGCGCCAGATAATATGTCGACGGGATGACATTTTAGCAGTTTTTTAATGAAAATGTAAATGTTGTTTCATACTGAAATGTGGATAAATGTCACCATCATGAATCGATTGATATAAAAGAAAAAAATGTATTTATACAGCATGAAAGCTCGTTGACAAAAAGCTTACTCTGTGAACAGCAGAAATGGTCTGGAAAGCAGACGATTTTCCCTTCTTCTTACCACCGCCACCTTCGGCTGTAATTTATAAAGCAGATAACCAGTGTGAACAAAATAAGTGATAATATTACATCTGCACTGTACAATATTTACAGATTAGAATATAATTAGAAAGAAACTACTGTACAATTACATTATCTACTGGAATTTACATTCTATATGGATCGAATCGTGGTTGCGTTGATCCACACAGTTTTTTATTCTTTCCTAACTGTCGTGCATATTGTACTATGAACCACCAATATTGTGCCAGATTGGCAAGCACAAAAAAGGGGGAAAAAATAATTTTACAAAACTGCAACAATTAATCTGAGTTTTCATCTCTTTAGAATTTGAAATCGACGTGTGTTTGTACCTACTAAAGAGTGGTTTTGGTCCAACAAATAATTTGTATGCAAACGATTTTAATATAACCAAAGTGTCTCCATGACAACAGCTATTTTCGTTCTTTCCAATTAAATTTTGTGTTAAGTTTGAATTTTTGTTTGGCTACGCACCTGCTGCTGGTGAAGCGAACAGGGAGGCAACAAGCGCCTCCTTAGACTCGGACAATATACCGACAACAGTCTCGTTGATTGGATCTTTGTTCTTCTCAAGCCAGTTAGAGATGTTGTATGGTACCTGAAATTCGTGTACTAGTCTATAGAAAATTACATTTCAACAACTGTTACTACTTAAATAAAGCTTAAGCTGTTGTGAACGAAATCAGGGGGCAAAAACCTTTCCACACAAACTGTACAAAAATATCACATGTTAGTAACAAAAATGGTATACGTTTTACAAAACATTTATTTACATACTAAAATTTATCATACTCGTTCGTTTCTGGTTAAGAGCCGTTTTCAACAGTATTTCAGTTGTAACGGTGGACAGTTGAACATGCCCATATCCCTGATTTCTGTACACTCGCTATACTGTTCTCTGGAAGTAACTGCCGACTTCTCGAAATGTGTTATGGGGAAACGGCAAATGATTTCAGACATAATGTATTTTATCAAATCGTCATGGAGAAAATACACCTCTCCCGAGGATCACACCCACTGCCCACAATCTGTAGATCTACACTCTCCATAGAGCTAAGTGGGTGGACTTTTTCAAAATCATCTACGGTTATTATCTGCGTATTCAATTGTTTACTTTTAAGGCTATTACTTACAGCACCAGCATAATGTCCCAACTCAAAGTGGGCATTCGCACCTCCCTTTCGACTCTTCACTGGTTTCGTGAAATTCTTGGTTTTGCCCAAATGGTTGATCATAAGTTTTTCCTCGAAGGTTTTGTCTGAGGCCTTCGGGAACATGCATTCTTCTTCAAGAATGGACAAAATACCCATGGGCTGTTGAGAAAGAAGAAGTTTAAATATCGATTGAATATAAGTATATAACTAATGTCTTCTTTTCATGATCAGCACAATTTCGAGCTATGTTACCCGAGAATGAAATCTTAGTCTTATTTCTTAGTCGCACTATCTACCCAACCAGTCAACAATGTAATGATAAGTATTGTTACAAAATTTGCAAGAAATAGATAAAATTGCAAGTCTCATGTGCATAGATGACACTTTTGAAACACTGAAACATTCTGTGTATATATTAGTATACCACAATCTAGTGGGCAAACTTTTACCTTTTCAATGAGATCAATACAGGCTTGCAAGTCCATACCAAAGTCAATGAACTCCCACTGGATACCTTCTTTCTTGTATTCTTCCTGTTCCAGTACGAACATGTGATGGTTGAAGAACTGCTGGAGTCTCTCATTGGTGTAGTTGATACACAATTGCTCAAAACTGTTGAACTGTAATGACAAGGTAGACGTAATTTTGTCTTATTTATAATTCCAGAAAAGCAATCGAGATTCACAATCAATGCATACTTACTGTTACTGTCGGGCCTGAACCAATGTACCTGAACAATGTTGACTTTGTTACGATTGTAAGAAGGAAGTAAAATGATAATACTGTATTTTATTAATGTATCTTTTCCAATTCACCATCGTACACGTATATCCTACTGTACCTATGTGTCGCAGTTTATTCTCTGATGTCTTTGCAGTTGACACATCAACATGCTATCTATCAGTATGTTACAGGGGCGGGTCCAGGATTTGTTTCCAGGTGGGGTCCAGTTGGGGGTTACATACGTGTTGGCGGGGGTGTCCCTCTCCTGCTGTTGGGGGTAGGGGGGCCTTCCCCGGAAAAGTTTTGTTTCTTGGGATCAACGGAGAGCAAATTTCGAGCGTTTTAGAGTAAAAAAAAAAGAATCTTAATCCCATCAAAAATGTAATCATCACTTCGAAAATTAGAAATCCAATATTATTTTTACACATTTTCCCATGATATGAAAACGAGCATAGTGGGGGTACGGATAAACAAGGATGAAAAATTCAGTACTGGCCTTGACTAAGTGTAAGCCCTTGCCAATGACTCGCCGACTTCTAAAGGAGTGCAGCTTTAAAAGTTTTCACCATTAACTTTGAAAATTCTAGGGGGGTCCGGACCCCCCTGACCCCCCCCCCCCTGCTGGATCCGCCCATGTGTTAGATTAAAATACCGTTGACGCTCGGTATCTCGAATTTCAAATTACTTCGAAACAACAGAAATTCGACTAAAATACGACTTGATGCAATAGTTTTCCGCTAAAAGCGTGTCCATGGCCACATGTACTTGTACTGCGTACTTAGAACATATCGGCCTTACACATTTTTTCATATTTTCTTTTTATTCATTTTGTGTTTGCAACGAGTGATCACACCTTTATGTATGCAACACATATTATGCTTCGACACATACTAGGAAATTGACCGACAGGACTTCAAGTTCAGTTCGACGCAACTGAAGTCGCAGAATGTTGAATCATAGATTCGTATACATGGAATTTGGACGGGACATGAAAATTTCTTAGAGATAACCGGAATTATGAGATAAACAAGTTCGAGATACGAGCATCAGCTACATTATAACGGATAATTCAGATGAGTGTACACACCCTTGTTATCCGGATAATACGAAATGCTGTGATAATCTAAAATGCTACAAAATGGCAGATGAACGCTTCTGAAAATTTCAGGTTTTTCGGTAATTTGCTGCGGCTTGATAAGAGATTTTAACCACCAGATGTTGCAAAAAGAACGAATGTTGATTTGTTTCAATGAAACTCAAACTCTTTTACCGTATTTTTGTGAATACAATACACAATATGTTAAATAGTTTACAAAATACATGTAAGTTTAGTTTGAAGATTCATAAAAAATATTTAGAGTTGTTTTTTATGATTGTAATTCACTGTATAAACGGCTGTACCATTTCACTATCTGACATAGTTTAGAGTAAGTTGTTTACGTTTGCCGTTTTTATGTCAAAACCATTTATATTGATCCTTGTGTGAAAAATGGATAATAGCCGAAAATGACCGTGGATAATGCCCTACATGAGTTGTCTTTGAAAGTGGATAATAGCCGTCATAATTTTTTTTTCATTTACATTCTTCCATTACACATTGACCAGTTTTGTGTGTGTGGGCATGTTTTGATGAATGAGTTTGTAACAACATGATGATATGAACCTGTTAACGAGTTTTCAACTGGTAACAGGCACAGCGTACAATTTGCACCTTCCTGGTATCAAGTAGACATGTGCAAAAATATCATTTCCCCTCGCTGTCCCATTTTACCCCACGGTTTCCATATATTGGCGCTTGTTTCAGTGCTGGGGGGGGGGGGGGGGGGGGGGGTGAGTACGTGGCAGTCGATCTGTACAGATATTTGGCTCCTTTAGAAATGACTTTTGGAGTTTGGCTGGAGGTTCTCCTCTTTAACCTACCGAGATCTACGAGACGTATAATACGGTCTTCTAAAATACCCAGGATTTTCAACACCACTAAAAATAACACAGATTTTGAACAGCAGTCAAAAATACCATGATTATTATAGCCCAAGAAACAAAGCAAAAAAAACTGATCTAAATTATAATTCATAACACCAACTTAATGTATTGAACTTACAGAAGAAGAGGCAAGGGGATATTGAACAAATATTAAGTTAATGAACGTAGATCTTCCTATACATCTCTGGGACCAACTCTTTATATTTCAGTATAGATATGTATGTGATAACAGTCTTGTATTACAGATGAAATTTTGGTGGGGTAAACATTATAAGGGGGACAACTTAGTATGGAAAAGTTAACAAATGTACTCAATCATTAAGGTAGCAGATGCCAGTTTTTGGACTTTTCGCAAGCCGGCCGGAGACCGTCTTCCTTCGATTCAGCAGAAATCAACTAAACAAAGAGATTTGAAAGAAATAAAGCATATAGTTATCATGTATTTGTATGCTTTCCTTAAAATCTAATAGAAATATTTGCCATTTATAAGACTCTGTAGTCCATTCATAGCTAATAGTGAAACATAGGTTCGCGAAAATATGGGCCAATTTTCCAAAATATTACCATATTTGGCCTTGTGGGAAAAAGTTAGGGGAAAAGCAGGAGTCCAACAATGCACAGTGCCTTGAACACAAACCTCTCATGTACCTATTCTGCATAACAAAACTATCTGTCAACCGACTACTTTTTTCAGTACTCCTTATTGAATTAGGCCTCTGTTGATTTGACATTTGCACATTCAGCCAGCAATCAACATTCACAGTTTCGCATCGGACCAACTTCAGGACACTAATTCCGTTAAGGTCAGCTGAATGCTTGTCAGAAGGTTTTTAAGTGTCCATTACACAGCACCAAAGCACAAAATCCGCATTGGATATCATTTTGAATGAAAACAGGGCCTTCAGTCAGTTTTGACACTTACCTTCATTTTAAGGCTGGAAACTACCAACTGCTACCTAAGTACAGTATCAAACTACTATCAGCTAAGGGAATGTACTTCTTCTATGAATTCACAGCAGTATTCAACATAGTCCAGCAAAACTGACCTGTTAAAGTGCCATTATTTTCATTCTCTTAAAATGCTATCAGACCTCTAGCATACTCAATTTGTAAAAATGGTTGTACCCCTCTCCCTGTGGAATCTGCACATTTAGATTCAGGTGTTAAATTTACCTGTTCAGGCTTGTTTAAATTTTTACCAAAATCTAGCTGAAAAGATACAGACGTATAAGCTTTAGAACCCTCTGACAGCTGGCTTGATTTTTAAAACAGAATTTTACAAAGATATAGACATTTACCCTTTTGATAAAATGTTTCAGGAACATCTGGTACTGAATATGTGTATAATACATTACCTTGGGCGTGCTACAGCAATTAGTTACCACATTTTATGAGTATACTTCTTCAATATACACCGATCGGTACCTTTAGAACAGCATAATATGCAAAATTTCAAACTACAATATTGGCTATTATCCACATAACATTTCGGGCTTTATCTTCGAAACTTCTATGAACACTTGGGTCAGTATCCATCGACTACTACATTTGCTTATATATTTGCCAATGTGGGTTATTTGATTTAAAATAAAAACTTCTAAACATGTTCATATCATTGTTTATATAATAACTGAAAAATAAAAAATAATATTTATTACCGAATGTCCATTAAATGAGGTTGACATCGCTTTGAATCGCCAAACTCATACTCAAAAGCAACATGTACACACTGTTTAGGGATTTCCATAGTGAACAATATGTCCCATATGCAAATTGTTTAGTGCAAATGGTACAGCTTTTAAACCATGTTAAATCAGTTATAATACTTTAAACAACCAGAATGAGTAATTAGAAAATATTGAAAAAAAAAAAAAACAAACAAAAAAAAAAAAAACAATGTCCTTGCCAAGTTTGACATTTCATCCAGTTTGTAGCATTTTGGAATTATCACAGCATTTCGTATTATCCGGTTTACAAGGGTGGTACATGTACATATACTATTAAAGAGGACTTTGATGGTTTTTACACACGGACCTTCTTGAATGTTATCTTATTCCGGAAGTGCTACAAAACAGTTCTAAAAATGAAAAAAATCATTTAATTAAAATGATATTTTATAAATAATAAATCTGTTCTTATATTTTATCAGTTGATAAAATATTATTTCATAGGCGTAGGAGCAGGGGGGGGGGGGGGGGCAGCGGGAGCCAGGCCCCCCCAAAGCTAGGAGAGGGGGGGCCCAACTATAGTTTGGTCACCCCAATATTTTGGAAAAGAGATATAACTTGCAGTCTAATATAACATTTACTTACTTAGTTAGCATCATAAAATTCTTTGCAACCTGATTTCTGATTTGCATTTGGCCTTCCCTTGTATTCTGACTTGTCTCTTTCCGTAGTGTGAGTACTGAAATCTGTACGCGCCATGCCAAGGATTGTTTGATTAGATTTTATAAAATATTATATCATTCAGCGCAATCACTACAGTTCCGGTTTGAGCGTCTGCAACTATGTAACTATTAAGCCTGTTTACGCATGTAAACGTTATGTATTTTTTTGTTTTTCATTTTCCATTCTAGGGAAATGATATTTCCACAACTTTTTATCACAATCAGACAAATGCAGCGCTAATTGATTGTATGTCCAGGGCTACAACAGAACAATGTAAAAAAAAAATAGCACACTTAATTAGAACAATACATAATAGATCTATGACTGATTAAGACAGTTCAGTGCCTAGTCGTATGTGTATCATCAGAATAACTCAATGATTGCTAAAACATAGAGGCTTGAGAAGGCCTATGGCCCATTTTGCCCTGTACAAGGCTTTGTCATGAATAATGCACCGGGGGTACCTTGCCGCCCCCCCTCGCTGCCGGTCGAAAAGGTTTGGCCCCCCCAAAGTTAAACTCGCTCCTACGCCCATGTATTTAGATTCTAACAACGCAAATAATAATTCGCATTTCACAGTACTACAATTTCAGCGTAATACGTCATTCCACAGGTGCCCGTCCAGTCTTGGTGCCCATATGGGTGCCGCCCCCTCAAAAAAAAAAAAAAAAAAAAAAAAAATTAAAAACACTGTTTTAAGCCTAAAACGAAAAAAAAAAAATTTGAAAATTTTTTCCCCCCTATATATACTCATATGGAAAAGGTGCATATGTTTCCGTAACGCTATGGAGGTTTACTAGGACACGCTGTGGAACAACCAAAATGTCCAGTTCAGTACCAATGCAAGCTACCCTGCTGCAATTTACACATCATGCATTTATAAAATAGTAAACAATCCTATTCTACCTAGTAAACAGCCTTAAATAACTTACATTTAAATTCTAAGACGCAAACAACGGAAAAGGTTTTCTACTTTCGTTTTGAAACAAAATGGCCGATCGTCACTGTTATTTTGCAAGTGTCTAGACAATTTGGCTTGTTTGAATTTAAATGTAAGTTATTTAAGGCTGTTTACTAGATAGAACAGGATTGTTTACTATTTTATAAATGCATGATGTGTTAATTGCAGCAGGGTAGCATGCATTGATACTGAACTGGACATTTTGGTTGTTCCACAGCGTGTCCTAGTAAACCTCCATAGCGTTACGGCAACACATGCACCTTTTCCATATAAGAGTATATATAGGGGAAAAAAATTCAAATTTTTTTTTATTTTTTTTCGTTTTAGGCTTAAAACAGTGTTTTTAATTTTTTTTTTTTTCGAGGGGGCGGCACCCATATGGGCACCAAGACTGGACGGGCACCTGTGCGTCATTCGGGTTATATGCTGTTACAACTTACCCCCAAGGTTAGAAAGTGTTGCATAGCCAATGGAACGTATAGATATTTGTTTCTTTTTTATCAGAATTTTGAGAAGTATTTATAAACTAGTAATCTAACAGCTCGCAAACTATTTATGAACAGAATCATCAAATTAGGTTAGTTGTTACCAGCTTAACTTTTGTATGACGTCACATCACTATGACTTCAAACTTTATGTCATACATTTATGACGTATTCGCTGAATCATAATTGAGCTAATTTAATTCGCTCGTAGAGATCAAAACGTGTTTACGGCCCTACACATTAGTCTTGAAATGTTGTTTTCAACAGTTTGGCCCTGAAATAATTCGTATGTAATGGAACAGAAGTAGAATCTCTTATGTTACAGTCGTAGGGCGCAAAATGTATTTTCCAATCATATTTAATCGAAGATTAATAGGCTGTTTGCTATACCTTTATATAGCAATTAATGCGAGTCATGTTAGAATTCTGCTTAATTGTATGCTAAACTTACGTCAAAAATTTCGAAACCGGCAATATCCAACACACCAATGTAGTAATTCCTCTTCGCTTTTGTGTCAAGGGTTAAGTTTACTCTCTTCACCAGCCAGTCAAACATGCGGGCATAGGTAGATTTGGACATGGCACTGACCGAATAGTTTACTTGATCTTTATTTCTGCCCTGTGTGACGAATTCCGTACCGACCTTGATCTTTGGTTTCAAGAAGCCCTTGAGCAAATCACCACTGTTAACACCAAGCAAGAAAGCCACCTTTTCGGCCTCTAAAATGTATGGAATAAATAGTAAGAAATATACAGACAGAATCCGAGTAACTATTTCGAGCATATGTTTAAGCATCTACTTTTTATTTTGTTTTCTTAAAACAATATCCCAGTTGTTCACAACAGAATTTGTTTCATAACGGTGAGTTGTACTACCTTGTAAGTAAATTGGGATAACTGATATAATAATAATAATAATAATAATAACAAGAGTGCCAGACTGTCACAATATATGCCCGTCATAGCAAATTTCTTTACACTAGAACCTGTATTTGCAAATGGAATTTTAATTCTGTGGTTATGTAATAATTCTTGTAATTCTTTTGTTTTTCTAAGTCCACAAAAACTCCTTACCAGGTAGAGTTACCTTAAAATACACCTAAAATTTGAAAGTAACATCTATGTTGTACCGCAGAAAAGTGGTCTTAGTTTTTCCCTACGGTCAATTATAATAAAGTTACAATATAAGTTATTTATAGTAACAACAAGGGGGAGTAAATCTTTAAAAAATCTAAGTCCACACAAAAATACCAGGTAGAGATAGGTCAAAATACACCTCACAATTAGATGTAACATGCATGTTGTACTACAGAAAAGTGGTCTTGATTTTTCCCTACGACCAGTAATAAAAAAGTTACAATATAAGCTATTTAAAGTAACAACAAAGGGAAGTAATTCTAAACTAGGGACCTGGTTCTTGTGCATGACACTCCGTTTCATTATTGCGAACAATTGTGCCAAGTTACATCAAAATCCCTCTATGCATGAAGAAGAAATGCTCCGTTCAACGTCATTCTTGTATCTGACCTTTGGCCTCGAAGTGTGACCTTGATCTCAGACTTAGGGACCTGGTTCTTGCGTAGGACACTCTGTCTTATAGTGGTGAACATTTGTGCCAAGTAACATCAGAATCCCTCCATGCATGAAGAAGAAATGATCCGGACAAAGTTGTCATTCTTGTATCCTTTGACCTCTAAGTGTGACCTTGACCGTAGACCTAGGGACCTGGTTCTTAAACATGGCACTCCGTCTCATCATGGTGAACAATTTTGACAAGTTACATCAAAATCCCTCTATGCATGAAGAAGAAATGCTCCGGATAATGTCATTATTGAATTTGACATTTGACCTCTAAGTGTGACCTTGACCTTAGACATAGGGACCTGGTTCTTGCGCATGACACTCCGTCTCATGATGGTGAACATTTGTACCAAGTTACATCAAAATCCCTCCATTGCATGAAGAAGATATGTTCCGGACAAAGTTTGTGGACGCCGCCCAAATCGCCCGCCCGGTAATAAGTCCCGTTTTTCAAACGGGCGTATAATAATAATAATAATAATAATAATAATAATGATAATGATATATTAATATTAATAATAATAATAATAATAATAATAATAATAATAATGGTAATAATAATAATAACTTTATTTAAAACATAAAGGGAGAAAAAATAAATAAGATAGAAAACAAGAGCTGTCTGCTGACAGCGCGCTCGACTATTCGAAGAATTGGTGGAAGTATGGGGTCAAAATATTACCAGAGATTTTCAGGCAAAAGAAGAAAAATAGATAAGACAAACACTGTACCTCTCGTGTAATTCTTGCACTATATGGCAATGTATGACCATGATGGTAAGCAAGTGTTCAGAGTTTCAAAGCCATATATCAAATAGTTTTGACAGAACGTGGACTTGTGCGAAAACTGAACCAATAGCCAAGTCCAAAAAGGGCCATAATTCAGCCAAAATAGTTGACAGAGTTATATACTCTTGCCTACAGATAGCAATTATGACGATAAACAAGTGTTCAAAGTTTTAAAGCCACCTGTCAAATAGGTTTGACAAGACGTCGACTTGTACGAAAATTGTACCAATTTCCAAGTCCAAAAAGGGACATAATTAATCCAAAATAGTTGACAGAGTTATGTACTATTGCCTACAGATAGACACTGTTATAATAAGCAAGTGATAAAAGTTTCAAAGCCATATTTTAAACAGTTTACACAAAATATGAACTAGTACGAAAAACTTAACCAAGATTTGTAAGTTAAAAGGGGCCATAATTCAGCCAAAATCCTTGATGGAGTTACTCATGTCTAAAACTGGACATGGTGATGGTACACAAAAGTTTCAAAGCTTTATCTCAAAAGGTTTTGTCAAAATGTGGACTGGTACGAAAAACTTAATCAAGGTGTGAAGCCGATGCCGACGCCGTGGTGAGTAGGATAGCTCTACTTATTCTTCGAATATTTGAGCTAAAAAGCAGAACAAATAAGAAAGAAAAAAATGTTGTGACAGAATTGTCATATGAATTATACATAACTAATTACATAAGAAGAGAATGAAACGAAAGCAATATACTTAGTAAACTAAGTAAAAAAGAAAAAAAAAAGAAAAAGAAAATGTGTAGAGAACAATGAATATATTTTCTTTATAGATGTATATAAGAATGATTTTTCGTGAAACTTACAATGTCTGAGAACTCATGAGTGGGAAAAATGAAAAGTATACACCTATGGAATGTAGAGGTTCAAACCCCCTGGTTAGTGGTGCCATCACTAATTATTTAAAAAAAGAAAGGAACAGTACTACACACTACCCCATGAGGTTACAATACCCCTGGAGCCTGTACCAGCAAGTATAGAAAACATGTAAATTAAGTTTGATTTAATTGAATAAAAGAGAGATTGTTTACATAGTTTCTTTGAATAGATACAGTTTAAGGTGCTTTTTTGAATTGACTTAGCATGTAGCCGACCTATTTCGCTTTTGTTATTCATTATATACTTGTATTATACAGAATTCAATCTTGAAAGGAAATTATTTGTTGTTAAACTAAAACATTATAATTAAAACAAACCAGCAGTGCCATCGGCTTCCGCCTGTTCCTCTCTTGGGTGCTGCTTCCATTTCATCTCACCAGCATGTAAAATGGCGGCAGTGATCTTGTACAAGCTATTCTTCTCGTCCTGGGTGAAACCCAAGACATCGTAGGCATCCTAAATATTCATATGTAACAAATAGGAATTATTTGTCGAATTTATCTGTGAAAAAATATTAAATACATAACTGACAAGCCCTTTAAACCAACCAGTCAAATTTATTAATACATGTCATACCCGTTTAAAATTCGTTCAAGGCAGTCATAATTCTGAGTGAACTATACATATTAGAGTTAAAAAAACAAGAAATTCTACAAAATATTTACATCAGTGAGTTTCATTTCTTCGACGTCATCAATGCCATCCACAGTTAATACACCTTGATTGATGAAAGAGTAGAGACCTGCATCAGGCTGAACCAAGCACATCTCTGAAATTGATTGAACAAAAATGTCAACAAATTATCAGCATACCTGAAGCGACACGGTGCCACAAATGCCAAAAGGCGGTGCAAATGACACTAGCTTACATTTTTTTCTTTGCGTTACACCAGTGACATAAATTTCAAACACCACACTGCAAAAGGAGCTGACTTAACATAGTTGCAGCTGGAGTCAGGAATAAAATCACACCGATACATCGACAATGCTTTGCAACAACGAATCCTACAACTCTATTACTTGCGTTACCTCTATAGACCTCAAGAAAGATTGCTGGAATATACATGATGTTCGTTGTATCATATACTAGGCCCACAAACAACTCAGTAAGTTCACTTTGTTTTGCTGCCGTTGGTGGACAAACGTTTTCAATCAATTAAGTGCTCGAGAGATACTAGAAGTATGTAAATATCTTATCGCCACCCATTTATTTCCTCCTCTGGAAGCATATTAGAAAGCTTTTCCTGGGCAAATGAAATACACAGGAATGAAGTCACAGGAACTAAAGCCAGGAGAATAATGTGAATAAACTTTATCACTTTGTTAAGCTTCAATAAAGACAATAACTGTAACTTTGTGAACTGACAAAAGAACAAACTCGATGACTTTCAAACATTATTTTAGTTTCTTTTAACTGTTTTGTCAAAATCTCGCCGAAACAGTTCTTCGTTGGGTAAACCGGCCCAAAATATCTAAATATAAGTACTTCAAAATGTAATTGCAACAAAGTATCTGAGCCGTGCCATGAGAAAACCAACATAGTGGGTTTGCGACCAGCATGGATCCAACCCAGCCTGCGCATCCGCGCAGTCTGGTCAGGATCCATGCTGTTCGTTTTCAAAGCCTAATGGAATTAGAGAAACTAATAGCGAACAGCATGGATCCTGACCAGACTGCGCGGATGCGCAGGCTGGTCTGGATCCATGCTGGTCGCATACCCACTATGTTGGTTTTCTCATGGCACGGCTCATCTATTTCTTGAGAGAAAAAAAAAACACGTTACAATAAGGAATAACAAATGTAAGGGTGCAAATAGAAATTATGACCTACCGTGATATTTTGGAAAAGCAGAAGTCAGCATCTGATAGAAGATGTGGTAGTTTCTTTCAGCCGACTGTTGGTATGTTACACGAGACTTTTCCAACAGGTCTATGGAAAGAGTTACAATGTAAAGATTATTGAAATTTGAACCATTAACACTGTTAAAATAAAAGATACTATAGTTGCTGATAATGTATAATACTGTCAAGAATTTAAGACTACGATCGAACATTATCATACAGTCACAGGTGTATACTCAGTTGATTATTGCAAATATTACAAACTGATGCAAAACGGAAAGTGACAAGTGTAAAGCAAGTGAAAGAAATAAACGATGATGATAAAATATCAAAACTTACAAGTCTCGATATCGGCTCCTGCGATTTTTCCATTTGGACCGAAGTGGATACGGATAAATTTACCCTGCGGACGACAAAATATTCAAATGTATTAATGGATCACGCAACGATTTTAATGGGAGGCTATGTATTTTTAGCAACATTTCAAGCAAGTGGGTACTCAGTATAAAATGATAATTGCTTACATAAATATCTCTTCCATAGATCTGAATTTTACTTAAAGACACGTAATGAGGGTAAAGCAAGTGTATACACGTGCGGAAGAAAATATGGTTAAATACAGAATATAATAATGGATCATAATTTAAATTTATTGTGTATAACAACAGGAATACTTACTGATAAGTGAAAGTGGGTTGAATTATTGATGCATTATCTGGCTGGTAGAAGCTATAACAGAAGGTATAGAAGGTACAGTGAAAAGTGAAAGGTCTAGTGCAGGTTTAGGTCATTGTGTTCATAGTGAGAGAAGCGGCAGGCTGTGTATCGCTACGCCTGAAAGTACTTTGAGGCAGTCTAGAGGAATCTAGTTGAAAAGTTCAGTAACGTTTAATCAACGAAATAAAGATTTTTCTTTAAAATGCTTTTCTTACCTGTTATACCTATCAGTTATAATCAAGTGCATGACAAGATTCGTTCTACATGTATTTGTAAGCTGTTTGAACTCTTGAAATCTAACGCAAATTTTCGTAAATGCAAATCGACATTTATAATTCTTACTCAAAGTCTGCTTGTGCACTCAGGTTTTAGGAGATACAAACAGAAGTGTGCAAAGGTGCGTTATAGGTAAATGTAATATAAACAAGGATAAGCAAAACAAAATTGTGTTTGGGCAGGTGCACGCGACATTAAACTAAGTGTTCTTCCATGTAAGAAATTGATAACTGTTTTGAAATTTTTATAATAATACATTGAATATATGTAATTTTATAAGAAAGTAAGCAAGGCAGTGCAATTACTGTTGATTTCTTAACGTTTTTATTGGACAAAGATCAGAACAGAAAAAGTTTTAATCAAGTAATTTGTACCTAATTCTTAACCTAATTCTTAAAAATCATAAATCACAAATATATTACCAGATACACAACTTTTACTCAAAACTTACGAATCTGGAGGAGTTGTTGTTACGGGTTGTCTTGGCGTTACCGTAAGCCTCAAGTACAGGGTTAGCCTGTACAATCTGGTCTTCAAGAGTACCCTGTAAGTAAGATACTGCCATTTAGTGAGCTGTTATGTTAACATTATTAGCTGATGTAGTATTGTATTATTTTTAAATTGCAATGTGCTAAAAATGTGTAAAAATAATTTCCAGATCATGCTTTAAATTTATATGATATATTACAATATACCTTCTTGGAGGCTGCGGCGGCTGCCTTCTCTTCCTCTGTCTGTTTCTGGAGTTGAGCGGCCACCTTAGCGAAGTACATGATTACTTTCTTCGTGTTCTCAGTCTTACCGGCTCCAGATTCACCACTGTGGACAAGATATATGTACTTTGTTATAAAAGTATCCATAGGCATAGTTTGAAATCGAAATTGGAACTTAAATTAGCTCATCTTGACCCAAGCATCGCAGTCATGCGTCATAAGAGATTGACACTCAGGATAATGGGTAATGATCTAAAAGTTGTATTGAAGTACATTTGTTTATATCAGTATAGTATGCAGAATACGGAGTATTAACAAATGGCGAAGAAAAAGTTTGATATAATTTTGGTCGACCGATTTTGAGACTAGACTCATTTAACGTACAAAACAAAATGACTCACGTGATCAACATTGACTGGTTTTCACGATCTGAAAATGATGAGAAGATAATTAAAGTTAAATTCTGCTAAAAATGTATAATGTAGGTATCTAATGTATTTGAAATAAAAGTACATGTGTGCAGTTGCGTTTTATATCTGTTATTTATTGCACAGAAAAAGAAGATACAGCCTGGCAAAATGAACATTTTATTGATTGGTTTTTCCTAGATGACCAGATCATCTAAGACGAAAGGAACGTAAAAGGTGAGGGCAAAACGTCTTATCATTATTCGAGCCGTGCCATGAGAAAACCAACATAGTGGGTTTGCGACCAGCATGGATCCAGAACAGCCTGCGCATCCGCGCAGTCTGGTCAGGATCCATGTTGTTCGCTTTTAAAGCCTACTGCAACTAGAGAAACTGTTAGCGAACAGCATGGATCCTGACCAGACTGCACGGATGCGCAGGCTGGTCTGGATCCATGCTGGTCCTAAACCCACTATGTTGGTTTTCCCATGGCACGGCTTATTTTACGAAACAAATTTTAATTATGTTAAAATACAAGTTATTGTTTTCTATGTCTTTTTCCCCCGATAATATTTGGCATACAGTGCGTACGATACAATTGCTGATACAGAAACGCCCAAGCAATTTCAGACAACTGTCCTCATCATCAGAAACACTGTTGCTAGGTTTCCGAAGTTTTCATTGTTTTGAAAATCTTTAGGTAATACTGAATGTCTTATCTGATCTAAGGTCTTACCTTGCAACATGAACTGGAAAGCATTGTCAGACACGGAGAACAAATGGGGTGGCATTTCTAACTTCCTCTTACCACGGTACTTAGATATGATAGAGTCCAGATAAATTGGCAGACGACGGTAGGGGTTCACAGCGACGCAGAAGAGACCCGAGTAAGTCTGAAAGAGGTAATTTTGCATAGTTTCTCATAAAAGATGTGACAAATATTAATTAGCATATGTACTGAATTCCTGTTGTAATAAACAGTGAATGACATCTATTATTTGTGAACTGAAAGTAGGGTTAGAGTATTCGCGCATATTGATTAAAAATAAGCTTTTAATCTAAAAAAACGCTTATGATTTTTTTTGCATTTAGATAACTATATGTAAATATATTGGCTATACTAACGTAAATGAATCCGTTGTAATATCTACTCCTCAAGTTGTTAAGCACAGAGGCTTCATTCAGGTATGTCATGTTGGCCATGTCATCCGTCATCTCAAACTTGGGGGGATTCACCTGCTGAAGGTCATTTTTCTTCACCGTGGCGTTCTGTAAAGAGTTTTAAGTCTTGTTATTTGACATGTAAATGTATAATATAAACAAAAAGTGAGTAAAGATTTTTTTGTGTTGATAAGTTAATGGTGTCACTGTTTATATTTTTATATGACTTAGTTTTATGAAGTATCATTTAATAAAGAAATAACCTGGCTGGAACTCAGGATTTTAACAGTGATTTCTTCGCCTTTGGACGAGACAATTTCTGCGCGAGCGAAGCCTTCCTTTTCATCGGGGATCCAACAAGCTTTCTTGCCGTCGTAAGGGAGCTGCTCTTTCATCAACTTCTTACGGTCCACCGCCAGGTACTTGAAGTCCGGGTCCGCTGACCAGTCCGTCGCCATGACTGCGAACACTAACAAAACAATCGAAAAAGAAACTCTTTGTTTGTTTCAACACTCGAACAGCTCGGTTACTGAAATTGGACAAATATATATAATATTTAATGGTACAGATCATTGAATTTTCAAAAAGAAAGGGAAACCAGGTACGGTAATGTTTGAAAAATTAATATCTTTTAACAACTTCATGCGTTTTTGTAGTATCGCCAAGTGTTATTTTCAAATCAGATTTTATTTTATCTTATGACGTGAAGTTTGGTCTGAAACCTTACCTCATTTAAATAAATTACTTGTCCTCGTCTTGAAAAAAACGCATTTGAGCTGCACCATGGGAAAACCAACATGGTGCATTTGCGACCAGCATGGACCCAGACCAGCCTGCGCATCCGCGCAGTCTGGTCAGGATTCATGCTGTTCGCTAACGGTTTCTCTAATTGCAATAGACTTTGAAAGCGAACAGCATGGATCCTGACCAGACTGCGCGGATGCGCAGGATGGTCTGGATCCATGCTGGTCGCAAATGCACTATGTTGGTTTTCTCACATGAAGACATAGGCATACGTTTTAGCTGAAATTTGATAAATCACTTTTCAAGCATAAGGAAATAGCTCTTTACAGATTGAAATCCACAAATATTGTGATAAATAGCAAAGTAAAAAACCGTAAATAAAAAAGTGACCTCTTTTACTCACATGAAGTATACCTCTCAAATAATGTTGTACCAAAAAATGTGTTGTTCCTTATCTCAAAAATTAAAGAAAAAATTGCCCTTTTCATAAAATATATTGTATTTCATTGGCGTAGTTGTAGAAATGGATATTAGCTGTTCTGTGTCTGTCTTACAGATACATGTACGTGTTTATTATGTCCCCTTTCAAAAGTATTCATCAACAAGTCTACAGATGTCATGTACAGAAGTTGCAGTCCGTTGAAAATACAGTCAGATATTCATGCCGATGTATATTTAATTCTACACCGAAGTGAAAGCTATAAAGTTACCTGAAATTGTGAATAAAGATACCTGACATACAAAAACACAAGCTTTTACTATCTGGATGCAAACTTTTGACAAAAAGGGTCTTAAAGTAGGACATGTGAATAAGATGAGGTTCATACTACTTTAAATAAATGCATGCTGAGATATTATATGTCTTACCCTTTTCTTTGTTTTACATTGTAAAAGGATAAAATAATTTGTATTCTGCTGTTTAAAGGAACTGAAAGTTTTGATTCCCGAGAAGAGGGCATTCACGCTTAATCCAACGTCGTACTTAAACTAAATTATAGCATTAAACTGTTTCGGAGTTCAATGAGAAGGAAAATAACAGTCATATTTTGAGGTAACATAAAAACGTGATTGAATTTTTGATACATAAAGTTGATCTAGTATACTGATCAATTTACATGGTTTAAAGCAGAACTGAATCAGTCGCATAGAAAAAAGATCTTTATTACACTTCTATTGCTTTTAGAATTAAGGTTGATCTGTTCGTTAGGGTCAATTTATTCTACAATGTAAAATGTAATTAAATCCTGATTCTTGAAAACTTCAGAAAATGCATGGAAAATTCGGAAAAAAAGAATGGGGTCTTGGGTTTGATTTTTTTTGCTAGATTCATTTGTTAAATTTGGACTTTACTTAAGTTTTAATATCACCTTTTATTAAAGAAAGATAGTTATGTTGCCGTTTCAATAAGTCTATACACGGGTTACTATAAAGTCTTAAAACGATTTTTAGTTCCGTACACTGAGTGCAGGCTTTATCCTACGTTATCCGGATAAATGACGTACGCCATTACTTAAACGAAACGTGAAGAACTACCTTATGCCAAATTAAAACAAATTAGTATTTTTATGCAAACATACGTGTAGTACTTCTACGTGATAAGAGTTTAGCCGGCACCGTATTATAATTTGATGATTTCAAGATTATTTTAATTTCAACAGGTATTGAGCACTTGCTAGTTATACACACCGGAAATACATAATGTTAATAACCCTTACGTTTGATGTATTTGAGAATTTATTTCCCAATTGGTTGTAAGAATTATCTGAATACATATTTTCATTTGTCATCAACTAGTTGAAGTTTCTCCACGCAGAAGACTTAATCATTTTATTTTGTTATAAAACAAAGATCATTTAGTTTGTTTTCCATTTTGCTTTAGGAAAATTATTTAATAACATTCTTAATCATCATCATCATCAGCAGCAGTAGCAGCAGCAACAACAACAACATCATCATCGTCATAAAAACAACAACAACAAAAATATGGCAGTATTTGGTATTCCACAATGTTTTAAAGATGGAAACTGAATATGTCAAAAAAAATCAGTATTTGTTTTCGAACAACGTGGTCAGTCGATCTTGTATTAACCTTGCCAATAAACATCGGTCTTTTTTTTTATTTATTTCTTATGTTTTACATTGACATTACTTTCTAGTTTTACTCTTCATGAAATTTGTAAATCCATTATATATAGGCATCACTTTTATCCGCGCTTCATCGACGTTCATTCCTGAAAATTGTTAATTTTGCTGCATTTCAGCTTTTCTAATGAAAGAAATCTGTAGAAATATTGGTCGAATATAACCAAGGGAAATGTAGGTTCATAAGGGTGTTTGGGTTTGAGACTATAATATACATTCAAATGGGGGAGGAGGTTTGGGTTTCAAAGTGTAGGTGGAAAATGTGGAAAACAAGCTGTTATAATTATAATTCGTATACTTACGGTTGGCTGTAAGCTTATTCCAGTGTGCGCGAAAAATTCCCTATCGGTTTTATATCTATTCTTACTGTATCCTTGTTGTAACAAAAGCTTTGATTGGCTGCTGCAACAGTTGGAATCAGTGTTTAACTAATTAAATATAGTGTTACGTACGTCAGCATCACTTCCTGTATTTGGAAAGCAGACGGATGTAAGTTTGATATCACAAATATTTGTTTACATTGTTTTCGTGTAATTCCTGTTTGTCCTCGAAGGTCATTACCTTTACCTTTCGTAAGTGAATTACAACTACTGTAGACCGTATGATAGAATAGCATAAAGATAAAACACATATATTACATAGATATAACTTATGTTGACAAGTGGATAACGTAAAGGTATTTTGATCAATTATTTTGGTCGTACAGTATTAGCTGAGCCATGTTGCTATAACGGGAATAATATTTTTCAAATAGTTCTGTCTGGTTATAACGAAAAGTGCATTTTTGTGGTACACTTATGAGCCTCGGTGTACTACGTGACGCAAGTTAGTCGGAAAGGTCGATCAAAATGTATTGTCTCAAAAAATAACTAGGATTTAAATTCGTTGTGAATAGATTCGTCACAAAACAATAAGTTTTAAGAGTTAATGCGTCAAATATGTTATAAAAGTCAGAAATAAGTATCCCTTTTTTTGAAGAAATAAAGAAAACGTGTTTCAAATTGATGGCTGTTGATGCTGTACTTGCTACATGATACACGTGTTTTTTCAAAGTATGTCTCATTCTGACTTGAAAAGCCATCTTTGAAGGTTTTGAATGATTAGGCTGGAACTTCATTCTAGACTTGGTCTTTAAAACATTGTTGTGTTGTTTTTTTTTGGTCAAAGATAAGCATTTCTGAAGGAAGTCATGTTTCTGCTTAACGTTATGTTACTGAGATCAACCAATAAACAGATGTGCACAAACGAGAATAACACAGTCGAAAAGAATGTACAGATAGTGCGAACACTTTTAAATATTATAAAAAAAAATCAAAATGATTCGTTCACATTATCAAACATTGCCTTACCAGTTTGCAGCTTTTCAATAATTATACCCCCACAAACGATGTTTAGGGGGTACATATATTAGAGTGAGCTTGTCGGTCGGTCCATTGGTTTTCGTGGTTTCCGGACAATAACTCATGAAAAGCTTGACATATTTAAATAAATTTTGGTACACAGATGTAACATCATAAAATACAGGTCAGGTTCGATTTCGCCTATAAACCACCATTTTTTGACGTAGTTACGGCCCCCTTTCCAACTTACAATTTGTCACACTCATGGTTTCCGGACAATATCTCATGAAAGGCTTGACATATTTAAACAATTTTTGGTACACAGGTGTAACATCATAAAATACAGGTCAAGTTCGACTTTGGCTACAAATCACCAATTTTTGACGTAATGATGGCCCCTTTCCAACTTAAAATTTGCCATAGTTCTGTGACAAGGCCGTATTGTTGGGGTATTATTCGTCACTCCTGTGACAGTTTTAGTTGTAGAATTGGTTAGATGAGTGTTTCATCTTAATTTACAAAGAATGACAACTCTGTTCTATACTTTAGGTACTTATCATGCATTATAAATACATGACTGTTTTAACATATGACGTCTATCTTGAGTTTTAAGTGCAAGGGAGGATGACTTTAAATGTTGATATCCGTTTTAACAACTAAGGCGACCAGATTATATAATTACACGTGCATCAATGAGACAGACGTATCAACAACCTTTTATATCCCAGTCAACATAATCTATCATGGTATGAACAGGCCTGGACCCTGTCTTCGTACTGCCGACCGATTTGGACACAAGTGAAGACAACTTTAAACACAAACCTTTTTTCAAGTTTCATACGAGTTCAACAGGGTGTTTCATAATATTTGTTACCATTACAAGCTGATATAGAACGTACATGTAACACATAATGCAGTCATGTTATATAGTATTCTCAAGGAGACAAAATGAAGTTTTACGTAATGTTAAAAATAACGGAAAACGTTGACGTCATGACGTTATAAACGGCGTCATCAAAACAAGTAATATTTTCAAGATGACGTTGCCCATAGAAAAGTGCACCAAAGTAGTTGAACTGTATTATGAGAGTTATTCAACGGTCATAGTCATTAGATTAATGCAAACACGATATCCTGAGGTGGAGAAACTTAGCAAGATGCAAGTGCACAGAACACTTAAAAGGTTTGAACAGTCAGGGTCAGTTATTGAGAGACGACATGGTAACACTGGCCGACCGAAAGCAGTCAGGTTTTCAGAGAGGACGTCATCTTGAGCACATGTTGTAAAACTGTACCTTTTCTGTGAAGGAACATTGAGGTTAGCATTTTAAGTAAATCTGCTGATGTTATGTATCAAATAAAACTTTATTATTTCTCCTATCGCTTAGTGACTTTCATTTAAAAGTACATTCCATATATTGAAAAATTTAAAACAGCGAAATGGTAACAGATATTATGAAACACCCTGTAGTATTGAAATGTATACATTATAGGCTGCGCATAATGCAAAAGAAGAGATGAATTTTTCGCACATGCGTGGGTTTGAGAGTTATACGCGGGTATTTCCCGTAGAAAGTCGTCCCACGTACGTTGCAAATTCAGTTTTCTTTTTTGTGGAAGGCCGTCCCGTTCTAAGGATAAAAAGAAAAAAAAACACACTGCGTTAACATTTTATTTCACAGAAGTGCATGCGCTAGCAATGTTATATAAATTCGTATCATACCACATATGCCAGCTGTCATATTGAATTGAAAGAGATCGACCTTGAAACGAATTCAGGACTGTTGTTGTGATATGAGGAAAGGATAGGAAGGCAGAGTACCGTTTGAATAAGGACAATTTATATGTGTACGCTTTAACTAGTTTTAAAAATGAAATCTGTTAGCAAACTCAGAATGTTGTGGTACGAAGAATATTTGTTTTTCTAAGACTGACTGAACCAAATTTACAATAAAACTTTTCAGCAAAAATACATTTTTGTAAATGATCCTACATTTTCATAACATAACTAAATATCAACCTAACATTATTGTTTGGCTACTGATCAGTTACAAAAATAGTAAAAAACAAATACATGTCCAATGAAGATCGATACGTGGGTACACATTTATTAGAAAATATTTGCATTCGCCCTATTCTTTTCCATTGAAAATTATGAAGTCCATTTTGTACGATCCGTTTTTGCTTTCAAAAAGTATCACTATATATTTTGTCTTATACAGTGTACTACACTAGTCAATAGTGGATCTAATCACATAATAATACGAGTTCTGACAAAACTAACGCGTTTTCCAAGTATTACATGAAAGCCATAAAAGTTAATTTGATTTTTCTCAATTCTTCAAATTAAGCTTCAGAAGTTATGAAATTCTGATATATTCAAGATTCTTTGAACTTATTTACCAGGTCAAATATTTAATGTTCCCTACCAATATTAAGTCTATAATATCAATATTTTATACGAGAAATCGGAATTCAGCCTTATATTTTGTTATACGAGTTCCAAACATCTGTTTTTGATTCCGCCAGCTGTATATAAACACAGGAAGATAGAATCTCACTACAAAAAATATATAGTGAATACTTGTCTGCAATTATACCCGTTTAATGTTAATGAAATTTGACTGTAAGTGCACCGGTTCTAAAAAATACAACCGTTAATGCCATACTGAAGTTTATCTATAATAGCTCTAACAAAGTTCATTGTTAAGGTAGTTTGGCACGTTTTATTAACAACATGTCCGGAAAACCTAGGATAATGCCTGGCAGCCGTTATACGGGTAGCATAAATGGTGTAGGGAATCTTATATAATATTATAATGAATTAAATGTAAACAGTCGCTACTGTCTATCGTAGCATTAATGTTGGCAATAGACATGTTTTACTGTAAAAAAATCGCGTTAAAAGCAGCAATGTACGAGCTTAAGTTGAAAATTAACGAATTGTGAAATTTTAAGGCCACGGACCTAACAGATGTTTGAAAATGTGCCTGTCTACAATTATGAAAAGTTTCAATCGGTGTAGCAAAATACCAAACACATTACAACATGTCTTTTTAATAGCTGAATTTCATTCGTATACAATGATGCTCTGAATATAAATGTCTTGATAAAATTGCATTCTGCAGAACAATATTTGTTTCAAACGTGCAGAACTACCTTAAATGCACATCATTACTGTTAGACAAACTTGTTATAAGCATGCAACAGGTACGGTTTTGTTTCTAATTAATCAACTGCACTTTGTTATTACACGATATAATAAGGCAGTTACTTTGGTTGTCTCGCAAGGTTATACTCGGCTTCTTATATTTTAAGCCTATAAAATAGCACATATACCATATACATTTAATAGTTATATGGACAACTTTGAAATTCTTTCTTCTAATCTTTGGGATCAATTTCAGATTAACTTTACTGAAACATCCCTTGATGACCGTCTAAAAATGTCTACAAACCATGCTGGTCCGATTTTAAAATCATTTCCCATACATGTCGATGTGTCTTTAGCGATGTTCTACCAAACTCCACCAGATCACTGTGATATTTAAAGAAGACATGGCTACCAGGGATGGAACATATTTTCTTTAAATGGCTGTAGTGGAAGCTTTGTTAATCTTCTTGGCGAAAACTGATGACTTGAGAAGCAATGAAAGTACTGTATAATAGACTATATATTTTAAATTGTCATTGCTGGGACCTTTTACATTTTAGAAAATGTTTAGAAGTTAATAGGCCACTGGCATTCAGTTTTTGTCTTTTGAACAATCGTCTCTTTATACACGAAGATTGTCTGTCATAAATGTAACATTTTGATACAAGCAAGACAAAACTGTAGTATCTTCACCATAAATGCTCAGTGGTACTTTATTTTATAATTGGATTGTTTCAGGTAAAATACTCTGAGGTCAAATATCACTACACTTTTTACTGTCCGGTCCATAAGTCTTCAGGAAATCCTAAAATACCTAAGCACAAATTTTCTCCGTAATAAAAAGATACGCCATGCCCAAAACTTAGACACCTAGCTCAGATGTTGAGATCACACTTTGAGGTCAAAGTTCAGTAGGGTTTCTTCCTGCCGAACTATAAATCTGTCATCCATCAATGGATTGTAATATTTCTTGGCACAAATGTTTCCCATAATAAAACGACTTATCATGCGCAAAGCCAGGATCCTAGCTTAAAGCCAAGGACACACACGGGGACCAAAGGTCAATAAGTTACTTTCTCCTGTCCGGTCCATAACTCCGACATCCACGAAGGGATTTTAAATAGCACAAATATTTCCTCTAATAGGATGACTTGTCATGCCTTGCTCAGAGGTGAAGGTCATACTTTAGTTTAAACATATTTATTTCGGAAACACATCAATTTAAATTTTTACAGGTATACATATGTAACACAAATACGAAAGGGATAAGAACGAAAGAGAACTTATATAGTTCCTCTCCCTAAAAGTCATACTTTGAGGTCAAAGGTCAATAGGATATCTTTCCTAACCGATCAGTTACTCTATAAATAATCAAGAGATCACGAATGTTCCCTGAATGAAACAATATGTCATGCGCAATACCCAGGCTCTTAGTTCAAAGGTCAAGGTCAAAGGTCAATCGTTTTTTATCAGGTCTGGTCCATAGTTCTGTCATCCATCAAAAAGGTTTTAGTATTTCTTGTTTTAAATATCCATAACCAGGGCTCAGAAATCAACAACACTGTCAAAAGCATGTACTGCAAGTTTTTAAACGATTTTTATCTCTCGTAATAACAAACATGACATTACCATTAATTTTCCAGTTTTATTTTTTAATTTGGTAAACAGGAACACAATTTCAAGAATAACAACATTACATTCGAGTTGTTTTGAGTACGAATACATTTCGGTTACGGATGAGTACGAACGGAGTGACAAACCGTCAAACTTTTTATATAAATTTTTCGAGAAATTAGATAATAACATACCGACTGATACTTACCAAAATCATTAGTATGATTCCTAAAAACACAACCGCACAAGTTACATGCCATTCTTATATATTCACGGTTATGGACAAAAAATGAATCGACACTGACTTTGAAAAGAGGACATTTTTGGGGACAGTACGTTTTGGGTTGGTAACTGATACAGCTAAACATACTATGGACTAGATTGCATCTTTAATGCTACAAGAAGGGGTTATTATGGAAGAAACAAGACGCAGATACCAGATGTCAACCTGCGCAGAAATACATATACATCCCTGGCAAAGCATTTGAAAAATAAAAAATCATGTATTAATAGCACGTGAATTGCCTTGTTTGCACGCGATTTTTCTCCAGTTAATACATAGGCGGGTCCAGTGAAAAAGTAGTTTTTAAGGAAGTATGAAGCTTACAGCATACATCAATGGTCCCGTGGCCCAATGGATAAGGCGCCTGACTACGGATCAGGAGATTGAAGGTTCGAGTCCTGCCGGGATCGATCAAATTTTAGACAGTTTTCGCAGCACAAAGGTAACCATTATTTTTGCCTTTTGAACACATATTTTGTTAATAACCTTAGAAATGGTGCATGT
The DNA here is from genome assembly GCF_021730395.1 of Mercenaria mercenaria. Taxonomy (NCBI): domain Eukaryota; kingdom Metazoa; phylum Mollusca; class Bivalvia; order Venerida; family Veneridae; genus Mercenaria; species Mercenaria mercenaria. Next base: position 84,532,875 of record NC_069362.1, read on the forward strand.
CATCATAAATTATGTATAATATAAAAAAATGTATAAGAACACGTTTATATTCTGTGGAGATATTACCAACTTCCCCGATTGTATTATTGTACCAACCAGTAAATATCATCATTACTGTTCATTAAAAGGATGTGAAATATCATTATGGTAGAAAAATATACATTGACTGGGATTTATATAACTCCTTTTAGTATAGAAGAAACCAAAATTAATTATTTCTAACGAATCCGCAGTTGCGATCGGTTATTCTATTTTTAGCTCATTCCCAAAAAGTCAGTTTTTAAATGTTAAAGTGATGTTACATCTATATAATATGAAGTTCCATTTTGAACACAGTTAATCGTGATCAGACTATTGTCGTAGTCTGTCGGGAGGTTGTCTTATAGTAGCGACAACAATAAAGTTTTAGGTTCGAACCGTATTTTATATTAGGTTTTCCTCGTATATAATCCCTGTATACTTTACCTATTTCATATTGTTGCGTTGTAATACATTCTTTGATTAGTTTCAGTATGTCATAAATATGTCGAAGACAGAAGTCAAATATTTAGATGGTAACATACTAATACATTTAAGTGTATATGGATGTATTATATATGTGCCACAGCTTTTTATATACAACACAATACCTTCGTAGTAAAAGTAATGAAGAAAATATGAAACAGAAATAACAATTAAAAAGATTCAACGTTTACTACGATATAATGCCGTCAGTAAAGTGGTTAAACTTAAGAGAACGATGATTCCAGAAACAAGTCCAGGTCTAATTTGTTTACAATGCCCAAAACCTCAGGCACGTAGATTTACAATCTCATCAGCTGGAAAACATTTATTTCCAGTATGTAGAAATGATTTTTCTCAACCAATTCCAAGTTGTCTAGAATTCTAGCAATCCTAGAGCTTCCAGTGAATGTAGTCTGATAATTTCTCAAAGTATGCCTTTAAAACTCAGCAATATACCAAGGTAAGAGGGGCTGATAAACATTAGATATAAGCTATTGCCAGTTACTTTACGAGTCATCCACTGTGAGTAAATTGTGGGGTCAATACCATCATTAATAATCAAATAACAGTTTATTAACGTTTCGTCAAATGTACAGTATAACTGCAAGAAGTAAGACAACTCCAGGCCTAGCAGATAGAAGTATCATACAGAGTCATCTCCCATGATTGCAATTTCATTTTCTATAGATGTAGTAAATATGATTATCTACAATCATTTTTCAAATGTTGAATTGTCTCAACAGTTACCTATGGCCATTTTACTTTTTTACTTGCCATTTATCCAGCAAGATTCTGTTCGTGATGAGGTCATCAAATATTATGTCAGTTACTAAAGTTATAACTTAATAAAATACAATTCGCAAAATGATTGCTTTCCTGTATATATCATAATTATGATGTGCCGATGAACACCGTTTGTCGAGAGTGGAACACAGTCATATTCTCTTCTCGGCCATCCGTCCGTAACAACCAGAATTTTATGCATGATGTAAATATTCACCAAAAGTATTAAGACATATTCGAAAACATTCCGAATTCACATATAAGTCCGTGCGCAGTAACAAACAAATATTTCGAAGAGAAATAAACTGTTGTAAATAACAAATACTCATGCCTAAGCACTACACAACACTATCAATGGTCCCGTGGCCCAATGGATCAGGATCAGGAGATTGCAGGTTCGAATCCTGCCGGGATCGATAAAATTTTAGCCGCTTTTCCTAAATTTTTAGATCGCTGATATTTTTTGGCCATCGGAACAACAGTCTCTGTGTACATGAATTTAGGTAATCACCTACAAATTAAATGCGTGTGAATATGTTTTATGTTCAAAATATATCCAAATTCTGAATATATATGACCGAACGTTAATATTCTGTGCAGGCATTTTCAATTATACGTACAATGATTCAATAGCAAGTTGAGATTCCCAAATGTGTTGTTGAAAAGAATGTCATTAATATAGAATCATTTACATTTATTGGAAGTACGTTTTTGTCACAGGGTGAGAAAAATGTGCAGCCAGACCGGGACTCGAACCCGGGGCTTCGGAATACCGTTCCGATGCTCTACCGACTGAGCTACCCGGCCGCCTACACACTTTCTCCCCGTTTTAATATATTTCAAGTTCTATACCGTGACATATTTCCCCACCATTTTGAAATTCGTCCTCGAATTTCAGCGGGTACTTTATATATAAGCAATTACAGGTGTCGGAGACTAACCAGTGTAATGCCGTCACGGTCCCATGTTGGGCGCCAAATGTCACAGGGTGAGAAAAATGTGCAGCCAGACCGGGACTCGAACCCGGGGCCTCGGAATACCGTTCCGATGCTCTACCGACTGAGCTACCCGGCCGCCTACACACTTTCTCCCCGTTATAATATATTTCAAGTTCTATACCGTGACATTCCCTTACACCATCTAACATATCTATTTTCCCCGCACGAGTTATTAACCAATCACATTCGATCTTTTGATATCCGCCATACTTTGAAATGTAAACAAGCCGATTTGTGCTGAACATTAAACATCCAATAATGTAGTTATATATAAATATATCTACAGGAGCGTATCTGTCCATGACAATATACTAAAAATCTGTCGACCCAGTTGTTATCACTACCACTGAGCAGCCCGGCGACATTTTACCATTTTACTTAAAATACTAACGAATTTACTTTTATATGTGATATTCACCCTTCACGAGTGTGAGAAGCTCATGCTACCTCATGCATTTCCTGTTGATTTTTATGTTTTCTATTAGCCATCGTCTCTTATCGCCCATTTGTCATAGATTCCTCTCGGCTGTCAGTGTTTGTCTCCTCTCCGTCATCAGTTCTACACTCCTCTTGGTCAACAATGCTAGTCTCATCTCAGCCGCCGTAAGTCCTTATCTCTTCTCGGCCACAAGTCATATTTTTCTTCTCGACCCCAGCGCTAGTCTCCTCTAGGCGACCAATTCTATTTCATTATCATCCACTAGACCAGCCGCCGGACCTAACCTCTTTTTGACCATTTGCCATTGTGTCTTAGTGTCTTAGCCTTCATTTCTAGTCTCCTGTTGGTCACCACTCCTAGAATCGGTCTCCAGTCCCTGTTCAGCACATTCTATATCGATGATTTCGTTCACATCAACAAACACTGTTTTGAATAATTAATAGTCCTACTGGAGCATTATGCATACACCAGTGGTCACGTGGCACAATGGATAAGGCGCCTGACTACGGTTCAGGAGATTGCAAGTTCGAGTCCTGCCTGGATCGATTAACTTTTAGCCAATGTTTCTAGATTTATAGATCACTGATATGTTTGTCTTTTGAACAGAAGTCTCTTTATATAGTAAAACAATTGGGTCTGACGGATCAAAGATCAGTAAATTCCATTTCATAGGGGAAGAAGCCCCGGGCAACTTACTGAGTTTTAAAGAGGCACCACAAAATAACTGTATTCTTTTGTGTTTCCATGATGGTAATTATACATGCTTTGCATGATGAAAATGAGAAATAACAAGTATGTAGTTACAAATTGACAGTGACATATATTAGGCCAAGACAATGTGTGTAATGTCTTAATATTTTATTGAATAACTGTAACAATTTGTACAGAAATCAGTGTATTTAGTGCAATTTCAATCACATTTTCTTTCTACAGTGTAAGATAGTTATTCATCTATGTTTATGAAACTATGCTGAAAATAGATTGACTGAATTAGTTTGCAGATAATGTTGTCAAAACACATTTATTCAGGAATGGCCTAAATTGTTCACCTGAAAACTTGTAGCATAACTGTATATTACCTGTATTTCAAGAATGATTTTCATGAAGTTTTTGTGAGTGAAAAAAGTAGGTCACTAGGTCGTGGTGGGTCTTTAAGAACAAAGGAACATCTAATGTTTACCTAATGTTCATATCGGAAAAATTGCTGAGGTAGCGTGTGTATGTGTAAAGGTGATGATTTTATTAAGTGTGGGTTCGAGTCCCGCATCAGCCAAGTATTTTTTCATTAAACTTAATTGCATTAAGTACTTTTTTATCAAAATTATTGACGTACACAGAATAGGTAGGTAAACTCAATAGTAGTGCAATATAAATATAAATGGAAGGTCCCGGCATGCTACTAATTCGTATGTATATTCGAATCAGACCGTCTTGATGCTTCTATCAATATTCATTATCATTGCTTAGGCATGGATATGTTGGACACGTCTACAGGATATATAAAACATCTACTTTTTCAAATATCCGTTCCGTTGAAAAACAAAACTTGAGGAAATGTTTTGCAACACAACGTCAGGCACGACGCAAAGAAAATTCTGCAAATTATTGAAGCACAGTCTAACCTGTCTATAGCGGTCGGCTAAGGGACTGAATGAAAGTGACCGCTATGGACAGGTGACCACTATATCCAGGTTTTCACTATCAGACGTTAGGTAATCGAAAATCAGAATAATACTGAGTTTTATAATATCTTATTGTACCAGGTACATGCATTTTAAAAGTATAAAACATATTCATATGATACTTAAACCTTTAAAAACATTAAAATGAACTCTGTTTTGAATAAATGCTATAAGACATAGGTATTTTAAAAGTTTATGAATTAAGGCGTGCTATTTGTAATGCGGCAGTGACCGCTATATCGCAAATTTGTGTAATTTTTGCTGGCCGTTAACCGCGTTAGACAGGGTCACACTATATAGAGCTTCATTATATAGGAATTTTCATTCATCGGACCTTAGGCTGGCCGTTACAGACAGGGTCACGCTATATACATGTGTCCACTAATGCAGGTTAGACTGTATGAAATAAAAATACTTAACATTTGTGGACCTCGAACCAATGATCTAAATATAAAATGATCACGGGGAATCATTTCATTACTCTACATTATCACTGCGCCATTTTCTCATTCACAAATCAGGTGATTATTTTTACCTAAATCAATAATTTTCCTGTTCACTATCTAGTCTCCTCTCGTCCATCAGCACCAATGTCCTCTCGTCCTAGTCACCCCAAGTCGCACAGCCCTAGTCCCCACTCCGTCATAAGTTCTAATGTCCTTTCGTTCTAGTCAACCCAAGTACATCAGCCATTGTCTCCTCTCTGTCAAAAGTCGTAGTCTCCCCTCGGCCTAGTCCCCCTCAGCCATCGGCCCTAGTCTCCTCTTGTCCCTCAGTCCTGGTTTTCTCTCTGTCACAAGTTCTTGTCTCCTTTCGTTCTAGTCAACCGGCGTCCACCGGCCCTAGTCTGCTTTTGTCCCTCAGCCCTAGTCTCCTCTTTATCACATGTTCTAGTCTCCTCTTGTCCTAGTCTCTACCAGTCCTTAAATCCAAGTCTCCTCCTGTCTATAGGTCAAAATCTCCTGGCCACCAGACGTCCATCAGTCTTAGCCTTCTCACTGTATCATGTTCTAGTCTCTCTCGTCCTAGTCGGCCGCGTCCATCGTCCTTAATCTCCTCTTACACCTCCATCCTAGTCTCCTTGTGTCACAAGTCCTAGTCTCCTCTCGTCCAAGTCACCTCACGTCCATCAGTCGTAGTTACCTATCTGTCACAAGTCATAGTCTCCTCTCTGACTCAAGTCCTAGTATCCTCTCTCTTACAAATCCTGGTCTCCTCTCTGTCACAAGTCCTGGTCTCCTGTCTATCATAAGTCCAAGTCTCCTCTCTGTCACAAGTCCTAATCTCCTCTCTGTCATAAGGCCTAGTTTCCTGTTTGTCACAAGTCCTAGTCTCCGGTCTGTCACAAGTCCTAGTTTCCTGTTTGTCACAAGTCCTAGTCTCCGTTCTGTCACAAGTCCAGGTCTCCGGTCTGTCACAAGTCCTAGTCTCCTCTCTGTCACAAGCCCGAGTTTCCTGTTTGTCACAAGTCCTAGTCTCCGGTCTGTCACAAGTCCTAGTCTCCTCTCTGTCACAAGTCCTAGTCTCCTGTCTGTCACCAGTCCTAGTCTCCTCTCTGTCACAAATCCTAGACTCCACTCTCTCACAAATCCTAGTTTCCTGTTTGTCACAAGTCCTAGTCTCCTCTCTGTCACAAGTCCTAGTTTCCTGTTTGTCACCAGTCCTAGTCTCCTCTCTGTCACAAGTCCTAGTCTCCTCTCTGTCACAAGTCCTAGTTTCCTGTTTGTCACAAGTCCTAGTCTCCTCTCTGTCACAAGCCCGAGTATCCTGTTTGTCACAAGTCCTAGTCTCCTCTCTGTCACAAGTCCTAGTCTCCTCTCTGTCACAAGCCCGAGTTTCCTGTTTGTCACAAGTCCTAGTCTCCTCTCTCTCACAAATCCTAGTTTCCTGTTTGTCACAAGTCCTAGTCTCCTCTCTGTCACAAGTCCTAGTCTCCTCTCTGTCACAAGCCCGAGTTTCCTGTTTGTCACAAGTCCTAGTCTCCTCTCTGTCACAAGTCCTAGTCTCCTCTCTCTCACAAATCCTAGTTTCCTGTTTGTCACAAGTCCTAGTCTCCTCTCTGTCACAAGTCCTAGTCTCCTCTCTCTCACAAATCCTAGTTTCCTGTTTGTCACAAGTCCTAGTCTCCTCTCTGTCACAAGTCATAGTCTCCTCTCTGTCACAAGCCCGAGTTTCCTGTTTGTCACAAGTCCTAGTCTCCTCTCTGTCACAAGTCCTAGTCTCCTCTCTGTCACAAATCCTAGTTTCCTGTTTGTCACAAGTCCTAGTCTCCTCTCTGTCACAAGTCCTAGTCTCCTCTCTCTCACAAATCCTAGTTTCCTGTTTGTCACAAGTCCAAGTCTCCTCTCTGTCACAAGCCCGAGTTTCCTGTTTGTCACAAGTCCTAGTCTCCTCTCTCTCACAAATCCTAGTCTCCTCTCTGTCACAAGTCCAAGTCTCCTCTCTGTCACAAATCCTAGTTTCCTGTTTGTCACAAGTCCTAGTCTCCTCTCTGTCACAAGTCCTAGTCTCCTCTCTGTCACAAGCCCGAGTTTCCTGTTTGTCACAAGTCCTAGTCTCCTCTCTCTCACAAATCCTAGTTTCCTGTTTGTCACAAGTCCTAGTCTCCTCTCTGTCACAAGTCCTAGTCTCCTCTCTGTCACAAGCCCGAGTTTCCTGTTTGTCACAAGTCCTAGTCTCCTCTCTGTCACAAGTCCTAGTCTCCTCTCTCTCACAAATCC